>NC_139458.1:216790000-218040000 GCF_057233095.1 Heloderma suspectum | reverse complement strand
ATTAAGTAAAGTGGGACAATGCTGAGATCATTTGTGTTTTGAAAGCAATTAACTGTTTCCAGGCTTTTGCAAATATCCTCCTATTACATCTAGATCAAAGAATTTAATTCTACATTTGGCTGGCTGGGATGGAGAACTTGAGTATACGATGTGCTTTGGAAAAATGCTATTTCTGTTTTTAATCGTATGGCCTCTCAACTGAGTCAGGTAGAGGAATCAAAAGATTTTCTTCTGTCAAAATATTTGAATCGGGAGGCATGAAAGGGGGAGGTGTAAAATAGATATCCAAAATGAGTTAGCTGACTTCTGTTCGGAAATTTCAACAAGAAGCACTAAACTTTTGCACTGCTACTTAGCAGGGAGTGCTCATCATTCTATTTCACCTCTCACTTTTGGAATATATTTGGAGTGAAGATAGACAATATGTAGAAAACGTTTGAATAATATCTTAACATTTTTTATTTTTTACTGAGAATTGGCCACAATTTGAATGGAGGACTGCGAATGGCTGGGGGAGGGGGAAAAGGTTTGCTAAATTCTTTCCTCTCTCATTGTTTGCCCACTCAGAATGTTCCTTGTCAAGTTGCTTTTTTCCTCACAGAGGAAAAGATACTGGTTACTCCATAGGTGGGAAAGAAACTTTTAGAGTGAAGCTGGCAGGAAGAGAAAGGCAAAAGTCGCCCCCTTCTCCTGCTGCTCTTCTGCTCCTTAGTGCGGCCCCTAAGACTTTGCTTCAGTTTTAAAACATAGTTGGGAGATTGTGTGTGTGCGTCCTCTGCAATGTCTAGTTTGGCTGTTTGTTGTTTGCATGCTCTTATTCATTGTATTTGAGGTGGGGAATTAACGTTCTTCATTGTGAAGTAGGCCAGCAGTCTAGGGCTGCTTTCAAGCTCCCAGGATGATGTGGAGAAGTCACACTCTTTCAGCTTAACCTAGGCTTTCGCAGCTTTTATCCTGCTATTGAGATTGCTCCCTCACAGACGTTTGCGGGCTCTTTACATGATGCTGTGACCCTCCAGGGCATCTCCTGCGCTAAATGCCCTTTGTTCCATTTTTAAATAGATCATTGCAGATAATGAGGTATCAAATTACCCCATTGTGTTCTGCTTGGGTTCCCTCCATGAAAAGAGGAAAAACAGCAAGAAGACGAGCGAGATCAATGAAAGATAATGGAAGACTCAGATACGGGGAGAAGGAAGGGGGAAGGGGAGCGGGGGAAGGAAGTGGGTGAAAAAGGGAGTCATTGTGATCCTGCATTAAAGCCCAGTTTTAAATGCAGGATTTTAGGATGGTGTAGAGACGCCCCTAGAGGGCCTTTCATCTACACTGAAAAGGCAAATAGAGAGTCTGTCTTGAGGAGAGTCTGTAGTAGCTCAGTGGTAGATCACATGTTTTGTATGCATAAGGACCTAGGTTTGATCCTCGGGAATCTCTGGTGAAAGAATCTTGGGTAGCTGGGCTGGGAAAGACTTTTCGGTCTGTGACCTTGGAAAATTGTTACCAGTCAGAGCAGACGTTGCTAGGCCTGATGGATGATCTGACTTGGTATAAGGCAGCTTTGTGTGTTCTATACGTACTGCAAGGCAGGACAATTTCCTTTGCCTATATTTCAAATGCGACTAAACTAGTTCAACACAAAGATGCATTTGGATGACAGCAAGGATGACACTATCATAAAGGACAGGTTCATGTCCTCAAGTGTCTTTTGTTCAGTATCTCTTGTCTGATCAGCTTTGAACATTCTCCTCCAGCTTCTCTTCCTCCAGGGAGTCTAAAAATTGATACACCATGGAATGCACTCCTCACACTGTGTTGGCATTTGCACTGTCTGGAACAGCTGCTGTAGCAAATTAGCATGGGTGCTACTCAAATTGACAGTGGGTCAAAACTGATAATGAATGTATGTTTAAAGTTTAGCTGTCGTATTACAGGTGTTGTTTACCTCATATTTGTGGCATGTATCTTGGCACGTGACATAAGTGATATTAGGGGTCAACAGTGGCAAAGAAAGGCTGTTGGAAAAGCCATATTTTGAAAGCTGGATGGATAGTGGCGCAACTTATAATAGTATTCACATGCTGTTGTTAGGGTTGAGACTAATATTCCCCTGTTTCAATTTTTTTACTTTAAAGGATTAATTTTGGAGGGGAAGGAAATCTCCACCTCAAATTCCTTAATTCTGCTTTTTCATGGCTGTTCACAGATGCTGTTGCCCCATTGGTTTTCACCGCTGCCAGTTCTTTGGATATTTACTTCTCTGTTTCATTCCTCCTTGAGTGATCCCAACCAGTTAGGGGTCACATATTGGATGTGATGACACCACTACCATTTGATTCTGAGAAATCTTTTGATTCTGACAAACATTTGGGTGGGGGACACTTGGTTTTTGCCACCAAAAATGTTTATCTACAAAACGAGCCCTAGATTTTAGAGACATGTTTACTAGTCTAGTTCCAACACTGTCTATGGTGGCATTTACAAAGAAGGAAGGATAGCAGTCCTTTACTTTTAATGGTTGTGTTCTAGAGGGAATTTCAGCAGATACACATATTCTCATTCCTGCATGACAAGTGGAACCTGTCAAAATTGCTCTTCTATACAACTATTAAAGGCAGAAGACCCCTGTCCTCCTATGTAGGAACTGATAGGCTGACCAGAGAAACAGTTCATGCTTTGTGTCCCCCCCTCCCGCCCCCGCAAGATAAGATGAATAGTGCTAAATATGATGTAGGTGTCTGTGGAAAAGACAGTGTCTACTGGAACAGTGGCTCACACCTTTTTTTCCTTATCAGCATACCCCATATCACCTGAATCACTTGAGAAACCATTTTTGAAAACGTGGAGACTGACAAGTGACTTATGATGCAGTGCAGTCAGCTTAATAAAAGAGAGTAGAAAAAAAAGTTATACTTCCGCAAACCTTAGCACGTACCTAAAGGGAGTCTTGAAATTGCAGTCATAAAACCAAGGGTGGAGTAGGCAGTGCAAACAGTTCTGCAGTTTTGTTTAACTAACAGGTTGTTGTTGTTCAGTCGTTCAGTCGTGTCTGACTCGTCGTGACCCTGTGGAACATAGCATGCCAGACCTTCCTGTCCTCCACTCTCTCCTGGAGTGAAGTTCATATTCATTGCATCAGTGATGCTATCTAGCCATCTCATCCTCTGCTGCCCCCTTCTCCTTTTGCCTTCAATCTTTCCCAGCATCAGGGTCTTTTCCAGTGTGTTTTCTCTTCACATTAGGTGGCCAAAATATTTGAGCTTCAGTATCTGTCGTTCCAGTGAGCAGTCAGGGTTAATTTCCTTTAGGATAGACTGATTTGACCTCCTTGCAGTCCAGGGGACTCGTAAGAGTCTTCTCCAGCACCACAGTTCGAAAGCATCAGTTCTTCGGCACTCAGCCTTCCTTATAGTCCGCTCTCACAGCCATACATTACTACTGGGAAAACCATAGCTTTGATTATACGAACCTTTGTCGGCAAGGTGATGTCTCTGCTTCTTACTATACTGTCTAGGTTTGCCATAGCTTTCCTCTCAAGGAGGAAGTGTCTTTTAATTTCATGGCTACAGTCACCGTCTGCAGTGATCTTGGAGCCCAAGAAAATAAAATCTGTCACTGCTTCCATTTCTTTCCCTTCTATATGCCAGGAAGTGATGGGGCCAGATGCCATGATCTTAGTTTTTTTAATGTTGATTTTGAAAGCAGCTTTTGCACGCTCTACTTTCACCCTCAACAAGAGGCTCTTTAGATCCTCTTCGCTTTCTGCCATTAGGTGGTATCGTCTGCGTATCTGAGGTTGTTGATAATTCTCCCGGCAATCTTAATTCCGAGCTGTGATTCATCCAACCCGGCATTTCTCATGATGTACTCTGCATATAAGCTAAGTAAGCAGGGCGACAATATGCAGCCTTGTTGTACTCCTTTCCCAATTTTGAACCACTCGGTTGTTCCATGTCCGGTTCTTACTGTTGCTTCTTGACCCTTGTACAGGTTTCTCAGGAGACAGGTAAGGTGGTCTGGTACTCCCATCTCTTTAAGAATTTGCCAGAGTTTGTTGTGATCCACACAATCAAAGGCTTTAGCGTAGTCACTGAAGCAGAAATAGACGTTTTTCTGGAATTCTCTTGCTTTCTCCATGATCCAGCGAATGTTGGTGATTTGATCTCTACTTCCTCTGCCTCTTCGAAACCCAGCTTGTACTTCCGGTAGTTCTCAGTTCAAACTAACAGGTTAGGCTGTCCTTAAAGTATGTCCTACCTACTGTCTTACATCCTGCATGGGCTAGCCATTCAGAGCATCGGGGGGGGGGGGTTGCACGCGCGCGTGTGCATGTAAAGTGAGAAGATAGAGAAGTGGAGAATAAAATGGCATCTGGAATAACTTCTGCCTGTGGTCAAAACAAATCGTAGTAGTAGAATCAGATGTGATTATTCTTGGGCTAGGGGAGAGAGAAGGTACATGCACTCCCAACTTACCTCCCTCGTTTTGGACATTCAAAGCCAGTTCATGCAATACTGCAACTATTGTCCAAAATTCTGAGTGTGTGAAATAGTTATCACAGATCAGTATCACACCATGGGAAGGCTATTTTGCACAATAGCTTATCAAGTGATCACACATCACTCAATAACTCCCACTGCTGTGAGAACTGGTCCTGAGATATAAACCTGGCTATCTAAAGTTGGCTGACTGTTCAGTCCAGCTATATTACTTGCTATTGTATGTTTCCCCTTTAATGTGGGACTGTCAAGGATATAACTGTCCTAAGACAATGCTTTCTGTTCCAGGCAGCATTGGGAAAGGGCAGCGTTTTGGCTATGTAAACCGCAGCAGCAGATAAGGGAAAAGTCTGTTCAGTACCATGAATGGCTCTCCTGTTTTAAGGAAAAGCTTAACAACTTTTACAAAGTGGATTTGTTCCCACATCAGGAGGGCCATTAACTTAAAGTCATTTTGTTATTAAAACAAAACATACATTCATTATTTGAAGTAATTTACTGGAGGGCGTTATGAAACGTTCTTTACATTTCTGATGTGGGAGTACCGAAAGTAGATAAACAAGGAATGGAATGAAAAAGCAATGTTTCATCATGATATTATTTATATTATTCTCCAGTTTGGACAGCCTACTCAAAAACTTTTATTACTATGGGCTTTTTTTCTTTTTTCTTTTTCTGTTAAGGTCGCAGGAATGCTTTTGTTTTTCATGGATTCATGCAATGCATTATACAAATTGCTGTTGAAATACAGGATGCTTAATTTTGGTATTTGGAATAAGTTCAAACAGAGAGACCAAATTATCTTAACTGCAAAATAAAATATTGAGGCACCCCAGAGTGTTACTTCAGTTCATTCCTTCAAGGAAAACCTCTAGAATTGTTAGAATGCTTTTCCCAGAAAGAACAAAGCAATGAAGGCCAAATAAAGAAACATGACAAATGTCAGGGTTTTCCACTTTATGCAGAGCCATGAAAGTTCAGAACAGGCTGGCTGACATATCCCATGCAGTTATGTAAATTGGTGAAGCATTTCATCCATTAACAACTGTGTCAATAAGGAAAGTTGAGTATCAGTTTCTGCTGAAAGAGTGGCATCTGAAACAGAGGGAAACCTGAAATTGGTCCATCTAGCGCAGTATTGTTGACACTGACTGGCACAGCGGCTCTCCAGGGTTCAGGCAGGAATTTTTCCAGCCTTACCTGGAGATGCTGTCTGAGGATTGAACCTGGGACCTTCTGCATGCCAAGCATGTGCTCTGCCACTGAGCCATTGCCCTTCCCCCTGTTCAGGATATATGACGGCTGGCTTGTTCACAGCAAGAAGATACATGGTGAATCTTTAAGCAGATGAACAGGTAGTTATATAATGATAGTTACCACCTGTGAAGAACACAATGAAAAACTCAGTTTCAAGTAGGCCAGACATTTCACAGATGTTCTTCTCTAGTAAGAAGTACAAATTCTGCAACTATAAATGGGTAAGAGTAGATTGTTATCCTGTTCTCATGGTGTTTCTTCTTGCACTTTGTGAATGTTCTGACCCAAGGCTCAAAAATACATCAATATGTCAAAATGCATTTAGAAATGCCTAGTTTGAAAGAAAATGTTTTAAACTACTAATTGCATACGTATTTAAATGTGAATATCTGTGCAGTTTTTAAAAACAACAACACAGGTTAATGCAATGGACTGGCAATAGACTGATTCACCCATCTCTAGCTCTTTTCAGTCTTTTTTGGGGCTATGATCTCCTATTTAATATTCTGAGGGGTGTAACACTACTGGAAGGCCAGTGTTCTCAGACTCTGTAGAGATGTAAAAACATGTAGAGTTTCAGTTTTTTTTAAAGTTAACTCTAAAGCATCATCTTACCAATAGCTTTCACTAGTTGATGTGATTTCAGCATTATGTGTAGCAATAACTGAGTGATTCCATTTTAGCATCCTTGGCAAATTGAAGTAATAAAGATAGCTGCTAAACAAATGAAACAAACAAACCACTCCAAAACCTAGAAGCACCATCTGTCCAAAATAACAAGATAGTAATTAAGATGCAGTGGTAGCCTTTGGCTTACCTCACCCATTTAGCATTCTGGGTCATGTCTGTATTGTATAATATGGTATCTCCACTGAACATTGAGACAGCAGAACGAAATCTGGTATGCATGTCCAAGACACAGTTCTCTGAAGTTGTAACACTTGTCCAGACACTCCAATTAATTTCCTCTTCCATCCACTTGTCAGGTTTCTTTGTCTCTCAACATTCCATGTCCCTGAGTTATCATTGGGCTGTTTTGGGGGGTTCCCAGCCCCTGGGCTTCAGTCCTATATACACTCTTACTTGGGAATAAGTCTCACTGAATTCAGTGGAACTTACTTCTGAGTAAACCTGAATAGGATTGTGCTGTTAAGGTTGTGTTTTTTTTAAAAGACATTTCATATCCCTGCAAAACTTGTGCTTACGTGAGTCTTCTAATACCTCTTTCTTGTGCATGCATGCATTTTGGTTACATTTGTGCAAGTATGGGAAAACCTGAATTGGTATTAGAAGGAAGAAAAGGGGCCCCATAGCAAAATGTTGCAGTATAACCCTGGAGTACATGTTTTGCCTAAGCCTTTGTCTGAGCGTGTTAGAAAAACAAAAGTTGGCACCAAAGACAGGAGTCCCAACTCTTAACGTGGGTCTTGAGTGTATGCAACTACTGTTTCTAGCTTTGCACTTTCTCCTTGTCTGTAGACTAGCATTGTATTATATCATCACAGACTGAAGAAAAACCAGACTATGGTTCCATTTCTTTGAAGTAGTAAAATTGAAGTAAGGCATTTAGTAAGTTGGAGAGGATAAAGAAAGAAATCCCCCTGCAACTGAATCTCGAATTTGCTGATGGAGAACAGCCAAACAGCCTTGAAATGCATGGGATGACTGGTGAATGATTTCATTGAAGAAATTTTTAATTGCGCATTTGGGCTGGTCCATCTCGTTTACTACAGTTTGATTGTGTGTCCCCCAAAGAGGATTCTGTAGCAGAAGTTTTAAAGTGCTGTCGGTAGAAATTACTCTGAAACGTGACAGGTTTTCAAGTAAGCTTTCTTCTCTGATTTAAGGTTCTTGGAGCTACAAGTTCTGGGCATTTCATTAGAAGACTGGTGATGATATTATTACCAATCAGGATATTTGGTAATGAAGCATAACCATTTCCTATAACATTGCAAGGCACTGACATAGTTGGACTCTCATTGTCTTCCACTGTCTTTTTCCCCCTCAAATGATACTTTGCATTCATTATTGGCAGGAGCACATCTTTCCTTTGCAGCTTTCATAGTGGGTATCTGAGCATCATCTCCATCTGGCACTAAGTGAAGTCTGTTGATGATTTTATTAGTTTTAAACAAGATAAGCCATTCCCATAGAAGCAAAAATTCATTACATACCAGTGGAACCATCTTCCGGAAGAAAGCAGAGTGCCTCCATGAATGATGTAAAAATTGCTAAATATTTATTCACACCAATATGAATGATGTTTTAGCTTTAATTTCAAATCGTTGATCTGCTTCCATTAGTGAAACTGTTCATCCTGCCGTTGCAGCTGTAGTGACTGAATGTAGAGTTATAAACTTTCTCCTGCAGTCATAGTACCTTGCATCAGGAGGATGCCAGTCGCCAGCTATTCCAACAGTGTCTCGACTCTCTAGCTGCATCATCACTGTGCGCCTCAGAAACTTATACAACTATCTGAAGATTTTCACTGCATGATCTGTGGAGGATTCTTTGGGTGCTGCTATCAACAACAAAATACAGCCCATTAAAAAAATCTTATTAACAACAACCATAATAATAGCAAACAACAGTACATTAAATGATATTAAATACTGATAATGAACATTTGCTATCTTTGTGCAGGTTTACCCTTAATTTTGGAGGGCAGGACAAACAGCGTTAAAACACAGACACAAGTTACTATGGGGGAGATGAAAACTCACTGGAGTTCAAACTACGCATTGCATGGATTTCCACGTTTCCCCTCCACATTGAAAACAAAAAACCTTCCCCCTCCAGTTGTTTTTCGGCTCAAAAATCACCCTCTCTAAGCTGTTTTTTCACCCATGGAGGAAATAGATGGGATTCCCATGTTTGTAAAAATGAGGGAAAAAAAAGGGATGGAGTCATTTTCAGCTGGAAAATGTTTCGAAGGGAAAGGGTAAGGCATCCTCTGTCTGCTTTTCCTTTGCTCTGACCCTCAGCCTGACAGCCTGATGATTACTGTTACGTTTTTTAAACGATAAAGACAACTCCATGTATGTGTCACTTCAGATGGTTAATGTAAGGATAAAAACATAACCTTGAAACCAGCACTGTAAAACACAACTTAAAACAATTGCATGTTGATCGATTAATTGTACACAACGCACAACAATGGTGATGTTGTTCTTTAATTGCTGAAAGATGGCAAGGTGGCATTGTTCATGTTTCTGATTATCATTATTATACGAAAACACGTCCAGTAGACTGTTTTTTTCTTCTTCACAGTCAGGCTATTTGTCTTGCAACAACCAGTTCTTTCTAGGAGGGAGGGAAAGCTGAGTAGCCAGCCATTAACCTGTGAGCAAGTGGACTGTTATTGTGAGAAACAATGTG
Source organism: Heloderma suspectum (assembly GCF_057233095.1). Classification (NCBI taxonomy): domain Eukaryota; kingdom Metazoa; phylum Chordata; class Lepidosauria; order Squamata; family Helodermatidae; genus Heloderma; species Heloderma suspectum. Next base: position 218,030,869 of record NC_139458.1, on the reverse strand, counting down.
AAATTAAATATACCTAGCGAATCGCATTGGGAGAGTGAATAGCGGGTCCTTCTGCATAATATGATTTGGCTGGTTTTATTTTAATGTACCACTCCCTATGCTAATCCTGGGTCATGGGTCTGAGGTAAGGCTGTGGCCATTTGTCTCCTGCAAAACTGGGCAAAGGGCGTTTTCAAACACTTCGGGTGCATGTGTGTGAAATTTCTTACATTTTTCAGCTGATGGGCTTACCATGTAGATACAAGGCAGCAGTGGCTTGTACAGTCATTCATTCTTCTATTTCAAAAAGGCTTTGCTTGCGGAGCAGCAATAAGCCTAGCAGCATTCCTCTTTGAGAATAGCCCTGTGGGAATGCTACATCATCATGACATAGTGCATTCCCAGGGGCATTCTTGGTTTAAGAAGATGGCTGCTGGGAACGATGTAACATGATGGCATAGTATTCCTGTCAGTGGGCCATTCTCGAGGAGGAATGCTTGGGTGTTTATTGCACCGGGCCTGGTGTTTATTGCACCATTGCTGCTGCATGAAGTGGCAGCAAATCTTTTCATTGCAGTTGAAAGGAAGAATAACTGCATAATATCCTGCTGCCTCATATCTACACAGCAATCCCACCTAACAAGTTATTCCCACCCCACCCCCTCCACACACGCACACAATAATCACAAAATATTTGGGACCATTTTCACATCACCCCTCTGAAATCTCCCCTGCCCAAATCTCGGGTGAATATTTTGGCCCAGTATTAGTTTGCGGTGTTTTGCAATAGATTTTTGGTTTTGCTCTTGAGATGTTCTGAGGCATATTCTCTGATGTCCATGTAGTCATAGTACGTATAATATACAAACAGCTTTTAAAAAAATATTATTGCATTTATATCCCACCTTTTTTCCTCTTGCAAGGACCCCCAGGCAGGTTGCATAGTCCTCCTCGTTGTCTCCGCTCTGTTCTCACAACAAGCCTGTGAGGTAGGTTAGGCTGCGAGTTCATGTTAAAATGCTGTGTTCTATGAACATGGAGTTTATCCTTTGTCATAAACTGTATTTCTCCTGCTTCGTAATTCTAGATGGGCTGGATCAAGAGCCGCCTTTCCACGAATGGAGGGGCCTTTGATCCAGCAGAGACTCCCACTGGCGGAAGGGGACCACGTAATTTCCACCAATTTCCCCCTACAACCCCTCCTGTCCTCTTCCACATTGTTCCAGATGGTTCCCAACCCTCTAGAGCAGGGAAAGGGGGCACAGTGGACTGCAGCCTGCAGGTGGATGGGGGAATTGGCAGAAATGCGCCCCTCCCCCCCGCTCCTGTAAACAGGACCATCCTGTCAGCAAAACTCTGCTCACAGGATTTCTATCTGGGCCCAGCCTAACATGTCTGGTGTTTGCTAAGGAAAGGTAAGCTCTACATGCTTAGAAGCGTATTGTATCATTATTGTGTTCTGATATAGACATCTATTTGAGGTGGTATCTTCTGTTTATTTCTGTTGTGCTTGCAGGGTGACAGAGGACATGGAATAAGATTGACAAATGGCAAGAAATAGGAACCCGGAGAATGTAATTTTATCTATTTAATGAGCATATAATATAAAACTACTTATTTATATTACATAGCTATCTCCATCTATTGCTTGAAGCTATCAATTTAATACTGAGTTTAAGGGTACTCACAAGATCACTGAATATGGAAACTCAGCTACTCTGAAGAGGTACAGTAGTAGGTGTTGTATGAAGTGTTCACTCTTCCTTTATGTATGCTTATGATGAAGTGGGAATTCTGTATATTGAATGCAGCCTGTGCCTGTCTAAGGGGGAGATCTATTGTATCAGGCAGCACCCCTTACATACGTCTCTTCAGGTAAAATGCTTTGAAAAACTCTTTGCTCTTTCATGCATATTTCTGCCTTCCTGAACATTGTTGCATATTTGGGGCAGATACCTCCAATTTTTACATTAGTATGATTTTCGTAGATTCCTCACTTGCTCTTTCCCATTGCATGTACAAGTGCACAGTCTTCCCCATTCAGACCAAACGCCAATCTGAAACGGTGGCTTTTTTAAATAACATTTTGCCTTGAGTCACTTCTTCCTTCTTTTCTAGGGATGTACGAAAGTCACTTACCTGTTTGTGGATTATGTTGATGGTGGGGGGGAGGCGTTCCATCCCTCCCCCCAGAATCCTCGCTGGGGGGGGAGGCGCTCCGTTCCTCCCCCCCGGAATCCTCTGCAGCTGGCTGTGCTCCGCGGCAGCTCCGCGGAGCAGCTGGCCAGGCCCGGCCAGGCCAGAGCCATCCGTAGCCGGATTTCCAGCTGCAGAGGGCTCTGGGAAAAAGCAAACAAAACCCGTGTACGCAAATGGCGGCAGCTACAGCCGCCATTTGCATTCCTTATTTTTGCCATCTTAATCTACGTAAATATTTACGTAGACTAAGATGGCGAAAACCAGGAGAACGCAAATAGCGTAGCGGATGCTATTTGCATTCCCCCTTATTTTCACCGTCTTAGTCTACGTAAATATTTACGTACACTAAGATGGGCCAAAATAAGGAACGCAAATGGCGGCAGCTGTAGCCGCCGCCATTTGCGTAGGCGCGTTGTGTTTTTTTTAAAAGTCAGACGTGATAGGCTACGTAAAGATTTACGTAGCCTATCACATCTTTTTTTTTTTTAACCTAGCCATTATAGGCTACATAAATCTTTACGTAGCCTATCACATCTTTTTTTTTTTTTAACACTGGAAATGGTGGCAGCAGCAGCTGGTCGGAAGACCGGCTGCCGCAGCTGCCGCCGCCGCAGCCACCACCGGAGCTGCCGTCGCCCGGAAGATCTGCCCCAGGTAAGTCTCGTCCCGGGGGGGATCCACGGGGTGGTGGGGGGCCGGCAGGCTGTTCCGCCACGGAGTTTGGGGGGCCGAATGCACTGGCATTCAGCCTCACCGAGATTGGTGGTGGAATTTTCGTACATCCCTAAGCAGGGTGTAAGCCACCAATAAAAGGTAAAGGTGTCCCCAACCAGTTGTGTCCAACTCTAGGGTGCGGTGCTCATCCCCGTTTCTAAGCCGAAGAGCCAGCGCTGTCCAAAGACGCTTCCGTGGTCATGTGGCTGGCATGACTGTACACTGAGGTGCACGGAACGCTGTTACCTTTCCCGCCGAGGCGGTGCCTATTTATCTACTTGCAATTTCTTGCTTTCGAACTGCTAGGTTGGCAGGAGCTGGGACTGAAGACGGGAGCTCACTCCATCATGCGGCACTCGGGTCTCGAACTGCTGTCCTGCCGACCTTCCGGTCTTCAGTTCAGCGTCTTAACCACTAAGCCACCGCGGCCCTTAAGCCACCAGTACAGGCCACGCATGAACTGCATGCAGATGGGCTATGAGAATGACAATGCATTCAGCTATCTCAGAGAAAAAGCAGGAGCAGGAAACCTGAAGAAGCATTTCTGTCACAGTTCTTTTCTTTGACCTCGTTGTTTGTATTGCCATTCATATCCGGATGTGATGCCTAAAATGCCTTGTGTGTTTCTACAATCCAGCATGAGAAGTGATCTTGAGCATCATGGCATATGACTGTGGATGAAGATTTATCATGTAGATGGTATGAATTATATAAGAATGTTTGTACTCACTGATGAACCTGGCAGCAGAAAAACAGAGGATGTTTAATTGCCAGCAAATTCTGTTGCTCTCCCTAAAGCTCTGTCTAAAAAAGAGTGCATTTATACACTTTTTAAAAATTAAATGTAAAAGGGAAACAGCCATGTATTCTGGAGAAAGATCCTAACTTTAAAGTGCTCCTAGCAGCTGTAACCCTACAGCTGATTAGCAAGTGAGTGAACCAGTGTAGTGTGTGGATGGGTGTGAACTGGGCAGACAGACATTCAAATCCCTGCTTAGGCATGCAGCTCACTGGATGGTCAGTATTACTTAGCCTAACATACCCAAACTCCTAAGGAAGGGTGAGGTACATTTATTTATTTATTTATTTATTTATTTATTTCTATACTGCTCAATAGCTGAAGCTCTCTGGGCGGTTCACAAAAATTAAAACCAAACAGCACACAATAAAACAATTTAAAATATATAGAACATTAAAACCACAATATAACAATACAACCACAATAAAACCTACCAGCAGTGCAGGAGTTTAAAATACAAATTTTTAAAACAGCAAAGCTAAAAGTTTAGAAAGCTAAAATGCTAAAATGCCTGGGAAAATAAAAAGGTCTTCGCCTGGTGCCGAAAGGAATACAATGTAGGTGCCAGGCAAAACCTCACTAGGGAGCTCATTCCAGAGCCGGTGTGCCACAGCAGAAAAAGCCCTCCTCCTAGTAGCCACCCGCCTCACTTCCTTTGGCAGGGGCTCACGGAGGAGGGCCGCTGACGATGATCTTAAGGTCTGGGCAGGCACATATGGGAGGAGGCGATCCTTCAGATAACCTGGCCCCAAGCCGTTAAGGGCTTTAAATGTTAATACCAGCACTTTGAATCGGGCCCGGAAATGGACTGGCAGCCAGTGCAGCTGGAAAAGTACTGGCGTAATATGAGCTCACAGGCCAGTCCCTGTTAACAATCTTGCTGCCCTATTTTGGACCAGCTGAAGTTTCCAGACCGTTTTCAAAGGCAGCCCCGCGTATAACGCGTTGCAGTAATCCAGACGAGAAGTTATCAGAGCATGGATAACTGTAGCTAGGCTATCTCTGTCCAGATAAGGACGTAGTTGGTACACCAGCCTAAGCTGATAAAAAGTGCTCCGTGCCACTTATATTTATATTTATTTAGTTAAAGTATTTTTATGGTGCTCCTCAGCTGAGAGGCTCCCAGAGTGGCTTACATGTAATCCATTAAACAAGACAGTCCCTGCCTGCAGGCTTACAATGTAAAAAGGCATGATACACAAGGAAAAAGGAATGGGGAGGGAAGAGGGAAAATTTAATTCTTTCAGCGAGGCTGGTGGAATGGGCCACTCTCTGTCTTGCACCTCCTTCCATAAAGCCTGCTGGAATGACTTCTGGTAGTGACAGTTGAGGGAGGAGAAGCCAATATAAAAATGATAAATTACTAATGGACATGTTACACTTTAAGAACACAATGCTCTTTGTCCTCCAGTTTTATCATTTGGAGCAATACCTGAGTTGACAAGGAGGAGTCTGTTTTGTGAAAATCACAAAATTAAAAAAGCCCCATTCATGGGAATTTTTCAGAGGTCACTGCAAAAGGGCTCATGGTGTAATCCTCAATCCTTTGCGATACCTGATAGACAAGGATCATCCATGTGGCCTGTACAAGAAGCATTGCCCTCACTCTAAATGAGTGTCATCAACAAATAATCATATTGGCTGCATAGCATTGACATCACAAACCAGTACATGATCCCTGATTGGCTGGGACCACTTGAAGCAGAACGAAGCAGGAGCAAATGGCCACCAAAACAGGAGCAAAGTGGGTAGGGAAGTCGGAGAATTTCTCCACGAATCTCAGGGAGGCCGAATGCCAACGCATTCGGCCCCCCGAAATTGGTGGCGAAACGGTCCGCCCCCCACCCCCCCCCCCGGTATGGGACTTACCTTGCGCGAATGTCCCTGGCGCTGGCGGCTCCTGGCGGTGGTTCGGTGGCAGTTCAGCGGTGGCAGCAGCGGTGGTGGTCGGTCTTCCGACCGGCTGCTGCTGCCGCCATTTCCCAGTAAAACAACAACAACAACAACAACAACAAACGTGATAGGCTACGTTAGGGATGGGGGAGAATTTCTCCCCGAAACTTCGGGGGGCCGAGTACCAACGCATTTGGTCCTCCGAAGGTTCGGGGAGAAATTCTCCGCCCCCCGGGCCCCCCCCCCGGGATGGGACTTAACTTTCACGAATGTCGCTCCCGGCGGCGGGTCCCGGTGGCGGTTCGGCAGGTCTTCATCAGGGGCGGGGGCGGCAGCCGGTCTTTTGACCGGCTGCCGCCACTGCCATTACAAGAAAAGTAAAAAAAAAACAACGCCCCTGTGATAGGCTACGTGACGATTAACGTAGCCTATCACGGCTGACTTTGCAGATCTAGCCGTGATAGGCTACGTAAATCGTTACGTAGCCTATCACGGGGCTTTTTTGTTTTTTTTTACTTTTCTTTTGAAGTTCGCGGCCGGGGAGACGGGGCACTTCTCCCCGGCCTGAATTTCAGCTGGGCGAGGCGGGAAGACACCCCCCCTCGCATGAACTTCGGGGGGAGAAGCGAAGCGCCTCCCCCCCACCGCGAAAAAAGCTGCGGGACAAGGTAAGTCCCTTTCGTACATCCCTAGGCTACGTAAAGATTTACGTAGCCTATCACGGCTAGATTTTCAAAAAACACTGTGATGGGCTACGTAAATCCTTACGTAGCCTATCATGGCTGACTTTGGAAAAGAAAAAAAAAAGTGCGTACGCAAATGGCGCCGCCATTTGCGTTCCTTATTTGGGCACGTGTAGTTTACGTAAACATTTACGTAGACTACGGCGAAAATAAGGGCAATGCAAATAGCGTTGCCCTTATTTTCACCGTAGTCTACGTAAATGTTTACGTAGACTACATGTACCCAAATAAGGAACACAAATGGCGGCGCCCATGGGCGCCGCCATTTGCGTACACGCTTCCCCCCCCCAAAGTCAGCCATGATAGGCTACGTAAGGATTTACATAGCCTATCATGGCTGACTGCAGGGATGCAAACGGCGGTGGCTACAGCCGCTGCCATTTGCGTCCCGGCCGGCCAGGAGGATTCGTGGCCGAAGGGACGGGGCGCCTCCACCCCGGCCAGAATTTTGGCTGGAGGGACGGGGCACCTCCCCCCCCGGCCAGAATTTCGGCGGGGAGGAATGGAGCGCCTCCCCCCCCACCGCGAAGCAAGCTGCGGGACCAGATAAGTGACTTTCGTCCATCCCTAAAAGTGGGGGAAGTGATTGCAAACAGTAGTGTATAGCTCTGAAAAAGGCAGAATTAAGTGGTTGTTTTGGGGAGTTTTTGGCCAACCCCAAATCATTACTTTTGAGAGAAAGGCCCAGTTTGCATGTAATGAGAAGCCTCTGTGGGTGAAATTTCCCATGGGTAGGGATGGTGGAGAAATCCGCCACGGACTCCAATGAGGCCGGATTCTTTAGAATCCAGGACCCCAGAGTCTGTGGAGGAACGGACTTCCCCCCTGCCACCCCTGAAATTCTCCCTGGCCAGATCCTACCTGCTGCCAGCCAGTCCGGGTCTATCCGCTGCCATCTGTCCACTGCCCTGGACTGCGGACGCAAATGGTGTCCGGCGTAGCTGACGCCATTTGCGTCCCTACTCTTTGCCATGATAGGCTACGTACATATTTTCATAGCCTATCACCGAAAAGAGCAGGGACGCAAATGGCTATGCCGGACACCATTTGCGTCCACAGCCCAGCAGTGGATGGAAGTACGGCTGCGGGTGAGCCTGGCTGGCGGCTCTGCAGACTCGCTGCGGAGCAGAGCCGGCCAGGGAGGATTCCGGATGGAGGGACAGATTGCCTCCCCCCACCCCACGGATGCCCGAACCAGAACGGGGTGAGTATTTTGTACACCCCTACCCATGGGGCTTTTTGTTACAGTGGCCGCTACCATTTTGAATATTTGGGGTGCGGTGGGGGTGCACCCTAGCTTCTAGTTACATGTGAACCCAGTGAAGGTGGGTTGTTGGGGTGTTGACAAGCCACCCAAAACCCATAGACTCTTTTAAGGTTGTGGGTGGCTTGTCAACCACCCCAATAACCCACCCTCACCAGGGTGAGCTAACAGCAAGCTATGGCATGCCACAGCTTGAGTTTTCAAAATGGTGCTGGCCACAACAAGAAGCTCAGCAGGGAAATTCACCCAAGTGACTTTTCGTTACGTGCAAACCATACCATAATATTAACCTGGATAATTTGTGGCTGCTTAGCCCTATGTGAATCTCTATAGCTTCCTCTGAAGCCAAATGACATTCTTGGAATATTGGACAGTTCATATAGTGGATGATCTGAATCAACATGGTAAAGAAGGCACATACACTTGGAAAGCCATAGCAGTCCAGGTCAATGTTTCCTGGGCTACAATCTGACACAGTGATAACTAGGAAGCCATGTTTATAATGTTACTGTCTTTCTGTTATTATCCACGGCTATAGTTGGCATGAAATAAAAAACAACATAATTCTGACAGTACTGGTTTCTGGATGTCCTGGAACCAACCTGGGTCAGGTTATAATAATATGGTGCTTTGGGAAACCTTTGTCTGAAGTTTTTTTCTGCTTTCTTGTGACCAGGTTGCAGCCTGTGCCATCTTGGTCTGAGCTACTGTGATTTTCTAAAAATATAAATGAAAGTATTGCTAAGGCTCATCTACAAAGCAGTTCTCAGTTAATGGCCACTTGCTGTAGCACAACATCATTTGCACAAGAAGTGTCCCAAGGAAAGAGATGGTAACATCATACTGGGAGTCACTGTTTATGGCCCTTCTTACAGCATGCTTGCCACAAAAAGCACATCTCTCTCTCTCTCTCTCTCTCTCTGTGTGTTGATTTTATTGCATATAACCATAGGTTCTTACAATTTTGCCACAACAACAAAAGAGAGAAAATCAAAGGGAAAAAAAAAAGGTTGAACAAGCCGGTCAAATCAGTTCATCGTGTGCACAAGCTACAGAAACAGTTTCAGGACCTTGCTCTGTCTTTTTAGCAGCCACTGCAAATAAAGCTCCTTGATTGGTTACATAAGGATCTGTATCTATTCTATAAGCAGTTTACACGTCTGCTCAGCCAAAGTTCTATCAGACATGCCTCCCAGCAAAGGTGCAAGAAATATTTTCCTAGGACTGGCAAATTTTCCTAGGACAACGCCCCACATATACAAAGGTGTTGGGATATAGGAACATTCGTATACATCCCATCCGGGTATGCTGAATACATAGTCTGGAGGCATAATTCTGTAAATGCCTTCCTTACCTCTGGATGAGTCAAGGAATTAGTGCTCGTGCTCTCTCTGTCTCTCTGTCTCTGTCTCTCTCTCTCTCTCATTTTTTAAGAATGATAAGATGTCCATTAGTAGTTTATAATAGGCTTGATCCAGTCCACCTCAGTATATGAATCCACATAGGGCATAACAGAGCATTATCCATACTCCATCCCATGGTGCAAGCACATGGCAACATGTGTTTTAATGCAAATTAGTATTATTTGCAATATCTGTTTACAAACTTTAGCACAAAGCAGATACTTAAGAATACTCAGGGACAAGTTATTTGGACTGAAAATCAGAACAGGATTCAAAACAGCAATGGAAACTGAATATACAAATGTAAAGGGCTTTTGCTATAGCTTTGTCAATTGCTAGTAATTGTGTCCTAAGTGTAAGAGGAATGAAATAAGTGCAATGGCCAATTATGCTTTGCTCTTGGACAAGAATATAAACAAAGAACCCCACATTTTTATTTTGAGCATTGGCTTTCCCCAAATGGCTCATATATTTGATACGCAGGCTGATATCTCACTGATGCACACACTGAGCATGACGAAGGCAGTTCCAGGACTCTGTGTCCAAGCTTTTGTTTCTGAGTGCCTTTCTGTAATACCAATAATAACCCACTAGTCATAATTAGACGTAGTTCCAATTTCTCAAATGCTTGAGCGATCATTTTCTTTGGTAATTGAGTTTCCTGTAGAATTCCTCTGCTCTGATCACCCACTCAGAAAACTAAGCATATTAATTTGAAAAACTGCAGAAGCATGTGGCCATATAATGGCAGTGGAGTAATTGCAAGGAAATCTTTTACAACAGACTTATTTTCAACTAATAAAGCCTTCCCTGATGGTTCTGTTGCATGCTGTGAATGTGTTACAAGATCTGAATGTTTTTGTGTGTAGGATATGTTGAAACTGATAAAGCCAATACATCCTGCAATCTGTTCCATAATGCACACATATCCTTTAAAAATCTGATTGCTTATCTTTTCATATTTCTTTGAATGCTAAGTGTGGTGAGTGACAGCTCAGATCGAACCAAGAATTTAAATCTCCAGAAATATTGTGCTTTGGCCCAGTGTACATATTTACAATAAATAAACTGGTGTAAAGAATCATAACACGTTCAGTACTGGATCAAGCCTTTTGATCTATTTAGGTTGCTGCCAAGATGCTTTTTATCTGATTGGACTGGGATTTTTGCTACCCAGATTTTGTATGTGTGTGTGTCTAAAACGGAGAGAGTGGATTCCCTAAGGCCAGCTACTGAGTTTATGGGATGGCAGGCTCAAGATCTGAATAGGGATTTCCTCCTTTTCCCACCTTCAAGTCCGTTTCGTGTTTGTTACATTGGAGCAGTGGAGGCTGGTAGTTCTGATTTCAGTGGGGCTGTGAATCCATTCCAGGTTTCAGTCAGAACCAGCCAGAACTCTAGAGAAGCTATCCAAGGTGATGAACCCATTTGGGGATAGAGTTCAGTACCTCCTTTAGAGTTCTGGCTGGTTCTAACTGAAACCCAGAAAAGATGCACAGCCCCACCGAGATTGGAGCCACCAGCCTTCACTCCATTGTAGGTTTTGGGGTTTCTTTACAGAAAAGCATCTGTAACGTAGTTTTGTGTACATTTTTTGAATTGAAATTTAAAATGGAGATTTAAATGCAAAGTGTGCATGTTGTTCAACACAACTTTTTTTCTGACATCTGTCTCGATAGGATTGCACCCTTATGGTCTTTCTTTAGAAATGAAAACAAATGTGGTGTATGACATTGAAAAATACAATTTCCGAACCAACAAATATAAATAAAAAACTTTTAAACCATCACTTTAGAACCATCCACAATAAAATCTCCATCAAGAAATCCCCACTTGTCAGTTCAAAGATCTGTAGCAGCCTGTCGGAGGGAAAAAGCCATGATCCTTTTCCTAAAAGTGTGTAGTGGCACACATTGGTGAGATTAGCTTCTGAAGGAATTCTACAAGGGTTCAGCCTTACCCCAGAAGGTGCCAGAGGACCACTTTGTTAAATAGATGTGAGATCCTTTCAGGATTTAGGGATGTATGAAAGTCACTTACCTTTTCGCAGATGTGATTCACGGTGGGGGGGAGGCGCTCTGTCCCTCCCCCTGGAATCCTCCCTGGCCGCAGCTGGAGTTCTGGCTGTGGACGGGCTGCTGCAGATGCAAATGGCGGCCGCCGTAGCGGCCGCCATTTGCGCCCTGCTCTTTGTCATGATAGGCTACGTAAGAATTTATGTAGCCTATCTAGGGATGTATGAAAGTCACTTACCTTTGACGAAATTTGCTTCGCGGTGGGGGGAGGCGCTCCGTCCCTCCCCCCGAAATTCTGGCCGGGGGGGAGTCGTCCCATCCCTCCCCCCAAAATTCTGGCAGGGGGGAGGCGCCCCATCCCTCCCCCCCGAAATTCTGGCCAGGGGGAGGCACTACGTAAACATTTACGTAGCCTATCACGGCTGAGTGAAAACAACAACAACAACCGTCTACGCTATTTGCGTTCCCCTTATTTTCGCCATAGGCTACATAAATGTTTACGTAGACTACACGTGCCAAAATAAGGAATGCAAATGGCGGTGCCCATGGGCACTACCATTTGCGTACGCGCAGTTTGTTTGTTTGTTTTTCACTCAGCCGTGATAGGCTACGTAAACATTTACGTAGCCTATCACGGTATTTTTTAAAAATCTAGCCGTGATAGGCTACGTAAATCTTTACATAGCCTATCACGTTTTTTTGTTTTTGTTTTTACTGGAAATGGCAGCGGCGGCAGCCGGTCAGAAGACCGCCCGCCGGAGCCGCCGCCGCCGAACCGCCGCTGGAGCCGCCGCCGCCAGGGAGATTCGCCAAAGGTAAGTCCTGTCCCGGGGGGGTGGGCGGGGGGGTGGCAGACCGTTCGCCACTAATTTTGGGGGGCCGAATTCGCTGGCATTCGGCCTCCCCGAGATTCGTGGCAAAATTCTCTGACATCCCTAAGCCTATCACAGCAAAGAGCAGGGACGCAAACGGCGGCCGCTACGCTGTTTGCGCCACTGCTCTTCCTGTGATAGGCTACGTAAGTATTTACATAGCCTATCACGGTAAAGGCAGCCATGCAAATGGCGTAGCGGCCGCCATTTGCATCCCTGTTCTTTGCTGTGATAGGCTACGTAAATACTTACGTAGCCTATCATGGCAAAGAGCTGGGTGCAAATGGTGGCCGCGGCAGCCGGTCAAAAGACCAGCTGCCGCCGCTGCCAGAGCTCCAGGTAAGTTTCGTTCTGGGGCTATTCCGTGAGGTGGCGGGGGGTGGGAGGCCATTCCGCCATGGGTTTTGGGCGGCTGAATGCACTGGCATTCGGCCTCACTGAAATCTGTGGCGGAATTCTCTGCCATCCCTACCAGGATTAGAGAAAATTCAGCAAGGGTTAAATGCCCACTCTTGTATATTTTCAGGATTAAATTGCAAAACAGCAGCGTATTCTACAAGAAGGTGGTGTTCCTTTTTATAACTCATAATAGCTGTAGGTATGGTGCACACACAGGGCAATCTATCACCATTTAAAAAAAAAATCAAAGGAATCAAAAATCAAAGCCTGCAGAGGAAGAATCAAAGGGGAACCTGCATGAGAGTGAGCAAGAGGCTAAAGGTCAGTCAAACAGAGGCGATGAAACCCAGGCCTACAAGAAGAAGAAGAGAAGAGTGGTAGTAGTGGGAGACTCCTTGCTGCGTGGGATCGAGACCCAAGTATGTCGCGAAGACCCGTGGACTCGCCAGGTATGTTGTCTCCCGGGAGGACAGATTAGAGACGTGACTGAAAGGTTGCCTGCACTCATAAAGCCCACTGACAGGTATCCCTTTCTTCTCATCCATGTGGGAGCAAATGATACCGCCAAGCGGAGCTACGAAGAGATCACGTCAGACTTTGAAGCTTTGGGAAGGAAACTCAAGAACTTTGGGGCCCAGATAGTTTTCTCATCCATCCTTCCAGTAGTTAGAAGAGGGATAGAAAGGGAACGAAAAATACTCCGGGTGAATGACTGGCTACGAAGGTGGTGCCGACGAGAGAGATTTGGATTCTGGGACCACGGGCTATACTTCCTGGAAGATGGGCTGTTGGCTAGGGATGGGTTGCACCTCACAAAGGCTGGGAAGAATGTGTTTGGACACAGCATGAAGAACTTCATCAGGAGGGCTTTAAACTGAATCCTACGGGGAAGGGAGATGTAATGTTGGGGGTAACAATGGACGTAGGCGCATGCACTGCAATGGAGAGAACAGCGCTGATAGCGCCCAATAATAGTCTTCAGACACATGTAGGAAGAAAGCCAGACTATGAAGCACATGGTCTTCGATGTCTATATACTAATGCCCAGAGTATGGGAAACAAACAGAATGAACTTGAACTCTTAATACAGGAGGGAAATTATGACTTGATAGGTATAACTGAGACTTGGTGGGATGACTCTCATGACTGGAATACAGCAGTTGAAGGATATAACTTGTTCAAAAAGAACAGGAGGAACAGAAAGGGAGGCGGGGTTGCACTGTATGTGAAAAATACATATCTCTGCACAGAAATACAGGAGGAGGAGCTTGGTAGCCCCATCGAGAGCATCTGGGTTGAAATAAATGGAGCAAAGAATAAAAGGAACCTGGTGGTCGGAGTCTACTACCGGCCACCCAATCAAGGAGAAGCCAAGGATGAAACTTTTGAAAAGCAAATAGCCAATGTTTTAAGGAAGCATGATGTAGTAGTAATGGGGGACTTCAATTTCCCCGATATTTGTTGGGAGACAAATTCTGCAAAACATGGCCCCTCCAGGAAATTCCTGACTTGTGTGGCGGATAACTTCCTCCTACAGAAAGTAGAGGAAGGAACTAGAGGATCGGCTATCCTTGACTTGATCCTAACCAACAGAGATGACTTAGTGGATAAAGTAGCAGTTACAGGAACTCTGGGGGAAAGCGACCATGTTGTACTTGAGTTCTTGGTTCTAAGGGAAGCAAAAGCCGAGTGTACTCAAACGCGTACCCTGGATTTTAGGAAAGCTGATTTTAATAAACTCAGAACAATGATCAGTAAGGTCCCATGGCAAACAATGCTAGCGAGAAAAGGAGTCCAAGATGGGTGGGAACTTTTAAAAAAGGAAATTCTCAAGGCACAATCACAAACAATTCCAACAAGAAGAAAAGGTGGAAGACAACAGAAGAAGCCAATGTGGCTTCACAAAAAGCTTAGGGATGACCTGAAAACAAAAAAGGACACATATAAGAAGTGGAAAGAAGGCCAAGTAACAAAGGAAGAGTACAGGCAGGTAGCACAGAATTGCAGGGATGGCGTCAGGAAGGCTAAAGCGGAGAACGAGGTGAGGTTAGCGAGGGATGCTAAAAACAACAAAAAGGCTTTCTTCAGCTACGTGCATAGTAAAAGGCAGAGGAAAGAAATGGTTGTTCAGCTATTAAATAAGGATGGCAAAATGATAACAGATGACAAAGAAAAGGCAGAGGTGCTCAATTCCTACTTTGGCTCAGTCTTCTCCCAAAAGAGGGTCTATGACCCCCCTGGCAAAGGCGAAGTACAGGCTGAAGGGGCAGGATTGCAGCTTGAGATCGACAGGCATATGGTCAAGGAACACCTCATTACTTTGAATGAGTTCAAATCTCCAGGGCCAGATGAACTGCATCCTAGAGTAATAAAGGAACTGGCAGAAGAACTCTCAGAACCGCTGTCTATTCTCTTTGAGAAATCATGGAGGACCGGGGAAGTGCCAGATGACTGGAGGAGGGCTAACGTTGTCCCTATCTTCAAAAAGGGTAAAAAGGAGGAACCTGGGAACTACAGACCAGTCAGTCTGACATCAATCCCTGGGAAAATTCTGGAGCAGATCATAAAGCAATCCATCTGGAAGCACCTTGACAACAATGCCGTGATTACTCGAAGCCAACATGGATTTGTCAAAAACAAGTCCTGCCAGACAAATCTGATCTCATTTTTTGATCAAGTCACCTCCCTTGTAGACCGTGGGAATGCTGTAGACATCATATACCTCGACTTCAGCAAAGCTTTCGACAAAGTGCCCCATGATATCCTGATGAGCAAACTTGCTCGAAGTGGGCTAGATGAAACAACGATCATGTGGATCCACAGTTGGCTACAGAATCGGACTCAAAGAGTGCTTATCAATGGGACCTTCTCAAGCTGGGGAGAGGTAACGAGCGGGGTACCGCAGGGCTCAGTCCTGGGCCCAGTGCTCTTCAACATTTTTATTAATGACTTGGAGGAGGAGGTGCAGGGAATGCTGATCAAATTTGCAGATGACACAAAATTGGGTGGGATAGCTAATACTTTGGAAGACAGAAACAAAATTCAAAGTGATCTTGATAGACTGGAGTGCTGGGCAGAAAACAACAGAATGGCATTTAATAGGGACAAATGCCAAGTTCTGCACCTAGGAAAAAGAAACCAAATGCACAGTTACAAGATGGGGGATACGTGGCTCAACCACACTACGAGCGAGAAGGATCTTGGAATTGTCGTCGATCACAAGCTGAATATGAGCCAACAATGTGATGTGGCTGCAAAAAAGGCAAATGCTATTTTGGGCTGCATTAATAGAAGCATCGCTTCCAAATCCCGGGAAGTACTAGTTCCCCTCTACTCAGCACTGGTTAGGCCTCATCTGGAGTACTGTGTCCAGTTCTGGGCACCACACTTTAAGAAGGATGCAGACAAGCTGGAGAGGGTTCAAAGGAGGGCAACAAAGATGATCAGGGGACTGGAAACAAAGCCCTATGAAGAGAGACTGAAAGAACTGGGCATGTTTAGCCTTGAGAAGAGAAGACTGAGGGGAGATATGATAGCACTCTTCAAGTACTTGAAAGGTTGTCACAGAGAAGAAGGCCAGGATCTCTTCTTGATCATCCCAGAGTGCAGGACACGGAATAATGGGCTCAAGTTACAGGAAGCCAGATTCCGGCTGAACATCAGGAAAAACTTCCTGAGTGTCAGAGCAATACGGCAATGGAACCAATTACCTGGGGAGGTGGTGGGCTCTCCCACACTGGAGGCCTTTAAGACGAGGCTGGACAGCCATTTGTCAGGGATGCTCTGACTTGGATTCCTGCATTGAGCAGGGGGTTGGACTCGATGGCCTTGTAGGCCCCTTCCAACCCTACAATTCTATGATTCTATGATTCTATGATTCTATGAATGTAAGAATATAAGGAAAGCAATGCTGGATCAGACCAAAGGTTCTAGTCCAGTGTTCTGTTCACACTGTGGCCAACCAGCTGCCGACCAGGAAACCACAAGCAGGAGACAAGTGCAACAGCACCCTCCCACCCATGTTCCCCAGCAACTGGTGTACATAGGCATACTGCGTCTGATACTGGAGGTAGCACATAGCCATCAAGACCATCAAGAAGCCATTGATAGCCTTCTCCTCCAGGATTTGTGTAATCCCCTTTTAAAGCCATCCAAATGGTGGCCATGACTACATCCTGTGGTAGTGAATTCCATAGTTTACTATGCACTGTGTGAAGAAGTCCTTCCTTTTATCTGTCCTGACTCCTGAATCTCCAAGCATTCAGCTTCATAGGATGACCCCGGGTTCTAGTATTTTGAGAGTGGGAGCGTGTTTCAAGAGGTGTTTACAACCACTGAAGTATCAGGCAGGAGTAATATAAAATAAAGTTCTTTAGTTAACAAAGCATGTTTTCAATTCCTTACTCTTTGTGTCCCTCCCTCCTGCTCTGTCACTGTCCTGTAGTGAGTGTCACTTACTAGTAGCTTTACCCCCAGTCTTTGCCATCCCTCTACGTCCGTGAGCTATTCTTCCTGTCTGCCACCCCAAGGTCTCCTACCTAGTTCTACAGACATTGGTACAAAATGTTTTCCTTTGGCATGCGTAGTTAATACATAGAAACATGTAATTATGCATATCAGTAGTCAATGTTGTGTAGAATTATTGGACTGAACAAAAATATACATTACCAATATACAACCCATGCACTCTGAGATATGGTGGGGGTGGAGCACAATATCCCTTTCCTTCCCAAAAAGGCATGCTAAACCCCCAGCTTCATGCCTTAACTCAGGGATGGGCAACCTGTGGCCCTCCAGATGTAATTAGACTGCAGCTCTCATCAGCCCTACCCAGCAGAGCCAATGGTGAGAGATCATGGGAGTTATAGGCCAAAACATCTGAGCAAAAATGTGGAATTTGCAGCAGGATCCCCCTAGGTAATAGGATTGCCAGAATCCAAGGCTTGAGTTTTAGGGTTTTAGCTTCCTCCTCTTAGGATCTTCAGGGGCAGAAAAAAAGAGAGATCAGATTCAAGGGGAGAAGCTATTTTTTACTTGACTTAGAATACCCATCAGGTTCCATTGTGAGGCACCATGCAGATCCAAGCTCTATTTGGACTCAGCAGGTGCCCCAGTTCTGTGACCATGAGTTCTTATACCATGTGGCTCTATCCCTTCCCCACCAACTCCATTTCTGACCTGCCAGGCACCACTCTTTAGACCCCAGCCTCATTGCTTGAGTATCAGGGTCTGAGCTTCAGGAGACATGGCACCATGCCCAGATATCAATGGGCAGGTGGGCTTGTATGAGGTGAGACTTTCCCAGAGGTTTGTGGGTCCTAAACCACGTAGAGCATAAGCAATCCCACTGAGGTGCTAAACCTGTACTGCAGAAAAGGGCTCACATGATAGAATGCTCTTCCACATGGGGCCTAATATGTGCTCAGTGCCACAGAGTGGTACAGCATGTGTATTGCTCTCTTGCTGGTGTATACTACTGATGGGACCATTCTAGCACCAACGTACAATGCACTGATACGCTGTAGTAAACATGGACTGTTGGAGAAATAGTACCTGGTACACCCCTTATGGGTGGGTTGATATAGTACCAAACAGGAATATAGGAGGGAGGGAGCATAGTAGTTCTAGGTACCTCTTCTCATGTGTTCAGAGTGCTTCACGTAAACTGAGACATTCTTACAACTCTGTAAAATAACCTTTCAGATAATATCACAGACTGGCATGTGGGTCTGAGGCTTAATGACTTGTCTAAGGCTATCTAGTGAGCCTGTGGTAAGATTTGAACTGGGGATTTCTTGGGTCACGGCCTTTGCTCTTAACTATTATGTAACATAATTATCTATCCAGTATCAATTATAGAAAATAAAATGAGATAAGGTTTTGAAGGTCTGTATGTATAGATGGCTGTAAACAACAACCCAGCACAGTTACCGCTCTGGCAATATGCAGGTGGTGTAAAAAACTCACCTTGAGCTGGAGCGCCTATAATTTAGGCCCTAGATGAGAAGGGGGCACTCTTCCTATACAAAGTATG
Source organism: Heloderma suspectum (assembly GCF_057233095.1). Taxonomy (NCBI): domain Eukaryota; kingdom Metazoa; phylum Chordata; class Lepidosauria; order Squamata; family Helodermatidae; genus Heloderma; species Heloderma suspectum. Next base: position 218,012,555 of record NC_139458.1, on the reverse strand, counting down.
ATACACCGTTTCCTCAAGGTTGCTGCTGATTGCATACCCACTACTGTGTATTTTGTATTAGTTCTGCATCTCTAAGTTGCTGTTGATCAGCCTGCATTAATACTTGTCAGACCTACATGCTGATATGACAAGACCCAGTTCAACAGAGTAAAAGACAACAGGAAGGTTCCAGCACCCAGTGCCCCAGAGAAATACTGGAACAAGAGCTCTTGACACTGTTAAATCAGGTACAAGCTTCAACCTGTTGGCATGCATGGGTAGAACCTATCCTCAAATACCCTGTCCTCTACAACAGGCAACACTCTCTGTAACTCCTGGCAGTGAAGCTAAAGCAAAAGGATGGAATAATCTTCGTAAGACATAAATAAGTAACTACAAGGGAAATTCATTCTGGGCATCTCGACATAACCTTGGTGTTACATTTACGCATGACAGGCTGGCTTAATGTGATATTCTAACGAAAGGCTGCATTTTTGGAGCCTTTCCCGCTACTGCTCCTATCTGTGTGTAGTCAGTTTGCGTTTTCACATGAAACAGAAGTGGGGGAGAAAGCTCTTGTTTCCATTCTATCAGTCAAAAGTGTCTTGGTTTAAAAGAAAAGAAAAAAAAAGGCAAACGTATTACAGTTTTTAAACCCCAACTAAACATTGGGTGAGTTAGCATGACATGCTAAGCCACCCTCAGAATAAGCCACGGTGGGTGGGTGGCTTGTCCATTACTCCCAACAGACAATCGCCTGCTTGGTGGCTTGCCATGGATGGTTTCTCCCTCAGTTTCTCTCAGTCCTCCAGGGCGCTGTCGGCATGTATCCCAGGGGCCTTTGTGGCAGAAATCCTTGTGTCCTCATTCCCTACAAACACGACCTGTGCAATTGGTCCACTGGGGCTGCTGGCTCACAAGGGAAACTCTGCTTTCCCCGCATCAGATCACCAAAGGGATTTAAGTTTCTGACTGAGTAGGGATGGATGGACTCACCCGAGTCCATGCTCAGTGGGCACTTGAGGAGCTGCTGCTGCCACCCACCCATGCGATGCCCTAGAGGGTCCAGTGAATGGTCTGGGAGCACCCCAGAGCTGCCTGCTGCTCCACCATTTTTATGGAAGATCGGGGCTCTAGATTTTTGTATATCTAATGTTGTGCACAACAGTGGCTGTAAAGGGCCATTTCCATAACATTAGATATATGAAAAGGGTGGAAATGGACCTTTATGGCCGCCATTGTCCACAACATTAGATATGAGAAAATATTAGGGATGGCGGAGAATTCTGCCACGGATTTCAGTGAGGCTAAAAGCACTGGCATTCAGCCCCCCAAAACCCGTGGCGGAATGGCTCCCCCCCGCCCCCCTGCAGAATCCCCCCCGGGATGAAAGCTTACCTAGGGCAGATGTTCTGGTGGCGACGGCGGCTCTGGCTCTGGCTCTGGCGGTGGCAGCTGGTCTCTCGGCCGGCTGCTGCGGACTCAAATGGTAGCCACCACGCCATTTGCATAGCTGTCTTTGCCGTGATAGGCTACGTAAATACTTATGTAGCCTATCACGGCAAGCAAAAACAAAAACCCGCGTACGCAAATGGTGGCGGCTACAGCGGCCGCCATTTGCACTCCCTTTTCGCTGTTTTAGCCTACGTAAATATTTACGTAAGCTATTACAGCAAAAAAGGGGAACGCAAATAGTGTAGTGGGCAGTATTTGCGTTCCTTTCCCCCCCCCCCGCTGTAATAGCTTACATAAATATTTACGTAGGCTAAAACGGCGGGAAAAAAGGAGCGCAAATGGCGCCCACTAGGCTATTTGTGTTCCCCCTTTTTTTTTGCCTTAATAGCTTACGTAAATATTTACGTAGGCTAAAACGGCGAAAAAAAGGGAACGCAAATGGCGGTCGCCGTAGCCGCCGCCATTTGCGTACGCGGTTTTTTTTTCCCGGAAGGCTGCCAGTGGCTGGATGTCCGGCTGCGGGCCGACCCGGCCGGCAGCTCCACAGAATCTCCGCGGAGCGGAGTTGGCCGGATCAGGATTTTGGGGGGAGGTGCAGAGTGCCTCCCCCCACCGCAAATCACCCCGTCGAAAAGGTAAGTGACTTTCGTCCATCCCTAGAAAATATAGACCCCCATCTTCCATGAAAATGGCAGCTCATATGGGGGTTGGGCGGCTGCCAGGCATGAGTGGATGGGTCCGGTAAGTCCCAGCTGCTTGCATGGCCTAGCAGGTGGGGGTAGTGGCTTGATGAGTTGGGGGGGGCAAGTGGAGAGGGAAGTCCAGTGGAGTCCTGGACTCAGTTTGGGACCCTCAACATCCCTATTTCTGAGCTTTTATGAACATGGGAACATGTTCACAAACTTTTATTTTCCTTTTAGAGTTCCTGTGCAAGTGCGCAGGACTGCGAGACGGCGTGTCCACTATTGAGCCCAGCATAGCCATATCCCTCTCTTGTCTACATCCTTGACAATCCTCCACTTCAGTCTTTCCTGAGTGAAACTATGTCTATGGGCACATCCTGCCCATCGCCATTTAAAAAAAATAAAAAATGGCGATCTGCAGGATGTGCCCATAGGCCTATATGCAAAATAGAGCCGAGAATCTTGCGTATAAGCCTATGGATACATAGACTTAGATGCAAGATTCATGACTCTATTTGCATCTAAGGCTATGGGCACATCCCGCTGATCGCCTTTTTTTTTTTTCTTAAGAAAAGACATGGCAATCGGCAGGGACAGGGAAGAGGCGAATGGCTCTGGCTGGCAAGAAGCAGCCGAGTGCCCTTCCGCCTCCAGTCCTCCTGGAGCGGAGGTAAGTGGTCCCGATCCGCTGTGGTTTCCTGAGGCTGGATTCCAAAGAATCCGGCCTCATTTGAATCCGCAGAGGATTTTTCTGACATCCCTAGTGACAACCCATGATAAAATTGCCTTGCCTGGTTTAGATGTTACAACAAGCCATCCTAAACAACCCTACAACAAGCTATGGTTCTGAGGGTGGCTTGTTTGCAAAAAACAATCCATGCCAGAAAAACCACTTTGGATTTGGATGTCATGCTAAGCCACCTTGCAACCACCCTAGGGATGTACGAAACTGACTCACGGTTTCATCCGGGGTCATTCGCGGTGGGGGGCAGGCACTCCGTTCCTCCCTCCAAAATTCTCCCTGGCTGACTCTGCTCCGCGGCGACCCCATGGAGCTGCTGGCCAGGGCTGCCCGCAGCCAAACATCTGGCTGCTGGGCTGTGCAGGGACACAAATGGTGGCCGCTGTAGCCGCCGCCATTTGTGTCCCTCTCTTTTGCTGTGATAGGCTACGTAAATATATACATAGCCTATCATGGCAAAAGACAGGGGCGCAAATGGCGGCGGCTACGGTGGCCATCATTTGCGTTCCTGCCTATTGCCGTGATAGGCTATGTATATATTTACATAGCCTATCACGCCAAACGACAGGGATGCAAATGGCATCCCTGCATTAGCCACGATAGGCTACGTAAATACTTACGTAGGCTATCACGGCCATTCGAGATGCAGCCGCCATTCGAGGAGCACCGGAACGGCCGACAAAGGTAGTTCCAGGCCCATTTCGCAGGGTGGTGGGGCGGGTGGCTTCGTTCCGCCATGGATTCCGGGGGCCGAATGTGCTGGCATTCGGCCTCCCTGGAATCTGTGGCGAAATTCTCCAACATCCCTAAACCACCCTCCATCACTTAGTGTGATAACAACTTGCTGTGGCTTAGCATGGCGTGTGAGCTACGTCATTCTGTTCCTGTGGCCTTGTTCACCCTGCCAGCTGTGGGAGAAAACTGAGGGCCAAATCTACCTGAAGCTTCAGTGTTTGTTTGGCCATTGGCAATGCTGGCTGAGAATTATGGGCGTTATAGTCCAACACATCTGGAAGGCACCAGATTGGGGGAAGCTGGTTTATACATTGATACCAATATATGTGGGTACATGTAAGGATGTATCTCCTGATCTGTCAAATCATATAGGAGGCAGTGTTCTACATACCAGAAAGCATTATCTTGAATCATTTCCCTCTTTATTGTCTGTTGTAATTGGTGTACATGTTTTTTTCTCTTCTTTTTTTTTTTTAAAGACAATTGCAGAAAATAAAAAATGCATGTACATCAAGGTTCAAAATTGTCTGAGGTTTGTTTAATTGAATTTGAGGGATTTTTCCTCAACCATATTTGACACTGAGGATTTGTTGAAATAACTGTGTTTCGATCTGAGGTGGGACGATTTTCTCTGCTCCTATATATTGCAGCATCTGGTTATGTCAATTGTCATGGCCACCAAGCTGTGCTCACTTTTAATGGCAGTCTCTACTCACATTGCGTGATGGGATGCCAAAATAGCCTATAGCTTACGATTCTGAAGGACAGTAAAACAACATCTCACAAGCCTGTGTGGGCTGCTCTCCATATCCATTGCAAACTAACATTGTCACACCACAGATTGCACCAGGCATATTGGAAGACAGTGTGAACAAAACTAGATCCAATATGGGAAACACATGGAGCATCTCCCAATGATTTAATCTGTTTTTACTTTAATGAACCCAGCAGGAGGGGGCTTTGAATTGGATCAGAGCAGCAGTGGAGGAAGGGAGTGACTAACCCCTTTAACTATAGGCTGTATTCCTGTATCAAAATTGCTCAGCAAAGTCTTTTCCCCACCACAAATCTTTTCCTCTGGAGAGAAACAGAACCTGGAAAGGCATTTTTAGAGTACAAATAGCTGGCAGAGAATGTGTTAAGTACTTCCTAACCCTGCTGATGCTCCGGTCAAATGTGGAGCCCACATTAAAATAAAAACAAAATGGCGAGGCACACTATATGTCTCTCACATCATATCAAATTTTGCTCTAACTTCCAATCACCAATAATGCTGAAGTTAAATCACTTAGGGATGGCGGAGAATTCCGCCACGTATCTCAGTGAGGCCGAATGCCAGTGCATTCGGCCCCCCGAAATCCGTGGTGGAACAAAGCCCCCCCACCCCACGAAATGGGCCCGGAACGGAGCCCCCAACCCACTACATGCGTGCAAAACGGAGCACTTACCTGCTGCTGTCTGCGCCGACTAGTGAATGGCAGCCGCCTCCGTGGCCGCCATTCGCTTCCTCTTCATAGACGTGATAGGCTATGTAAATACTTTAGGGATGTACGAAAGTCACTTACCTTCTCACAAAATTGATTCGAGGAGGGGGGGAGGCGCTCCATCCCTCCCCCCGAAATTCTGGCCGGGGGGGAGGCGCTCTGTCCCTCCCCCCCGAATCCTGGCCAGCCGGGTGTGCAAATGGCGGTGGCCTGTCCCATGCGTCCCATGGGCGCCGCCATTTGCGTAAGCGCATTTTTTTTTTTTTTTTTACTCAGCCGTGATAGGCTACGTAAACATTTATGTAGCCTATCAAGGTATTTTTTTAAAATCTAGCCGTGATAGGCTATGTAAATCTTTACGTAGCCTATCACTTTTTTTTTCTTTTTTTTTACTGGAAATGGCGGCGGCGGCAGCCGGTCAGAAGACTGGCCGCCGCCGCTGCCGCTGCCAGGAGGATTCGCCCAAGGTAAGTCCCGTCCCGGGGGGGTGGGGGGGTGGCAGACCGTTTCGCCACCGATTTCGTGATTCCGAAACCGAGTGAAACCGAGATTCGTGGCGAAATTCTCTGACATCCCTAAAATACTTATTATTATTATTATTATTAAATTTATTAGTCGCCCATCTGGCTGGTCACCCAGCCACTCTGGGCGATGTACAACATACAATAAAACAGTTTAAAACAATAAAATTCTACAATAAAAACATTTCCTAAAATACCCTAACCCACCCCAAATACCTGCCTGAACAACCACGTTTTTAATGCACGACGGAAGCTCATTAAAGAGGGTCATGACGGAGTTCCCTAGGGAGGGAGTTCCACAGAGTGGGGGCCATCACAGAAAAGGCCCTCTCCCTCATCCCCACCAGTCTAGCTGTCCTGGCTGATGGGACAGAGAGAAGGCCATCCGAGGCTGATCTTGTTAAGCGGCCTGTCTGGTGCTGCTGGAGGCGCTCCTTAAGATAGGCTGGGCCGGAACCATATAGGGTTTTAAAGGTCAAAACCAACACCTTGAATTTGGCCCGGAAAACAACTGGTAACCAGTGCAACTCCTTCAGCACTGGAGTGATGTGATCTCGCCGGCGGCTGCCTTTAATCAGGCGAGCCGCCGCGTTCTGTACCAGCTGCAGTTTCCGAACCGTCTTCAAGGGTAACCCCACGTAGAGCGCATTACAGTAGTCTAAACGAGAGGAGACCAGTGCATGTACTACCGATGGGAGCAGATGGTCGGGAAGGAATGCTTATGTAGCCTATCACGGCTAATGCAGGGATGCCTTTTGCGTCCCTGCGGAGGACGTGAAGGCTATGTATGTATTTACGTAGCCTATCACGGCAAGGTAAAAAAAAAACCACGTACGCAAATGGCAGCGGCTACGGAGGCTGCCATTTGCGTTCCTTTTTTTCATAGTTTTAGCCAACGTAAATATTTACGTAAGCTATTACGGCGAAAAAGAGGGGAACGCAAATAGCATCCACTATGCTATTTGTGTCCCCTTTTTTTTGCCGTAATAGCTTATGTAAATATTTACGTAGGCTAAAACGGCGAAAAAAAGGAACGCAAATGGGGGCTGCCGTAGCTGCCGCCATTTGCGTACGCGTTTTTTTTTTTTTACTTTGCCGTGATAGGCTACGTAAATATTTACGTAGCCTATCACGGTTAAATACAGGGACGCAATCGGCGGTGGCTATGGCAGCTGCCATTTGCATCCCTGCTGCCCAGCGGCTGGATGTCCGGCTGCGGGTGGAGCCAGCCGGCGGCTCCGCGGAATCCCTATGGAGCGGAGCTGGCCGGGCAGGGCTCCGGGGGGGGGGACGGCGCGCCTCCCCCCCATTGAGGATTCCGGGGGGAGGGACGGAGTGCCTCTCCCCACCACCATGAATCAGATCCGCGAAACGGTAAGTGACTTTCGTACATCCCTAAAATCACTTCATTCACACATTGTCTATTATTATCAGAAAACCTTCACCAGACCACACTGGGGATGCCATTTGCATCCCTGCTTTAGCCGTGATAGGCTATGTAAATATTTACGTAGCCTATCACGGGCTACCATAGGGACGCAAATGGCGTCCCCTACTCAGGACGCCATTTGTGTCCACACCAGCCCGGCAGTGCCTGGAGGCCCCGCTGCGGGTTGGCCTGGCCGGCGGCTCTGCAGCCTGGCCGTGGAGTGGAGCCGGCCGGGCAGGATTCCAGGGGGAGGAATGGATCGCCTCCCCCCACCTGCGGAACCGGGTGGAGCCAGGTAAGCGGAGTTTTGTACACCCCTATTTCCACGTGTCCTAAGGCTTGCTTGTTTCCTCTATTTGTTTCTATTTGAAAACTGTATTTGCTAAGGAAATGGGCAGCATTTTGAATATGTAACTCAGTTACAGAATAGCATTTTTCACTTAGGGTTTTCAAAAGAATACCTTCGTTTGTTTTATCAAAATGAGGGGAGACGAGGCACAGGCTGAATTGTACTTTCATGTCACATACAAACAAGAATTTTCAGGGATGGGATGTGTATGCTCCAGCTGTGGTAACTGGCCTAGGGATGGCGGAGAATTTCTCCCCGAATCTTTGGGGGGCCGAGCGCCAACGCATTTGGCCCCCCGAAATTGGCGGTGAAATTCTCCGCCACCCCCCTGCCACCCCCGGGACGGGACTTACCTTTGGCGAATGTCCCTCCCGGCGGCGGGTCCCGGCGGCGGTTCGGCAGCGGTTCGTCACGGGCGGGGGCGGCGGCCGGTCTCCCGACCGGCTGCCGCTGCTGCCATTGCAAAAAAACCCCACTAAAGTAAAAAAAAAAGCACACACCCATGATAGGCTACGTAACGATTTACGTAGCCTATCACGGCTAGATTTCCAAAGACAGCCATGATAGGCTACGTAAATCGTCACGTAGCCTATCACGGGTGACTTTGAAAAAAAAAAAGCGCGTACGCAAATGGCGGGGGCCCATGGGCGCCGCCATTTGCATTCCTTATTTTGGCACGTCTAGTCTACGTAAAGATTTACGTAGACTACGGCGAAAATAAGGGCACGCTTAAATCTTTACGTAGACTAAAGATTTATGTAGACTAGACGTGCCAAAATAAGGTACGCAAATGGCGGCGCCCATGGGCCGCCGCCATATGCGTAGGCGCTTTTTTTTTTCCCAAAGTCACAGGTGATAGGCTACGTGACGATTTATGTAGCCTATCACAGCTGACTTTGGAAATCTAGCCGTGATAGGCTACGTAAATCGTCACGTAGCCTATCATGGGGTCTTTTTTTTTTTTACTTTTTGTTTCGTGGCCGGGGAGACGGGGCGCTTCTCCCTGGCCTGAATTTCGGCCCAGCGAGGCGGGAAGCCTCCCCCCCTTCGCCTGAACTTCGGGGGGAAAAGCGAAGCGCCTCCCCCCCACCGCGAAGCCAAGCTGCGAAAGGTAAGTGACTTTTGTACACCCCTAGTAACTGCCCTTCTCAATCCATTGCTTTTTTGTGTGCTTTTGCTGTAGTATACCGAGGAAGCACGACTTCACTTCCACCAGACTGTACCTTGTGAATCTGCCCATAATGTCCAACTTGAGGGCCATTACAAACATTACAACCTCAAGGTGGAGGCTTCTGAATTTCACTCCGTCCTGTGGGGTCAGGGTTGAGGGGGCCTTTGGCAAAGTGTCCTCTATAAATTATCTCCTATATTGGTGACCTCCCTCAGCTGTGGGTTTACCTAGGGCTGATCTACATTGCGCCCGCCATCGCAACGAATTCGGTGTCCTGTTGGGTTAAACGCTCTCGCGTTAAAACATGATTATCCACACTCAGCCATTTTCCTAGGGATGGTGGAGAATTTCTTGCTGAAACTTCGGGGGGCCGAGTGCCAACGTATTCGGCCCCCCGAAGTAGTTTCGGGGAGAAATTCTCCGCACCCCCCCGCCTCCTGCCCCCGCACCCCCCCCCCCGGGATGGGACTTACCTTTCCCGAATGTCGCTCCCGGTTGCGGGTCACAGTGGCGGTTCGGCAGGTCTTCGACAGGGGCGGGGGCGGCAGCCGGTCTTTCGACCGGCTGCCGCCGCCGCCATTCCAAGAAAAGTTAAAAAAAAAAAACGCCCCGTGATAGGCTACGTGACGATTAACGTAGCCTATCACGGCTAGAATTGCAAAGTCAGCCGTGATAGGCTACGTAAATTGTCATGTAGCCTATCACGGGTGACTTAAAAAAAAAAAAGCACGTACGGCTAATGGCGGCCCCCATAGGGAGCCGCCATTTGCGTTCCTTATTTGGTCGCTGTAGTCTACGTAAAGATTACGTAGACTACAGCGAAAATAAGGGCAACGCTATTTGCGTTGCCCTTATTTTTGCCGTAGTCTACGTAAAGATTTACGTAGACTACAGCGACCAAATAAGGAATGTGAATGGCGGCTCCCTATGGGGGCCGCCATTTGCGTACGAGCTTTTTTTTTTTAAGTCACCTGTGATAGGCTACGTGACGATTAACGTAGCCTATCACGGCTGACTTTGCAGATCTAGCCGTGATAGGCTACGTAAATCGTCACGTAGCCTATCACGGGGGCGTTTTTTTAAAAACTTTTTATTTCGCGGCCGGGCGAGGCAAGGCGCCTCCTCCCTGGCCTGAATTTCGGCCGGGCGAGGCGGGAAGCCTCCCCCCTGGCCTGAATTTCGGCTGGGCAAGGCGGGAAGCCTCCCCCCCGGCCTGAACTTCGTGGGGAGCAGCGAAGCGCCTCCCCCCCACTGCGAAGCAAGCTGCGAGACCAGGTAAGTGACTTTCGTACACTCCTACATTTTCCCCATTGCGGTGCTTCATCGAATGCGCGAGCTCGGTTCACACTCGAGCGCTGTGCCGTTTTCCTGCTCTTAAAGATGGCAGCTCTCATTGGAGGATCAGAAACTCTTCCTGTTTCTGCTGATTCCATGCCCACTATGCGGGAGAGGCTTGTTGTTTTCCGCATGTTTTCCTGGCCTTGGGTAAAACATCCAGCTTGTCCCTTGCTGCCACCACTGTAGCAAGTGGGGGTGGAGGGGAGAAGGAGGCACCTATCCTCTTCTCCCTCCCCCACCTGCTGGAGGCCAGGGCGAGCAGCTGGGGGGCTTCTGCCAATGCTCTTTTCCCCACGCCAGCCCTTGACAGCCGGCGTGAGGAAGAGGGGCAGTGGCGGTGGCACCCAGCGCTTGCGTTTTGGGGGGGGGGGCTGCTGGCATCTTCGAAGATTTGAAGCTTCATGTTGGCCCAGTCAGTAGTTGGATGGGCGACTTCCTGGGAATCAGGCTTCCTGCACTGAGCAGGGGGTTGCTCTGTCCCTTCAAATGAGACTAAGTTTTACCCCCTTCTATCCTCCACTTCGACTTTTAAATTTTTTTTAAGGTGTTATCTTTGAAGAATCGTGCCTTCTCTGCGATTTTTTTTTTATAATTCAGGCATGATCTTTGAAGATTCGAAGACGATGATGCTCGAGATCAGGCACATCCAGCCCTTTGCTTGTTGCTGAGGAAACATTGAGTGCTGAGGAAGCTATGCGATCAGTAGCCAGAAAATGACATGGAGCTGTTGAGAGCTGTGATTGGACAGGAGGGAAATACAAACATTAAAATAAAAACAAAATGGCCAGGCACACTATATGTCTCTCACATCATATGAAATTTTGCTCTAACTTCCAATCACCAATAATGCTGAAGTTAAATCACTTCATTCACACATTGTCTAGTATTATCAGAAAACCTTCACCAGACCTCAGTGGGGATGCCATTTGCATCCCTGCTTTAGCTGTGATAGGCTACGTAAATATTTACGTAGCCTATCATGGGCTACCATAGGGACGCAAATGGCGTCCCCTACTCAGGATGCCATTTGCTTCCGCACCAGCCCGGCAGCAGCCGGAGCTGGAGCTGCCGCCGCCGCCACCGGAGCTGAAGCCGCAGCTGGAGCCGCAGCCAGGTAGGCTCCATTTTGCGGGGCTTTCGCGGGGTGGAGGGGCGGGGGGCTCCTTTCCACCATGGATTCCGGGGGCCAAATTCACTGGAATTCGGCCCCCCTGGGATCCGTGGCGGAATCCTCTAACATCCCTGCATTTTTTTGCTTTGGTAGTTTACCTCTCCAAACCTCAAACTGCTCATCATTTCCAGCGAAACTAGGTATCATAGCTATAGGCTTTTCTCCTAATAAGACCAAGGGCTATGTTAGCAATGGTAGATCTCTTTTGTAGTGATACTCATGAATATAAGAATGTGCTCTACCTCTGAGCTATGACCTATACCTTTCAGCTTGGAGTCCAATTATTATTTCATCATTATTTAATAGATGTATATCTTGCTTTTCAGGGTAAAAACTGTCCAACCTTTAGACATCTTAAATCTAAAGTGGGATAAAACTATAAATTTGACAGATTAGTGCAACTTTGAAACCTCTGAAGTACATGCCAAATATGGCTGTTACATTTTTGCAGGTCATGTGCACACATAAAATGTAAATGTGTCCTTACATTTTAAAGTTTTGTTTTTAATCAGATCTTGCACAATACATGTAAAATTGTGGTGGATCTGACTAAAAAGTACTAGGTGATGAAATTACTTTTCATTGAATAAATGAGCTAGTTGATCATGGACTTGCTGTCAAAGTCCACTGGGTAAAATCAGTCTTTTGTTCTATATGTGTCTGCTTTGCAACTTTATTGTGCCCTTGCTGGCTTGGTGCTGATTTGTACACTCATCGTTCAATTGACTGGCTTTCTTTGCAAACAGTGCATGTTATTAATATTTGGAAAGAACCAAGGTCAGAAGTTGAATGTCTATTTTCCACTCCACTGAAATTCAAGAAGAAATGTCAAGGCATGAGAGAAGCCAGGCCTGATTTCCAACATATGTCATTAAAAGGATATTATATGTGTTGACACAAAGGTTAATCTAAGGATGCCGTTCTTATTTTTCATGGAAAAAAAGAGATGCAGGTTGACATATCAGAGAATGTCTCTTCTGTTTGAAACACAGTAGTCTGCAAATAAGAGTGACAAACCATGTTCTTCCGGAAGGTTGTAGCTAATTAAAAAGAAGCTACAAATAGTTATCGAGTACTTCCAAAGACCTCAGTCCATGGCAATCATTCGATGTGGTATGTCACATGGGGGGAAAAGTCATTCACTAAACTCCAAAGTTATCCTTTTCTGGAACAACAAAATTGATAAGGTAGCAAGCTTTCAACTGCTCTGAACTCATCTAAAAGTTGTCTTCTGAGAGATTTTGAAACAAGCGATGCTTGAAGAAGTAAATATTTGCAAAGCCCTATTCAGAATAATATGACCCGCACATCTTGGACTAATGTATGGATCAGAATGTAGCTATCCACCAACAGGATAGAGGAATCTGTGGACCTGGGGCAATGTAATTTTTTTGGGGGGCGGGGGTCACGCACAAACATTACAGCCATTTTGAAAATATATATAATTGAAAGACCATAAATCCCATTAAAAAGTCCCAGCTTCTCAAACAACTATACCATACATAAGTACCTACATAATTAAAAAGTAAATATCAAAATATTTGTACCTAATGCGTAACCATTAGTACATTTAATCTTTCTTCAATAGGTAATTAAAAATATTTCAGACCTAATGTTAAAGTGGGGTTGGAGAGCAGGATCCCCTCTTTTACTGGGCCAAGTATTTTCATGTTTAAATATATGTTGTTTATTACAAACTGGCAATTTTTAAAGGGAATTTTGGTGAAAGAAATTGTTAAAAATGTACTATTTTTCATTTAGTTAAAATTGCTGGGAGAAAAGGTGTATGACCTCCTCCTCTCCCTATAGCCACACCTATCCTCCATTCAATACTCCTAGAAGAACTATGCGCACAGAGCTTTCAGAGGCATAGTAACCACTGCCTAGGAAGTATTCCAGAACCAAGTTCTGAGCAAGCATAAGGGATGACAAAGACACTACCAATTTAAAAGCAGTTCAGACCATAGCAGTACAGAGAAAGCAATTTCAGGCAGAGGCCACTTATCAATAATTGGAAGCAGGGGAAGAGAGAGGGAACCCATTTCATACACAGGAAAACTGAGGCAGCAGGCAATTGAAGTCAATGCTGAGTTTGGGTTACATAATCACAGGGTTTAAAATAATATTTTTTAACAACAGCAAATACAAAACAGGAGGAATTTAGCCAGAAATATATGTTCTAAGGCATTACTTTGCACCACCAAAAGAAGGAAAAGGGTAAAAACAGACCAAGAAGCAGTGTATAGCACCACGAAATGGAGGCCAATTAATTACTTGAGATATAATGGAAGACACACACACAAAAAGCCCCAATTTAGAACCAGTTCAGACCGCCCCCACCTCAGTTTATCCAGAATAGCAACACAGAGAAAGCCATTTCTAGCAGAGGCCCCTTAAAGATTTTTTTCTTTAAAATGGGGAGAGGGGAGATGGTGTAAACAAGATGAGAACAAAGATTTTTGTTGCATTTTACAACCCAGCACCACCTATAAGTTTCTCCAGACACCCAAAACAGAGATAGGAAAGATTTTTAAATGAAGAACATACTGGTATAAATATGAAAAAATAAACAGTGATGGTCTGGTCTGGTCTGGTCTCCTTTCTCTCTCTCTCCCCACCCCCTTTCTACATGTGAAGAAATGTAGAGTGGAAATGATGCAGATACTATACCACTGAAGTCCATTCAACTGGGCTTGGACTGCCCAACACACCCACAAATGGCTCTGATTGGCTACTGACTGGCCAGCCAGCCATCTACTCCATTTACTGGCCAGTCAATGAGCCAGCCTCCTTCCTCTGTGTAACCCTGCCCCAGTCGTCCTAAACTACCCCTCCCTTGCGTAGGGAAGGGGTTATCTTTGACTGGCCAGCTGGCCCTATTTTTTGTGGTGCTTCCCCTCCTAATTTGCGTGGCTTGCACTGCCTGGTGCTGGGCACCAGGCAGACTCCAACACCTTTCTGGTCCAGGGAAAGGCTCTGGAGTGGAGCAGCAGGAAAATTCTGAGGATATGCCAGCATGTTTTTCAAAATTTAGAAAAGAAGAAGCTCTCCTTGCCTTAGCTCATGTGAATGGCTCGCATTTATTAAAATAAAATAAAATAACAGTTGTTGGGGGGGAGGCTACTGTGTGGGGGCATGAGGCAAACTGTACCCCCCCCCCAGGCAGGCCTGTCCACCAAATTAGAATGTAGCTATTCACCAGATAACACACTTCTCCTAGTGTGATGGCAGTTTAAATATGTCTAAATTAGGGTGGGTGAGAATTTCATTCAGCTCATAAGAACTTACCAAAATTCACAGATTTCTTCATAAATGGAACAGGAAGAATTTGAGATTTACAAAATGTAAATGCAGGAACAAACAAAACAGATTCATCCATCCAGGCCCAGGGCTTTGAGTGCTTAGCTCTTCAAAATCTGGGTTTGAATCCCTAGGTATTCAGCCATGCTTGTGGTGCTGAATTAGGGTTGCCACCTCTTTTTTTCTGACAGGCTCCACATCTTTAGCAACTACAGGGCAGGCAGATACAACATAGTCCTCTCCATGCTAGGAATCCCTGTACCTGTTGAATTTCTCTGGTGCAGATGGGTGAGAAATTTGTTTTTGATATTCATTTACCGAAATTCACAAAATTCCTCATATGCAGGTTGGAAATAACTTGAGATGAGGTTTAATTCAGAAGGTTAGATACACAGCCACAAGTAGGACCTGAAACAAAATATTGCAGTGTGAAGTGCTTTTGGTCAAGGTTCCAGCCAGCCATGCCCAGTTCTAGGATACTCCATTCCCTTTTCCACCCCCACTCCAGTTTTCTATTTCCCTCCTCCAACACTCAATCGTTTCTAGCTACTATGTATCTTCAGTCCTCATCGGGCTGTTTCCCCAGTCCCACCTTTAGTGTGTTTTTTCCCTAAATATTTTTGTACTCCTGCAAACCTTTGGATTCCCCTGAGCTTTCTTATACCTTTCTGTTGTGCATGGATTGTGCCATTTTAGCTGCATAAGAATCCTCACTCAGAGAAGGAGTTTGCTGTTGGTATATAAGGTGCTGTTCTGGGGTACAGAGTTGAGTAGACAGTCTCTCTAGGCTTTTGCATAGCCGAGCTGCATAGCCTTGCTGAATGACCAGCAAAGAAGGTCTCACTTCATGAGACTGGAGCCAGGTCTAATGGAATCACCCGGAATGAGATGGGGAGAAAAAAGGCAGAAGGCATTTCAGTTCGGAGCTAGCAGCTTTAAACAGGTTAGAGAGTACTGCTGTGTGCTTGCTTGCTTCTGCATTCCTGTGTGCTTGCTTCTCCATAATCGCACACATGAAAATAAGCAGATTATTTCAAAAACACCGTATGTCTCCAGTGATCTCTCCTTCAGAAGGAAAGCACCCTGTGAAACACTTTTCAGGACTTCCCGCTGCTCAGGGGAAGTGTGTGTGTCTGCATGCAAAATGAATGTTTCGGCATACTGAACACCCGCAGCACGATATATGCAAATAGGTCCTCAACTGTGTCTGAGCCACTGTACCATCATAAACTGCTGGTGCTGGCTTCCATCACTGACTGTTCCTCCATTCAAAATAATTCCCTCCATATAGGAAACTAACATTGCTAGCTGGAACAGTTTCCCCGGGCATCCAGTTTCCTGTGTGGTGGGTCTGCCTGCCCTCCTGCCTGCCTCTCGCTTTCGTTACGTGAACCCCACCTGCAGTCTGAAGTGGTACAGCCAGACTTGGGGTTTGCCACTTCTTGTGATCAGCAAGAAAGAGGTGGTCACCAGTGCTGAGATGAAAATGGTCACAGCCTTTATTTGCTATTTACGATGATCGCATGAGAAACCTACTACATTTGTGGTGAGGGAACCCTTTCCTCTGCTTTATCTATACCCAAGGAACTGGCCATACTGAGAGTGTCCCTTGTGTGCCAAGCTCATGCCTCTCTGCCTGCAATTAAGCATCATGCTTAGCCATATGGTTAGTCTGAGAGTTGGTCCTTTCACCAGCAGCTGCCCAGGCCATTTGGTTGGTCCCAACCCCACCTCACTATATGGCTGCCAATTATTGACCCCTCCCCAGCCCTGAGGGAGCCCCTCCTATCCCTTTGTTAGCATTAGGGCAAGAGCATAATTTCACCTATGGGCCTTACTTCTCCACACATGCACCCCCCTTCCTTTTCAAGTTCCACCTGCCATAGGAAAGGGTCAGCTCTATATGTCTCCCTTCCCATCCCCACCACCCCCTACAATGAGATCCCCAATGCTAGTGGCCAAATTCCTCAGGTACAGGTTGCATTGTTCCCCACCACCACCCTGAGAGGTATATATTCCATCCAGTGAGATGTCTGGTTGTCTAATGGTCCTGCCATCTAGCCAACCCATGTTCCTGTTGATGTCCCTGTCCTGATGGTTCTTTGTGCCTTGTTTATGGCTGTGGGATTCCTTGCCCCCTGCCATATAGGCCTTGCCCCAAGTCTCACCAGCCAAATCTCCTGACCCGCGCTTGATTTCCCATCTTTTAAAACTCCTGGTGACTAAGATTCCCCAGCCACCACAAGGCTAGACTTCCTCAGAGTCAGTGAGATAGGGCCACCTTTCCCAGCTGTAGCAACCCCCTCCCCTTCTTGATGGGGATTCACCACATAAAAGAGAACGCTACAGACCCTTAAAGGGGAGAGAAACGTCTGTTTCCTTTATGTTCGTCCCCCTTTGCTTTGTATTGTAGAGTTTCACAACACCTTATAATACCCCCAGCAAGTAGCTTTTGGTTTGGTTGGCAGTACAGTTGTATAGATTAGTTTGGTATTATGCACCTCTCAATTTCCCTGTTGGCAGTGTGTATAGTAATCAGTGCCACATACTTGCTCCTTGTTGGCCTGCAGCCTCCTCCGATCCACATGAGCTCTCTGGCTTCCAGCTTCAAGTTCACAGTTCGTTTACACACAATTGCCTTGAGACACAGACAGCCTTGATCATTTTTATTGTCCCTGAAAATTCTCTCATTTGCAGTTGGCCTAGTCTCTTACATTATGGAAAGCACTTATTTGGTGTTCCATGGCTTGGAAAGTACACGGTGAGGAAATAGCTGCAGTTCTAGTGAAGATGGAGGTGTGAATGGTGCAGAATTTGGCTTTCCATGATGCAAAGAAATGTAAATTCTGCAATCTGCATGTATCTCATATCCTACAAACTGTCAAATTTGCCTGAAATTCTAGTCTGAATTCCATTTGTTTATATTTGTCAAAGCTCTGTATTGGCAGAAAGAAAGGTACAGTTAATTGAGGATCATTGTCAAGTCAAGAAACAATGCCAGCTTTTAGGAGGGATGGACAGGTAGCCATGCAAGACAGAGACATTTGCTCCCCTGAGTCTTTGGCAAATGCTACCTGTGCATTTTCAAACACATCCTATGAGAGACAGAAACCTTGCTCTTTATTTTAAAGGAAAGCTGAGATACTCAGACATACAAATACATTGATGGATACCAGATTCCCAGAGGAATGACCCACTCATTTGGAACTGTGGTAAATTCATTGCTTCACATCTTACATTATTGGTACATGTGGTCACTTTATCATGCTGTCACTGGGGAAAGATTGCATGTCTTCACAATATGTTCATATCAAGCAGAATCCTGTATGTGTGCTGTTTAAATAATTTTCCTAATGGAGCACCCTTAATTATTATATATATATTTTAGACATACAGGAAGATGTTTCCAAATTACTTTTGTGGCTAACTAAAGCTGTTTGACACATCTGCAAGATAGCAACAGATCCTCCAGCCATAAGCAACCTCAAATCTTTTTTTTTAAAGGAAGGAAATAAATTAGCTTAGATTTCTCAACTAACTTGGATACATTAATTAATGTATCCCGCACCACCATTATACAATTACAAATATTGCCGGTGTCCAAATACATGGTTCTTACATCTGTTAGGAAAGAAAAGGAACAAAAGAATTAATGTTGATGATAATTTAGACTGGCATGCCAGAGAAGAGGGAGCACAGCAGAAAGATCCCTTGGCAACAAAGATGTGGCCAGAGATCATAACTATGGAGCAGGAATAATACAATAACACCAGCCTTTCTATCCTTCTCCTCTGTTCTTTCTTAAATTTCTGCCATGACTTGATGAGTTGTGCTAATTAGCACTTTGTACACTATTACCGTTATTGTGTATTCTGCACAGTAAGGTTAACTAAGGAAGTTTCTTAAGCATTTGCCTCTCATGGGTGGTGGTGGGGGAGAAGCAGACCACTGCATGTGTGTGTTTTTAAAATAAATATATTCATGTTAACTATTTCCGTTAGATAACATCAAAAGTAAGTTTTAAGTAAGAGGGTAATTGCATGCAAGGATAGAAATAACAACAGATATAATGAAGACATAAGGCCAGAGGTTTTTTTTTTAATTGTCTTTGGCACATAGTGCTTCCAGTTCAGGTGAAGGAGTGAATGCATATTGTGAAAACGTACTTTTTATGTAAGATCAAGTTCATGTTACATATTATCAATAGTTACTAGTCATGATGGCTATATACTGCTTCCAGGGCCAGAGACAGTATACCTCTGAATACACTCATTGGGGAACATGAACAAGAGGGTGCTATTGTCCTCATGTCCAGTTTCTGGACTCCACTTCGGGGCATCTAGTTGGCTGCTGTAGGAACAGAGTGCTGGACTAGAAAGGCCTTTGGTCCGATCCAGCAGGGCTCTTCTTATGTTCTTATGACCACACACTTTTATTGGGTTCCTCTTCAAGTGGTTGAAGAATCACTATCCTTAGACTTAGTTGCCAAATGAAAAGGCTGCTCAGAGCTTTACATCCTGTCCACATCCATGCCTGGTACTATGCCCACCAGTCCTGAATTCATGGAGATGTAAAGAAGAGTCACTTTTTTTTAAATATATTTTCATTAACTGCAACTTACTCCAAATTGTGGAAGAACAGACTTGTTTAATTTCTGTACTGGAAGGTCGAGTCCATGTTACTAATAAACACATTCACACAGAATGTAGACCATATAAGATAGTCACATGATCCTCACCCCCTTAACAAGTCCATTGCCTTCATTTTAATTTAGTGCAGCAGGGTAAGACTTGAAGAAGTCTGGGACCCTCTACACAATTTAAAGAGTGTTCAGCTGCTGGCATTCCTACCCCCACCCACGCACCCCCGGCTGATGTCTGCTCAATTAGACTGGCTTTACAGACAGAATTAATCACTGATCTGGAATACGAAATCATTATTACCGTGTTTGTATTGGCAGAACTTTAATATTTAAAACCCTTCTGTCAACTTGTAGAAGCTTTGAGGGGGGAAAACATGGTGTGAACCAGAGGCTAGGTTGCTAACTTGCATGTTTCTCTGTTTTTTAACTCTGTCATTCTTCATTATTTAATGATAAATGCATCCAGAAATCTCTGTCTCTTTAAAAAGTCACCCTTCTCTGAGAAAAGAGAGTATGAAGCCAGGCTCAACAGTTTTTCCTGTTCTGCATGTCAATGACTCTAAATCCATTAGATGCTCAGCTACCAAGTAAAAGGAAGGCTTTTCCAACTTTTGCTAGCTTGGCAGGCTCGCCATAAATCCTGAAAATAAAGCTCATTTCCTTCTGTCTCACACACCAGTGCCTTTTAAAACAAACTTTAGGTTAAAGTTTGCCCCTTATTTATACCTTCCCAACTTCACTTTAAAGCATACGATGAAGTCTGAGCATCTGTCTCATACATTTCAATGGACCTGATTCACACAGACACTTTGTGACTTATTTTCTTTCATCCCATGTGAATGTGGAGGTGGTGCAGCGACTGTCAGAGCTCTCTGTTATAGGCTGGGAGCTTGATTAAGCCTGCCAAGATGGATGCTTCGGAAAGATTGTTTGTGTTGGCATATTAGCTAAATCAAGATCTAGGGCCATGGTGAAGCACTTCGGTGACTGTGTTGCTGACTCTGCATCCAATCTGGGCTGACGAAAGAAGTAGCCAGAAGTGGAAAATGAGCCCTGTAAGTGGATGCATTAATTGCTTCTTGCATGCTTGAAAATGAGTACAAACTACTTCAATATGCTTTTAAATCAAGCCTTATAAATAAGTGTATTTTAAACTTTGATTCTGTAATACAAAGCAATAATTTAACACAACCTCAGATGATAAAAAGAAAAATATAGAAACACATAATCCAACATTTATAGTACTTAACTACAACTCCAAAATTGAGGATAATTGATTACTGTCATGGAAGGGGTTCTCCTATGATGTAAATTATTCCACAACCCTTTTTCTTGTTTAAGGGCTCAGTTCTATGCATGTTTAGGTGGAAAGTCTTTTTTCTGCCGTAGCATGTGTAAGATTGCACCCTCAGATGTGTTCACACCTAATCAATTCTCTAGAGTTCTGATTCTAGGCCTCTCTGAAACCCTTGCTAATCTACTGGAAATCAACCAGAGATGATCCAGTAGATCCCAAGCTACCTTCTTCTCACCTCTCATCTACTCTGATGGGCAGTGGCTCTCCAGGGTTTCAGGCAGAGGTCTTCCACATCACCTCCTCTGTGATCTTTCTAGGTGGAACCTGCACTCTTCTGAATGCAAAGCGTGCGCTCCACTGCTAAGTCATGGCTCTCCCCTCCAGGGCTCCCTACGCCCACATATTCCTCTTGGTACAAATAGCGACTGCCCTATTACCTTCAATGAATGAATGAACACAAGCCATACTCTGTGGTTGTGGCTTATCCTTGCTGCAGTAGAACTCAACAAAGAAGTAAGATGCCATTGAAAACATTTGCTCTGCTTAGTCATTTATTTCACAAGAAAACAAATACAAGTACATAACAAGGCCAAACTACAACATGCCTCTGAGACTGCAATCCTATACTCACCTTGGAGTGAGCTCCATTAAACTCAGTGAGACTTGCGTCTGAGTAGACATATATCAAATTGCTCTGTAAATTTATTTTTTCTTTTTTTTAAAAAAAGTCTATTCAACGAAGCTATAGTGACTTTTGGGGGGCAGGGCAATGAGGAAGGAATGGCAGTTGTCAGGAAATTTTAATAGTGACAGATACCTCTTGTCAACATCTCTGCAGATGGTTCTATAGAAGTGGCATTGAGGACAATAGTATGTAATTAACACTGTTCAGCATGCTGGCATTTGTACAAAGGCAAATGTGAATTGATGACAAGCCAGTCCGACAATGCCATTATTAAGCATTCTCTTCATTATTAAGAATGATGCTTCAGGGCAGGTCACAGATTGCAATAAGATACAGTGACTTTTTTTAAAAAATTACTTCTCAAAGGACTACTCTATTGCTGAACTACATTGCAATATTTTAAATATTTAGCAGACTATCATATTTGTTCTATACATGCCTGGGTTATGTGGTCCACACTCCTTCTCTTCTTTCTGTGGTACCTTTGACCTTCTGCTGTGAACTTCCTTGTGTATCTATATGTTTCATATATTGTAATGCTAGAGTTTTGTAAAGCCAGCTCTGCTTCAGTGATGGAATCTGCCTGCAGTATCACCTATGTTATAGCTTTTCTTTTTCTTTTCTAATTAGTTTACTTCCATTTACAGCCTAGGAGGGGGAAAGAATCTCAATGATTAAAGATGCTGTGCTGGGGTGTTTTGTATTTCTCATTTCTCCTTATCAATAACTCCCCACAAGGTTGTGGCAATATGTCCTCCCGATGAAAAATTAATAGCCACAGGCTCCTTATGATGCCCTGACAAGGGAGCGGCATCCAAACTACTTTGCATTAAAATTGCAAGGCACTTTTGCTGGGATTTTTTGCTCTTGATCAAGAGAAAAGGGAAGTCTTCTTATGTCATTTCAATCACAAGTTAAAAGAGTGCACTGAGCTTTTTTAATCTCAAAGGCATAATCAATTCTTGTGGTATGTGGACAGAGAACGTCTTGGCTTGATTAGATCATGGTGTCTGCATTTACAGAACATGGAAAGAGGGCCAATGAGTTACCATCAAATATGACAAATGATATTTAAAAAGTAAAACATAAAATAGGTGTGTACAAAAAGAATAAATGAGCAAAGAAACAAAGTATAAAATATAAAATGAGGAGTGGTAAAATGCAATGCTTTTGAAAATTTTGTTACAAATCCTAAATCCTATTTGAAAATAGGGCAAACATTGTAATTTAACGTGACCTTTATTTTTTATTGAATCATTTGTATAATGCATCTTTCCCCAACTAGTGCCCTCCGGATGTTTTGCACTTCAGCTCCCATCAGCCTCATCCAGCATGGCCAGTGATCAGGAATGCTGGGAGGTATAGTACAAAACATCTGGAGGGCACCAGGTTGAAGAAGGCTGGTCTCATGGATAAAGAAGTAAATTATTGTTTGGTACAGTGGCAAATTCCATTTGTTCCTTTTGTGATGTAAAAGCAGTACAAAGCAGGAAAAGCTGAGGGAGGGAGAGAGGCCGCCTTGCTTGCCAAAACCTCACCTCAATCTTCCCAAGTTCAGCCAGCCAGATCTAGCTGTACTGTCCTATCCATTCTTTTACAGGGAGTTGCCACCATGTATTTCAATCCAATCTTGCCTTTGCAGATTAGGCTTTTTGAATATTTTATAAATTTGTGCACTAGAGTTTTTCAGGTTCCAGCTTTCTGCTACTGGTTAGAGTAACTAGCAGGTGTGGGGACACAAACTAATCAAGACCCTGGCAGGTGGGTAAGGGCTTTAACCCCTTGCCTCCCACTCTGGTCCCAATCCAGACCCCCCCCCCCCAGTGTCTTCTTCTGTTTGTATCAGGAGAGAAACTCCAGTGGGTACCAATGGGAGACTTTCTTCTGATGCAAATAGCAGGTATGAGGCTGTGGTTCTGGTTTGGGACCAGACAGAGGCAAAAAGTTAATGTCCCCCCTTTCCCCCAGCTAGATTTCTGATTCAGATCACTCTGCTATTCACTCTAAAATACACTACACATGTGATTTCTAATAATTTTCGCTTGTACAGGTTTGGGGGAAATGATTAGGGTGCCACAGGAAGCAGAAGTCTGAAGCAAGTGCAGCCCGGACCAGAGATGTAAAAAGCTCTTGAGTGCAAGAGGCTGCTCTCTTAGGGTGAAATGACAGGTTATGAGAAATACAGGCCTACCTACCACCAGAAATGTCAGCTTTACTACTTCCCCTCCATAACCTGTTGTGAAACTGACTCATATCTTGACTTCTTCATGCTGTGCCTTTCTGTGCCCCTCAATCCACATCGTTAGCTGACATTGGCAGGAGAGAGGAAAAGTGCACCATGGTGACATCAGGATATGCTTTGCTGTACGTTACAGGACAGGCTGCCATTTTCCATTAAACAAGACAGTTGTAGGTAGGAGGATGTGGCAGTGCTTGAGAGTCACTTGCTCACTGAGAATTGCCCACATAATCAACCTGAGCTTTTATTGCTCAGTTGATCCCATTCTTCTTCAGAAAGAAGGCCATTGTGACACCCTCCCATGTTGGACACCATATAACTGAGCTACTGCGTTGAAAAACAGGATCCGCATGAGTATAGCAGAGATTAATGGCCCACGTGATTTAAATAATTCAAAACAAGTACTCCCATAACTCCCAATCTTTTTTTTTCTCCTAGTGCCTTATATAGTCCTGCTTATCACTGTTTGTGGCAACACCAACTATTTTTTTTTTTACGGCAAACAGCTGCATTTATCCCTGGTAAATGTTTTATGAACCACGTACACTTGTGTTCATGGTAGCCTGGAGCATTTAATGTATGTTTCTGACCTGCTGCAACTGCTGGGGAATATGTGCCATTTTATTGGTACTGTCGCCACATAATGTTTTGCACCATAACTTCTTTAAAATCATTTTATGATGTTAGCACTGCGTACACAAACACACCAAGGTTGTATGGCAACTGGAGCCTTCGTAAAATTGACTGCCACATCCAACTTGTTAGTGGTGAGAGAGGGTGATAGCACCATATTTAAGGCTGTGACAGAAAGTGACCTCTCCCACTCATATTGAATAATGGACTGAGGCTTTCTAAGCGCACCCATTAAACAGCAAGTAAAATTTAGGAGTCCTACAAACATCTGTGCCACAAGACAGTTTCAACAAGTATAACCTGGCTTTAAAAAGAGTCTAAAGAATTTGTAGATTTAGTTCCATCACTAAGATAGTAAACCTGAATCTGGACTGTACCACATATCGCAAATGGGGGCTCACATGATTGAATACTGTCCCATACAAAACAGTTTCGCACATAGAGAAAACAAGCCTGTAAGGTAAACAGCTAGCCTAGAAGCCTTCTTCACAACAAGAAGTTTCCTATGTGTAGGATTCTTTACGTACGGAAGAGCACTCTGAGTGTTTGAGCCAACACTTGCAATCTGAAGTGGTACAGTCCCAACCCAGCTTTACCATCTCAGGGAGATGTGTGGAATGATTTTCTCTGGTGATGGAGAAGGTGAGGGAAGGGAAGGACTTGGGGAAAACAGTGCGGATGGCAGAGAATGTATGGTTTCAAATGATACGTAAGAGTTTGACCTTATTTTTCTCTCCATATTTTTCAATCTTCAGCCTTGACTTTAAAAACAAGACAGTATGGATATTGGAAACAATGGCAGGAAAATTACCCAAACCATCTTCCCTTCTTTCTGCTTGGATACAGATGATTGTGATGTGCTGGATTTATAGCCAGTGAGTTTGTTGCATGATCACCTGGTGCTATGTTAAGCACTGCAGTGAATAAGTGCCATTGAAATCAGTAATTCCCAAATGGTGTGTGCAGCACACATGTGACCCAAGGGAACTGCTAGTGCGTCATGGGGAACAAATTAGTAACCGATGGGCTCCCATGAGCCAGACTTACCCTGCCACAGAAGGGGCTGCCCTCTGCAAATCTGTGTGATTCACTGTGCCGGTTTCACCTCCTCCAATCAGCTTCCATTGGGAGTGGCTAATTCTGACTGGTCTGGAGCAGTCAGTCACTTCCAGACAGTGCAGAGATGCAACAGACTTACCTGCTCACATAGGAAGTTTGGCTGCTGCATCCACAGGAATCAGTGTTCTGCCTTTGTCTCCTTCTAGTTCAGGAGCATGCCAATACTGACTTATGAGAGCAGGTACCTCTTATTCCTTCACACAGTAAGGTTGCAACCCGATACAGCCTTACTTGGGAGTGAGTCCACTTGAATGAAATGGGGCTTACTTCTGAGTAGTTATGCATAGGATTGCACTATAAGAGAACCACCTTTTCAAGTATAAGAGTGAGGCATCCTTCAGTTTAACTTGAGGGAGGTAGGGAGGTGCCTCTGCTATCAGACATCTGGGAAACATTGAATTAAACTTGCCTGCAAAAAGCTGTGGGAAAGTGTGCAGCCATGGAGCAATGTGACTAATGTGCTGTTTAAAAGAAATCCTAGGTTTTGTAGATAAAAGAAAGCCAAACATTTAGGAAATGGAAAACGGCATGCTTTTAAAAGCTTTCCTACCATTATATGACCCCCTTTCCAATATTTTGAGGTGTTTCCCCCCCCCCGATTCTTCCCCCCTCCCCAAGCCTGTGGGCTTCCTGGAAACATCTGCCAGGCCAATGCTGGAAAGAGGATGCTGGACTAGATGGACTCATCTTGGTCTGATCCAGGAGGCTCTTTGTGGCTGGTTACACTCCAAAACATGGCAGTGATTCCCAAAATATTTCGCTTGGGACCAGAGTATCTAAACGTTCAATTCTAAAGGAACGTCTCCTCCCATATGTACGTGTTCAGACCCTTAGATCATCTTTGAAGGCCCTCTTTTGGGTGCCTCTGCCAAAGGGAGTTCGGCAGGTGGCTACGACAGTGAGAGAGCCTTCTCAATAGTGCCACCCCGTTTATGGAGTGCCCTCCCCAGAGAGGTTTGCCTGGTGACTGCATTGTTATCTTTTTGGTGCCAGGCAAAGACCTTTCTTCCAGGCGTTTTTGAGGGGTTTTTTTTTTTAGATTTTATGGCTGCCTTTATGTATTTTATATTTATTCTTTCGCTGTTTGTTGTCTTGTCTTGTCTTGTCTTGTTTTGTATTATTTTCCTTTAGCTTTTATGGTTTTCTATTGTATTTTGTTCTTTTAATTTTGTAAGCCGCCCAGAGAATGTCAGTTCTTGGGAAGATCAATAATATAAATAAATAAATACATGCATACATAAATGTCTTCAGCAAGCTCCCTGTAGACCTTTTATTTCATTCCATCAAATCTGCACAGCATAAAACAGTAGAATATGTGTTCAGTAATGGAGCATCTTTTAAAGGCACAACATTAAGCAGAGTTTTTCTTTAAGGCAGCGAACTCTGTTTGAGCATTTCATGTGGATCCCTCTATGTTCCATTCACACTAGTGGGCATGACACAGCTGTGTGAGTGAGGAAGGCCAAGGTGAGGAAGGCCGTGGATGGAGCTATTTAAAAATAACATTTTTTTCCTAATAGATTTTTTTTGCTATATTTTTAAAGGACAGTTAATTATTTTGTACGTCGTTGTTGTTGTTGTTGTTGTTGTTATTATTATATTTTATTTTCATTTCTATACTGCCCAATAGCTGAAGCTCTCTGGGCAGTTCACAACAATTCACAGATAAAATACAGCATAAAAATTTAAAATATACAAAATTTAAAACAATTTAAACAGCTAAAAAGAATTTCAATAAAATACTAGACAAGTTCAGACAGCTGGCATAAATGCCCCATCATAATGCCATTAAATGCCCTGGAGTAGAGGACAGTATTAACCTAGCACCGAAAAGATGACAGTGTTGGCACCAGGCGGACCTCAGTGGGGAGACAATTTCATAATCTGGGGGACCACTACTGAGAAGGCCCTCTCCTTTGTTGCCACCTTCTGAGCCTCCCAAAGAGGTGGCACTTGAAGGAAGGCCCCAGATTTTCATTGTAGTGTTCAGTCAAGGTTTACATCAAGTACTATAGCACTTATTTATTAAAGTGTGATTGCCCAATCTTTATCATGACTTGTAAAACATGTTTTAAAATAAGCACACATATATCATCAGCAGGGTCTACATGTTCATTCACCCTGGATTAGTTGTCTGAAAAAAGTTAATGACCTACTTCAGACTGTAGGTGGGTTATATGATTAAATGGCCCTCTATAAATACCCGCCCCCACCCCAAATTGCACAACTACCATATTGTCTAGACAAGAGCCCTTATGCCGGATTGCTAGTATTCAGTGTAGACAGGATTTGGGTGTATGGAGGAGCATTCCATCATTTGAGCCCCAACCTGCAGTCTGAATTAGTACAGCCTAGAAACAGGTTTACCACCTAAGTGAGAACTGGGTCTATATGTTTAAAAAGTTCCAATATGAAGCATTCTAAATACATTTATATGGTTGCAGCATATTCTAACATGAAGCAGCTGGTCAGTTTGATACCTCAGCTGCTGAGCACTCCACCAGTAAAGTAAGCTGGTCAGGAGAGTGAGCTATTAGTTGTGTAAAAGTGAGATTTGGAGGAAATTAGGTTTAGTAGAACAGTTTACGTTTATTCAAATCTCATGATTAATAGGCACATGGATCTGAACCTTGCAATCGACATTAAAATTCAAGGAATGGAACATGCAATGAATTTGATATTAGATTGTAATTTTGTTCAGGTACAGGACTGTTTATACTTTCATGCTAGTCATGACATAGGTGTTTAATAAATATTGAATAAAATGAGGAAAAATGTGAATTTGATGAAGTTTGCAGGCAATTAGAGCAATTTATTTCACTATTAACATGACAGGCTCTAAATGGAAATCAGCTATGGATGAAAATGCGGTTTTATTGCCCTGTATTCAGGCTGCTGTGTAATTAAATAATGAAATAGAGAGGCATCCATGACTGCCTTTTCTAGCAAGGCAACCATCCATCACACCAACTTCTGCTGTGTGTGGGGAATGAGAGAGAGAGAGAGAGAGAGAGAGAGAGAGAGATTTTATCATTCTAAAACTATTTCCTGCATGCATAAGAATGCATGTGTCCATTGTATTAAAAATGCCAGCTGGAATTTGTTTTTGTTCTCCTTGCACTCCTTACGTATTAAAGTGTTATGTGGGACAGTACGTTTCAGGCTGTAGCACAGGTCTGAACATTACAGGATCCTTAACATGAATTTCTTGCTCTGTTCATTTTCAAGTTGCCCTCAGCCATACTGGGGAGAAACATCGGGCCCTGGATTGGCAGTTGAATGGGGCCCACAGAAGGCTTATTACCATGATGCTGGATAAGGAAGTTGAGACTACATGGGAAATAGGATTGTGGGGGCTCTATGCATATGAGGAAGTTAATAGCCAAGAGCAGAGCCTTGGCTAGCCATTTTTGCCCCCTGCACAGAGTCTCGCTGTACCTGTAGCACCAAGAAGGTGTTGGTTTTTTCATGGCAGGCAGCTTGCTTATTCCAGCACACATGATACAAATGGGTAGCAATTAACCACAGTGGGCTGGATCCAATACTGTCATTCCTCTGACAGAAGCACTTCCTGAAGAGCCAGGAGGGGTTAACCCCCCCCACCCCCGCTCCCTCGGAATTTGCTCCAGAGGGTTGGGAAACCCTCAGAAGCAAATTTTTGGGTGGTGTGGAAGGCTCTGGGGGTGGGGAGAAGGAGAAAGTTCAGTCATGCTATTGCTAGCGAACTCTTGCTAGCATGATTTTGGATTTAACCCACTGTGTTAAGTCACAGTTACGAATACAATATATATTTAGTCCACATAAAATTTTTGAAGCCTCTCTACTACTCTAAGGAGTCAGTTAGGTTATACAATTAATCTATGGGATAAAGTAACATGGACATACTATGGTGTGAGATACTAAATGGTGGAACCCAGATCATCCAATGAACTGAATTCTGGGAGATTCAGGACAGACAAGTTTACATGTGTAAACTATGGAATTTGCTGCCACAAGATGTAGTGACAACCGCCATCTTACATGGCTTTAAAAAGGGGATTAGACAAATTCATGGAGGATAAGGCTATCAATGGCCACTAGTCAGGATGGTGATGTTCTCCCTCCAGGTTCAGAGGTGCCATGCCTCTGAATACCAGGTTGGGAAATCACAGTGGAAGAGGGCTCTTGCTCTCATGTACTGCCTGTGGGCTTCCCAGAGGCATCTGGTTGGCCACTGGAGAAAACAGGATGCTGGACTAGATAGGCCTGTAGTCTGATGCAACAGGGTTCTTCTTCTAACTAAGGGCACAGTCCTATCTGGATAGTCGTCAGCCTCCGAACTCAGAGGTGGCCAACTATCCAATGCAGGGCGGGCAGAGCACAGAGGAGATCGTCTCCTCCATGCTCTAGCTGCCCCACATTTTTTCTAGGTGCAGCTTTGCGGAGGGGGACGGAAGGGGCCTGGAGACCTGATAGGAAGCTGCGTAAAGCAGCTTCCTCAGTCTCCTCCCCTCCACGCCCCAGACCCACCCCCTTTCCCCCCATCGCCACACTCCATTTCAGACTGCAGAGACGTAGCCAGTGCAGAGAGTACCGCATTGGTTACAAGGGGCGGGAAAAGGGGCAGAGAGTGCAGTTTCTGGAAAACAAGGTTGGAGCCCTGGGTCCAGCCTTGGTTCCCAGAAACCGAACAATCCTATGGACTTCTAGACAGTGTCCAGTGGCCATAGGATTGCTCCCTTAGTCAACTGGATTATAAAACTGTCTTAGAAATTTCAGTTATTGCATTTTTCCTTATGATTTAGCTGCCACAGGAATCATAGCTCTGGGTCTGCATATATGGTCAAAGGCTTACATGAATTAGTAACTAATACATACATTTAGGGAAAAATCCTATGGCTGCTAGAAAGCCGAAGGATATCTGGTTTTCTGGGAACCGGCCTTGGAGTCTGCACTCCGAGGTCAGTTCCCGGAGAACCAACATCCCCCCACTTCCGCGCTGCCTCCGAGGCAGTGCGGAACAGCCCTGTCCTCAGCGTTTGCAAGAGGAGTGCAGAGCAGCCGAAAAGGGGTGTTCCAGGGGGGCATTCCAGGGTGGGGAGATCGTAGCTGCCTGTATGACACATCCAATGTGTCGTACTGCAGCCTCCTTCCCTGCTCTGTGCTCCTGCGGCTAGACAGCTGCAATTGGCTGTCTAGCCAAACATGCAGGGCAAGAGAAGCGCTGAGGGAACGATCGCTTCCGTGCTTCTCCTGCCCTGCTTTGGATAGGCAGTCGCCTCCAAGTTCGGAGGCAGCCATCTATCTGAATAGGATTGTGCCCTTAATGACCCAAGAAATCTATGCAATCCAACTTCAGAATTTTCTCTGAGATGCATTTGTTTATTGGGGAAGCTGGCATTTGTTTTACTAATACACAAAAGGCTTTTGCCTAAGTGTTCAGAAATCAGAGTGATTGACTGATATTTCTTTAAAACCTGAACACAAAAAGTTGCCTTGTATGTCATTTTGCACATTATATTTTTCCTACATGATAAGCTCCACATAGATGGCGTCATCCTATGAATAGTAATACTTTATGATACATTCATTCAAAATTCTCCATGTGTGTTTTAACCAATGCCAACTGCCAGAGCTAATATTAGACAATTTGGAGGGAGATATTTTTGTTTAAATCCCTTAAGATTAAGTGGCTATATGAATCTCTGAACTCTTTTACAACGTCTTAATTCACCACACACTGTGTCCGCTGTGCTGAAGTGTGTTTCTCACAGTGTACTGAAGGAATTCCTTCTTGTTTTAAGAACTACGGTATTATTACTTATATGTATTCTGACTGGAGAAAAAAATTAATATGGAAGTACTAATAAAAAGATGTGATTTTCATGTTTATTCATCAGAGAGCTACAGGCACATTTTATCATTGCAATGATGATTATAGCAATGTTTACTAGCTATGAAAATCAGAGCTATTTCATTTTGACTCTTCATTCATATTCAGATGTGTTGTGTTTATCACTACCAGTCTTAATTACCATGTACAGCATATTCATAATTCCTAACTTGAAAAGTGTGGCAACTTGTGTGTGGCCCATGGCTATAAAGGTTTAAGGGCCAATGGTTTATGTCATCTGTTGATGCTCATACCGTTGACTCTTGTCAAGGAAAATACACAGCAGTGTTATGAATATAGAAAATTATATCCACCACATTACAGATACCAAATTTGTTTTTACTCGTGCTTATAAATGAAATATGGGAATCAAAAACAAAATAAGAAATCCATCATACATAAATCTGGTGCAGTTAAAATTATTTGATACCTGATTTCAAGAAGAACATTTTCTCAAAATAGTCTGCCTATGCTGGAAAAAATATATGATCCTAAATAAAATGATTTCTCACAGGTAGTTAAGACACAAACAGTGACTGTTTTATGCTTTTCCCAGTGTTAAATTTACTTGTTAATAGCTGAGCTGTATATGATGTGGAAGTATTCGTTTAAGTTGCTGAAAATACGTGCCACCATAAAATAGATTTACCTAAATATGCTCTGTTGAAACCATTGGAACTTAGTCTCAGGTAAATATTTCAATGTTCTTATTGCACCTATGTTCTTTTCTCAGAAACTGAAAGTCTGCCTTTAATTTTTATCCCACTTTAACGTGAACAGAGTGGATATGTAGAAACTGATGTTTTACAAGCCATTTGTACTTGATGCACAAATCAGTACTTACACACTACTACTGCATGCAGCTTGTACTAGTGGCAGGGTGCAGGAGTGATCCTTAGGTTGCGTGAGTGAGACCCTATAAGTACACGTTCTCTTACGCATTGTGGGGCAACACAAACACTTGTGACTCGCATTTCTTGGTGCACGTACAGAGATCTAGATTAGGAATGTTACAGGAAATCAAAAAGAGGTGCTCATGAAAGCATGCCCTCCCGTTTGACTCATGGACAAGTTTGATTAGAAGCCTTCTCTTGTATCCATGCTTGCTTGACTTGAACCTCCAGTGCCTGTCTGCACCAGCCCTGTCATCCTCGCCACTCATCTCCCATGCCCTCTAACGGCCAGGAAACTTGCGTGTGGTGGTGGGGAAGCTAGTGGAGGCCACAGAGAAGGTGGCAGGAGTCCAGCTCCCTGGTGGAGATCCATTCCCACTAGAGAAGTGATTAGGACTACAATTCCCAGTATCCCCAGTGTATCCATTTCTACTAGAGGGAAGACTTTTCAAGCATATTACGGTTTTGATGGCATCAACCATATTCTAATCAACTACTTAAAAATTACTACTACTATTACTATTGAACATGTCTTTTACATCATCACAGTACACAGCACAGAACAGTATTGGGGAACTTATTATATATTGACACTCTATTAAAGGGGACTGTGACTAAAACCAAATACAATTTCAAAATAATGTTTTCAGTAATATGAGTGTCAGCTTCAATTTGGATTGCAAAGATTTTTTTTCTATTTAATTTTACTGTTTTGATGCTAGGATTAGTTAGAACGTATCAACAAAGTGCATTTTTCCTGTTTTTGTTCATCCTGTTATTGTCTGGGGTCTTAAACATGAAACGTTTTATTTCTTTTTGGTAGAGTGGGCTTCTTTTTTCTGCTATAAAGATCCAGGTGACAGTGTAGAGAATCTGACTGCTGTCAACCAGTTCTTGTGAACCATGGCAAACACCCTGTCCCTTGACCGCTACCTTCATCCAGTCCATTGCTCTCCGGCCCTTAATTCTTGCCAACACTTTCTCCCATTCCCAGAGACTTCCCAGCGTGATGAAGCCCCAGTTTTGACTAATGCCCACCAGAATGTCATACGTACTGCAGCAGTTGTCAGGTTTCGGAAACACACATGACAGGAAAATCTCACGAATCCTGTCATCTTTCTGTTCCCATGGTATAGCTGCCTGCTCTAATTCATCTTGCAGATCAATAGTAGAAAACACGCAGCAGCTGTTTTTACATTGTGTTTTGCCTGCTGTATGGAACATATTCATTTATAGGAACTGCCGTTGATAGTTTTACAAATGAGAACTCCCCTCAGCTCTGATGGTTTATGCACTGTACATCGGATTTATTTCATGGGATGTCAGAAGTACATCTAAGGCAAACAGTGTAACCAATATTTAAGTGAGAGCCTTGCTATTTCACCCCTTTCCATTTAAATGCTGCTCTGTTTTTGGATACTTGACATTCTGAAATACTTAGCATATGTGTTGTGGAATGGACATGTGTTTAAAGAAGTAGTCATGCATCTTCAAGACAGCTATGGATTGTATTGTAATATGTGCAAGTTAGGGAGCAATCCTGTGGAGACAGCCTTTGCCTATCTAATGCAGGGTGGCTGGAGCATGTGGGCTGGGAGAATCCTCTCCTCTGTGCTCCGGCCACCCTGCAGTTTTGGCTAGATGAATAGGGATGTACGGACTGTGTAAAATCTGCTCCGTCTGTGTTTCGTGGATTGTCAGGTGCCTTTTGTTCCGTCATCCACCCACAGACGGATGTGAATTTTTTTTTCATTGTGCGGAAAAATACGCAAATAATTATGTAAGTGTTTATTTAAGTATTTACATAATTTACATAACATGTAGCGTATTGTCCCCCATTCCATTCAACGTTTCCTCAGCAGAAACGTACGTATTTTCCTACGAATTTATATATGTAAGTTTTGGGAAAGTAAAAAAAAAATCATCCAAAAGTCCACAGACCCTGCACAGCCTGAGGGGGCCGCTCTGCAGTGGATTCTGCAGGTCGGATTCTTGGAAATCTGAGCTCATTTTAGTCTGTCTCAAATTTCTCCAGCATCCCTCGATGCGCGATTACATGCATCTAGCCCGGGACATCAGAGCGGGGAGGGGTGGGAGGCTGCGTGGTGCATAGAAAACTGCTTAAAGAGGCTTCCACTGTTTCCTCCCCTCCCCACTCCCAGGACTACCCCCTTGTCTCTCTCTCTGTGCTCCATTTGCGAGCACGGAGAAGCAGCCAATGAGGAGAGAACTGTGCTGGCTATGAGGGGGCAGGGGAGGGAGGTCTGCCTGGCCCAGGAAAGAAGGTAATCTGATACTGTAGGAGACTTCTTACTGAGTGGTGTTCCGGCCAGTGGTACACTAAAACTTTGGGGAGGTGTGAGGATCCCATTGAGTGGCTAACACGTGTTATTGCTTCAACAACATATAGCAAGTTAGAGCAGACCCAGCCAGTTCCAATCTGACTTACGCATGTGCGATACGTGATTCTTCTAGCTGATCAGCTGAGCTGGAGAGGAGTCATTACATCACCAAATTAGTTCACCCAAGCAATAGGCTCAAACCACAGGTTAATTTGAACTGTTGAAATATAATCACTTTAAAAAGGAAAAGATTCATTACTTTTGTCATGTTTGCTGGTCTGCTGCACCACTGCTGGATAGTTTGTCAATAAACAAATTACATCTAACATTCTGCCCTTGTACTGAACAGCTCTCTTGTGAATATATCTTATTTGTTATTCATTGTGCCAACAAACAAATATATATTACATTTTCTCAAATGCTAGCTTCTCCCCCGTTTCCCATTTAAACCACTTCACTCCAAAATTGCTGGAGAACAGAATGGCAATTTAAAAAAACAAAACTATTACTACATCTTTTCTTATCCATTCATCTTTCAGGAAATACATCCAAGAGAAACTGAGTGAAAGGAGGAGGAGGAAGGGGGGGAATGGTTAGCCACCTTTTGATTGCTCCTGTTCCTCAAGAAGTCGCTCTTTCATGGCTTCTTGTGGATTTGTCACTACTATTCCGTGTCATTAATACAATGCTCTTGGCTAGCAATCTTCCATATAGACAATTGTCTATTCCAGGGGAGGCAGAAGAACATTCAACACTTCAAGACAGGCAGAATTCAGGGAAATTATATTAATATTTGAGGCAATAAGTAATAATGTTGCAATCCTATAATGTAAGCATAACATGACTGGTTGAACTAACCGGCAAGTCTACCAGGATAACTTATGCAGGATTCCTTCCTTATTCATACCATTCTAGATGGGTAACATTTTGTTATCTCAATAGCCACTTTCATGTATTACTTGTGACTGTGAGAAGGGGTATTACACATTTTAAAGGGTTACAGGCCTACACTGCTGCCCCCCCCAGTTGTGTAGCTTTCTTTGGGCCACGCTCAGTGTCCTCACATTAGTCCCTGGTCTAAATCATAGAATCATAGAATAGTAGGGTTGGAAAGGGCCTACAAGACCATTGAGTCCAACCCCCTGCTCAGTGCAGGAATTCAAGTCAGAGCATCCCCGACAGATGGCTGTCCAGCCTCATCTTGAATGCCTCCAGCATGGGAGAGCCCACCACCTCCCTTGTTGCTGTTGTTCAGTCGTTCAGTCGTGTCCGACTCTTCGTGACCCCATGGACCATAGCACGCCAGGCCTTCCTGTCCTGTGCTCTCTCCCGGAGCGTGCTCAAGTCCATATTCATTGCATCAGTGATGCTATCTAGCCATCTCATCACTACCTCCCTAGGTCAAATCAAAGAAACCTGCATATGTATGCACACATGCATAGACCTACAGATACACAGAAGCTTCCTCAAGACACGGAACTCTGCACAATTACAGTCCCAGGTCCCAGGGAAGCCTACATGCATAGCTGACCATATGTGTAGGCTTCTACAGCTCAGATGTCCATGCCAATCACATGGATGCTAGGGGCAGTGCGGGGGGAAGACATATGACCTCAGGGAAGGGTGGCAATCCTTTTAAATACATCATGTCCATTCACACAAGCAACATGTGAAGGGGACTAATATGTTATTATTAGGGCTGAGCCAAAATGGAAGGTGGCAGTTTAATGGCAATGTTAATCAGAATAACACACACACCCGTGCTGAGAAACTATTGGATTAGCTAGGGTTGCCCACGTGACACATTAGGATTGACCAAGTGATCCATTCTGGGCGTTTTTTTCTTTCTGGCATCAACACATGGCTGACTTTGATTGCCAACAAAGTATTGTGACATCATCAGATACAATGTGTGATCCCTGATCAGCTGGTATCACTCAAGAAGGAATGAAACAAACACAAATGGCCATGAAAACAGTAGCAAAGGAGGAAAAGGGGGAGTAGTCACAGACATTATCCAATGGGTTCCCATGACAGCTGCACACACATCTATTTGAAGCAGTGCTAGGAGTTAGGTTTGGGCTTGATGTGTATCAAGGACTATCATAGTTTATATTATCCCCTCCATGTCTCTGAAAAGTTTCCATCTGTACAAAATCTGTGAGCATGTGTTTCACCACTATGAATGTGAGGCATATTATTCACTTTCCTATTTCTTACTGCATCCTGAGCAAGGGAGTCTGGAGGCATTACTTTGCACTTGAGTGCAGAACTGTATGCAGGAGACTTAAGAACAGAGGAGGGATCCTTATATCAAGCCAGATAATTGATCCGTCTTGCCCAGTATTGTCCATGATGACATAACTGGCAGCAGCTCCCCAGGGTTTCAGGCTGGGGTTTCTCCCAGCCCTACCGGAAATGCTAGGGATGGGACCTGGTACCTTCTGCATGCAAAGCATGTACTCTGACACCAAGTTGTGGTCCCTCCCCAATTCTGTCCTTGTTTTTCAAAGACACTGTTGTTAATATAAGAGGTCGTAACACTAACATTGATAAAGAGTGCAATTCTATGGGGATAGTCGGCTGCCTCCAAACTCAGGGGCGGCTGACTATCCAATGCAGGGCTGGTGGAACACAGAGAGGATCTTCTCCGTGCTCTGGCCACCCTGCATTTGCAGCTAGACAGCCGATTTTGGCTGTCTAGCCAGGGTGCGTTGGGGGGGGGGGCAGATGGCACATAGGAAGAGTCACAACAGCACTTCCGTGGTCCCCTCCCTTCCCTGCCTCAGGAATGCCAGCTTTTCACCTGCTCTGTGCTGCTCTTATGAGCACTGAGCCAGGGATGAAACACGCTGCCAACAAGGTGGCAGGGGAGGGGGCAGTGCGTCAGGTTTCTGGGAACCGAGCTTGGAGCCCTGCCTCTGAGCTTGGTTCCCAGAAACCAAAAAATCCTATGGCCATCTAGACACTGTCTAGTGGCCATATGATTGTGCCCTTAGATGTGAGTGGAACCATGGGGGTTATCCTGGGAAAAAAGAATGTGGGTGTGAGTGAAAATTGGCTTGTGGTAGTGAATGGTTGTCATAACATCACTTTATATAGCACTTTTTGATTAGAAGGCCAAAATAATGAAATACGGAAGTTCCAGTAGTAGCCCACCCACTCTCAATAGCATACATGGGAAAAGGAGAATTTTCTAGGTTTCACCATTAACTTGAATGGAACTTGGATTTCCACTTCCATGGTATACTTTTTTTGTGGATGTGGGGGCCCTGAGTAACCAGGGCTGCTTATAAGTTTGCAAAATTATCTGCTAAGCACCTGCTGCTGTATGGCTTGGTTCTTGCTGAGGTGGTAAATCTTTGTTGGGCTGTATCATGTCATTTGTAGGTGGAAATGTTCCTGCATACAAGAATATTCCCTCCACATAAAAATAAAAATTAACCCCCCCCAGCAAGTTGAGGAGTAAGGATCTAGCTTAGCCTTTTCCTAAATATGCTAGGCAAATTTTGTGTGGAGGAGTCATCCATCATGTAAGCCCCAATCTGGAGTAGTATAGTACAATGATTACAGCCAGAGAAATTGCACACAGGCAACATACTGCTAAAACTTTGAATGTGGCAGTTTATGAAAACATAAAGTGCTGGAATTCTTCTCAAAAACTATAACCGGCAGGGAAAATATATAATTTAATGCCCATTATTCTGTTGTAGTCCATTTTAAGTCAATGCAGTTACCAAATGGGTCAGTTTTTCAATTCCATTATCTCCTTATGGATTTTACAAACTCAGTCATGCCACTTGTGTATAGTGTGATGCTGAAAAGTACTAATAGATAACCTCTGAGATGGTACCACCAAATGTCACCCTCAAGGGGCTTGAAGCAGGCATATGGAACATTTAATATATCAGACTGTTAATTGACAACCCACAATACCTGCTTGTGATGTATAGCTTGATTAGGGGACACATGTCCATGCTCTGCCAACAAAACGGGCTGTATTTTCAGCCCCCAGATGGTACATTAGCCTGGACAGATGGCTTCCTCTGTACTGCTGCATCCCCAAACCATCTCTCTGACACCTTCAGTGACCCAGTTCACTGGGTAACTCAGGGAAGTGCTCAGAGGTTGCGTCATCTAAACCTTAGAGTGTGAAAATGAGGTTTCCAAGCATTTCCAAGAGTCAACACCCTGTAATGCCTTGGCAATCAAATGCTGAAATACTTTATCTCGTTAACTGAGATATCCTTGTAAACAGTGTGGTGATGATGATGATGATGATGAGCCAAATGTGTTGACTTCCCCTGTGCCTAACTGGGGAAAAGCAGGCAAGAAAAGGATCTCTACAAACACTAGAGATCACAGCCCTTGTGTGGGAACTGATGCTGTTCTTGCGCCATTAATTATCTGAGTGAATTCACACCCTCCCTCCGCATGTTTTCAGTGATGAGGAGGTCTGCTTCTTTGCCACTAAAAGGGTAATCAGAAGGGAATGACCTTGGAGGATGCTCACCATAGGGAGTGCATCCTGACAAGATCTTTCCAAATACTTGATTAGAAAGCTCATAACTATTGTGCTGATTCAGAATTGAGCCAAAGCAAGTTCGCCCATCAGTTCTTTCCCGCGTGGACTGCCTGCCATGAGCCTGGAAAAGAATGAACTAGTGGATTGTCCTAGGGAGGCCATGGGAGAGCACCATCTTAAAGTGAACAGTGTGGCCATGATGCAGTACACCTGGCAGCCTGAAAGGAGAGCTATATACTGGCTCCTATGGGGTGGCTCAGGCTCAGCTCAGGCAGCTCAGCATGCTCTTCTATGTACACAAGGCTAGTAGAATTGCACTAAATATCAGCATAGTTTGAATGACATGCCGCAAGTTACAGATAAATATTATCTTACATTAGATGCCTACAGCAAAACTAGTTTAAAGTATGCATATAATGTGACATGAAAATAATAAATGTCATGTGCCAATACATATTTTTCATATCTGAAATAGATTATTCCAAGAATGAGCCCATTTTTTTAAATAACAGTTCTGTGTTACTCATGTAACTGCAAGACTATAATTTTTCCTCTATTCTGTCAGATCTCTGATTTTATTTTCAACACATAAATAGAAAAGAAACTTTCAAAAGTATGTTTTTTGCTTGGCAGTGTTAAAATCATAGTCTTTAGAAGTTGGGATGACATATGACCTGGCTTTTATTATAATCATAAGGCAATATCATATATAGAGTGTTCATATTTCAATGAAGTTATAATTTTTACTTGGCAACTATAATTAAACCAGGTGAGCCTTTTGCTAATTGCTGGATGTGACATGTTCCTTGGCCCATGAGTGGGGATGGGGTGGGGTGGAAATAGAACATGCATTTTCTCAAAGAATGTGAAATTTAAATATGAACCGGCAAGGATTGATGAACATGAAAGTCAACAATGAGCAATTGTTCCAAGGCATCCTGGGCAGCCATACTTACATCCATTCCATTCCCATCTGTGTAGGCAGTCTTTTGACAACTGAATGTTTAAGGGAGCAATTCAGTGCTCCATCTTTGGGCATGTTTCATAAAGCACTGCAGTCAATGTTATGCATGAATGTATTTTGAGGGGGGAAGAAAACAGGCCACTTTTCTGGAG
Source organism: Heloderma suspectum (assembly GCF_057233095.1). NCBI lineage: Eukaryota > Metazoa > Chordata > Lepidosauria > Squamata > Helodermatidae > Heloderma > Heloderma suspectum. Next base: position 217,972,835 of record NC_139458.1, on the reverse strand, counting down.
TCAGGTATTAAATGGAAATGGTAGCACTCTAAATTAGAGATGCCAGCAAAGTTCTCCAAGCTCAGGCACTGGATTTGGGGCACTGATAAAACTCACCTGGCTGAAAAGGAGAAGTGGGTTTTGCAACCCCCAAAGTACTACTCCTGCTTGAATCTAAACCCTGATTCAGGATGCGGAACCTTCAGCCTGCAGGCCAAATGTGGCCTATGGAGGTTCTACATCCAGGCCAATGAGGTCCCTCCAAGACCCACCCGCTCTTCAGGGAATCACCATCATTACCTCTGATCCGTGATCAGAGATAACAGCTGGGATTCCCAAGCCAAGACTTGAGTGGCACTTGGAGGACTCCTCTAAGTGCCAGATGAGTCCTTTTCTCCAAGCTTCTATCTGTATGTAGAAAAGCAAAATAGGTGCCCCATCCCCCTGATGTCATCCAGCCCACTGGAGTGGTTGTGGGGGGGGGATCTGGCCCCCAGACCTAAAAAGGTCCTGCACCCCTGCCTTAGCAGGAGGAAAATTCCCAATTTCCACTCTGCTCATCTTTGCCACCCATCCCCCATCCCCAAAAGTTATCCTAGTGGTCACCCCATTCCTGACATGCACTCCCCCTTCCCTTCCATCTATGGTGGTGTGGGAGTGGTAGCAGTGGTGACAACAGGACAGCTGAAAAGGGAGATGCTTCCCCCTTTCTTCTCGCCATTGCTAATTGTACGAGCTGCTGGAGGAGCAATGGCTCCCATAGGCCCCTGTGCCTGACAGGCTATTAACCAGGAAGACAGAGGGGTGAGAAGGGTGCAAGGAGGAAATAATCCTCCCTTTTCATCCCTCCCATACCACCGCCACCAGTGGAAGGGAAGGAAAGAGGGAGTATGTAGAGAAGTGTCTGTCAGCTCTGTGCCTCACCAGTGGGCAGCTGTGTGGCTATGGGTGCAATCCTGTGCATATTTAGACAGAAAAAAAAGTCCTACAACTCAGCATCCCCCAGCCATGCATAGGATTGCACCATATATATTGAACCTTGCAGCCATATGACATCAGCCATAACTGGATCTATAACTATTCCAAGTAGTCTGCAATTAATGTGTAATAATGCTGTGTCACATATGAATCTTCTGAAATCTTCAGAGCAAATGAAATTACATTATAAGCTAACACTGACTTTTAAACTGTCCAGCCTTTAAGCTGTCTGGCAATACAAGAATTATGAACATTCCTAAATTTTGTCTGAGGGTCTAGTGGCACTTCTCAGCAATCTGTTAATGGACTTGCCTGCTGTTAATGGTAATCTGAAATAGCTGTTGAGCAACTTATCTATGAGGGTTGTAGCTTTGGGGGGTGGGGGGGTAGTGAGGGGCATTATTTTCAAGGGAAACTTGAAATACTTACTCATTGCTTCCAGGACTGACAGAAATGTGCCTTTTCCAGTGGAGACAGGCTTAAGATGCCAAGTGACATGATTTACCTAGTCCAAGAAAAGGTCAGGCACTCACAGGAGTAAATAAGGGAAAACTTTTTCGCAAAAGACTATCTTGTCCCTATGTCCTATTGACATCACTAGGATTAGCTCAGAATGTTATTCTTATCACATACCAGCTTTCAATTTAAGAGACATAGCCCTTTTCAGGCGATCCATTTACAGTTTACCTAAACACGTGAGCTAGGAGTGGATCTGCACTGATTAGCTCCAACCCCTGACATCACGTGCATCATGTAACCCATCACTCTGACATCTGAGCATACAGTGCAAATATCTGCTGGGGAAACCTTTGCACATACAGCTGTATGCACTAACTTCTTCTCCCTGCTGATGCTGGGATACAGCAGTGCTGTATGTGTGGACATTTGGAGGCAGAACTGCTCTCTGTGTTCAGCTAAAGTGTAGCTGGAACACCTGAATAGGGCTAGAGAGTCATTCTTGGTATTAGTTCCACAACTCAGGGCTGGATTGTACCACTTCAAACTGCAGGTGTGAGGATGGTCATTTTTTTAAATAATCCCCTACATATAAAAACCTCTCTCGGTGTAGTAAACAAGCACATCCAGGAGAAAGGCGCAGAGTGGTAGGCGGCAGTATTGCAACCGAAACTCTCTCCATGACCTGAGTTCTATCCCAGTGGAAGCTGGGTCTCAGGTAGCCAGCTCAGGTCGACTCAGCCCTCCATCCTTCCGAGGTCGGTAAAATGAGTACCCAGCTTGCTGGGGGAAAGGTAGTCATGACTGGGGAAGGCAATGGCAAACCACCCGGCTACAGTCTGCCATGAAAACGCCAGTGAAAGCAGCGTCCCTCTAGGAGTCAGCAATGACTCGGTGCTTGCACAGGAGGAACCTTTCCTTTCCTTTTTCCCTGATGCATTTCTTTTCTACCTTTGAGGAGCTTTTTAATGTATCAGAACATTTAAAACAACAACAACAATGATCCCTCACTTGCAATCTGAAGTGGTTTGGTCAAAAATCTACCACTTCATCGAACAGAACATGTTAAATAGTTCTGAGGATGTTCTGTTTGGGCTGCCATTTAGAAGCATTTCCCATGCTGTTTTTCTACAGCTGCAGTCACGTACAGGTGAGTTTTATGCTTTTTCCTATACAAAAGTAGTGATGTACGAAAGTCACTTACCTGGTCCCGCAGCTTGCTTCGCGGTGGGGGGGAGGCGCTTCGGTTCTCCCCCCGAAGTTCAGGCTGGGGAGGGAGGTGCCCCGCCTCGCCTGGCCGAAATTCAGGCTGCGGGGGGGAGGCGCCCCGCCTCGCCCGGCCGAAATTCAGGCCGGGGAGAAGCGCCCCGTCTCCCCGGCCACAAAATACAAAAGTGAATTTAAAACACACACACACACACCCGTGATAGGCTATGTTAATCGTTACGTAGCCTATCACGGGTGTGTGTGTTTTTTTTCCATTCACCTTGTAATGGCGGCGGCCTGCTGAAACGCCGCTGAAACGCCGCCGGGACCCGCCGCCGAGAGGGACATTCGAGGGAGATAAGTCCCATCCCAGGGGGGTGGGGGGGTGGCGGAGAATTTCACCAACAATTTCGAGGGGCCGAATGCGTTGGCATTCGGCCTCCCCGAGATTCGTGGAGAAATTCACGGCCATCCCTACACAAAAGTGTTTTTCATGTCAGAAAAACATATGGTGTGAAGTGGCTCTTTGTGGCTGAATTTAGGCTGATAGGGTGTCATTTAAGTTTCATATAAGGGCTACATCAAATGTTCATCCATTCAGCATTTAAGCTGGAAACAGAACTTTTGTGTGGGCAGGGCTAAAGTATTTTCTCCCCTGACCCCCAGAACATTTAGGGCAATACCCAACATGCTGCTCCTCTCACACCACTGATGTAAAGCTAATGTAAGCTACTTCTAGCACTACACCAGTAGCGTAAGCTGGCATGACGAGTTTTCCAGGGAAACCTGTCATGCCCGTTTGCACTATTGGTGTAGCACTAGAGGTCTCTTACAGCACCTCTGCATCGATGACATATGTGGAGCGGCAACACTGGATACTGTCCTTAATGTCCACCTTTTTATGGGCTTGTTGCTTTGGTGCCAGAGTCCCCTAGTGAGGGGTTCTTTTTTCTTTCTGTAGTGATCCCAGTGAATCAGGGATTGAGAAGTGAATAGGATGACATCCTTGCATTATACAGCCAATTAAATTGGTCTAAATGCTGATGTCTGTCCCATTCCACTCCATGGTATTCGGCAGATAACAACAGTTAAGTGGGCAATATTTAAACACATATTAAGTTCACAGTGTGTTTCCTGTGACATGTAGTGCTAGGTACTATGCCAAACAAATAAACAAACATATTTTTTTTAAAAGCATCGTATAATCAGGATTTTCATTTAATTGCTGTAGTTCAAAACAAGAGTCTTTCTCTTCACTGGAATTATATATTAGCATGCATATATAGAATGGCATGTATGCTATTTGGAAGACTTAGCAAACTTCTAACGACTGGTTCTCCAGTGAAATCATTCTGCATAATTTGCACAAGCCCTCAAATTGCAGTGCCCCAGATATCTCTTATGAATTGGGCCTTATGCTAGCTTCTGTAAATAAAGAGCGTTTTGCGTTTATATGTCACAATTTAATAGGTACATACTGGCTGCTTAATGGGATTTACATTCACTCAAACAAAATTAGCCTAGTAAAAGACAATGCAACATACTATAATGTAAATAGGACTGACGGCAGAATTAAATGTTTGTGGAAACAGGGCAGCAGATCTATCAAGAGCTAATTAGACTGAGAGTTCAGAGACAGGCTTGGGAGTAAGCAGAATGCACAAAGAAAGAAAGAGAGTAAGAAAGAAAGAGAAGAAGGGTGTCTTTGTGCAGGGTTGAAAAGAAGCCATGAAGATGGATATTTAAACTAGAAGGTCTGACAGGCCCCTCCCATGAGATAGTCTTATAATCTTATCTGAACCTGTTGATTAAAGTAAGTTGAGCAGCAACTTTGACAACTTTCTTTTCAGTGTAAATGGTCCCTTCTGTAGCAATTTGCTAGTTGGCTGCCTTGTTCTTTGATACACTTTTCATTGCACTGCAACATACCTATTTGCTTTTCTTCTTTATTCAACCTTTAGTTTAAAGCCCACCTTTCCAGCAGTTGGAGTAGGGATGGGCGAGAATTTCACTTCATTTCAGTTTTGATAAGAATTTACCAAAATTCGCAAAGTTCTTCTTATCTGGGACAAAAAGAACGTGAGATTAAAATGCTTCGAATGTGGGAGAATCCACATTCTGCCCTTCAAAGTCTGGGTTCGAATCCCCGCATCTTCAGCCAGTAATCATTTGCCAGTGCCACCTCTTTTTTTCTGACAGGCTCATCTTTAGCAACTATGTGGCAGGCAGGTATATCATGGTCCTCCCAATGCTGGGAATAATAGCTGCACCTGTTGAATCTGGCTGGCGCAGTTGGGTGAGAATTTTGTCTCAGTTCATTTTTGATAAAAATTTACCAACATTTGCAAAGTTCTTCATATTCAGGAGAGAAAGAACTTGAGATTTATTTTTTATTTTTTTTTAAATTGCATGTGGGAGAAAGCAAAATGGGCAGATTTGCTCATCCCTAAGTTTTAAAACAAAAAGAAGTATTTGGAACAAGCGTATTGTCCCAAAGTCAGCATGGCAGGGGGAACGGAATCAGGACCTCTAAGTGGTCACAGTACCAAACACTCAGACATACAGTTTATGGGCTTCAGAGGCAGGGCTGACCTTACCATGTGGCAGGATGAAGTGACCTGCTTCAGGTGGCACCATGAGGGGGGATAAGGGCAGGCACAAATTGGCATCTGAATCATGCAGCAAGACAATTTAAAGCCCTAGTGCTGTGGGGTGGGGTGGTGAGTGCCATTTGGACTCTACTTCAGACAGCAAAAGTCTTGGGCTGGCAGTGCTCAAATGTGTATGAATTTCTCCCCATCCTAATTTCTTCCTGAACTTTAGTGGATCTGAATTACCTAAGGATGTTTCTAGAGCATCACTACTTGGGCAGCTATCGTCTATCCTTCTGTCTTTGATTTCCAGACTGCTCCACAGATGCAGATTCCTCCAGTCTCTCTGCCCCTTAGAGGTTACCAATTCACAGCAGCAGACATGTGCCTTGATTAAAGAGCAGCACAAACAGGGATCTTGATGGGATTTAACAACTATTACACACCTTCCATTTCTGAATTGCTTGGGTCTTAGCAAAATGGGAGGAATGCCTCCCCTGAGGCTGTGGCCATCCCCATCTGATTCAGTGCCTCCAGGCGCCCCGGTTGTTCCCTTGTTTTACCTGGCTATGCTGCCATTGCCAGCATTTTGAGTCAGATCTTGTCTCTCCTTGTCCTCTAGAAGTAGAGGCGGTCTATCACAAAGAAGTAAGGTTACTGGTTCTGTGCAGATCCTTCAAGATATACTGGTTTGGATCAGTGCTGTTGAAAAGGTATGAGTACCTCTACTTCCATTGACCACTCCTTCTGACAAACCCAAACAAGGGCAATAACTGTTTGCTTGACTGTACTGACTGACTCTAGGTTGTTCATCTTCTGTGATCCACATGGAATTTGGGCTCCTCTTTAAGTCTCACTGATTTCAATAGGAGAGGCAAACATCATCTTTTTGGTTCTGGTTGAAATCAAAGGAACTAAGAAGTCCTCTTTTTTTTGGCTGCACTGGGTCCATTATTTTAATTGACATTTCTTTTAATTCAAGGTAGTGCAAAGTACTGTGTGTATTCTACAGGCTAATCAGTTTCTATTTAAATCATCTTAATAGAATAATGGAAATGGTAGTTTATGGGGGAAATAACTCCTATTAGCAAAGGCATCCCTTCAGAAATCAATCAGTGTTTACTTAATCACCAATTAAGCATGATAAAAAGGGGACTAGGAAGGTGTTGATTTCCAAGGTGTTGATTTCTATTTTTGAATCCATATAGTTTTCTTTTATTGAAATGGACATGGTCTGATGATAAATTCTTGACTTCTGTGTTGATTTAATCTGTCTTAGTGAAGACTTGAGAAGTTTCTTCTCTTCAGTCCCAGCAATAAAAATGCAAAGACATTACTCTGTCTCAATAAGAAACAGAGGTAAACTGGCGTATTTCAGGAAGGCTTAATGGGGAAAGCATTCCAAAGGTCAAAGCTTGTCTTGACTTCAATCAGGAAAGCTGAAATGATACGCATGCAGGAGAGCACTTGGGAGTAGAAAGCGGACCACTCTGTTGCAGGCATTCTCAAATTGTCATTGTCAGCCTTCTAATATTTGGGGGAAATCTTTTAAGCTTTCAAATTGCGACTCAGGCTGAACAAGACTATGCAAATTCAGCAGCAGTTCAAATTCTAGTCCTTGATTCATAGAATGTGGATTAATAGAGGGAAGATGGAGTAACGACTGGTGACTGTATGTCAAGTTTTAAAGCCCTTTAATGACGCCCCCCCATACAAAGTAATACGAAGCGTCTTTGATTCCATATCAATTAGCAATGGATCAAAATGCTTAGAGGACCTGACCCCCAGCCCCAGCCCAAATGACGAATCTGCAAGAAAAAGTCACAATGCTCCTCTGAAGGATATTTTCAGAACAAGAGATTCTGCATTATCCAATAACATCATTCATTGAAAACAGGGCAACCTCTCTCGCTGTCAATGTTATAGTAACTGAGGGCCAAACTACACAGGACAGGAGGTCACTGCTGGGATCAGGGATGGACAAATCTGTCCATTTCTATTTCTCTTTGTTCCTCATTTTTCCGATCTTAAAATTCTGTTCATCCTGAACACTGAGAATTTTTCCTATCTTAAGTTTGATTTGTCTCAAACATTCAGCTTTTAAAAATAAAGCTTGCATTAAAAATTGTACATATTTTTGTGTGCATTTTTCCTAATACATGCATTTTTGTATGTCTTTTTATGCTTTGATAGTCTTTATCAACTAGTCCTTGCAGTGGCATAATCCTGGAATGTATAAAGTACAAACACTTGTCATGAATGAAAAGCAGTCCTGTAGTTTGTACTCTTGCACTTTTATTATGTAATAAAATGTAATAACAGCTTTTTTAAAAAAGAATTGAGCCAAAATCTGGATGTTTACAAGGCAACAGAAGAATGTGACTGCAGTATTTGACTTTCAGGAATGAATTCCCAGTCCCTTGCCAAAGTTGTGCCTTCTGTTTTCACCCGGTCTCCCTGAGCTAGTTGACTGAGACAGACTGAGTGGACCATCTCAGATATTCATCTCCCAGTTACACCTCTTCTATGCTTGAACTAGAACTAGACTACATGAGTGGAATCTCACCAAATACTGGTGTATGAGAGATTGCCCATATGTGTAATAAAAGTTAACTGAGCCAGACGGCAAATGAAATCTTTAGCCTCAACATTGCCTTAGAAAGAGGCAAGCTTCTAAGTATCCATGCATTGATTTCATTTGCCTTATTTTTGGAGGCAGATTTTGCTTTAATGAAAAGGGAGTGAAGGAACCACTGAGATGAGCTTCATTTTTGACAAAGACAAAACAGAAATTACCCTTCTTGGTTTATATCATGCTATGATAATGTCATGCTTCAGTTTGGTTTGTTGGATAAAAAGATCCAAATCAGGGCTGTACTTCCTTTTCCCCAGTTTTTTAAATGTGAGTTTCAACAAAACAAACAAAAACAAAACAAAACAAATTGCAAGTGTAACTATATGCTTTAAAAAAAACACTTTTAATTCTATTTTTTATCTTTATAAATGAAATAAACAGTACCAACAACCTAAGCATTATATACAGTTTCCCAACAATACATTATTCTTAGGAGGACACAGCAATAATGAAAAAGAAAAAGAAAAAAAAACAGAAGAAGGAAAAGGAAGAAGAAAGTATAACTATATGCTTTAAAGGCCTCAGTTCCCAATATTACAACCTTTTTTTAAAAAAAGGAAAAAGGAACTACTAGTTACACATAAACTTCAGCAAAAGCAGACCAAATATCCAAATATAAGTCCATTCGTGAGTGATGCCTACATACCATTCTGTTAGGACTTCAATCTGTTACATTATAGGCAGAGAGCTGTACTTAATTAACCAGGACCATTACTCAGCTGTTTTACCCACCTGAAAATTGGCTGTTTTGTTTTGGCTATATATCAGGTTGAGGTGAAGTTTTGGGGGGAGAGGGAATTATTGGAATAGCTGACATTATGTTTTTGCAGAAAGCACATTCTGGGAAATTCAAAATGGCTGCCACCATAACAATGGCTGCCTCCTTTGCTGGGGCACCACCGTTATAATGGACAGCAGTTGAGAATCTACAGAAAACCATACACTTTTACAGAGTGGGTGGACTTCAGCCAGTACCTCATTATATTCAAGGCCTGCAGTGTTAGACACCCCTTCAAAGAAAGGGCAGTGATGGAAGCGATGTTGTTAAAAAATATAAAATCATAGTGTGTTCTTCCATGCAACCCTATTTTTCAACTTGAACTACTTAGGAAAAATGTGTTTTTTTAATGTTTTGATTTGTAAAAAATGTCTTGCAAAAAGATGCAAAGAAGATTTACTTGAAAGCAGACCCCAAAGTTTAAAATATGCCACAACCCATTTTGGAGGAGGGAATTGGCTGGTAACAGTGCAATCCTATGAATGTCTAATAAGAAAAAAAAGCTCCATTTAGTTCAATGGAACTTACTCCAAAGTGCTGAAGAATCAGTGAAATGTTTTGGAGATACAAGATTGCGGGGGGGGGGGACCATTTAAAAATCTGTTGGTTTACTGGATCTGTTGGTCAAATCACAGTTCCTCTCCAGACCTAGTTCAAATCCCTGCTTGGCCGTGTATTACTGGAGCGAGGGGGTGGTCAGTCAAGTATTTAGTGTTGTCCTCTGTTCAACTGTCCCTATCCCATTTCTGAGTGGCAGCTAGAGATCAGCCATTAGTGACCTAAATTCAAATATAGAGAGCCTGCAGTGGAGTATGAAAGTGCAATATGAAATCCTTGTGTCCTGTAATTTTGTGGCAGGGAGCCATGAACATTAGAAGAAATATCTGACTTTGGTATCCTGACCTCTTCTTCTGCAACACTTTTCTTTTTTCCATCTCCTGTTACTGGGCCTGGCTCTTCCCCTGTCCACAGGTTATAACACCCCCTGAGATAACCTAGTATGGGGCTGGGCCACATGCCTCCCTGACCTTTTCTGTGCCCCCCCACTGCCCCCCCATGCCACTGAAAACAGTAAATTGGAACTTTTAAAAGGCGGCTCCCACCATCTTGCCAAATTTCAAGGGGATATTCAGTGGTGCAATAATAATGATGATGATGATGATGATGATGATAATATTTCTTTATATTCCGCCTTTTTCCCAATACTGGGACTCAAGGCGGCTTTACAACATTAAAACTTATACGATTAGAACCTAGAAATAGAAATAAAGTGTACAAAAGTTACAATATAATTAAATCATCAATATTAAAATTGTAAAAATATCAAAACATTAAAAGACAACAAGAAAAATAGTATCCATCCATCATATTTTCACAGGTCCAGACTAGCTATCGCCAAAGGCCTGCTGGAACAAAAATGTTTTTACATGCCTACAAAAGCATATCAAGGAGGGTGCCACTCTCACCTCCCTGGGAAGGGAGTTCCAGAGCCTTGGAGCAGCCACCGAGAAGGCCCTCTTCCGTGTTCCTACCAGGCTTGCCCGTGATGGTGGCGGGACAGCGAGAAGGGCTTCCCCTGAAGATCTCAGGGCACAAGTAGGCTCATAGGGGAGAATACGGTCTTTCAGATAACCTGGACCTGAGCCTGCATCCCTGCTTTTATGTGATAGGCTACGCAAATATTTGCGCAATATATACGCAAATATACGCAAATATTTGCGTAGCCTATCGTGTTAATGAAAAGCATGGATGCAAATGGCATCCGGGATGCCATTTGCGGCTGTAAAGGCCTTAGTTTAAGGTAAATGCAGCCATTTCCAGCTGCATTTACCTTAAACTAAGGCCTTTACAGCCGCAAATGGCATCCCAGATGCCATTTGCGTCCGCAGTCAGTAGTCCCCTTCAGCTAGCAATACAGCATGGCAGCCCTATCACTGGCACTTTGGAGCTGGCTGGCGGCTCTGCGGAATTGCCATGGAGTGGAGCCAGCCAGAGAGGATTTCAGGGGGAGGAATGGATCACCCCCCCATGGACCCCATCCTGGACTGGCAGGTAGGGGATTCGTACATCCCTAAGTCAAACAGAAGTCCCCCAGCACCACCTTCTGGGTCCACCCCTCCAAGAAGGAATGGAACTGCTGCAAAACAGTGCCTCCAAGTCCCGTCCCGGGAGGCGGCCCAGAAGGATACCATGGTTGATGGTATCGAAAGCCACTGAGAGGTCCAGCAGAACCAACAGGGACACACTCCCCCTGCCTAGTTCCCAGCGTAGGTCATCCACCAAGGCGACCAAAGCTGTTTCTGCCCCATAACCAGGTCTGAAGCCAGATTGAAATGGACAGCAAGTCAGGAGTGCTGCCCCCGGTGGAGTTGGAAGTTGCCCAGCCCAACCTAGTATTTTGTTTGAAGATTTGGTTTTATTTCTACAAGAGACAGAAGATGACGGAAGTCCTGAAAACAGATATATATTATGGAGGTATCTTTCCTGGAGTCTGCCATTAGCTTATCTAGCCAATTTCTGCCTGCTTTGGCAAGTAATGACTTTCCAAGGTCTCACATGGAGAAGGGAGAGAAGGTCTTTCTATCTGAGGCCTTGCTATCTGAGATAGGTTTTTAACTAGAGACTTAAAAAAAAACACTCTATAAACCCGGTGCCTTCTACATAGGGAAGCTGGAGAAATTCAAGACGGATTAAAGTGAGCTCGAATTTCTAAGAATCCGACCTGCGGAATTAGCTGCGGAGTGACCCCCTCAGGCCCTGCGGAGTCCTTGGACTTTCGGATGATTTTTTTACTTTCCCGAAATTTACACATATAAATCTGTAGAAAAATATGCAAGTTTCTGCTGAGGAAATGTTGAATGGAAAGGGGGACAATACACTAAATGTTACATACTGAGGTACATTCTGTAAATACTTATGTAAATATTTACGTAAATATTTTCGTATTTTTCCGCATGACCAAAAGAAAATCGCATTCGTCTGTGGGAGGTTGATGGAACGAAAGGTGCCTGACAATCCATAAAACACAGACGGAGTAGACTTTACACAGCATGTACATCCCTACTTCTACATGCAAGGCTTTTTTCCACACCTTGGAAGGGCATACCTTGGGTCTTGGAAATAAAAAGAAATAGTAGGAGAACTTAGGAATTACAGCAAGAACACTGTGACCTGAATGACTACCAAGGAAACAACTGGATGTTTCCCTTCCTACATAAACAAAGGGTGTTGTTTTAGGCTAACAACTCTGAATCAACCAGTGAAACAACCTTGTGTATCCCTGATCTTGTAAACAAGCCCTTGGTCCAGTGGGCGCTCAGCACCTTTCAAGATCATTTCCCATCTGTCCCCATCTCATGTAGCATTCGTGCCTCCCACCCACCCCCACGTGATAGATAACACTGTCTTATCAAGGTCAGTCAGAAAGGGCCTTTTTACATATCTCATAAATTTTAGCCAGGTGCCACTGATGTGAGATTAATGTAATGGCAGTACAGCAAGCACTCAGGCTTGTCTTAATTATGCTAAGGTTGCCGGTTCACCGTTTCTCTTCATCTGTCTCTCGCTTTAGGGAACACTAAACACTCTGTCATTATATTGTCGGTTCCACAACACTGGCCGTTTGCATTTACAAAGTCATCAGCTAGCTTATGATCTAGCTTTTCTAAGAAATTAAATAAATAGTAAAAACAAAAATCAAACTGCAATAGGGCCCAATGAAAAGGAGAGACATTCAAAATCTTGTGAACTGCTGAATCCTGCTTGTAATACAGCAGCTTTCCCCAACCTGGTGCCCTCCAGATGTATTGGACTGCAACTCCCATAATTCCCAGCCCTGCTGCTGGCCAATGGAATTGTGGGAGTTGCAGTCCAATAAATCTGGAGGGCACCAGGTTAGGGAAGGCTGTACTATAAGATTACCTGAAGGGTGCAATTTGTCTTTAGGCAGTACTCAGCTGATCTCTTGATTTCTCAGTATAGCTTTCATGCTTGAATTCTGAAAGGCCATAAAATTAGGATTACAGTTCTGTTTTGGCCTTGTCTTTCCATGGAGAATGACCTGGGCCCTGTTTCTATGACAACGGAAGGAGAAGGGAGGAGTGGCTCACTCGCATTTTTGTAGGAGCCGCTTTTGATCCAGGCAGGCCTCCACGAGGGTCTACATCGCACCATTCTAAGTGGCTTCACATACTTTATTTCTGGGTTGGGGGGCAGGGGTTGGTGTGAACGTCATCTGAGTGGTAGGGGCTGCTCAACCGATAAGAGAGGCTCCTCCCTTTCCAGGCTCCGTAAGGAAGGTGCGAAGTAGTTACTTTCCCTTGTGCACATTTGTAAGAAAAGCCTCCCAACGAGCTCCAAGCCTAATTGAACACAATGGGTTTTACTTCTAAGTAGACACACATATGCTTGTGCTGGGAAAGAGTCGGGGGGAGAACACAGGGATGGGAAACCAGCTCCCTTTCTAACCAAACCGATACAGCGCAGGATCTCTATAACGAAGCTATGAATTACTTCCTAAGGCAATAAGGCAAACAACGGAGAATAGGAGCCTCGAGATCGCGCTTTACTGCACTTAGGGAATTGGGCTTTAAATTGTGCCATTTCAAGGGGGGGGGATCTCTGTAAGTTCTGATGTGGGCATTCAGAGAAGAAGCCTCATTGACCACAGTGGGAGTTACTTCTGAGGAGGAGACATGAATTGGTTTGTGCAGGAATGGGAAACACACAGGAAACACGCCTTGATCGGGGTCAGGGTGAAAGGCACACCCCTGGGCAGGGCTAGCATAGCATACCCAAGGTCAATGCAGGGGTTGGGGGACACAGCAACTATACCGGGGAGAACCCGACTTGAGGAAAAGAATCAGACTTTAAGCAGTCTCAGGAAATCTGGTTTTCCCCTGATAAGCTCCAGGGTGTCTGCTGGAAGGTCACAACATCATGTATCCCTAATGACCCCCAAACACAGCTGGCTCGGAGTAAATCGCTGGTGGTAAACACCCCCCTGGTTTTATTATCATTCTTTGGTGGGTTTACTGTGTATTTCTCTGCCAGATTAAGAAAGTAGAGTCAGGGTGAAGTGGGGATGTACGGATTTTGCAATCACACAAATTTGCACTTGGAAAATGCGCAAATCCCCCAATGCAAAAATCCCCCCTAAAATGTTTAAATCCCCCCATGCACATTTTCATGGGGGAAATGCACATTTGCTTTGCTAAATGTGCTTAAGCCTATGGGGGAAATGCACATTTTTGGCCAGTGCTTTTTAAATTTAATGTATTTTCCTACAACTAAATTTGTGGAAAATTCTGGAAAGGAAAAATATCAGTTCGCAAGTCTGTGCGACTCGGGAAAAGCTGGTCTGCTGTGGAATCCTTGGATCAGATTCATAGAAATCCAAACTCATTTGATTCCTTTGTGGATTTCTCCAACATCCCTAGGGTGAAGACAGATGCAACATTTAAAGGGTGAAGAGGTCAGTGAGGAACATACCTTTCAACTCCAGGATCAAGTCTGGCAAAAAGATTTTTCAGATTTGCAGTGGAAGCTGGCTGTGCTTAGAACTGATTGGCTGTCACCAGTGATGTCACCAAGACACCTCCCTCCCTTTAATCTTCTGAGAATTTTTTAAAATATGTCTTTTTTAAAAAAAAAGAATGGATAAATTCATAAAGAGATATATGTGCATGTAGTGCTTAACAAAAAAATCAAATGCAGACAGCCTATGTGAAGCATGGGGAGGGGGAGAGGGAGGAGGAACAAAATTGTCAGCTGATCCCACTTTTACTTTCTTGGCATTGCAAACTGGACGCCTGAGACGAAGCTGTACTCATTTGTCCAGTGAATAGCTTGCTCTGGCTTCTCTTTTTGAGCTATGTCCACCTTCAGCTGCAGAACTGGTACAGACCTAAGCCCTATGTAGGTGTTCAACTCCCCCCCACACACACATTATCATGTGGGCGATGTCAGGGGCAGGGCTGCAGGGTGCAGATGCACTCCCCACCTGCATGATGAGGTTAGTGGCATTTTGAATGTAGGAGCTATGATGTTCTCGAAGTTCACACCGTTTGGAAACTGGCAATATAGCACAGGCTTTCAGGATCCCTCCCTTTTTTGCTCCGCCCTTCCATCTGTCTGCAGAATGGCAAGGCCTGTCTGCCAGCCAGCCACACTCCCGAAAAATGCAACAGGCCCAGTCTTTTCCAAGTCTGCTAGTGCTAACAAAGACAAATGACCTGATGAAGGGATAACTAAAATAATTGAATTTTTGGTAATATTCTATATAGAACAGCTGATTTGTAACAGTACTCATGCTTGTGATCCCAACCAAAATTCCCCCATCCAGTTATGTAAAACAAGAAGAAGGGGGGAAAAACTCATTAATTTCAGAAAGCAGCAAAAAATAGAGTTTAACACAGAAATGTTCCTTTTATTACGACACTTCAGTACTAGCAATTTATTTATATAATTTCTTTATTGCTGTTCCATTTTTATCAAATGCTCATGGAAATCAACAGGAAGATTAAAGTGAAATGGAATGCATGTGGTTGACTTGTCTATTTTGCACTGTTCCCACACTAGTGGGAACTGTAGGAATTCTAGGTCTGTCTCCATTAAACCACATTGCACTGAAGCTTCATCCATGCTACTGAATGCTACATATATATTCATGCTCACTCACACCACTGAAAGCTGCTTTATAACAAGGGCCACCTGGTTGCAGCTGAGACAGATATAATCAAGGACAGATATAATCAAGCAGGGTACTCTGCTGTACCCTGTAGTGCCCTCTTATATAGAGCTCCTGAGAATATAGAAGATTGTATTTAATGGTGTCTGTCAACTAGCAAAACAGACTCCTTCTCCCTCTGCAACCCCCACGGCCAAAATCTGCTCCAGAGGTGTTGGAGAACCAGAACCACCCAGAAAAAGTTTGGGGGACATATGGAATGTACGGGGGGGAGAACAGGAAGGGCACATCCCATTGCATGGGGAGAAATCTGCTCATGTGATGCTCGACATAGCCCCGAGCGTCCCTGCTAGAGCTGCAACCAAGAATGCTGCCAAAAGTAAAATTTGCAGTAAATCTGAGGCTGTTTCCTCAAGTGAAACAGGAGGAATTTGAAGGGAAATTGAAGTAGGTTGATAGTAAAATGTCTTGGTGGCTGGGGCTGGGGAGGATTCCACAAATCCCTGCTTACTGCCCCAGCAATAGATTCCTAGAGAGCTCTGTCACTGGCACATGCATTTTCCATGTCATGGGAGTATGGCATGGAGATGCTGACTGCTCTTTGTAAAATGCAAACTTCAGTGGGCATATAGAACTTGCCATGTGGTTCTTTAATGCTATTAAGGGCACAATCCTATGCAACTTTAGACAGAAAAAGTCCTACAACTCCCAGCACTGCTGGCTGGGAAATGCTGGGAGTTGTAGGACGTTTTTTCTGTCTAAACATGGATAGGATTGCACCCTGAGTATGTATTTAATTTGACAGTTTGATCTTAAAAATAAGAATGCACTGTGCAAATCTTTTGAGCTCTTTAAGATGACAAGGCTTGTGCCATTGGACACCTGCACTGTTTCTTTTTATGTTTTATCTCAAAGTATGACAACAGTTTATCTTCTGGTGATCGTATTGTGACTTAATAAAAAAAAGGGGCTGTAAATAAACCCTGTTGCCAAGGTGAAAGCATTTAAAGGCACATCTGTGTGTTTAATGGAGACAGCTATGGTCTTCTACTGCTGCAATCTTACATCTTGTGCTAGCGGAGCAGGGTGCAGAGCAGGATCTCAGAAGAACCTTTTTCCTTACAAGGGTGCCTCTATACTCAGTGCACTGCTGTAATGCCACATGTGCTATATTTCAGCAGGTGTATCCCTCTAAATTAGGGTTGGGCCACTTCTGCAGGTTGAAAGGCAAATGTCTTCTACTGCATATTTTCCCTGGAACCCACCTCAGGCCCCAACACTCCCTGGAATCGCCATTTTGCTACTGAAATTTGGCGGTGGGGCAGCAGCAAAAAAGGGACAGCTCTACTTTAAAAGAAGGTGCATAGGGAGCATGCAGCTTGTTTTCAAGCAGAATTGCGATCCAGATTCATTCATTACTTACAGCCTTATAATGCAAAGGATTTCTAATGCTTGGAAGTATAATGTTGTAAACTCACATGCACTGCAGACCGACATGCTGGATTAGCCTTCCAGGACATTGCATTTGTTCTGAATGTTCTGACTAGTAGATAATTCTTTTCTTCTCTCTACATAACACATTTATTATTTTGCTGCAGTTATTACATGGTGGAGGTGACTTGGCTTTGATTTAAATTAAACCTTTCTCTAGATTTTGGAATGTCAACTGAACAAGCAGGTGCCACGGCTCAGCCACTCATTTGCTCCCATGTGTAGGCATTTAGTAAGGAAAGAGATGCTTTTCCTTTTTGGCTCAAGGCTTATCTCTCTGCCACCCAAGAGCTCCTACAATAATGTTGATCTCTTTAGCTTCTATTGCATATTTCCCCCTTCCCCTCATGAAAGGCAAGCTGGAGAAGAATTAGGCAGGCTCCTCCTAGGAAAGACGGCATGCCTCTCCACCTTCTATCATTCAGCCTCAAATCAAAGGAATGTGAGGCTTAAGCGTTAAAAGGCAAATAGAGGGAAACTGGAAAAAAAAAACCCACAGCACCTGAGTCGCTCAGAGGGAGAGATGACTATTTTTGAGGATGGTGGTGGTCTCTTTAAAAAGATAGCATTTAAAAAAGAAAATTGCTATTGCAGCAAAAATACACTAGAAAGTCTGGTAGGACCGATTAGCCCCATGACTCTTTGTGTCCTGTATATTAGCTACTACAGTGGTTACTGTAACACAGAAGGCAAGCGAGAAAGTTCAGTTCAGTGGAGGCGGCATGATTCAGCCTTGACTGTATATAGCAAGCTTCATGCCTAGTTTGTTTGTTTTATTGGTTTTAGCTCTGGAGGGCGCAGTCCTATGTGGAGACTTGCCTGCCTCCGAACTTGGAGATGACCACCTATCCCATGCAGAGTGGGTGGAGTGTGGAGGGGATCTTCTCCTCCATTCTCCGGCCACTCTGCACTTGCGGCTAGATAGCCAATTTTGGATGTCTAGCCGTGGGACCTTGGAGTGGGAGGAAGGCTGGACAATGCATAGAAGCCCCCAGGAATGCCCCCTTTTGCCCCACTCAACACTGCTCTTCCAAGCACAGAGCCCAGGACGAACCATGCCTCTCACGAGGCAGCAGGGGCAGGAGCGGGGAGGTGGTGTTCTGGGAACTGACGCTGGAGCATGGGCTCCGAGGTCGATTCCCAGAACTGAACAATCCTATAGCTGTCTAGCTGCTGTCTAGTGGCTGTAGGATTGCACCCTAAATGTATAACTGACCTGGGATGTGCTAATATTATTTATGGGATAGATAACAACAACAACAACACAGCATTTATAATGTTGTAGTGTGTTCAAAGTGCTTTACATACATTTTGGTTGTTATCCGTCCAGCGACCATGATGTAAGGTAGTTCAGTATTATTGTCCCCATATTTGTATGTATGTCAACTGCACCCGTTCCTGGACAGAGGTTGATTAACCGCTGTGATCCACTGGTAGCCTTGAGACTGGTCTACTGTAATGCTCTCTTTGTGGGGTTCCCCTTGTGGCTGGTTCAAAAGATGTAGATTGTGCAGAATGCTGCAGTGAGGCTGCTGAGTGGAGTGCCTTACCTCACACATGTAACACCTGTGCTGAAAGAGCTGCACTGGTTGCCAGTTTGCTACCGAGCCAGGTTAAAAGTAAACCCTAAACAATTTAGGACCAGGCTACCGGAAAGATTGTCTCCCCCTATACAGACCCATTGGACCACCCAGGGGAGACCCTTCTGTCTATGCCTCATCCTGTAGAGTTTCATCGAGCAGCAACATGAGAATGGGCTTTCTCTGTGGTGGCACACTGCCCCCAGAATGACCTCCCTGCTGTGATACATCAGGTTGTGCTTTTGATGATTATTTAAAAACTTGCTTTCTCTGGCTTTTCCCAACCGTTAACTAGTCTAAATGTTGTTATGTTATTATAATGATGTATTGTTTTATCATTTGCTTTGGGATTTTTAAAATGGGAAGTGGCATATAAATTGTTGTTGTTCAGTCGTTCAGTCATGTCCGACTCTTCGTGACCCCATGGACCATAGCACGCCAGGCCTTCCTGTCCTGCGCTCTCTCCTGGAGCGTGGTCAAGTCCATATTCATTGCATCAGTGATGCTATCTAGCCATCTCATCCTCTGCCGTCCCCTTCTCCTTTTGCCTTCAGTCTTTCCCAGCATCAGGGTCTTTTTGAGAGAGTTTTCTCTTCGCATTAGGTGGCCAAAATATTTGAGCTTCAGCTTCAGTATCAGCATATAAATAGTCAATAATAATAATAATAATAATATTGCAGATGGGCAGCTGAGGCTGAAAGACTGGTTTTCCTTAGGGTTACCTGTTAAGCATGTGGCAGTGGTGAGAGTCAATGCAGGGACATCCTGAGTTGTAGCTCAGTCTCTTCCCCAGTACTTTACACTGGCAAAAGATGAAGTGTCTGTGCATTAAGTCAGCAAAGGATGTAATTGTCCAATCATGAATGGCTCCCAAGTCCCTTCTTGTCTTCAGTCTGGGTGGTGACAGTGAAAACCCTGGAGATGGAGTTCTCTTATCCTTACCCAGTCTCAGCAAAACAAGGACTGAGTCAGGCATTTGGAAGTTGCTCCGTACGGCGCATTCTGACCATCCCATAGGGATGGCGGAGAATTCTGCCACGGATTCCAATGAGGAGTCCACGGCGGAACAAAAGACTTGCCTCCGCCACCTGGGGGAATCCGCGTGGGGCTGGATCCTACCTGCTGCCATCCGTCTGCTGCCGCCTGTCCCGTCCGCTGCTGCCTGTCTTTGGACGCAAATGGCGTCCAGCATAGCGGATGCCATTTGCATCCCTACATTTTGCTGTGATAGGCTACGTAAATCTTTACGTAGCCTATCATTGCAAAGCACAGGGACACAAATGGCGGACGGACCCAGCTCTGCGGATCTGCCGCAGAGCAGAGCTGGCCAGGGAGGATTCTGGGGGGAGTAATGGATCACCTCCCCCTCCGCAGACCCCCCGGCACACTCGGAGGTGAGTTCCGTATACGCCTACCATCCCAGGGGTACTGGGTGATACACTTGCATGGTAACTCCAACTTCTCCAATAAAGCCACCACCACCACCAATTCATGCGAATGTGGTGGCTGAAAAATGTGCTCTCTTGCTCATGGAAATCACCATTGGGAAATAGCAGCTTTGTCTGGGGAATCGCATCCTCCAGCACTTTACAGCAGGCCTCATATTTATTTTCTTTGATCTGCCTGTCCCTGGGCCACAGACCAGAAACCTGCTGGCTGAACCATCTGTCTGTTTTAATTCATTACCCTATGAATAAACTAACTGAGAGGTTTTTTGACCATATGACACAGCTTGAGAAAAAGATGTGGGTTGTCTGGAGCGTTCATTTCTCTTCCTTCCAAAAAAATAAAGGCAAATATCAACACATGGCCAGCTGGTAATCCACCATCATCCCTTTCTCTCTGAAACACTGCCCTTGTTATACCTATGCCAGCCATGGGTAGCATTGTTTTTTATTCAAGTGGGAGGTGGCAAACTCTGTGAAGCACTGCACTGAAAGAAAACCAGAGCTTTGCCACTTAACGTGGACCAACTTTGAGCATTTCAGCACTGAGATTGGCAATTTCTCCTTTCCCCCTCCCCCCTCCCCCCTCCCCCAAAGAGTTTGCATTTATGGAGGGAGGGGGAATCACTTCATTGAAGTGGTGACCCATTAGGACTGTATGTAAAGAGCCTACCATGAATCCATTGAACCTGGTGTTGCCGAGACAGATGGGCAGCAGCTCTCCAGGGTTTCAGGCAGGATTCTTTCCCAGCCCTAGCTGGAGATGCTGGGGATTGAACCAGGGACCTTTTGCATGCAGAGCATGTGCTCTGCTTCTGACCTATAGCCCTTCCTCATTACTCTTTTAATTAGGCTACATTTTCATCACATGTTGAACTTTGTGTTGGGATTAATGTGACTGGCAGCAGAGTCCAATAAAGAAGAATTTTGGAAAGAAATTCCACACACCCTTGCCGTACTCTCAGTCTCAGCAAATGGATTTTGAAACACCACCATGGCCGGACATCAGCTGGGCGTCATTGTGCTGGGGATGGATAATCAAAAAGGGGATTGCTAACAGGTATAAATTAAACATCTTGTTGAGATTGCCCACTTGCCGCCAAATAACAGCGTAATGTCATAAAAAACAGCACAAGTTCCGTGAGCACAGCAGGCTAAGTGGTGAATGCATTGTTAGGGGGAAGCTCCAAGTGCCCCAGCAGAGCCCATGGGGGCTGATGCCTTGTGGCAAGCGGTTGGACAGCAAGCATGCATTGTAGAAGTCGAAACATGGCAGCTGCCCAGAGCCACTCAGCTCCCATCCGATTACAACTCCACTGCTGGGTAGGGATGGCTGAATCTCTCAGTTTGCTTTCTGCTGCATTCAGATTTCTTAAATCACAAGCTCTTTACCTCACGAATATAAAGAATGTGCAAATTTTTGTAAGTTCTTATAAAAAAAAGAACTGATGTGAAATTCTCACCTATGGGCTTATAAAAAAAAAAAGAACTGATGTGAAATTCTCACCTATGGGCCGAATTTCCTAGCGTGGAGAGGACCATGTTGTACCTGCCAAGTAGGTGTTAAAGATCAGGAGCCCATTGGAAAAAAAAGCGGTGGCAACCCTAATTCAACCCCACTATCATGGCTGTATACACAGGGATTCAAAGCCAGGCTTTTAAGAGCAAAGCACTCAAAGGTCTGGGATGAATCTGTCCGTTTCAATTTCTTTTTAATCTCAAGGTCTTTTTGTCCTGAATCTGGAGAACTTTGTGGAATTTGGTAAATTCTTATCAAAACCAAACTGAAACAAATTTCTTGCCCATCCCTACCACTGGGCAAGCTTGCCCAGAGGAGAGGGGGTGAGGGCCATCCAAGCAGCAGCGTGCATCGAGGGGGAGGGATAGCAGAGGGTGCCCAGTCAGCACCAGTGGGGCCCTTTATCAGCACTGATGCCAGCACTGATTAAGGCCAGCACTGATCCTAGGGAACCATACCAGCTAGTCAAAGGAGACCAGTGAATGAAGTTCTAGATTTTAGGATAGTTTGCTCTCAGACAAGTGCAGGTGAACATAGCTATATAGGGAGTATCAAAGACACTAACTTTGCATGCTTTAGTAATTTTATCCCTAAAAGGAAAGATTAAATTACCATTCCCATGCAGTGCAACTGGCCCCAATCCCATACAAACTTACTTGCTCTTACACAGGCAGGACTGTACATAGGCCCGGGCCCATCACCTGTTAATTTACTTTAAATTACCTCTCCCTTCCCAAACCCAGCAATGTGAGCTTTTAAAATAGGAAGACATTGTTTATTTCAACTTTTGGTAACTTGTTTATTTTGATATTGGTCATTTTCATGCTAGGAAGAAACCTTTGCATTTGGAAAAAACAAATATTGATGGAAGTTACCTGGATTATTTATTTCCTTTCCTTCCTCTCTCTGCCCTTGCAAACTTCAAGGGAAATTATTAATGAAATGAGTAAGATTAACCAAATGCTGGCAGTGATGTGGTTACATTAGAAGTGGAGGACTGAAGGTTGGAATTCTTGAAAACAAAACACTATTCACAGTTTCTTAAATATGTAAGAAATCATGTGTATGTGTGTGTGTGTGTTGGTGTGTGTGTATGTGTGTGTGTGTATTTCCTGCTAGGATGATATACAGACAGATCACTATTCTGCAGAATAGCGAAATATGTTGATCTAGCCTTAGTCCTTCCCCACATATTATTCTCCTGCTCTTCTTCCCTCCTGCCAACACCCATAACCTCTTATTAACATATAACTTGCTGTTTCTTTTCTTTATACTTTGGGCAGGAGGTGCTGAGACGTGAAACAAAATTGTTTAGTCAAGTTTTGTGCTGTTGAGTTATATAAAAGTTTCAGAAGGAAATTCCAGAATTAAATGTCTGCTATATTCCTATCCTATGGTCATACGGTCTGTCATATGCAGCATTGACCCTGGCACAGAAATTGGCTTTTAAAGATCCCAGGTATCATAGTTGTGGAGCTGTGTTTGAACTAAGGATGGCGGAGAATTCCGCCATGGATTTCAGTGAGGCCGAATGCACTGGCATTCGGCTCCCTGAAATCCGTGGCAGAGTGGCCTCCCCCCCCCCCGTGCCCCTGCAGATCCCCCCCCCGGGATGAAGCGTACCTGGGGCGGATGTTCCGGCCGCGGTGGCTCTGGTGGCGGCAGCGGCGGCTGGTTTTTCGACTGGCTGCTGTGGCCGCCAGTTGCGTTTGCTGTTTGCCGTGATAGGCTACGTAAGTATTTACATAGCCTATCATGGCAAGCAAAAAAACCCAAAAAAAACGCAAATGGTGGCTATGGCGGCCGCCATTTGCATTCCCTATTTTTAGCCGTTTTAGCCTACATAAATATTTACGTAGGCTATTACAGCGGAAAAAAAGGGGAACGCAAATAGCGTAGTGGGCACTATTTGCGTTCCTTTTTTTTCACCGTAGTAGCTTACGTAAATATTTGCGTAGGCTAAAATGGTGGGGGGAAAGTAATGCAAATAGCGCCCACTACGCTATTTGCGTTCCCCCCCTTTTTTTGCCATAATAGCCTATGTAAATATTTCCCTAGGCTAAAACGGCTAAAAATAGGGAACGCAAATGGCGGCCGCCATCATTTGCGTACGCTGTGTTTTTGGGTTTTTTTGCCTGCCGTGATAGGCTACGTAAATACTTACGTAGCCTATCATGGCAGCCTGGCTGGACGCAAATGGCGGCTGCTACGGCGGCTGCCATTTGCGTCCGCAGCAGCCAGTCTGTGGCCGGAACTCCGGCTGCGGACGGCCCTGGCCGGCTGCTCTGTGAAGCTACCATGGAGCAGAGCAGATTCCGGGGGGGGGGAGGACCGGATCGCCTCCCCCCCCGTCGAGGATTCCGGGTGGAGGGACGGAGCGCCTCTCCCCCCACCACGAATCACATCCGCGAAAAGGTAAGTGACTTTTGTACATCCCTAGTTTGAACAGGTGTCAGGAAGATCTGCTGAAGGCTAAGAAACCTGCAAAGTTCCTAGCAGTGAGATAAAAAGGAAGCTTATATGCTGCATTGCACCCTTTATTGCTTGATGACACCTCTTCAGGTGTTTGAAAAGCAGTTGGAGTCTACACAGAAGGAGGGGGAGTGGGGATGATCATGCTAGCTATGCCCCCCCCATTGCTGTTCTCACCCTCCATATATGTCTCCAGTGGGGAGCCTTCTGTGTACGTGGAGACTCCATGTGATCTAGAACCCTGATTTTCCAGAGTTCTAAGTCTTAGGGAGAGCCTCCACAGATAAAAGAGTCTCCCCACTGCCCAGTCACCCTCTTCATGAGTGAGTTTTTTTGTGAACTACCCAGAGAGCTTTGGCTATGGGACAGTATAGAAATACAATAACTGAAATTAAACGAAAGAACAGCGGGGGGGGGGGCAGAGCTAGTGAGCTTGTACCCACTCCCTATCCTCACGTTTAGAGCCTGCATGCTAAGCACCTGAACAGGTTACTTGTCTCAGATCTTGATGATCTCTAGATTTCTAATTTTAGAGCCAGTCTTAAAAATATTTAGTAATTGCTTATAGGAGATACGGATGGACAGATCTCGCTGAGATTGTTGGTTTTTTGAGATCAACTTCATTCCATTCTCTCTCCACACAACCTAAATTCATACACATTTTTTGTAATGTATGCATTGATGTACACATCTTAATGTGCATTTTTAAATGAATGCAGCTTGGTATGCATGCACCCATTGACTAAAGTGTGTTTGGCATGTTTTAGAAATGTATGCATTTTCTGGTGCATTTTTCAAGTGTCCGCATTTTGTCAGATGCATTTTTTTTTTTTTTTTGGCGGAATGCACTGCAAGCTCAGAAATGTATGGTTTTCTAACCACAAATTGTGTTTGGATCCACATTCAGGTCTAAGAGGTGGGAATTGTGTAAATCTGTAAAAATAAAGTCTTGATGGAATGAATTTCTCACACACATCCCTAATTGGAGAGGACTGAAGTTCCAGTCCATGCAGACCCACTTGGGAGTAGGGATGGGCAGAACGCTTACCTGCCATTCCAGGGGGGGGTCCGTGGGGGGGAGGCAATCCGTTCCTCCCCCCCAGAATCCTCATCAGCCGGCTCTGCTCTGTGGCAATTCCATGGAGCCGCCGGCCGGATCCCAAGTGCCAGCGATACGGCCGCCATGCCATATCGCTGGCTGAAGGGGACTACTGACTGCGGACGCAAATGGCATCCGGGGATGCAAATGGCTTGCGTCCGTGCTTTTAATTAACGTGATAGCTATGCAAATATTTGAGTAGCCTATCATGTTAATGAAAAGCACAGACACAAATGGCATCCAGGATGCCATTTGTGGCCGTAAAGGCCTTAGTTTAAGGAAGGTGCAGCCGTAAATGGCTGCATTTACCTTAAACTAAGGCCTTTATGGCCACAAATGGTGTCCCGGACGCCATTTGCATCCACAGTAAATCCTCCCAGCTAGTGATATGGCAATGGTGGCCATATCTCTGGCACTCCGGAGCTGGCTGTTGCGGAGGATCCAGCTGGCAGGGATTCCTCCTGGAGGTGCAGGTAGGAGATCCGATCCTCCGTGGACTTCGGGGGCCAAATTCAATAGAATCCAGCCTCATTGGGGTCCGTGGAGGATTTCTCCAACATCCCTAATTGGGACTAGCCTCCACTGAACACAGTGCAACTTACTTACTGAGTGAACGTACATGGCATCAAGTTGTACATTTAAATAACATGTCTGCCCTTCCTCTCATTCTACCTAGCTAAAAAGTAGCAGCCAAAACATTTTGCATATCGCTTGTTCTCTTCATCCTCTCACACATTCAGACAGCAATTGATAAACATGTACCCCAGCTGAAATTTATATTAGGATAAAATGCATGCCTTCCTTGCCTGTGAAGCTTTTTTAATATACAGTGAAAGGTATAGACTGAGTTTTTAGACACTTCTGTTTGGAGGTGATTGGTTGGGGCATGACACATTCAATAGCAGCAGGGAAGAGAGGAATCTAAAACACTTCGAGATTCATTGATCTTCATGTTTCCAGTAGACCAGGACATTGAAACAGGTTTAATATTTTATAAGTGTATTCATATTTTATGGGCATCAATCATAGAATAATTATTTTAATTATGTGGTTTTGCAGGTTGAGTAATGGACAAATATAGGAAGCGTCAATAAGTTGATTATCATGTTAAGCCAGAGACTATCAAATGGTTCCCCTCGCTTCCAACCTCATTCTCTACGTTTGGGAGAAAAACAAAGAAAAGCCATATCATGACTTAACTTCTAAAATAAGATTGAGTTCTGAGAAATAGGTTCACATACGCGATCACGTCAGAGCAGTGCACTGTGCAACATTTAATCAGATGTGGCATTCAAGGGCTGGATATTATTTTTCTTGGTTCTCTTTATTTTATTTTAAACATGTAAGGAAAAGTTTATTTCCACTTTCACCATGAACTCTTTGGTTTATTGAATCTTAAGCAAGAGAGAAACAAATGGAAGGTATCTACTGGTTGGAAATGTAGTTATTTAAATACCTGCCTTTCTCCCTACCTTGTTCAGAGAAACCAGCCCTTTTATTTTTATTTCTCTTTCTGGTCTGTGTTGCTTTTGCTTTGTTCCCCCATAAGTCTGTTCCACATTAATGTTAGCATTTTTTTAAAAAGAAAACCACACACAAAATTCACTTTTAAATATATGTATTTTCTCTCAGAACATACCTTTCTAAATGTCTTTCTCTCAAAATGATATGTGACAAGAATTGTGTTGGAACATTGGGAAGAGCAAAAACTAGCCAAGATCCAATCCATACTTTAATGCATTAGGCTCATTCAGATCAGATCACTTTGTATTGGGATTAATAAATAGAAAATTCCTCAAGCATCCCTAATTTCTGTGCATTTTTCCACTTTTCTACCCCATGGTTTCAGAAACTCTGGCTCAGATATCCTTGCTTTTAGGAAATGTGGGCATAAATTGGATGTAGATTTGAATGTGCACCCAAATGCAACTGTGATTACTTTAAGTGGGATGCAAATTTGAATGCTGTACCTTCGAATGTACTCTCCTGCTCTTAGCTAAAAATGTAGAAAAGGTGGTAGGGAAAAAATAGCAATTTATTTCTCTTTATCATGTTAGTTCGACATTTAAAGTTTTTTCTTCCTGGCAAATAACAGAGAATGAAGAACCTGAAGAAATGTTTAAACTAAATTCTGAGCGATCTTTGTCTTTACACAGTATAAACACAGTGTCTGCATATAACATTGAACATTCTCACGAGACCAATCAAATAAGCATAGACTTCCATGTATTGATGTAAAATTATAGTTTTGCCTAGCTAAATTAAACTAGGGGTGTAGCAAAATTTTCACAGGATTTGAAATTTAATATGCACACTTTTTAAAAAATCCATCATTCATCAATTTTATACAATTTGGATAGATAGAAGTCTTAACATTAGTGTTTGCAACTTTGTAGTGTGAATAGCCATGCCACTTTTTTTTAACCCTTCTTCCTAAACAGATCTTCAGTAGAAGCCAGACGTGCCCTCCCGCCGCCACCTCCCCACAGCAAGCTCTGACAGCGGTTTTTCATTAAAAAATAAATGTTGGGAGACTGTTCCACACATTTGATACCTAGTTTGTACCTAATTTCAAATCCACGCTCTTAGCAGACATGGTTAATATTAATACTATGCCCCACATCCTGTCTTTTGGGAGGAAAAAACAAACGAACAAAAAACAATGGAGAAATGTGCGGTTTCCATGAAAAAGTGTGCATGGAAACAGCTGCCCAGTGTGGTCTGAGCTATGGCTTGTGGCTTTAATGACAGTACTATTGTTCCAAAACAAGAAAAACTGAGCTGGTGTAGTTGAGTTGTATGGACAAAAATGGGTCTACTCCTTTTAAGAAAGCACCTGTTGTGCTGCTGCTATATGGCAGCTCACTTTTGGGTGTAGGGGCTATATAACCGGGGTGAGAAACTTCAGGCTTGTGGGCCAAATCCGGACCTCCTGGGGTCCCAGTCTGGCCCTCCAGTGTTCCTCAGATACCCCCCTTCCCCCCAACCACCCACTGCGCAGTTGTTTTTCTCATTATAAAAGGTTGAAATGCCTTTTCTAGGGCTTTGTTACTGGCCCTAGAAGGTTTAAGCTAAAATATGCTGGCATTTTGGGGTGGTCCCCCCCCCAGTTTTGCTCTTGGCTCCATCCACCATTGGAAAGCGCTCCCCAAGAGCCTGTCCAACATTGCATTCAGTCCTTGGTCTGAAAGAGGTTCCAAACCACTGCTATATGCTCACGATCATTCTGGAATGCACTGTCTGGCACCAAGGAAAACTATGACAACAGTTGAAGTGTGTGTGGGGGAATGTGAATTTGAATTGTACAACTTTCCAATTAAAGTACCCTGGAAGAGGCACTCAGGAATGCATGAAGCTGCCGTATACTGGATCAGACTGGCCCAGGACTATCTGGCTCAACTCAGGCTGGGGTCTTTCCCAGTCCTTTAAGTGGAGAAGATCAGGGAATTGATCTGGGAACTTTCCACATGCAGAGCATGGATTCTGTCACACGCCTGTGGATCCTGTCTCACCTCATACCCCCCTTCAGTTCCTGGGGAAGAATGGAGAAGGAACGGCTGCTTAATGCTTTCCTCTTCAGCTGTTTTTAGATTCAAAATTGCTCCCCCCCACCTCTTCACCCATGGGGGGGTGGGGGAATGAGGCAGACACATGTAGTTTACCCCTGTGGGTGGAAAAGCAGCTTGAGTGGGTGGAGGGCAATTCTGAGTGGGAAAATGGTGGAATGGAAAAGGGTTAAGCGTCCCTTCCCATTTGTCTCCACTCTTCCACATTCAGTTGCACCCTCCCATGTGTACATATTATTAAGAAATAAATTTTGGAAGAGTATTCTCAGTAACATCTAGTTTTGCCCTAATTTCCATTAGAATACAAACTAATGACAGGTGTGTCTATGAGAGAGATCTGGGCCACAGCAGGAGCAATGGGTTAACCCCCATACTACGGGGAAGTGTCCCCTCCTGCTAGCTTTTTTTTTTTTTTTAATGTTTACATGGCAGGGCTAGTTATGTGACGAATAGCTTCTAGTTTGGCCCTTGGTGGGCAATAATCCTGTGTACCTTGCAGCCTGTGTTTAGGCCCTTTTGCGGGGCGAGTGGGTGAGGAAAGCAATTGGAACATTTGGAGCTTCTGCGAAGTCAGTGTGAAAATGACAACTTGACATGAGACGAGCTGTGGTTCATAGCTTTATTTAAGATATTCATGCCTCTAAATTAAAAACTGAGCCAGTGCAGTTTTCCCATCCATCGTTTGCAACACAACAAGAAGACTGAATGTGGTGAGAAGGAAAGGCTAGCCCTCGGATTTAAAGGCAATTTATAGCTCCAATGACTTGTAAGATAATATAGTGTGTTGAGTTTATTTCATTCCTATCATGGCTAGGAATGGGTGAATGAGTACAGAGAAAATATAAACCAATTCAACCTGTCCTGAAACTTTGCTCCAAATTCTAACTCAGAGCTGGTATTTGTTAAAGCTAAGGGACCTTTCCCCAGAGGCCACAGGGAGCAAATTTCTCTAAGAATGATTTGATAATGCTGTCACAGAAAATAGAGGTTCAGTGTCCATAACTGCCACTAATAGCAGAATGAGAATCTATCTATCTATCTATCTATCTATCTATCTATCTATCTATCTATCTATCGCATTATAGTGGTACAGCTGTCCTAGAACTACACCACTTCAGATTGCAGGTAGTGAATTGCTTAACTGAAGTGTATAACTCTCCCTATATAATTCTCACTGTCTGTATATATTTGTATTTATTTATTTAATAACAAAATGTATATATTGCCCAATTTCCGATGTTCTCTGGGCAGTTAACAGAATGGTTAGGACCACAAAAATTAAAACAAGAAGAAAAACAATCAGAATCCAAAATCTCATTACGGTGAGTGTAGTATTCATACAGAAATTTTGCTATATGAGCATTCTGTAGCTTAAATGTTACTCTCACTAAGACACTAAACAAGTATTTTTCCCCCTCTGCTTTCTCACCCTCTCCTAGGGTGACTAGTCAGAGATCTTATGCCACTGCTTCCACCGATTAGTCCTAGAAGCTCATATGTAACCCAAATCTTCAAGGAGTAAAAATCTTAAGTTTCGTTATTACTTCTGACTGCAATATAGAATTGATAATTTTTCATTGTGTGTGGAGCTTTGCATGGAAGCTGGTGACTAGTCCAATATCCTTGCACTGAACCTCAAAGAAATATTACTAATTTTTATATGGTTATTTGTTACATATTTCACAAATATGTGGCTGGCACAAATCCATGGTTGGATTCAATAATAGTTTTCTGCATTAATTAATTAGTTATTTCTTTTAAGAATGAAAATGGATTAAATAGCTCACCAAGCAGTTGTATGGTATTACCATTTTCCATTGCAACTGCTGCTAAATAAAGAAAATTGTGCTTTTATGAAGAATCGGTGTCAGAAGACATTCTGAGATACTACTGTTTGGGGTGGAATATTGCTACCCTGAGGGGTTCAGCTCAAATTGTTGATTCCTCAGAAGAACAGATTGAGCCAGCAAAATTTGGCAGAGGAGAACAGGTGGGGAGAAAGGAAACAGCACAGCAAGAAAGAGTAAAGTGTTTATTGCTGCTTAAGAAATTGCATTTAACACACTCACACAGCTGAGGTTGTTGTCTTTATGCTGCGATCTGTGCAGGCAGAGCCAGTGTTGCTGTGTGCCTTTTGCCCTAATCTGTGCAGCGTTGATCTAGTTTATTTTATGAGTGGATCGGTGTGAATTCCAGCCTCCAGGCTCCCAAGCAGCAGCTCAGTAAATACAATAAGCAGCAGTTCTTGTAGCCCAGAGGGGTGGTTATGAATTTTTTATTTCTGATTTTCTGACATGCCATTCCAGCAGGGTTTTTTGTTTTGTTTTGAAAAAATATTTTAAGCAACCGATATTCATTTCCAAGGCTTGCTAGCACAGCACAGCAATATTGTTTATGTGGGCAAGCCTTTTCCTTAAGCCTTTTCACAATTACGCAAGTGAGCCAGATGAACTCACTCATGAAGAAGTCCTGCTGACATTGACTGTGACAGGAAGACATACACGTTTATTATAGGTGATCAGTGGGCGTCAAATCCATTTCTGCGATCAGTGGTGGTGGAAATATCACTGCAGAGATGGAAAAACAATTGGCAGGAGTGAGAAGTGCAGAAACCCTTTTCCTAGGGAGGCGCTTTTGCATTTCATTCTAAAACCATGCGGTGACTACCACAAGCCACTTCTGTCTGTGTATGGAAATAGAAATGGAGAGTGTTGACTGGATAATCAGTGCAATGAGCATTAAATACATACATATTCTGAGGCAGACCCAATATGGTAGAATATTTTATTTTGTTCCAAGACCAGTGCGTAAATAATAACAAACACACAAAACTTGTGCTGTCAGACCACATAAACACAAGACAACATGATTAAAAACATACAATCCCAGTATAAAAATACTTCAATGTTAAAATAATGTTAAAATAATATTATTTTGTCAGCACCCTCCGGCAAGCAATAGCAGCTGCACAAAAACTGGCCGCTTTTGCTGTTACATGGGGATTCTGATCAGATAAAAAATATGATAAGTAAGATAAAACAGATCTGCCAGGGATTTGTGGTAAAATCAGGGTAATAAAAGTGCATTGAAGATCATGATAAAAAGAACAATAAAATAAAACATGTCCAACTGTCTCAATTTCCCCTGCTTCACAAGGGCATAAGCATTCTTGATATGGGACCCTCTTAAATCTGCCTTCCAAGAGTGCAGATGGCAAAACACTGAATCTGGCCAATGTAAAAGCCTTTCTGGATTTGGGAATAATCAGATTTGACAAATAATTTGCAGGCAAGAGGGCCCTCCCATTGTCCCTGAAATCAGGGTATAGTATGGCCAAACCTAAACGCTTTTGCAATTCAATATCCCAAATTCGCTGACAGATAGTAACTTTGGCTTTTTCGTTTCCGAGAGCTATAAGGGCATTAGTGGAGAATCCCAGATTTCGTAACTTCTCATTGCATGGCCTTATCCATTTTGTCTGAAAGCCATCAATTAAAGTTAATGGGGCCAATCCTACAGGAAAGAAAATAATCTTCAACCAAAGATTTATCTTATAAACCCATGCACGAGCTTCTACAGAAATTAGCCCTACTTCTTATAATAAAATTGCATTGGGCACACAACTCGGGACTCCAAATATGGCTCTCAAAAATTTAGTTTGTATGATTTCAAATGGGGCATAAATAATTGCCATAAGCACATATCTGCGAACCGTACAGCATCTGAGCTATGGCCTTGGCTGTAAATACCTGAATGACTGATGGGATATGCTGTCCCCCTTTGGTGTAAAAAAAGCAAAGGAGTGCCTTTATACTCCTCTGGGCATTATCTGTAGCATTGGTTATTTGAGTTCTCCAAGAGCCGGATGAATGGAAAGTTACACCCAGATATCTCTATGTTGCAGCCTGTTCAGTAGGGTGCTCATTTATCTGCCATCTGTGTTTGATTCTTCTCTTGGTGAAGACAACAACCTTAGACTTGGTGTAATTAATTACTAGGCGTTCTTTTTTGCAATAGATATCGAGTGCCCTTAGGAGGTTTCTCAAACCAATACTTGTTAGTGACAAGAGTACTGCGTCATCTGCATAAAGAAGTATTGATAAAGATCTATTTGCCAGCTTGGGAGGGTGGGAATTTATTTTGGCTAAATCTTTCACCAAGGAGTTAATATAAAAGTTAAACAGGGTAG
Organism: Heloderma suspectum; assembly: GCF_057233095.1. Lineage (NCBI taxonomy): Eukaryota > Metazoa > Chordata > Lepidosauria > Squamata > Helodermatidae > Heloderma > Heloderma suspectum. The sequence goes on along the minus strand of NC_139458.1, from coordinate 217,940,163 downwards.
GAGCTAGAATACACCCGTTAAACTCCATTAAAAGTTGGTATGGGCCCAGAGAAATGACCCGCACGACTGCATCTTATCGTCACACGGGTGTTTTCATAAAGGCTACAGATGAGTGCTAGCAGCTGCCGATCAATATTTGTGGCCTCAAATTTTTCCCATAATCTATCCCTTGAAATGAAGTCAAAAGCTGACTTAAAATCAATGAAGGCTACATATAGAGCTCCGCTGCTGGAAGAATATTTCTCAACAAGATGTTGAAGAACCAATCCTTGATCAACCGTAGATAAGATAACCCTTGGCCAAGCCAGAGTTTAGACTTATAGGTAAGTCTGCACAGGAATATGGTAAATGTTCCTGTGTGGCTTGGAATTGCTAACAATACACAAGTTAATGCTGCATAGTGACTAAGGCTGAAATCCCTATACACACTGGGAGTAAGCCCCATTGGGACCTACTTCTGAGTAGACGTGAATCATGAAGTCCCAATTGATGGCTATGTGGGAGCTCTCTGTTCGGGAGGTCTAAGCCACTGAAGTCCTGTTGCCAGGGGAAGGGCTGTTGCCTTCAAGCCCTTCTTGTGAGCTTCCTGGAGACATCCGCTTGGCTATGGTGGGGAACAAGATGCTAGATTAAAGGGTCTGATCCAGGACAGCTCTTGTTATATTCTTAAAACCAGCATAGCTGGACCTTCAAACTTTCTCCTTAATGTGCTAGGGTTTTTTTCTTAATGTGCTAGAGTTTCTTACTTCTTTTGCGTAAGTAGAGAATTTACATGCAGGAATACTCCCAAATATAGTCCACCACCTGCAAACAACCAGCTTGGAGCTCTAGCACTTCATTCCCATCACATTCTGTTTTCTCCTTCCAAGGAGTTGTTTGGTATTCTTATGTAGGGGAGTGTATGATCTACCACCTGCTGTCTGACGCAGCGCAGTCCATTCTACCACCTCATTATCACATAATTCTACTATGTTTGCATGCACACCACTTCTAAAGGGTGTGCAACTTTGGTGTGCAACAGGCATTTCATAGTCCCAACTAGGGGCGCTTATGAAATTCTCCCCAAATGAATGTCTCCCATACTTTGGGTTTCTGAGATGTGTTAGCTTAACTCTTTGATTTCTGGAATTCATTGAGTTCTGGACTTCCACCGAGCATGGAGAGTTTTCAGTTCATGTCTTCTTGTTGTCGTTTCCTTACTGTTTCTTAATGAAGTAACAGGCACGAGCCTGTAACATGAGACTCATAATGATCTGTGTTTTCTTATTGTGGAGATAGCTGGGATGACACTTACAAAGTTGCGAAGTTAGAGCAACTGTCAGCTAGTCTTTTCTCTTATCGCTCTCTGTGTTGGCTCTGCCTTGCATTCCATTCTATCTACATTCTGGCTTAGCATTGAAAATTTCAAAAATTAATTTTGGAATTTGCAAATGTGCAGTAGTTTGACAGTTTTCAGTTTGTTATCATCATCATTCCAGGTTAATAATTTGTTGGAGCATATATGACTGCACCCAAAAAGGAATCTTGAGGTGATGGCAACATCACATCAAAATTTCTTTTTTGAGCAGTGTTTAGTCAGTGTGCATATGTGATCCTTATTGTCTTAACCTGTAAAGAGCAAAAAAGTTACAAATGGAAAACTGTGCCAACTTGTGAAATTTCCTAAATTGATGTTAGATGTTCTTGAAGTTAAACCCGAATACGGATAGAGTGGAATACAAGCCCAAGACAACATACAGAACAACAGAAAGCGCGACAGCTGCTCGTTCTTAATCTCTGCTGCCCTCACACAACAAGAAAAGTCAGGTCATTATGAAACCCATTTTATAGATGAGGGAAATGATGGAGAAATCACAGCTTCCTCAAAAGCAGCTAGTGACTTTTTCCAGGGACTGAGGATCTGACCATTTTTGTTGCGTTCTTTCAGTTGCTTCTATTTGCAGAGAGTCTACTATCCTTGCAAAGAAGCTTTGTTTTCTCTTCTTTTTTGTTGTAGTGAGACAACTCACAAAAATGCATTTTAAAAGGTAGAGCCAATGGCTGTTTGTGAAGGACTCATTTGTCAACAGATGTCAATAGTACAACACACGAGGCAGCATGGAATTATGCTCCTAATTTTTAAATAGCTAAATTCAACCTGAAACGTGTTGGTAAATCTTTGCTCCTTCCAGTCTTATTGCTGTATAAGTACAGAAGAAGCTTTTAACGGAGCATCACTGAATGCCAAATTCAGCATGAGAGGGAATACTGTTGATGTTACCCATTCCCTGCAGTTAGGTGAGACCACTGTGCATTCCCTGTTTCCTTTGCTCCATAACAATCTACTGCCATAAACAAGAAAAAGTACGTATCAGACATTGGCCACTATTAAAATTGGGTAACAGACCATAACACCCATAAATGAAGTCTTGCAATATTAACAATAAACAAGGCATTTGAGCAGGTGCCCTTAATTCTGTCAGAGGTGTAAGGTCCACAAAACGAGCACATGGGGTTTTATCAAGAAGTCGTAAAAACCTAATTGAAAGTTTATGTTTATTAGCTCATACATTATGTGGAGATGCGCCCACACACCACAAAGCACAGAAGCTTCCCACAAATGACCAGCTACTGAGTGACTTTGCACATTCTATAGAAGCAGGGTGGGAAGTGCAAGTACAAACTTATTGCGCTTTCTGCATTTCTGGTGTAACATAAAGCTCACAAACGCATAGCCTGCATATTTTTGTGTCTGTGCATTTAAACTATGACTATGCTAAATATTCATTAATATAGACATTCACTTCAAAATTAGCATATACGATGCACCAAAACTGATTATTGGAAAAATATCCACCCTGTTGAACACTCACATTGTTATGGTGCTGTTCAGCCCCTTTCTGTTTTTTTGACTGCTACTTCCTCACATATTTTTTTCTTCTTTGTCCTCAATGTCTCAATTGTCTTCCCTGCCGTTTAATCCAATTGGCTGTAGTAGCCCATATAATTTTCTTTACAGGCATCCATGACATGAGGAATAGTGGCTTGACATCATTGACAAAATCACATTGGTCACCATGGCCAGGCAGTTTAAAGGTCAGAGAGGTCATATGAAACTGAGGATGGTGAAGGCAGATTATAAAGAAAAATGATAAGAAGTAGGTATAAGGGAGGAAGGATGACAAAAGGCATCAAAGCAATGTCAGCATATTCACAGAGAGTGTAAAAAATTGCTGGAAATAAGAGGTACTTTTCAACACCCACAAAAAAATGTTAGAAGTTGTGGCTCAGTCCTTTCTGGAACTCCACTGAAGAGAATGTACAACCTCGTAATGTGAAGCAGGAATGTGGGGTGGGGGCACCGTTGTGCCTGCCTCAGAGGGAAGCCATATCGCATCCACACAGAAGCCGGCCGGGACAGCACCAGAGGGGGCTATAAAGGCCTGTGCTACCCTTCATTGGCCCTTCCTCAAATCAACTCTGTGCCTGCCTAGTAAATGATGTAGTGTAAGAGAACAGATGGTAGCTTTGGGGCCTGTGGACCATGAGAGACTGTAGATACATAATTTCGTAGGCTGGCCATAATGGCAGTGCAGGGAAGTAGATTATTGACAGGGTCCCTGTGAGTACCCTGAGGCACCAGTATGGTAAAGGGGGACTCACTAGACTTGCTACTCGGTCTTTCAGACCAAGTAAAGGAGAAAGGAACCTCTTTGAGGTTTCCCTGGATCACACACATAGTCTTGTGGGTAGTGATTTGGGAGTCTCTCTCTCAACACCCAAGGTGTGGCCAGATGAGGCAGAAATAGGCAGTGCACTGCTTCAGGGCCAGGATCTTCCTTAACTATGTATGCAATGATCTAGTCACAAGGTAGATCACACAGCTGATAATTTGTGTTGCAGATCTCTGGCCTGAGAGTTAACCCACTACATGTCTTGCGTCTTTGTTCTGGGAGTGGGCACAACTCATTGTGCTTCTGCTCTGCTGCCTCTCAGGAACATCTGAATCTACTGCTGTTAATACAGTTGAATACCATGTATACTGATCCATATGCCACATGAATGTAGGTTATGAATGCCTTGTTGGTGATGAGTCAGTGTGGTTGTCCAGAGCAGTCAATGCATCACATACCATGAAATTATGGTCATTTAAAGCAGGACCCCAGTGCATTAGAGGTATTGTAGGATTGAAGAGGACATAATAGTGGAATATCTGCACCTTTTTTGAAAAACAGAACAGTGATGGACACAAGGTGGAAAAAGGGAGGTGCACCTCCTCCCTTTCTTTCTCTTTCTCTAACACTGAAGGAACAATTTTATCTTTTGCAAAAGACTGGGTCATATGTCACTCGTTATAGTCTTGCACAGGCTGCTTTTAAATGAAGAATTAATCCAATTAATTGGAGCTCTTATAACAAAGTAATTTGCAGCTAGGTTCTTTGCCACAGTGATCTTATTAACATAAATTACCTCTTACTTTGATTTTAAATTCACTAGATCAACTATGTGCCCATATGCAGTTGCATTTCAATTACTTTATTTTGTTTGTGCCTATATCATGGATAGAAGAGAAAATAAATGTCTGTCATAAATGAAGGAGAAAATTGCCATGTTTTTAAAGATCCCCCCTGGAATTGAAGCCAATATGTCATCAATAGGGATGGATGGACATCCCCCCATTTGGGTGCCCACTGAGCTGCTGCCCCTGCTCACGCACACCCCCACACACTCCCCAAGCCTCCTGCACCTACCCTGAGTCATCTGTGAGCACCTGTCACTCCCGCAGTCGCCATTTTGCATCTGTCTGTCTGTCTGTCTGTCTATGTCTATGTGGCAACTTGGGAACTTCCATAAATTAAGTATTGCATACATACTGGCTGCAAAGGCCCCATCTGCGCAATATTACAGGCATAAAGGGGCCATGAGTTCTGGCCTGGCAAGTCCTAGAGTGGGGGACAATGGCCCCCCAAGTGGTGCCTTCTTCCCATCTGTGCCTTCCCCCAAGTTTGAAAGGGGATCAAGGCCAGAAAACATGACAGACTCCATCAACATGTTCTCATTTGATTTGCTTGCTTCTGTACTCTGAACCCTTACTTTCCTTCACCAAATGCTGAATGATAACCTGTAGACCATAAAAAACCCCACCCTGCTGATAGGCCATAAAATTCACATAACAGTTGTAACCTATGGAGAGTGTGTAGCTCAGGGGCAGGGCAGGGCACATCCTTTAGATACTGAAGGTTTGGTTCCAAACCTTGGCAGTTAAAATGATCTTGGGTAGCAAGGCTGGGAAAGACCTCTTGCCTGAAACCCTGGAGAGCATCACTGCCGCTCAGAGTAGACACTAAGGGCTAGGCTTGCCTCCCTCAACTTGGTGCCCTGCAGATCTGTTGGACTACAACTCCCATCATCCCAGAACATGCTGGTCAGGATAATGGGAGGTGTGGTCCAACACATCTGGAGTGTGCCAGGTTGGGGAAGGCTGGGTTAAATGGACCAATGGTCTGCTTCAGCTGAAGTGAAATTATGTCTACTAGTCCTGGTGGCTATATGCTACCTCCAGTATCAGAGGCAGTGAGCCTAGGTACACCAGTTGCTGGAGAACATGGGTGGGAGGGTGCTGTTGCACTCACATCCTACTTGTGGGTTTCCCATCAGCAGCTGGTCGGCCATTGTGTGAACAGAATGCTGGACTAGATGGGCCCTTGGTCTGACCCAGCAGGGCTCGTCTTATGTTCTTATGTGTCATTTTTCATTTTAACCCCCCTTTTTTTTACCCACATTTTATATTTCCTATTTTCCCTATATTGTATTTCTCATTTCTTTTTGTAACTGCAAGGCTTCCCGTTGTTTCTCATTATTTTAACTATTGGTGCATGACGAGGGGAAGTGGGAAAAACCGAGGGCTGTATTAAAAGCTGTGCTATCCTAGTGTGCAGAGTGCTTCCCCCCATAGTGCTGCACCCACGTGGAGAAGGATCATGCCCAGACAGAGCTTATTTGTGTCCATTTTCACCAACTGATAACAGGGCTGCTTCCTGCGCATGAAGCAGCCACCCAACCAAACCAAACTGCAGAATTACAAGTGCATCCAAGAGGGGTTAATACTTCTTTCATCTATCTCAGCTTGAAGAACTGTCAGAAACTGACAAAGAGCCCCTATGGCTCATCTACGGAAATGAGGAGCTTCCTGGTGCTGTGTCAGACTACTTTTCCATCTACCTTAGTATTGTCAACCCTGACAGGCTTTACTCGCTAGAATTTTGAGGAATCCCCCCAGGCACAACACACACACACACACCCTACCTTCTGGTGTCTGAGTTCCTTTAACTAGAGATGCTGAGGTTGAAGCTGAACTTTTGAACATGCAAAGCACAGACTGCACAACTAATAGAAAGCCTCTTTCCAATCTGAGACCCCAAATGGGTGATGCTACAGTTTATTTTCATAACCAGGGATAAGCAAGATCATTTCAAAGGAGGCTGACCTGGGCTGGCTTCTCTAAATAAACCAACCCTTTTAACATGGGTCCAGAATTCCGGGGCCGCTAATTCTTATTCATCTTAGATGTGACCAAATTATTGTTTCATGAATTTTATCCACCGTTTTTTGTTGGGCTGAGCCTAATGTCCCCTGTGGACTTAAAATGGCCTTCCCACAGAGGCTAATGGATTCTGATGGGTTCCAGGGGGCTCTGGCGGATTTTCCTGCTGGTATGGTTGGTGGTCCTGTTGAAGCCAGCCAACATGTAGTGATGGCCACCAATTTGGATGGCTTTAAAAGAGGGTTAGACAAATTCTTGGAGGAAAAGGCTATCAGTGGCTACTAATCTTGATGGCTATGTGCTACCTCTGGAACCAGAGGCAGGGAGCCTATGTACACCAGTTGCTGGGGAACATGGGCGGGAGGATGCTGTTGTGATCATGTCCTGCTTGTGGGTTCCTGGTCAACAGCTGGTCAGCCACTGTGTGAACAGAATGCTGGACTAGATGGACCCTTTGCCTGATTCCGCATGGCTCTTATGTTCTCTTGTTCACATATTTGATATGTACCAAGCATGGTGATGTTTCATTGTAGAGCACTTATACCTAAATTTACAGGCTTCTCTTTCTCCACTCACCATTTTAATTGCTCTAAAGTCATTTTGCACTGTATCATTCACTGCAGAATAATAGCTGAGCTGTGAGATCACTTGATCCATAGCCAGGGAAGCTGAGGCATAGTCAAGTGTAGATGACATGATTACTGTTGGCAAGATGTTGGACCTGGATGCCCGTGTTTCCAATTTTGGCTGGAGATCTTATTATTTCTGCTGGAAAAGGTGCTCAGCTTCAGAAAAAAAATCTCAAGTAGACTCAATGGAATCACAGAGGGGGATGCGCCACATTTTTGCCCTTGAACAATTTTGAAGCAAAAGTGGTACTTTCAAGGAAATGAAACTCCTCTGAGAAAGCCCTACCTATTTTGTGGCTGTTCACAACTATTCTCAGCCACTGATTTCCCCTCTTTGGTGCAGCTTTGGCAACTTTTTAAAAAATTGCTTCCTTCCATAAGTGATTGCAGCCAATCAGAGATCACATGGTCTTCATGATGACATCATAACTGCTGATAGATTTGACCACATGGTGACATCACTGAGGGAACACAAAACCACAATGCCTTGACTCTGAATGGATGCCTGTGGGAGGGAAGAGACAGCATCTCCAAGGCAACTGGGCTAATGCTCCATGTTTTGCTGAACGGTAGTGATGTCACTGCCTTGGCAAAATGAAGCATAACATGCGGCATCAGCTCAGTTGCCTCAGCAACAGAGACATATTCCTTCCCTGCTAACTACACATCCACCTCTACAAACACTTTTCACCCCCTTTGAGAAGAGTTCATAAAAATCACTGAAAGGCACCATACAAAGCTTTGACAAAAGGTTCCTTTTTTGGCTCAGCTCTACTCAATATACACAAATCTAATGGACACAAATGGAATTTAATATATTCCAAGAGATTCAGTTTAGTTGTATTTAGCAACCAATAGAGCAGAACAGAACATGACAGGCAGAACTTGTCAAAAGCAAAATTCCTGGGTGGAGAAAAGAGCAGCAAGTTATGACCAAGTGCAGGGGGTGCAGGTGTTCCAGGCCAGCCAATGTCAGATGCTGCCACAACTGGCACAGACGTTGCCAGGTGATTTGCAAACAACCAGTTATAGACTACTGGGTGTTTGCCCATATCGCTTCCCATTACTCAACAGTTCTAACTTGTTCAGTGGATCTGGCCATCCCTTATCATGACTTTTCAGGATTTCAGCCAAATTGCCAGCCTGCTGGTTTGCTAAGCCAGATGCCTTTTGTCTCTTTAGCCATCTCCACCACTTTCTTTCCCTGCCCACCATAACCATGCACTTACCTGTTGGTTTTCATCTCTGGTGCTAACTTCACTTCATCCTCTGGATTTGCTACATAGTCTGGACCCATTTTGTGGCTGTTCTCTTTAGATGGTATAGCCTCATTTTTATGCTGCCTTACTTGATTTTTACTTTACTTTAACTAGGGGTGTTGGAGGAATCTGGTTTGGGGCGCAAGCTCAGCACATTGTCGCCAGCTTGGCTGCCCACATGCCAACTCACAGACCCCCTAACTTGCCTGAGTTGGCCCATGCCATGCCAAGTCAAGCCAGCTTGTGGTTTCCTGCTTGTCCACGAGCCACTATTTTATGCAAAGTTGTGGGTAAGCATTATGCAAAACGGCAGCCGTAAATAGTGCAATTTACGCAATATTGTAGGCATAAATGGCCAGGGTTGGGCAAGTGGTGGGGATCCGGCACGCAGCACACGAGGTGGGTGCAGGGGAGTTCACCCATCCCTAACATACTAAATAGTATTTATTGTTAACTTCTACTATGTGTGGCCTCATCCTAGGATGACTGTCTAGACCTACGATTGGAGACCAGAAAATTGGTAGAACCAGGGCCAGCTCTGGTTTGTGAGACCTCTGACACTGCAGTATCAGTAGGCCCTTCAGAAAGCCACTGGTAGGAGAATGTGCTGGCTGTTCTTGTGCTGCTGCTGCTCATCCTGTTCTCTGGCCTAGTACACCACTGACATTCTCTTCATAACCCAGTGAGCACAGAAGGAGAGGGCAAGCAAGGGAATGATGGCTTCATAAGAACAGGTCTGGTGAGGTTGTGTAGCCTTGTGTGCATGTAGGAAGGTGTGAAGAAGGCTAAACAAAATGGCCACATCTAGCCACAATTCTGAAGACCCCTGTTGTTGGTGGATGGGCCCCTTGCTAATGCATGGGCCCTGACAGGTACCCAACCAGGCTGCTGACACTTGAACTGGGTAGAAAGGCCAAATGATGGCTATGACTTGGCTTTATTGGAAATACATTTTACACACATTTTTACACACACTCATTATATTACCTTTCAAGTTATTGTTTTAATTATAAGTTGTGGGTGGGGTGGGATGTGGCTGGTTATCAGTTTTGTCAGCCTATTAAAAAAATATTAGTAACAGCTAAGGCAAACAAGGCAAGCCTCCAAAGACAGCTGGTACTACAGACATCTTCCTTGTTATTAAGCCATTCTCGTCCAATGGTACTTGGTTAACACATCAGTTTGGACATATCCCTTACGCTATGTCAAGTATGGGATTTATGCATGAAAGGGGAGTTCACGATTAGTAGGCTATTATTGACCCACTAACCATTGATTGTTAGAGGATAGTTCTTAATCCCACAGTGAAGGGATCGGGAGTGTCACTTCTCCACCAGTTAGCAAATGGTACAGCTGTTGGGGAAGTAAAACAGACATTTGCTTCTGGCCTCAATCCAGTGCAGGGGTAGGCCCAATTAAAGTCACTGAATTTAATGGGACTGAGCATGTTGAACTTTGTGTTGAATTGGGGCTGAAAACATTTTCATTTCTGTCCTGAAACTGGGCTTGCTGATATTGTACACACTCCAAGATGAAGTGATTAATTTGTTTTTACAAAGAGAAAACATTTAGTATCAAACCAAATATTTGTGATTTGTGGTGGTAATATAATACTTAATGATACTAAATGGTCATAACTCAGTAAATGTGTCAAAACATATATCTGGGTGTATTTGCCAAATGAGACAAAATCATTGTATTAAAGAGTAAAGGGGAAATTTGTGTTATTTTGTATTTCCTGTAAAGCATCTAGTTAAAGCAGCCCAGTGAACTGGGATTACAACTTAACTTTGTTGTTGTTCAGTCGTTAAGTCGTGTCCGACTCTTCGTGACCCCATGGACCATAGCAGACCAGGCCTTCCTGTCCTCCACTCTCTCCTGGAGTGTGCTCAAGTTCATATTCATTGCATCGGTGATGCTATCTAGCCATAGCATCCTCTGCCGTCCCCTTCTCCTTTTGCCTTCAATCTTTCCCAGCATCAGTGACTTTTCCAGTGACTTTTCTTTTTGCATTTGGTGGCCAAAATATTTGAGCTTCAGCTTCAGTATCTGTCCTTCCAATGAGCAGTCAGCGTTGATTTCCTTTAGGATTGACTGATTTGACCTCCTTGCAGTCCAGGGGACTCATAAGTAGGGATGTCAGAGAATTCCGCGACGGATCTCGGTGAGGCTGAATGCCAGTGCATTCGGCCCCCCAAAATCCATCACGGAACAAAGCCCCCGCCCCCCCAACCCACGAAAGGCGCGCGGGACGAAGTCCCCACCACCCCCTACCCACAAAAGGCATGCGAAACGGAGCACTTACCTGCTCCTGTCCACACTGCTTTGCGAATGGTGGCCGTCCTGCGGCCGCCATTCGCTTCCTCCTCTTCATAGCCGTGATAGGCTACGTAAATACTTACATAGCCTGTCACAGCAGGGGGGAAAAAACCCAGCGTACGCAAATGGTGGCGGCTACTGCCATTTGCGTACGCTGGTTTTCTTCCCCCCTGCCGTGATAGCCTACATAAATATTTACGTAGCCTATCACGGCTAAATACAGGGACGCAAATGGCGGCGGCTACGACAGCCACCATTTGCGTCCCTGCAGGGCTGCCCAGCGGCCAGATGTCCGGCTGTGGGCGGCCGGAGCTGGCTGGCGGCTCTGCAGCTTGGCCGCGGAGCGGAGCCGGCCGGGCAGGATTCCGGGGGGGAGGACCGGATCACCTCCCCCCCCCGTCGAGGATTCCGGGGGGAGGGACGGAGCGCCTCCCCCCCACCGCGGAAGCAGAACGGAACGGAAGGTAAGTGTTCCATCCATCCCTACTCATAAGAGTCTTCTCCAGCACCACAGTTCAAAAGCTTCAATTCTTCGGCGCTCAGCCTTCCTTACAGTCCAGCTCACAGCCATATGTTACTACTGGGAAAACCATAGCTTTCATTACGTGGACCTTTGTCGGCAAGGTGATGTCTCTGCTTCTTACTATGCTGTCTAGGTTTGCCATAGCTTTCCTCCCAAGGAGCAAGTGTCTTTTAATTTCATGGCTACAGTCACCATCTGCGGTGATCTTGGAGCCCAAGAAAATAAAATCTGTCACTGCTTCCATTTCTTCCCCTTCTATATGCCTGGAAGTGATGGGGCCAGATGCCATGATCTTCATTTTTTGAATGCTGAGTTTCAAACCAGCTTTTGCACTCTCCACTTTCACCCTCAACAAGAGGCACTTCAGATCCTCTTCGTTTTCTGCCATTAGGGTGGCATCGTCTGTGTATCTGAGGTTGTTGATAATTCTCCCGGCAATCTTAATTCCAATAGGGGAATTGCGCCACGGATCTCGGTGAGACTGAATGGCAATGCATTCGGCCCCCTGAAATCTGTGGCAGAAAGGCCTGCCACACCCCACGGATCCCCCCCAGGACGAGACTTACCTGGGGCAGATCTTCCGGGTGGTGGCGGCTTCGGTGGTGGCTTCGGCGGTGGCAGCGACGGCGGCAGAGGCTTCGGTGGTGGTGGCGGCGGCTGCGGCTGCAGCGGCTGGTCTTCCGACTGGCCGCCGCCACCACCATTTCCAGTCTTGTTAAAAAAAAAAAAAAAAGACGTGATAGGCTACGTAAAGATTTATGTAGCCTATCATGGCTGGGTAAAAAAAAAAAATCTTTATGTAGCCTATCATGTCTGGGTGGGTTTAAAAACAAAACAAAACCCGCGTACGCAAATGGCGGCGGCTACAGCCGCCGCCATTTGCGTTCCTTAATTTTGGCCGTCTTAGTCTACGTAAATATTTACGTAGACTATGACGGCGAAAATAAAGGCTAAATAAGATTTACGTAGGCTAAAACGGTGAATCAAAAATGGACGCAAATAGCGCCCACTACGTTATTTGCGTTCCACTTTATTTTCGCCATCATAGTCTACGTAAATATTTACGTAGATTAAGACGGCCAAAAAGAAGGAACGCAAATGGCGGCGGCCGTAGCTGCCGCCAATTGCGTACACGGGTTGTTGTTTTTTTACCCAGAGCCCTCCGCGGCCGGAAATCCGGCTGCAGATGGCTCTGGCTTGGCTGGGCCTGGCCGGCTGCTCCGCGGAGCTGCTGCGGAGCACAGTCGGCTGTTCGAGGATTCCGGGGGTAGGAACGGAGCACCTCCCCCCCGTCGGGGATTCCGGGGGGAGGGATGGAATGCTTCCCCCCCACCATAAACATAATCCGCGAACAGGTAAGTCACTTTCGTACGTCCCTAAATTCCGACCTGTGATTCATCCAACCCGGCGTTTCTCATGATGTACTCTGCATATAAGTTAAATAAGCAGGGTGACAATATGCAGCCTTGTCATACTCCTTTCCCAATTTTGAACTAATCGGTTGTTCCATGTCCGGTTCTTACTGTTGCTTCTTGACCCTCATACAGGTTTCTCAGGAGACAGGTGGTCTGGTACTCCCATCTCTTTCAGAATTTGCCACAGTTTGTTGTGAGCCACACAATCAAAGGCTTTAGCATAGTCACTGAAGCAGAAACAGACATTTTTCTGGAATTCTCTTGCTTTCTCCATAATCCAGCGAAAGTTGGCGATTTGATCTCTAGTTCCTCTGCCTCTTCGAAACCCAGCGTGTACTTCCGGTAGTTCTCGGTTCACATGCTGCTGAAGCCTAGCTTGTAGGATTTTGAGCATAACCTTGCTGGCATGTGAAATGAGTGCAATTGTACGGTACTTTGAACACTCTTTGGCATTGCCCTTCTTTGGAATTGGAATGTCAACTGACCTTTTCCAGTCTTGTGGCCACTGAGTGTTCCAAATTTGTTGGCATATTGAGTGCAGCACTTTAGCAGCAGCATCTTTTAGGATTTTAAATAGCTCTGCTGGAAGACTGTCATCTCCACTAGCTTTGTTGTTAGTAATGCTTCCTAAGGCCCACTTGACTTCACTCTCGAGGATGTCCAGCTTAAGTTCAGTGACCGCACTATCATGGCTATCAGGGACATTAAGATCTTTCCTGTATAGTTCTTCTGTGTATTCTTTCCGCCTCTTCTTAATCTCATCTGCTTGTGTTAGGTCCCTGCCTTCTTTGTCCTTTATCATGTCCGTCTTTGCACAAAATGTTCCCTTGACATCTCCGATTTTCTTGAAAAGATCTCTAGTCTTTCCCATTCTATTGTTTTCCTCGATTTCTTTGCATTGTTCATTTAAGAAGGCCTTCTTGTCTCACCGTGCTATTCTCTGGAACTCTGCATTCAGTTGGATATATCTTCCCCTTTCTCCCTTGCTTTTCACTTCCCTTGTTTCCTCAGCTACTTGTAAAGCCTCATCAGACAGCCACTTGGCTTTCTTGCATTTCTTTTTCTTTGGGATGGATTTCGTTGCTGCCTCCTGAACAATACGGACCTCCGTCCATAACTTTATCTGGTACCAAACAGTTTCTGATTTCTACAAATTCAAGCACGTAATATGTCATCCTCCCTCACCCTCCAGCAGTGTTGGACTACAACTCCCATCACCCCAAGCCAGCATGGAGGGTGTCAGGTTGGGGATGGCTGTATTATGGAAACAAGCACCCATTTGTCAAAGGACTCCCACATTCCTGACTTATGAAAAAGAGGGATCAGGCCTTTTTTTTACAATATAAAAACCTTTCTTCTTTAATTATAAAAAGTCCTAGGCAGGCTTAGATTTTGAGTTCCTTAATTACTTGTTGGACTGCTGTAACTAAATTCTAATTTAGTATTGCATGCCAGTGTGTTTAATCATAAATACCTGCGAGAAAGAGAGAAAGCCCTGTAATAGACTCATTGGCATTGATAAATGAATCAGAGGGGAGAGATGTAAAAATAATGTGGCAGATTGGGTGTGGAATTTAAGCTTTCTAGAAATGAACAAGAAAGCGAGAGAGAGAGAGCTCTCAATACACCATCTGGATAAGATGGTGAGAGAGGTGGTGAGTTTCATATGAGCAGAGAGAGGGAGGAGAAGGAGGGTGTTTTTCAGGTGTCACTTATCAGAACTGACACTTTGATGTGTTCAGGGTATCATCTTCCCTGTCTAAATATTTATTTCTTTTGCCGTGCTCAGTCTAATGCAATTGGACTACAGTGTGGAATGTTGCCATAGCCTTCCAGGTTTAAATTCGTCTTGCAGTAGCAAGTGGTACTGCTTCGGTCGACTCCTATTGCTTACGATTTGGTTACAGCTTTGGTTACAGCAGGAGCTGGCAACTTGCTCAGGGTCACTGGGGAAATGGATGGCGTGCTAGAGGGCTTCTGCTAGCTAATTCAGATATTTTAATTGCATGTAATTAACATCATTTGCATATCATTTTCTTGGAAAGGTAGATGCCAAGCTATATAGTTGGCAGACGTGTTACACTTATTCAGCAGTATTCCAGTTTTAAAAACTGCTACTTTCAAAGGTGGAAGATATCCTGAAAGCCCTTGCAAGATCTAGCTAGATTTACTTGGAAATCACAAGGAAGTATGAATGAATTCCGAGAATTTAAATGAATTTGGGCTATAGTTTCTTAAATTCATATTAGCAAGACACTTTTCATCTTATTTCAGTGATCTTATTTCTAGCTATTTTAAGAGATTTTTTTAATTTTAATTGGTAGTATCCAATTGGGGCCTCGCACTTGTGCCTGGCCCTGCTGGACCCCGGTCCATGCGCTCCCAGCCCTTCCAGCCCCAGTCCACACACAGCTGCGATTTGGCACTTTCGGAGGCAAACCCCCAAATGAGTGCAACCTGCCCT
Source organism: Heloderma suspectum (assembly GCF_057233095.1). Lineage (NCBI taxonomy): Eukaryota > Metazoa > Chordata > Lepidosauria > Squamata > Helodermatidae > Heloderma > Heloderma suspectum. The sequence goes on along the minus strand of NC_139458.1, from coordinate 217,925,031 downwards.
TCCAGAAATGAGCATTTTCACTCATTTCGGGGCTTGCACCCAGAAGCGCTAATACAACACAGTCATGCACAGGCTGGGGCTAGTGGGGCTGGTGCATGTGCAAGGCCTCCCCCCCCAATTGGAAACCACCCCAGGGTTCTCGCAAGTATTCACAAGTCCCATACAAGTACCCAGAGGTGGCTAATGTTGCTCATGTTATAGTGTGCATATAATATTATAATGGGCATTCATGTTATTGATAATATCTGAGATCGTATAGATTGTTTTGCAGTGATTCCCAGTTGGTGAGTCCAGATCTAACAAAGGGTTGCTGGAGCCCTATGGGGAGTTTGAATGGGTGGCAGCAATGGGAGTCAAGGTCCATGCTGTTCAGTGAGACAGATGACTTTCAGTTCTGGGCAAGGTATTAGAATTATCCAATGGATCCCAGACAAAGAAAAAAAATCCCATTGATTGCCTAATACTATGTTTGAGGGCCAGTTTTGCACAAGGTCCCTTTAGTATCTTTTTTACTTCAGTCTATGTGCGACCTACACAGATGGCTGATGGAAATGTCTCACATACACAAAGACATTTCCCTTTGTAAACATACAACTCTTTCCTTCTTATCACAAGTTAAGTGTGTTGGGCTCAGCACATACAATTGGGGCTGCTGGATTTCAGTCTTAGGCTGCAATCATGTACCCACTTACCTGGGAATAACCCCTATTGAACTCAATGGGACTTTCTTCTGAGTAGACATATACAGCGTTGCACTGTTAAATTCTTTTGTACTTATATTTGCTTACGATGTACACCACTCAGATTACACTTTATTCATAAAGTGTAGATGTAGCCATGATTTTTTTTGTTTTGCTACTGTTCATGTATTGCCTTTTACCTACAAATTAGAGATGTTGGAGAAATCTGCAACAGAATCAAATGAGTTTGGATTTCTATGAATCCAACCTACAGATTCTGCAGCGGACCAGCTTTTCCCAAGTCACATGGATTCCATGGACTTGCAGACCATTTTTTTCCCTTTACTTTCCAGAATTTTATGCAAGTTTAGTTGTAGAAAAATACATAAACTTTTTTTAAAAAAACACCAGCTGAAAATGTTCATTTTCCCCATAGGCTAAAGCATGAAAATGTGCATTTTGGGGAGGATATGCACGTTTTCACAAGTGCAAATTTGTGCAAATTCAGGAAATTGGAAAAAATCCACTTCCATCAATGAGTGGACAATGGAATGAAAGGCATGTGACAATCCATGAAATGCTGACAGATTTTACAGAATGGATAACGAGAGAAGGTTAATGCGAGAACCTTACAACAGCTGGCCTTGTTTAGCTTGGAAAAAAGGAGGATAAGGGGAGACATGATAGAGGTGTACAAAATTATGCACGGTGTGGAGAATGGAGAGGGAGACATTTTTCTCCCTCTCTCAAAATACTAGAACCCGGAGTCATCCCATGAAGCTGATCAGTGGGAGATTCAGGACAGAGAAAAGGACGGACTTCTTCACACAGCACATAGTTAAACTATGGAGTTTGCTACCACAGGATGTAGTGATGGCCACCAATATGGATGGTTTTAAAAGGGGGTACACCAGTTGCTGAGGAACATGGGTAGGAGGGCGCTATTGTGGTCATGCCCTGCTTGTGGGTTTCTGGTCAACAGCTGGTCGGCCACTGTGTGAACAGAATGCTGGACTAGATGGACCCTTGGTCTGATCCAGCAGGGCTCTTCTTATGTTCTTACAAAATCTGTCCCTACTACAAATATCCTTCCACGTGTCTCATGGTCCTATGATTATCCTTGTAGCACAGGTTGTGTCTTGCTCTAGAGCAAGTCTTGGCTGTTTGCAAGCTCATACAGGGAGCGAGGCAATAGAGTGGTCAAGTTGGCAAGCAAATGGTCAGGCATGCATGTTTCAGTCCAAGGAGATTTAAGCTAAGGCAGGAGTGGTCAAAATCCAGGCAGAGGTCAGAACGCAGGTAGGCAGGCAGGCAACAAGGATCAGGCAGCAGCAGGAGTAGTCAAGATAACAAGCAAGAGGTCAGACACAGTAAATCAGTCAGGTACGTTACGCAGCCCAGTAGCAGGGTCTCTGGGCAGTCCCAACGGTCAGAAAACAGAGCATCTGTCACAGGGCACAACTCAGGAGGAGGCAAGATACACAGCAGAGGCTGGATGGACCAAGTTGTTCCAGCACCGGCTGGGTTTCCAGTGAAGGCTTTTATGCCCAAAGCCAGCCAGACCCACCCAGATCTGAAGCAATCAGAGCTCCCCTTCCAGAGCCTACTCCTGAGGAGCCCCTTTCTCCTGAGGAGACCTCTTCTGGAGGCGAGAACTCCTTCGCACAGGAGCCCTGCTAGCCTGTCGCTTGAGGCTAGCAGGGTCAGGGGGTGGCTCAGCCTCTGCCTCAGCGGCAGAGTCCCTCTCTCCTGACAAGGATGGCCCTGCAGCCACTTCCCCTGAGGGTTCAGCCCCCTGTAGGTCTGGTGGCATCCCTGGTCTGGGGTACCCTGGGCTTCTGGGGCCTCTAGCTCCTCCTCTGAGGAGGACTTCTCCAGTTGGGGCATGACAGGTTGGAGCCATGCTGCAACAGCTCCCATGCCATGAAGGTAATGTGAGAAGAGTGCCTTAGGGACCACCTGCAACGGGTTGTTTATCATTTTGAGAATAAAGCTGCACTATTATATGAAGGATGTGGGGATCTCAGAAACTTGCCCTTAGTTGGGAACACTGCTTTTTTGTTTTGTTTTAATGGATCATCATAGATTTGGCCTGTATTAAAGAAGGTCAGTTCTTTTAAGTGTTCCCAGTTTAAAAAAGCTGTTTTGTGTTGCAGCAAAACAATAACAGAGGAAATCAAGATCGCCCCATCAGGTGTTACTGATACTTTTAGTGTGACTGCTTAGTTTGTCCTTGTGTCATCCCAAAAGACAAAGGTGTTGATTCAGACCAGTGGCCCATTAAAAAATTCATTAGGTCTGCTCATTAAACTGAGCTTCCTTTCTTCTTGATTAGAGAACAATTTGGCATTATATTGAAAGATCTGGAAAGATATGTGAAGAAACTGACCTTGTACTCAGCTCTGCCTGGGTGCTTGTTGCTGGGATCAGAATTCTATTTTTGAGATCATTTAAAGCAACCTGTTCATTCTGTTTCTTTGGAATGCTCTCAGTTCATTCTTCAAGACTACTGGTGCATGTGGGGGAAGAAGGGAAGAGCAGGGTTAAATAAAATCATAAATACTTATTTATTTATAAATAATATAAATAATATAAATAATAAATACTTATTATTTATACGAGTACCAAATACTGTGTTCCACTTTATGACTTAATGGCCTGATATTTTAAGCAGTCCATTTTAACCCTCCACCCCCAAGTCTCCCACACATGGTTGGGGACCCTCTGAGGTGTCACCCCATCCAGTGTGAGGGGCTGCTGCAGGACAAAGTATAATTCTTCCTGGGGATGGACAAGTCTTTCAAGTTCAGTTTTGCTCATTTCGTTTCCCCCATTTTCTCTGTTTTTCAAAGTCATGTTCATTTTGTCCCATTCCTGCATCAGTTTGTGATTTTTTTTAAAGTCCCCATGAAAATTCATGTGCATTTTTGTGCACATTTCTCAGGATATGTGCATTTTGTACTTGTTTTGTACATTTTGTACCACAAGAAAATTATACTCATTTTTGCAAGTGGTTTCCACTATGATAAAGCATCCTTCTGTACACTTCTCTGTAAAAAAAACAACACATTTTTTGTGCAAACTTTTCTATACTATGTGCATTCTTGTATGCATTTTTTGATGTACAAACTTTGATCACAAACTGTGGGAAATTGAGGATATCAGCATTTAACTGTGTTACCATTAAAGGTTCAGGTAGTGAGAGAATTTGGTAAATTTGCCTAAAAATGTGGACTGAAATCTCCCCCATCCCTAGTCCTTCCTTTGTGCAGAAGCAGAAGCACTTTAAGCTCAAGGGCAGTGTTTGTATGTGTTGGATCCCTTTCATTGTATATATTCTGCCGATGTTTAGGATCAGATTGTCATTTCTGCTGAAATCAAAGGGGCTGATGGTGGTTACAGAAGCAATTACTATTTTACCACATCTGCACCAGATCCAGATGTGTAGAAGAACTTTACCACCAGATGTGTGGTCACATTCTCCTTGCCATTTATCAGGCTGGCCTATGATAAAGCTACCCTGTGGTCTGAAAGCTAAAATCCCAATGAGGTTGTAATTCATGTTGTTTGTGGTTGCTCTTTAACCGGCCATGTTCTGTCTTTGGCAAAATTAAAGCTCAGTCCGCTTCTCCTGGATGAGCTCATTGAAATGAAATGAGAGGTGTGTGCTTGGTGCTGTTTGGGATGTTTCATTTCTTCTCATGTTGAGTGCTGATTGTTTGTTACCAAGGTCAAAACAAATTAGCTTGAGTGTGACCATTTTATTATATATAGTGGCATTAAAGTTCAAGTGCTGAATAGTCGGTAGAAACCTGAACAATATTATATGTCATGGCTCCTAATGATGGGTATTACCTTCCAAACTCAAACTACAGAATTATCCCCCACCCTCCCCGCCCTGCCTCAAACACTAAAAGCCCATTTGATTGAAACTGGAGAGGATGCAAGATTAAAAAGGATCAGTGAATATGTAATAGTGCAATCCTACATACATTTACCTGTAGTAGGTGCCATTGACACAGTGGGACTTATTTCTGAGTAGATGTACATAGGGTTAAGCTGCAACTTATATAACCACACAATTCATAAGGCTCAGGGAAAATAAACGAATTATATAATGTAATAAAATATAAGTGCCCATATAAAATAAACCTATATGTATTGATTAAAAACAACTAAATTAATGTCATTGCTGAGTTATGTTCCCTCTCCCCTTCTGCTCTTTTGACCTTTCAAAAATCTATTGATCTGGTTTTCATGCTTTTACTCTTTCTGTATTTTATCCCTTGTTTTAATCATTGTACCCTAGTGGCTGCTGAGTTTTATTAGCCAGCTTTTTCTTTCCATTGAGGCCTAACATACTAGGCTGTGTACATAACATAAAAGTGTGTCAACCTAATAGGCTGCTTTAGCTGGACAACTGGAGGGAGGATCAGTGTTCTGCACTAACTGAGAAGTAGGTGAAGCAGAAGGCAAAAGTGTTATGGAAGTAGTGGTGCATGTAAGAAGAAGCTAGGCTGGTTTATTTAAGTGTTAGCTGAAAATTGGGTCTTCCTGAATTCCTGAACTTCTGAATTCAAATAGGCATACTAACTTCTGCATTCTAAATATACCTGGTTAGCCAGGGGCACAACATGACATGGAGTCTGGTGGTTTGGGGTGCATCAGTGGCAGAGGTTGGCAGATTTTAGTTTATCAGGGATTGGGGGCAAGGGGAATTTTTTTTAACTGACCAGCTTGCATGTCACATTTATTTTATTTAGAACTTTATAAAGGTATGATCCTATGCATGTTTAGACAGAACAACAAGTGACCCTTATCTCAAAATGCATTGTCTGTTCAAGAAAACACCTAATACTGAACCCAAGGGAAAACCAGCAAATGGGCAGGTAAAATACCTAATAGTTTGCAGCCCTAGAGCCAAGCCACAAGGCACTACAACATGCTTTGGGGATGTTGTTCATGTTTGGATACATTTAGAGGATGGGCGTTCCAAAGACTGAGGAGCAGCCAGCCACTGAAAACAATTATCTTCTTGTCTCAGCTGCCCATCAATAGTTGGCTTGGTACACAGAAAGGACCATCAAGAGCCTGCTGTAGCTGACAGAGGGGAACGTGACTGGAGCTACTTTAGGGATAAAAACAAAAACATCCTTATTAAAAGGAAAAAATATTTTTCCCCTAACAAATTCAAAGAATCCAGATTAGAATTAGAAATGGAGAGGGCACTCAATATATAATTAGCTACGGATCACCAAGTCTCAAGCATTGATTAGTACTATACCGCAAAAGTTTGATATGCTGTTAATTTAACTAAGCTAGATAATTCTCAGTCTTCTCTAAGGCATTCCACCTTCCTAGGATATGATGTTGCTTTCTGGTACTTTGTATATGTCAGTCTGGCGACAGCTAGCATATGTTAATAGAGTTTCCTGTATGTTTCCTGTAGCCTTGCCCTTGCTTTGACATAGTAAAGAAGGTGGTATATAATAGCATCAAGTACTAACTGTGTTTCAAAGATCGCATTAATATGTTTATCAGCATTTTCCAGAAAACAATAGTTGTTTTAAAGGACCACCACATGTGATTAAAAAATCCCCCTTCCTTTTTTGGCTGATGTTTTTACCAACATCTACCATTACAACATAAGAACATAAGAAGAGCCCTGCTGGATCAGAACAAGGGTCCATCTAGTCCAGCGTTCTGTTCACACAGTGGCCAACCAGCTGTCAACCAGAAACCCACAAGCAGGACACAAGTGCAACAGCACCCTCCCACCCATGTTCCCCAGCAACTGGTGCACATAGGTTCACTGCCTCTGGTACTGGAGGTTGCACATAGCCATCAGGACCAGTAGCCATCGATAGCCTTCTCCTCCTGGAATTTATCTAACCCCCTTTTAAAGCCATCCAAATTGGTGGCCATCACTACATCCTGTGGTAGCAAATTCCATCATTTAACTATGCACTGTATGAAGAAGTACTGCCTTTTACCTGTCCTGAACGTCCCACCAATCAGCTTTATGGGATGACCCCAGGTTCTAGTATTATGTCTCCCTATCCACATTCTTCACACCATGCATAATTTTATACTCTCATGTTTCCCCTTACCCTACTTTTTTCCAAGCTACACAATCCCAGCTCTTCTGTCATAGGGGAGATGCTCCAGCCCTTTGATCATTTTAGTTGCCCTTTTCTGCACTTTTTTTTCAGCTCTACAATATCCTTTTTTAAGTGTGATGACCTGAACTATACACAGTATTCTAAGTGTGGTCACACCATAGATTTGTATAGGGGCAGTATGATATTGGCAGCTTTATTCTCAATTCCTTTTCTAATTATGCCGAACATGGTGTTTGCCTTTTTCTTTTCTTTTTCACAATGGCCGCACACTGGGTTAACATTTTCATTGAGCTGTCCACCACAACCCCAAGATCTCTTTCCTGGTTGGTCACTGCTACCTCAGATCCCATCAGGCTATACTTGGAGTTGGGATTTTTGTCCCAACATGCATCACTTACACTTGCTTGCATTGAATGGCATTTGCCATTTGGATGCCCATTCTCCCAGTTTGGAGAGATCCTCTCTGAGCTCCTTACAATCCTTTTTGTTTTAACCACCCTAAACAATTTGATGTCATCTGCAAAGTTGGTCACTTCACTGCTCACTCCTAATTCCAGATCATTTATGAACAGGTTGAAAAGCATTGGTTCTCATGCAGATTCCTGTGGGACCCCACTATTTACTTTCCTCCATTTGGAGAATGTACCATTTATTCCTACTCTTTGCTTTCCTTTCTTTAACCAGCTACTAATCCATAAGAGGACCATTAGATGTTTTCTAAATCTTACATGGCTTCCCTGGGGAGAAATAACACTGTGCTGCATTTTTAAAACATGGAATTCTGAAGTATAAATGCGATCCATATGTTTACAGCACAGATTTCTTACTAATTATAGACCTTCACTCACATACTTGTTTAGATCTCTGTTTTCTCATCATCCTACACACTTCTGCAGGGCTAGTGGCTAATATGCACATGGATTGATATGCATGTTTGATTAATATATTACTGCAACAGAATAGAAATGATGCTTCCCTCGGCCTGCTTTGGATGTGGACTGGGACGGGGAGGGATTTGCCTTTGCCCTTGGAAAGGATGGAACACAAGGAGCTCAGCCAGTCAGAATGGGTATGGCTGCACCTGATTCAAGACGTCACCCTTCCCACCAAGTGCAGCAGTTCCACCCACACACCCAGCAGTGCAGGGTGAGACAGTTGCCAGTGAGGTTAAGTGGGAATTCTTGGTTCATATTCCATGGTCACTGTAGCTTTTCCACCTACTATGCACTGGCTTATCATTGGGATCGCATGTATTCGATTCTTTTGGCCTGAGGCTTTCTCCATATAAATATGTCATAAGCAGCAGTTCTAGTGTGGGACAGAAAGACTGAGTGGACATCAGTGAGCCCCCCAATGCATCAGAATGACAATGGTGAGATTATCTTGTTTTAAATCATTCATATGGTTGATTGTATTGCGATATTATTATTACTATTATTATCATTATTACCTAGAGAAATTAATTTTATCAGGCATTAATAACTTCTTAAACCACTAGAGAAACTATTTTTATGAAGCATTTAATAAAGGAGTAAAGAATACATTATCAAAAGATACCTTTCACAGATTATCCCCTTGAGCCCTGACAGTTTCATTGATTCTATTCCTTACTGCTTCAAGGGGAAGATGACAGGGTTTTTCTACATCCATTGTGGGTTTGTGGGCAGGGAAGAGCAAAGACCACTTTATTTGTGTGTTTATTTTTGTTGCAGTTATATCCTGCCTTTTCCTCCAATGAGCCCAGGGCGGCTTACATGGTTCTCCTCCTTTCCATTTTATCTTCACAACAGGCAGGTTAGTCTGAGAGTCAGTGACTGGCCCAAAGTCATCCAGTGAGCTTCATGATTGAGTGGGGGACTTGAACCCAGGTCTCCCCACTCCCAGGGCAACACTCTAACCACTACACCACACTGGCTGTCCCATTTATATAACTAATCTGCTACTTGGAACCAGAATAGAGTTGCCTGTACAAGGCAAGCAGCAGGAGGAGATGCGAAATGGAGTGCAGAACAAGGAGGTTTTAAAGCAAATGATGAAACAAAAGTATGACATAGAAGCTCTATTCAGTTGTTGGCCTCCACTCGTTCTCCCAATGCATGGTGTCAGGAAATACCCATAAATTCCTGCTGTTTTTAGGAATGGTAGCCTGTATTTGGATTGGGAAGTCCCTTCTGGTCTTGGGGAAGGCACAGGAGAACTCACCACCATTAGCAATCGCCATTAGCAGGACACGTTCAAAGAGAGACTGTATTTGTCTGTGGAGTCTATTGTCTTCCAAACTTAATCTCTAATATCCCGTACCCTTTTCTGGATATTGCTTGCAAATTGTAAAGCATGCCTCAGGGTGCCCCCCATAGAAGTGACCATCAGGTAATGCATTCAGCAGTATGTTAATTTTGCTCTCTTGCTTAAACCTGGACAAAGCACAATGATCAGTCCATTTACTTTTAGACTGGTACCTGAGCCAAGACAGCACAAATGCACCACTACCACATCACCCCACCATTGCTACCGCCGCCTGTCACAACCGTTTTCATTGCCCTCTGTCACCCCTGCCCCCTCCACTGCAGCCACCCCCTCCACTGATTCCAACTGAATCTTTTTTAAAACCTGCCCTCTCCAGGGAGGGGGAATTTGGGGGGAAATGGGGGGAAACCTAAACCTTTCCCTCCCCGAGCACTGTGGTCCCTATCCAGATTGGGACTACACATACTTATACAAGAGTAATGAAAAACAGCAGGCTCAACTATACTAATACAATTAGTAGAACGTGTAGCTAGGTCCTTAGATCTTTGCTGGATCCCTCTCTGCTCAGAAACATCTCTCTTCGCCATGAACATTCTTTCCTTTCCACCCCTGAAAACTCCTTTCTCTGTCTCAGAAACTCTTCTCTCTCAGCATAATCCCTTCTCACTAAGCACCTTAAAGTCCTACTGAAACACTACCCAAATTCCCCACTTTCCTCACCTTTCCAGTGAATATTTGTCTCTTTCATCCATATTAGACCCTGTTTATATTTCTCTTTGTCCCATCTTTCTTCCCTGCTACCAAACAATCCATTTCCTACATTAGTAAATTATACACGTTAGCATCCCATGTATTTTGCTGTGGTCATTGAACTATTGCAGCCTTCCATAACCTGGTGCACTGCAGTCTGCAGATGTGTTGGACTACAATTCCCATATCCCCAGGCCAGCTATGATGGAGGGCACAAGGCTGGAGCAGGCTGAACTATTGGTTTCTCAGACTGATTTTTAACTTCATCAATGCCTATGGCCGTTTAACTGCTCCATTTAACATCCTTTTGAACACATGATTATAATTCTTTTTAATAAACAGAAAAAATGATTTCAACGTAGGCTTGACTTGCTTACCCCGTAAGGTGTCAGTTTTTCAGTAGTGTTTAGTGCTAAAAATATAAAAAGGTCCCCTGCGTGTGTCAGGGTTGCATTGCATGTCTGAAAGCACACACTTCTCTGTCAAGCAGGACACCCAACCAGGGAGGAGCAGGGATGTACACACTAGCCCTGCTCCCAGTGTCCCAGTTCATCTGGACTGGCTGTAGCCTCAGGCCTTTGCACTTCAGGCAGAAGGTCTGAAAAGGTGAAAAGCGATTCTTACGCACTGAGCTGAATGTGCTTAGAGTCTCCCATGCAATCAGGGACTTGGGATTTTACCTGAAATGTCCAGGTTTTAGCTGCCTCTTCAGGGTTTCCAGGCCAGGGGAAGGAGTTAAATCTTAGGGCAGTTAAATCTTCTTAAATCTTAGAAGCCAGGGGGAAGCTATTTTCCACCAGACCAGACCCATGTTTCCCTCCACATGCTAACATTCAAGCCGCTACCCATTTTTTCCAGCATGTTTCTCTAGCCTCAGTACCTTTCTTTCTCTTTCTGTGTGGGCAAGGGTGTCGCCAACAAAGATATAATCTATAGTTTAAAATACATGGGAAACAGTGTAATAATCCTACACTGGAGAAGACTTGGGAGCAACTGAATGTCTCTTTTACCAGCTCCGCCCTTTGACTGACAATTGTCTCCTTTGAGCTCTCAAGTTTTGCCCCTCTATACCTCAGGATCTGAGCCTCAGGAGCAGATGTAGCATGCCCTCGCCGCTTTGGCTGATAGAGAGAAAGTCACTAACCTTCTGTTAACACACACACACACACACACATACACACACACAAACGCTTTATTGATTGACCATGGAATTTCAAGACACAGTGTTTCATCACATGAATATTCATATCAGGTTACAATGGCATTGATTTCTGTTTTCCATTCAGAACAAATCAACCACAATGCATTTTTATTTACTGTTCAGTAACCCCTGGGCTCTACCTTCCCTATCTCTTAACAACCCCTCCTAATATCTGCATGAGAAAGGACTGCATCACTGATGAATTGTTATTTCTTAAGATTTGTTGCTAGGTAAATAGACATAAGAGCAGGACATAGCTCAAAGATTGAAGTAGTTTAAATTGACAGTTATCACCTCTTATTTTCTAGCACAAGGTAAGCAACTTTGTCTTTCTGATTCTCAGAAGACTTGGAAGGAGGCCCCTCAACATCAGGGAAACTGCTTTGAAATAATTTTAGGGTAACAAGCTGTATAGCATAAATGATTGTCTGTGTTCATACATGTTCATTCCCCATAATTCCACAAGTGAAGAATGTCACTCCAGAATCTGCTCTCTGTCAAGAACAGATTCCAGATCATACAATTTGTATTATTGCTTTGACCAGCAAGGGATTTGAAAAAGTAAGTGAAAAAAAAAGTAAGGCAGAAACAGGAGGGTTGGGTTTAAAAAAAATTCTTGCCCCAACTCCTTGCAAATTCATTACTTGTCAGGCAAGGTGCATGTCCCGAGAGCTGTCTCTTGGTGACTTTATTAAATCTGGCAGGTGAGGGATCCTGGAGAGGTACTGGAATGCAGCCACAGCCCCTCCATAGTTGCCTGGCAGCAGCACTTTGCTGAGAGGAAGCCAACTTATGGTTTCAAAACAAAAACACAAGGAGAGCCCTGCTGGGCCAGAGCAAAGGCCTACCCAGTCCAGCATTCTGTTCCCACAGTGGCCAACCAGATGCCCATGGAAGCCCATGAGCAGGGCAGGAGTGCAACAGCGCCCTCCTGCCCATGTTCCCCCGCAACTGGTATTTGGAGGCAGAGTGTCTCTGATACTGGAGGTAATATAGAGCCATTATGACTAGTAGCCTTATCTTCCCCTTCCAAAGCCCCCTGAGTTGGTGGCCATCACTACATCCTGTAGGGTGAAATTCCGTAGTTGCACTATTTGAAGAACAATGTCCTCTTAACTGTCCTGAATCTCCCACCATTCAGCTTCATTCGATGACCCCACTTTCTCCACACCATGCCTAATTTTGTTCACCATATTTCCCTTTACTTTTTTAAAGCTAAACAGTCCCAGACTTTGTAACCTTTCCTCATAGGGGAGTTGCTCCAGCACCTCGATCATTTTGGTTGCTCTTCCCTTTTCCAACTCTACAATATCCTTTTTGAGGAGCAGTGACCAGAACGGTGCACAGTATTCCTGTTGCAGTCACACCATAGATTTGTATAAGGGGAGCATGACCTTGGGCATTTTATTTTCAGTGCCTTTACTTTGTTGTTCAGTCATGTCTGACTCTTCGTGACCCCATGGACCATAGCATGCCAGGCCTTCCTGTCCTGTGCTCTCTCCCGGAGTGCCTTTTCACAGCCACTGCACACTGAGTTGATGTTTTCCTAGAGCTATCGACCGATTGTGACCCCCTTTCCCCATCAGTCACTGTTAGCTCTGATCCATCAATATATTAGGCATGGCGGAGAATTCCGCCACGGATCTCAGTGAGGCCGATGGCATTCGGCCCCCTGAAATTCGTGGCAGAACAAAGCCACCCCGCCACCCCACCCTGCGAAATGGGCCCAGAACGGAGCACCTACCTGCTGCTGTCCGCGCTGCATTGCGAATGGTGGCCACGTCTGCGGCCGCCATTCGCTTCTTCCATATAGCTGTGATAGGCTACGTAAATACTTACATAGCCTATCACGGCTAACGCAGGGACGCCATTTGCGTCCCTGCAGAAGCCGTGATAGGCTACATAAGTATTTACGTAGCCTATCACGGCAAAACTAAGGGAACGCACATGGCGGTGGCTACGGTGGCCGCCATTTGTGTTCCCTTTTTTTCTGCCGTGATAGGCTACGTAAATATTTACGTAGCCTATCACGGTGAAAAAAAAGGGAATGCAAATGGCGGCCGCTGTAGCCGCCGCCTTTTGCGTTTGCTGTGGGTTTTTTTTTTTCGTGATAGGCTATGTAAATATTTACCTAGCCTATCATAGGCCAGTGTAGGGATGCAAATGGCGTTCCCTACACATGACGCCATTTGCGTCTGCACCAGCCCAGCAGCGGCTGGAGGCCCTGCTGCGGGTTGGCCTGGCCGGCGGCTCTGCGGCCTGGCCGTGGAGCAGAGCCAGCCGGGCAGGATTCCAGGGGGGAGGAATGTATTGCCTCCCCCCCCGTCGAGGATTCCGGGGGGGGAGGAACGGATTGCCTTCCCCCACCTGCGGAACCCGGCAGAGCCAGGTAAATGGAGTTTCGTACACCCCTACAATATATACATGAATTTGGGTGGGGGGTGTTGCCCCAGTGAGCATCAATTTACACTTGTTTGTTTACATTTCACTTCATTTGCCATTTTAATGCCTATTCCCTCAGTTTGGAAGTTTGGAGACATCATTTTGGAGCTCTTCAGTGTCCCTTTTTCTTTAGCCACCCTAAATAATTTGGGATTGTCAGCAAATATGTTGTCCACCTAACTGCTCACACTTAACTCCAGATCATTTATGAATAAGTTAAGAAGCACTGGTCCCAAATACTTCAAAGCTGGGCTTGCCTGCACTCAGCCAAGACAATCTCTCTCTCTCTCTCTCTCTCTCTCTCTCACACACACACACACACACACACAGAGAGAGAGAGAGAGAGAGAGAGAGAGAGAGAGCAAGCTATCATCTACTCATTGCTCTCTGCTGCCAGTGTTATTCTCTCGGGGCTTGGGGGAAGTATGCACGTTCCCCTGTCATCTGGCTCTTGTACTGAAGGGATGAGAGAAAGGCAAGGATTGCTTTAATCTGACCCCCCCCCATTTTAAGCAAATGTAGGGGGCCTTTTCACTGCCAGATCCCCCCCATATATTTTCAGTCTACACATCTGCACACTCAGAAGTGAGCTCAAAACTAGATAGATGGCTGATAACGGTATCATGTGAAAGAAGTAAATTTGCCTAGGGATGGGCGGATTACTTACCCCGTTCCGGGTAGGGGTTTCTGCCAGGGGGGGGGAGGTGCTCCGTCCCTCCCCCCCCGGAATCCTCCCTGGCTGGCTCCGCTCCACAGCGAGTCCATGGAGCTGCCGGCTGGGCCCGCCCGCAGCCAGACTTACATCTGCTGCTGGGCTGTGGCCACAAATGGTGTCTGGCATAGCCTAATATTTATGTAGCCTATCACGAAAAGAGCAGGCACGCAAATGGCATAGCAGCTGCCATTTGCATCCCTGCATTAGCTGTGATAGGCTTCGTATATATTTATGTAGCCTATCATGGCTAATGCAGGGAGGCAAATGGTGGCCACAGACTAGGGCAGCCATTTGCGGCCGCAGACTGGGGCAGCGGATGGACCGGTCGATGCCAGGTAGGGTCCGTCCCGGTAACATTTTGTGGGGTGGCGGCGGGGAGTGCTCCATTCCGCCATGGAGACGGATGTCAGAGAATTCTGCCACAGACTCCAGTGAGGCCAGATTCTTTAGAATCCGCCCCCCCTGAGTCTGTGGCAGAACGGCCTGCCCCCTCGCCACCCCACGGAATCCCTCCAAGACGGACCTACCTGGTGGCAGATGCGGCGGTGGCAGATGCGGTGGCAGATGAAGTGGTGGCGGCTGCTGCAGGCTGCTGCGGCTGCAAATGGCGACCACATAGCAGCCGCCATTTGCGTCCCTACGCTAGCCCGTGATAGGCTACGTAAATATTTACATAGCCTAACACGATGTCAGGAGCACCCTAGCTGCCTCTTAAAGTCCCCTCCAGTTGCCAAAACAAGGCGCAGATAGGGATATCAGAGAATTCCGCCACGAATCTCGGGGAGGCCGAATGCCAGCGCATTTGGCCCCCCGAAATCGGTGGCGGAATGGTCTGCCACCCCCCCGCCACCCCCCCGGATGGGACTTACCTTGGGCGGATCTTCCTGGTGGCGGCAGCTCCGGCGGCGGCGCGGCGGCGGCCAGTCTTCTGACCGGCTGCCGCTACCACCATTTCCAGTTAAAAAACAAAACAAAAAAATGTGATAGGCTACGTAAAGATTTACGTAGCCTATCACGGCTAGATTTTTTTTTAAAAATGTGATAGTCTACGTAAATGTTTACGTAGCCTATCACGGCTGATTTAAAAGAAAAGGAAAAAAACGTGCGTACGCAAATGGCGGCGCCCATGGGCGCTGCCATTTGCGTTCCTTATTTTGGTACGTCTTAGTCTATGTAAAAATTTACGTAGACTAAGACGGTGAAAATAAGGGGAATGCAAATAGCGTAGCGTCTATGCTATTTGCGTTCCCATTATTTTCGCCGTCTTAGTCTATGTAAATGTTTACGTACACTAAGACGTGCCAAAATAAGGAACACAAATGGCGGTGCCCATGGGCACCACCATTTGCGTACGCGCATTTTTTTTCCTTTTAAATCAGCCGTGATAGGTTACGTAAACATTTACGTAGCCTATCACGGCTGACTGCAGGGACGCAAACAGCGGTGGCTACGGCTGCCGCCATTTGCATCCCTGCTAGCCAGAGGCCGGATGTCTGGCTGCCGGCGGAGCCAACCGGCGGCTCCGCAGAATCCTTGCAGAGCGGAGCCGGCCGGCCAGAATTTCGGGGGGGAGGGACGGAACGCCTCCCCCCTCAGCCAGAATTTCAGGGGGAGGGACGGAGCGCCTCCTCCCCCACCTCGAATCAATTTCGTTAAAAGGTAAGTGACTTTCGTACATCCCTAGAAAAGGGATTCTTTCCAAGGCTTTATTCCTTTACAACCTAATGACTCTTTCAGATGCTAATTGCCAGCGACTAAGAAGGAACTGTATCATAGCAGAGTAACCTAAGCTCCATGTACGCAGTTGGTCCCCATTTGGAGAAGGGCGGGAAAAGCTCTGAAACTCATGGGCTAGGAGGGGAGGCTCCCGCCCTTACCCATGGGGCATCAGGACATAACCATTCCCGTAGCGCCAAGCAGGCTGAGCACCTCCTCTCAGCGCCCTCCACCTCGCGCCTCTCTCTGCGCCAGTGCCTAGCGTCTAGCAACAACTGCTCTCCTGCTCTTTCGCTGCCAGGGTCACTATCTCTCTCAGGAATGCGAACTGCAGGGGCCTCTCCCCTACACCATTTGCGTCCCCGCTTTATCCCTGATAGGCTACGTAAACATTTACATAGCCTATCCCCTGTGCAGGGCGCCATTTGCGTCTGCAGCAGCCCGGCAGCAGGTGGAGGCCTGGCTCTGTGGACTGGCCGCGGAGTGGAGCCGGCCGGGCAGGATTCCAGCGGGGAGGACTGGATCGCCTCCCCCCCTTGAGGATTCCGGGGGGAGGAATGGATCGCCTCCCCCCACCCGCGGACCCCAGCGGAGCCAGGTAAGCGGGGTTTCGTACACCCCTAGCCACGGAGTCCGTGGCGGAATTCTCTAACAGCCCTAAATGTACCCTCTGTTATTCACTGGAATAACAGATTCATGACTCCAGTTTCATTGTGAAAGGTTCTCCCCCCACTTTTTTTGGAACAAGAGAAAATAATATGACATACCCACCAAGGATACATTACAAATTGTGAATGTCTCACAGTATGCCAGAACTAGTAGCATACAGATGTAGCTGTCAGACAGAAAGTATTAAAACTGAAGCACATCCAGAAGGGATTATTTCTCTTTTTTCATTAGGAAAAATAATCCCCATTTAAAAGTTAGTAACTAATGTGCCCCATGACCGCACATTCATCTATACACATAATAATGTGGTTTATCATTAATACCCGAGATTTCTCACTTACAGTATAATCCAATCAGCAGCAGATCTTCTTTCTTAAATGCAAGGGGTTCGGCAGACTTCAATAGCACACATCCTGTGTCTTGCTATTTTTCATTGAGACAGGTCAGCTGCTTGCTGGAGAGCTTAATCTTTTGGAGCCCTACAATACCTGACAGTGCTTCAGCCTGACAGCTGAGCAGAAATCATCTGTTGTGGGGATGAAAACTTTTGTCTCTTCAACAGTAAGAGCAGATATACCAGGAAGGTGGCACTGAGGCATGAATTGGCACAACTGTTGGACAGGTGCTGCACCTGCAGGCAGCTCTACGTGGGAGGGAGGGGTGCCATGCAGGGATGGGTGAGCTTTCTCTGTAGCTCTCTTACAGTGCAGAGGGGAAGCAAGAAAGAATTTTGCGGCTCCACTGCAATCCAAGCTGGACAGTAATTTTAGAACTTGTAAAGTTCACCTACGCTCTTCTTTGAGGCAGATGAGTCCTTTGCTGAGTGTGGCTCCGGATATGTTTGCCAGCATCTCTAGTGATAGTGGACCTAGTATCAACCTTGAGTGAATGGAAGCTCTTGTCTCTTGATTGTGCCGCGGTTTATTCTGTTGTATTCAGAATTTAAATGTTACCCTTAGTAAGTGTAGGTTCAGTACAAAAGGACTTTCCCACAGCTTGCATGTGGAGTGAGAAGCATCTGGATCACCTCTCCACAAGGATTCTTAAAGAAGTAGAAAAAAGTTATAATAATGGCTATGCAGTCTAAAGTAGAAGGAATTCAAGGTTTTGCTAAATTAGATCTGGGAAGATTCCATACTAGCAAAATGCTTGTAGTTATGACGGGCAAGGAAAGTGTGGGAAGAAGTCTGTGTTGTGAGGATTCCTAAGGGTGTGCATGGTGCACAGTGCTTAGGTGCACTGCACTGTGCCTTCCCCATGGGTCCCTGTTGATGTGGAGGTGAGGCAGGCTACCCAGGGGGGATGAACAGGTTTTGACCCCACCAGAATATCGTCCTTAAGTGCAGTGCTGTACTCTTTCCTGTAAGAGTGAATGCTGGGCATATATGGAAGAAAATTCTTAGGACAGCATGGAGATAGGGGTGAGACATTTCCACCTTCCCATATCTAATATCTGAGGAATATCTGAGGAAAGTTCCTTTTCCTCAAACTATGTCCCAAATCAGAGCCCGTTTACAGGCAGCGTGCAGGGGTTTTGCCCTGTGCTGGGTTCTGTGTCTTGATCTCTCTAGAGAAGGAATGGGGACCATGTGGCCCCCCAGATGTTGGACTGCAAGACCCGTTATCCCTCTGCATTGACTATGCTGGCTAGGGCTGATGAGAGTTGCAGTCCAAGAACATCTGGACAGCCACACACATGGAGCTGGTGGCTCTGATGTCAGTGGGCAGTGAATCTGCTCTGGGTTTCAGTCAGAACCAGTCAGAACTCCAAAGGTGCTGAAACACCTTGGAGAGCTCCTTTAGAGTTCTGACTGGTTGTGGCTGAAACCTGGAGCAGATGCAATGCCCCACTGACATCGGAGCCACCAGCCTCTACTGGCCACATGTGCCCTATCCCTGAACTAGAGCGGGTTGGAATGCTGGAATGTGACCTTGAAGAATATTTCCCATTCTTTACTTTTTTGTCTAGTTTAAATTTTATTTATAAACAAATATTTCACTAGGCAAAAAAGAGTAGATTGAAAAAAATATAACATGCCCACTTATGGAATCAAAGATCAGATCAAGAAATGTAGGAGAAGAGAACATCTGAATATCCTGTTGCTAAATGGAGCCAACAACATTCAAAATCAGCACAAGACTATTGTTAACATCTCAACCCCAAACCACAGACAGGATCCTTGCTTGGTAAAGGCAATTTGCTACCCCACAATGCCCAACTTCTGTACGAGGGATCCCTCCCTGCTACATCTTATTATGGATTTGCATCTTATTCAAGCCATGAACAGATCGGCCCTTCATCAATGGCAATGCCACCTTTCATTACACTTCTTTAAAGAGGAACATGCCTGCCACAGAGGCTGCTTCTCATTCCATTCAGCACTGGGGTTTAATTGTCCCCTTAGAGCCCATTGCCAATGTGCTATCAGGACCGCAAGATTTAATATCCTAATTCCCTTTTCTTTTCTTTCAGCCTAATGTTTTGGTCTTCCTCCTTTTCTGTCCATTTCTGCAGAGCTAACAATACAAGTTAATTGTTTCATTTTTATTGATATATGCAACCTTGGCTTTATCATTTTTACTACTAGCAACAAATGCCATCATGTTCTTGTTTCCTTCCAGTGCTGGTTATTTTCCAGTTAGCCAGTCTCTTGACCCAAGTAAAAATGTTGTTGCTTCATTATCATAAGATTCTGGTTTAATATTGGCGAAACATTAACCCAATGCTGGATCACACATTTCTGCCTCCAAAAACAGCCTCATAGCATTTCAAATAAATAATTGCTAAAGGACCACAGGGCAAAACAACAACAACAACAGACTGTTGTGCTTGGGGATGCCTGAAAAGTCATTGCTCCCCAGCGTTACCACTGGGTTGTAGCCTGGACCAGCTTGGTTCAGGTTGCCATGGATTTTATCTTAAGATTGATAAACTTTCCAAACTTCCTAGATAACAACCATTACTCTGCAGCCAAAAGGATAAGCTGAAAAACATAAATGCTGAAATGATTTAGCGTTATTTTTAGCAAAAAATATTTTTAGCTGACTTCACCTTTATATTCCCCACAGTACACAGCTTTTCTTGTATCTTGGAATTCCTTGGTTTTAAAAAATAAATACCCCCCCCCCCAAAAAAAAAACTCCACACCACCCATACTGTCTTAAAATTATTCTTTAAGTAAAACTAGTAAGAAATCTGAAATGCTATCCTAGCTATTTCCACTATCCTGGCTGATTGTTTTATAACAACTATAGAAGAATTCTAACACTTTCATAATTTAATTGGTGTTAATGACTAATTCCTGGAGAATTTCTACCAATGAGAATAGAATTTGATGCAAAGAATATAGTGCAGGTATGTATATAACTGACATGTAATATAGGAGGATATTGTCTTCCCTAGCATATCTTACGATATCCATTTTTTGTGAACTTTCTTCACTCCTTTAAATCAGTATTTTGTTAACAGTTCCCCACCTGAAAAGATCACCAGCTGTTGTCATTGGCTAAACTACTTATAGCACAATTCTATACGTGTCTGTTCAGAAGTAAGCCCACTGAATTCACTGAGACTCACTCCTGGGTCAGTGGGATTGCAGTTTAACTCTGTGCCCATGTATGCCCATTTTCACAAGTCTTTCTCTACAAATCCAATCAAAAATTACCAAGTGAGGCTGGTGACTCCAATTCAGTGGGGCAGTGCATCCGTTCTGGGTTTTAATTAGAATGAGTCAGAACTCTAAAGGAGCCAATTAAAGTGCTGAAACCTACCCCCAAACTGGGTTCAGCATCTTGGGCAGGTCCTTTAGAGTTCTGACTGGAACCCAGAGTGGATTCACCACCCCACAGAAATCAGAGTCACCAGCCTCCAGTGCAGATGACTGATAGAAAAGAAGTGTAACTAGCAAAACTCTTGCGTTAGGGTGGGGGTATTTTTGCTGTTGTGCACAATGGAAAATAAAGGTAACATTTTCTTATTCCTGCATCATTTTTAAATAAAAAAGGCAGCTTTCAAAAGCAGAAAATTGTCATTTTGCTATGAAAAGCTGTTTTCACTGACTCGATTGGTAGTTTAGAATGTTTCTAATTTCCCATTCTAAATATGTTGTAAGATTATAGGGTACATTCTGAAATCTGTACAGCAATTTTCTCCCATGTGCTGCTTAAAGTTTAGAGAATTATCCCGATGGTGGCATGTATCTATGTATAGTTCAAAGTAAAATGAGGAATGATTTTTTTCCTTGACATTCAAAATATGCTAGTTTGCATTTGCATTTTTCTGCTGATTGCATTAACAATTTAAGATATTTCTAGTATCTGAGAAGCCAAGAGCAACTAGTTTCATTTCAAGGAAGAACTGTTTCTTCTTCTACTTTGTATTTTGGCATCTGTCCTTTGCAAGTACTTTGACCAAAGAATGGTGTGACTAGTTCAGTGACCCATAGATGCTCAGGGGCTATAACCCTAAAACACTTGCAAAGTTGCAAGCTCCATTAAGCACAGTGGAACTTGCTTCTGAGTAAACATGCATCCTATTTCTCGAACAGCAACCACCATGCTTCATGGCACACTGCCCTCGAAACTGAAGGGGAGTTCAATGTGCAGTTTCTGAAATAGCATGGGCATAGTCTACTCAAAGAACTAAGTAGTTAAAAATCCCATTGGATTTTATGCAAGCCCTTGAGTGAGCCAAAAGCAGCCATTTGCCCATATATAGAATAGTGCAACTGAGGATGCAATCCAGGACATATGACACACTTTTAATTCCAACTGCTTTCGATTACATGCTTAACTTGTGCTAGAGTGACCGAGTCCTGGGTCGGTTATTTTTTTATTTAAAGAATCGCTCTTCCTGGAATTTATGTTTCTAGAAGAAATTCAGGCAGAAGCACTGACATGTGCAAAAGTGGGTCAGAAATGCCTAGATTCCAACTATCTCTCTTTACCTGGGATAGGCCCTGTTTTCTCACTTTTCTGATATTTCTCTCCGGTTTGACTACAAGCCCTCTGTCATGCCCCTACTGGAGGAGTCCTCTTTAGAGTAGGAGCCAGAGCTCTCGGAGATGAAGAGTACCCCAGAACAACCTCAGAAGACCAGGATAAGCCTGGGCCCTTGTGGAAGATAACCTCAGGTCCATCCCTGCAAGAGGCAGGGACATACTGCCTCTGAGGGAGAGGCTGAGTGACACCCTGGCCCCCAAGAACGCTGTCGCCTGAAGAGGCACACCAGTAGGGTTCCTTTGAAAAGGAGCACTCAGTTACAAAGGAAGATTCCTCAAGAGGTAAGGATTCCTCGTGAACCCTCCTCATTGGTATGACTTCTGCTAGAGGGCCTATAACAAAGTGCAGCTGAGGCCTGGGCAGGGCTCAGGAAGCTCTCACTTTATAAGCCTCCAGTGTCAGACTGGCTAGTGCTGGAACAACATTGTTCTACTAGCTCCAGACCTCCAGTGCGTTATATCCTTGACTTTGCCTTGTGATTGATCCTCTGTGATACATACTGAGCCTTGGATTCTTGCTTGACTGTGCTTCTTGGACTGTGTACTGTATCTGACTGCTTATGTTGGACCAAGAAGAAAATGCTGGAGGAAGAATGGGCAATTCCCTTCCTGTCTCTCTCTTCTTTGAATTGATAACAGGATCTTAGGAATAGAGTAAGCAAGGCTAGAGGTCTATAAGGTGCAATATTTTATTTAAAAAATTATTAGTTTGCACAACTGTTCAAAAGGGAATGTATCCTTGTTGCTGAGGCAAAAGGCACAATACTCCCCGGCTGCAATTCAGTTGCGCTTATTTGATTGGTTGGGGAAAAGCATGTATGTGAATGTGCATGTGAATGTACCTCCCACTGTAAGTCATGCAGTATAGATGGACATCTATATCCAGATGTGAACCTAAATGGGGATGTCATCTACCTTCCCTGCATTACTTTCCAGGGAATATACATTTACATTCACATCCATCTCTACTTCCACACTCTGCCCCAACTGGCCATGCATAACTACGCAAGGGCTAGAGCTAGATCTGGGAGAGAGTCTTGCCAGGCAATGCTGGTGGGCAACAAAACTGCCAGAGGAGCACAGTAAGAGCACTGGCATGGTGATGCTTCCGTGAGTCAGGGCAATGTTCTCTACTTGATTGGCTGGGATCACCCAGTGAAGGAATCCAGTCCTGTCAAGAAAATGACATGGTGCAGAAGCAACAGCAAACTGGGGGAAAAATGGCTGTGAATAGGTACAAAAGTATATGAGAGAAAGAAATGTTTTTTTCACAGACCTCCCTCACACACACACACACACAAACACAAACACACTACAGCTCTGCCCAGCTCTGATGCGGGGTGGCAGCACCCTGGCATCAGCGACGCCAAAAGCGGGGTCGCCCCATTGCGGGGAGATGCTTCAGGGGAGATGCAAGGGCAAGGGCCACCCCCCTGGGTTGACTGGTCCTTGTGGCTTCTATATGTGGGTGTTGGTTGTTGTTGTTTTTGTATTGTTTTGTGTCTATTTTGCTAGGATCCTCTTATGTGCCTAGGTGAGAGGATATATGGCCAAGTTGGGGCACTTGAGGGGGCCCCAATTAGTGTGGTTATGGGTCAAGGGAGATATGGCTCTGGGAGGAGGGCTAGCCAGGTTAGGGGAACATGGCCCAGGCAGTTAACGGCTGTGCCATGTTCCGGCCCTCTCTCCAACCGCAGGCATGGTGGTTGCCCTATCAGCCTGCCCTCGGGTCTCCGGATGCTGCTTTTAAATGACAGATTGGTTCAAAGTAAGACCTCCCTCATCCATGACTTAATAGTGGATGGGGCGGCCGATCTGGCATGTATAACCAAGACCTGGGTGGGCAAGCTGGGAGGAGCTAGTCTCTCCCAGCTCTGCCCACCGGGGTACTTGGTTCAGCATAGGGATGTCAGAGAATTCTGCCACGGACTCCAGTGAGGCTGGATTCTAAAGAATCCGGCCCCCCGGAATCCGTGGCAGAATGGCCTCCCCCCCGCCACCCCGTGGAATCCCCCAGGACGGAGCTTACCTGGTGGCAGATGCGGCGGTGGCTCTGGTGGTGGTGGCGGCTCCAGCTGGTCTCCCAGCCAGCTGCTGCCGGGCTGCTGTGGCTGCAGATAGCGGCTGTCATAGCGGCCGCCATTTGCATCCTTGCAGTCAGCCGTGGTAGGCTACGTAAATACTTATGTAGCCTATCACGGCAAAGAGCAGGGACGCAAATGGCGGCCGCTATGCCATTTGCGTGGCTACCTTTACTGTGATGGGCTATGTAAATACTTACATAGCCTATCACGGCAAAGAGCGGGGGCACAAATGGCATGAATACTTACGTAGCCTATCACGGCTGACTGCAAGGCCTCAAATGGCGGCCGTAGCAGCCTGGCAGCGGCTGGAACTCTGGCTGTGGCTGGCCCTGGCCAGTGGCTCCACAGAGCCGCTGCGGAGCGGAGCCGGCCGGGGAGGATTCCGGGGGGAGGGACAGAGCGCCTCCCCCCACCGTGGATTGCCTGGCATGGAACAAGGTAAGTGTTTCGTACATCCCTAGTTCAACATCAGGGAACACCTGAGGGCTGGGGAGGGGGGGTTGCTGTGGTCATTTCCAGGCTTGTAAAAAAAGAAAAAAAAAGACATGATAGGCTACATAAAGATTTACGTAGTCTATCATGGCTAGGTTTTTAAAAAAAAACACATGACGTGATAGGCTACGTAAATCTTTACATATCCTATCATGGTTGGGTGGGTTTAAAAAACAAAACAAAACTGCGTACGCAAATGGCGGCGGCTACAGCCGCCGCCATTTGCGTTCCTTATTTTTGCTATCTTAATCTACGTAAATATTTACGTAGACTATGACGGCGAAAATAAAGGGGAATGCAAATAGCTTAGCAGGCGCTATTTGTGTCCCTTTTTGATTTGCTGTTTTAGCCGACGTAAAGATTTACGTAGGCTAAAACGGTGAATCAAAAAGGGACGCAAATAGCGCCCTCTATGCTATTTGTGTTCCCCTTTATTTTGGCTGTCATAGTCTACGTAAATATTTACGTAGATTGAGACGGCCAAAAAGAAGGAACGCAAATGGCGGTGGCCGTAGCCGCCGCCATTTGCGTACGCGGTTGTTGTTGTTTTTAACCCAGAGCCCTCTGCGGCTGGAAATCCGTCTGCGGACGGCTCTGGCCTGGCTGGGCCTGGCCGGCTGCTCCGTGGAGCTGCTGCGGAGCACAAGTGGCCACGGAGGATTCCGGGGGGGGGGAGGAATGGAGCGCCTCCCCCCCCGGCGAGGATTCCCGGGGGAGGGAACGGAACGTCTCCCCCCCCCATCAACATAATCTGCAAAAGGTAAGTGACTTTCGTACATCCTTATCTGTGGAATGCAGAAATGACCCGGACTGTTGACATGATTGCTCCTGAGCGCCTTCTCCTGAGAGAGCTCAAACTGCTCAATGGTATACCCCAGAGCTGAGAGCGATGAAACAAAATAGGAGTCTGCTTGAGTACAGATGGAGAACAACTCCTAGTGGATGCAATCGAATGTTGGTATGTGGCTATGGTAATGTATATTCAGGGACAGTGAGGGTGGCAAGGAAACATTATCTTGCTGCCTCTGTTGAAACTTTTGTCTGCTGCCCAGCGGAGCTTTTCAGAGTTGTCTGGGGGGTATTATATGCTGGACCTAAGGACACTGTAGATCCCTCTGAGGCCCACTGTGATGCATTTGCTAACCACTTCTAGTATCTTCTCTTGCATCTGCCAGGACTTAGACTCCAGTGTTACAGCAGATGAATCTGGTGAGGTACCTAGGGATGTACGAATCACTTACCTGTTCCGGTCGGGGCATCTGTTGGGGGGGAGGGGCTCTGTCCCTCCCCCCAGAATTCTCGCCGGGAGGGAGGCACTCCGTCCCTCCCCCCAGGAATCCTCAACAGCCGGCTCCGCTCTGCGGGGATTGCGCAGAGCCGCCAGCCAGCTCTGCCAGCAGCCGGACATCTAGCCGCTGGCTAACAGGGACGCAAATGGCAGCTGCTGTAGCCGCTGCCGTTTGCATCCCTGTATTCAGCCGTGATAGGCTGCATAAAGACTTATGTAGCCTATCACGTATGGGTTAAAAAACAAAAACGCGTACGCAAATGGCGGCGGCTACGGCGCTGCCATTTGCATTCCTTATTTTTGGCTGTCTTAGTCTACATAAATATTTATGTAGACTAAGACGGCGAAAATAAGGGGGAACACAAATAGCGTAGCGGGTGCTATTTGCATTCGCCTTTATTTTCACCGTCTTAGTCTTAAATATTTACGTAGACTAAGACGGCCAAAAATAAGGAATACAAATGGCGGCGGCCATAGCCACCACCATTTGCGTACGCATTTTTTTTTTTTAACCCAGACATGATAGGCTACGTAAGTCTTTACGTAGCCTATCACATCTATGTAAAAAAAAAAAACAGAAGCGACCAGACTGCAAGTGGCGGCAGCGGCAGCCGGTTGGAAGACCAGCCGCCGCCGCTGGAGCTGCCGCCATCCAGAACATCTGCCCCAGGTAAGTCTCATCCCGGGGGGGATCCGCGGGGGGGGGCAGGCCGTTCCGCCATGGATTTGGGGGGGGGGCGAATGCAATGGCATTCGGCCTCACCGAGATGCGTGGTGGAATTCTCTGACATCCCTAGAGGTAGCCAGAGCACAGCCTTGTCCTGTTCTCCTGGATGAGTTTCAGTTGGTACAGCTCAAGGATGTTGACAAGGTGCTTGGACAGGTTCATGCAACCACTTCTGTACTGGATCCTTGCCCCTCTTGGCTGATAAAAACTGGCAGGGAAGGAACAGCTGGCTGGGCCACGGAGGTGATTAATGCCTCCTTGTGAGAGGGGGTCGTCCTGGGCTTCCTCAAAGAGGCAGTAGTGAGACCACCCCTAAAGAATCCTCCCTGAATCCGGAAAATCTTAGTAATTTTGGGCCAGTGGGAAATGTTCCTTTCCAGGGCAAGGTTCTTGAGTGTGTGGTTGCCAACCAGCTCCAGACACTCTTGGATGAGGCTGATTATCTAGATCCATTTCAGTCAGGGTTCAGGCCAGGTTTTGGCATGGAAACAGCCTTGGTTGCCCTGTATGATGACCTATGTCAGGAGAGAGACGGGGGAGTGTGACCTTGTTGATTCTTCTTGATCTCTCAGCGGCTTTCGATACCATCAACCATGGTATCCTTCTGGGATGATAGTCTGAGCTGGGAGTAGGGATGTCAGAGAATTCTGCCACGGATCTCAGTGAGGCTGAATGCCAGTGCATTCGGCCCCCTGAAATCCGTGGCAGAACAAAGCCCCCTGCCCCCCACCCCACGAAAGGCGCGCGAAACGGAGCACTTACCTGCTGCCGTCTGCGCTGACTTGTGAATGGTGGCGTAGATGTGGCCGCCATTCTCTTCTTCATTATAGCCATGATAGGCTACGTAAATAATTACGTAGTCTATCACGGCTAACGCAGGGACGCCATTTGCTTTCCCTTTTTTTTCCCTCACCGTAATAGCCTACGTAAATACTTACTTAGCCTATCACGGCAAAAACAAAACAAAACAGTGGACGCAAATGGCGACGGCTACGGTGGCCGCCATTTGCGTTCCTTTTTTTCCCCCGTTTTAGGCTATGTAAATATTTACGTAGGCTATTACGGCGGAAAAAAAAAAGGGAACGCAAATGGCATAGTGGCCACCATTTGCGTTCCCTTTTTTCCTCGCCATAATAGCCTGTGTAAATATTTATGTAGGCTAAAACGGCAAAAAAAGGGGGACGCAAATGGCGGCCACTGTAGCCGCCGCCATTTGCGTCCGCTGTTTGTTTTTGCCATGATAGGCTATGTAAATATTTACGTAGCCTATCACGGTAAAATACAGGGACGCAAATGGTGGCGGCTATGGCAGCCGCCATTTGCGTCCCTGCAGGCTGCCCAGCGGCCGGATGTCCGGCTGTGGGTGGCCCTGGCCGGTGGCTCCGCGGATTTTCCACGGAGCGGAGCCAGCTGGACAGAATTTCAGGGGGAGGGACGGAGCGCCTCCCCCCCACCATGAATGTCACCCTTCGAAAAGGTAAGTGACTTTCGTACATTCCTAGCTGGCAGTGGGAGGCACTGCATTGCAGTGGTTTCACTCCTACTTGGATGGTCAGCTCCAGAAGGTGGTGCTTGGGGAATATTGATCAGCCCTGTGGATTCTCCAGTAAGGAGTGCCACAGGGGTCAGTTCTGTCCCCATGCTATTTAACATCTACATGAAACGGTTGAGTGCGGTGATCCAGAGTTTTGGGGTGCATTGTCATCAGTATGCTGATGACATGCAGCTCTATTTCTCCTTTTCATCTTCTTTAGGTGAGGCTGTGGATATGCTAAATCAATGTCTGGCTGCAGCAATGGACTGGATGAGGGCTAATAAACTGAAACACAATCCAGACAAGACTGAGATGCGGCTGGTGGGTGGTTCTGCTGACCGGAGGGAGGGTGCTCAACCTGTTCTGGATGGGGTTCCACTCCCCCTGAAGGAGCAGGTTTGTAGCTTGGGGGTTCTCCTGGAGCCATCTTTGTCACTTGGGGCTCAGGTGGCCTCAGTGGCACAGAGTGCCTTCTACCACCTTTGGTTGGTGGCTCAGCTACACCCCTATCTGGACAGGGATAACCTGGCTTCAGTTGTCTTTGCTCTTGTAATCTCCAAGTTAGATTACTGCAATGCACTGTATGTGGGGCTGCCTTTGAAGACGGTTTGGAAACTGCAGCTCATGCAAAATGCAGCGGCCAGATTGCTAACGGGGACCAGAAGGTCCAAACATATAAGACTGACTCTGGCCCGCTTGCACTGGCTGCCTGTACGTTTCCGAGCCCGATTAAAGGTGCTCGTTTTAACCTATAAAGCCTTACACGGCTTGGGACCACAGTACCTGATGGAGCGCCTCTCCTGATATGAACCTACCCGTATACTATGCTCAACATCTAAGGCCCTCCTCCAGCTGACTACACTGAGGGAAGCTTGGAAGAAGGCAACAAGGGAGAGGGCCTTTTTGGTGGTGGCCCCCAATGGAATGATCTCCCCGACGAGTCCCACCTGGCACAAACATTGTTATCTTTTCAGTGCCAGATTAAGACCTTTCTCTTCTCCCAGGCATTCGACAGTATATTTACCCAGAAAACATCCTTCATCCATGACATGATTCTGGATGAAGGTGCAGACTTGGCATGTATTACAGAGATCTGGCTGGCTGAGACCAGTATTCCAACTCTGGCGGCCATGTGCCCAGCCAAATTTTTGTATGCATAGCAGCCGAGGGCTGGGGATTGGGGAGGGGGAGTGGCTGTTATCTACTGGGAGTCCTTGGTCTTCACCAGACCTCCTTTCTGGGAGACCAAGGTTGCTGAGTGCATGTACTGGAGGTTGGGCAGTCTGGGGATTCTGCTTGTGTACCATCCACCCCGCTGCATGACTGACTCACTGCCCGAGGAGCTTGAGGTGGTCTCTGATGTGCATGTGCAGTCCGCTAACTTATTGGTGTTGGGGGACTTCAATGTACATTCAGAGGCCATCCTCATGGGGGCACCTTGGGACTTCATGGAGACCATGGCTTCCTGGGGGCTGTACCCTATTCTAACTGGGCCCACCCATGTAGCCGGTCATGTGCTAGACCTTGTGTTTGTTTCTGGAGAAGTGGGGAGTGATCTGGAAGTCAGGGGTATATCCACCCCCCCCCCCTTGTGATGGTCAGATCACTATCTGGTGACGTTGGACTTCTTGGTTCCTCAACCCCTCTGCAGGGGTGGAGGACCCATTAAAATGGTCCGCCCCAGGCGTCTTATGGATCCGAATAGATTCCTGAACGCGCTTGAAGATTCTCTGGAGCACACAAATGGCCACTCAGTTGAGGCCCTGGTGGGTGGCTGGAATGCTGCAATCACTGGGGCATTAGATGGGGTGGCTCTGAAATGCCCTCTCCCCCTGAACAGGGTTTGAACTGCACCATGGTTCAATAGTTACGAGCCCTGAAACAGGAGGTGAGACGGCTAGAGCACCAGTGGCAGAAGTCTCGCTCTGAAGACGATTGGATACGGGCTAGAACTGTATCTTCAGCCTATCACATGGCAATGAAGGCAGCAAAAAAGGAATATTATGCGGCCCTATCATGTCCACAGAGTACTGTCCTAGGAGGCTGTTCCAAGTGGTCTGGAGCCTGGTCGGTCCAGTTGCTCAGGAACCCCTGGAGCATTCTAAGGCCTTCTGTGAGGCCTTGGCAAGGCACTTTGCAGATAAAATTGATCAGATTAGGCGTGTTATTCCGTGCGCCGTGGATACAGTTAGCGAGTGAGCGGCGGCCTGTGGCAAACTGGTTTTGTGGGATCGGTTCCAGCTTCTTCCTTCTGATAAAGTGGACAAGGTGCTTTCATCTGTAAAGCCGACCACCTGCTTACTTGATCCTTGCCCATCTTGGCTCATTATGAGCTGCAGAGAGAGCTTCAACAATTGGGCAGTATAGAAATGAAATAAATAAAAAATAAAAATAATAGAGATTGCGTGAGGGGATCAGGGTGGTGGAGAAAACCTCCCTTGAGGAGGGAGGGATGCCATCAGCCCTCAAGGAGGCAGTGATAAGACCGCTCTTAAAGAAGCCCTCTTTCTATCCCTAAGTTTTGAACAACTTTCACCCAGTCTTGAATCTGCCATTTTTGGGCAAGATCATTGAGCGGGTGGCGGCGATGCACTTAAAGGCACACTTGGAAGAAGCCAATTATCTAGACCCATTTCATTTGGGCTTCAGGCCTGGGCATGGGACAGAAACGGCCTCAGTCGCCTTGATGGATGATATGAGGAGGGCTCTGGATAGGGGTGAATGCTCCTTCCTTGTTCTCCTCAACCTCTCAGCAGCTTTTGATACCGTTGACCACGGTATCCTCCTGGACCGCCTGGAGGGGTTGGGCATTGGAGACACCGTATTGCGGTGATTCCGGTCCTTCCTCTCTGGCAGGTACCAGAGGGTAGCACTGGGAGAGGAGGTTTTGTACCGTGGCTGCTCACTTGTGGGGTGCCACAGGGTTCCATCCTTTCCCCGATGCTGCTTAACATCTATGTGAAGCCTCTGGGGGCTATCATCAGGAGGTTTGGGGTGCGGTGTCATCAATATGCGGATGACACGCAGCTTTAACTCTTGTTCAAATCTTCACCAAGGTTGGCCGTAGAATCCCTGTCCAAATGTCTGGAGACGGTGAGTGGCTGGATGGGGAGGAATAAGCTGAAGCTGAACCCTGACAAGACCGAGGTACTTTTGGTAGGGATGTACGAAAGTCACTTACCTTTTGGAAGGGTAACATTCGCGGTGGGGGGGAGGCGCTCTGTCCCTCCCCCCGAAATTCTCTCCGGCTGGCTCTGCTCCACGGCGATTCCGCGGAAACAGTGGCCGGGGCCGCCCACAGCCGGACATCCAGCCACTGGGCAGCATGCAGGGACCCAAATGGCTAGGGATGGACGAAAGGGACTTACCTTGTCCCGCAGCTTGCTTCGTGGTGGGGGGGAGGTGCTTCGGTTCTCCCCCCAAAGTTCAGGTGAGGGGGGGAGGTGCCCCGCCTTGCCCAGCCGAAATTCAGGCCGGGGGGGAGGCGCCCCATCCCTTACTGGCGAAATTCAGGCCGGGGAGGAGCGCCCCATCTTCCCGGCCGTGAAAAACAAAGTAAAAAAAAAACCAAACACACACACCCGCGATAGGCTACGTAATGATTTGCGTAGCCTATCATGGCTAGATTTCCAAAGTCAGCCGTGATAGGCTACGTAAATCGTCACATAGCCTATCACGGGTGTGTGTTTTTTTTTTCTGTACTTTTTTATTTTGTAATGGTGGCGGCGGAAGCCGGTCAGGAGACCGGGCGCCGCCCCCGCCGAAACGCTGCCGAAACGCCTCCGGGACCCGCTGCCGAGAGGGACATTCGGCCATGGTAAGTCCCATCCCGGGGTGGGGCGGGGGGCCGGCGGAGAATTTCCCCAACACTTTCGGGGGGCTGAATGCGTCGGCACTCGGCCTCCCGAAGATTCGTGGAGAAATTCTCCGCCATCCCTACAAATGGCGGCTGCCATAGCCGCCGTCATTTGCATCCCTGTATTTTGGCATGATAGGCTACGTAAATATTTATGTAGCCTATCACGGCAAAAAAAACAACAACAGTGGATGCAAATGGCGGCGGCTATGGCTGCCGCCATTTGCGTTCCCTTTTTTTGGCTGTTTTAGCCTACGTAAATATTTATGTAGGCTATTATGGTGGGAAAAAAAGGGAATGCAAATGGCGGCCACTATGCCATTTGCGTTCCTTTTTTTTCCCCATTGTAATAGCCTACGTAAATATTTTATGTGATAGGCCATTTGCGTCCCTGCTTTAACAGGTGGTGGGGTGGGTTGCTCCATTTCGCCACAGATTCCGGGGGGCCGCATTCACTGGAATACGGCCCCCCTGGGATCCGTGGTGGATTTCTCTAACATCCCTATTTTCTGGGCCAAATTCAAGGTGTTGGTTTATGGTTTTGACCTTTAAAACCCTATGTGGTTCTGGCGCAGCCTATCTCAAGGAGCGCCTCCAGCAACACCAGACAGGCCACTTAACAAGATCAGCCTCGGATGGCCTTCTTTCTGTCCCATCAGTAGGGATGTCAGAGAATTCCACCATAGATCTCGGTGGGGCCGAATGCATGGCGGATCCCCCCCGGGACGAGACTTACCTGGGGCGGATGTTCCGGACAGCAGCAGCTCTGGCGGCGGCTTCAGCTGGTCTTCCAACCGGTTGCCACCGCCGCCATTTGCAGTCTCGTCTTTTTTTTTTTTTACATCAGTGATAGGCTACGTAAAGACTTACGTAGCCTATCACGGTTGGGTTAAAAAAAATAAAAAAACACCCAGTACACTATTTGCATTCCCCTTTCTTTTCTTCGTCTTAGTCTATGTAAATATTTACGTAGACTAAGACGGCCAAAAATAAGGAACGTAAATGGTGGTGGCCATAGCCGCCATTTGCATATGCATTTTTTTTTTTTTTTACCCAGAGCCCTCCGCGGCCGGAAATTCAGCTGCGGACGGCCCTGGCCTGGGCCTGGCCGGCTGCTCTGCGGAGACGCCGCGGAGCACAGCCGGCCGTCGAGGATTCCAGGGGGGAGGACCGGATCGCCTCCCCCCCATCGAGGATTCCGGGGGGAAAGACGGAACGCCTCCCCCCCCATGAACAGAATCCACGAAAAGGTAAGTGACTTTCGTACATCCCTACCCATCAGCCAGGACAGCTAGGCTGGTAGGGATGTACGAAAGTCACTTATCTTTTCGCTCCGCACCTCCCCCCGAAATCCTAACTCAGCCTCTTTAATGAGCTTCCGCCATGCACTGAAAACTTGGTTGTTCAGGCAGGCATTGGGGCCAGTTAGGGTAGTTTTAAATGATGTTTTAATGTATAATTTTACTGTTTTAAATTGTACCATTGTACATTGCCCAGAGTAGCCAGGTGACCGGCCAGCTGGGCGATTAAAACATTTAATTAATTAATTAATTAATTAATCTATGATAATTTATTTATTTTATTTATTAAATTTATTAATCGCCCATCTGGTTGGTCACCCAGCCCCTCTGGGCGATGTACAAAGTATATAATAAAACAGTTTAACACAATAAAATTCTACAGTAAAAAATTTTCTAAAATACCCTAACCCACCCCAAATGCCTGCCTGAGCAACCACGATGCACGGTGGAAGGTCATTAAAGAGGGGGCGTGGCAGAGTTCCCTAGGGAGGGAGTTGCACAGAGTGGGGGCCACCACAGAGAAGGCCCTCTCCCTCGTCCCCACCAGTCTAGCTATCCTGGCTAATAGGACAGAGAGAAGACCATCTAAGGCTGAGTGTTTAATTGATCCTGGAATGTTTTATGGCTATGGTTGTTTGTTTTTGAGATTGTTTGTTTGAAGTTGTTTTAGATATATGCTTCTTTTGTATATATTGTCTGTTGATTTTTTTTTTATGTAAATGGTTTTTAATCTCTGTACATTGTATTTTAATGTTTGTAATCTTTGTAAACTGCCCAGAGAGCTCTGGCTATTGGCTGGTATAGAAATGTAAATAATAATAATAATAATAATAATACACACTGGCCCAATCATTTTCACATTAAACATGGAACCTCATAATAATTCACTGCAGTAATAGACAGAACAGCCTGTTTTTCTTTTGTCCAAGGACAAGCCTGTACACTTGGCAACCCTAATGTCTATATTAGCCTATTGAAGGAAGAGCCATTTTTGTTTCATTACTCCTCTATTAGTTAATAAATCTGAGTAAAAATATACATTGGGGCCAAAGTAAACATTATCATATTAAGTTGTACTTGCTTTGTTGCACAAGGGCATGAATCTCCCTGTAGAATCAATCTTTCACCTCAATGAAGGTGAAATAGAGAAAAAAAACCCATATATTTCATTCGGAGAATCTCTTGACTCCATTAATCAGCTGAGCCTGGAGAAGCCCCAGTGAAATATTACATAGGAAGCTTCTGTACACCAAGTCAGACATCTGTCCAATATCATCTGCTTGAATAGGGCCAGTTTTCCATGGACTGAGACATAGCTCCTTCCCAACCCTGCTGCCTGAGCAACTTTGAACTGGAGATGCTAGCGACTGAACCTGGGACTGTATGCATGCAAACATGTGCTCTAGCACTGAGTTATGACCTCTCCTAATCTCTTCAGTGACTACACAGGAAAGAAACCAGGTAGGAGCTAGATGTGACCACCAGAATTCAAACCCTGTCGATTCTCCTGGATCTCTCAGCGGCTTTCGATACCATCGACCATGGTATCCTTCTGGATAGGTTGTCTGGGTTGGGAGTTGGAGGCACTGCACTGCAGTGGTTCTGCTCCTACTTGGATGGCCGACTCCAGAAGGTGGTGCTGGGGGATTACTGCTCTGTGCTGTGGCAATTGTGCCATGATGTCCCACAGGGCTCTATTTTATCCCCCATGCTGTTTAACATCTACATGAAACCGCTGGGGGAGGTCATCCGGAGGTGTGGGCTGAGGTGCCATCAATATGCGGATGCCACCCAGCTCTACCTCTCTTTCTCATCAAACCCAGGTGAGGCAGTGGCTGTTCTGAATCAGGGCCTGAGCACAGTAATGGACTGGATGAGGGCCAAAAAACTGAAACTCAGTCCAGACAAGACGGAGGTACTGTTAGTTGGTGGTTCGTCTGCCCGGCTAGGTGATATTCAACCTGTATTGAATATTTCGCTATTTCGCAAAAAACGCTATTTGCGTTGCCCTTATTTTCGCCATAGTCTACGTAAATCTTTACGTAGACTACAGGGACCAAATAAGGAACACGAATGGCGGCTCCCTATGGGGGCCGCCATTAGCCGTACGTGCTTTTTTTTTTTTTTTTAAGTCACCCGTGATAGGCTACGTGACGATTAACGTAGCCTATCATGGCTGACTTTGCAAATCTAGCCATGATAGGCTACGTTAATCGTTACGTAGCCTATCACAGGGGCGTTTGTTTTTTGTTTTTTACTTTTCTTGTAATGGCGGCGGCGGCAGCCGGTCGAAAGACCGGCTGCCGCCCCCACCCCTGACGAAGACCTGCCGAACCGCCGCTGGGACCCGCCGCCGGGAGGGACATTCGTGAAAGGTAAGTCCCATCCCGGGGGGGGGGAGAATTTCTCCCCGAACAACCTTCGGAGGACCAAATGCGTTGGCGCTCAGCCCCCCGAAGTTTCGGGGAGAAATTCTCCCCCATCCCTACCCGTGACCACCGTTATGGTGGCACCTCCCCGACCCCCTGAGTTGCCCAATAGTCCTCCCAGGCACATATTAAAATGTTAGGATATAAAATGCTCAACAGTTTAAAAGAATATAAAAGATAAAAGAGATAAAAGAGAACAGCAGCTAAGAAGGAACAGATAAAGTCCACGTTTGCCCCTTTCCCCTTGTCTTTAAAGCTGTTGCCCTCCGCTGCTGCTATTTGCTGCTGGTATTGTGGCTGCTGGTGTCTCTGGAGAGGCAGGTGGGTAGGTCTTCAGATCCTACGCGACTCCAAGTGCAACGCCGAGGCGCTGCCTCTGGCAGCCCCGCCTTAAGTACCTGTGGGCGGGGGCAGAAGCAGGCTCAGGCTTAGGATCCACCCGGTGCAGCTGCTGGCTGGTCCTCCTTCCCCAGGCTCCTTCCCGAGCAGCCTCTGGCAGCCCCGCCTTAAGTACCTGTGGGCGGGGGCAGAAGCAGGCCCAGGCTCAGGATCCACCTGGTGCAGCTGCTGGCTGGTCCTCCTTCCCCAGGCTCCTTCCCGAGCAGCCTCTGGCAGCCCCGCCTTAAGTACCTGTGGGCGGGGGCAGAAGCAGGCTCAGGCTCAGGATTAACCCGGTGCATCTGCTGCCTGGTCCTCCTTCCCCAAGCTACTGTGAGTGGGTGGTTCGTCTGCCCAGCTAGGTGATATTCAACCTGTTCTAAAGGATCACGTTCGTAGTTTGGGGGTGCTCTTGGATCCAGAACGGTCACTTGAGGCACAGGTGAACTCAGTGGCACAGAGCACTTTTTATCAGCTTAGGCTGGTATACCAACTATGTCCTTATCTGGACAGAGATAGCCAAGCTACAGTTATCCATGCTCTGATAACTTTTCGTCTGGATTACTGCAATGCGTTATACGTGGGGCTAGGGATGTCAGAGATTCCGCCATGGATCTCAGTGAGGCTGAATGCCAGTGCATTCGGCCCCCCGAAATCCGTGGCGGAACGAAGCCCCCCGCCCCCCCACACCGCAAAAGGCGCGTGAGACAGAGCACTTACCTGCTGCCATTTGCTTCTTCATTATAGCCGTGATAGGCTATGTAAATACTTACGTAGCCTATCACAGCTAACGCAGGAATGCCATTTATGTCCCTGCGGAGGCCGTGATAGGCTACATAAGTATTTACTTAGCCTATCACAGCAAAAAAAAAAAAAGGGAACACAAATGGTGGCAGCTACGGCGGCTGCCATTTGCATTCCCTTTTTTTTTGCCGTGATAGGCTACGTAAATATTTACGTAGCCTATTACGGCAAAAGACAGGGGCGCAAATGGCGGCCACTACGGCGGCCGCCATTTGCGTCCCTGTACAGGCTGCCCAGCGGCCGGATGTCCAGCTGCGGGCGGCCCTGGCTGGCAGCTCCACGGGGTCGCCCGGGGAGAATTTCGGGGGGAGAGATGGAGCGCCTCCCCCCCACGAATGTCACCCTTCGAAAAGGTAAGTGACTTTCGTACATCCCTACGTGGGGCTGCCTCTGAAAATGGTCCGGAAACTTCAGCTGGTCCAAAATAGGGCAGCAGGATTGTTAACAGGGCCTGACCAATGAGCTGATATTACGCCAGTACTTTTCCATCTGCACTGGCTGCCAGTCCATTTCTGGGCCCGATTCAAAGTACTGGTATTAACATTCAAAGCCCTTAACGGCTTGGGGCCAGGTTATTTGAAGGATCGCCTCCTCCCATATGTGCCTGCCCGGACCATAAGATTAGGGATGTATGAAACTCACCTTTTCGCGGAATCTTTCATGTTGGGGGGGGAGGCGCTCTGTCCCTCCCCCCCGGATCCTCGACGGTTGGCTCTGCTCCACGGCCAGGCCGCGGAGCAGCCGGCCAGGGCCGTCCGCAGCCGGATTTCCAGCCGTGGACGAGCTGCTGCAGATGCAAATGGCGGCTGCTGTAGCGTCCAGCCAGGCAGCTGTGATAGGTGACGTAAGAATTTACATAGCTTACCATGGCATGCTCCCCCCCAAAAACAGTGTACGCAAATGGCGGCGGCTACGGCGGCCACTATTTGCGTTGTCTATTTTTCGCCATTCTAGCCTACAGAAATATTTACGTAGGCAATTACAGTAGGGGTGGACGAAAGTCACTTACCTGTCCTCGAAGGACGTTCGCGGTGGGGGGGAGGCACTTCGCTGCTCCCCCCGCAAAGTTCCGGCCGGGGGGGGAGGCTTCCCGCCTCGGCCCAGCCGAAATTCAGGCCGGGGGGGAGGCTTCTCGCCTCGGCCCAGCCGAAATTCAGGCCGGGGAGGAGGCTTCCCGCCTCGCCCAGCCACGAACGCGAAAGTTAAAAAAAAAAACGCCCCCTGATAGGCTACGTGACGATTCACATAGCCTATCTCGGCTAGATCTGCAAAGTCAGCCGTGATAGGCTACGTCAATCGTCACGTAGCCTATCACGGGTGACTTTAAAAAAAAAAGCGCGTACGCTAATGGCGGCCCCCATAGGGAGCCGCCATTCGCGTTCCTTATTTAGTCGCTGTAGTCTATGTAAAAGTTTACGTACACTACGGCGAAAATAAGGGCAACGCAAATAGCGTTGCCCTTATTTTCGCCGTAGTCTACGTAAACATTTACATAGACTACAGCGACCAAATAAGGAACGGGAATGGCGGCTCCCTATGGGGGCCGCCATTATCCGTACGCGCTTTTTTTTTTTTTTAAAGTCACCCGTGATAGGCTACGTGACGATTGACGTAGCCTATCACGGCTGACTTTGCAGATCTAGCCGTGATAGGCTACGTGAATCGTCACGTAGCCTATCAGGGGGCGTTTTTTTTTTCTTTTATTGCAATGGCGGCGGCGGCAGCCGGTCGAAAGACCGGCTGCCACTCCCGCCCCGCTCGAACACCCGCTGAACTGCCGGCCGGACCCACCGCCGGGAGGGACATTCGGTGAAGGTAAGTCCCGACCCGGGGGGGGGGTGCGGGGGGTGGGGGGGGTTCGGAGGATTTCTCCCCGAAGCTTGTTCGGGGGGCCGAACACGTTGGCGCTCGGCCCCCCGTAGTTTCGGGGAGAAATTCTCCGCCAACCCTAAATTACAACCACAACAAAAAAAGGGGAACCGCAAATAGCGTAGTGGGCGCTATTTGCGTTTCCTTTTTTTTCGTCGTAAAAGCCTAAGTAAATATTTACGTAGGATAAAATGGCGGAAAAAAAAGAACGCAAATAGTGCCCACTACGCCATTTGCGGTTCCCTTTTTTTGCCATAATTGCCTATGTAAATATTTACTTAGGCTAGAACGGCGAAAAATAGAGGATGCAAATGGCAGCCGCCGTAGCTGCCACCATATGTGTACGCTGGGTGTTTTTTTTTTTTTTTTAAGGGTTAGCCGTGATAGGCTACGTAAATTCTTACATAGCCTTTCACAGCTTGAAGGACGGCAATGGCGGCTGCAGCAGCCTGGCTGCGGCCGGCCAGCAGACCAGCCGCCGCTGCCTCTGGAGCCACCACATCCACCCCAGGTAAGTTCCATCCTGGGGGATTCCGCAGGGGGGGCGGGGGGGGCAGGCAGGCAGGAGGCCGTTCCGCCACAGATTCCGGGGGGAAGCCTCACTGGAATCTGTGGTGGAATTCTCTGCCATCCCTACTTAAGATCATCTTCAGAGTCCCTTCTCCGTGAGCCCCTGCCAAAGGAAGTGAGGGGGGTGGCTACTAGGAGGAGGGCCTTTTCTGCTGTGGCACCCCAGCTGTGTAATGAGTTCCCTAGTGAAGTTTTGCCTGGCACCTATATTGTATTCTTTTCGGCGCCAGGTGAAGACCTTTTCATTTTCCCAGGCATTTTAGCATTTTAGCTCTTTAGACTTTTAGCTTTGCTGTTTTAAATCTGTATTTTAAATCCCTGGACTGCTGATAGGTTTTATTCTGGTTGTATTGTTTACTGTGGTTTTAATGTTTTATATATTGTGTATTGTTTTATTGTGTGCTCTTTGGTTTTAATTTTTGTGAACCACCCAGAGAGCTTTGGCTATTGGGCGGTATAGAAATGAAATGAATAAATAAAATAAATAAATAATAAATAAACCCAAGCCAGCAAACCAGTTTTCCCTTCTTGGCAAGGAACAGCCTGATGAAAACTGTTCCATCTGCAAACTTGAGCTTCAAATACTGAAAAACTGGGGTGCCTAGCAATACTGTTCTTGACAATTTGCTGTTTAACTGACTAGCCTATTGGATTTGCCACTGTATTTGCCTAGCTTAGAGACTTTCCCAGCCAGAGCAGGACATCCTGTAAGGGAGATGAATTTGTCAGTTCTGGTTTCTTCAGCATTCAAATTTCTTAAATCTCAAGTTCTTTTCATCCCAATTATGGAGACATTTGCAATTTTTGGTAAATTATTATAAAAAAAGAAACTGAAATGAAATTCTCACCCATCTCTACCTGTGATCCCCAGCAGGAAATTATGTTTTGTGCATCATTTGCAGCCAAACAGAACTTGAACAAATTGCTCCTTGAGAATTTGCATGCTTGCTATTACAGTGTGACACCTTAAGTAGAGTATCTGGTGCAAGGCTTCCTGTAATCCAGGTGATGGCAAGCACCTTGTCTAATTAAGCAGAGGCAGGCAAACTTCAGGAATCTACTGTGTGTGTGTGTTTTTAACTAGAACACTTCACATCCACCAACCAGATGCAGGTGCAAAACATGGCAGGCTATATCATATGCTAAGAATTAAGGAACAGGGTGCTTCTGAGCATATTATGTAGGAGTGGACGAAAGTCACTTACCTGTCGTCGAAGGCCGTTCGCGGTGGGGGGGAGGCCCTTCGCTGGTCCCCCCGCGAAGTTCAGGCCGGGGGGGGGAGGCTTCCCGCCTCGGCCCGGCTGAAATTCAGGCCGGAGGGGAGGCTTCCCGCCTCGCCCGGCCGAAATTCAGGCCGGGGAGGAGGCTTCCCGCCTCGCCCGGCCGCGAACGCGAAAGTAAAAAAAAACAAACACGCCCCCTGATAGGCTACGTGACGATTCACGTAGCCTATCATGGCTAGATCTGCAAAGTCAGCTGTGATAGGCTACGTCAATCGTCACGTAGCCTATCACGGGTGACTTAAAAAAAAAAAAGCGTGTACGCGAATGGCGGCCCCCATAGGGAGCCGCCATTCGCGTTCCTTATTTGGTTGCTGTAGTCTACGTAAATGTTTACGTAGACTACGGCGAAAATAAGGGCAACGCTATTTACGTATGCGCTTTTTTTTTTTTTTTTTTAAAGTCACCCGTGATAGGCTACGTGACGATTCACGTAGCCTATCACGGCTGACTTTGCAGATCTAGCCGTGATAGGCTACGTGAATCGTCACGTAGCCTATCAGGGGGCGTTGTTGTTTTTTTTTACTTTCGCGTTCGCGGCCGGGCGAGGCGAGGTGCCTCCTCCCCGGCCTGAATTTCGGCCGGGTGAGGCGGGAAGCCTCCCCCCCGGCCTGAACTTCGCGGGGGGAGCAGCGAAGCGCCTCCCCCCCACCGCGAACAAGCTGCGAGAAAAGGTAAGTGACTTTTGTCCACCCCTACTACTAAGTCACAGCCTGATCTTAGTAGCCTACTACTAAGTCCCAACAGCAGTACCATCACCAAACAAATATGTGGCCCAAAAGAAATACATAAATTAAGACATGGGTCCCCAAGTGCATGTTTTAGGCTAAAAGGTGTTCTTGGTTCAATCATGATAAAACTGAAGACTAAGTTCTAAAAGCCAACCATGGCCAACAGGTGAAGAAGTGTTCATCATACAAAACCAAGTGTTTCATTATAGAGCTTGAGAGCTTGCTGCTTTGCTGTGCATTGTGTGGGTGGCATTTTCCACTCAAGATGATGCTATGCAGAGCGTCTTATATCAGGCATCATTCACATTTGGTGATGGACATGGCTACCCATCTTGCCCTCTTCCCTGGGAACAATGCTATGTCATCATGCAGCATTTGTTTCCAGGCCACTCTGGCTGTGTTTTTAAATGGGACAGCAGCTGGGCTGCTAAGTGCAGCTAAACCGCCCCACTGGACGGACAACTTAGCTTTTTTTTTTTAAAGTTTTTTTTAAGTTTTTTTTTTAAGTTACAAAAATTTTGTAAATTTTATACAATTTTTTAAAAACTAAAAACCATCATCCACCTTGTTGAAAAGTAACTACACCTCTACCCCAAAGTGCTGCATCATTCCCTCACCCACTGACTGGGCCTCCCTCCTTTGGCCTGCCAGCGAACACCACGGTGGCTTAGAAATATCGTTTAAATAGCCTACATCTTCTGGAGTGATTTAGCATTGCTCCAGAACACCGCTTTGAGCTGCCATGGCACTACTGCTGCCACCCTACCTGACTGCCGGTTATGGCCATCAACATAGGAGGGAGGCCACTGGAATCAGCTGAGCCCTGACTGGCAGCAGCTCTCCGTGGCTGCAGGCAGAGAGATGCTTCCCAGTCCTGCTCCCTGAGATCCTTTTAACTGCAGATGCTGGAGAATGAGCCTGGGAATTTTTAAAGCATGTGCTCTACCACTGACCTATGAGCCCTTGCTATGTATATGCATATTGAAAGCTGCTGTGATTTGGGAAAGCCAGTATCATGCAGAGTGCTGGACTGGAGCTGGGGAAAGCCATATTAAAATCCTTGCTCGGCCATGAAGCTCACTAGTTGACCTTGGACCAATCTCTTTCTCTTTCAAGCTAATGTAGCTCACACGATTGTTGTAAACTTGAACACAAGCAAACTCCATTGGCCCATGATCTAACTCATTATTATCCTCCCTGACTGGCGGTGAGTCCCAACTCCCAAGCTGTCAGGCAGAGGATATCCCCCAGCCTTGCTACCTGAGATCTTTTTAACTGGAGAAGCCAGGAATTAAACCCAAGGCCTTTTGTATGCAAAACTGGTGCTTTACCACTGAGTGAAGGCCCATGTGGAATCCCCTCCCCCAAAGGTCTGACTAGCATCAACCATGGGTAGTTTTGAGGGCCAGGTGTGAAAATCATTTCTCTCCTGCCAGGCCTTTTGATTAACAGTTGGGTCTGTGTATCAGAGCAGAATAGTTGAAGGGTGATGACCACCCTGGGATCATGTTACCATGAAGGGTGGGATACAAAAAAGAGGATAAATAAAAATAAATAAATGTATGCCAGCACCACCCCAAATGCATTGGAGCAGTATTATAAATAAGTGGTGAATGAGTATAAATGGCACAATTCATTGGGAACTTTTGTGCTTAGAGGAAGCAGAATTGCTGCTGGACAGCCTGAGCCTCTTCCCAAGGAAAATTACTATCTTACCAGGACAGAAAGTCAGTCATAAAATCTATTGTGTGCCAAGTTCAATGGTAATAAAGACTGACCAAGACTTACAGACTGAGAGGAGAGATATATGCTATTGCTTGGACTCATCATGATTAATGTACATAAGAAAATGTATGTGTAAATCCATATACAATGGTATTATAACAGTCTTGCCTTAAAAAAGATGACACGAAAACTTAACAACACACAACACTAGAGCAAGTCTTTTTTTATTAACTGAGTTGAACTTTAAAAATTATGTTATGACCAAAAATCAATAAAGAGAAACTGATTTAAGTTCATCCAAGTGTGAAGGGGGTTTATTACCAGTGCTACATCACCCTAATGATGTACTCTTAAAAATTTGTTTTTGTGATATATTACATCCATTATTGCTAAAAGGATAAAACTGCAAAGCAATACTGGACATTAATAAATCAATTTAAAGAAGGGGAGGGGAAAAAGGGGCAGATAACCAAGGGAGAACCAACTTCTGTTTGTGGATTTTAAACGCTGTGCAATTGTATACGCAAACTGAGCCCTCAGCTAGCCTTTGAATGGCAAATGGGGTTCCCCCCCCCACTCAAGTAACTTGTTAGTTGAAACTGTATCATAACATAATCACACTTGGCAACTGCGCAGTAAGAGTGTGACAAGATTACTAAAATGAATACTAAAATGAATACTCCAACTTAAAATTCTAGATGGATGTGAAAACAGATATATGGTGTTTTTGGATATGAAGACATCCAAATAAAGTAGCGTAGTGTGAAATAGGGTAAATGAATACTGGGAACCCTGTGTGTGTGGGTCACCCCCCCCCCTCATTCGCTCAAAACTGGAACCTCCCGGTTGCTGCTTTCCAATTAAAATAAATAAATAGGGCTTCTTTACACACACCTACATATCACATGTCTTACTAAGATCCTAGGCATTCTGGTTCCAAACATGTTGCCTCTGACTGACTCTTATTTATTTGGTACCATTGTGTGCTGTCCTGGTCCTCCGAAGATCTCAGAGCACTGTTTTAGCTTTGCAACAATGCTGTGTGGTAGGTTAGGCTAAATATAGTGACTTGTCTGAGGTCACTCAGTGAGTTTCAAAGCTGAGTAAGGATTTTAATCTAAGTTTCCCACATCCAAACACAGCATTTTAGCCACTACCTTTGCTTTGACCAAAACAATCTAGTTCAGCTGTAGCTTGTAGCAACTTGGGTATATCACACTGTTATGGTCTTCCTCAAAGAGTCTTGAGAAGTCTAGATTAGTCAGGGAACTATGAGACGTCCCAGCTGTGAGAGCTCCTTAGCTCCTGTCAAGTACAAAGCCACCATGGCCAAGTTTCCCTATGTAGAGGGAAGGACTCTTAAGCGAATTGCTAACAGAGTCTATAATAGCCTCTGTGCTAACTGCTAACCATGACTTTAAACTGGTGTGAGGGAGGAGCTCCTTCTAAGGTCCTGAGTGGATTTCTTCATGAGACTTATAGCTCCTTTCTCATGCTATTTTAACAAAAACTTTTTTAAAAACTTGTGATAACTGATCACTGTTAGCAGTCGGGGAACATGCGAAATGCAGATGAACATTCTG
Source organism: Heloderma suspectum (assembly GCF_057233095.1). Classification (NCBI taxonomy): domain Eukaryota; kingdom Metazoa; phylum Chordata; class Lepidosauria; order Squamata; family Helodermatidae; genus Heloderma; species Heloderma suspectum. Next base: position 217,880,838 of record NC_139458.1, on the reverse strand, counting down.
GCTGATGTAAAGTTTACAAATCTGTATTACAGATCAACAGGATCAAGAACAAGTTAGTTCTCCACACCATTGTAGTCTTGCCATGGTGAATGTTAAGCAACCACAGTATTTAATTCCTAACCCCTAAGAACTATTTCTGTGTTTTTATGAATATGCCACAATGCCCAAGAGCCCTTCTGATGTTACCTTTGTAATATGGGAGTTGCTGCAATGCAATTCCTTCCAACACTGCAATGGTAATATCAAAAGCTGTCATGGTAATGTTTCCTCTGGAGCACAGATGACACACATCATGGTGAATCTTTTGTGATAATATAGGGAGACACACATTTGGGTTCTGTGCAATCAAAACCAATTCTTTGATTGCTCATGTTTAGCATTATCTACTTTGCTAATGGTACCTACTTCAGTTTGAGTGAGGATAAACTAACACAAATTATTCCACACTCCAGGGCTGATTCTGTGATAGCTGAGATAGCTTCGGCTATTGGGTGATAAAGAAATGAAATAAATAAATCTTTCCCCAAATACTGAAAGTAATAATTATCAGATAGCTACACTTACAGAGGAAATAACATTATCATTTATTTATTGCATTTACATCCTGCCTTTTTCCGTCTTGCAAGGAACCCAAGGCAGCTTACATTCTCCTCCTCCTCTCCATTTTATCCTCACAACAACAGCCCTGTGAGGTAGGTTGGGCTGAGAGTCTGTGACTGGTCCAGAGTCACCCAGTGAACTTCCATGGCCAAGTGGGGACTAGAACCTGGATCTCCTGACTCCCAGTCCAACACTCTCACCACTACACCACCACATGGCAATTTTCTCTATTGAAGTACTTAAATACAAATATGTTGATTTCTGCAGTTTATTGCTGGCATCTGAATGGCAGGAGCATATTGGTTTAACTGTTGTAAGGTTGTTGTTTTTTTAACCCCTGGTGGGTTTGAACAATTATTTTCAGCCATGGTGGCTTAGCCACTGTGGTTTGTAAATTGTGGCACATGCTGGGCACCTGTTCTGTAAGCCAGCCCCTGCTCGTAGGTTGTTATATCATCCAAATCTGATGAGGGTGGGTTGTTGGCATAGTTTACAAACCACCCACAACCCTAAAACAGCCCAAGGGTTGTGGGTGATTTGTTAACAACACCAACAACCCACCCTTGCTGGTTTCGGACAACATGACTATCAACGAGTGGGGGATGGGTTGTGGGACGGGTGCCTGGCACATGCCACAAACTACAGTGGCTTATTTAACCCACATTGCTGAAATTGACTGTGCAAGCTAGGTCACTATATCCCATTATCTCATGATTCACTGGGCTAGATCAGACAATTTCTTCTTCGTGGTGTCGGTGCATCACACATATAGACTCTGCGCCTGCGTGGAGCCTCAATTCAGGAAACTTCTATAGCTAAGGATTTTTTGGCAGGAACCTCTCCCCCACCATCCCACTGTGCATATTCCAGTGGGTTCCCACTCAATCCCTCAGTTCTTCGTCAACTGCCATTGTGTTAACACTTGATCGAACAGACTTCTTGTTAGGCTTTGGCTGAGGAGAAAATTATATTGTTTTTTTCTCTGGCTTTTTCCTCCAGTCTTTCTGCCTTTAACTGTTTTTTGTTTAATTTTATTTTGGTCTTGCAATCCTCGATCGCATGGCGCCTTTGGGTGTATGGCCATTAAGGCCCCTTTCCAAAAGTACGCACATTGTGGGGGAAAATTGCCTCCCACGGATGGGCACTCCTTGTGCCTTCTCTGACTGGGAGAGGGTCATATCGTGTAGGCCTGCCATCACTGTATGTCGTTTAGTAAGCAGGCAAGAAAAAATTGTGCTGATAGACCTAAAATGATTCTGTGGGGAAAGGCATTGAAGGCGGCGGACGCCCCTAAAAAGTCCAGGGCGTCGATCTCAGATCAGCCTGGAAGTAGGCCTAAGGGCACAGATACGATTCCTCAAACAGAGATTTCCAAGAAGTCGGCAATTTCACCTGCCCAGTCAGCTCCGGCTCTAACCACGGGTCGTTCTGACCCTCCAACCCCAGGCCCCTCGTTGGCAGCTTCTCTTGCTAAGAAATTGTCAAAAAAGGCAAGATCTTCTCATCCATCCAAAGCCTGGAAGAAAAAGAAAAAAGGGAAGGAGTAAAAAAAAGGTTACTCCCAGGATGGAACACAAGCCTGATTGCTGACTCCACCTCCGATGCTAGATTCACCGATTCCAATGGTTTCAGAGCCTTCGACTGGCCTCGGTACCCCCGCCAATACCTTCCATGTTGGAAGGGGAGCTTAGAGATTTGACACTGACTCGGGATCAAGGGGACATTGGGATCGAGCAAATACATACTCAATGTGGATTGCTATTATTCATCGAGGTTACAGAATCGAGTTCAATGCTCTCCCTGCTTTCTCAGGCATCACAACGCCACCTTCATCTCCACTAGGGGTGCACGAAAGCCACTTACCTGGTCTCGCAGCTTGCTTCGCAGTGGGGGGGAGGTGCTTCGCTGCTCCCCCCGAAGTTCAGGCTGGGGGGGGAGGCTTCCCGCCTCGCCCGGCCGAAATTCAGGCTGGGGAGGAGGCTTCCCACCTCGCCCGGCCACGAAATAAAAAGTTAAAAAAAACACAATGCCCCCGTGATAGGCTACGTGACGATTAACGTAGCCTATCACGGCTAGATCTGCAAAGTCAGCCGTGATAGGCTACGTTAATCGTCACGTAGCCTATCACGGGTGACTTTAAAAAAAAAAAGCGCGTACGCAAATGGCGGCCCCCATAGGGAGCCGCCATTCGCGTTCCTTATTTGGTCGCTGTAGTCTATGTAAAGATTTACATAGACTACGGCAAAAATAAGGGCAACGCAAATAGTGTTGCCCTTATTTTCGCCGTAGTCTACGTAAATCTTTATGTAGACTACAGCGACCAAATAAGGAATGGGAATGGCGGCTCCCTATGGGGGCCGCCATTAGCCGTACGTGTTTTTTTTTTAAGTCACTCGTGATAGGCTACGTGACGATTTACGTAGCCTATCACGGCTGACTTTGCAAATCTAGCTGTGATAGGCTACGTTAATCGTCACGTAGCCTATCACGGGGGCTTTTTTTTTTTAACTTTCATTGGAATGGCGGCGGCGGCAGCCGGTCTCCCCCATCCCTAATCTCCACTACTTCTTGAAGAGGTAGACAAATTTCTTTTGAAGGGAGTTTTCAAACCAGTCCCTCCAATGGAGTTGCATGAGGGCTTCTACTCCCGATATTTTGTGGTGCCCCAAAAGGACAGCGAGCTTTGCCCAATTCTGGATCTCAGAGGGGTCAATCTGTTCATTCCACCCAGAAAGTTCAGAATGACCACATTAGCTTTGATCCTACCTTTACTGCAGATGGGAGATTGGTTTGCAACCATCGATCTGAAAAACACGTACTTTTTCATATTGCAATAGAGGAGTTCAGCCTGTGTTTTCTACGCTTCTCAGTCAATGGTCTTGCCTACCACTTCAGGGTGCTGCTATTTGGGCACGCCACAGCTCTACGGGTATTCATAAAATGCATGGCCGTGGTATGTGCCCATCTCAGGCTTCAAGGTGTCCAGATCTATTCTTACATCGACGATTGGCTCCTAGTTGCTCAATCAAGGACCTGTTTGCAGAAAAGCATTTTATGCTGGAATTGTTGGAAGACCTTGGTTTATTGGTGAACATGGAGAAATCGTTCTTAGTGCCCTCCCAAGTTATGCAGTTCATCGGGGCCTCCATAAATTCCCAGGAATGTCAGGTGTTTCTTCCTTGGGATTGAGCACAAGTGTTAATGCAGCTTGCGTCACATGTTCTAGTCTACTGGACCGTATGAGCCTACACAGTACAAAAACTACTAGCACTGATGGCAGCAACAACTGCAGTGGTCCAATATGCCTGCCTTCACATGAGGACATTGCAGAACTGGTTTATCAGGGCATTCAACCTGCGGCAAGTCTCCCGGAGAGTCAGACTACAGCTTCCCTCTGCAGTGCGGGCTTTGCTTCGATGGTGGACTGTGGCGTCGAACCTCCTATGAGGCCTGCCGTTCCATCTTCCCACACCAGTGTTGACAGTCACAATGGATGCCTCAATGCTAGGTTGGGGCGCTCACTACAAACACCTCAGAGTACAAGAGCTGTGGTCGAAGGCAGAAGCAAACAGTCACATCAATAGCCTAGAGCTGCTTGCCATCAACAGAGCCCTAGAATCATAGAACAGTAGGGTTGGAAGGGGCCTATGAGACTATCGAGTCCAACTCCCTGCTCAATGCAGCAATCCAAGTCAGAGCATCCCTGACAGATGGCTGTCCAGCCTCGTCTTGAACGCCTCCAGTGTGGGAGAGCCCACCACCTCCCTAGGTGGTATTCCCTAGATTCCATTGACGTATTGCTCTAACAGTCAGCCTGAAGGCTTTCGAAGTCGTCCTTTGTGGTCGTCACATCCAAATCACTTCCAACAACACGACTGTGGTATTCCACCTCAACAAACCATGTGGGACTCATTCGACGCCATTAGTTTGGCTGACAATGCAAAGCTTTGAGTGGCGCATCACACGGGATATCACCTTTACAGCAATTCATATTGCGGGTGAAGACATCTTGGCCGACCATGTGAGCCACTCCTTTCCAGTCTCCCATGAATGGGAGCTCAATCTGAGCATCTTTAACCACCTGTTTTGCCAGTGGGGTCGCCCCTCCTTGGACCTCTTTGCATCGGAGGAGAATGTAGCATGCCACAGTTTCTGTAGCCAAGCGGGCAGAGGTGTAAAGTTTCTCGGAGATGCCTTTGCCAGGAATTGGAGGGGAGGTCTCCTCTACATGTTTCCACCATTTCCTCTTCTCACCCAAGTAATCACAAAAAGGGAGAAGGATGAAGTGGAGGGTATCCTGATTGCACTGTGGTGGCCCAGGCAGCCTTGGTTGGCCAAGCCCCTGTGTCAGTCCAAAGGGGATTATCTCCAACTACTGTCAACTCCTGTCCAGGGACTGAGGCAGGGTGAGACATCTGGACTTACCTACCTTACGCTTCATGGTGTGGAGTAGGGATATCAGAGAATTCCACCACAGACTGAAATGGGATCGAATTCCCTTCAGTCCGTGCCATGGAATCCTCTGTGGAATGGCACCACGAGGTCCTGCGGAGCCAGCAGCCATGTGTAGGGATGTATGAAACACTTACCTGGTTTCGTCCAGGGACATCCAGGGACATCTGCGGTGGGGGGGAGGCGCTCTGTCCCTCCCCCCGAAATCCTCAACGATTCCCCCAGAATCCTGCCCAGCTGGCTCTGCTCCACAGCAGCTCCGTGGAGCTGCCAGCCAGGGCCGTCCGCAGCCATTTGCATCCCTGCCATTTGCCATCATAGGCTACGTAAATCTTTATGTAGCCTATCACAGCAAAGAGCAGGGACTCAAATGGCACCCGCTACGCCATTTGTGTCCCTGCCATTTGCCGTGATAGGCTACGTAAAGATTTACGTAGCCTATCACAGCAAACGGCAAGGACGCAAATGGTGTCTGCTACGCCAGATGCCGTTTGCGTCCGAAGACAGGCAGGGCGGCAGCGGATGGACCTGGCTGGCGGCTCTGCGGACTCAGAGTGGAGCCAGCCGGGGAGGATTCTGGGGGATGGAATGGTTTGCCTCCCCCCCGAGGACCCCCCCCAGCAGACTCAGAAGTGAGTTTCATACACCCCTGCTTGTAAATGGCAGAACAGAGCACTGGCCGCAAAGTGTGGAAGTCAAGCGGCACGGAAGGTACACAATTTGTACATCCCGAGTGCGGAGAATCCGGCAATAGACCAGATAGACTTATTTTATTTTATTTATTTATTTATTTATTCATTCATTCATTCATTCATTCCATTCCATTTCATTTCTATACCACCCAATAGCCGAAGCTCTCTGGGTGGTTCACAAAAATTAAAACCAAACAACACACAATAAAACAATTTAACATATATAGAAAATTAAAACCACAATATAACAATACAACCACAATAAAACTTAGCAGCAGTGCAGGAGTTTAAAATACAGATTTAAAACAGCAAAGATAAAAATTTAGATAGCTAAAATGCTAAAATGCCTGGGAAAATAAAAAGGTCTTCACCTGGCGCCGAAAGGAATACAATGTAGGCGCCAGGTGAACCTCCCTAGGGAGCTCATTCCAGAGCCAGGGTGTCACAACAGAAAAAGCCCTCCTCCTAGTAGCCACCCGCCTCACTTCCTTTGGCAGGGGCTCACGGAGAAGGACCGCTGACAATGATCTTAAGGTCCGGGCAGGCACATATGGGAGGAGGCGATCCTTCAGGTAACCTGGCCCCAAGCCGTTAAGGGCTTTGAATGTTAACACCTGCTTCACTTACCTGCTTCACTCCAGCCTGTTCTTGAGGTAGCTAGGAAACCTGCTACCAGAAAATCCTATGTGAGTAAATGGACACATTTTACTCTTTTCGCTCAAGACAATGACTTCAACCCTGTCCATTATACTATGTGGGATATTCTGAAGTTTTTATTTTCGCTTCATGAGCAAAGACTTCAAAGTTTTTCTCCGAGAGTTTATGTTGCAGCCATTTCAGCTTCGCATCTTGCTAACAACATCTCCTCGGTTTCCTCGCATCCTCTGATCCATCAGTTTCGCAGGGAAGTTAGAAATCTTGCTCCTCCTGTAAAACCTCCGGTATTGACATGGAGCATGTCTGTAGTACTGCATGCACTTACCAAAAACCCATTTGAGTCACTTGCTACCACGGATTTGCGTCTTCTTTCACTAAAAGTAGTATTCTCAGTAGCCATCATGTTGGCATGATGCTCTGGAGAGCTATGAGCTCTTCAGGTGGACGATCCATACCTATGATTTCACAGAGACAAAGTTGTACTCCATCCCGATATTGCTTTCCTGCCTAGGGTGGTTTTGAGTTTTCACTTGGGTCAGGATATTGTTCTTCCTGCCTTTTTCGCCTCACCACAACAGCGATTGAAAAGACGCTGCACACCTTGGATGTTCACCGGGCTTTGGCATTCTATAAAGCAAGGATGGAATGGTTTCGTCAATCCCAATGCTTGTTCATCTGTTATGGGGGATCTAAGGGACTCCCAGTTTCATCCCAGCACTTAGCCTCTTGGATAGTTCAAGCTATTAAACTCTCGTATGAACTACAGGCCTTAGATTTGTCTGGTTCAGTGAAGGCCCACTCAACCAGGGCAATAGTGACATTGGTGGCGTTTGAGAGAGGGGTGTCGATACTGGATGTCTGTCAGGCTGCAACATGGTCCACCCCTTCCAGATTTGTCAAGCATTACTGTCTTGACGTTCAAGCCATAAAGACTGCTCCTTTGGCCGCATGGTGTTGTCAGAGTTTCTTCGATGAGGACACCGACCCAGCTCCTGGTACATCAGCTTGTTATTCATCCGTATGTGCGATACACACAGACCATGAAGAAGAAAGTCAAGTTGCTTATCTGGAGTGCTTTGAGTGCATTCACCTGTCATGAGTGCATTCACACAACCCACCCACCATCCCCACTTCGATGTCAATATCATCTTGGTGTTGATACCGGAGTTCCTCGGTGCTAGGGGACCACAATTGGCGGTCTCCTTGGAACTGAGGGATTGAGCGGGAACCCACTGGAATATGCACAGTGGGATGGGGGGGGAGGCTCCTGCCAAAAATTCCTCAGCTAGAGAAGTTTGCCAAATCGAGGCTCCACGCAGGTGCAGAGCCCATATGTGTGAATGCACAGATGACCACTCAAAGAACTCCAGTTACAGGTAAGCAACCTGACCTTCTGGATCCATCCCATATATGTGGTGGAAAATAAGAGCATGCCTTTTCTCCCCCACCTCCTATATACATCAGCATGAGAGCATGATGTTCAACTAGGTACTACAAGTGTGAAATCAAATGCATATAAGCTCAGTTCTCAAACTGGCTGCATGAATGGGCCTGTACTGTACACATTGGATTTTATGTGAGGACCGATCTGGGAACAGCCCAGTGATGGAGCTACTATCGCATGTATTCTACTCTGTGTTTAGCATTTTGATAGAAAACTTCCTTGAGTATATTTTTTTGAAGGGTGAGTTATCAATTTAATATAAAGATATATTGTAAAAATATTCCCTTTGCTTTCCAAGTCATTACTAACTAACTGGAGGGAAAATGTCTCAATATTTGCTTGGCTCAAATTGCATCACATTGCAGAGAAAATTACTGTTGAGTAGGTTTTTTAGCTGGAATTCTAGCTACCAACACTTCCATTTTTTTTAAAGGAGCATTTTTCTCAGCCCCGTACTTGAGTCAGGTGCCCAACAATTGGACAATACTATTCCAATTTACTTTAGAAAACCCAGAAAATTATCTACGGTATCTATTCTGATGGCAATCCTTCTCTCTCTCTCTCTCTCTCACACACACACACACTATAAATTTTGGAATGCATTGGGAAATGTACTGTAATAGTCCAAAGTAAGCATCTGGAAGGGAAAATATTTCAATTTTGCTGTCAGACTACCCAAGGGAAAAAGAGGACAACCAAAGTAGAAGCGACACAATTCTGCAGACTATAAAGCTGCAGTTCCTTGCCCAAGCAGGAATTCATTACGTTTCTACAATATTGACTCCTGCCAATATAAATCCAGCAAAATGGATACAATTTACTTCTGACTAAATATTTGGGATTTAAACAGCAATCCTAGGTGCAATTACCAGCAAGTAAACCCTACTGCGCTCAATGGGGTTTACTTCTGAGTAAGCACTATAGCAGGTGATATTTAGCATCTGACAAAATATGCCGTCTTAAGAAGGAAATCAAGCCACTAGCATGCCCTCACTTCCAGATCACACAGTTCAACCTGTTCACTTTGGATTATTCCAGGACCTTTCCAAATTAACCTCAGGATGCATACAGAACATGCATCTCAAAGACTGTAGCCAGAATAAATACTCTGTATAGATGTTGGGTGTTAGAAGTGACCCAAAGTGGATGTGCAAGGACTTGAACAGCTACTTTCCACATTTCTGGTGTGAAATGTTGAGGTCCATGTAGGTCTCATCCAAGGTCAGTTGTGAGAGCTACACCCTAGCTTGGAATCTCATGAATTTCTCCATGGGAGGGATGTGTAGATCTCGCCTTTGCATGTGACACTGGAAAGTAAAAAAAGAAGTGACATTAGTCATCTAGAACTTGAAAAGGAGTTGAGGTCTTGCAAGGAACTCTTCTTTGATAATAACAGCTCAGTTCCCCCGTTCAGGCCTATCTTAATTTACATAAAGGATGTATTGCAATAGTCTATGATTTCACCAGGTAAGCTGAATTTCTGGAAAGTTTACCCTAATTTTCCGTAAGACTTAGAAAATCTCCATGAAGAAGTCATCTTCTCTAGCTAGAACTGACTGTGGGGAAAGCATGGTTGAGGCATCAATTTCAAAAAATGAGCAAAATAATGAAAGGTTAACTTTATTATCAATAGGTTTCTAATCAAAGTATATTGTAGCATGAAAATATATCAGGTTTAAGAATCCGAAGTGGCATTAGCTGTCAATTTAACTCCCCATCCCCCTTTGCGGGTTGTATTTTCATGTGTAGTGAGATGTTACTGACTAATATTTATGTAGTGAAGGACTGAAATACAAGTTTATGTTTTCAGGAAAGCTTTAATGTGTTTCTATTATTTTTGTCCATTCCTTACAAAAATAAAGCTCTATGGTTATCATGATATAGTTCAGGGTTTTGTTTTTCTCTGGCATTGCTCTATACAGGGCATATTTCTCTTATAACGTTTAATTTCTCATTAAATCAAACAGCTATCTTCACATTCATTTCAATAGGTGGTTGTGCTACCAGAGGTCCTGTTAAAGTGAGTTGCAGCATTCTTTTGTTCATTCATTTAAATTAGTTAAAATATGGGAATTAGTATAAGATAAATTGACCGTAGGAAATGTATGTTTTATAGAGCTGTTATTGCTTTGCAATGTATTGTACTGCCGTGTATACTACTCAGCTAATTTTCAGATGTATACATCTTGATATGATTTTTTTCTTTTATACAAAGACAAATTTCTAGAAAGAATTTTTGCAAGTAAGCAACATTAAATGTAAATGTAAAAGTTCTACTTTGGAGATCAATAGATTATTTCTTTTAACATGATAAGAACAGTCATGATAAAGTTGCCTTACTGTACAGAACAGTTCATAAATGCAGTAGAATCCAGTGGTATTTTTTTTCCTGACCTATACTGGTTCAGATTGCAGATGAAGATTTACGTGTGTGAATGATGCCTTATTCATGGGAGACACAACACAACACTAAACCTCTCTACACAGAAAAATAGCATGACCTGGAGGAGCAGACTAAATTGACCCCTTCTCCCTGACATGCTAGTTGTTTTTGTTTATCTAAATAGTCTTTTAGTCTGGAGAGTATTCAAGCATGTAATCCTACACTTGCATCTAAAGCTATGCAGTCTAGGAAAACGTACTTGATTTTGCTGAATGTATAAACTGACTCTCAGTTTGGGGCCCAATATGCCTGCAAGAGACTGCCTCCCATCCCAGATCCTATTGTAATCTTGGTCAAAGATTGGCCAAGAATACTTTCTTAAATTTAAAGTCTGCATAACAAATTAGAGCTGTGGGGGCTGCAGGCATATTGGCTCTTAAACCCTTATAACAATACTAAATATCCAGGAAGACTCTCAATGGCAGCAGAAGACCCTTCCGTGGATGATTGCAAACATCTGGATATACTATCTACCACTAGAATATAACTGGAGAATGGCATATTAAAATTGCCATTTAATCCCCACATTAAAAGCCAAAATTGGTCTAGAATCTCTGTACATTAAAAATACACACATTCCTGCACTCCGGATTCAAGATAGCATTTTTCTCATGGACCTGGCAACTTGTCTGCTGTAAGTCTGTGTAATGTAGGGGAGCATTCAAAATGTAACTGGAAGATAGCACATGAGTTCCTGAGGGTTTCCATCGTCAGGCTCTGATAATCTCCAAAGGAAGGGAGACTTGCTTCAATTGTTCTGCAGTTGAAGAATGAGTAGGATGCCATGAGGCTGGAGTTTCAACATTTCACTGTATGCTATTTTAACTGAATGGTTATGCTTTCTACTCCTGAGCTTTTAGCCTGCCTACAAATGCAGCAGAATGAGGTGGTAGAATCATGTGGTGATAAAGGGGACTGTACCACTTCAGATTGCAGGTGGAAGATAGCACTGTTGAATGTTCTCCATGTGAAAAAGGAATCTTTGCAAGTAATAAAATGAGCACATCAGGAAGAAGGTTTTCTACTTGCAGTGAGTTGTGTTTTTTGGTCAGGGGAACATTAAAAAAATGTGATCCTGACATGCTGTCTGAACTCTGCCACCTGAGGATCCTACCACTTTATTTCCATCTCATTCTGATATATTTGTAGACCAGGCTCGGATGGTAGTTAGATGCACTTAACTTTGGCTGCTTTGTGTCTTCAATGGGCAAACAGTAGTGTAAAGTGGTTGGTTGTTCTCAAGTTTCTCAAGCTGATAAGGAGGCATGAGTGGGAAGGAATATGTAAGAGCCGTGTTGGTGCACTACGAAATATTTTCCATTCCTTAAGGATATTTTAATATCCTTCTTAGTGAGGTCTTCGTGTACTGTAAAAGATAAAACAATACAGCCCATTGATTTTTATGGATTTTTAAGGTACTATGACACAAGCCACATTTTGATTAATTTTCCTCCTTATTACCAGCTAATCAACAGATATTAGGCAATTAAACCTTGTGACAGGTCAAGACAGAAATATCAGGTGACCTTTCTTTTTTAAGATTTCATATTTTCAATAAGAATAGTATCTTTCAATTGGGCTGCATTGGTGGAATAAAATAAGGAGCAGTACCAAAGTATGTAATTCCGCTAATACAAATTACACTGTGCTAGTATAAGGGACCTCAGGCACAATGTCAATAGCGATAGCTTGCATGATGGGATTCCCTGGGCAACCCATTGTGCAAGCTAACACTACTGGCATTGTGCGAGAGGTCCCTTACGCTAATGCAATGTAATCTGTGTTCATGGAATTACGTTGTTTGATGCTGCCCCATGAGTTTTAGATCCAGCATAGATTTTGTGGTCATTGTTTTAAAATGTGGGCTTTCCTGTTGTTGAGAGTGACCATAGTGTCTGCACAGCAAACATTATAAATCCGAACTTGGAGGTGACCGCCTATCCAAAGCAGGGCAGGAGAAGCACGGAGGGGATAATTCCCTCTGTGCTCCTCCTGCCCTGCGTTTCTGGCTAGACAGCCAATTATGGCTGTCTAGACGTGGGAGGACAAAGCGGGAGAGAAGGGCATTTCCTCCCTCCCTGCCCCGGAACACCCCCTGGAATGCTCCTTTCTGGCTGCTTCACGCTCCTCTTGCGAGCGCGGAGGGCGGGGCTGTTCTGTGCTGCCTCCAAGGCAGCGCAGAAGTGGGGGGAGGTCAGTACTCCAGGAACCAACCTCGGAGCATGGGCTCTGAGGTTGGTTCCTGGAAAACAGGATATCCTATGGCCGTCTAGCTGCTGTCTAGCGGCCATAGGATTGCTCCTCTGGGAATTTGTGTAGCATATAGTTCTCCCACACTTCTCTGCCCTGCTTCTACACTCCACTTTTCCCTTTCCTACAGAAGATACCAGCTTTTCTAGATATTTGTTGGAATCACAGTCACAGTACAAACCTTCCTCTAGAGTCAGAGAAACTGCTGTGGAAGACTGGGACTTTTGATAAGTGATTTTTTTCCCCTCACTTTCATCTGGGTTATAGTTTCGTTGCTGATGTACACCATATGAATTGAAAATGCCTTTGAGGGAGATAAGATGCACTGTTTGTATTGTGGCCTGGAAAGAAATGCATTGTCATCGTCGCCATCATTATTATTATTATACAGGTCACAAAAAGACAGAATCAACTATGCAATATGATTCTTTTTGTTCAGTGTAAATAGTTGGATGAAGCTGAAGTGAGGAGTTCCATTCATTGGTTACTTTTGTACTGAAGTTAAGATAATGTAACGTATTTGGCTACAATTCTTAAACCTAAATAAAAGTGTTTTTTTAAAACAGATTTAAAAAGTTTTTGCCATGTTTGGAGGCAAATATTCATGTACTATCTGAAGCCTACAGTTGCTGGTGTGGATTTATTTATTTATTTTATATCCTGCTTTTCCGCTAAAACAGTGCTCACGGCCGCTAATAATAAATTACAGGTAAAATGTAAAATAATTAAAACATAACCACATCAATTAAAACATCAGTTAAAAACTACAACAGGAAAAATATGAATATAGATGAAATAAAACTGGTTAAGTGAATTCATCTAAATTATCCATTTGGAGAGGTCTGCATTTTTACATGTATAGAAGCAGAATGTGTGCATTTTATGGTTCCTGCTGAGGTTAAAAAGCACGTGTACATTTTAGAATGCTTTTGCTTTGACTCTTTCTTTGGAATCTTTCTCTACTTCATTTAATTTGCATTACCATCATTCACAGTTTCCCCATTCATCATTTCCCTACTTTACATGTCACCAACCCTCGTCTAACTAGTGTTGGGACAATGGTACTGCCTCACTCTTCTTCCCAGATGCGGGTTTATATACTGCCAATCTGATTAGACAGTAATTCCACAGGCATCCTTTTGACCTGCACCATCACCTTTTCTGCCATAGTGCCACCCTCCCCCACAATCTCCAGTGAAATTGGTAAGGTTGGAGGGAAGTCAATGCCTTCTCAGGTTTTTTAAAACTTTACAGTATGCTTATTTTAAAAAGGAAAAAATAGGGATGTCAGAGAATTCCGCCATGGATCTCAGTGAGGCCGAATGCCAGTGCATTCAGCCCCCCGAAATCTGTGGCGGAACGGCCTGCCGCCCCCCCGTGGATCCCCCCCAGGACGAGACTCACCTGGGTCGGATCTTCCGGGTGGCGGCGGCTCCAGCGGCGGCTCTGGCGGCGGCAGCCGGTCTTCTGACCGGCTGCCGCCACCGCCATTTCCAGGCTTGTGTAAAAAAAAAAAAAAGACGTGATAGGCTATGTAAAAATTTACGTAGCCTATCATGGCTAGGTTTTAAAAAAAAGAAAAAAAAGACGTGATAGGCTACGTAAATCTTTACGTTGCCTATCATGGTTAGGGGTGGGTTAAAAACAACAACAACTGCGTACACAAATGGCAGCTACGTCCACCGCCATTTGCGTTCCTTCTTTTTACCATCTTAATCTACGTAAATATTTACGTAGACTATGACGGCGAAAATCAAGGGGAACGCAAATAGCATAGCGGGTGCTATTTGCATCTCTTTTTGATTCGCCGTTTTAGCCTATGTAAAGATTTACATAAGCTTACTAGGCTAAAATGGTGAATGAAAACGGGATTTTTTTTTGTACACGGTTGTTTTTTGTTTTTTGTTTTTACCCAGAGCCCTCTGCGGCCAGAAATCCGGCTGCAGATGGCTCTGGCCTGGCCGGGCCGGGCTTGGCCGGCTGCTCCGCAGAGCTGCCGCGGAGCACAGCCGGCCGTTCGAGGATTCCAGGGGGAGGAATGGAGCGCCTCCCCCACAGCCAGGATTCCGGGGGGAGGGACGGAATGCCTCCCCCCCCCATCAACATAATCTGTGAAAGGTAAGTCACTTTTGTACATCCCTAGGGGGAAAAAAACCCCCTCTAACATCCAGACTTGGATGAGCTAGTGAAAGGGATGGATGGGAAAAGTTTTCCTAGCATTTGTGAAATGGAAAAGGCATTCCCCCAACCTAGTTTTACCAGAGTAGGAAAATGGATGGAAATCTACATCAATAAAACTGAAAGTGTTTTCCCTCCATACTTCTATATGGAGATGACAGATTAAGAGTACAATCATATTAGGGATGTATGAATCCCCTTACCTGGGGTCCGCAGGGGAGGAGGTGATCCGTTCCTCCTCTCCCCCGGAATCCTCGCTGGCCAACTTGGCTCTGCAGTGAGTCCGCAGAGCCACCGGCCGGCTCCGTTCCGTAAGTGATATGGCCGCCATTGCCATGCCGTATTGTTGCTAATGGGAAACAGGAAGTGATCCGGACACAAATGGCGTCCGCTACACCATTTGAGTCCCTGTTTCTTCTTGAGATATGCTCCGCGTCTGTATTTATGTAGCTATTTACGTAGCCTATCGTGTGAAAAAGCAGGGACGCAAATGGCGTCCACTATGCCGTTTGCGTCCCTGTTTTTTCATGTGATAGGCTACGTAAATACAGACGCGTAGCCTATAGCAAGAAGAAACAGGGATGCAAATGGTGTAGCGGATGCCATTTGCATCTGGATCACTTCCTGTTTCTCATCAGCAGTGATATGGCACGGCAATGATGGCTGTATCGCTTGTGGAATGGAGCTGCCGGCGAGGAGGATTCAGCTCTGCGATGATCTGGGGGAGGCGGAGGTGAGTGGGATCGTTACGCCCTGGAATTCAGCCTCATTGGAGTCCATGGCGGAATTTTCCGCCATCCCTAAATCATATACATGCCTACTCAGAAGAAGTGAGTGCCATTCATTTCATTGTGGCTTACTTCCAGGCAATTGAGTAGAGGATCGCAGCATAATCCTGCAGTCCTATGTACACTTGCTTGTGAGTAAGCCCCATTTAAATGAATGGGACTTAATTTTGAGTAAACACGCATAGGGTAGTGCCATAAAATGTGAAAAAAGAACATTTTTCCTATGGTCCCTGATAAGAGTTATTAAGCATCATTTTCAGCTGGGATGGTATGAGAAGCAGCAAACCTGAAGCATTATTCTTCATGATTACTTTGTACATAAGAATGATAATAAATTCATTTGGAAACAAACCTTACTGTCTGAAAGGGTTATCCATTGGCTACCCCTACTGTAGACAGCAATTAGGTGTACACTCTTTTTAAATTTAAGAACACAGAACAATACAGTATGTTAAGTAACCAACAAACCAGTTCTATGATCCTAATGAGTGCTGCATTGCTGACATGAAATTATTGTAAAGTAAACAATACATGTTCAAAGTTTTGCCCCTAGAGTATGTGTTGAGGAAATGCTTCACTCATCATTTAACTGAGGCACAGATTTTTTTTCCTGACCTCTCTTTGTGCTAGACATCAATCCCAGTCCACCTTGAAAGAGGCATGTTGGGTTTTGTTACTTCAATGTAAGACAGACAAAAAATTCCAGCAGCAAATAGGCTTATTCTTATTTCATTGATGCTCTTGTACCTTTCCAGCTTGTCATATGTCCCCTTTTAAAGCACATTTTAAAATCTTGATCACTTGGTAAGGATGTAAAAAGTTAATAGTGGATTTATAATTTTATTAGCATTTATGCTGCAAATACAAGAGCCATCCCAAACCCAAATTTAATGTACCCTTAAAGTCATTTTTATTAGCTTGATCATTCTGTGCAGTGTGCACTTATTGGAAAGTGTTGCACATTTTCTCTGAGGGGAAATGGATCCAGAATGTGAGAATTTAAAAACCTAGGTTTGTACTCCACTTTTATATCCTTTTCTGCCTATGCATACACATTAGCTTATACTTCTCTCTCACTCATTGTATGCAGATATAAATAAATAGGAGGAATAGCCCTGGCAGTAGGGCTAAATTCATATGTATAATAAATTGCATAAAAACTGCTGTTATCGCCTGATAACAGGGAATGTTCAGAAACTACTATCACAGATTAGTAATTACCAGTCGTTGCTAGAGCTTTGCCTGATGAAATTGGAGTCAATATACACCTATCACCTGTTGGTTATTATTCCTCATTCAGTTTAAGACAGTCCAATAATATAATACCTCTTTCTAAACTTGCTAAATCCTTTACTCCTCCCAGGCCTCAAGACTTACTATGGGTAGGGATGCCAGAGGGTTTTGTTTGGTCTGCATTTTTAAGCGAACTGATCTAATTCACTCTTCCCAGACTAATAGGCAGATCAGAAGACAGTTATCCTTTGAATTCCATACTTCCTCAAATTTGGCAATGCAATTCTTTGCTCAAAAATTGTGTACAACAATGTGTATGTCAGGGAAAGTTGCATACAAATAGCATATATATGGGAAAGATGTGTATAAAATATGTAAGGGAAGATACATACGAAAATCTGCATTTCCATGCTTTTTTAAAAAGATACATATGAAAATCTTCATTTCCATGCTTTTTTAAAAAGAAAACCCAGTGATGCAAACATCAAATAGCACAGATGTATGACTGAATACATATGAAATTGACATGGACCAGATATAGGCTGATTCATACATCCCTAAGAACGGGACTTCAAGAATGTCAGGCAGGGATTTAGCCTTTATGCTACTGCCCACCTCTGACCAGATAAAGGAATCCCAGGTCCATAGCAGCCAAGAACACCTGCTTTTTACATACCACCATCACCTTTGCCTTCTGCCTTTACCCTGCCTTCCTCAGCCTCCCCCCTCCTTTGCTTTGCCATTCCCTCAACTGCACAGGAGTCATGATTTGCAACACCTCACCAATACAGAAACATCACTGGCTATATTATCAACTTGGCTCCTACACTCCCAAAACTTTCCTGCTTTGCTTTTTAGACTGCTCTGCCCTTCCCCATTCCATGCCATTTCATCTCCAAACTGGAATAACAGGGCCCTCAGTAGCCAGGGGGTTGTGATCCCATATTCAGCAATCCCATTGCAGTCATGATTCACATGAACCATTTATAAGTCCCATTATTAATGAGGTGCATAAAACTGCTTTGAGCTCCCCAATACAGAAGGAGATTCCCGGTGCTCCTGACAGCAGGAATGTTCATGCCACTCCTCAGTTTGTTCACGTAAAGCATTTGGGGCTTTTGAGTTTATTAAGGAGATGACAAAGAGAATGATAAAGACTGATAAAATTAGGCATGGAGAACATGGGTAAAGAGATTTTTTTTCTTCCTCTCTAAGAATATTAGCATTCAATGTCATCCAATGAAACCGACTGGCAGAGAATTCTGAGCAAACAAAAGAAAGTACTTTGCATAATGTGTAATTCAGTGTGGTTATAGACAGGTATTAAGAGGGATTAGACAACTTCATGGAGGATAGGCCTATTAGTCAGGATAACAAACAGGAGCCCCATGTAGAGAGGCAGCATCACATGTCAGTGTGTGAAATGGTCAGAGTGTAGGAGTAGCAGCTCAAGTCGGACCACAGAAACCCCGCTGGCTGCTCTCTTGCTGCCACAAGTGCCATGCATTTGGGAGGGTGGCTGGTGGGATTCTCTGGGGCACCTGCTGGAGGCAGCAGCAATGGGTAGATGGGATGTGTACAATTTGCCGCTCCTCTGCCTGATGCAGGCACATGAGCCCGCATAATGGTAGAGCTGGCCCTATATCTGATTCATGGCCTTTTTATTTATCTGGTTTACACTCCAACTAGTTTCAACAGGTTCTGAGGGCAGCAGGACTTCCCAGATATATCTGGCTGGCCAGTGCTAGACACAGAACTAGTTAGACACATGGTCTGGATTAGTTAGACTCAAGATCTGATCCATGAGGCTTCTTGTTATGTTTTTGAAAGCAAGCCTAGGAGACATGCGTTTTAAGCTCTGTTAGCAACTTAATTCTTTGCCATGGGCATTCTGTGTGGTGATAGGTACCATATGGTGTCCACAATAATTTGTATTATGGATGCAGTCTGCATCCATAATATGAAATAGCTGCCTAGTTTCTTGGTGTGGTTGTGTAACACAATATATGCTTCCAATAGCTTGAGCTGATCAGTGGTGGTTATTTTGGTAACAAGTGTCAGTTAAATATTCCTTGGAACTGGGTATAGATGTATGACATTTCTGTTCACAAAACATATGAACATGCCCCATTTACAATCCCAAATGTGAGCAGAGGCACTCTCACTCTTTGAGAAATGGTTGTAAATTCCCAAATTTACAATTGTGTTTGAAAAATGTGTTTTTAAAACACACACACTTTGAAATGCATATTTTTCAAAAATACACATTTTCACACTTTACTCAATGGGGAGAAAGTGCTCACTTTTGAAAATTACATGCAAAAATGTGTATATTTTGAACAGAGAAAGTACCGTTTTTCCATTTGAATGAGCTAAAAAACAGGACA
This sequence comes from Heloderma suspectum, assembly GCF_057233095.1. Taxonomy (NCBI): domain Eukaryota; kingdom Metazoa; phylum Chordata; class Lepidosauria; order Squamata; family Helodermatidae; genus Heloderma; species Heloderma suspectum. Next base: position 217,861,714 of record NC_139458.1, on the reverse strand, counting down.
AAAATGAAAATGGGAGCAAGTCAAAATGAGCTCCGATTTTGAAAGAATCTGGTTCTTTCTCAAAACCAGCTCAGAAGTCACTGGTTCTCCCATCCCTAGAAATGGAGGTGGCCAGCATGCTTCCTCTAGTGATCTATGCAAACATTTCCTTTCCCCTCCAGCATTTATGAGGGGACCACATCCCATGGTGTGATTGTCAGGATTCTGGTTGTGTGCATTACAATACTCTGATGCTGGTTCATGGAGGCAAAAAAAAAAGCATCTGAGATACCATCTGGAGGGGACTAATATAAACATTGATTACTACCAAATTGACTGACCTCAAGGTAGCTTCATTGTGATGTCCTGGTAGCTGACAATTGGGACTGTGCTGCTAGTGAAGAAAAAATTACAGTGCAGAAGCATGGACTGATGAATGTTAGGAAAATCTAACAATACTTGGGAAAGAAAAGGAACAAACATTTTTCATTTTCTGCCTTGTCTCTCTGGAAGGGCTGAAAAGCCTTCATGCTTATGCTTATCCTTGTTCATGCTTATAATCCAATTAATGTGGTGTCCGATACAGCCTTCTGAATCTTTGTTCTAAAAGGCGTAGGCTCAGGGCTTATTCTGATGCAACCCTTTTTGCATCTGGCAACCACGAACCAGGTTGACTTTTAGCAGTGCTGCCATGTGCGCAGCAGGCCACAGGAATGCCAATGCCACACTCGGGATGCTTGAGGAACTTGATCTTCACAAATCCCTATATGAAATGTCCTGATATGCACCTTTCAGGTGAATGTGTAGGGTGGAACTTGGCTATCCAGCAGATTTCACACTTCTCCAAATCTGTCGACACAGTTCTCAGCCATTTAATCATAGCAAAACATTGAGAGAAAATATGCATTTTAATATTTTTTTAAAATATTAAGTGTTAAATAAATCTAAGTATTTATTTTGAGATGGTTAAAGAATGCAGATTAATGCAGAAATGGACTGGAACAGGACAGTCGGTTAACAGAAGGCAAACATTTGTATTGTTATATTTCACTGTTTGAAATAATTGCTGTAAAGTGAAAGTGACGCAGAACAGACATATTTGTCCATTCCTCTGCCGCACATAGAAGGCAGCATGGATCCAAGTTTTATTGACCTTACCATTTCAGTGGCTTCTCTTATTTTGTGGAGAAAGTGAGTATTTAAAGGAGATTTAATCCATTCATCTTTTGCAAATTATTTTTTTTCTGTGTGTTATTTCCTTAGCTGGTTAGTCTGCACTGTAGCACATTGTTTTGAAACACATTTGGGCTCTTTGGATGTTATTGTTCCTCCAGGATTCTCCTGAGAGAGGGGTTGGGAGTGGGCTTTATAGGGAAAATACCAGTCCAGTCCAGCCTACTCTACAGCTGTGTTAATGTGTTGCATTTTTTAAAAAATCATAAAAAGTCTTGTGGCACCTGGCTTGAAGGCCAGCAGATTTTTTTAAAGTGGCATAACAGTTGCAGTCCATATCGTTCCATGCATCCCAGTTGGCAGATATATAGGCACAGAGGAAAATAACTGCGGACAGTGGGGCAAAAGTGAAATGAAAGAAGTAGCAGGTCTGAAGAGCCCGAAGGCAGGAAGGATATACAAATACAAGATAAGAGCAATGAGTAAACGTCAATAAATTGTGATAATACTGCCTTTCTAGCAGTGTATTGCTGATTTAAGACCTGTAGTGTGTAAGAGAAACTGCATGGCCTCAATTAAGCCCAAAGTGAATGGCAACTGATTTGCTGATAGTGCAGGGTGGGCAGAATAATGTCCATGTGGATCCAGTATGGTCCAATGAATGAAGTACTGTAAGACCCTGCGTCTGATCTGAGCTTGGGCTCAGAGGCCCATAGAGTAGAATTTGGCATCTGTAAGCTGAGAGTTATCATGGTTTGTCACTCAAGGTCATTGTGTGGATGAATAACACATATATGGTTTAGCCTGAACCTATGCTGTATAGATCTTAAAACCTCATATGCTTACAGAATGCTCATGCTAGCTTGCAAAATACTAAATACACTGAACGATGAATAAAGTTGGTGGTCTATCTTCACAAGTCATGATTTTCCCCTCCAAATCAATTTCTGATGAGCAGAAGCACAGAGACTGAAAATTCAGTGTGACACAGCTGAAAAGAAGATATGCTGGAAGAACAACAGGAGGGAAGAACCTCTGGAACCTCTGGTTTGGCTCAGTTCTTTATACTCTTCTGATAGCAGACAAATGTATCATTTAGTTAGGATATAGGGCTGCCGTACCCAGGGGGGCTTGCAGGAATCATACACAGAGCCAGCTGGTAGAGTGGCTCTATTTATATTCCCAGCAGGTCCACCTGCTTTCTGCAATTTTTGCACAGTTACACTGTAGGCAGATCAATACTAGGATTTGCTGTCAACAAAAGGAGGGAACACCTCCTGGTACTTCCTGTCTTTAAACAACTAAAGTTGTTTTGTATTTCCTAAACAATATTGATCCACGAAGCTAATGATAGGCTGCATAAGCGCTTTCTTTGTGCTCTCTTTTGGACAGGATGCCTTGGAAAATTACAATTAGCTGCACCAAGAATGCTTGAAATTCTATTGTACTTCACAAACCTGCTGCCAAGCTCCTGCTATGTGCAAAATAAAGCGACAGAAACACATTCTCACCCTGCTGGGTGGAGGACTGGCTGTACTAATGGAGTGGCACTGAGGATGACTAGCATGTGCGTGTGTCTGGGAGGCTGCACCCACTGCTCAACTCATTTGCGGAACCATCTTTCCTGCTATCTGAATGAGCTTTGTGGGCTTTGTCTCCACATTGTTTAAAGTAGGGAGATGAAATGCAGTAGCCAGAGGGGGGGGGGGAAATGGAATGCCACCGTTTAGATATTTCGGACTGAGCTGACTGTTCTATGTTAAGAAATGCCTCCATGTGTAGAAAAGCAGCACGTTAAGTATGTGTAATGGTTAAGCATGCTTCTGGAATATGGACTGATGGTCTCTCCAGGCACACCGGCATCTTGGCACACTTCTATGAACATAGAGGCTGCTTTGTACCGGATCAGGCCATTGGCTGACAGTGGCTCTGTGGCATCTCGGGTGTTGGTGTTTTTCCTAGTGCCTGCTAACACTGGCCATGCTGGCTGGAGTAGGTGGGGTTGTAATCCAGCACAAGGCTGGGGAAGGCTACGTTTAATTCAGAACAAAAGGTTTTTAGAATAATATTTTGACTACCGTGCTTTTATGTTTTTAATCACCACAAGATTGGATTCATCTAATTCTAAAATTCAGGAAAGCCAACATCTTTATTGCCTAGATTTTTTGTACCGCTGAGGACATTTTCTGTGTAACAGCACACACACGTGTGAAAATCCCATGTATGCTGTCATGAGTGTGACAGAGCACATGTCTATTTTACTATATGTTTACATATTGGAAAACCAGAGATTTCCAATGCAAATATATCCAGTCTGGTAGCCACATATGCGATTTTCACACATCATGGTGTAAACAAACTCTTTTCCGAAAGTTCTGTAAGAAAAAAGAATGAGTAAAAAGACCAAGTCTTAGGATGGGCAACATCTAATTCATTTCCACAACAACACTGTGAAGTCAATGGGTCATTGTTCTTCCCATTTGGCATGCAGGTAACTGGTGAAACCATTGGACCTTCACCAGCTGTTTTCTAGAAACCAGGTCCCATTGCGCACTCACTCAGATGAATCTGCAGACTGCATGGGGAATTGCGCTACCCAGTTCATAGCTTAACCCAAATGGAATGTTCTGCATTCTGGTCTGAAATATACATTCAGTGGTTGATAGTTGATTTCAAAGGGCCTTAAAAACACATATGGTGGCATTCATTCTATCACAAAGCATTTTGTGAGGGAAGCTGACCCAGTCAGGTCATTTACTAGCTGTACATAGTAGTATGTTGCTCAGCCGAGAAACCTATTTTAGCAATGAGTGGGAGTTGCTCCCTGAACTGACTTTTATTAGCTACCGATGAAAGACCTCTTTTCTAAGTGTAACCTCTTGGTCTTTGGGGACAAGCTTTTTGCATCTTTTGCTCCCAGAGGATGAGTTTCACAATTGTATTAAGCATCAGCCTCTAGAGCAAAATCTTGCTGTTCTCGTCACACACATTTACACAATGCAGGGGGCAAGAGGGGGGGAGACTGCTTAGTTGTCTGGAAAAAAAAATGTCATGAAATGTTCAGGCTTCTAGCCTAGCTGAGAGCTACTGCTTTTAGAAGTAAAGGCACCCTGGCATATTGTTGTTCCCCTTGAAAAGCAATGGCATTCAGAATTGTATCAAATACTTGGAAATAGAAAGCTCTGAAGAGGCAACTATTGTTCGATCTAGCACACATGTCATTAATGCTCATAAACATCTTGTCATCATAGCAGGCATAATACTCATAAGGATGTATCAGCCATCTGTATTTATTTTAAAGGATACTTCCCCCTTTTGGAATACTCGCATTGTATATTCAGGATGCTTATCTGCAAGAAGTGGGTGTGTGATTTTCTCATTGATAGAATATTTACAATGCCTGGATTGTTTCTGCACATTGTTGCTGCAGATTGCATACACAGTTGGCTCTAATGTAAATGGTTCCTTGTTCAAAATCACAGGTTTATAATGCCAGTCTGAAGAGCACTGTCAAGCCAGTTGCATAACACAATGTATACCGAGTCACTCCTTCTTTATGGATCTGTATAAACTATTCATATACTTGTCAGTTGGGACACCTATCTGTTACAGCAAATAGGCAGATCAAAGAGAGGCTGCCACACACAGCACTAACTTTTATGGCCTCCTTCCTCATCAGGTCTTCGGTCTGAATTCAGTGACTGGGGAAACTGTACCTGGGGAGGATATTCTCTTCTCGGCAGCTATTAAAGGCAGGATGGCATCTGCTAAGCATATTTATAGCTGTATGCTAGGTAGGGATGTCAGAGAATTTCGCCACGCATCTCGGGGAGGCCGAATGCCAGCGCATTTGGCCCCCCGAAATCAGTGGCAGAACAGTCTGCCCCCCCCCGCCCCCCCCGGACAGGACTTACCTTGGGCAGATCTTCCTGGCGGCGGCAGCTCCGGCGGTGGTTTGGCGGCAGTTCGGCTGCAGCGGCCAGTCTTCCAACCGGCTACCACCGCCGCTGCTATTTCCTGTTAAAAAAAACAAACAAAAAAGTGATAGGCTACGTAAAGATTTACGTAGCCTATCAAGGCTAGATTTTAAAAAAAACACCATGATAGGCTACGTAAATGTTTACGTAGCCTATCACGGTTGATTTAAAAGAAAAAAAAAGCATGTATGCAAATGGCGGTGCGCATGGGCGCCGCCATTTGCGTTCCTTATTTTGGCACGTCTTAGTCTACGTAAACATTTACGTAGACTAAGACGTGCCAAAATAAGGAACGTACATGCATTTTTTTTCTTTTATATCAGCCGTGATAGGCTATGTAAATGTTTACGTAGCCTATCACAGCTGACTGCAGGGACGCAAACGGCGGTGGCTACAGCCACCGCCATTTGTGTCCCTGCTAGCCAGCGGCCGGATGTCCGGCCACTGGCTCCGCAGAATCCCTGCAGAGCAGAGCCGGCCAGCCATAATTTCGAGTGGGGGGGAGGGACGGAGCGCCTCCCACCTTGAATCAATTTCGCTACAAGGTAAGTGACTTTCGTACATCCCTAATGCTAGGATGACCATTGGATTTGGCCCAAGCCCAAGCCAAATTGGGCCCCGTCAGACTGTGCTTTCTGAGAGGCTTCCCTTAAAATGACCAGAATGGAACCAGGGCCTAGACAAGGCTTTGTTACTGACTTAGGCTTGGGAGACACATTCTGTCACCTCTCCAAACAGCATCTTTCAGTTTCATTTCTTTAAGTCCTGACTCTGAGCAGGGAAGAGTGGGGTGGGAGTTTGGATGAATGACTGACAAGCCCACCTTCTAATCCTAGTTAGGGATGCACGAAACTCACTTACCTTTTCTCCATCCCTCCCCGCGGAATCCTTGACCGGGGGGAGGGAGGCGATCCAGTCCTCCTCGCTGGAATCCTCGACAGCCGGCTCCGCTCCACAACCAGGCCACAGAGCAGCTGGCCAGGGCCATCCCCAGCCGGATTCCCGGCTGCGGAAAGCCTGGTGCAGACGCAAATGGCGGCCGCTGTAGCGGCCGCCATTTGCGTCCAGCCAGACAACCGTGAGAGGCTATGTAAGAATTTACATAGAATTTACATAGCCTATCATGGCTAACCTAAAAAAAAAAAAAACAATGCGGCGGCTGCCATTTGCATTCCCTATTTTTTGCCGATTTATCTTACGTAAATATTTACGTAAGATAAATCAGCGAAAAATAGGGAATGCAAATGGCGGCCACCGTAGCCGCCGCCATTTGCGTACGCTGCATTTTTGTTTCGTTTTTTTTGAGGTTAGCTGTGATAGGCTATGTAAATTCTTATGTAGCCTATCATGGTCCAAGGATGGCAATGGCGGCAGCAGCAGCCCTGCCTCAGCCAGCCAGGAGACCAGCCGCTGCCACCGCCACCAGAGCCGCCCCAGGTAAGTGCCATCCCAGGGGGATTCCGCAGGGGCGGGGGGGGAGGAGGCCATTCCACCATGGATTCCGGGGGGGAGGGGGCAGATTCTAAAGAATCCAGCCTCATTGGAATCCATGGCAGAGTTCTCCGCTATCCCTAATCCTAGTGCACATTTTTCTGAAATTTGGCAGGCTTGATCCCCTCTGAAGAGGCAACTACCCCTGCAATTTTCATCCAATCTTGCCAAGAAATAAAGTTACTAGCAGTTCCCTTTTAATGCCTATATCTATATCAGTACATAGTACAAATCCCCCTACACCTATTTTTCTGACAGCTGGCATATGTAATCCCTTTGTAAGGGACTACTACACCTGCAAATATAATCTAATTCAAACTAAGAAAAATTATAGCCAGTTCTTACTTACCCATGATAGTCTATGGGAAGCATGAAGCCTCAGATTTCCAAATCTCAACTTGGGTTCAGTACCCAAGATAAAGCAGGCAGCCTCCCAATTGGCCTGAGACAAATTAGGCCTTTATCTGAACCATCAAATCAGAATCCGAGTCAAATCTTGGGGTCGATACACAGCACACCTCTACTTTTTAGAGACCTCAGAGTCTCACTGAATTTAGTGGGACTGTCTTCCAGGTAAATGTGAAGCTGCCTTGTATTGAGCCAGGTGGTTAGTCCATCTAGCTGATTACTTTCTCTGGCAGTGGAATTCCAAAGTCTCTGTCCTGCTATGGCTGAATTAGGCTCAGCAAGCATTGGGGCAAAGTGTGGGGCAATCCAAAGGTAAATCACTAAACACACAGTCATCAAAGGCATCGTTTTCACCAGGCAAGAGGTAGAGTTCCAAGAGAAGTCTGAGGAGCAGCTAAGGTCCAAACACAGATAAGCATTCAGATACAACAAACAGTCCAAAAAGCAGAGTCAAGTAGGATGCCAAATGTCAGTAGCATGGATATTCAATCACAAGGCCACAAAAACAAAATAACACCAAAACTCATAGAACAATATTGTTCTACCATGGCTAGCCTGAAACTGAAGGCTTATATAGCCAGAGTTTCCTGAGCCCCATCCAGGGCTCAGCTGCAGTGTGTTACAGGTCTTCTGGCAACAGTCCTACTTCAGAGGAGGGTCTTGCTCACAAGGAGTTCTTTCCTTTTGAGGAGTCCTCCTTCTTAATCAAGCATTCCTTCTCAAAGAATCCCTACTGTGCTGCCTCTTAAGGTGATGATGCTCTCAGGGATCAGGGGATCACTCAGCCTCTGCCTCAAAGGCAGCCCCTTGCCTCTTGTGGGATGAACCTGCAGTCTTCTCCTCCAAGGGCCCAGGCTCCTCCTGATCTTCTGACATGGGCTGTTCTGGGATCCCTTCATCTGAGGAGGATTCCTTCAGTGGGGGCATCACAGTCTCTGGTAGAGATGAGGAAGGCCTTCTCTAGCCCTGCTACCACAGATCCTTAACTGGAGATGCTAGAGACTGAACCAGGGATTAAGCCCCTTAGGATGAAACTACTGCACATGTCCACATCACAGCAGCTCCATGTGCTCATGCAGTACCATGAGTGCAGGGGTTTTATTGGTTTCCTTTATGGCGAATGGAATATTGTGTGCATGCGTGGTAGAATCTCTGTCCATACACAGGATGCTTCCTGTCATAGAGAAGCATAGAGTTTTGGCTACAGGCCCACATCTTGGATGAAATAGAATCTGTTTACTTATAAAGGCTTTCCTGAATGAAATGAAATCTCTAGAGGTTCTGGGATGGATGAAGAAATAGGTAATCTTACTGGAGTTTTTTTTAATCATTGTACCAGAACAGTGAAGGAGACAGACGGCTTTAATGCTATCAATTACAGCAAGGTATTATCTCAAATATTCAGAGTGGCTCTGTTGTATTTTTTTGCCAGTGCAATATAGATTGTGTCACCTTAGATAAATTTCTCCTGACTTTTCTGCCGAACATTACAGGCAACTGTAGTCTTGCTTACTCTAGCCTCAGGGCAGACTCTGTATGTTTCACCTGAAAGGAAGATATTGCCATTTTTGACAGGGAGACTAATGCCTGTTTTATTGTTGTATATTTAAATTTGATTTGGGGGAAGGCAAAGGAGCATTTTATTAAAAAGAAAAAGAGAATAACTTCAAAAATATTATATTATGAGGGAATTGGGTAGGGCCTTTATGAGAGCTTTTGTTCTTTTTGCACCAGCTTGACCTAAACCCTGACTGTTTTTTTTTTTTTTTAATTGCTGTCTTGGTTCAGTGTTTGCTTAATGCACAAAAGTGATTTTCTAAATGGCAACCAGATGTGGTCATTCAACAGGTATGTGAGGCCCTGCTTCCACAGACAAAGAACACTGCCAACACTTGCTTCTGCACCTGGAAACGGGTTCAAAGCAGCACTTAATTTCTATAATTAAGGGGTGCCAGAGTTCATGGGGAAGGTCCTCCCTTGTGATCACTAGTCGCTCAAGCACAGAAGTAGGACACGTGAGGTGGATGGCAAGGCATGATAATTCCTGCAGAGGGGTTGCAACTAAATGCTATGGATCTGGGACTGATCCATTACTGCTGGAAGAGAAACAGCAACTGAGGGTTACTCCCTCTGGAGCAGTGGTTTTCAAACATTGTTCTGGCTGGGCAATCCATTTTTTCAGAAGATAATCAAGGGTTCCATAATAATAGCTGAATAGATTCTTTGGAATCCAACCTCATTGGGGTCCATGGCGGAATTCTCCACCATCCCTACTTCAAATCATGACTTATGAAGCAGGAATGAACATTTGGGCCCATGAGCTCCTACCTGGTCCTTCCATGCCAGCTTTGGTGTGTTCTAAGCTAGAATTTCTTGTTATGTTCAAAAGAGGAAACTTTGATTTAATGTTGATTAACTAACCAGGGTATTTAATATCCTGGTTAGTTAACCGACATTAGCCAGAGTTCTTGATTTCAAATGTAATGGGGAACTCTGGTTTAAAATAAACCAGAATGTACATGCTGTAGCTGGCACATGAGGCGAGGAAAGGAGGAGAGGTGTCAGGGAGCAATGTGCCAGCCTGACACTTGCTCTTGGCTTCATAACTATGGCTTATGAAGCCTGGAATGTGATGTCCAAGCCTTGTGCATGCTCTAAGGTGGTGGTTGTGGGGCCTGTATATAGAGATTACTTCCATTATTTTATTATGGTTGCTCTACCCTCTCACTTCTCCTCAAAGTTTCCTTTGAGGATTTTTTCTTCTTCTCCCACTATCTAGTGCCACAGAAATTATATAAGACTGGGTGTTTACTGATTCACTTCTGATTTCTCTCATATATTTTTAAACAGCTGGTTACCTGCCAATTTGATCCAAAATAAACTAGCATTTTCTAAAACATTCATATAACTCTTCTCACATTTGACCTTGGTGGATATCACCACTTTTTTTTGAGATCACATTCAATTATATCAAATCCTATTTGAGCTATACCTCTTCAGTGTGCATTCAGAAATTGTCCTGACGGTACCATTGTTCTTCATGTGTTGTAATTAGGGATGTACGAAAGGCACTTACCTTTCGCAGATTATGTTTATGGATGGGGAGGAGGCATTCCTACCCTCCCCCCAGAATCCTCGCCTGGGGGGGAGGCACTCCGTACCTCCCCCACCGGAATTCTGGCCGGCCGGCTGTGCTCCGTAGGGATTCTGCGGAGCCGCTGGCCGGCTCCGCCAGCAGCTGGATATCCGGCCGCTGGCTAGCAGGGACGCAAATGGCGGTGGCTGTAGCCACCGCCATTTGCGTCCCTGCAGTCAGCCATGATAGGCTATGTAAATGTTTACATAGCCTATCACGGCTGACTTAAAAAACAACGCGCGTACGCAAATGGCGGCGGCCGTGGCCGCCGCCATTTGCGTACACGCGTTGTTGTTCCTTATTTTGGCATGTTTTTGTCTACGTAAACATTTACATAGACTAAGATGGTGAAAATAAGTGGAACGCAAATAGAGTAGCATTTGCATACACGCATTTTTTTGTTTTTTAAAAAAAGTCAGACATGATAGGCTACGTAAAGATTTACATAGCCTATCACATTTTTTTTTAAAACCTAGCCGTGATAGGGTACATAAATCTCTACGTAGCCTAACACGGGTTTTTTTTTCATTTTTGTTAAACTGGGAATGGCGGCGGCGGCAGCCGGTCAGAAGACCAGCCACCGCCGCCGCCACACCGCCTCCGGAGCCGCCACCAGGAAGATCCGCCCAAGGTCTCATCCCGGGTGGGGTGGGGGGGCAGGCCGTTCCACCACCGATTTCGGGGGGCCGAATGCTCTGGCATTCACCCTCCCCGAGATCCGTGGCAGAATTTTCGTACATCCCTAGTTGTAATAACTAAGAGAATTCAACTGCTTCTCCTTTGTGATATATTGCTACACTTGGAGGTATTCCGCTCCTCTAGGTGTTTCTTGAATAATAGATTGGGTTGTTTCATTTTTAAATAGCAGCTTCTTTCACACACAATGCTTATGTTTCACTTTATTGGGTTCTGTCATTTGGTTGTTTTTAAGGCAGTATGACCTTTTGTACATCCTAAATAGAACGATGATCAACAAATGGATTTTAAATATTGTATACTGGATTGGGCTAAAAGATTATTAAAATCAGGCTGGAGTTGAGAGCGTGCTATACTCTGAATGTGACTCTAGTGTAAAATCTTTTGGATAGCATAGGGTGCAATCCTATGTTCTCTGGAGGGTATCTCAGGGAACATTGGATTCGTTGGGGTTTCCCCTCCGTGGCCATAGATGATGCTCTGGTCGCAGAAGGGGAAATCCAAACAGTGAGTGTCCCCCCCCCCTTTGCAGCCCTGTAGAAATAACCACGGAGGCTGACCTCTGACCTCAGATCAGGATGTAAATGAGGGGACAGGGAGGGGAGGGGAGGTGCAGAAGATTCACAGAACCCTGAAGCCTTCCAGCTCTTGTCCCCACCCCCTTCCTGGCAACTCCACTAGATGCACTGAGGGCTCTGCCAGGGATCTGCTAGTGGAGCATTGGATTTTTGAAGCATCCCTTCAGGAAGCAAATAGTCGCATCCTTATGGTGCAATCCTATGCAAGTCTCCTCAGAAGTAAGTCCCACTGAGTTCAATAGGGCTTACATCTCAGAAACTGGGCATGCGATTGCAGTCTTAGGGTTGGATCCAGTGGTGTTCTTCCATGGGTGGCCAAGGTCTGCTGGAAGCCCAGGCCCACCAGCGGTGATACACACAGCCTGCCTCTTCCAGAAATGAGTATTTCCACTCATCTTGGCGCTTGCCCCCAGAAGCACTACATTGCAGTTGCCAGTGGTAGGGGCCGCACGCAGAAGTACGCTGTTGGATCCAACCCTTAGTTTTATCCGGAAATTTATAAACGTTCATATTGTATGCATATGTTTACGTCAATAGTGATGCAAGAAAGCTGGGTGACAACCACAGACAGTAATAATGCTTCAGTCTTCACAGAGATTCCCACTTGCCTTAAATTCAGTGTGGCTTGGAAATGTAATTTCAGTATTTTTTCTGGCTAGTGATGGCCTGAAGACTATGCATGTCTCTTTATGGTCTTCTTGCAGGCTTTGTAGAACCACATGGCTAGACAATATGTGAAAACAGGACTCAAATTTCAATTTTAAGGAAGGTAACTACACAACATTATTAGACAATACAGACAGATAAACCATGTATCATATATGGAAAAATGCACTGTTTCAAAATGCAATTTCCTTATCTAGAGGGGGAAACCTCTGAGCTTTGCAGGGGTAGGCAACTTGTGGCCCTCCAGATGTTTTGGGCTGCAACCCTCATCAGCCTTCGTTAGCATAGCCAATGATGAGGAGTCATAGCAGTTGTAGGCCAAAACATCTGGGGGGCCACAAGTTACCCACCCCTGTTCTAGAGCCTATATAAAACATTTGTTTTATTCAAGATTTGAGGGGGTTGGGTGGACTACTTATACAGAATCCCCTGTTGGGAAGGCTTGTAGTCTATATTTGGCATTGATGACAATTTTATTCTAGGCTAGAGTCTGCTCTGCTTATTTTCTTTTCCCAATACTTGTGCAGCTCGCTGCATCTGAATTATTTTATTAAACTGATCTTTGCTTCCAAGCAGCTATAGTGCAGCGTACATTTGTTTTACTATTATTTCTCTCTCTGTGAAATACCAATACAGATAATGACTATTATTAATCCATTATTGCTGTACAGAGATTACTCATTTAGGGAGGGAGCTGGACTAGATGGCCTTTGGGAGCTTTCCAGCTCTGTGATTATGATTTCACAGCCCAAGCACTGAAAGGTGTGAATAGAATATGGAGATTTTCTGATCAACATGACAACTCTGTATTAATTTCCACATCAGCAGGATACTAATTGCTGGTGGGCAGCTTACTTTTGAGAACCCCTATGAATCCAAAAAAGAACGTTAAGGGTTTTTCAAGAACACTCCCCCCCCCCACTCCTGTTTGACTTTCAAAATAACTCCTACTGGCAAACAGTATTTAACAGGGGGACATAACTATTGGAACAGCTCTCACTTAAGGATTGCTTTTGGAGCTCAACAATGAAAACTTTAGCAGCACAACAGGATTCTGGACTTTCTACGAAGTATTTCTAAAGGTGTGAGGCTTCAAAGTGGATTATTTGTGGTAAACACACAGAGAAGTACAGTATTTTTCAGCAGCACCACTACTGTTTAGTTACTGAGTTGCTTCCCATTGAGTCGGCATGCGACCATTCTTGAGGACAGTCCAATGTAAGCCCATGTGGCACTAGGGATGTACAAAAGTCACTTACTTTTCGCGGAATTGATTCAGGGTGGGGGGGAGGCGCTCTGTCCCTCCCCCCGGCATCCTTGACGGGGGGGGGAGGCGATCCGTTCCTCCCCCCCGGAATACTCGCTGGCCGGCTCTGCTCCGTGTTGAGTCTGCAGAGCCACCGGCCGGCTCCGTTCCGCAAGTGATACGGCTGCCATTGCCATGCAGAAGTGATCCGGACACAAATGGCGTCCGCTACACCATTTGAGTCCCTGTTTCTTCTTGCGATAGGCTACACGTCTGTATTTACGTAGCTATTTACGTAGCCTATCGTGTGAAAAAGCAGGGACGCAAATGGCGTCCCAAAATGTTTTTTCATGCGATAGGCTTACTGAAATCCGTGGTGGAATTCTCCACCATCCCTATGTGGCGCTTCTCTCTCATAACACCTTTTCTGCTTCTACACTGACTTTTGAACCCCTGTCTGACTTTTACCCCCTCCTCTTCACAACCCTCGAGTGCTTTAATGGTCTTGTCCCCAACTTTCAGTTCTTCTTTGTCTTTTGGGAGTGAATGGTGGGGAGGGGCAGGGGAAGACCACCACCTCCTGGAATTTCAGTTCTTTTTCCTCACCCAGGGCCTGTTGAAGCTAGCTTACTAACAGATCTGGGGCAATCTACATTACAACTTTAAACTGCTTTCAAACCTCTTTTTTAGCGATGACGGCTACCAAGTACAGGAATTCTGGGAATTGTAGCTCTAGGAAGAGGGGCCACTTGGGCAGGGGACAGGGGTCTCTAGCAAAGAATTCTCAGTACCCTCATGAAACTGCAGGATCACTTTAGAGAAACTCGTTTGACACCAGTTTAAAGTTGTAATGTAGATTGCCCCCTAGGTGCAAATTAATCCCACCTATCCACCCCACCTTATTGTATATACTCCCTTTCCACTTTGTTCAATACAACTTAATGGAGCTGTGAAAGGAAAGAGTTGAGAGAAAGCCACAGGACATAGACTCTTGGCACTCATCTTGGACTCTTTGGATAATGGTGTGCAGGAAAGGGGAGGAATTAATGTCTCCCCACCCCACCCCACCCCACAGTTTGCAGCCTCTTTTCACAGTTCCATGCAAGTGAATGTTATTTCTTCGTTTTGTTTCTTTAGTCAAACTATATCTTGCCCTTCCAATAAAGGATGCCTTTTCCTCTAAATGTGGCTTACCGGGAAAAAAAGTCAATAAAACAATAATCAATAAAACACAACAGTACAAAATACACAGTGGTCTACAGTTGTTTTGCTGGCTTTACTAGCCAAGCTAATACATTGTGGTTGCCAGGTTGGTGCCTCCGCCAATTTTCAAAAATGATCAGTGAAGGCACCTGGTGCCTCCACACAGCAGCAGCCAAGGAAGCCCTCACCACCTCTCTTTCCTGTTCCAAAGCAGAACAAGTTTTGGGCAGGGGGTGGCCATTTTAGCTCTGCATGGCAGAGGTGTTGCAGTTTGTAAGCAGAGATGGAATATGTTACCAAATTTCTCCAGGGAGAGGAGTAATTCCCCAGCAGTTTCTTATAGGTGGTGTTCCATCAGAAGTAAAAGCCACATAGCTTCTTTCTAATTTTTTGTTGCTGGTGCGACTAGGGATTTCTGTCTCTAGGAAATGTGGTTCTTTTTTGGCTCGACAGAGTTCTGTGGTGTGCATTCTTTGCTTTGCATCTGCAAGCCAAGCTGTGGGCTGATCCTCAAACTCTGGGAAAGTTTTTGCAAATTTGGAGGGGGGTGTTCTGCAATTTGCACAAATCTCTGAGCAAGTTGCACAAATTATGGCCGAATTTGCACAAATTACACAAATCCAGCCATAATTGTGTAATTTTCACAAGTTTGGTTGTAATTTGTGCAAATAGCTCAGAAATTTGGCAAAATTCAGAACCTCCCCCCCCCCAAATAAATGTGTAAAGAATGTCCAGAAAATCCACGAACTAGCCCAACTCACTGCACATCGAGTCGGGCACCACAGCAGGAACCAAAATTAAGTCTGGGGGCCAAGCCTAGGAAAACCTGTTAAATTCCACCCCCCAAACAGATTTCTCCAACATCTCTAGCTGCTGCTAGCACTGCATGTGGCAAAAGCATCAACTGCTGGCCACCATTTTACACCCACCACAATGCCTAGGGGTGAGGAATGGTGGCTGTCACAAAAAATGCTGGAGAACATTCAGAGACAATTCTACAAAGTTGCCTTTTCTGAGATGCTTGGAAAAATGTATTCTGAGAAATGTTGACTCTTATAAATAAACGTGGCCTTCCTCCCAAGCATGGCTCTGGGGAGGGGATGATCATGTCCATCTGTGCAGCTTCAAGCTTTGGAAGGATGGTTGCTTGTCATGTTCAACAGAGGGCAGTAGCCCAGGCACCATGGCGAGTGTGGTGAATGAAATTAATGAAGCCTGATACATAATGTCCCAATAATGATTTAAAGCAGTGTCAAACCAGCCACATTCAGGGCTACACATTTTGTGGTTTGGAAAATAAATGTCTTTGCCTGCACTGAAAAGACAATTAAGGTTCCAGGTCAGCCTTTTTGGGTAGAGCATTCAAGAGCTTGGCTGCCACCACCAAGAAGGCCCTCTCCCTGGTTACCATCCAGTTCACCTTAGACAATAAGGGCAACCAGAGAGAATCCCCTAAATATGAGCTCAGTGAAGGAGAAGGCGAATAAAGAAGCAGCTGTGCTTCTGAAGCTGTGGTCTGAAGCTGTGAGGGCTTTGAATTTTGTGTGGAATGGACCAGGAACCACAGTGCAGCTGCTTAAGGACTACAGAACCGCTGGCTGATCAGGGGACTGGAAACAAAGCCCTATGAGGAGAGACTGAAAGAACTGGGCATGTTTCGCCTTGAGAAGAGAAGACTGAGGGGAGATATGATAGCGCTCTTCAAGTACTTGGAAGGTTGTCACCGAGAGGAAGGCCAGGATGTCTTCTCGAGTGCAGGATACGGAATAATGGGCTCAAATTACAGGAAGCCAGGTTCTGGCTGAACATCAGGAAAAACTTCCTGACTGTTAGAGCAATACGACAATGGAACCAACTACCTAGGGAGGTAGTGTGTTCTCCCCCACTGGAGACATTCAAGATGAAGTGCTAGACAGCCATCTGTCAGGGATGCTTTGACTTAGATTCCTGCATTGAGCAGAGGGTTGGACTCGATGGCCTTATAGGCCCCTTCCAACCCTACTATTCTATGATTCTATAATTCTATGTAGTCCAAGAAATGCCATTGTGATGCCAGGCAGCACACCCTGAATCATGGGCTCTGAGCCTCGGGAGACCTGTGGGTGCCTAGCAGAACTCTTGATTTTTCCCCCCCTTGGAATGGAAGAAGCCCACAAAACATCATAAATCGGTTTTGAATCCCCATGAATTTCAAAAGTGGTTTGCCACACAGCCTTGGTGGAAGGGTGCTGGTATTTGGGAACACACGCCTAAAGTGCTTTGAGAGGGTTCTGCCCTTAAAGGCAGCCTAGAAATAATTTTAGATAGATGGCCCTCCCTGGGCACATGGGAAAAGTGGTACAGCATCTCTGGATTGCAGTCTGGGCAAGGGAAAAGTTCTGAAATGGGGAGGTGGGGGATGACTCCATACCTAAATGCGCTTAGGAGGGGCACACTTTACATTTGGCAAACCAAACCCTCTTAGAATGGATCGAGTCCAATCCCAATCAACAGAAGTATGTGTGGATGAAGCTATGTCCCATCCCACCAACCCTAATTTTTACAATACTGTTGTTTTTATACATTTAACCAATTGGTAATACATAAATTGGTGTCCATTGCATTTTTCTGACTAAGATGGGGCCTAGTTTTTACCATTGTGGCAAACCTGTGTATGGGCCTCAGACTGTAGGGGTGGATGTCACACAATGAATGATTTTGTGTGTGTGTGCGCGTGTGCATGTGTGTGTGTGAGTGTATATATATATATATATATCAATCACCTTTCACATAGAAGAAACTACATGTAAGAGAGACTAATTCTAGCCTGACCTTCCATCTATCATGATTGTTTTGTGTGTGTCATATTCTCTCCCCACTGCGTGAAAACATTCTACCATGGGTGTCCCCACCTGACGTAGCACAAGTTGCACAACTCTGCCCCAGACAGAGGTTTACTGCCTCTGTGAAAGCTAGGCCTCAAGGTTCAGAGTTCTTTTGAGGAAGCACACCATCCCCTCCTTTTTTTGGAGCTTCAAGGAAGACTCAAGAATGGTTTTAAGATTTAATTGAAAATTGAATCCCTTTGCTCTTAAAATCCTATTTTTTTTCCAGAACACTCTTCCCTAGTTCATTAAATCATTAAATGAATTTAGCAGGTATTAGTTTTGAGCTTTATTAATTGTGACTTGTTTTTCATTATGAGATAATTGTCAGTCACGAAACATAAATGCTGCGTATCTGACTGGTGGCAAAAGTTTCCAAGGGGAAGGGGGGGGGAAGGGGCAGGAAGGTCAGCTCCATCAAAAACTTCTGTCAGTATAGCCCAGCTATACATATTTAAACATTCCCAAGGGGTAACCTATTTTTCCCACCAGTTATTTGTTTAAAAGGCTCTATGAAGGAGGACAGAAAAAAACAGGAAGGGATAGAAAAATATGTATTGTGTTCCTTCTGTGCTATCTCATGCTGTTGTCTTGGAATAACACGGTTTGGACTGTGACTGATAGGATGATAGAAAAGGCCTCTGTATGCTGGAGGTGATTTCTAACTGGCTTCAAAATCAATTTAGCTAAA
Organism: Heloderma suspectum; assembly: GCF_057233095.1. Taxonomy (NCBI): domain Eukaryota; kingdom Metazoa; phylum Chordata; class Lepidosauria; order Squamata; family Helodermatidae; genus Heloderma; species Heloderma suspectum. The sequence goes on along the minus strand of NC_139458.1, from coordinate 217,843,606 downwards.
CCTGTGTTAAAATATACTTAATACAATAGGACTTGCAAGCAGCACATGGCATGGAGCCAGTATGTTGCAATGGACAGAACGGGGAGCTTGGAAGGGGAACCCAGGAGATGAGGATTTAATGTCTGCGCTGGCAAGGAGGTTACTACACCATGTCCTTGCTAAATCAAGGCAAGCTACAGAATTATAGAAGGGGTGAGGCTGAAACGACATACAACACATAGTCATCTAAAGGTGAAAGAAGAGATTGTGAGTTTGAGGAGGGGAATGATGGGGCTGGGGGTAGGAAAGGTGCTGCTTAACCCTTTCCCTTTGTTTTCCACTCAGAATTGCCCCACTCTCTCTCCCCTGCCTGCAGTCCGAAAGCTACAGCTTAAAAAAACGAAAGAACGAAAGGAAGATCACATCACTGGTGTGATTTTCACTTCTTTGGTGTTTTATCTGTTGTTTAATGGGCTAAAGGAATAAAATATCACCTTACAGTGATTCTTGACCGGTTTGCTTTTTATTGCCTCTCATGGAGACAAACTTCAATTTCACCCTGAAGAAGTTCCTAATATAAATGGGTAATAGATCAGTAAATCAGATGGAACTGCAAACGGAGGGGTAGGGTAAGAGATGGTGGGTTGGAGCAGTTCAGAAAAGATCATACAGGCACCTACCAAAATTGAAAGCCTGCAGTCAAATAGGATGGGCAGAAATGAATTCAGCACACTTGGCTAAGTCTAGTATTGTGAACTACAACATACTGCCACAGCCTTTTTGAATTCAGCTCAGATATGTTCTGTTTCTCTCAAGTACATTTTCTATTTATCTTGACCTTGCAAATTGGAGCTATAAGGCTGAATCAGTGCAGTGCAGTGCTCACTTGAAGCTGAGGGAGCTTCTGGGATACAAAACACACACAACTGCATGGATTTGGTATTCAGCCTAGTACTTCATAGTCCCATTTTACATACAGCACTTACTTGAACGTACAGTACAGCTTGTACATATAGTGTTACATAGAAGACCCTTCACGGATCACTGCCTTGTTGTGGCGAAGGGGCTTGCGTAACTCAGTGAAGCCACAAGCTGTGCCGTGCAGGGCCACCCAAGACGGGCAGGTCATGGCAGAGAGTTCTGACAAAATGTGGTCCACTGGAGAAGGAAATGGCAACCCACTCCAGTATTCTTGCCAAGAAAACCCCATGGAACGTATCACAAGGCTAAAAGATATGACGCCGGAAGATGAGACCCTCAGGTTGGAAGGTGTCCAATATGCTACTGGGGAAGAGCAGAGGGTATTTCCAAGTAGCGCCAGAAAGAATGAAGCAGCTGGGCCAAAGCCGAAAGGACACTCAGCTGTGGATGTGTCTGGTGGTGAATAGAAAGTCCGATGCTGTAAAGAACAATATTGTTTAGGAACCTGGAATGTCAGATCAATGAATCAAGGTAAGCTGGAGGTGGTCAAACATGAGATGGCAAGATTGAACATCGACATCTTGGCAATCAGCGAACTAAAATGGACAGGCATGGGCGAATTTAATTCAGGTGACCATCATATCTACTATTGTGGGCAAGAATCCCTTAGAAGAAATGGAGTAGCACTCATAGTCAACAAAAGGGTGGGAAAAGCAGTACTGGAGTACAATCGATAGAATGATCTCAGTACGAATCCAAGGCAAACCATTCAACATCACAGTAATTCAAGTCTATGCCCCAACCACTGAGGCCGAAGAAGCTGAGGTTGATCAGTTCTATGAAGACCTACAACACCTTCTAGAACACCAAAAAAAGAAGCCCTTTTCATCATAGGGGATTGGAATGCCAAAGTAGGAAGTCAAGAAATCACCGGGATAACAGGCAAGCTTGGCCTTGGTGTACAAAACGAAGCAGGACAAAGGCTAATAGAGTTTTGCCAAGAGAACACGCTGATCATAGTAAACACTCTTTTCCAACAGCCCAAGAGGCGACTCTACACATGGACATCACCAGATGGTCAATATCGAAATCAGATTGATTATGTACTTTGCAGCCAAAGATGGAGAAGCTCTATACAGTCAGTAAAAACAAGACCTGGAGCTGACTGTGGCTCAGATCATGAGCTGCTTCTTGCAAAATTTCAGCTTAAATTGAAGAATGTAAGGAAAACCACTAAGCCATTCAGGTATGACCTAAATTATATCCCTTATGAATATACAGTGGAGGTGAGGAATAGATTTAAGGGATTAGACCTGATGGACAGAGTGCCTGAGGAACTATGGACGGAGGTCTGTAACATTGTTCAGGAGGCAGCAACTCAATCCATCCCAAAGAAAAAGAAATGCAACAAAGCAAAGTGGCTGTCTGATGAGGCTTTACAAGTAGCTGAGGAAAAAAGGGAAGCGAAAAGTAGGAATGTATGAGAGTCACTTACCTTTTAGTGGATGTGATTCGCGGGGGGGAGGCGCTCTGTCCCTCCCCCTGGAATCCTTGATGGGGAGGAGGCGATCAGGTCCTCCCCTCCGGAATCCTGCCCGGCCGGCTGCGCTCCACGGTGGCTCCATGGAGCAGCCAGACAGGGCCGTCCGCAGCCGGAGTTCTGGCCGCGGACGGGCTGCTGTGGACGCAAATGGTGGCTGCCATAACAGCCGCCATTTGTGTCCAGCCAGGCTGCCGTGATAGGCTATTGTAAGGATTTATGCAGCCTATCAAGGCAGGTAAAAAAAACACACCAGCATACGCAAATGGTGGCGGCTACAGCGGCCGCCATTTGCGTTCCCTATTTTTCGCCGTTTTATCTTACGTAAATATTTATGTAGGCTAAAACTGAAAAAAAGGGAACGCAAATGGCAGCCGCCATAGCCACCACCATTTGCATACGCTGTTTTGTGTTGTTGTTTTTTGCTTGCCGTGATAGGCTACGTAAATACTTATGTAGCCTATCACGGCAAACAGCAGACGCCTAATGGCAGAAAGTGAAGAGGATCTAAAGAGCCTCTTGTTGAGGGTGAAAGCGGAGAGTGCAAAAGCTGGTTTGAAACTCAACATTAAAAAAACGAAGGTCATGGCATCTGGCCCCATCACTTCCTGGCATATGGAAGGGGAAGAAATGGAAGCAGTGACACATTTTATTTTCTTGGGCTCCAAGATCACCGCAGACGGTGACTGTAGCCATAAAATTAAAAGACGCTTGCTCCTTGGGAGGAAAGCTATGGCAAACCTAGACAGCATAGTAAGAAGCAGAGACATCACCTTTCCGTCTAATCAAAGCTATGGTTTTCCCAGTAGCAAAGTATGGCTGTGAGAGCTGGACTATAAGGAAGGCTGAGTGCCAAAGAATTGATGTTTTCAAACTGTGGTGCTGGAGAAGACTCTTATGAGCCCCCTGGACTGCCAGGAGGTCAAATCAGTCAATCCTAAAGGAAATCAACCCTGACTGCTCATTGGAAGGACAGATAGTGAAGCTGAAGCTCAAATATTTTGGCCACCAAATGCGAAGAGAAAACTCCCTGGAAAAGACCCTGATGCTGGGAAAGATTGAAGGCAAAAGGAGAAGGGGACGGCAGAGGATGAGATGGCTAGATAGCTCACCGATGCAATGAATATGAACTTGAGTACGCTCCGGGAGAGAGCAGAGGACAGGAAGGCCTGGCGTGCTATGGTCTGTGGGGTCACGAAGAGTGAGTCAGACACGACTTAACGACTGAACAACAACAACAAGAAGACCCAGAAATCACCTGGGAGATGCAAAGGAGTTAGGCCCCATCCCTGATGCTAGCTGGAGTCTTTGCTCTGAAGCCCCATTATCATACTGAGCTTGCCCATACTTAAATAAAGCCTGGCATGTGGAATCAGAACTTGGGACTTTGACAGGTCTGGGACAGAGCCCAGTACAAAAACTGTTTCTTCACTTAAGGTATACAGGAAAAAAAGCCTCACCTTTTGCTTTTCTGGCATTTCCCTCCCCCAGACACACAGACACCCTCAAAATTGGCCAGGCATTGGGAACATCTCTCATTGGGTTGGGACCCTCAGCTAGTCCCAATCTATTCTTAGCGTCATTGCCCAGGCAGAGCGAAGGGTGGTGTTGGTTGCTTCTATTTTTCAAAAACACATGATGGAATCATCCTACTTATACATTACAAATAGATAGTGCAGTTGTCCTAGTGACACGTGATAGATAACTGCTTTTCATCGATGTACTGGATTACTCTCAGGTGTGTGTTTCTGGGATAATTTGTGCATTCCTTGTTCAGTATTATAATATGACTAGGCGGCGCAAAGGATGAAGCAGAGCAACAAATAAACCGCCGCATCCCAGGCCCTGCTGGCGCATGCACTGAAGACGAGGGCAGTCCCAATTGTTTCTTTTTCTTCTTTGCTATGCCAGCTCCAGGCTGGCATAGCCAAGGGTCCCAAGGATGAGTCCCATCGGGGAACCCATGGGGCTTTGGGTCTCGTGGATCCAAAGCGACCGTCACGCCACTCCCGCACCATTCAGTTTCGGAGCTCTCTGTCTGCTAGTCATGCTGGAGGAACTGCTGGCAGCGTTTTCCACCTGCCTGGGCAGTGAGGCCCCCGGTGCAGTGGAGAACCCCCTACTAGCGGAGCTCCTCTGTGCAGGTGGAACTGGCCGGCAACCACATCTGCTATACCCCAAACCCCTTCCAGCCTTCAGCACCTGGGTTAGGGTGGCATTATCATTAATTATTTCTTACTATTCCTTATTGTGAGTTATATCCCACCTTTCTCTAGAGGATATCCAAAGTGGTTTACTTAAGGTTAAAGTACACTATCGATTATAAAAATGGAGATTGTTTTTTGTGTATATGTGATGTATTTACAATCTAAAAACTAAACATCTGAAAGGCAACAGTAGCATAAAAGCATTTTTTAAATGGTACTTCCAACGCCAGCGCCAGGTTCTTGAGGGCCCTTGGGCAGCACATCCTCAGTAGCCCCCCCCGGTTCTCCACTGTTGTCCCCATCTTGCTCCTCCTCCTCTTTCTCATCATTGCTACCATTGGCTTGCTTACTTGCTTGCTTGCCAGGCAGAGAACCAGTGAGCAAGTAGGCAGTGGCATCTACTGTTCCTCCTTCTCAGCACCACTGTTATCTGGGCCAGAATGAACCTGGCTGGCCCGGGGTACTTCACAAAAGCTCGCTGAAATAAAGCCACTTTTGCTGCCTCTCATCGATTTGGCCACAATTATTCATGCTCTAGTCTGTTCCAGGTTAGATTACTGTATTGTGTTCTATGCAGGACTGCCCCCGAAAACAGTTCAATAGCTCCAGAATGTGGCTGCCAGACCTTTGACTGGAGTTGGCAGATCACACTATATTATACTTATCCTTTACCAGGGGCACTCATTACCAGTTTGTTTCCAGGTTCACTTCAAGCTGCTGGGTTGTTTTGGTTTGTTTTTAACAAGCCCTCGGTGGCCTAGGACAAGAATGTCTCAGGAATTGCTTCCCCTGATATGAGCCTGAAAAGGAACTTAATTCTTCTTCTGAGGCCCTTCTCTGGCTCATCCCTGTTAGATGTACAACAGATGGGTGCTAGTGATAGGAGCTTTTTGGTTGTAGCACCCAGAATCTGGAAGAGCCTCCTAAGAGTGGTACATCTAGGGATGTCAGAGGAATCTGTTTTGGGGGTGGAGCTTGACAAGCTTTTGTTGGCTCAGCCCCCTGGACTTTGGTTTGTTTTCTGCTAACTGGCCCAACTCAGTCTGCAGTGAGTCAGGCCAGTTATCAGATTTTCCATGTTTTTTGTAAATGTTCATAAATTACAGCTGCAATTTCTGCAAATTTGCACAATTTCTGCAAATTGTGCAGAAGTATGCTATTTCCTCAAATTATGCAAATTTCAGCTGCAATTTGCACAAATTGCTATTTGCACAAATTGCAGCCAGACCCCCCCCCCAAAAAAAAACCCCAACCCTGTAAAAAAATACAGAGTTCAGGGAAAACCCATGGGTTTGCTTGCAAATGCAAGCTGAGTTGGGCAGGCACTGAAAGTCTGTTGAGCTCAAAAAGGGCTGGATTTCCAAGCAACAGACATCCCTAGGTACATCAGTCCCCATCACTGTTCACTTTTCAGTGAGCAGCGATGACAATTTAATGTCATTGGGCTTGTCCAAGGTTCTGCTTTTAATGAAGCAGTTGCTGCTGCTTTTTAACTTTGTTGTAAATCTGTGTTTTACACCATTAAGCTGTTTTATTATTCTTTGATCCCCCTTTATTATTTGACAGCTGCCTTGATTATTTCTAGAGAAAGGCAGGAATCAAAATGCCATAAGTTGATAGATAGTAAGACAGAGAGATAGTAAAAATATGATTTTTCTTTTTGAATTATTTTATGCAATGGACTATGGCTAAGGCAGCAAAGGTGATAGGATGGTTAGAAAGAAGTGCAGAGGTTGGAAATGTTACTTATTTGCATTTCCTGTTCCCTCATCTTCATTTCCTGACATCCAGAGCACTCTCAGAAAAGAACTGTAAAGCACTTGCTATACTGAACATTGAAATGGGAATACAGATCCAGTTGATAGTTGGATCAAAAATAGTCAACTCTTTTTTTCAGTGAAAATCCATTGTGTTCCTTTGAGAAATGCCACAAAAGGCAAATGAACCAAAACTAGCAGAATAGTTTTCTGTTTTAGATTTTACTTTGGTCCATATAATTCCTTCAGCAAAGGAGATTGTTACCTTGTCGTGGTGCTGGAGCTTGAGCACCTCAGTGACGTCGTGAGCTAAACCGTGAAGGGACACCCAAGACGGGAAGGTCATGGCAGAGAGGTCAGACTAAATACAATCCCCTGGGGAAGGAAACGGCAACCCACCCCAGTATTCTTGCCATGAAAACTAAATGGATCAGTACAACCAGAGAGATATGTCGGTATACCATCAGAAGATGGGACTCCCAGGTTGGAAGATGGTCAAAATGCTACTGGGGAGGAACAGAGGATAAGTTCAACTAGCCCCAGATGTGATGACGCAGCTAGCTCGAAGCCGAAAGGACGGCTAGCAGCCGATGGTGCTGGTGGTGAACAATGAATCTGATGTTCTAAAGATCAACACACTAGGAACCTGGAATGTAAGATCTATGAGCCAGGGCAAATTGGATGTGGTTACTGGGGAGATGTCAAGATTAAATATAGATATTTTGGGTGTCAGTGAACTGAAATGGACTGGAATGGGCCACTTCACATCAAATGATCTACTACTGTGGACAAGAGGACCACAAAAGAAATGGAGTAGCCTTCATAATTAATAATAAAGTGGCTAAAGCAGTGCTTGGATACAATCCAAAAAATGACAGAATGAACCCAATTCGAATTCAGGGTAAGCCATTTAACATCACAGTGATCCAAATATACGCCCCAACCACAGATGCTGAAGAAGCAGAAGTAGATCAGTTCTATGAGGATCTGCACCACCTACTGGATAGTACGCCAAACAAAGATGATATTTTCATTACAGGAGGCTGGAATGCTAAGGTGGGTAGTCAAACGACACCTGGAATTACAGGCAAGCATGGTCTGGGAGAACAAAATGAAGCAGGACATAGGCTGATAGAATTTTGCCAAGACAACTCACTGTGCATAACAAACACTCTCTTCCAACAACCTAAGAGACGACTTTATACATGGACTTCACCAGACGGTCGACACCGAAATCAGATTGACTACATCCTTTGTAGCCAAAGGTGGCGGACATCTATGCAGTTGGTAAAAACAAGACCTGGAGCTGATTGTAGTTCAGATCACGAACTTCTTATTGCACAATTTAGAATCAGACTAAAGAGAATAGGGAAGACCCACAGATCAGTCAGATATGAGCTCGCTAATATTCCTAATGAATATGCAGTGGAGGTGAAGATAGATTTAAGGGCCTAGATTTAGTAAATAGGGTCCCGGAAGAACTATGGACAGAAGTTCGCAACATTGTTCAGGAAGCGGCAACAAAAAACGTCCCAAAGAAAAAGAAAACTAAGAAGGCAAGATGGCTGTCTGCTGAGACACTGGAAGCAGCCCAAGAAAGAAGAAAAGCAAAAGGCAACAGTGATAGGGGGAGATATGCCCAATTAAATGCAAAATTCCAGAGGTTAGCCAGAAGAGATAAGGAATTATTTTTAAACAAGCAATGCATGGAAGCAGAAGAAGATAATAAAATAGGAAGGACAAGAGACCTCTTCCAGAAAATGAGAAACATCGGAGGTAAATTCCAGGCAAAAATGGGTATGATCAAAAACAAAGATGGCAAGGACCTAGCAGAAGCAGAAGAGATCAAGATAAGGTGGCAAGAATATATGGAAGATCTGTATAGGAAGGATAATAATATCAGGGATAGATTTGACAGTGTGGTCAGTGAGCTAGAGCCAGTCGTCCTGAAGAGTGAGGTTAGGGATGTCAGAAAATTCCACGATGGATCTCGGTGAGGCCGAATGCCAGTGCATTCGGCCCCCTGAAATCCATCGTGGAACGGCCTGCTACCCCCCCGCCCCCCACGGATCCCCCCCGGGACGAGACTTACCTGGGGCGGATGTTTTGGACGGCAGCGGCTACAGCGGCAGCTTCGGTGGCGGCGGCTGGTCTTCCGACGGCTGCCGCCGCTGCCATTTGCAGTCTGTGTTTTTTTCTTTTTTCTTTTCCCCCATAGACGTGATAGGCTACGTAAAGACTTACGTAGCCTATCACGTCTGGGTAAAAAAAAAAAAAAACGTGTACGCAAATGGCGGTGGCTACAGCCGCCACCATTTGCGATCCTTATTTTTCGCCGTCTTAGTCTACGTAAATATTTACGTAGACTAAGACAAAGACAAGAAAGGGGAACGCAAATAGCGCCCAGTACGCTATTTGCGTCCCCCTTTCTTTTCTTCATCTTAGTCTATGTAAATATTTACGTAGACTAAGACGGCAAAAAATAAGGAATCCAAATGGTGGTGGCCATAGCCGCTGCCATTTGCGTACGTGTTTTTTTTTTTTTTTTTACCAAGAGCCCTCCGCGGCCGGAAATCTGGCTGCGGACGGCCCTGGCCTGGGCCTGGCCGGCTGCTCCGTGGAGCCGCTGCGGAGCACAGCCGGCCGTTGAGGATTCTGGGGGGGAGGACCGGATCGCCTCTCCCCCGTCGAGGATTCCGGGGGGAGGGATGGAACGCCCCCCCCCATGAACAGAATCCATGAAAAGGTAAGTGACTTTCATACATCCCTAGTGAGGTTGAATGGGCCTTAAGAAGCATTGCTAATAACAAGGCAGCAGGAGATGACGGTATCCCAGCTGAACTGTTTAAAATGTTGCAAGATGATGCTGTCAAGGTGATGCATGCCATATGCCAGCAAATTTGGAAAACACAAGATTGGAAAAAATCAACTTATATCCCCATACCAAAAAAGGGAAGCACCAAAGAATGTTCAAACTATCGAACGGTGGCACTTATTTCACATGCCAGTAAGGTAATGCTCAAGATCTTGCAAGGTAGACTCCAGCAATTCATGGAACAAGAATTGCCAGATGTACAAGCTGGGTTTAGAAAAGGCAGAGGAACTAGAGACCAAATTGCCAATATCCGCTGGATAATGGAGAAAGCCAGGGAGTTTCAGAAAAACATCTATTTCTGTTTTATTGACTATTCTAAAGCTGTTGACTGTGTGGATCATAACAAACTGTGGCAAGTTCTTGGTGGTATGGGGATACCAAGTCATCTTGTCTGCCTCCTGAGGAATCTGTATAACGACCAAGTAGCAACGGTAAGAACAGACCACGGATCAACAGACTGGTTTAAGATTGGGAAAGGAGTACGGCAGGGTTGTATACTCTCACCCTACCTATTCAACCTGTACGCAGAACACATCATGCGACGTGCTGGGCTTGATGAATCCAAGGCTGGAGTTAAAATCGCTGGAAGAAACATTAACCATCTCAGATATGCAGATGATACCACTTTGATGGCTGAAAGTGAGGAGGAGCTGAGGAATCTCATGACGAAGGTGAAAGAACAAAGTGCAAAAGCTGGGTTGCAGTTAAACCTCAAAAAAACCAAGATTATGGCAACCAGCTTGATTGATAACTGGCAAATAGAGGGAGAAAACGTGGAGGCAGTGACAGACTTTGTCTTTCTAGGCGCAAAGATTACTGCAGACTCTGACTGCAGCCAGGAAATCAGAAGACGTTTACTTTTTGGGAGGACAGCAATGACAAATCTTGATAAAATAGTGAAGAGCAGAGACATCACACTGACAACAAAGGTCCGCATAGTTAAAGCAATGGTATTCCCTGTAGTAACCTATGGCTGCGAGAGCTGGACCATAAGGAAGGCTGAGCGAAGGAAGATAGATGCTTTTGAACTGTGGTGCTGGAGGAAAATTCTGAGAGTGCCTTAGACTGCAAGAAGATCAAACGAGTCCATAATCCAGGAAATAAAGCCAGACTGCTCACTTGAGGGAATGATCTTAAAGGCAAAACTGAAGTACTTTCGCCACATAATGAGAAGACAGGATACCCTGGAGAAGACGCTGATGCTAAGGAAAGTGGAAGGCAAAAGGAAGAGGGGCTGACCAAGGGCAAGATGGATGGATGATATTCTGGAGGTGACGGACTCAACCTTGGGGGAGCTGGGGGTGGCAACAGCCGACAGGAATCTCTGGCGTGGGCTGGTACATGAAGTCATGAAGAGTCGGAAGCGACTGACCAAATAAACAACAACAACCGTATAATTCATGGGATCTATTTCACAAACTTTTCATTGAAATCCTCCGCCCCCCCGCCTTAGTAAGTCACTCTAATTAAAAAGCTCACTGGATTTGAGTTACATTTTCTTTCTTTTTTAGTTCATGGGACTGACTTTTGAAGGTTCCTGCTAGGGCTGGGCTCAGATTTGATTTCCTTGCAGCTAGTGAAGGAAGCCTGTAATTACACAAAGTGAAATAGCCCCTGTATGAAGTAAATATAAGAGATGTTCATATAGCTGGGAATCTTTTTATCTCAACGCTTTCTGATCTTAGAGTTCATTTCCCTCTCCATTCATAAACTGTGCCTGTACCCACTAACTAACTGATACGTTAAAATTAAACAAGTGCGGCAGGGGGGGATTCTTGTTTTAAGGGATATTACAATCAACACCTGCAGGGTTGTTGTTATTGTTTTTTAGTACTATGGCATATAAGATTGGCCCAAATGGGCAAGAATGTGGAAAACTGCATGAATATCCCATAATATTTAGGTGTATAACAGGAACATACTTTATCATTGCTATTCATCCTGAGGCAGAAGAGCATATGAGGAGGAAAGAACCCTTGACAGTAAGGTTGCCAAAACTGCAGCCCCCATGAACCAGCAGAGCAAATTAGATAGTGGTGAGTGAGCCTCAGCCTCACATGCTCCCTGTGCCCTTCCAGTCACACCAGGAGGGAGAGATGTGAAGCTCCTATTTGCAGCTTGTAACAAACATGAAAGCTGTGACTAATGCTACCAGTAAAGAGAGAAGGGAACCGTGCTTGAGGTGGAATTCTACCCCTCTTGTGGAAGAAGAGCAGGGGTAGAAGCAGCAGGGGAACATGAAGAAGCCCCCCCTCACCCCCATTGCTGGCTCCTAGGGGTCATGGGTGCAAACAAAGTAAGGAGGAGATGACCTCTCCCCTTCTTCATTCTGTTATTCCATATCCTTCTGTATTCAGTCATCTTGGCAAATGAGGGATGGTCCTGAGAAGCAGGTATCCGCCATCTGTTAACACAGAGGCTTTCTGATTCAGGCCTGTTAAAACCCAGAGCTCAGCATATCCCTTTTGTTCCGTCACTATGCTCCCAGTATTCTGTATTTTTAACACTGTTTTAGAAAGTACACATTCCTTTAAACAAGAGGCATTAAAAACAGACAAGGTAAATTACATTGTTCAAAGTCCTTCCATCCATTCCATAAAGCAAATTGCCTCCAAGTCCCTGAGGAAACACAACCCTACATAATATCACCAATATCCCTTTAGAAATTTTCCTTGCCATAAAACAAAGTGCTCTTTATAGTCCTAACAATATAAGGTCCTTGGGACAAACATCTTGCAATGATTTACTTTTTTTTTTAAACCAGTTAGCACACTTCTGGCTTTCATGCTCATTCTCTGCCTCTTTTCATCAGTGCAAAAGTGAAGTTTATGTATGCATAGAAATACAATTAATGCATCAGGGAAAATGCATCATGCAAAGGGATCGCAGCAATTCAAAACAAGATTATCCTCTAATTTCTATAAAAGGCAATAGCTTCATAGAATCAATGTGTTTGTGTCTCAGTCTTCTTTCATCTGCTTTGTTCATGATATGCTAATTACATTGTACGCTAATGGCAGTTTTCGAAGTAGCCTAAGATTTCTTATTTTTCTCTCTGTGTTGATAGCAAACACTAGCTCATCCCATCTAGGCTGTAGGAAGAATCTGTTCACATACACTTTACACGATACCAAGGACCAACTAAAACTGTACTTCACAAAACAGAAGCATCCATACATTCCATAAATTAATTTTGAGGTAATGTTCAACTGGAAAAGACCAAACTCTCCACCTCCCAGCAATGAGTTAACCTATCAGCTTCTTTTATGCCCATGCCAGAATATGGGCAGGACTGGGGAAAGGAATATGTTGCTGTTGCTGTTAGCACTATCAAGTCAAAGACCAATATAATTCACTGCCAGAGGTGGAAAATCAGCATATAGAAATGCTGGGCTAAATGTTGAGTCAGATTACCAGATGGGAGGTGCATATTATGTTCATAATCAAAATTTATTCCGCAGGTGGTTTGTAGATGTGGCGAATGCCTTCCTAGATGGAGTGTATTACAATAAATACTTATTGGGAGGGCACGGGCAATATCTGATGCCCTGAACACTTAGTTGATTGGGAACTCTGAAGGCTAGGCCTAGTTCTCCAGAACTAGAAGGTGGTAAACCTGGGTCTAGATTGCTGATGGAGGCCCAGATGATGGAATGGTCCTCCATACAAAAAAAAAACCAAAATCCCCTCACCCCCCAATAGCAAAGTAAATGTCACAGAGAAGGCTAATCTAGAACCCTTTTCCCTGACAGCTAGTTTTCTAAGTGCAGGGAACTATAATTAATATGTTTTGTATGGAGAATCATCATTCCATCATTTGATTTTGCAACTGCAATCTTACAACTCCAAGAGAGCCTTACTTCCTCACTGGAAACTAGTCATTTGAACTGAGTGAGTGAGTGAGTGTGTGTGTGTGTGTGTGTGTGTGGGGTGTCGATCTGTATTCTCCACAGCCTATGTCATGGGCCCATGCTATCATGCCAGTCATTCATGTATCATCTTTGTTGCTGCAATTATCATTTTGAATTTCATGTGCATCATTAAAGTATTTGCTTATTAGTTAATGTCTTCTCCAGAAACCACCATATATGATAGAAAAATCTGTTGGTTTAGAACGTATAAAAATGTGTGCTGCATTTTGGCATTCGGTAAGTACTCTGGGTGGGGCGTGGGATTTGAATGTTTTCAAATGCTGGTAATGACGGTGTAGCCAATGCCATTGATATATGAGCTCATGATAGTCTGCTTCCTAAGTAGATGGAATTCCATAAGTACCGCTTTTAGTGAAGTTTGTTTATCTTCACAGTTGTCTAAGAATAAATAAAGCCGTCTTATGGTTCCCAAGAGGACACATTATATGCTTCAATAATTGGTGCATTATTTCAGTGGCAGATGCTGCATTTCTTCATCTAAAAGAATATCTCTGAACAGTAAAACCTTTTTTTTGTTGCTTATACTGCATAATTATCACTATACTTGTATTTCAAAGGCATCTGTTTGACATACACTAATTGCGAAGTTTGTATGTACTAAAATTGGCATTGCAGAGCGTTCCTTGAAGTTGCAAAGTTGTAGTGAGTGTCTTAGCTGTAGCCACATGACCATCTTCCATTTACTTTGCTATGTTGTCGGTTGAAGCTTTCCAGAATTATGCAGCTTTCAGGATCCTTAAAGAAACTTCTAGGATTTTCACATACCCTGCTGGGCTTGTAGGTTTTAAGACGAGTAAGCAAACCAGTGCTGTTAACAAATCAATAACAAAACAAATCAACATTGCGAAGTGCAAATCTTCTTCTAGAAAATACAACCTGAAAAACAAGATAAAAAAATCTGGAGCATATATGTACCGCTGATAAAAACAACAACGTGAGACAGATATAAGGATAGGAGAATCAGCGAGGCACAACCTCGCTGAGGTTTTCCGGTTTCCATGTCGAAGCCAGTTTCTGAATGTGAACATTTTTGTTTTTCGAATGGGAAACTGTTTCATTTGGGTGTTCTTTTTTTTCTTTTCTTTTTTTTTAAAGATCACCCAGATGGTTACTTTTCCCCATTGACTAAAGTATCAAAATACACTTTTTTTTTTCAAAGTGTGCATTTTTCTATTGAACACATTTTGTGATTGTGGTCACAAGCTCTAGAATATGCAAGCTTTGAAATTCTACATTCCCAGTCACATAAATAGTAGTTCTGGGGGCTTCAGATACCATGGTTGATACATTCCATTATCTCTTTTCAATGGGTTACAGCTTCTATATTCCTCATGCTGTGCTTGTGTCTATAATAAGGTTTAGGGCAGGGATGGGCAACTTTAGGCAGTCTGGGATAGGGATGGAGGAGAAATCCTCCACGGACCCCAATGAGGCCGGATTCCAAGAATTCAGCCCAATTGGGGCCCATGGTAGAACGGAGCACTCACCTCCACCTCCACGCAGAATCCATCCAGGTCGGATCCGTCGCTGCCTTGATCCTGCGGAGCTGCCTGCCTGCTCCACGTCTCTGGTGAATGTCAATACGGCCAGCAGCCATTGCCATGCCGTATCGCTGTAAGTCAGGCTCCGGATGCAAGTGGCATAGAGGGTGCTATTTGTGGCCATAAAGCTGGTAGATTAGCCTAAATGCAGCCATTTACAGCTGCATTTAGGCTAATCTACCAGCTTTATGGCTCCAAATGGCATCTGCTACGCCATTTGCGTCCCTGTTTTTAGATGTGATAGACTACGCAAATATTTGCGTGAACAGGGATGGCGCCAGTACGTGAACAGGGATGGCACCAGGGATGGCGTACAGGTCCAGTATGCCATTTGTGTCCCTGTTCACGCAATAGGCTACGCAAATATTTGCGTAGCCTATCACATCTAAAAACAAGGCCGCAAATGGCATAGTGGGTGCCATTTACGGCGTTAAAGCTGGTAGATTAGCCTAAATGCAGCCATTTACAGCTGCATTTAGGCTAATCTACCAGTTTTACGGCCCCAAATGGTGCCCACTACGCCATTTGCGTCCGGAGCCTGACTTACAGCAGTACGGCACAACAATGGCTGCCAGCCGTATCTACATTCGCCAGCGAAGCGGAGCTGGCGGCCGGCTCTGCAGGATCAAGGCAGAGTGGAGCTGGCCTGGATGGATTCCTGGGGGGGGGGGGAGGAATGGATCACCTCCCCCCCTGCGGACCCCCACCCGGAACGGGGTAAGCATTCCGCCCATCCCTAGTTTGGGAGACAATGCTGAATATTGTAAGGGGGGGGGGAGTAAAAAAAAAAAAAGAACTTAAATTTGTCCATTCTAAGCTTCTGTAGCATTTTGCTGCAGAATTTTGGCAGCAAACCACAACTTCTTTTCTCCCCCCACCTTTTTTTAAAAAGGAGGGGAAGGGGTGGCCTGTGGGCCACAAATTGCCCATCAGTAGTAGTGCCACAGTAGTGGAGATCCCTTGCCCCTGCCAGAGGAAGTGTATATGAAATATGCTCTGAGCATTCTTTCATTTAAAAAAAAAAAATTGTGTGTGTGTGTTTGATTCTAGAAGCATTGTTTAAGCTGTTTTAATTATATTTTTAATTAGCTTGTTTCCTGACACAATGAAACAAAGAGTAGGCTGAAAGTGTATTATATCATGCATTAATTTAAATTATTAATTTATTCTAAGGGCAGCTTTACATATAAAGCTGTGTTTAGAACAGGAGTGGACAGACCTCAGGCTTGTGGGATTTACTTTATTTCTTTACTCAGACTTTGAGATCCAGGAGTTAGAGTCTGATGTGAAAGATGTACACTCAGAATTAAAGGATCCTGAGTCCAAGAATTTGTTCTGAGTACCAGACCTAAATTGGTCTCACAATTCTTCCACACAAAAATATATTACTGGTTACTCTACTTACATGAAGAAAATGAAGTTTTCTTCATTTTAGCAGTATAATTAAGGGCGGTGGCAGGGGGGGCGGTATGTTGTGGCTGCTATTTTTAACAAGTAGTAGCCAGAAATCTTTGTTGATCTACTGCAAATTATCCAGAGACCTACCAGTAGATACAGATCTACCTTCTGTCCACCCCAGCCTTAGAATACACAATTTTCATGTGTAATGTATACTGTTCGTATACGTACATACTTATATGTGCAGTGAAACAGATATATTTTCATCACATATGAGAGTTGAGCAGAATTGTCAACTTTTATTTTTCTCGGCTCCTAATGCTTTTTAACAGGTGGCCTGGCAGGCAGAAATTTAGCAGGTAAGGCTTTATCTGGAACAGAGAATAAGTGATAGGAAGAGTCTTCCTCTTACAGTCCTGCCAGTCAGGCATGCCGTTAAAAAGTACAGGAGTATTGCTAGGAATAAGGTTAGTTACACGGAACCAGAAAGAGTAAGGATACAGAGCAGGTAAAGATACTATAGAAGCAGATTTGGCAGGAAAAGGTTATGAGCTATTACAAGGTGGATCAAGGTCTAGAAGAAAAACATAAAAAGATGTAGTGACCTAGGGGCAAATGTGACCTCTGGCCAATCAGCCACAGAGAGCGGGACAAGACACGGTAATATAGAAAGTCCTTGATTTTTATACACAAGATGCAAGGGACACATAGTTGCTGAGTGAGCAAGATTTCTGTTTATCTCCCATAAATCTATCTACCTCCTTGAGTATCTACATTGAACCTAAGCTGCTGTTAGCCTCTAGCAAACTATGCAGAGTTCCATGATTCATTTGTCCAGTGATTGGGGCGGGGGCGGGGGATGCCCAAAGCAGACAGACTAGGCAGGCTGCAAATCAGAGCTGAGGAAGGCCATGTGCTTAACCTTTTCCTCTCCAGTCCTATTTCAGAGAAAAATTACCCTTCCCAGCCTTCCTTTTTCCCTGCAGGGGGAGATATGGAATATTCCATTTTCTTCCCTGTATCCTGCCCCTAGAAGCTGAAAAATGACTGAAGAGAAAAAATATTAAGCAGCCTTCCCCCTACCCACTCTTCCTCTCAGATGCACCCTGTCTAGGGCTGTTATGAGTTCTTGTTTTTTAAAGTGGAGGAACGAATCACAGCAGTCTAGTCTGAGTGTTACTTTTATAAAAGTGGTGCACATCTGACCCATGTGGCATTTGCTTAAGCCAAGAAATGTGAATTACAAATAAGAGCAACTTCTGTGCCAGCACTTGCATGAAGCTTCTGCATCAGGAGTTGCAGCAGCAGTTTGTTACACACTACAGTGTTTCTCTGGGAAGAGGAAAAAGTTCTGTTTTGTCCATTCAGCATTAGGGATACGGGAGGACTTAGTTCACTTAACATTTTAATGCGAACTTACCTAATTTTGCACTTTTGAACCAATACATGAACCAAAATTTAGTTATCCTTTGAAATTCTCACTTCTCAAAATTTTGCAATGATGTTCTCCAGTCAAAAACTGTGCATATTGGGAAACATGCACACACAAATTTGTATATTAGGGAAAATAATGTTAAGATGCACAATATTAGGAACATTTCCAAAAAAATGTGCAATGTGTACAAAACTGCACGTATTAGGAGGACTGTGGACAAAAATGCATATGCATTTTCATATCAAGTTTTTAAATAAAAGATGGATCTCGGTGAAGCCAAATGCCAGTGCATTCAACCCCCCGAATCCGTGGCAGAATAAAGCCCCCACCCCCGCCCTATGAAAGGCGCGTGAAACGGAGCACTTCCCTGCTGCCGTCCGCACTGACTTGCGGATGGCGGCCGCCCTGCAGCCACCATTCGCTTCTTCATCATAGCAGTGATAGGCAATGTAAATACGTAGCCTATCACGGCTAACGCAGGGACGCATTTTGCATCCCTGCAGAGGCCATGATAGGCTATGTAAGTATTTACATAGCCTATCACTGCAAGCCAAAAAACCCACACCAGCATACGCAAATGGTGGTGGCTACGGCGGCTGCCATTTGCGTTCCCTATTTTTAGCCATTTATTATTATTATTATTATTATTATTATTATTAAATTTATTAATCGCCCATCTGGCTGGTCACCCAGCCACTCTGGGCGATGTACA
The DNA here is from genome assembly GCF_057233095.1 of Heloderma suspectum. NCBI lineage: Eukaryota > Metazoa > Chordata > Lepidosauria > Squamata > Helodermatidae > Heloderma > Heloderma suspectum. The sequence continues at coordinate 217,825,309 of NC_139458.1, read as the reverse complement.
ACATACAATAAAACAGTTTTAAACAATAAAATTCTACAATAAAAACATTTTCTAAAATACCCTAACCCACCCCAAATGCCTGTCTGAACAACCATGTTTTTAATGCACGACGGAAGCTCATTAAAGAGGGGGCATGATGGAGTTCCCTAGGGATGGAGTTCCACAGAGTGGGGGCCACCACAGAAAAGGCCCTCTCCCTCGTCCCCACCAGTCTAGCTGTCCTGGCTGATGGAACAGAGAGAAGGCCATCCAAGGTTGATCTTGTTAAGCGGCCTGTCTGGTGCTGCTGGAGGCGCTCCTTAAGATAGGCTGGGCTGGAACCATATAGGGTTTTAAAGGTCAAAACCAACACCTTGAATTTGGCCCGGAAAACAACTGGTAACCAGTGCAACTCCTTCAGCACTGGAGTGATGTGATCTCGCCAGCGGCTGCCTTTAATCAGGCGAGCCGCCGCGTTCTGTACCAGCTGCAGTTTCCGAACCGTCTTCAAGGGTAACCCCACGTAGAGCGCATTACAGTAGTCTAAACGAGAGGAGACCAGGGCATGTACTACCAATGGGAGCAGAAGGTCGGGAAGGAAGGGGCGCAGCCGCCGTATCAGATGGAGTTGATACAGCGCTGTCCGGCTCACAGCTGACACCTGAGCCTCCATGGACAGCTGGGAGTCCAAAATGACCCCCAGGCTGCAGACCTGGTCTTTCAAGGGTAGCCATACCCCATTCAACACCAGGTCAACATCCCCCAACCTCCTCTTGTCTCCCACCAAAAGTACCTCGGTCTTGTCAGGGTTCAGCTTCAGCTTATTCCTCCCTATCCAGCTACTCACCGTCTCCAGACATTTGGACAGGGATTCTACAGCCAACCTTGGTGAAGAGTTGAAGAGAAGTAGAGCTGTGTGTCATCCGCATATTGATGACACTGCACCCCAAACCTCCTGATGATAGCCCCCAGCGGCTTCACATAGATGTTAAATAGCATCGGGGAGAGGATGGAACCCTGTGGCACCCCACAAGTAAGTGGCCACGGGTCCGAAACCTCCTCTCCCAGAGCTACCCTCTGGTACCTGCCGGAGAGGAAGGACCGGAACCACCACAATACGGTGTCTCCAATGCCCAACCCCTCCAGGCGGTCCAGGAGGACACCGTGGTCAATGGTATCAAAAGCCACTGAGAGGTCGAGGAGAACAAGGAAGGAGCATTCACCCCTATCCAGAGCCCTCCTCATATCATCTACCAAGGTGACCAAGGCCATTTCTGTCCCATGCCCAAGCCTGAAGCCCGACTGAAATGGGTCTAGATAATCAGTTTCTTCCAAGTGTGCCTTCAACTGCACCGCCACCACCCGCTCAATCACCTTGCCCCAAAATGGCAGATTTGAGACTGAGCGAAAGTTGTTCAAAACTTGAGGATCCAAGGAGGGCTTCTTTAAGAGCGGTCTTATCAATGCCTCCTTGAGGGCTGATGGAATCACTCCCTCCTCAAGGAGTTTACGTTTTACGTTTACATTTACGTTTTAGCCTACGTAAATATTTACGTAAGCTGTTACGGCGAAAAACAAGGGAAATACAAATAGCGTAATGGGCGCTATTTGCATTCCGTTTTTTTCTTTGTAGTAGCCTACGTAAATATTTACGTAGGCTAAAATGGGGGGGAAGGAACGCAAATGGCGCCCACTATGCTATTTGCGTTCCCCTTGTTTTTCGCTGTAATAGCTTACGTAAATCTTTATGTAGGCTAAAACGGCTAAAAATATGGAACGCAAATGGCAGCTGCAGTAGCCGCTGCCATTTGCATATGCTGTTTTTTTTGGGGGGGCTTGCCGTGATAGGCTACGTAAATACTTACATAGCCTATCACGGCAGCTTCGTAGGATGCAAATGGCGGCCACTATGGCAGCCGCCGTTTGCGTCCGCAGCAGCCCGTCTGCGGCCGGAACTCCGGCTGTGGATGGCCCTGGCTGGCGGCTCCATGGAGCATGCCCAGGGAGGATTCCGGGGGGAGGGATGGAGCGCCTCCCCCCAACCGCAAATCCAAGCTCCGCAAAGGTAAGTGACTTTTGTACATCCCTAATTGGATCTCCTACCTGCGCCTCTATGGTGAAGTCCTTGCTGGCGGATCCTGCCTGCCGCCAGCTCCAAAGCCCCAGCGATACAGCTGCCATTGCCATATCACTGGCTGGACTGATGAACTGCGGACGCAAATGATGTCCAGCGTAGTGGACGCCATTTGCTTCCCTGCTCTTTGATGTGATAGGCTACGTAAATCTTTATGTAGCCTATCGTGTGAAGGAACAGGGATGCAAATACGCCATTTGCATCCCTGTTCTTTCGCGCGATAGGCTACGTAAAGATTTACTTAGCCTATCACGTCAAAGAGCAGGGACACAAATGGCGTCTGCTATGCCAGACGCCATTTGTGGCTGCAGTTAGTCAGTCCAGCCAGCGATATGGCAAAAATGGCAGCCATATCGCTGGGGCTTTGGAGCCGGTCGGCGGCCGGCTCCACAGAATCGCCGTGGAGCGGAGCCGGCCAGCGAGGATTCCGGGGGGAGGAACAGATCACACACCCCAGCAGACCCCCCGCAGATGGCAAGGTAAGGGATTCATACATCCCTAAAAAGATCTAAAGTTCAGGACAAACTGAACTTAAGATTGGAAAAATGCGGGGAAATGAAAAGAACATATTCACCCAACCCTATTAAGCATGCTCAGAAGTCAGAACATTGTGACAGTGCAACTTTTGCCAAAAGTGTTAGAACTGTAATATAATTGGTAGGCAAAAGAAAGTCTCCTTTGGACAAAGTAATTGATAGTCAGTTACGTAGACACTTCCCAGAATGTCTGGATCACAGTTTATGGTGGGAAATTAGAAAGTGAGGGACAACAAAGAGTCCCATGGTGTCTTAAGGATGAACAGATTTATTGTGGCATATATGAAATAATCACCTAAGTAGGTAGGTGTTCAGAAAAGAAACAACAACGCAGTGAGTGTGTCACAGAATGATGCCGAGCACAAACACATACAGAATCTAACAAGACCCATTTAGTGAAGGTCTGTCTACCTGATTGGATTTTGTATTGATTTGTGTTCCACATAATACTGTAACACACCTACGGCCATCTCTTGCATTGCTTAACCTTCTGGACTTCATAAACACACACACCTTTCTGTGTGTGTTTACATACACACAGAGAGGTGATCACTAAATGTTTCTAATGAAATAGGTTCTGTCCCCTCCATCCCACCTTGAACATGTATCCCACAATACATTCATTAAACACCAAGGAGCCAACCAGGATTCTTTGGGTGATGGGGTGTTGTTGTTGTTTTGCTGCCACTGTGTAACACAAGCTACCCCCTCTGGAATGTGACAGAGCTTTTAGAAGTCTTTTAAAAAAATGTCCTGAGCAACCCAGATCAAGCTGGCCTGGGAAATACTGACATTGTGTATCATTGTGTGAGTCACATGCACTCTGCATTGCCTTCTGGCTGATCTAAAAACAACTTAGCGTGGTTGCAGAACAGAACAGGGGATAATGGCATCACATGCTCAGGAAATCACCATGTAAATTGCTTTCCTAGTACATTGATGTATACTACTTCAGTGTTGGGGGTATTTCTAGGACATTTTTTTTTTTTATCAGTTTATTGGAAACTTATAAATATGGAATGAGCAACAAAAATTAGCCAAATTCCTGTTGTTCCCATTACATTCTTGAAAAGGGGGTGGCACATAAACTAAATAGGCAGTTCTACAATTTCAGCTGTGTATATCTTTGCCATTCCAGATATGCATTAGCAGTGCACAGAATATTCCCTTTAAGCCAAAAATGCTTCAGAAAGCTGCCTTCTTATTAAGTTTCAGAATTCTGGCCATATAGTTTCTGTCGCTTACTGATGGTTATTCATTCTCTTTGCTCTCTTCACTGTCATGTTTTAACCTCTGGAAGATTTTGCAGGGGTTCAGCTGCTGCATTTCTGAAATAAAATACCTCCTCACAACTGATGTGCAATTGTATTGACCTGGATGGGTTCAACCTGAAGCAGGCAGGCAGGCAGGCAGGCAGGCAGGCAGGCAGGCAGACATCCCTGTGAAATGCACATATCTTGGAACATTGTACGGCAATGCCCATATCTTGGAATCTCACATGACCCTTTTGCCTACATGGACAAAAGAAGTGACAGAATAATTTAGCAGCGGAGTTGCTGACATGCACTGTGGGACATGTGACCTGGTATAACCTTGCTTGGCTCTTAACAAAATTGCCACCCCCCTCCCTCCCAAAATCTCTCCCAAGCAGTCTTTACAGACATGTACATGTTCACTCTAATTCTTTGCCCTACCTGCAGTGTTCAATCAGTATGAATGCAGCAGGAGTCTATCTAATAGCAGGCCTTTACTGAGACAGGCAGTTAATGGGAACAGTAGCAAGCCCTGAGGTATGTTTATACAGTCAGTCTCGCTTCCTCTACTCCTGTGATATATTAACTACTTCAGAAGTTTCCCAGCTGTTTCAGGGGATAAATAATGGCAACGGGAGCCCATATTTAACCTTCACTGTACAGACTGCATACTTTGTAGTTGTCATCTTGTATCTCTTTGGTGTATCTGGAAAGGGCTTTTGGCCGATCACTGTTTGCCTCATTGTTTTCCTTTCTTGAATGGCTTCGGAAGGTCTTTGTAGGCACTGCATCGCAGTGATTTGCACTTACATATGTCACATGTAACTTATTTTCCACTATATATGTCAATGGAAACTGCAGGTCTAAAAACTGAAACAAAACACTCCGCAGTGCACAGGTTGCCTACAGCTTATTTAAAGAGAGTTTATTTCCACAAAATTCCAGGGCAAACCAACCCAGAAAAAGAAAGAGATGATGGATGATAACAATAACCACAAACATTTTCAGTGCAGAGAGACAAATCACAGCTGTTATAAGGAGCAAAACAGGAGCAAAGGAGGCACTCCATATGTTGTTGGATTGCAACTCCCATCATCCCTCATTGACCATATACGCTGGGTGATGGGAGTTGTAGTCCAACAACATCTGGAGGGACACTGGTTCACCATGCCAGATATACATGATGGTATACAAAGATGGTAAAGAAATGCAATAAATAAATAAATAAATAAAGAAAGAAAGAAAGAAAGACTGAAAACCTGTGCACACTTCCTCAGAAGAAAGATGTACTGAATGCAATGGAACATCTTTCTGAGTAAATATTTATGGGATTGTGCTACATATAAATGTGTCATTTATCTAGCTTGCTTACTCTGATGATAATGGTCTATAATACCAGACTTTCTAAAGTCTTAGACTGACCAAGTCTATTTCCCTAAAGCCCCACAAATAACTCATTCTCAAACAATCTGTTTTCTGTAGTGTGTATGTAATTTCCTAAGCTTCAAACACACTCACTCTCTTTCATCCTGTTAACCCCGTTCACTCGGTTTGAGTGTCCTATGAGTACTACAGAGGAATTGTCTAATTCCTGTTGGAACTATTTTGTGAAGCATCCCTTATCTTTCCTCAGTCTGAATCTGATATGTTATCTCCGTCTAATTATCACTCAACACTCCAAAGGGCCTAGTTCAAATTTCCCTTCCTTTGCATGACAACTGGGGACCTCAGAATAACATCACTTTCTCTTATTGGTTTTTGCATAGCCTGATATTGCATAGCTACTTCTGATACTGGCTGGCCTAAATGGAAAGGCCACCTCTTTTCCCTATCAGTCTGCTTCTGTCTATTAAAGGGTGGGACCAGAAAACTCAAGAGGTCCCCCACCCCCACCCCCGTTGGAACTAATCAGTTCACTAACCATGGAATATGCTTTCTTCTGCATCTACCTTCTTTGTCCTGAGACTATGGGCCTGGGTGCAATAATAGTTAGCCATCCTGTCCACCAACCTGAAACTCTTAAGGCCATGGCTTGAAACTCTTTGACATGGCTTGAAAATACAAGACCCAGGTATGTTGGGGACCCTTCCTAATACTACACCCTTTTAAACAAAGCAGTGTAGCAGGCATTTGCTTAAGGAATCTTGTATTTTTCTATTTGTTATGCTTCTTCACAGTTTCAGAAGTATATCTTTCAAGTTTTAATGCCATGTGAACTGTTGTTGTGCAGTCGTTAAGTCATGTCCGACTCTTCGTGACTCCATGGACCATAGCACGCCAGGCCTTCCTGTCCTCCACTCTCTCCCGGAGTGTGCTCAAATTCATATTCACTGCATCGGTGATGCTATCTAGCCATCTCATCCTCTGCTGTCCCCTTCTCCTTTTGCCTTCAATCTTTCCCAGCATCAGGGTCTTTTCCAGGGAGTTTTCTCTTTGCATTAGGTGGCCGAAATATTTGAGCTTCAGCTTCAGTATCTGTCTTTCCAATGAGCAGTCAGGGTTGATTTCCTTTAGGACTGACTGATTTGACCTCCTTGCAGTCCAGGGGACTCGTAAGAGTCTTCTCCAGCACCATAGTTCGAAAGCATCAATTCTTCGGTGCTCAGCCTTCCTTGTAGTCCAGCTCTAGGGATGGCGGAGAATTTCTCCCCGAAACTTCGGGGGGCCGAGCGCCAACGTGTTCGGCCCCCCGAACAAGTTTCGGGGAGAAATCCTCCGCCCCCCCCGCCCCCCCCCGGGACGGGACTTACCTTCCCTGAATGTCCCTCCCGGCGGCGGGTCCGGCTGGCGGTTCGTCCGGTGTTCGAGCGGGGCGGGAGCAGCAGCCGGTCTTTCGACCGGCTGCCGCCCCCGCCATTGCAATGAAAGAAAAAAAAAAAAAAGTCCCCTGATAGGCTACGTGACGATTCACGTAGCCTATCACGGCAAGATTTGCAAAGTCAGCCGTGATAGGCTACGTGAATCGTCACGTAGCCTATCACGGGTGACTTAAAAAAAAAAAAAAAAAAGTGTGTACGGATAATGGCGGCCCCCATAGGGAGCCGCCATTCCCGTTCCTTATTTGGTCGCTGTAGTCTACGTCAATGTTTACATAGACTACGGCAAAAATAAGGGCAACGCTATTTGCGTTGCCCTTATTTTCGCCGTAGTCTACGTAAACATTGACGTAGACTACAGCAACTAAATAAGGAACGCGAATGGCGGCTCCCTATGGGGGCCGCCATTCGCGTACACGCTTTTTTTTTAAAGTCACCCGTGATAGGCTACGTGATGATTCACGTAGCCTATCACGGCTGACTTTCCAGATCTAGCCGTGATAGGCTACGTGAATCGTCACGTAGCCTATCAGGGGACTTTTTTTTTTTTTTTTTTACTTTCGTGTTCGCGGCCGGGCGAGGCGGGAAGCCTCCTCCCCGGCCTGAATTTCGGCCGGGCGAGGCAGGAAGCCTCCCCCCCCCGGCCTGAATTTCGGCCGGGCGAGGCGGGAAGCCTCCCCCCCTGGCCTGAACTTCGCGGGGGGAGCAGCGAAGCGCTCCCCCCCACCGCGAAAAAGCTGCGAGAAAAGGTAAGTGACTTTCGTTCACCCCTATCCAGCTCTCACAGCCATACATTACTACTGGGAAAACTATAGCTTTGATTAGACGGACCTTTGTCGGCAAGTTGATGTCTCTGCTTCTTACTATGCTGTCTAGGTTTGCCATAGCTTTCCTCCCAAGGAGTAAGCGTCTTTTAATTTCATGGCTACAGTCACCGTCTGTCTGTCCAAGAAAATAAAATCTGTCACTGCTTCCATTTCAGCCCCTTCTATACGCCAGGAAGTGATGGGGCCAGATGCCATGATCTTTGTTTTTTGAATGTTGAGTTTCAAACCAGCTTTTGCAGTCTCCACTTTCACCCTCAACAAGAGGCTCTTTAGATCCTCTTCACTTTCTGCCATTAGAGTGGTGTCGTCTGCATGTCTGAGGTTGTTGATAATTCTCCCGGCAATCTTAATTCCAACCTGTGATTCATCCAACCCGGCGTTTCTCATGATGTACTCTGCATATAAGTTAAATAAGCAGGGTGACAATATGCAGCCTTGTCATATTCCTTTCCCAGTTTGGAACCAATCGGTTGTTGCATGTCTGGTTCTTATTGTTGCTTCTTGACCCTCGTACAGGTTTCTCAGGAGACAGGTAAGGTGGTCTGGTACTCCCATCTCTTTAAGGATTTGCCACAGTTTGTTGTAATCCACACAATCAAAGCCTTTAGCATAGTCACTGAAGCAGAAATAGATGTTTTTCTGGAATTCTCTTGCTTTCTCCATGATCCAGCGAATGTTGGCAATTTGATCTCTAGTTCCTCTGCCTCTTGGAAACCCAGCTTGTACTTCTGGTAGTTCTCGGTTCACATACTGCTGAAGCCTAGCTTGTAGGATTTTGAGCATAACCTTGCTGGCATGTGAAATGAGCGCAATTGTGCAGTAGTTTGAACACTCTTTGGCATTGCCCTTCTTTGGAATTGGAATGTAAACTGACCTTTTCCAGTCTTGTGGCCACTGTTGAGTGTTCCAAATTTGTTGGCATATTGAGTGCAGCACTTTCACAGCATCATCGTTTAGGATCTTAAATAGCTCAGCTGGAATACTGTCATCTCCGCTAGCTTTGTTGTTACTAATGCTTCCTAGAGATGGCGGAGAATTTCTGAGAATTTCTTCACGCATCTTGGTGAGGCCGAATGCCAACGCATTCGGCGCCCTGAAATTGGCGGTGAAATTTTCCGCCCCCCGCCCCCCCGGGATGGGACTTACCTTCTGCGAATGTCCCTCCTGGCGGCGGGTCCCGGAGGCGTTTCGGCGGGGGCGGGGGCAGCGGCCGGTCTTCCGACTGGCTGCCGCCACCGCCATTACAAAATAAAGTAAAAAACAAACAAACAAACAAACAAACAGTGATAGACTACATAACGATTAACGTAGCCTATCACGGCTAGATTTCCGAAGTCAGCCGTGATAGGCTACGTTAATCGTTACATAGCCTATCACGGTTTCCCCCCCCCCCACTTTTTGTTTCATGGCCAGGGAGACGGGGCGCTTCTCCCCGGCCTGAATTTCAGCGGGGCGCCTCCCCCCGGGCCTGAATTTCGGCCGGGCGAGGCGGGACGCCTCCCCCCCTCGCCTGAACTTCGGGGGGAGAAGCGAAGCACCTCCCCGCCACCGCGAAGCCAAGCTGCGAAAAGGTAAGTGACTTTCGTACATCCCTATTCCTAAGGCCCACTTGACTTCACTCTCTAGGATGTCCAGCTCAAGTTCAGTGAGCGCATTGTTCATTTAAGAAGGCCTTCTTGTCTCTCCGTGCTATTCACTGGATCTCTGCATTCAGTTGGATATATCTTCCCATTTCTTCCTTGTTTTTCGCTTCCCTTCTTTCCTCAGCTACTTGTAAAGCCTCATCAGACAGCCACTTTGCTTTCTTGCATTTCTTTTTCATTGGGATGGATTGAGTTGCTGCCTCCTGTCCTGAACAGTGTTACGGACCTCCGTCCATAGTTCCTCAGGCACTCTGTCTATCAGGTCTAATCCTTTAAATCTATTCCTCACCTCCACTGTATATTCATCAGGGATATGATTTAGGTCATACCAGAATGGTTTAGTGGTTTTCCCTACGTTCGTCAATTTAAGCTGAAATTTTGCAAGAAGCAGCTCATGATCTGAGCCACAGTCAGCTCCAGGTCTTGTTTTTACTGACTGTATAGAGCTTCTCCATCTTTGGCTGCAAAGGACATAATCCATCTGATTTCGATATTGACCATCTGGTGATGTCCATGTGTAGAATCGCCTCTTGTGGTGTTGGAAAATCATAGTTGTTGCTATGATCAGCGTGTTCTCTTGGCAAAACTCTATTAGCCTTTGTCCTGCTTCATTTTGTATACCAAGGCCATGCTTGCCTGTTATCCTGGTGATTTCTTGACTTCTTACTTTAGCATTCCAACCCCCTATGATGAAAAGGACATCTTTTTTTGGTGTTAGTTCTAGAAGGTGTTGTAGGTCTTCATAGAAGTGATCAACCTCAGCTTCTTCGACCTCAGTGGTTGGGGCGTAGACTTGAATTACCGTGATGTTGAATGGTTTGCCTTGGATTTGTACTGAGATCATTCTATCATTTTTGAGATTGTACCCCAGTACTGCTTTTCCACCCTTTTGTTGGCTATGAGTGCTACTGCATTTCTTCTAAGGGATTGTTGCCCACAGTAGTAGATATAATGGTCACCTGAATTAAATTCGCCCATGCTTGTCCATTTTAGTTCACTGATTCCCAAGATGTCGATGTTCAATCTTGCCATCTCATGTTTGACCACCTCCAGCTTACCTTGATTCATTGATCTGACATTCCAGGTTCCTAAACAATATTGTTCTTTACAGCATCGGATTTTCTTTTCACCACCAGACACATCCACAGCTGAGTGTCCCTTCAGCTTTGGCCCAGCCGCTTCACTCTTTCTGGTGCTACTTGGAAAGACCCTCTGCTCTTCCCCAGTAGTATATTGGACCTGAGGGACTCATCTTCCGGCGTCATATCTTTTAGCCTTGTGATACGTTCCATGTGGTTTTCTTGGCAAGAATACTGGAGTGGGTTGCCATTTCCTTCTCCAATGGACCACATTTTGTCCGAACTCTCTGCCATGATCTGTCCATCTTGGGTGGCCCTGCATGGCATAGCTTATGGCTTCACTGAATTACGCAAGCCCCTTTGCCACAGCAAGGCAGTGATCCATGAAGGGGATGTGAGCTCTAGATTCTTTTAAAATAAATTTCATTTTAATTTTCCCCGAGCATACTGCTTTGCTTTATGTTCATCATCGTTTTGAGTATAACACATAGGAAATTGGTCTTAAGAACTCCATCAATCCATCAAGTATTTCTGGAAAGGTAACATTGTAATTTTGAAAGAAGACCATAGGAAAGTGTGAGGAAAACATGATTGATGGTAACAGGATGATGGTGGTATACGTAAGAACATAAGAAGAGCCATGCTGGATCAGACCAAAGGTTCATCTAGTTCTGCATTCTGTTCACAGTGGCCAACCATCTGTCAGCGGGAATCCACAAGCAGTACACAAATGCAAAAGCACCCTCCAGCCCATGCTCCCCAGCACCTGGTGTACATAAGCTTACTACCTCTGGTACTGGAGGTAGCACATGGCCATCAGGACTAGTAGCCATTGCTAGACTTCTCCTCCAGGAATTTATCCAACCCCCCTCTAAAGCCATCCATAGTGGTGGCCATCACTACATCTTGTGGTAGCAAATCCCATCATTTAACTATGCACTGTATGAAGAAGTACTGCCTTTTACCTGACCTGAACCTCCCACCAATCAGCTTCATGACCCTGGGTTCTAGTATTATGAGAGAGGGAGAAAAATGTCTCGCTATCCACATTCTCCACATCTTGCATAATTTTGTAGACCTCTATCATGTCTCCACTTACCCTCCTTTTTTCCAAGATAAACAAGCCCAGCTGTTGTAACCTTCCCTCATAGGGAGATGCTCCAGCCCCTTGATCATTTTTGTTGCCCTTTTCTACACTTTTTCCAGCTCTACAATATCTTTACACAGATATTGTAGAGTACACAGTATTCGGTACACAGTATTCCAGGTGTGTTTGCACCATAGATTTGTTATGTTGGCAGTTTTATTCTCAATTCCTTTTCTCATTATGCCTAACATGGAATTTGCCTTTTTTTTTTTTCTTTTACAGTGGCCTCACACTGGGTTGACATCTTCAGTGAGCTGTCCACCACAACCCCAAGTTCTCTTTCCTGGTTGGTCACTGCTAGCTCAGATCCCAGCAGGCTATACTTGAAGTTGGGTTTTTTTGCCCCAACATGCATGACTTTACACTTGCTTAAATTGAACCACATTTGCCATTTGGATGGACATTCCTCTAGTTTGGAGAGATCCTTTTGGAGCTCTTCACAATCTTTATTTGTTTTAACCACCCTAAATAATTTGGTGTCATTGGCAAACTTGGCCACTTCACTGCTCACTCCTAATTCCAGATCATTTATGAACAGGTTGAAAAGCATTGGTCCCAATACAGATCCCTGTGGGGCCCCACTATTTACTTCCCCCCATTGGAAGAATTTACCATTTATTCTCTCTGCTTTCTGTTCTTTAACCAGTTACTGATCCATAATAGGACCTCTCCTCTTATTCCATGACTGCTAATTTTGCTCAGGAGTCTTTGGTGAAGGACTTTGTGAAAAGGCTTTTGGAACGAAGTCCAAGTAAGCAATGTCTACCGGATCACCCCTGACCACATGTTTATTGACACTCTCAAAGAACTCTAAAAGGTTAGTGAGACAGGACTTACCTTTGTGGAAGCTGTGCTGATTCTTTTTTAGCAGGGCTTGTCCTTCTATATTCTTACTAATTTTATCTTTAATTATGCTTTCAACCAACTTACCCAGAACAGGGATAAGCTAACTGGCCTGTAATTTCCAGGATCCCCCCTGGATCCCTTTTTAAAAACTGGTGTTAGATTGGCCATCTTCCACTCTTCTGGTGCAGAGGCTGATCTTAGGGACATGTTGCATATTTTGTAGGGATGTGAGTACTCACCCAAGCTTGGCTTCTCTGGGCGCCCGCTGAAGCAGTGCCCCCACTTGCACACACACCCGGACGTGCGCTCGGGCCACCCACAAGGTCAGCAAGTTGCCTGGGCTCACCGCGATCCTGTCTGGTGAGCACCCGCCATTTTCCCGCCTTTGTTTTCTACATAAAAAAGGAAGTTAAAATGCGCATATTTAAATATGCACAGTTTGGGGCTAGGAAAGCTTAATAAGCCCAATATTAGAAGGATTATACCTCGAATATTGAGCATATTAAGCGTTCCCAACCCCAAACTGCACATATATAAATATGTGCATTTTTAACTTCCCTTTTTACATAGAAATCAAAGGCGGGAAAATGGTGGGCACTCACTGGACAGGATTGCGGTGAGTCCAGGAGGGCGTGAGCGGGCACGAACGGGTGCTAGCGGGGGGCAAGCAAAGAAAGCATCTTGGTGGGCACAGTCTGGGGGTCGCAGGTGTGGGGGGGCTGACGGATTCCCAGACCCAGTCAGGTGCCTGCGACATCCCTAATATTTTGGCATGAAAGTGAATGGGAAGGACTGGCAGCATATCGCATGGGAGCTCCTTGAAATTGCCTTGGCTTTATGACTGCCCCACATGGCAATAAATTTTGTTCATATAATAGCTCAGTGCTCAGCACCTACAGTGCAGATTATTTCTAGTTTGCAGTGTCTTTGTTACTAACTGCTGTGTGTGTGAGTGGTTTGTTTTCATAATGGGGTGACCTTGTAAGTGGTTACACAAAAAACTATGGTTTACTCTGTGGAACTCCATGTGGAAGTGGTTTCATGTGGCTTTCGTGTGGTGCCACATTGTGAAAAGCCACATTAATGTTTGTATGGGAAGATATTTAGCAAACTATATGTGAATATTGAAGGCATTCAAAACAGATGAGAAATAATAAATTTAATAACGGAAAACTATTATTGTCTTTGGGATACACTAGAGCTGCAGAAATAAAATAATTTGATGGCACAGAGTATACTTACTAATTAGTTGTAAATTTGATGCATCCCTACAGACATTTAAAAGTCTGACAAGTGGCTGTTCTGACAGTAACTAAATTTGTTTTAAGAATCATCAAAAGTTTAAGTTAACCTTCCCCAACCTGGTGCCCTCCAGATGTGTTGGACTGCAACTCCCATCATGCCCATCCAATATGGCCATTGGCTATGGGGAAAACTGGTTTGAGCACTGCAGTGGAGACAGCATTGCTGGAGCATTGAGAGCTCCAGGGTATGGACTCCTATGGAGTCCCAATTTCTGCCTTTAACAAAAACATGCAGCTTGGGAATCCTTAACAAATGCATCAGAGATCCCATATTACTTTACTGTTGTAGCAATTTCCAGTATGAAAATGGAAAAGGGGAATGAACCAGTTCAGATGGAGAGTAATTGTGTATCAAGAATAATTACCAACAGAAGCAAACTCAGAAATCACCACATGAGTGGAAGGTTGAGTTCACACAATAATCTTGACTAGACTTCTTCTCTCCCCTGTCATTTTCCATAGTCACATTTTCTTGTGCAGAAAACTTAATCTAGTTTAGATTTATATTTCATTTGACAGTTGGTTAAAAAACACAGTATAATATAAATCTGAACACATGGAGGCAGCTTCAGAAGAAATCTTACCCAAAATGCGAGCGGCCAGGGAAGTCACCATATGGAATAATCTCCCTGTCAAAATGATTGATTGGGTTAACTCTTCCTTAGATATAACTCTGACTGGAAGTATGTGGGTAGGGTCTCAACCTTGTATATTATTTCATACGCAGTGCCTAGTAGACCCCCAGTGCTTGCACCTGCCTGTGGCTGGGAATTCAGTGGTTGAAGAGAAGGAAGGTACTTGTTTCCCTTTAGCCTGGGGTGGGGTCTGACCGAGAGAGGTAGTTGGGTTCAGGAATCCCTTCCAAAGGAATCTTTCCATGCTGAAGGGGTAATGTCTTCAACACTAAAAGGATCCTGGGCTGGGGAATTGGCCTCAGAGCATGCGTGTCAGGCCCAGTTCTCTTATAATACCAACAACTTTGCACAGATTAAATTAAACAACAAATCCTCTTTATTATAGTGAGATGGTAACACAAGCAATCCTTCAGAGTTTGTGGCATGGAAACTTCACAGAGGTTACAGTCCCAGTAAATCAGTTAGTTCAATTAGGAGCACAGACAGGGTTGTAAAATCCAGCATTAAGTTTCAAGACACAATCCAAACAGAAACTGGGAGCACTATTCTGAAGACCAGTGATGTAGTCTAAGACAGGGTTTCAAAGGCACAGGTTTCTAGACTCACAAGAGTTCATTCAGGAATAATTCCCAAGACAAGGTCCCACAAACATGGGAGTCAAGACAAGCCAAAAGATAAAGGTTCAGGAATAGTCTGAACAAGAGAGCTTTCTGGTACTAAAGACGTATCCATGAAGCTCCCTGAGCTCTGCTCCAGCTACTTTTAAACAAAGGTGGGGCGCCTAGAGCTCTACACCAATCCACCTATCCCTGGGGCAAACTTTGTTTGTAGTGTAAGCATGAACTGCCCAGAGATTAGTAGCAAAGTAGCTGAGTGACTTGGTTGGGAGAGAGTAGAGAGCAGATGACAGGAAATCTGGAAAAGATAAGCAAGACCAGATGAACGGTGGATGGAGTGGCCATGAGGGCAAGGAAGAGAAGATTAAATATCTAACTCAGCCTTCCCCAACCTGATGCCCTCCAGATGTTGTGGACTACAATTTAGAGTGGCCAGATGCAAAAGAGGACAGGGTTCCTGCTTCTTTAATAGTTTATTTATTTATTTATTTATTAAATTTATTAATCGCCCTTCTGACTGGTCACCCAGCCACTCTGGGCGATGTACAACCCACCATAAACAATTTAAAACAATAAAATTTTACCATAAATTTTTTTTTAAAAAAAATACCCTAACCCACCCCAAATGCCTGCCTGAACAACCACGTTTTTAATGCACGACGGAAGCTCATTAAAGAGGGGGCATGACGGAGTTCCCTAGGGAGGGAGTTCCACAGAGTGGGGGCCACCACAGAGAAGGCCCTCTCCCTCGTCCCCACCAGTCTAGCTGTCCTGGCTGATGGGACAGAGAGAAGGCCATCCGAGGCTGATCTTGTTAAGCGGCCTGTCTGGTGTTGCTGGAGGCGCTCCTTAAGATAGGCTGGGCCGGAACCATATAGGGTTTTAAAGGTCAAAACCAACACCTTGAATTTGGCCCGGAAAACAACTGGTAACCAGTGCAACTCCTTCAGCACTGGAGTGATGTGATCTCGCCGGCTCAGGCGAGCCACCGTGTTCTGTACCAGCTGCAGTTTCCGAACCATCTTCAAGGGTAACCCCACGTAGAGCGCATTACAGTAGTCTAAATGAGAGGAGACCAGGGCATGTACTACCGATGGGAGCAGATGGTCGGGAAGGTAGGGGCGTATCAGATGGAGTTGATACAGCGCTGTCCGGCTCACAGCTGACACCTGAGCCTCCATGGACAGCTGGGAGTCCAAAATGACCCCCAGGCTGCGGACCTGGTCTTTCAAGGGTAGCTGTACCCCATTCAACACCAGGTCAACATCCCCCAGCCTCCTCTTGTCTCCCACCAAAAGTACCTCGGTCTTGTCAGGGTTCAGCTTCAGCTTATTCCTCCCCATCCAGCCACTCACCGTCTCCAGACATTTGGACAGGGATTCTACGGCCAACCTTGGTGAAGATTTGAATGAGAGGTAGAGCTGAGTGTCATCCGCATATTGATGACACTGCACCCCAAACCTCCTGATGATAGCCCCCAGTGGCTTCACATAGATGTTAAATAGCATCGGGGAGAGGATGGAACCCTGTGGCACCCCACAAGTAAGTGGCCACAGGTCCGAAACCTCCTCTCCCAGTGCTACCCTCTGGTACCTGCCAGAGAGGAAGGACTGGAACCACCGCAATACAGTGTTTCCAATGCCCAACCCCTCCAGGCGGTCCAGGAGGATACCGTGGTCAACGGTATCAAAAGCCGCTGAGAGGTCGAGGAGAACAAGGAAGGAGCATTCACCCCTATCCAGAGCCCTCCTCATATCATCCACCAAGGCGACCAAGGCCGTTTCTGTCCCATGCCCAGGCCTGAAGCCCGACTGAAATGGGTCTAGATAATCAGTTTCTTCCAAGTGTGCCTTCAACTGCACCGCCACCACCCGCTCAATCACCTTGCCCAAAAATGGCAGATTTGAGACTGGGCGAAAGTTGTTCAGAACTTGAGGATCCAAGGAGGGCTTCTTTAAGAGCGGTCTTATCACTGCCTCCTTGAGGGCTGATGGCATCACTCCCTCCTCAAGGGAGGCGTTCACCACCGCCTTGATCCCCTCACCCAGTCTCTCTCTGCAGCTCATAATGAGCCAAGATGGGCAAGGATCAAGTAAGCAGGTGGTTGGCCTTACAGATGAAAGCACCTTGTCCACTTCATCAGGAGGAAGAAGCTGGAACCAATCCCACAAAACCGGTTTGCCACAGGCCGCCTCTTGCTCACTAACTGTATCCACAGTCTGCAGAGTAACACACCTAATCTGATCAATTTTATCTGCAAAGTGCCTTGCCAAAGCCTCACAGGAGGCCTTAGAATGCTCCAGTGGTTCCGGAGCCACAGGACCGACCAGGCTCCGGAC
Organism: Heloderma suspectum; assembly: GCF_057233095.1. Lineage (NCBI taxonomy): Eukaryota > Metazoa > Chordata > Lepidosauria > Squamata > Helodermatidae > Heloderma > Heloderma suspectum. The sequence continues at coordinate 217,808,154 of NC_139458.1, read as the reverse complement.
CACTTGGAACAGCCTCCTGGGGCAGCACTCTGCAGACGCGATGGAGGCAGCATAATATTCCTTTTTTGCTGCCTTCACTGCCACGTGATAGGCTGAAGATACAGCTCTAGCCCGTGTCTGATCGTCTTCGGAGCAAGACTTCCGCCACCGGCGCTCTAGCCGTCTCACCTCCTGTTTCAGAGCTCGTAACTGCGGATTGAACCATGGTGCAGTCCGAGCCCTGTTCAGGGGGAGAGGGCGTTTCGGAGCCACCCGATCTAATGCCCCAGTGATTGCGGCATTCCAGCCACCCACCGGGGTCTCAACCGAGTGGCCGTTGGCATGCCCCAGAGAATCCCCAAGCGCGTTCAGGAATCCATTTGGATCCATAAGACGCCTGGGGCGGACCATTTTAATGGGTCCTCCACCCCTGCGGAGGGGTTGTGGAACCGAGAAGTCCAACGTCACCAGATAGTGATCTGACCATGACAAGGGGGTGGTGGATATACCCCCGACTTCCAGATCACTCCCCGCTTCTCCAGAAACAAACACAAGGTCTAGTGCATGACCGGCTACATAGGTGGGCCCAGTTAGAATATGGTGCAGCTCCCAGGAGGCCATGGTCTCCATGAAGTCCCGAGGTGCTCCTGTGAGGATGGCCTCCGAATGTACGTTGAAGTCCCCCAACACCAGTAAGTTAGGGGACTGTACACGCACATCAGAGACCACCTCAAGCACCTCGGCCAGGGAGTCAGTCGTGCAGCGGGGTGGACGGTACACGAGCAGAATCCCCAGACTGCCCTTCGGGCCCAACCTCCAGTACATGCACTCAACAACCTTGGTCTCCCGGAGAGGGGGTCTGGTGAAGACCAAGGACTCTCGGTAGATAACAGCCACTCCCCCTCCCCGATCCCCAGCCCTCGGCTGCTGTGCATACGAAAATCCAGCTGGACACATGGCTGCAAGGGTTGGAGCAGCATCCTCGGCCAGCCAGGTCTCCGTAATACATGCCAGGTCTGCACCCTCATCCAGGATCATGTCATGGATGAGGGAGGTTTTCTGGGTAACAGACCTGGCATTGCAGAGCAGCAAATGAAGGCCAGAAGATGGGGTCACGCCTCCCCCAGCCATCCTTTGGCTCTGGACAGGCCCAGAGCAGGGGACAGATACTACACATCTCTCCCTTGTTCCCCTTAGCTGGCATGGCCTGCCCCTAGCGCTCCGCCAGCGCCTGCCGCCCAGCCTCGGTATGTTCTGGCCCCCAACACTCCCCCCACTGCCTCCATCAGGTGGACACATGCCCCCTCGCTCCCGCCTATCAGGCAGGCTACCCACCCCTAAAAACACAACAAAATCCCCCCCAACAAAATAAAACAAACAAACAAAACAATTAAAATCCCCTTAAAAATGCCAGGCAGGAGTCCACAGGGAAGGCCTGGTGGCGGTGGTAGCGGCGACGGCGGCAGCAGGCCCAGCGGCTGCAAGCACGCCTCTTCCCCGGTGGTGGTGGTGGTGGCTTCTCCTGCAGGCCCTGGCTCTCTGCAGGCCCTGGCTAGTTGTGTGAAAAAGGGAATTTCAGCAGGTGTGGCTTGTACAACAAGGTACACCTTCTGAAATTCCTTCTATATAACTATTAAAGGAGCAGGAGTCTCATCCTTTTTTGCATATGGCCACCCTACAACCATTCCTGATACTCCTGACCATTGGGCTGTGCTGGCTGGGGCTGATGGGAGTTGAAGTCTAAAACATCTAGAGGGTACTAGATTTGGGAACACTGGTGTAACTAATGCAAGACTTTGGAATGGTAGTGTTCAGATTTACTACACGACTTCATATATAATCCAAAGATGTTAGCAACATTTCTCTGTTGAGCTAGCACAAAAGTACTGTACAAGGTCTTTTGATGCTGTCTGAACAATACCACTTTCATTCTCATGACATTCTTTTTTAGCACACCCTCTGAAGAGGCTTGGAATACTGTATGCAAAAATGAAAGACAAGCAAGGGGAGGGTGGTCCTCAAAGGTGAATGCACTGTGCTGATAGTATAAATTAACTGCTAAGGTGACAGTAACACAAGGAAAAGAGATAAAGACTTGATTTATCTGATATAATTGAGCTGCAATTCATTTTTTATTCTTATCGGGCACTTTGCATATTGATAATAGCCATGGCTGGAATTGTAGCTGCTGCTTCTTGGGGATGATTGAAGGCTATGTGAGAAATTTAGTAGTCTTTAAATGAGAAAGAGACAGAAAGATTGGCTATGCTGGCTGGGGCTGGTGGTGGTAGCTGTAGTCCAAAACATCTGGAGCAGGACTGACACTACCCTTAGACAGAATGAGGCAGTCACCTCAGGTGCCAGATGCTGGGAGGTAGCCGCAAGGTGCCGGAGGAGAGAGCTGAGTGCCAAGCATCCTGCCTTGTGCCCCCTAAGCTAACCTGTAGCCTTCAGGTGCAGCGGGGGATGCCGTTCCATTACCAGTGTTGAAGAAACAGTCCAGTCAGCTTTTGTACATGGAATAGGAGAGGGCGCCATGTTGTTCTTTGCCTCAGGCAGCCAAGTGTGATCTGGAGTGCACTAGCTTGGGAAGGCTGGTCTAAAGCACAGGCCCAGCTCAGACCCTTGCTGGGTAATGACCAAATTCCCAGTCATGTGTTCTCCAATTTTTCAACTTGTTTTGTTTTGTGCTCGTAGTTCTGGAATGGGTTTTGCTGCCATGTGCCCAAAGGACTGTGAATGATTCCTTGTGCACTTTCAGCAGGAACCCTCTCTGATGTCTTTCTCAGTAGAGCTGTGAGCCGTCTCTTCGAGTCCGGACTTCCAGTACGAAACAGAGCATTAGTATTCAAGGCACTCAGTGTGTAACAGATAACTAGTGATTTCTATCGTTTTGCATGCCATGTGATTTATTGATTTATTGCTACTAGATTAAGTGCTCAGTTAAACCATCGATATTGTTACCAGTGCATGATGTATGAATACTACCTCAACAAATTATACAGTTTATTCCAGGTTCCGCTTTACTCTTCAAAACCTATGTCATAATTTCAGAAACATACAGACCAAAGAAGATAGTGGAGTAAAAGGGGTTTATCTCTGGGCATATTGGCGGATAGTTTCCCCATTATTCCTTGGACTGCATTTTTACATGATGGCACCATTTCTCAGTAATACTTTCCCAAATTCCACTGAATTTGCATCTGCATAGGAATCTGGGAACACAGAATATAGGCAGCTGTTATATGCCATATGAGATCCTTTGTCCATCTAGCTCAGCATTGTTTACTTCAGGGGTGTTGAACCTCTTTCAGTCTGATGGCTCAGCTCAATTTCAGAGAAGTTCTCGGGGGCTGCATTCCAGTGGTGGGCAAGGCTAAAGGGAAAAGGGGGCAGGACCAAAATACAAAAATACCAGCACATTTGAGAGTAAAACTTTCCTGCCAGGAACTGAACTTTAGGAGAGGCATTTCTACCTTTTAGAATGGAGGGAAACCACAGAAAAGCTGAGAAGCCATCAAACTGTCAGGGATAAGAAGATGGGCTCAGGGGAATGGGGTGCAGCCATCTCAGAAATGCCAGAGAGTGGACTGGATTTGGAATGTGGGCCTCAGTTTCAACATCCCAGGTCTACTTTGACTGGCAGCCATTCTCCAGGTGTCAGACAGGTGGTTTTTCACATCACCTCCTACTGAATCCTTTTAAGTATTGACAGCTAGGGATGTACAAATCCCTTACCTCATTCCGGGTGGGGGCATCCGTGGTGGGGGAGAGGCGATCCCTCCCTCCCCCCGGAATCGTCCCCAGCCAGCTGCGCTCCGCGGCGAGTCTGCAGAGCTGCCGGCCGGGGCCAACCGCTGCCTGACTTCTGGCCGTGGCTGGTCTTCGGACACAAATGGCGTCCGGCATAGCAGATGCCATTTGCATCCCCTGCCTTTTGCCGTGATAGGCTACGTAAAGATTTACGTAGCCTATCACGGCAAAAGGCAGGGACGGACACAAATGGCATCCGTTACGCTGGACGCCATTTGCATCTGAAGAGAAGCAGCGGTGGACGGCGGAGGGCAGCTGGACAGATTGGACCTGCCGACGACCAGGTAGGGTCCGTCCAGGGGGGATTCTGCGGGGTGGCGGGGGGGGGGGTAGTCCGTTCTGCCACAGACGCCAGGGGGCCGGATTCTAAAGAATCTGGCCTCATTGGAGTCTGTGGCAGATTTTTCTGCCATCCCTATTGACAGCAGGGATTGAACCTAGGACTTCTGCATTGATCTGTGGTCTCTCCCTTTAGTAATGGGACATTATTAAGGAGGCTACAGTAAACTTCCATGTTTGCTTTCCATCACAGACACTGCCGTTCCACTAGTGTGGACAATTATCCCAACCTCACCTTTTGTCTGATTCTGTCAGGTTTACTTTCCACTGAGCAACAACAGCAACAACAACATTGGCAACTGCATGCACACTCTCTTGTGCACCAAGCTAGTTGGGTGTTTAGGAATGGCGATCTGCATCCCGTTGAAGATCTGCACAGCATCGCCTTCGCCTGTGGATGCACACCCACTTTATTCTCACAGTCTCTAAAAACAGCTGTATGAAAGCCATAGTTTCCATGGCTATCAAAGGCCCCAAACCATGGGCCAGAACAGTGGAAGTAAAAGGACAGGTTTCACATTTCCCTGTGCCTGGTATTGTAATGGGAAGGTTATGCTTTGAGAATGAGCTGTGCTCTGAACTGTGGAAGCTTTAAGTCTGAATATACCATTCTTTGAACTTAATTATCTAAATCTTACACTTCTATATAAAATGTAAGTTCTAAAATGAACATTTTGGTGTTCTTGGAAAAAACACATCAAATGTTCTCATGCTTCTAATTTACAAGAAAAAATTTAACTTGGGGTTTACCATTGTGACTCTGGGAAGCAAACACACAAATATATTGATACATTTGTTTAATATTTCATGAATATTTGCTCTCATGTAGTCAAGTTCTGATAGTCAATATTTACTTTTAGCAGCTCTTCTGGCTGTCAGTATTTTAGCCAGAAACTATTGCAGTTTTTCTTGCTTTTGAAAGTTTACAAATAGGGATGTATTTTCTGTGGACAAGTGGTAAGATACTGGAGAAGTTGGATGCTTTAATTAGGGTTAGATTAATTTTGCCTTAGGTGTATCAAGAAATCACATTTGGCTTATACCTGGGTGTGTGGATGTTTGTTTGTTTGAGTCAAAGCAAGAATTCAGATGTTACCAAACATTTTTTTGCAAACATTGTGTTTGTCAGAATACATAAAGTATTCAGTGACCATGAAAAAACTATTCTGCCTTCACTTCCAGGGATACAGATTTAATAAGCCATGGGAGACTGACTCTTCTGTATTTTCAAGAGCCAACAGCAACAAAGATGAGTGACTGCATTCCAGGATTGTAGCGGCTCTGAATAACAGCAGTGGTAAACAATGAAAAGCAGATAAAATACGTTTGTGTTATACTAATATCACAGTCAACAGATATAAAAGTCACCAAATATACAAAATAAGGAAGAAAGAGGCAGATTTTGTTACTGAAAGATAATTGTGATACTTTCATGATAAAATGCAGGTATACAAAACATATTAGTGCAGGCAACAGTGGTGATATTTACCATCTGTGTGACAGAGACAAATCGTAATCCAGCAAATTCAATGGCAGGATTGATTTTTGTGAAAGTTAATGACTTGATTAGAAGGAGAAATGAAGTTTGTTCAGAGGGACATGCAAATAAAGAAGGAATCACTAAATCTGTCAGTTGTTGCTAACGTGAACATTAAAAAAGAACGATAGGTGGGATACTGTAAAATTACAAAATTGATATTCTATTAATTATGTGCTATCTGTAAGTAGAAAAGTAAATAAGGGAGAGAATTTTTCTCTGGATGTATTAGATTTTATTCAGTGTTTTTATTAGGCTAGAATTGGATTATATATGTTAATATGAATTTCCTTAGTCACTCACAACTAAACATGTACATTTGAGCACAGCAGGTCTGAGTTTTAAGTTTTGAACTTGAAGATTGGACTGTAAATCCTAGTTTGGGTCATCTACTAGCTGTCAATTTCAGAATTGCTATGTCAGCAAGTACTTAGAATGGGTGCCAGCATGGCATAAGGCTATGCTGCCTGGTCACTACAGAAAGTTGCTGTAGCCATTGCAGGCATGTGTGTGCACTCAAATGTTTTTGGAACAGCTTAAATGGGTCAGTTGTTGTTGTTCAGTCATTAAGTCGTGTCCGACTGTTCGTGACCCCATGGACCATAGCACGCCAGGCCTTCCTGTCCTCCGCACTCTCCCGGAGTGTGCTCAAGTTCATATTCATTGCATCAGTGATGCTATCTAGCCATAGCATCCTCTGCCGTCCCCTTCTCCTTTTGTCTTCAATCTTTCCCAGCATCAGGGTCTTTTCCAGTGTGTTTTCTCTTTGCATTAGGTGGCCAAAATATTTGAGTTTCAGCCTCAGTATCTGTCCTTCCAATGAGCAGTCAGGGTCGATTTCCTTTAGGATTGACTGATTTGACCTCCTTGCAGTACAGGGGACTAAGAGTCTTCTCCAGCACTGCAGTTCGAAAGCACCAGTTCTTCAGCGCTCAGCCTTCCTTACAGTCCAGCTCTCACAGCTGTACATTACTACTGGGAAAACCATAGCTTTGATTAGACGGACCTTTGTCAGCAAGGTGATATCTCTGCTTCTTACTATGCTGTCTAGGTTTGCCATAGCTTTCCTCCCAAGGAGCAAGCATCTTTTAATTTCATGGCTACAGTCACTGTCTGTGGTGATCTTAGAGCCCATGAAAATAAAATGTGTCATTTCTTCCCCTTCCATATGCCAGGAAGTGATGGGGCCAGATGCCATGATCTTCGTTTTTTGAATGTTGAGTTTCAAACCAGCTTTTGCACTCTCCACTTTCACCCTCAACAAGAGGCTCTTTAGATCCTCTTCGCTTTCTGCCATTAGGGTGGTATCGTATGCATATCTGAGGTTGTTGATAATTCTCCCGGCAATCTTAATTCCGACCTGTGATTCATCCAACCCGACGTTTCTCATGATGTACTCTGCATATAAGTTAAATAAGCAGGGCGACAATATACAGCCTTGTTGTACCCCTTTCCTAATTTTGAACCAATCGGTTGTTCCATGTCTGGTTCTTACTGTTGCTTCTTGACCCTTGTACAGGTTTCTCAGGAGACAGGTAAGGTGGTCTGGTACTCCCATCTCTTTAAGGATTTGCCACAGTTTGTTGTGATCCACACAATCAAAGGCTTTAGCATAGTCACTGAAGCAGAAATACATGTTTTTCTGGAATTCTCTTGCTTTCTCCATGATCCAGCGAATGTTGGCAATTTGATCTCTAGTTCCTTTGCCTCCTCGAAACCCAGCTTGTACTTCCGGTAGTTCTCGGTTCACATACTGCTGAAGCCTAGCTTGTAGGATTTTGAGCATAACCCTGCTGGCATGTGAAATTAATGCAATTGTACAGTAGTTTGAACACTCTTTGGCATTGCCCTTCTTTGGAACTGAGACATAAACTGACCATTTCCAGTCTTGTGGCCACTGCTGAGTGTTCCAAATTTGTTGGCATATTGAGTGCAGCACTTTAACAGCATCATCTTTTAGGATTTTAAATAGCCCAGCTAGAATACTGTCATCTCCGCTAGCTTTGTTGTTAGGAATGCTTCCTAAGGCCCACTTGACTTCACTCTCTAGGATGTCCGGCTCAAGTTCAGTGAGCGCACTATCATGGCTATCAGGGACATTAAGATCTTTCCTGTATAGTTCTTCTGTGTATTCTTTCCACCTCTTCTTAATCTCTCATCTCCTTCTGGGTCCCTGCCTTCTTTGTCCTTTGTTGTGCCCGTCTTTGCACAAAATGTTCCCTTGAGATCTCCAATTTTCTTGAAAAGATCTCTAGTCTTTCCCATTCTATTGTTTTCCTCGATTTCTTTGCATTGTTCATTTAAGGAGGCCTTCTTGTTGTCTCTCCGAGCTATTCTCTGGAACTCTGCATTCAGTTGGATATATCTTCCCCTTTCTCCCTTGCTTTTTGCTTCCCTTCTTCCCTCAGCTTGTAAAGCCTCATCAGACAGCCACTTTGCTTTCTTGCATTTCTTTTTTTGGGGGGATGGATTGAGTTGCTGCCTCCTGTCCTGAACAATGTTACGGTTACAGACCTCCGTCCATAGTTCCTCAGGCACTCTGTCTATCAGGTCTAATCCCTTAAATCTGTTCCTCGCCTCCACTGTATATTCATAAGGGATATGACTTAGGTCATTCCTGAATGGGTTAGTGGTTTTCCCTACGTTCTTCAATTTAAGCCAAAATTTTGCAACAAGTAGCTCATGATCTGAGCCACAGTCAGCTCCAGGTCTTGTTTTGACTGACTGTATAGAGCTTCTCCATCTTTGGCTGCAAAGGACATAATCCACCTGATTTCGATATTGACCATCTGGTGATGTCCATGTGTAGAGTCGCCTCTTGTGCTGTTGGAAAAGGGTGTTTGCTATGATCAGCGTGTTCTCTTGGCAAAACTCTATTAGCCTTTGTCCTGCTTCGTTTTGTACACCAAGGCCATGCTTGCCTGTTATCCCGGTGATTTCTTGACTTCCTACTTTGGCATTCCAATCACCTATGATGAAAAGGACATCTTTTTTTGGTGTTAATTCTAGAAGGTGTTGTAGGTCTCCATAGAACCGATCAACCTCAGCTTCTTTGGCCTCAGTGGTTGGGGCGTAGACTTGAATTACTGTGATGTTGAATGGTTTGCCTTGGATTCGTACTGAGATCATTCTATCATTTTTGAGATTGTACCCCAGTACTGCTTTTCCCACCCTTTTATTGACTATGAGTGCTACTGCATTTCTTCTAAGGGATTGTTGCCCACAGTAGTAGATATGATGGTCACCTGAATTAAATTCACCCATGCTTGTCCATTTTCATTTGCTGATTCCCAAGATGTCGATGTTCAATCTTGCCATCTCATGTTTGACCACCTCCAGCTTACCTTGATTCATTGATCTTACATTCCAGGGTCCTAAACAATGTTGTTCTTGACAGCATTGGATTTTCTTTTTACCACCAGACACATCCACATTTCAGCTTTGGACCAGCCGCTTCACTCTTTCTGGTGCTACTTGGAAATACCCTCTGCTCTTCCCCAGTAGTATATTGGACACCTTCCGACCTGAGGGGCTCATCTTCCGGCATCATATCTTTTAGCCTTGTGATATGTTCCATGGGGTTTTCTTGGCAAGGATACTGGAGTGGGTTGCCATTTCCTTCTCCAGTGGACCACATTTTGTCCGAACTCTCTGCCATGACCTGTCTGTCTTGGGTGGCCCTGCACGGCATAGCTTATGGCTTCACTGAGTTACGCAAGCCCCTTCGCCACAACAAGGCAGTGATCCATGAAGGGGAAATGGCTGGGTCTGTTAAGTGGGCCAAAGTAATTTATTTCTAGAAATTCAGCTTTTATTGTAAGCACTAAGCATACTTTAAAAGACTCACTGCAAATAACATGTATTACACTTTACCCCCAGTTACTCTTTTCTGTACCTACCTTCTGAGCAATTAGCATCAGGAATGGCTCCGGTGCCTGATTCCATCCAGGAATCCGGTGGAACCATCTCTGCCTGCACCCATGAGACCCGCTTGCTGAGCCCCTGCCCCTGCTCACCCCCCCTGCCCATGCTCGGCAAGTGACCCGCTCTCACCCTGGCAGCCTCGTTGAGCTCCGTGGTTGCCATTTTTTCACAATATAAAATGGCGATCCACAAAAACGCACATATTTGTGTATGCGTGAAAAAATGCATATTTTGAGATGCGCACATCCCTACTCAGCATCAGAATAAGATGGGGCAATCGAACATCTTACCTGGTTGTGATGCTGCTATGGCCAGCAGATGTAGCAACCTGTCCCCCTTAACCTATGCATTTCTGTTCTTCCCTGGTCCTGCATTCCTAATGGTATTGTGGTAGAAAAAAGAGGGGTGGGACTGAAGTAGCTCTGTAGTTTTATGAACTATACCTGTAAAGAGGAGGTGTTGAGCACAATAGCCTTGAGTATATTTCCATCTCATGGGGAAAAAACCCTGAGAATTCTTATTGATCCTTTTTGGAGGTTACATTAGTCAGTGTTATACATGCACAAAATAAGCTTTGGCATTCTCTTGTACTCAGGGGAGGAAAGGAGGAGAAGTTAAGCTACTCATGCATGTTGTCAGCTTTGCTTGAGCTCCAGGCAGTAAAAGCTGAAAATTAAACCAATCCAGCATTGATCATTGGTAAAGCACATGAGTCACAGTGAGGGGGATGTAGAAACCCAAGGGTTGCCCACCCCTTCTCTAAAGTACATGAACTTCATTCTTCAGAACTATTGCTAAAATTCCTGAATGGGTGTAGTCGGAAGCATGGTCTCCTGCATGTGCAGAATCATAGAAGCAGACATGCATCCTATGCCTGTTTACTTGGAGTAAGCCCCACTTTGTTCAGTGGGACTGGCTTTCTAGTAAGCGTGCACAGGAGTGCAGCCTTATTGCTGGAATGGGGCCCCTCATGATGTGTCACCTTTGTCTAACACAATGGTTTCCAAGCTGTCTAACTATGGCAGATAGATCAGGCTATTCAACTTTCACCCGCCCACCCACCATGCGTGTGCACATGTGTGCACGCACGCACACACACACTTTAATGCATGGCATATGATTATTTATTTATTTATTATTGGGTGATTTTAATCGTACCCTATCCTTCTCCCAAAGAAATGGCACTCAAGGTGGCTTACAATTAAAGGAATAATAAAACAAATACATTAAAACACAAATCAAAAACACAACAGTAACAGAATAAAAACAGCACCCAACCCAACAGACCCACTTAGTTGCCAAAGGTCTGCTTGAACAGAAAGGTCTTTGCAGAAAGTCAGCAGAAAGGGAGCCACCCCAGCCTCCATCAGCAGGGAGTTGCACAGCCTGAGAGCAGCCACCAAAAAGTCCCTGTCTTGCATCGCCACAAATATGCCTCTGAAGGTGGCAGTATCAAAAGAAGGGCTTCTCCAGAAGTTCTTAAAACCGGGCAGGCTTGTATGGGAGAAGGGGGTCTTCCAAATAGCCTGGTCCCAAGCCATGTAGGGCTTTATAGGTCATAACCAGCACTTCTGAATTGTGCCCAGAAACAGGCTGGTAGCCAGTGAAGCTGTTGTAACAAGGGAGTCATGTGCTCCCTGTAACTGGACCTGGTCAACAGTCTGGCTGCAGCATTCTGGACCAGCTGAAGCTTTTGAACAGTTTTTGAAGGCAGCCCCACATAGATCACGTTACAGTAGTCCAAACAGGATGTATCATGTAACTAAGGCATACTTAACTAAGGCATGCACAACTGTGGCCAGATCAGACATCTCTAGGAACAGATACAACTTGCCACACTAGGCTCAGCTGCACAAACACTGCTGAAACCTGGGCATGCAGGTTCAGGGATGAGTCCAGGAGTACCATACGGCCAAACAGCATACGTTTATGGAGATCTATGAGTGTGTATAATTGACGTGGTTGCACAAAATCAACATTTAATAAGATCCAAATTTAAAACTTTGCCTGTAGTTTTGGAAGGAAACATGTCTGTAAGGGAAACGTACGCACAATCCTCAGAAAGTAAAGTTAGTTAAAAGCTATAAAATCTTTGGGTTAAAAACAGAATGGTCATTTTTTAAAAAAATCACCCTAACAGCCTAGAAATGTGAGCACTTTTGTTGATACTTTATTTGTGGAGGTGTCAGCTGGACTATTAGCATGCCCTCCACCTATATTTTAAAAAGGCAAATTGCATTTGACTGTGATGACACTAATTGTGGTGGAGAGGTTCAAGCTGAGACCCCCTGCTGGCGAACTCAGCCAATAAACCATCTGTGACTGACAGGAGCTTCTACTGTTTTAGACAATTGGAATTTCATAAAACTGTTCTACAGTCTCTCCCCACCCCCACCTCCACCTCCACCCACCAATATGTTGAGAAGAGAAAATGACACGAACAAGCTAAATCCAGAATTGCCACATGACAACCAGACCCTCGCACTGCTAAGACCAGCAGGGTTTTAGAATATAAAACTCAGGTTTGGGTTACAGAGCTCTGATAAGACAGCATAGTGTCCCCCAGAGGAACAGTTGCAGCTATTTCTCTCTCTCTCTCTCTCTCTCTCTCTCTCGCTATCACATAATGAAGAAAGAAAACAGTTACCTGTATGATAAAAAAAAAAATCTCTCCGTGACACGCTTTCGAGGTATTTGACCAAACATTATTAACTCGCAGCAGGGGCTAATAATCACAGAAGTGCATTCCTGTGACATTGGCATCATTTCAATAATATTACAGTACATTTGAATCGTGGTGGCACTCATCCGCTCATTTTCCATTAACTTTGCCTAGAAAATGTCTTGCATCCACACATGGAAGCAGAGTGTCAAGCTTTTCCTTCATGCTCAGAGACATTGCCTGAATCACAGCCATGGTCTGGATAATTGTTATTAATTAAACTGTTCCTATTAGCTCATTCTGGTTGTAACAAGGTGCAAACGGACGCAATCAGGCACTCTGTCTTTTTCTTTAGGACGGAGGGCAAACAAGTGAGCCTGGTTCCTTGAGAGTTCATTGGGGCCTCATGGGATTTCCATTTTACACTGAGTAGCCAGTATCTTGTGACCCTATTATTATTTTTAAAGGAAAGCCAGAGGTCAGCAGGATTGCTGCATAGACTCATTCCTGTCAAATCAGGTACACTGACTTTCACTGGCATTTATCAGGAACAGATGAATAGCTTCAAGGTGCCGTGGCAATGGGTAAATTCACACACGGCACCACTTGCCACCAACTGGTTTGCACGTGCTTTGACATCTCTTTAATATATGCAAGAATGTTTAGTCATAAGTCTTGCTTTAACAAAACAATGCTTTAAATGGGTCACATGCTTTACAGTACATGAATGCAGTAATGACTCCTTCAGCCCCTGAGCGCACGCGCACATGGGCGTGCACGCACACACACACACTGGCTCTCAAAGTCAGATGAAAATGGACGTTTGGGTCTCTCAGTGTATTTGGACCATGCATGGAAAGCAACAAGGGGTTTGATGAAAGGGGACAGGAGACAATCAGCAAGAATATTAAAGAAGCATCTTGTATTATATTTCCTGCTGGCTAGCTATAGCAAAATGTACTCCTCCTGCATAGGCAGCTGACAGTTAGAGATAGTTCACCAGGTGGACATGAAAATCAAAGAAGTCTGCAGCCTACCTCTAGCTTTACAAAGGGTGACTAATGATAGGCAGTGAGGTGTAGTAGTTAGAGTAGAACAGAGAAACCCAGATTCAAATTTCTGTTCTACCTTGAAGCTCACTGTGTGTCCATGGGCCACTGAATCACTTACTCATCCACTCGTTCTCCCTCTTTCTGTCTAATCTACATTATAGAGTTGATGTGAGGGTTAAAGGAGGGCAACTACTCTGTCCTGAGCTACTTGAGGGGAAGGCAGGTTAAAAAGGCAACAATAAAATGAAATAAACTCTTCAGTTGTCTCAAAAACGGAATATGTGTACAGTACCCAGGCTGTAATCCCAGGCTTACTTCCTGGGAAGTAAGTGCCATTGAAACTCATGGAAATTAGTTCCAAGTAAACATACATAGGATTGCATTGCATGTCTCTGAATACCTGCAGCAGCAGAATAAAAGTGATTTACGGTCTGGCCCTAGCCATGTTTACTTGGAATTAAGTCCAAGTGTGTTTAGGATTGCAGGCTTTGGTGCGGGGGCAAGTCCAAGAGGAGAGGATGGGGTGAAGAGTGGAAAGAACAAGATAGCAGTGACTGATTTGCTGTAAACATAATTTTTATTTTGCCATCGGTTATTTGAAGCAGAGACGTCATGTGGCTCAGTGGACACAAGAATGCCTAGAAAACGTGTCAATGTGAAATGGGCTTCCAGTTGCATTTGGTGTGCTCTTTTATCAGGAAAGTAATATTACATATTTCCAACTGTCAGTAGTGGCATGGATATCAGTTTTTAGAACTGTGAAAATCTGAGTTCCCTTCACTTGAATTAGTAGTATGAAGTTCATAGATTTGTCTTTAAAACAAAGCAGAACTGACCTGCAGCAAGGTTGTTGGATAGTCCATCTTGGCTCTGTTCCAATACTTCTTAATATTGTCCTTGACTTTATTATACTGCTGCCCTTGACTAATTCATAAGGCATATTTTGGTCACCTGCTTAACACTCTGTCAAGTTTTCTAGTATTTCAAGAATCACTGGGGCCCCTGAAAGGAAATAAAAGCCACACTGTTAAAAAAGCAAACGGAATTTCTCCTGCCCTTGAACGTTCTTCCCACTCCTAGACTCCTTAAAACTATTGCGGGGAGGGCAAAACCATGCTGTTTCCCTCATGGAATGCTGACATTGAATTATAAATATAAGTGGAGCAGTTTTCTGTAGTCAAGGGCTTTATGAGACTTTTGTATAAGAAGTGACTGCCTAAATGGGCCTCAAATGGAGAATACTGATAGGGGCCGGAGGGTGGGGTGGGAGTGCTGGAAAATGTAGGCAGGGCTTGATTCCTAGTTCTTAGGCTGGGAAGGACTATTCCCTTTCCCTACTGTAAGACAGACACTACTTTGGTCCCTGTGGCTTTCTTCATGGGGTTTATAGGCATAGAGAATTAGCCACTGCCAGGCCAGACATGGGCATAAATCAGTCTGGGCATGGCAATGGGAGTCTCCTAGGCAAGCTGCCTCCATGGTGTGACTTGTGGAGGAATCCACACCTGGCAGAGCGCCAGGACCCCTGGGACTAGGATATCATTAACCCCATCAGGTTCAAAGTGGCAGCAGCAAAGTCTGGCTGGGCTCCGCGGGAGCTACAGACAACATGTGGGGAGGAAATTATGTGCTTGCCCCCTGCCTTCTGCTGTGGGGAAGTTCTCCGCAGTGGAGTGGAGCGGACAAACTCTTCCTCAGGGTGCTATTGGGGTGCACATGGGATGGGTCATGCCTAGAGCATGGCTTCACTCTGTGGGCATGGCCTCACTCAGGTGGGTGCAAATATGTCCAGCTCTCTGGCAGCTGTGTAGGTTTGCGTAAAGGCTTCACTGTATCAGCCTAAAGCCTATTCCAATTAGGGATGTATGGACTGTGTAAAATCTCCTCCATCTGTGTTTCGTGGATTGTCAGGCGGCGCCTTTCATTCCGTCATCTTCCCACAGATGGATGTGAATATTTTTTTTCGTCATGCAGAAAAATACAGAAATAATAACGTAAATATTTATGTAACTATTACTGTAAGTATTTACATATTTTACTTCAGTACGTAACATTCAGTGTATCGTTCCCCATCCATTCAACATTTCCTCAGCAGAAACGTAGGTATTTTTGTATGGATTTATATGTGTAAATTTCGGGAAAGTAAAAAAAAATCATCCCAAAGTCCATGGACTCCACACGGCATGAGGGGGGCACTCCACAGTAGATTCCTCAGGTCGGATTCTTAGAAATCTGAGTTCATTTTAATCCATCTTGAATTTCTCCAGCATCCCTAATTCCAACCAGTGCAAAGCCAGGTCCATTCACTAGTTTGAAAATAAATAAATAAATAAATAAATAAAAAAAATAAACAGGATCATTAATAGAGTTGGGCCTGTGTGTCATTTGGCCTGCCATTTAACAAGGTTTCAGTGTTCAAATTTTAGGGTTAGGACAGCCCACCAACCTGGCGTTCTCTAGATGTGTTGGACTTCAAGTCCCAGCATCCCCCAGCTAGCATGGCTAGGACAAGACAAGGGGTTGTAAGAAGCTAATTGGGGAAAAACGCTTTTCTTTCACCTTTCTTGAATTCATCCCTGCTGGAACTAAATCGTTGCAATTTATGACACTGTTTTAGGTGGAGAAAATCCACTATAAATCAAGCAAAACAAGTCATATATATGAGCATAAAAGAGCAAGGAAATGTCATGAGGAGCAGCAGTGGTTTTGATATCCTCCTTCAATCAAGTGAGAGGACTGGCTTTTATTAATAGCCTAGTCAGTGCTGTAGCTTGCCTCCTTTAATAACTAGGACTTGGAAGAACAATTGCAAGTCATGGGCTTCCCATGGTTGGTCACTGTGCTGGACTAAACAGGCTTTTGGCCTGATCCAGCACGGCCCTGCTTATGATCTTATGTTAAGAAAGACAGAAAATGTGTAGAGCCATGGGAGCAATAATATCCTTTATTAGACCAGTGTTCTCTGCCTTCCAGACATTTTGGACTACAATTCCCAGCATTCCTGACCATTGGCCATCCCGGCTGGGGATGATGGGAATTGGTCTAAAATATCTGGAGTGCACAGGGTTGGGGAAGGCTGTATTAGACTGCCTTATTGCTGGGAGAGCATTTCACGTGATTCTTCTTCAGGCTAGGCCGCTAGAGTGGTCTCTGCTCCATTGTCAGAACTAAACCCACAGAGTCTGGTTTAGATACTGATATCTAACACCTAACCCTCTGCTTAGTAGAGATTCTGCATTAACTGACTCTCCCTGAAAGATCATAGACCTGGCTAGACAGCTTAGCCATCCACTTTGGGATGGGGTTGGTTTTGTTTTGTTAGTCTGACCCCAAAGTTTCTTTCCAGCATTTTCCCCAAATTATCACCTTGGATCTGGAGATGGGAGCTTCCCATTTGATGTGTGGGGTTTCCTGCCAGGTTTTGAGCCTCAGCTCAGAATGCCTCATTTTGCAGGCAAAAGAACCTCCACCTGGTAAGCCTGGGATCTGGTCAGTTATAGAAGGGACAGCCTCTTTGAGCTCTGCTAATCCACTTTACCTCCTCTGCCTGCTCATAAATTCAGATGAGAAATACTACTTAAGGTGTTTTGTTTTGCTCAAATTGTGAGGTGGTGGGTTCATCAGTAGAAAATATACTACTGTAATAGTTTAATTTAATCTTGGTTAAACCTGTGGGGATTGGCAAGAGTGTCATCTTCTGCCGAGTCTCCCAAAACACTGGAGGAGTTCTGGAGAAACATTAGTGTCAGTTAACTTTAATTTCATTCTTGCTCAGTTGAATAGAGGGTTTTTAAGCCCTTAAGGGGATCTTTTATACTTAAGCACTTAGCTCTTTTGTTCCATGGTGGGAACTTACTGAGTGGCTTTCGTTTCCCTTCGTTTCCCATCGTTTCCCAAATGTTTGTCAAGAGTTACTTTTCTTTTCTAGTCCTTTTCTAGCTAAGCAATGCAGTGTGGGCAGAATATTGGGGTGTGGTAGTCTTTAATTAGGCCATTACTCAGTCTAATTACCCACAACAGATATTTGTACCTTTTCATTATGTGACCTATGGATTATGTGGCAATTACTAATTGACTCTGGGAGAGGATTATTGTGTAATTTGTGGTTCTCAGGGTAACACTTTAATTTTACAGCAGAAGTAACCACGGAGTTACCCTGTAACTACATAATAATTGTACTGCAATCAAACGTTGAATAATTACACATAATTATATTGATCTGTGTCTGGTGAAATTAAACACTGATCACCACCACTCCGCACTACCACCACTGAAGTCGTCTCTTTTGCACCAGCCAAAATGGCGAGATAAAGGTTACTGTAATTAACCACACGTATTTTTAAAAATCTCAGTTGGAGAGAAGGGCTCTATTATCATGAACCATTGAGATGGATGGTGCCAAGGCTGCCATTGATTTGAATGGGACCAAGCATGGTACTAGATGAATGAATGGGCACCAATTTCTGTGTTTGAGCGCTGTTAATTAAACCACATTTAAGTCAAGTAAATGTCTGCAGCATTCAAGCACCCCTCTGGACGACGCCCCCCCCTCCACCCACCCTGCTGTTCACAGGCAAATGAAAAGCTGAATCCCAAAGGAGCTTTAGTTTCATTGGAGTTGCTATGGAATTCTTTGCTCCTGTACCAAAGCAATGTTGTGCAAGTTAAGCAGACACTTGGTCCTCTAGGAGAGTGCCAGCTTTACAAAGGAGCGAGGGAAGAAAAATCCTTCACGCTTTGAAGCTAAGAAGCATAATTCAGCAAGGGCTGCAAGTGGTTTGGTCCCAGCATTGTAACAGATGCTGTAGAAGCTCCTGAGTGAATTAATTCTTCTTTTATACACACAGGCACATGCATGCAAAAGGACCTCTTTGTTTTGTTTGTGATTATTCATCTAGCAGTTTGTTGTATCTACCCTCTGTCTTCCCCTCCCCTTCTTTTCCCCTCCCCTTCTTTTCCCCCTTAGAAACCAAAGTTTTATCACAACATAAGAAGGCTTTTTCTGTAGCCAGCTATATCCAGAAATGGAAAGGCAAGGAGGTGGGGGGAAACAATGGGCCAGGATGTAATAATAATTGCCCTTAAAGATGCAAAGGAGGATAACGCTTCTGTGGAACAGTAAAAATGGGTGGGTGCAGTTTGTCGTGCGGGGATAAGAGAAACTGCAGTATCTAAAATTCTCTCTTCTACACAACTATCAAAGGCACAGGAGAGCTGTCTTTGTTTGCATCCAGCTACTTCATCCTAGCATCAATTGCTCCACTCCAGGTCACGTCCTCTTGCCTTTGGTGGTGTTGGCTGTTCATTTGATACCATGATTGGACGTTGCACAGGTTTCCAGGAGTAGAGGAAAGAATGAAGTTCACCAAAAGGCTTCCAGTTCCAGACATGTCTGAGTTGATCTAGAAATGGTTGAAAATCCCTGCCTGTAATTGCCTAGCAATGCAGAAAACATCTTCATTCTTCGCAGACCACAAAGAACTGGCCAAAGGAAGCGTAACTTAACTGCTTGATGGCGGCATCCCTTAAAAGGCTAGTGTTGCATGGCATTTTGGTGCGCCTGCCACGCATGAAAAAGCATTTGATGTGATGCTTCCTAGAGTTACAGTTGCATCTGGAAACCTCACTGAAGTTACCGCAAATGCAGATGAGCACTCTTTAGGGGAGAAATACTTGCTCTGAACTGAAAAGATGTGAAATGGTAAGAGTATTGCCCAGTGAAAAACTTGAACTAGCTGGTAGTGCTGGCAAGAGGCCTGGGAGATCTGAGTTCAAATCCACACTGAGCCTTGCATTTTATGGTAGCCAAGCCAAGGAAGACCTTTGTACTTTTTAATAGGTGCACAGAACAGCCTTCCCCAAGCTGGTGCCCTCTGGATGTCTTGCATTATGACTCCCATCATCCCCAGCCAGTATGATGGGAGTTGTAGTCCAACACACCTGGAGAGCACCAGATTGGGGAAGGCCGGCAAACAGCTTTGGCAGTGCAGATGAAATTCCCTTTTCTACATAAAGTGCAGCCGTGCTGTGTTCATCCGTTGCGTTTTGAGGCCAGTTTCTTCTGGCGGGTTGGAAGAGGCTCACAGCAGTTCATGGCAAGTTCAGTGGCAGAACCTGGGATGAAAGTGGGCTGTTTATCTGCTGTGCACAGGTTTTTTAAAATGGCTGAAAGTGGGGGAAACAGCCTTGCCTCTTGCTTTTCTGACAAGTGGCCTGGAAGCAAAAAGAAAAATGCGCAAGCCAGGGTGTTGCTTTTCCAGCTGTTTGTTATCCTGTTCACAAGAGGCTGACTCCAGAGGCAACAGCAGCAGCTGCAGCAGCAACAACAACAAGAACCAACCAACCAAACAAACAAACAAATAGATATGCTACTTTTCTACGTGCAGGGAGCTTTTCACCTGGAATTTAAAAATACAATTCCCCAGCTGCAGCCTAAAGTGATATAATCCAGAATCCTGTGTAATGTGTGGATGGGGTCTCTGGCTACAATCCTATGTCCACTTACTTAGGAGCAAGCCCCACTGAACTCATGGAGGCTTTTCTGGGTAGACATTACAGCACTGCACTATGACATTTCAGTGCCTAATGGAATTCTGGAAGAACTATTACTTAAGGCAATGAAAACAGGCTGTCGATTGCATCTTGTAAAGCTGTGTGTCTGGTTTGCATTTCAGCTATTATTTGTGTTTGTGTTCTGGGCATAAAGTTTGGAATATGTTGTTTTATTGACTATTAAATAAAATGCTGTTCCACCTTTCCACCAAGTGGCACTCAAGGCAGTTTATATTTCCACTAAAGATCCATAAACAAACAATCAACATCCTAAAGTTGTATCCAGCAGCAACCCAACAAAACACTAGCTGAAATCCAAAAGGCTAGGATCCAAAACCATAGCATGTGGGTTTTCACATAGAACAGACCAACACTCAAGAAAACCTGCTAGTAGTGTTACAACTACTGGCCCATTTGAACTGGAGCTGTTTAGAAAAGAAAAAAAAAAGCTTTTTGTTCCTTTAAAACGCTTGCTTTGAAAAAATAAATCCTTGGAGCAGGTGTGGGATTTTTCTTTTGCAACAGCCCTAACTAACTGGATAAGCCTATACAGCCAGAGGAAAGTGAGCTGTAGGGTTTGGGGGGTGGGGTCTGGCTTGTTTAGTCTGGTTATCCGATTCTCACTTCGTTTACGAGAAGTCTCCAGTTCAAATCCCAAACTAGCCCTGCCCTGTGGAGAGACTACAGTTCAGTGCTAGAGCACTGGGTCTGAGACTGCAATCCTATATATTCCTACCTGGGACTGAGCTGAATAAGTCCCATTGAACACAAAGGGACTCACTTCTCGATAAGCATGTATTGCACTGTACCTTCATATGTTCATGTATGCAGCAGAACTAGGGATGGGTGAGAATTTTGTTTCAGTTTGCTTTTGATAAAAATGTATCCACAATTGCAAATTGAGAACTTGAGATTTTTAAAAAACTGGATGTGTGGAGAAACTGAAACTGACAGATTCATCCATCCAGGCCCAGGGCTCTCTGAGCGCTTAGCTATTAAAAGTCTGGGTTTGAATTCCTGTGTATTCAACCATGTTTGGCATCCTGAATTACTGCCACCACTTTTTTCTGACATGCTTCTCATCTCTAACTGCTATACAGTGCCTTGCATAAGTATTCACCCCCCTTTGACTTTTCCACATTTTGTTGTGTTACAACCTGGAATTAAAATGGATGTAATTGGCATTTTTACCATTTAATTTACCAAACATACTTAACACTTTGAAGATGCAACATATTTTTATTGTAGCACCAAAGTTAATGAAACAAAAACAAACTGGCATTTGTTGGTTGCATAAGTCCTCTCCTTGAGTCAATACTTGGTAGAAGCACCTTTGGCAGCAATTACAGCTGTGAGTCTTTTGGGGTAAGTCTCTACCAGCTTTGCGCATCTGGATCCTGTAACTTTTGCCCATTCTTCTTGGCAAAATAGCTCAAGCTCTGTCAGGTTGGATGGGGACTGTTGGTGAACAGCAATTTTCAAGCCTTGCCACAGATTCTCAATTGGACTGAGGTCTGGGGCTTTGACCAGGCCATTCTAAGACATTCAGGTTCTTGTTTTTAAACCACTCCGGTGTAACTTTGGCTGTGTGATTAGGGTCATTGTCCTGCTGGAAGGTGAACCTCCACCCCAGTCTCAGATCCCTTGCAGACTGGAACAGCTTTTCCTCTAGAATTTCCCTGTATTTGGCTCCATCCATCTCGCCTTAAATCCTGACCAGTTTTCCAGTCCCTGCTGATGAAAAGCCCCCCCACAACATGCTGCTGCCACCACCATGCTTCACTGTGGGGATGGTGTGCTCAGAGTAATGAGCACTGTTGTCTTTGAGCCTCACACAGCATTTTGCGGTAAGGCCAAAAAGTTCATTTTTAGTCTCATCAGACCAGAGAACCTTTTTCCACATGTTTGCTGTGTCTCCCACATGCCTTTTGGCAAAATCCAAATGGGATTTGATATGGGTCTTTTTCAGCAATGGCTTTCTTCTCTCCACTCTTCCATAAAGCCCAGCTTTGTGGAGCGTCGGGGTGATAGTTGTCCCATGATTGGTTTCTCCCATCTCAGCTGTGGATCTCTCCAGCTCCTTCAGAGTTACCATTGGCCTCTTGGTTCCTTCTCTGACTAATGCCTGTCAGGGTTGGATCTGAGCCCATAGAGTCCCAAAGTAGCTCTGATTCTGAGGAGGAGATAGAGTCCGTGGAAGAGGAACCCCCTCAGGTTTCAGAGGTGCAGCTGGAGGGGGAGCCCCCCCGCTTACATTCCTGGGAGCGATACTAACCCTGGCATGGAAAGGGAGGGGCAACTTGAGCTTTTAGATACCAGGCGCAGGCTCAAGCGAGAGGTTGTGGGAGCCAAGCTGAGGCACTCAGCCCATTTGGCTCGATGTCAGCAGCTCCTCCCCAAGGCCCCACGGGAAAGGGGGAGAATTTCCCCTCCTACTGCTTAAGTTCAGAGACTTGCAGCGCTTTTTCTCCAAATGGAGACCAACTGACATCCTAACCGTTAGAAACCCCTGGTAGGCTGTTCCTTTTAGGGGTGCACGAAAGCCACTTACCTGGTCTCGCAGCTTGCTTCACGGTGGGGGGGAGGCGCTTCGCTGCTCCCCCCGAAATTCAGGCCGGGGAGGAGGCGCCTCGCCTCGCCCGGCCACGAAATAAAAAGTTTAAAAAAAAAACGCCCCCGTGATAGGCTACGTGATGATTAACGTAGCCTATCACGGCTAGATCTGCAAAGTCAGCCGTGATAGGCTACGTTAATCGTCACGTAGCCTATCACGGGTGACTTAAAAAAAAAAAAGCGCGTACGCAAATGGCGGCCCCCATAGGGAGCCGCCATTTGCGTTCCTTATTTGGTCGCTGTAGTCTATGTAAATCTTCACGTAGACTACAGCGACCAAATAAGGAACGCGAATGGCGGCTCCCTATGGGAGCCGCCATTAGCCATACGCGCTTTTTTTTTTTAAGTCACCCGTGATAGGCTACGTGCCGATTTACGTAGCCTATCACGGCTGACTTTGCAGATCTAGCCGTGATAGACTACGTTAATCGTCACGTAGCCTATCACGGGGGCGTGTTTTTTTTTTAACTTTTATTGGAATGGTGGCGGCGGCAGCCGGTCGAAAGGCCGGCTGCCGCCTCTGCCCCTGTCGAAGATCTGCCGAACCGCCGCCGGGACCCGCCTCCAGGAGGGACATTCGGGAAAGGTAAGTCCCATCCCGGGCGAGGGTGCGGGGTGCGGGGGGGGGGCAGAGAATTTCTCCCTGAAACTACTTCGGGGGGCCGAATACGTTGGCACTCGGCCCCCCAAAGTTTCGGGGAGAAATTCTCCCCCATCCCTAGTTCCTTTGTATTTCCTCTGAGTCTCAGGCAACTAGCATCTGTAAGCCTCATTAAGTTGAATGGAAATAAAGCTTTGGAAAGCAGCCCTTTTGTCTGACTGTTGATTCTAGCTATTACAGGGCTCAGAAGACTACAGGGGCATTCTTAACAGCACCCTCCTTACCCAGTCACTCAGTTTTGGTGGACAGCCTTCTCTAGGCAGAGTCGCGGTTGTGCCATATTCTTTCCATTTTGTAATAATGGATTTAAGGGTGCTCTGGGGGATGTTCATTGTTTGGGAATTTTTTTTGTAACCCAACCCTGATTGCTACTTCTCCAGAACTTTATCCTGGACTTGTTTTAATAGCTCCTTGGCCTTTATGATGCTGTTTGTTTAGATATGCTCTCCAACAAACTCTGGGGCCTTCCAGAAACAGGTGTATTTAATCTGAGATCTGGTGACACTTGAATTGCACACAGGTGGACTCCATTCAACTAATTATGTGACTTCTGGAGGCAGCTGGTTGCACCAGAGTTTTTGTAGGGGTGTTACAGCAAATGGGGTGAATACTTATGCAATCCAGACTTTTCAGTTTTTTCCTTCTAAATCATTTTGTAAAATATGTAGATTTTCTCTGCACTTCGACATTATGGACTATTTTGTGTAGATCAGTGACAGGACATCCAAATTAAATCCATTTTAATTCCATGTTGTAACACAAGAAAATGTGGAAAAGTCAAAGGGGGGTGAATGCTTATGCAAGGCACTGTATGTCAAGCAGTTATAACATGGTCTTCTCCTCTTGGAATAGCTGTACTTATTGAATTTGGGCTAGTGGCGATGGACAAGAATTTTGTTGTAGCTCATTTTTTATCAGAACTTACCCAATTTACCAAAATATCTTCATATTCAAGATGGAAAGAATTCGAGATTTAAAAAATTTGAATGCAGGAGGAAGTGAAACTGACAGATTTGGCCATCTTTAGCAGAACTGCAGTGCCCTTGAGCTCCCAAACAAAGCAGCCTTCCAGAATAAAACAAAAGGAAAAGGAATGCAAGTGAAAATTGTTGCTGAGATCCTAAGTACAAACCCACGCAAGTATGCCTCATGTTAGCATCCTTCAGTGTTTTGTGGTCTTCCCACCAATATGGGGGCTTGTGCCATTTCTTCATTCCTATGCAACTGGATCCAGATTCACAGTGAGGCTGCAAGGAGAGCCAGATGATAGCACAGATGGCAGATGACAAATCTGGCAAGTTTTGACGAGTGGAAATTGCTTGCTCTAATTGCTTGTCAAGTCCAGTATCTATGTTAGAGTTAAGGACTTAAGCTCAAGGCAAAACAACACGAGAACAAAATAAGGGAAAGGCTAGATTGAGGGAGGGAGAAGGACTGAGAAGGAGGGAGGAGAGGACATCTAATTTATCCCCTGCCTAAAGTAGAAAGATGGTTTTGGCAAAACCTAAAGAGGATGTAGCTACTTACGCATGAGATGTAGACCCTCCAGCATATTTTTACAGTGATGCAGTGTTTAAGCATAGTAGCACATTCACAGAGGCGCAATAATGCAGAGAAGGATTGGGTGACCATGGAAAAAGCCCATTATATGAACCTAGGTAGATCAGGGTTTACTGTCAATATGCTGGATTACATGCCACATAGCATGAGCAATGCCCTGAAAACAAGGCTGACACCAGACATTTTGTTGCTTGAAGCAGAGGGCAGGGTGGTGCCCCCACCCATTCCATACACAAAAGCTGACTGGATAGGCAATTGAATCTTCCTTCGACCCTGGCAATGCAACAGCATCCTTCGCTGGACCTGACAGCATCAGGCAAGCTGAGGGGGTGCAAGGCACGCCACATGGCCCACAGCTCTCTCCTCCAGCACATCGCTGCCACCTCCAAGAATCTGCCACCCAAGGCAACTGCTTCACTCTGCCTGAAAATTATATTCCAGAACCAATGGTATAGAGAATATTTCTGAAATATTCATTCTTCACTTAAGATCCAATACATACATGTATCAGTGTTTCTTATAATGAAGAAGTTGCAAACCTGGTACCTCACACTGGCAGAAGGCTGTGAGATGGTCAAGTGAGCATAGTTTCCTGTAGCAAATCGATTTCACCCAGCTTCTGCAAAATGACGAATATGTTATTTTTTATTTTATTCTACACAGCAGTCACTTCGCTCTGATTCATGTGTTACATGTGGCCATTATTATAGATCCCCATTAATGATGAGATTCTTCTCCTCTGGAGAAGGTGATCTGCAGAGTAACAGGTGAGCTGATGGATTAGCAAATCCTTCCTTGATCCTGGAAGTCGTTGCCATGGTCTGGTGTCAATGTCTATTTCTAACCGGCTTGTATTCCCACTCACCTTAGTAGACCATTTGCGTGAGCTGAAAGAGATAAAATAAGGAGCCACGTTGAAAACATGTGAATCAGACTGAGGGCTGAGCTGAAAGAGAAGCAAGCCTGACATGACTAGTCTGAAATAGTGGGGCTCTGGGGAAACTGGGTGGGGAATTGAGAATGAGGCAAGTTAGGGAATACGAGTTGCTGGGGAAGCACATGGGAGGGTGCAATTGCGCTCCTGTCCTTGTGAGCTTTCCATAGGCATCTGGTGGGTTACTGCGGGAACAAAACACTGGATGAAATAGGCCTTTGGTCTGATCCAGCAGGGCTGCTCTGAGTGGTACTGGACCCATCAGGCAGCCTCTGGATATTTTTTGCTGGTCTTTTCCAAGTGATCATCTGAAAGTGGCCGTGAGTATTGCAGCAGACGGGGAAAGACAGACCTAAGCAGCCAGTCTCAAGACACCCTTTGTCTCTGTCTGGAAGCTGACTGGCTGCTATTCAGGACAAATGTCCTGTTTGTTTTATGGCCAGGTCAGTTTTGGCCCCTGACTGCCGTGAGGATAATTTCCTTGCTCTCAGGTTGTTTCGGCTTTGAATAACTCCTTCTCAGTTAAAGTAGTTACTTCAAGATTAGTGATGTTGCACACAACACAAGCCCTTGGCATCTCTTTTAAAGGACCATTTCTGAGGCTTTAGAATGCTACCTTCAAGTGTTTCAGATACCAATGAAATGGGTGTGCTTTTCTACACATTCTTTCAAGACTACTGAGTGTTGTTGTTTTTTACTTGTAGAAGCCAAACAACTGACATTAATAAAGCCCCATAAGAAAATGCTTACAAATACATTACAATTGTGTTTGGACGAGGCCTCTGTGTTGTTTAGTTGACAGAGGAGAGTGCATTTTCAGTTCTCCTTTCATAAATGGACTTCTGGAATCAATGGGCCTGATCTTGTGAGCTACGCCTTGTGTATACACTGCCTGATTGGCAAATCGATTGGCAAATGAAAGTCGTGCTGTAGTCAGGCAAGGCCTCATGTCGAGAAACACAAATTATCATATTTTCTGGAGCCTGGTTAAATCGGATTTCTTTTCTTTTGTAAAAAGGCTCTCTCTCACACACACTCATGCCTATAGAACAGCACCCCTGCTTTAAAAAGAAAGTTTTTAAAAGAAAGTTGCAGTTTTGCTGTGTTGAGGAGAGCTGAACAAAGTATGTGGTGCTGCATTGAGTAAAGCTTTTCAAAAGAAAACTGGGCTTGAGCAAAATGTGTTCCTGAAACCATTAGCAATTATTTGCATGTTGAAACATAACCATTTAAAGGATAACAGCACATTGACGAGATTTCTGTGAGTATACAGAATATATTGGCGGTATAGTTTTTTTGTAACCATTAGACTATAATGCAATTCCCCCTTTTTTTCTTGCAATAGGAGGGAGTGGGTGTGGTGGAGAGGTTTCTCTCTTCTTTACTCCCTCTGCTCTTCTGTTATGGTGTTGAACTTTGATAATGTCTGACTTGCAATGCGAATGTATGTAGCTCACAAGATGTTAATGTAGTTTGAATCAAGCTCCTTCACCCCTAAAAACAGTTTTCTGCTTGAAAATTAAATCCAAAGTATTCTGAGCGTATGTGTCTCCTTTGCACCTGTGAGATCTCCTTGCACGTCCAAGGGCAGGACCTGCATCATGTGAATGTGGTGTTTGCAAAAACAAACCACATGAGATTTCACAACCCCC
This sequence comes from Heloderma suspectum, assembly GCF_057233095.1. Lineage (NCBI taxonomy): Eukaryota > Metazoa > Chordata > Lepidosauria > Squamata > Helodermatidae > Heloderma > Heloderma suspectum. The sequence goes on along the minus strand of NC_139458.1, from coordinate 217,780,876 downwards.
TACCTCTCACCCTACTAGCTTGACTCCTTTCTTGCTGGAAACATGCAGTGTCAGTTATTGGGATCAGGATCAGCTGGGTGGGAACTGGAGGAGCTACCCAGCAACAACATGTGGCTTCTCTTGAGTAAAGGCCTCTGTAAGTAGGGATGGGAGAACCAAAGATGCTCAAGTTTGTGGAGATTCTCCAAATTCCACTTCGAAGGTCAGTTCATCTCACTCCCATTCTTGTTTGTGACCAGTTCATCTCTCTGTTTGAATGGAGAAAGTGTGTATTTCCAATGGGAAAAGTGCACATGTTTGTGCACATTTTTCAAAAGTGGGCACCTTTCCCCTGTTGATGAAACTGTTACATTGTGAATATTTTGAAAAATTCACATTTTAAAGCATGCATTTTTCAAAAAATGCATTTTTGAATGTAATAGCAAGCTTGGGAATCCCCCTCCCCCAAATGCAGTCCCGTTTGTGTTCGAGATTATGAATATGGCAAGTTTGAATGATCTACGAACTGAAGTGAATGTATCGTACCTCCCTAACCGTAAGTTTGGTAGGCAACACTACTGCCAAAGCTGCAGGCAGAATTGCTGCTGCTACCATCTCCGTCTCTCTGCATTAAAATCCCAAGCAGCAATGCAAGAACATGCAAAAATAGATATACAGAAATCATTCTTTGTTTGTCATGTTGAGCATTCACAGATGATGCTTGCAATTGGCAGGTAGAGTTCTAATTAACAATAACATGAACATTTGCAAAAGATAATTGGACGTTTGAGTGTTCCACTGCCCTGCATCACTATTCAGGATTTCTGTTTTGAGCAAGGCTAGGCTTGCCGTGAAGCATAGTAAAAGGAGGCCCTGATGGTAGCAGATTTCAGAGGTGTGACCATTTTCCTTCCCCAGACTCCTCTTCTTTGTGCCATTAAAAAAAAAAGAGCAGGGAAGGAGTGTCGTTTTCATTGTTTTCATCAGGTGCAAAAATATTGAAGGACAGGGCTGATTTCTAAGGTTCTTTTACCTGTCTGTCAAGGTGGACACTGAGCAGATAGAACCCCAGAGCAGTTCTGATAATGAGGAGGAACAGCAATCCATGGGAGAGAAGTTCCTCATCTCTCATAGGCACAGCAGCTGGCAGAGATTCCTCCTGCCAGCATCCCTGAGATAGATAGTGACCCTGGCAGTGAGAGAGCGCTGGAGGGGGGCTTGCTGGATGCTCTATGCCGACACCGGGAGCGACGACAGCTGGAGGGCGCGGAAAGGAGGCATAGCGCTCATTTGGCGTGCAAGCAACGGTCGCGTCCCAAGGACCCAAGGGAAAGAGGGAGGATCTCTCCCTAGCCCATAAGTTCAGGGTCTTCCCGTGATTCTCCTTCAAACGGGGACCAAATGCCTAACCTGCAGCATAGGCCACTCTGCTGTTCCTTGCTTAGTCGCTGGTGATTAGCATCTGAAAGAGTCATTAAGTTGTAAAAGGATTAAAGCCTTGAAAAGAATCCTTTTGTCTGTGTCTTGAGTTAGCTATTAGAGTAGACTGAAAGAGGCCCCCAGGGCGCTCCTGACACCGTCTTTCTGCAACTATTCATAATTCTGTCACCCTGGTGTTCTTTGACCAGGTCCCACCACCCCCTGTCAAGAATAAGAAGTTTTCCCTTCATCTTTGGGAATTCATTCAGATTACCCTATCCTTCTGTAGATAGTTCTTGGACCTACTCAGGCTCTTTGCCTTCTGTTTCTTGGGGTGGATGAAGATTTGGTGTGTGCTGGCCACATGAAAATGTACTTCATGGTTCCTTGGATTGCTGAGTGGCTTGTTAAGAGTGGCTGCATATATGCTACCAGACCAGGTTTAAGGTTTTGATACTCATTTAAAATGTCCTAAACAACTCAAGGCCAGGATACTTAAGAGACTGCCAGATCCCCTACCAGCCTGCTCGATTGCTGTGCTAATCAGGAGATACCCTCCTAGTGGTGGCCAAGATTTGGGAGGTTCAGTCCATCATAGCTGAGAACAGGGCTTTGTGTTTCATAACACCCACTCTCTACAACTCCCTACCACTACAAATTAGGTAGGTGCCAACCCTTCTGGGATTAAAAAGATACCCTTTCCAACAGACACTCACAACAGACAGAAGCGATTCATAAATATTGTTAAATAAATAAATGAATAAGAATGTCCTAATGTATGTATCACTGTACGTCGTATCACTGTACGATGGTAAGCTACAGATGATAAATCATTTCTATCTAGTCAGGGCCATCATGTATATCAGCTGCTAAGAGGTCATATATGTCCCTGCTAGGTTTCCACTGCCTGCTGCACCAATAGGCTTTCAGTGAAGATGTAGCAACAACGTTTTCCAATCCCACTTTGGAAGTCCCATTGTGGATACTAGTTTCAATACAGAGTAGCATGCATGGAGATCACTGAGCAGTTAGGCTTTTCTCATCTTGGTTCAGAATCTCACCTGTTCCACGCCACGTACTCCATTGTTGCAAATTTTGTGGTTTTTTCAAAAGTGTCTTTTAGGGCACAATCCTATGTCCACTAGGGAGCAGCTCAATGGCCATAGGATTATTCGATTTTCAGGAACTGACCTCGGAGCCCATGCTCCGAGGTTGGTTCCCAGAAAACCGCCTCCCTGCCCCTTCCCCTGTTGCCTCATGGGTGGTGTGGATTGTCCTCAGCTCTGTGCTCGTAAGAGCAGTGTGGAGCAGGAGGAAAGGGGGCATTCTTGGGGAGGGGAGGGGAGGGGAGGGGACCTTGGAAGGGTGGCATGATGCTTCCTATGTATAGTCCAGCCCCCCCCCACTCTGAAGCGCTGTGGCTAGACAGCCAAAATCAGCCTTTTAGCCACAAATGCAGGGCAGCCAGAGCATAGAGGAGAAGATCCCCTCCATGCTCCGCCCACCCTGCATTGGATAGGTTGTCGCCTCTGAGTTTGGAGGTGGCCACCTATCTACATGGGAATGCTCCCTCCATGTGGTATGGGGTTGGCTGTGTGGCCGATAACCAGGAAAGTGGGAGAAGTCACTGTGGGCTTGATTTTGTTTGTTTGTTTGCATATGCTCAAATGAAATTGCTGGATATTTGTATTTATTGCCATTTGGATTTAGGCATAAGAGGCATGCTCTATTGGAATCAAGAATATCATGTATCACTCTCATATTTTTGCTTCAGTGTTGTATTTGTATTGGGTCTAATTCATTATTCCCTCCCTCCCATCTTTTTTTCTTTTCTTTTTTGCAGTTTGTGCTGGCACTGAGAACAAGCTGAGCTCTCTGTCTGATCTTGAGCAACAGTATCGTGCACTGCGCAAGTACTACGAAAACTGTGAGGTAGTAATGGGCAACCTAGAAATCACCAGCATTGAACATAACCGAGATCTCTCCTTTTTACGGGTAAGTGTGTCATCTCTCTTCCTTTAAAATACATGTGAGCAGACATTTGGTATTACACTGACACTTTGAGCTGTGTGGAGATGATAGCTTTACAGAGATTTGTAGGTGTGCTGTAGAGCTATATTGCTAGTGGCATACCTGTTTATTTTTTGGTCTCTGCTCTGATTGACTTTACAAGTTTCCATAGTGCTCTAAGCTGTAGAAGGGGTGCAATAGCTTCATGAAATAGATATGTGTCTGTTTTGGTGTAACTGTCGCCAATGGCTGTTGGACAGAGCCTATGATAAGTAAAATCCATAACACCTCCCCCTGATTGCCACAGTAGTGTTTTCAAACTTTTTATTTTTGTAAATGGTTAATAGATGAAAGGATATGCATACCATGTAAGCCTCTAGGCATTTATGGAATTTCCCTTGTGAAATTGGCTAGCAAGCATAATCAGTTTCATCACTTAGTCAATTTCATAATGTCATGAACTTGAATGGGACTACAGGAGGCAGCTGCAATTAGTAAACAGGGTGATTATGCTTTCTCCCCTAAAGTGAATCTTCAGCCCCTCTCCTGGTGTTATGTTATCAATGAAAAAGCTTCACGTCTTGGAGCAAGGCTAATGCCCTGCTATAGTAAAAGCTTTTGCTTCAGTAAAAAATGGTCATCTGCGTATACAACCTGATATATCCCATTGTTGGTGGTCAGGTTACATAGGCAGAACATAAAGAAATTAGCAAAAATCACATGAGAGAGAACTGCAGGATCATCAGGGTTGATTTTTCAGAGTGATTTCTTCATTACAGACATTTACTTCCTAACCTCAGACAGAAGACTTTCAGAGCAGCCATAGTTTTTTTTTTAACATAATTGTGTTGCAGTAATAATGAACAATAGAGCTTGATATAAGAATATGGTGACTATATATATTACTGAGCATTTGTGAGTCCAAAATTGTTGTGTTTGAATGTCATATATATAAATGTCCTGCAGGCATTTATGCTAAGGGTCAGCAGCTGGAGGCCCCTGAGCCAAATCTGGCCCTGCCCTAGATGCTAACTGTCTTGCCTGAGGCAACTTAGAGACAACTTAAAGAAAATGTGGTGCTAGTGGCAACATGACTTCCTGGTGGGGCACCTTAAAGAATGGGGTTGAGCCACTGGCCATTAGGGATGGTGTAGGTGCCTAATTCCATCTTGAGATCCTGCAGAACCCCCCCAGCCATGCCCCCGAGACACGTTCGCCGAGCCCCCCCCCCCCGCTGCCTGCACTTGCCGAGCTGCCCACACTCACTCAGGCATCGTCCTCGAGCGCCGTGATCGCCATGGGGGGGGGGGATGGCGGTCACAAAAAAGCACATATTTGCAGATATGCAAAATGGAGCTGTGACTATCCCATATAGGCAAGATGGCATTTTCTTGCCTGTAATCTTGTGTATATGGGCTATTCACGGGCACGGCCCCATTTGGCATATACATGAATATGCGCATTTGCGAAAATGTTCATATTCATGTATACGCAAATATGCACATTTGCAAAAATGTGCACATTCTTGTATATGCAAAATGAGGCTGTGATCAGCCCATATATGCAAGATTACAGGCAAGCAAATGCCTGTAATCTTGCCTATATGGGCGATTCACAGCCCCATTTTGCATATATGCAAGTATGAGCATTTTCATGATCGCCTTTTTTTTTTTTTAAATGGCAATTGTTGAGCTTGATGAGGCCATCCAGGTGACTGTGGGCAGCTGTGCGAGCATTGGGGAGATTGAGGGTAGGTCCGGGTGACTGCAAGCGGGGGCAAGGGCTGGGTGGGTGCCTGGAGAACTTGCATGGGGGGGCACCCACCCATCCCTACCTGTCATATTTTCCATCAACGTCAGGCTCTCAGTGCTTATTTTTATAAACAGACTTCTCTGCTGTTCCTTTTGGACTTTAGTCTTCTAAATAAAGGGCTGAGTGTTTGTTGTTGATAACTTCAAGAAACGAGAGCAGCAGGTGGCAAATCCACAGAATCTCGCAGTGTTCTTTTTTGGTGTGTAGTAATGGTTACGAAGGATTTCACGTATTTGTTTATTTTTACCTGAGACTGCCCCCTCACAGATGTCTCCGCAAAAAATAGCAGCTCTAGTTAATGTGATAAATTATAGCCATTAAAATGGAAAACAAAACAGAGAAAAGACATTCTTGGAGGGAGGGAAAAAAAGAAATAAAAGGTGGCATGTTTATGCTAATAATTTGACATTCATTAGCTTGAGGATGCTACTTATTTCATCCTTTAAAAAACACATTTTAATGACCTAACGAAGGTGGCAGATGGGATATAACTAAGAGCCGAACTACTTGTCACTTTTAACTTGGAAAATTATGTAGTTTTTGCTCTTGTTCCTGAAGCTCGCGTTCTGGTGATAGCACCGGTACCAAACATCCAGAGTTAAAACATTTAAAAACAGAAATACAAAACATCTCAAATAGCACCACCAGTATGTATGGAGCTTTACAGAGTAACAACAGTAGAGATGGTCTTGCTTCAATGTGCTTACAGTCTAAAACTTGACATAGGGCGATGATAGGGGAGGCAATAGAAGGGCAGAAGAAAGCTGGAGGTAAACAGGGAAGAATGTGTGCTGATTTCAGAGTTTCTGTAGGGGATATAGGCTGAAGGATTGTATGAAAGATTTGTTTTTATTTATTTATTTATTTATATTCCACCTTTCTTCCATCATGGAACTCCAAGTGGCTACCTGGGGTTCCAAAGCACTGACCAGACCCAAACCTGCTTAGCTGCAGCAAGGTGGCTGCCTCAGGTGCCTTCAGACTATGCCCTGGGACAGAGCAGGTTCTGACGGAGGGGTTTGAAGGAACAGCCAAAGGTGGTGTTACGTAAGCGTTGACTTTCTTTGAGGCATAATGGGCAGCAACTGATGTTGGGCAGGAACGGATGTTGATAACGATTCTTTGTATCCTTACACTTCCTGAGTGGTGAGCAATTCCATGGGTGCAGCACTTACCCAGGTTCAAGGGTTGTGGAGTGAGTGAGTGGCGTAGGGAGGAGAAGGGAAGATGAATTGTGGTAAGATTTAGAGTAGGCAAGAAATGAGGTTTAAAGAGGAGGGAATAAAAAGTATTAGCAATCCTTTCTTATTGCTGTGTCTGGAACTGGAGGAAGGAGAAATTATTCTAGAGTGCAAAGCAGATACCAAGTACCAACTGGGGGAAGGGGAAAAACTCAGGGAAAAGGAAAAACTTGAGGAAGAAGGGGAACAACTTATCGACAAACTCAAGGGAAATCCTGGCTGGCCAGAACCATTATAGACTTGGGGGTGTTTCCTTGACAATGGAAAGCGAAATGAATGGAGAAGCACCATATTTTTTTAAAAAGGAATCAGCTTTACTCTGTTTTGGACCTTGCAGGGCTCCATGAGCGACTGCTCCACACAGTAAAAATCACTTCACAGAACCCCATCACTTCCTGGTGGGGATGGGGGTTGGAATGAACATCATCTGACTGGCAGGGGCTGGTCAACCAATAAGAGAGGCTTCCCCCCCCGCTCTCCCCTTTCTCCTTTCGCCTGAAGGTCCAGATGCACCTGCATTTCAGGAGCAAGCTTCATTGAGCACAATGGGAGTTACTTCCAAGTAGACATACATATGCTTGTGCTGGGAAAGATGGGGGGAGGGGGACACAGGGCTGGGAAACCAGCCCACTTTCTAACCTGATGCTGCGTAGGATCTCTATAATGAAGGTGTGAAGTAGCTACTTCCTAAGGCAATAAACCAAACAATGGAGAATTGGAGCCTCAAGATCATGCTTTACAGCATTTAGGGAATATGTGCTTTAAACTGTGTCATTTGAATTGAGGGGGATCTCTGTAAATTCTGATGTGGGCATTCAGGGGACAAGCCTCATTCTGCACAATGGGAGTTACTTCTGAGGAGACATTAATTGGTTTGTGCAGGGAGGGGAAATACACAGGAGACACCTCTTGACTGGGGTCATGGTGAAAGGCACACCCCTGAGCAGGGCTAGCATACCCGAGGAAAACGCGGGGGTTGGGGCACACAGCAACTATACCGGGGAGAACCTGAGTTGAGTAAAAGAATCGGACTTTAAGCAGTCTCAGGAAATCTGCTTTTCCCCTGATAAGCTCCAGGGTGGATGCTGGATGGCCACAACGTCATGTATCCCTAACGACCTCAACATGCAGCCAGCTTGGAGTAAATCGCTGGTGGAGACACACCCCCTTGGATGTCCTAGGCTTCACAAACAGGGATGGGCAGATTCCCTACCGGCTGCCCCAGTGGGGAATCTGCCCTTGGGGGGAGGCGATCTGTCCCTCCCCCCGGAATCCTCTTCGGCCGGCTCCACTCTGCACTGATTCTGTGGGGCCAGCCACTGGCTCCGGAGCGTCAGTGATACGGCCGCCATTGCTGTGCCGTATTGCTGGCTGAGGCTGACTCTGGATGCAAATGGCATCCGCTGCACCATTTGCAGCCGTAAAGCTCTTAGATTAAGCTAAATGCAGCCGTAAATGGCTGCATTTAGCTTAAACTAAGGGCTTTATGGCTGCAATGGCGTCTGCTATGCCATTTGCGTCCGTGATTTTTCCCGCAATAGGCTGGGTAGTGAGTAGTAACATTCCGCCATGGACTCCGGAGGCTGGATTCTAAAGAATCCAGCCTCATTGGGGTCCGTGGCAGAATGCTCCACCATCCCTATTCACAAAAGGGTGGGATAGTCCTGGAAGAGTGACTCTGAGGCACATAAAAAAGACACTATTGTCTCGTACTTATTTAACAAAAGAATGCAATGTACACTGGTAGTGGGAAGCAAATGAATAGTGAATTAAATATGAATATAAAGCTAGAATTCTACTGTACTCCTTGACAGTGCTTTAATGTTATCCAATCTAATAGTGTCAATGTGAACATGCGGTCATGTTCAGATGTTAGCAAGTAATATCAGGCAGTTTCCCAGCCTGCTCAGATTCAGAGCTTGGAGTTGCTCCTAGGCCCCACTTGACTCCTGGATAGGCAGTTAGCAGTAGTGGAAATGGCTGCCTTTTATCAGCTTCATATGTTAAGTGGACTGCTCCCTTCTCTGTTGCAGAAGGAACTTGCCACACAGATCCATGTTGTTTGTAACTTCTGTGATGAACTGCTGTCATGTGCTTTATAAGAGGAAGGCTACTTGGAAGCTTCAACTAGTGCAGGATGCTACTATCACCTCTTCCTGGGGTGATAGTAGCATCCTAGAAGCTGGGAGCCAGGAACACACTTACACACAGCCTGTTATGTGATGCAATTCAAGGTGCTGCTTCTTGCCTGTAAAGTCCTTCACGGCTGTCCCCATATGAGTCTCAATTGATATTTTGTAAGGCATTCCCTATTCCATGAGCCTTCACAACAAGAAGCAAGGACACCTGTGGCAAGGAGTTTTTGCCACACTTGTTCTGGGACTGTGAGACAACTTCCCCAGTGATGTTCACAGCTGCCCTGAGGCTTTGAAGGGACTTTTTGGAGAAGATGCTGCAATGCCTGGCTCTTGGGAAAGGTCTATGGCTCATGAATGAGCATTGTAGACTTGCATCACTGCTACTCTTGATTGCATTGCATTTATTGTTCATCATTTTTAATCTGCTTATTGCTGTTTTTAGCATGTACCCAGTTTTGAACTTAGCCAACATCTCACATTAGAACTACATGCAATCAATTCATGCTCACACTGATTTTGGCCTGGAAACTGAATGTTTTCTAAAGTCAAACATAGAGACAGGTGAAAAATTTGTTTCAGTTCATTTTTGACTGGAATTTATCCAATTTCTAATTCCCCGAACTGAACACGGACCTGAACACAATCTGTGGTCTGATGTCTGCACATCTTCAAGCGTTCAATGCAATTCCTGCAGCAAAAACACGTTAGGAAAAATGAATACATTTGAAAAATGCACACAGATTTGTACAGTTGAAAATATTGGGCATAAACACGTTTTAATCAATGGGTGAAAAATGTGTACATTTAAAAAATGCACACGTTTGATGCATACATTTAAAAATGTGCATAGTCAAGCATAAATTTTTGTTTTTGTTTTTTTTTAAAAAACCCTGCAATCTGATATGCATTTGAGTCAGAAGGAGCTTCAAGGTGGAAATAGGGGAACTTCAATAAGCTTGAGCTGTGCTGATTCCCACATCCCTAGTCAAACATTGATAACTAATTGGGACATATCTACACCGGGGCAGAGGGGGCTGGTGGATCCTATTTCAGTGGAGCAGAGATTCCATTCTGGGTTTTAATTACAACCATCCAGAAGTCTAAAGGAGCTAGCTAAGGTGCTGGGCCTATTTTAGGGATAGGGTCCAACACCTTGGATAGCTTCTTTAGACTTCTTTTACTAAAACCTAGAATGGAATCTCTGCCCCACTGAAATCTGATCTACCAGCCTCCTCTGCATCTTCATGACATTGTACGAAAATGCCAAGAATATTAGTAGCTAACATAAAGCATGCCAGAAACTGCTGTAGGAGAGAAATAGAAATAGTCAAGCCCTACCTAATGGAAACGAATGTAATAAGGCTTCTTTTATTATGTCCCAGGAATGAGAACAATAAAAACTTTAATTTTCCAATTTTGTCCTTGGAAAAGTGTCACTTGAGTCATATTTTATTGCGTGTGTTTTAAGTTCCATATCATTTAAATTATTATATTTATGCCAATACCTGAACTTTTACATATTACCATTTGCCTCAGCAGTTTTAAGATAATGAGCTATTAGTTCTAGACAAGACATAATAAAACAGTGCATATTGTTTATAATGGATGGATTGGTACAGCCCTAATGTAGCCCCAATGAAAAGCTTTGGGTAGCACACCAGATCTCCCAAATAAAGCCAAGGGCTTGAGTAAGCCAGATGACCAATCTTTTTTTGTGAACCACCCAGAGAGCTTCGGCTATTGGGTGGTATAGAAATAAATAAATAAATAAATAAATAAAAATCTTTCCCCAATCAATGCAAACTGAGTGACTGTATGAGCCCAGTGTCTTGCACTGACTTACAAAGGGGAGAGATTTGTCTGTCCCATAAATAAAGTTGTAAGGATGCGCAATATAAGGATTGTAGCACTTTTTAGACACTAAAAGCATGACGGCAATAAGCTGTTATTAATACTAGTGTATGGCTAGGTTCATATTGTTGTCTTTTAGTTTTCACCTAAAATAGCAAGGTTTCTTCCATGATTTAATATCACAAAGGAGAAAAGTGCATATAATGGCAATGCTTTTGATGTGTAATACTGAAATAAAGCAAGGTGAAGAAATGTGTGGCAGAATGACCAGGCCTAGCAGGAACTCTAGTTCCTTTCCACATCCAGAATCACTAGTAGCTTGTAGGGATGGCGGACAAATCCACCACAGACTCCAATGAGGCCGGATTCTTTAGAATCCATCCCCCCAAAGTCTGTGGTGGAATGGACTACTCCCCCCCTGCCACCCCCTGAAATCCACCCTGGATGGACCCTACCTTCTGCCGGCTGGTCCAGGTCCGTCCACTGCTGCCTTCCATCCGCTGCCCTGGACTGCGGCCGCAAATGGCGTCTGGCGTAGCGGACACCATTTGCGTCCCTGCTCTTTTCGGTGATAGGCTACGTAAATATTTATGTAGCCTATCACGAAAAGAGCAGGGACGCAAATGGTGTCTGCTATGCCATTTGCGTCCCTGTTCTTTGCCGTGATAGGCTACGTAAATACTTACATTGTTGTTGTTGTTCAGTTGTAAAGTCGTGTCCAACTCTTTGTGACCCCATGGACCATAGCACGCCAGGCCTTCCTGTCCTCTGCTCTCTCCCGGAGTGTGCTCAAGTTCATATTCATTGCATCGGTGATGCTATCTAGCCATCTCATCCTCTGCCGTCCCCTTCTCCTTTTGCCTTCAATCCTTCCCAGCATCAGGGTCTTTTCCAGGGAGTTTTCTCTTCGCATTAGGTGGCCAAAATATTTGAGCTTCAGCTTCATTATCTGTCCTTCCAATAAGCAGTCAGGGTTGATTTCCTTTAGGATTGACTGATCTGACCTCCTTGCAGTCCAGGGGACTCGTAAGAGTCTTCTCCAGCACCACAGTTCGAAAGCATCAATTCTTCGGCGCTCAGCCTTCCTTATAGTCCAGCTCTCACAGCCATACATTACTACTGGGAAAACCATAGCCTATCACAAAAAGAGCAGGGGTGGAAATGGCGTCTGCTACGCCATTTGCATCCCTGCTCTTTGCCGTGATAGGCTATGAGGCTATGTAAATATTTACGTAGCCTATCATCGAAAGGAGCAGGGACGCAAAGGACATCCCCTACGTCGGACAACATTTGCGGCTGCAGCCTGGCAGCGGATGGAAGTTCAGCTGTGGACTGGCCCAGCGGTGCCTCTGCAGACTTGCTGCGGAGCTGGCCGGGGAGGATTCCGGGGGGAGGGATGGATCACACCCCCCCGCGGACGCCTGGACCGGAACGGTAAGTGGGTTTTGTACACCCCTAGTAGCTTGCATCTGTAAAAAGCATGTAAGAAGGTAATAAAAAGAATTTTCTGAGGAGGAAATGCAGAACTTGAAGCTCTGGGTTCTATCCAATGTCACACAAGTGGATTTCCGCTCAGGCAGGAGGATTTCCCTTTCTGCTCCTCCATTCTGCAGCTGTCTCTGCCCTCTCCAGATATGCTCCTCTAGGGCAGATTTGTGGGGGCATGGAGGTTGTAGGATGAAAGGGAAATCCACAAGTGGTATCCATTCTGCTGGAAGACACAGCTGGATACAACCCTAAGACATTATAAGATTGTTTTCCCCAAGCAAATTTATTTTGTTCTTTGATTGCATTTTGAGGTTGCATGACCATTTTTGGTTAAATATATTGTTCAGTACCCTCATATCTTTTGATGAAGGGCAGTTTATAGATATCCAAATTTTAAAAAAAATCCAAATAGGAAGCCATGTGACATGTTACAGAGGATAGTGAAATATACATAAATAAAACCAAGCTCATTGGCCAGTGTACTCTAGGGGCAATTATTTCCTGACCTCATGCAGACTGTAAACAAAGGCTGATTGGCATGCCTGTTAAAGAAATGTTTCATAGCTTGTACATGCATCTACATTTCAGATTCTAATTCTAGCAGTGGCAGGAAAATTAAAAACAACTGAAAAGCATAAATAATTTCATTCCGTTGTCCAGCAATAATTCAAGGAGAGGCTATAGCTCCAGTAAAATGATATACTCACCATGAATGTGGCCTCAGGGTTCAATCCTGGTCATCTCCAGTTGAAAACATTTGCGTGCAACCCCAGAAAGCTACTGCCAATCAACTAGTCCAGGGGTGGACAGTATGTAGCCTTCCAGATGTTGGTGGACAGAAACTCCCATCATTCCTCACCATTGGCTGTGCTGGCTAGGGCTGATGGGACTTGCAATCCAACAACATTTGGAGGGGCACACGTTCCCCACCCTTGCACTAGTCAAGCCACTGCTTTGAGTTGATATAAAGAACCAGTATTGTATAGTGGTTAGAGTGTCAGACTAGGACTTGGGAGACACTGGTTCAAGTCCACACACTATCATGAAGCTCCCTTGGTGACCTTGGGCCAGTCACTATCTCTCAGCCTAATATACTTCACAGGATTGTTGTGAGAACATTGTGAGAATCATGTATAGTGCCCTGAGCTCCTTGAAGGAAGGATAAAATTGTAGAATCATAGCTTTTTACAGTTGGAAGGGACCTTTGGAGGTCATCTTTTCCAGCCCCCTGCTCAATTTAGGATCTACAATGCAGAATCCAACAACAGCATCCTTGACAGATAGCTGTCCATCCTCTGCTTAAGTACCCCCACTGAAGGAAAGCCCACCATCTCCCAAGGCAGTCTGTACCAATATGTAACAAATTCATATTTATCCATTTTTTTTACTTTAAAAAAATGATTTAGCTTTGAGGCAAAGACAAAATGGGAATGGTAGGAAACAGAAGAAATGATCAGCTGGTGGACTGAATAGAGAACAAACATCTAGGTCTATTGGCAGCATTCACAGTATCTGAATATTCATTGTTTTCCACTGATTATCTGAGTCTGTTCAAGTTTACACAGTATTTGCTTAAAGCCAGTCATGGAGAAGTATTTAATGTGCTTTAAAGGCTGCGATTCTGAGAACACTTGCTAAATGGGCCATCACAAATATTAGACCGTAGCTAGAGCTTTTCATTTCCCTTTGCATTAAGACAGATGCAAAGTTTCTCAATGGAATAGGTAGACACATTCAGTCACATTTATTTGAGTGTATAGTCATCAAGTGTAGAGAAATGATGTACATACATGTGTGAACCAGGCCTTGATGACAAGCTGATGAATGTGTGAATTGACTTCAGTGAAAAGCATTGCATTTTGAAAGTTCTGTCAGTCGTGTAGTCATTCCAGTCATCTGTTCACACACGCATCATCACTGATGTCGCAGTCATCAAGTGATCAGCATGGGTGAATATCTCCTGAGAAGGCTTGATTTGGTTATCATTGGGACCATGGTATAATTTGCATGTACGTTTTCACCTGGATGTTAAAATGGTGTTTGTTAATATTGTGTGTAGAATATCTCTCAGGATAATACTGACAGAACTGGGAATTTTAGCCACAAGAGTCATTTCTCACTAAATTAAGGTGTGTGTCCTCCTGCCCTGCTCAAAAACACTGCATGGCAATTCACACCTCATCGTGGCTGAGGACTACTTGGAGCACAGCGTTGTAGAAGACAGACACAAGTGTTTTGTGAATGTTATTTAATGCTGGTGTGGTGCATTTGGCTCCACGTGTCAATGGAGGGTTAAGTATAGCAGATAACTATTTAAAATAACCTTTGGATTTCATTGTCGTTCTTCATGCTTTTTTCTTTTTCTTTTTCCAAATCCTTTAAAACATTCTTATTCTATTTTTTCCTCTGGCAAAGGGAATACAATCATTTAGATGCATGCAGAAATTATTCATTTAATTTGTCATGACCCCCTGCAATTACAAGGTCTTAAAATAGTATACTTTCACAAGCAGCTCGAGCAGCACTATGACAATGCTTAAACCAACAGTTTCAGGAACAACTTAGTCTGGAATGGCAAGAATACAGCATCATAGGCATGGCTGACTAGGTGTGTATGTGGGCCAGTATCCCACCTTGTGTGGAACTTTTTTTGGTAAAAAAAAATAACCTATTTACACGCAGCTTGTTTTAGTTAGCCATAGCTTGAATCAGAGAGAAGACAGGTCTAACATATAAAGAAAGCCTGGCTGTGCTGTGAATTCACCTTCACCAGTGAACTGAGAGAAGAGCACACAAGAAGTCCCTGCCTGCTCCCTTCCTGGCTGCTACCTCGACTTCTTCCTACTTCCTGCAGACACACATCATTAACTTTCCTCAGATGGAGGAAGCACAGGGAGGGAGGGAATAACCAGGGATGAGCAAGATTGATAGCATGAACCAGTGCTCAGTTTGTTGCTATGCTTGTCTGTCCTTTCAGTTGCAAAGGAAACTGTGCAGCCCAGCTGGTGTGCCATACCTCTTTTTATATGGTATCTGTCTCCAGACGAAGGTTAATTCCAAATTGTAGCTATGTTGCTCAAGGTATGGGCGAAAGTTCAATTGGTTGTAGAAGCTACAACTTTGTTAGAGCATCAGCAGTCTACAGCTGCTTCACACAAGACACAGAGGTGTGAGAGTTGGGCATCCTTCTGTCAGTTTTATGTCTTGTAAGTTCTGTCTGCCTCAGGAGCACACATCTCCCCTTGGGAGAAGCACATGCTCCCCTTTGCACAAGACCACAGTGTAGCAGGAGGATACTGAAGCTCAGCTGTCCCCAACCTGCTGCCTTCCAGATGTGTTGGACTACAACTCCCATAATTCCACATCCTGTTCTGTCTGTGGGATTATGGGAATTGCAGTCCAACACACCCGGAGGGCACCAGGTTAGGGATGGCTGATCAGGCTAGTCACACTTTCCACACTTCTGTATCACATGTGAAGTTGCTGTCCATGGTGCTGAATCAAATTTTTAAATATAAAATGCTACAGTTATACAAATCATGGGCAAACCATGTAAAAAAAAAAATCACGTTACCAAAGATTAAACAAAAAAGTATGAATTGATGAAAGAAGATAACGCGTGCCCTGACAAGGTGTAGTAGCCTACTTGTAGATATAATACAGAGATCTACAGCCTTTACATTGTCTGTACCCGCGTGTATAATTAAAGGCAACTATATGCTGAATAATAATCAGAATGAGCTCATCCTGTAAACTTTTTTCATTTATGGGGTTTCTAATTCATACATATACAGTAAACCCCAACAGTCTGGGTTTTTGTTGTTGTTGCTTACAGGTAACTTTTGATATTATAATTTTGCCCTTTTCCTGAATGCAAAGAAACACTGAACTAGTTACCTTAACATCTGAATTTATATTTCGGTGCCCCCGCAATTGTATTGTGTAGGAAATGCTGGCTTACATCTTAGTTTAGCAAAAAACAGTCTAGTATATAAAGCAGCCAAAGCTCTAGTGGCAAATGCACTTAAATTGAAAATGGATTTATTAGGTTGTAAAGCCAAGTGTACAGCTTCCTTGGGGACTTGATGGTGAGGTATTAAGATTTGGCTTCAGTGATGAGTGTAATGAATTTTAAAGTCTGGTCACAACCTTAATTAGGAATCCAAAAAATAACATTTCACAGTATATACTGATGGACTTTTCTCAGGGGATTCATAGGGGTCATTAAGGCTTGTTTATGCATATCCTTCTTCTCGCTGTCTGCCTTTTTCCTTCAGGGAATAAAGCTTATATCTTCAGTGTAAGGAAAGCCTAGAAGTGTACCAGACTATAACAGATCCATGGGGTGGTAACTATAACCAAATATATTTTTTTTATTCTGCCTTGGATCATTTCAGTCACTGTGCATATTTTTAAAGAATCGAGTTGTTTTCTCCTTGCGATGGCTGAAAGTGAAACTTAACAAAACTGGCATTCAAAGGATTGAATAATGTTGCATTGTAATTCATTGATTTAGTGCCTTGGATCAATGAGTTTAAAAGCTGAAAGAAATAGGAGATAAAGCCTTTAATTGTAAGCCGTCAGGGGGTGGCAGAGACTGGAAGCTTAGTGAACTGGTTTTTGCTAAACCAGATCAATTTTAAAGGTTTCTGCTGTGGATGCCTGCAGGCAGGCTTTGAAAGTTCAGAAGTTCCAACATAAATGTTGATACTGCAGCATTTAACAATATTACTAGTAGCTCCATCTGAAATCTGATCATAACATTAAGCTCACTTGCTAATTAGGGGCTTACTTGTGGAGAGCTGTGGAACTTATAGCAGGCAACAGTAAGAATTACAAAATGAGGAAACTGACAATGGTCTATTTATGATAAAGGGACTGACTTCTTTAGAACGTCTACCACAAAAACACTGTTTGTGTTTTAGTTCTGATGCCAAGCACATAAAAAGCCAAGTAGGAATTTTTAAAATTCATCCAACTTCGCATTCAATTTTGGCCTAATCCACTGCTTTAATTTATTATAACCACTGCAACTTAAAGGTTAATATATTAATCAGCCACACACAAACCCATTACTTTTAATATATGGGTAATGATGGATGCCCCCATATATTAAAAGCCAGAAAGAGTGAAGCGGCTGGGCCAAACCCGAAAGGACACTCAGCTGTGGATGTGTCTGGCGGTGAAAAGAAAATCCGATGCTGTAAAGAACAATATTGTTTAGGAACGTGGAATGTCAGATCAATGAATCAAGGTAAGCTGGAGGTGGTCAAACATGAGATGTCAAGATTGAACATCGACATCTTGGGAATCAGCGAACTAAAATGGACAGGCATGGGCGAATTTAATTCAGGTGACCATCATATCTACTATTGTGGGCAAGAATCCCTTAGAAGAAATGGAGTAGCACTCATAGTCAACAAAAGGGTGGGAAAAGCAGTACTGGGGTACAATCTTAAAAAGGATAGAATGATCTCAGTACGAATCCAAGGCAAACCATTCAACATCACAGTAATTCAAGTCTATGCCCCAACCACTGAGGCCAAAGAAGCTGAGGTTGATCGGTTCTATGAAGACCTACAACACCTTCTAGAACTAACACCAAAAAAAGATGTCCTCTTCATCATAGGGGATTGGAATGCTAAAGTAGGAAGTCAAGAAATCACCGGGATAACAGGCAGGTATGGCCTTGGTGTACAAAATGAAGCAGGACAAAAGCTAATAGAGTTTTGCCAAGAGAACATGCTGATCATAGCAAACACTCTTTTCCAACACCACAAGAGGCGACTCTACACATGGACATCACCAGATGGTCAATATCGAAATCAGATTGATTATGTCCATTGCAGCCAAAGATGGAGAAGCTCCATACAGTCAGTAAAAACAAGACCTGGAGCTGACTGTGGCTCAGATCATGAGCTGCTTCTTGCAAAATTTCGGCTTAAATTGAAGAACGTCGGGAAAACCACTAAACCGTCCAGGTATGACCTAAATCATATCCCTGATGAATATACAGTGGAGGTGAGGAATAGCTTTCAGGGATTAGACCTGATAGACAGAGTGCCTGAGGAACTATGGACGGAGGTCCGTAACATTGTTCAGGAGGCAGCAACGAAATCCGTCCCAAAGAAAAAGAAATGCAAGAAAGCCAAGTGGCTGTCTGATGAGGCTTTACAAGTAGCTCACGAAAGAAGGGAAGCGAAAAGCAAGGGAGAAAGGGGAAGATATACCCAACTGAATGCAGAGTTCCAGAGAATAGCAAGGAGAGACAAGAAGGCCTTCTTAAATGAACAATGCAAAGAAATCGAGGAAAACAACAGAATGGGAAAGACTAGAGATCTCTTCAAGAAAATTGGAGATCTCAAGGGAACGTTTTGTGCAAAGATGGGCATGATAAAGGACAAAGAAGGCAGGGACCTCACAGAAGCAGATGAGATTAAGAAGAGGTGGCAAGAATACACAGAAGAACTATACAGGAAAGATTTGAATGTCCCTGATAGCCATGATAGTGCGGTCACTGAACTTGAGCCGGACATCCTAGAGAGTGAAGTCAAGTGGGCCTTAGGAAGCATTAGTAACAACAAAGCTAGCGGAGATGACAGTATTCCAGCCGAGCTATTTAAAATCCTAAAAGATGATGCTGTTAAAGTGCTGCATTCAATATGCCAACAAATCTGGAACACTCAACAGTGGCCACAAGACTGGAAAAGGTCAGTTTACATTCCAATTCCAAAGAAGGGCAACGCCAAAGAGTGTTCAAACTACCGCACAATTGCGCTCATTTCACATGCCAGCAAGGTGATGCTCAAAATCCTACAAGCTAGGCTTCAGCAGTATGCGAACCGAGAACTACCGGAAGTACAAGCTGGGTTTCGAAGAGGCAGAGGAACTAGAGATCAAATCGCCAACATTCACGGCATCATGGAGAAAGCAAGAGAATTCCAGAAAAACGTCTATTTCTGCTTCATTGACTACGCTAAAGCCTTTGATTGTGTGGATCACAACAAACTGTGGCAAATTCTTAAAGTGATGGGAGTACCAGACCACCTTACCTGTCTCCTGAGAAACCTGTACGAGGGTCAAGAAGCAACAGTAAGAACCAGAGATGGAACAACCGATTGGTTCAAAATTGGGAAAGGAGTACGACAAGGCTGCATATTGTCACCCTGCTTATTTAACTTATATGCAGAGTACATCATGAGAAATGCCGGGTTGGATGAATCAGAGATCGGAATTAAGATTGCTGGGAGAATTATCAACAACCTCCGATATGCAGACGATACCACCCTAATGGCAGAAAGCGAAGAGGATCTCAAGAGCCTCTTGTTGAGGGTGAAAGAGGAGAGTGCAAAAGCTGGTTTGAAACTCAACATTAAAAAAACTAAGATCATGGCATCTGGCCCTATCACTTCCTGGCATATAGAAGGGGAAGAAATGGAAGCAGTGACAGATTTTACTTTCTTGGGCTCCAAGATCACCGCAGACGGTGACTGTAGCCATGAAATTAAAAGACGCTTGCTCCTTGGGAGGAAAGCTATGGCAAACCTAGACAGCATAGTAAGAAGCAGAGACATCACCTTGCCGACAAAGGTCCGTCTAATCAAAGCTATGGTTTTCCCAGTAGTAATGTATGGCTGTGAGAGCTGGACTATAAGGAAGGCTGAGCGCCGAAGAATTGATGGTTTCGAACTGTGGTGCTGGAGAAGACTCTTACGAGTCCCCTGGACTGCAAGGAGGTCAAATCAGTCCATCCTAAAGGAAATCAACCCTGAGTGCTCATTGGAAGGACAGATAATGAAACTGAAGCTCCAGTATTTTGGCCACCTAATGGGAAGAGAAAACTCCCTGGAAAAGACCCTGATGCTGGGAAAGACTGAAGGCAAAAGGAGAAGGGGATGGCAGAGGATGAGATGGCTAGATAGCATCACGGATGCAATGAATATGAACTTGAGCACGCTCCGGGAGACAGCGCAGGACAGGAAGGCCTGGCGTGCTATGGTCCATGGGGTCACGAACAGTCGGACACGACTGAATGACTGAACAACAACAACAATGATGGATGACAATCATGAAGACAAAATGAGTTTCCCAGTAATTCTGTCTCTTCCAGTTTTATGTGAGCAAGGTGAAAAACTCAATTCGTTAAAGAAACAAACATGTAAAGAATCTCTGTAGAACCTCTGCCACAATCTTTTTGTGAATGAAGCTGAAGACTTTCAGTACTTATGCATAAGCAAGCGGGCCCATGAAGGAAGTATTTGTGAAAAAAACCAAGCATGGCATTATCCAGCCACAGTCAAGTACTGTTAAATTCTGTTGATTTTGATGGGAGAAATAATAATTTAAGCTTGTGCTTAACTCTCAGTCAGTGGGACTTAAAGCACTTAAAATTGACTGGGCTGTATGTGGGCAGTAGAATCCTAAGCAGGTTGATTCAGAAGTAGATCCAGTGAGTTAAATGGCATTTAACCTCATGTGTTTAGGAATACAGTTTACCTGAGGTGACATTATCTGGGAGGAAGCTCCATTGAACTCAGTGGATCTTACTTCTGAGTAGAAATGTACCTCGTTACCTGAGAATAAGCCCCAATGAACACAGTGTGATTTTCTCCTGAGTAAGCATATAGAGGATTGTGCTGCAAGTATCTTGCTTAAGTTAAAACTGATGTGGGGCACAGAATATGACTGAATACCTGAAAAGCTCACAACTCTCCCCTGTGTTACAGTGAAGGCTATGATCTGGCAGTTCTCTCTCTCTTTTATTTTGCTGACATCCATACCTGGTTGTTTTCTGAAAATGCTGATATCTGTAATTGAGGCCAGGCTGAGGTCCATCAATTTTAACAAACCATAAGCTGAAAAGAGCCATCCTGTCAATTAGATCTATTGCTGGATGTCAGCTTTGCCTGAGGTTACAACGATCTCGTGCCCCAGCACTAAATAATGACTGTGAGTGTTGATAAACAGCTCCCATGTCAGCCATTCACTTCAACCCCAAAGTAATCACCAGATCTCAACAGAGCAGCTGCTTTTATACTGGAAATGATCACCTCTTTGTTTCATTAGGGCCAATTGGGATTTAAGAAAAAGAAAAGTTTGGTTAAACCAATATCTTGTCCCAATGAGGTATCAGTTGAATTCTCACTGAAGACAAAATAATGGGAGGATTTATTAATATAATTGCAATTTCTTGAAAATTGAAGACCATGTCTTTCCCTTGGAATACAAAATGAACTGAAGAACGTTTATGTCAGGGGTGGGGGACATTTTTTCTGTCAGGGGCCACATTCCATCAAGGTGATGTCAGGGGAACATGCCAGCGGGGTCACCCCTTTTCTCTCCCCACTTACCCTCTTCCTTCTCATCTTGCAGATGGCTTCCTCCTTTCTTTTGCTTGGTTCATTTCAGCTTTCTCTGCCCTTGATTCCAACTGACAGAAGAAGGTTGTTAGGTGTGGTGGTGTTTGCTGTTGTATGTTTACCTAAAAGAAGATTCTGATTTCATTTTGCGTGGTTTGGTCCTTTGCACTTGGAATTTTCAAATGGGTTAACTTATTTGAGAGTATGCATTTATTCCCTCCTCCCCCATAGTCTTCTTTTCTAGCTGGGCTAAAAAGAGAAACAGATTCTAAGGCGTTACAGGTTTCCCTACCACCGCCATATCACCATTTTTTCTAATAATAAGAACTATCTCAGTATCTCTAGATTCTGGTTGGCATTGGAAATATTCAGCAAATAGTTCTACTGGTTTAATTAGAGACCTTGAACACCATGGAGACTGAGGTTTTGTGAACCTTTCAAACTCTGGGGCTTGCAAAAATAGTTCAGCCTTAACAAGCACAAGGTGCACTCTTAACTACTTAGAATATGATGGGGTCAGTATTATATGAGGAACTCTTCATTGATCATATATGCAGATGTCATTCTTTGGAAATTAGTGGAACTATCTCAATAACAGTTAAATCAACTTTTTAAAAAAATTGCCTCAAATTTAAACATTTACATTAAAAAGTGAAGTTGCTTTCCAAAAACCTACATAGAAATTGGTACTTTTCTGAATTTATGTTAATGAAGAAGAGAAAATGATGTAATGGATTCAGTCAATGCCAATCTAAATCTTGGTCCATGGAAAGCATTACATTGAATTTTAAAATGGCTCACTGGTATCATAGCACCAGTAAGTGATCGAAATACCAACTTGGTGGAGAGGGACCCCAGCTCAGTGGCAGACAACACACTGGAAACAATAAACTGACTGACTGCCAACCCTGATTAAAAAAATAAATAAATAATTACTTGTATACTTTTGCATTTTAAGCTCACTTTGAAAATAGTGGCCAACATGACTACAGGAATAAGACTGATTATGCCCCTGTTGCGAAATACATTTACTTGGTGAGTCAAACCATTTTGTTGTAGAGAAGGATAATATAAGTAAAAATAATACAATGAGCATTTGTTACCATGTACAGACCTGCCCAGCCATCCTGATTATAACCTATTTATTTTAAGAAATAAGAAGAACCAGTGGATGCCAGCATGCCCATGCCACCCATGTCTATTGGCCCCCATCACCTGCCACTCTCTGGGTGGTCATTTGGGACTCTCTCTCCTGGGCTTTGGTCCTGAGGTCCAGCCCTATCTGCACACCTGGACAACAATCTGACTGGATATAAGGCAGCATGTTACGTTCCTATCCCTGGCCCTGCTTAGAGATACAGATCTGGAGGCCCTGCTCTGGGCATTCTGAAATGCAGTCTGCAGACAAACAGATTATAGGCTGTGATTTGATTGATTGGATTTCATCCTGCTTTTCAGACCAAACTTGGCTCACCTGAATTGAAATCCAACATGCAATGTCATGAATGGGTGCTGTGTATACATGAAAATAAAAAAAACACAACAACCACAGAGAGGTTTCACAAACTTACAAATGAAGAGACAAAAGCACTGTGGAAAGGGAGTAGAGGGGAAAGGTGGAGGAGGGAGATCAGGTTTTCAGTGCCAGAATGACGTTGTGAATTCTAAAGAGGCATTTCCACCCAGTTGTTGCCAGTTTGATCTTCATTGGCTGGGATTTAAGTGGTGTGGCTTCTGGTGGCCCTTCTGCCTGGTGGCAGAGGCCAAAGTGTCCTTCTGTTCGCTGCAGCCATCCCAGGGCAGCTGAAAAGCTGAGTATTCTTTCTGGCAGAAGGGAGGACATGGGCTCTCTGCGGGGCTTCTTCTCTGGCCAAGGGTGCGGCCAGGCTCTTCTTCCTTTTGCCATGCTCCTCTTCCTGGGAGGGAGGGACTATCAGCAATTTCCCAGTGGCCCTTGTTCCAGTAGCAGGAATAATGACAAGCAATATTAATATTGTAACACCATAGCACGGTGGTTCCCTGGGTAATTGCTGCTAAATGAGAAGTTTCTGCAAACTTCAAATATTTATTTCATTGAAATAGTAATGGCAGGGGATCACACCAAAAAGGGGGTGCAAGGTAAGGGTTAATTTGGCCTTATACATTTAAAGCAGTTAGTAGGCATAACAAACAAGGGTCACTTGGAATATAGAGCTACTTCGCAGTTCTAGGTCCATCAGAGAGCCTTGGATGCAAACAGGGGTCACAAGGGTCCCCTCTTGTGACTCCTGTTTGCACCCAAGGCTCTCTGAGGCACCCAGGTGGAGCAAAATACATTTTCTTTTATCTTGGCTTTGTTATGTATAAAAAGACCAGCGTGTTCAGAATTTTCAGTAGTGGTGGTGGTGGTAGTGGTGGTGGTAGTAGTAGTAGTAGTAGTAGTAGTAGTAGTAGTAATTTCATCCTGGCCTGCTTTTGCTGCTCTTTTATATTCCAAGCTGCTTAGCCAGGGGACTGTTTATAGCTCCGTAAAATTTGCCATGCCTGGCACTTTCTGGATTCACTTTGTTTTACCGTCCCCTTGTGCTAATACATTTAATCTCTAGTTTAAATTCAAGCACACTGGGGAGATTTATGTGTACCTTGTTTGTGATCCTCCATGATTATTTCATGGTTAGCGAGTATTTAAATTTCCTCAGCAATCCCTTCAAGAGATGACGCTTGGGCTGGGTGCCTGTGGAGGAGAGTGGTGTGTCATTTTCACTGCTGCTGGCTTATTCCTGTGCTAGCCTAATGTTTGTCACCCTCCTTTTAAACGGCCATCAGAGCCTTCATAGAACAGGATAGGAGAAAGTGAGAAATGAGTTTTTCTATTCTTATGGGCCCCTGATGAAGAGCCTTCTTCTCAAAGCATGTTGGAACTGAGGATTTTATAATTTGGATCAAGAAATTAGTCTCCTACACTTGCTTTTTCCTTGTTTCTTTGTTCTCATTATCAGCCATTTTGTGATAAAATGAACATACACCTTCAAAAAGATTAACACGTAGAAGAGCAAAAGGAGCTGATATCATTGTAGGAACACATAACACCTACAACCTGTATTTAGTTTTAAATGTCTGGATGCAACATCTTAACCCTGAATGATGCTGAGTAGTAAACGTCAACCAAAATTACAGGTTCTTACCTTGTCTTGGCAGTGGAGTGAAATCATGTCTAATAAAGTAATATCTGGCTTCACACACAAATGTATCGAGTCCACCCATACCTTCAGCCTGAAGTCCTACTAGTTCCATTTGTTTAAATGGCTTTGAATAGCGTTTACACATCCTCTTTCAGATTTCAATCTAAAACAAGGAAAAATATGTTATGAGGCTCCTTTACAGGCCATCCAGAAAAGGTCACCTCTCACCAAGAGTGTCTTTATCTTGAGACGTGTTCCTTCTTTAACTCCTTGCACCACCTCTGATCTCTTAATGATGGTATTTGTTTTTCTTGCACCCATATTCCAAATGATTGTGCCTGCAGGTAAATGGCACAGCTTGAAGACTGGTAGGGATGAAAAATTGGCCAGGCAATACAAAAAAATATGGTGAAGTCTGTGTATGCTGTTAGTGCATATGCGTAGGAAGAACCCGAATGTGATGGTTTCTTAAATGTTTTTAAAGATAATGCTGCGCTCATGTACAGAAAATGCAAGTGCTGGATTGAGCAGCAACTGCCACCTTTATAGGTGGCCATCCACAACGTGGTTCCACCACCCAAACCCATCTTATAAGTGAATTACTAGGAAAGGGTTAGTACCACAGATTCCTGCCTCTAAAGTGGATGCAACAAGCACTTCAAAGGCAACAATCTGCAGCTCATGCCCAGAACAATCCCTCACTTCTATTGCCGGGTTTTTTTCCAAGAAGTGAACAGATCAAATTTGCAATAAAAGATATTTAAAATTAGTCCACAGATCATTTATATTTCTTTACAAATAAAAGGAAAATGCACATACAAAGAAAATATATGCTCGTAACAATATAGGGACAGCAATTGCATATACTTAACGTTAAAAGAGCAAAATCAAGGATCAGCATTTGCCAGCACCATAGGCTAATTTTTAAAAACTATATTTAAAAACATTGTACCCTTCTGGGTAATGTTGACATTACGCCCCTCCAGACCTAGGGCAGTATCCAACAGTGACTGGCCAGTCCCACCAATTCTATTGGCCCCCACTGCTTGCGCAATGGCAATATAGAGCTTCTGGAGGCAACCCGAAATGAGCAGAAGCACTCATTTTTGGAATGGAGCAGGTTCGCAGAGCTCACATAAAGGATCTCTGCTGGTATCCCCCCTTCCAGAAACGAGCTTTTCTGCTCATCTTGGGGCTTGCTCTCACAAGCACTAAATTGCTGTTGCACAGGCGGTGGGGGCCAGTTGTGCAATATAATTGGCGGGGCTGATTGCATGTGGAGCAAAAGCAGTGGTGGGCCCCGCCCACTATAGAAGTAAGCACCATGTCTGAACAATCAGGATAGGATACAAAAATTGGCTGAATCAATTTTGTTCTGGCCCCCCTGGTAAAAATTACAGTAAAACACTGTGTGTATCAGACAGTGCTTCAATATCCCCAGAATCACAAGGACAGAGTCTTAGAGCAGTGAGTATTCCTCCATATCGGCCTTCTAACAATCGAGGCTGTATGACATTAACCTAGCTAATGTGAAAGCCATACAGTACTTTGGGATAGTCAAATTCTGTAAATACTGGGTACTTTTGCAACAAGTTTGAAAATGTCAGCTGCCAAACTAAAGGTTAGCTTGTGCCAACTGGTTCTGTCCATACATATCCTGTATTCTCTGTCTAATTAAAGATACAGCTTGCGATCACTCCATTGTAAGCACCACAAACGCTGATGAAAAACCAAGCATTTGTAATAACTGAGGAACACTTTCCTTCCATCTAGATTCATACGAATTGATTAAAGTTAGGCAGACAAATGAAGTGATTGAGTCCCTCAAACAGAGGCGCAGCAGGCAACAAAGCATCTACAAGCACTTCTATACACTTAGGGATGGCATGGGAGTCCGAAGAGGGGGTGGAGTTCGATGGACTCCCCCCTGCCTGGCCACCAGGACCCTGCTCGCCGAGCCCTGGGGAGCTGACAGACCCAGCTGGCCACCAAGTGCCCCGGAGCTTGGCAAGTGGCTGGGAACACCACGGCACCCCAGCGCTCTCGCCCTGGCCTCCTCGGGAGATGGCCAGGGTGAGAGAACTGGGGGCTGGCCATGCTGGGACTTGTCCTGCTTCTGCCGGCTGTCAAGGATGCCTTTGACAGCTGGAATAGGCAGGAAGGCCTCAGTAGCACCCCAGCAATCTCCTCCTGGCCTCCTCCTGATGAGGCCAGGGTGAGAGCACTGGGGGCTGGCCACGTCAGGACCTGTCCTGCCTCTGCCAGCTGTCAAGGATGCCCTTGACAGCCAGCATAGGCAGGAAGGCCTCGGTGGCACCCCAGCACTCTCACCCTGGCCTCCTCCTGATGAGGCCAGGGCAAGAGTGCTGGGGGCTGGCCATGCCGAGGACTCCAGCAGTCAAGTCCTTGTGCACATAAAGCAAAAGGGCTTGACTGCCAGAGTTCTTGGTGAAGAGAGGAGGGGCAGTTTGCATGGCCTGGCGGGTGGGATGAACAGAGAGGCTCGCGGAGTGGGTCCGGACCGTGGGGGGGGGCAGCTCATTGAGCTCCCCCATGCCCCAGAAGGAGATGGATCCGTCCATTCCTATATACAGTGTTTTCTATTATACTAAATCCCACCTCCAGATTTAGAGCGGCAGCTACCATGCTTCTTGGAACTCCCATGATTTTCCTTGAAAAGCCTGCTTGCAGTTGATGAGTATACACACAGATGCTCCATATAAAACTGGCAAACCTTGATTATAGCAGCTGGGACATACTTGCCTCCTTTATGGCACAGTCCTATCAATTATGCCCTTGTTGCTTGGAAGCCCCTGAACTCTGGGCCTTCTGAGATGCCTGTACCCTGCTGGGCTGAAGCAGGCAGAATGGGAGGAGTGGCAGAGGCGATCTTTACCTCCTTGCCTCCGTTCTTTGTTTTTTTGCTAGATGAACTTTTCAGCCCATCTAGCAAAGGCACTTTCTTCAGAGGGAGAGGGAAGGAGGCTGAAGGAAGGTCAGGATAGATTGTATCCTGACCTCTCCAGTTTCCTCCTCTCCCCACCCACCAGAACGCCCCCCTTTCTGCCTCTCTGAGGTCGGGTTTCCAACCTCGCAGAGGCAGCTGATGTGGTTTCTCTGCACTGGCTGCAAGGGGGCAGGGAAGAGGGGTGAGATCTCTGATTCCCCCTTCCAAGGTTGGAGCACTGTCTTTGACCTTGGAGGGGGTTATCTGAACTATCCCATGGTCCCTGGGATGCTCACCCAGGGACTATAGGATTGCTCTCTCTGTGTAATAGGAGAAAAGGATGGCACTCAAACAATTTTTGGCCTTAGCTAACGAATATTGCCTATGGGTGATCCACTTTAGGGAGGAGTGGAAATACAGACCCAAGTATTTATGACCAGACTTGTTCAATATCCTACCCATTTAGCCGCCATTTGTAGGTTTTTTTCCCCTTAAAAAAAAAAAAAATCATCATGGTTTCCCCATAGTTAATGGCCATTGGCCAATAAATTTGTTTCACTGTATTCTGCCATTTTTTCGATAGATGTCTTAAACTTAGTTTTGACAGAGATAACAGAACATCACCATCTGCATACAGCAGCACTGGAATTTTCTGAGATGGCAATTTAAGGCCTCGCCTCTTGCTGGAGGCTGTGCGGGAGGAGGAGCAGCCAGCCAGTGGGGAGAGAGATCACTGAGCCAGAGATCAAGTTCACAACAAAAAGTGATTCTCCTCCCCTCCTGCCGCCAGGGGGATGCTCCTTTCTTGCAGCAAGCTTCACACATACCCAATGGCACCATGTTGCTGGGGAAAAATGAACCACACAAGAACTGAGCACACCTCTAGAAACATCGCCTTTCTCTCTGTTCTCTTCTCAAGGTGTAAGAAGCCTTTTCCAGTTGTTTGGCACTCAGCCTTCGAGTTGCTAGTACTGAGTTGCTTGTATTGCTACTATTGTTGATCACAGGCCAATGGGGAAAAGTTTGTCAGTATCCTGCTCCACAGAGATACCTTAAGAAATGTAAAGCATACACTTCAGGTAATATTTTCATGAATAAAGGTAGCAAGAGTTCATTATCCTCCAGTGTATTTTGGTGTGTTGAAACAGTCTTGTCAATGTCACAGAGAGAGAGCGCGTGCGAGAGAGAGAGAGAGAGCGCACAGCAACCTAGTGAATGGTTAGGGAGCACCTAATGCTACAACACAACTGAAGCTTAATGGATGCAGACCGGCTTGTTCTGTGGCTGGAAGACCACTGGGAGGCCCCATGTAAGAGTAAAATATTAGTAATATTAGTAAAATAAAAAAAGATTAACATATAGCATGAGTGAAGGTATGGTAGAATACATAGACACCAATTTCAGTTCTGGAGTGTGGAATTAATTAAACACATATCCTGGAATTAGTCAACATTTCCCCGCTTTGGGTCACACAGCACGTTTGTAACTAGACTGGGACCTTCTTTCTTTATCAGACTTATTTGTAATTCATTATCACAGGGGCACATCAGCTTTAGCATGGGAAAGGTGCTTTTCTTGGTAGATGTGGCAGTGAACAACAACAACAATAACGTGTACATGTAATAAAAACAGAATATGGAGGTTTCCATAGTCTAATCTCATGACAATATTAAGTTCTAGTAAAACTGTTTCGGTTTCTTTAAACAGATCTGCTTATATCATCATTGAAGGGGAAGGTTTAAGCCCAGTATGAGAAGCTTGCTAAATAAAAGGTCTCTTGTAGAACTTTTAAAGAGGCTGTTAGTAGGAGCTGCTTAGCTATTGCATAACATGCAGTTGACTTTTATTTAATAGATGCTTTTGTTGGCATTTATTTTTAATTGAAATAAAACGCTGCCTCTTGCTCTCATGCTGCTGCGTCTGCTTAACGCTGCAGCCAACACATCTTTGCAAAGTGTAATATCCCAAGTTACTCCACTGGATTTCATTCCCGTGTGCTCTTGTTCGGTAACAGTTTAGGCTGATCACTGTAACAGTATTACTGCACCCTCACTCTTTCTTTCCTTTTATTTAAGCCATAGATTTATAGAAATGTGTGTCTGGGCTTAATCAACATAACCTACAGCAGGAGTTCTTTGGAACCCTGAATGTAAAACACACGCACACACACACATCCCATGAATGTCAGAAACATTTTATGGCTTGTGGGAATCTTTAGTACTATTATTGACAGATAAAAAGGGGGGAATGATAGTTGTAAAATAGAACAACCAGAGTCTAAGGCTAACTTTGTGCTAGTGGGTGATGGTTTCAGCCCTGCCCAGAAAAGGACAAGGTACCAAAAATAAAACACACATACCCAAGATAAAATGGGGTCTAGGGTAATGGCATGGACAAGCATTTCACTTTTATACAGTGAGATGTGTTGCACTTCTTTGCTGCATTCCTCTTCTGTTCCCCCGAAGAAACTAATAGGAGTCATTGATGGATGATTTCTGATAACTCTTCAAAACAGAAGTCATAGGTGGTTTCTTTTTCCCCAAATGAAAGGTAACCTAACAGTCAATTTCCCCAAGACAATTTCTTGTAGGATTTAAGAGATTTTCTGTTTGACACATTTCAGCGAATGCATAGTCGCTTGGTTGTATGAAACCACTATTACGAACAGTACTTTCTTATGTTCTAAGTCTGACTCTCCTTGTTAAGCAGTTAACTGTTTGTTGAATAACTTAACAAAAAGATGCAGCTGGTTGTATCCAATTGTGTCCCTCCACAGACGGAAGTCCCTTTGGTCCAGCAGAGGCTTCCCTGAGTAGAAAGTGGTGTGTGTGTGAGTGTGTGTGTGTGTGGGGGGGGTGATTTGTTTATTCCTGCTTCCCTCTGTAGCACCCTGCACCACTCCAAAAACTTCTCCAGCGGGTTCAGGGACACTTTGGAACAGCATGGGAGGTGGCACGGAGGCAGGGGACTGAGAAGAAAAGAATAATTTGCAAACATTACCTCTTCCCCTGCTTTCCAGTTATGGAAACCTCTGCTGGATCAAAGAGCCTTCCATTTGCGGACACAATTTGAAACCACAGCTGGGAGGGAGGGTGCTGAAAAGAGAGAAACCACTGCAGTATCTAGTAGGAGCCCCAACCAGGCCTAAAAATCATCCAGCAGGCTCACCTCTTTCACTGGTACTCAGTGGAGGCTGGTGGCTCCACTTTCGGTGGGGCTATAAATCTATTCTGGGTTTGAGTCAGAACCAGCCAGAAGTCTAAAGAAACTATTCAAGGTGCTGAACCCATTTTGAGGACACTTTGGACAGCTCCTTTAGAGTTCTGGCTGGTTCTGAGTAAAACCCAGAATGTATTTATAGCCCCACCAAAATTGGAACCACCATCCTCCAGCGCTGGTACCATTTTGTCAAGATGGATGTTACACAACAAAGGTGTTTTCTAATGCAGACATATTGCCTGTGGGGAACACTTTTACTCAGCTGTGGTTTCAGACAATGCCATAAGCATATTTGGACGACAGATAAAAGATCCAAAGAGACCAACGACTGTATATACGCCACCAAGGTTAAGAATTACTCCTAAGCTGGCCTACACTGCCCAGAAAGACTCACATCAGGCCCATTTAGTAGTGTTACTGAGCTAACAGGTTTTGACAAGATTTGTTATCTACTGTCTGATTTAGATAAAGACATGACCTACAAGATAGTTGTTTTTTTTCTGTGGCAGCTGGGAAAATCAGAACTACGTATATACAAACATTGCCGTTCCTTGTTGGGACAGCAAACTCAATAGAACAAACTTGACATAATATGTTGTATATTCATAGAAAATCTGTTTGAAATTTGGCCCATTAAATGCTTGAAACTAGACAATTTTGGGGTGCATGTAGGTCACTCTTGCTGAACTTCTTAGATATAGTTACAGTGATTAATGTTTTGCAATGACCTATAATTTTAAGCAAAAATAATATAAAATATCAACTGCTAAAAAGAGAGATTTTTGACAGAGGAATTGCCTCACCCAAGTAAGCAGCTCTGATAACTCAGGTGTATCACATGGAAGGCTAATGCCCGGCACTAACCTATATTAAACTGGAAGAATTTCTTTTATATATATATAAAAAATCAAACATAGAAAGAGGCACATATTCCTATTGCAAGGAATTACAAAACACAGAGAGATAATATCAGTGGAATATTTTATTATTCTCCCAAATTTCTTATCCATAAAATTTATGAAATAATTATTTCCTAAAAAGTCATGGCCTTTCTCACTTACATTGTTAATGGCAAAACCCAATCCAGGGATTCCTTTCTATTCACCATGTGGGTCATTGCCTGACATTATTGATGATGAAACGTTGGATTAGACATGTTTTTTCACAGATATCAGCCATCTGGAGCAGCTGAAAAGTACAGCTCCTTAAGCCCCAAATGTCCCTGGTAGCGGCTGCAAGTGAGGGGAGCAAGTGAGGGGAGTTTTTGCCCTGGAGTATCCCCGGGTGGGACAGCATGTCATCATGCTGTCATTCTTAGAGATATTTGCAGCCTCTGCTCTGTTGCGTTGTGTGCAGCAGGAGCTGCACTTTTTAGCTGTTCTAGGTGGCTAATACCCACGGAAAGGAAAAGAAAGGTTAGCTGTCCCTCAGACCACCTCACCGCAGAACTCAGTGACATTCTGGATTCCAAAATGGACCATGCCCAATCTGTACATTACACCGGTGGGTGTGGATCAGGTGGGCCCATTCCTCAGGTGGGCCCATTCATCCCTAGCATGAGATGAAATTTCTTGAGGCACCAGAAAAACATGCAGCTTCAGTGTTTTCCTTACTTGTCTCCTCTCCAAACCTTGGGCCTGCATTTTACCAGGTCTTCTCCCTCATCCCTCCCATAATGCTAGGCACCATGCTTTCCAAAATTGCATTACAAAATTTGAGATATTTCATGTTGAAGAAATGCAAATGTTAATGCTGCTGTTTCATTGTATAATTATGTGCAATTAGCATTGATAGTGTAAGGTTCCCTGCTGGAGTCTTATCTCTTAGATTTACAAGAGGACATGCCAGAATATTTTTCTCATTACTGTCATAATGTGCTAATTGAACTGGGTCTGATTTCTCACATTGACTTGCTTGTGCTGTATAAGAGTAATTTATTTAAGTACAAATAGTTTCTTTGTTGCCATATCTAAATGAAGCCTGGAGCAGGCATAATGGATGTGGGAAAATATATAGTCCATTAAAGCTCCTTCCATGATGTGTCATCAATGAAAACTGTTTTGGGCATAGGAAGCAAGATTAAGATAAATCTTGCTGTGGTAACTGTTAAAATGCTTTTTCTGGCCTGTAGCCAAACCCCAAAGTATGAAAGAGCAAACTAAAATGAGTGTGCAATGGTGTCTTTGCAAGTAAAATGCTACTTCTCAAAGACAAACATATTCTTTTCATGTGAGTGTGTGTGTGTCTATATATATATCCTACAAGCTGAGCACCAGTGTTGATCATAGGCTTTGTAGAGCATCCTTCAAGAATCTGCAGGCCCCTGCTTATTTATCTTTCTTTCAAGGAGTTCAGAGCAATGTATATATCATTTATATATGATATATCATTTAATCCCCACAATAACCCCGTGACATGTTAGGTTGAAAGAGGAGACTGGCACAAAATCACACAATGAGCTTCCCAGCTAACCC
This sequence comes from Heloderma suspectum, assembly GCF_057233095.1. NCBI lineage: Eukaryota > Metazoa > Chordata > Lepidosauria > Squamata > Helodermatidae > Heloderma > Heloderma suspectum. Next base: position 217,747,778 of record NC_139458.1, on the reverse strand, counting down.
AGGATTTGCACTCAGTCTTCCAGGCCCAAATACAATATGTTATATTTTTGCCACTCTACTTCTTGCTATTTCCTCCGTCTCAAACTGGTATGCTTTGTCCTTGGGTTTCTCCTACTCCCTAATCTGGTTTGGGCTCCAGTTCTCTCCTTCATGTCACTCTGGATCCATTAGCCCACAGTACTGCTGTTGCCACCAGAGCTACAGGCTGCCATTCTTCAAGCTGGGAGGAAAGATAGAAATACACAACTTCTCATGTAACAGGGCCAGGACAGACCAATGCTTGAGCTTCGTGAAAGCCATTGAGAACAAGGGCTCAATGGACCCATGGTCTGACTCACTAAAAGGCAGATTTGTATGTTTATATAGAAGCAGCCTCTGGCCCATCTGCCAAAATGGACAGCCATGGTTTCTTTGGTAGAAGTGGACACCACAGCATGCTCGGAACAATGTGAGTGCGCCGTACTTGATTCTTCTGTTCCCCTCATAGCGTCTACAACACAAACAGTGAGTCAGTGACTTCTGAGTGCGGGTGAGCCCTAAATCCACAGCCTGAAAAACCATTGTAGTATGTGGCAGAATGCTAATGATGGCAGGGGAACTGCTGTTCTTTCTCTCTTCTCTTTTTTTTAAGGGGGTGGCATAGGTAACAATCGATTAAAAGGTGGACGTTTGCATTCCAGAATACTTACCATATATTTGGCTTAATTATTGTGTAAAAACTATAGCAGAGCAACCCTCCCCCCATATCAATTTGGAATGGGCTCATTCTTTCCAAGCACTGATGATGATGATGACGAGAAAAGCTTGGACTTTTCCAGAAGTTCTCCAAAATCTCAGACAGACTTGGCATGTTCCAAATATACTTCTGCCAGTCCTCCATTATTGCCCAGAAACTTTCCAGTCCAAAGATCTAAATTACCAGCCCAAATCATGTGTTACATCATGCATAGGGCGCTTGTGTGTTGAAACAGGAACAAGGCTGTGCTTCTGGAGCCATCCCCGATGTCATGTGCTTGGACTAGCCCAGACATGATAGGGTGGATGTCTGTAAAGGAACCCTTACATGAAACCAGCTGCTCAAACATAGGGGTTCTTTTACAGACATCCATGCTCACTGGACAGACATCAGTGGCAGGGCTTGCATGGGCAGATGATATTGGGGGCAGAGCCCACACCATGGAACCCCTCCCACTGGAATCGGTGAGTGCCCTACACACATGTGATGTGTAAGTAGAGCTGCAGTTTGCCAGGGCTCCTCAGTCCTAAGTGCTTACAAGACCTGGCAGGCAGACTACACCCCCTGTGGTCTTTGTGTTGGAACTTCCTGTTGCTACACCTGAGGATCAGCCCTCAGTCCCCATCCCAAGCTATTTCTGGAAGGGACATTTTGGGGGGGAAAGAAGGAGGGCCCTGGAATAGCCCAAGCTTACTTAGGAGCTCTAAATTTAAAAGAACTCTGAAGGGATCATAGCAAGTTTTTTTCTGAACTGGGGAGGGAGGTAATTTCTGACCTCACCCTCAATTCCAAAGCTTTTGCTAATGGCTCTAGCAAAAACTTCCCATAAATTATCTGAGGTTCTAGTAGGGCTATAGAGAAGAAAATGGTATTGTCCAATATGGGAAGAGATGAATGGGGACAAGGAGAAACCTAAGAGAGGAGGAGAATGGAAAAGATGGAGAGGCCACAACCACTTCTGACTCGCATTGCTTCTCAGTCTCTCTGCTTAGGTGAAATATTATCTCTTCTATTAATTGGCCTTGTATTTGCCAACTGCTTGCTGTGTCCAAGGTGTGCCATTCTCAATGCTAATGAGATAAAACTTTCATGGCAATTCTCTCCAGGTGACCCAGTCATTCCGCAAAGTGCTAAGGGCCATTGAACAAAAATGTAAAATGTATAATTAATGCAATAATTGTATAATTTTATTCCCCTTTTCATCAAGTTGCTGTACGCAGCACATGTATTAAATTATTACTACACTGCCATATCCCAGAACAGCAGATGAATGCGAGCAAGGAAGACCTCAATAGGCTATCCCCAGTTAAACATTTTCTTTGCAAAATAAATACAGCCTGTCATATGAATAAGAATGAGATTAACTAAAGCCATTAATTAGAATGACTTTTTAAAAGGCAAAGCAGTACTGGAATAATTCACCATGTATAGCATCTTAATGTATATCATGTTAATGCTCAAGACTGTCAAGTAATTTCCATTTTTGTTGTTTACTTTGTGTTGTTAGAAGTGTTTTGTAAGTTAAAAAGGACAATTTTTGAGTCCTCACTGATTTTCTGCCTCTTACGTGGTTTCCAGTCTCTCTGTCTCTGTCTGTCTGTCTGTCTGTTTCACACTCACACTTTTGAGATAAAGTAATGACTGACAAAGCCCCATAGCTTTCCTAAGATCTCATTCCTCGAGGAATTCCATTTGGGATGGTTGGATATTATATGATATTACCTACAGAGTGGGATCTGCCTATCAGGCATAAATGAGCCTTAAACAAGTTAACTTAAACTGTGGCATACTTAAGAAGTTGGGTGGGCGGGTGGGTGGGAGTAGGTATAATTAATCCATAAGTGTATGTTGACTATACATGGAAACACATAGATTCCACCACTGACGTTTTTATAAGTGTAGATCATTTTTCCCTTCAGGTAAAAAAAATAGGAGAGATTATGCAAGCATTTTCTCCGTTTGGACAGTGCTTTATGTAAGGTCTCTATGCTTCCATATGCCATATACCCTAGACTTAAGAAACCTGGTCTTCAGTGTTATAAAGTGTCCATACTTTCATGATATTAAATACCTGTGGAGTTTTGTGGACTTTTTTTTTTTAACATGTAAACATTTTCAAAGCATAGATGTCTTAGTCTCTTGCAGCAAAAAAGAAGAGGCACCTTCTTGTGAAGAGGAATACTTACTTTGGCTACATTACTTCATTGGATTGATGGACAAGGAAAGTAGAGTGCGTGTATGATCTCTATCTGTCTATCAATCTATACGTCAACAGAGATGTAAAGTTAGGGTGGGGGGTCAGTTGTCCAGGTGAGGTTCATCCTAACAGCAAAGGTTTAATGAATGATTGAGTCAGCTGAGTTGAAGAATATTGAAGTGTTCAGGCTTGAAATATTAAAACTCTATTGATATCACTAGAAATCACGCACACACACCTAGTCTGGTTGTATCTGTCCAATATGCAAGACATCTGTAAAATAGATGAAGTTTCATCTGGTGGGCAATTACTTTATGAAGCAAGAGAACTCTGTCTGTCTGTCTGTCTGTCTATCTATGAAAGATAGAAAGACTAACAACAGAGTATTTAAAAATATATATTTTGAGCGAAATGTTTTGGTTTCCGCCCTCATCGGTAGCTGTACTGTTGAATGGATACTAGGAGTGGCAGTTTGGAATGCCTGGAGATGAAAATTCCTTGGGAGAAAAAAAAACCAGAGATATGAGTGGTATAATGCCTACGAATTGTCCTCCAGATTGAGGCCATTTAGACTAAGACTTCTGAGTCTATAGATCCAGATATTTTCCCTTTTGTCAAGCATATCAGGGTCTTTTGTTTGTTCTATTGGAAGCAGCTGTAAATCAGAGAGACTATGTGCAGGTGAGTTGAAATGTCCTCTTAAGATGTTCACACTCTCAAGGTGTGGACATTGGAGGTAGGCATTACTGGTGGGAGGGGGGCAGCAGTATGGCTCTGCTCCTTGTTCTATGCATGAAGGCAACTTGTGAGTTTGTCAAATCCATGGTTGAGGGCAGCTACAGAATGTTGAGATTGCAGGGGGAAGGGAAATGGAGACCAAGGGAGAGAATGAATTGGTCTGCACTATAACAGTTTATAGTGAGTATCCCTGAGGAGGGATTAGGGTTGGGGCAATGTATGCTGTGACATTAGAAAAATGACCTTGCACCATACAGGGATGTTTCAGGAGGAAGGAAAGGAAGAAGAGCAACATTTCCCTTCCCTGTTCTTCATGCTCTTGCTATATAGAACCTAAAATGCCCTGGAAGCTCTTTAATGCTATATTGCATTGTAGAGGAAAGTTGTCAAGGGAACGGTGACATCTTCCTCTTCTTCCCTCCCCTGCAAGGCCCGAACAGAACCAGAACAGTTCCTGTTTCAGGCTGGGTGGAACCCTAAAGAGAAGGATTGCTTTTGGGAGCTGGTGATACACTGCAACAGTTTGTTGCTGGTCCCACTTTTCTTTACTGTTTTCTTTTCCATTCTCTGTTATGGTACCATACCACAGCCTCTATTCCACATGCTTTAGTTATGTCTAGATTATTGTAATCTAGGAGGCTGCCTTAAAGGCAGGCCAGAAGTTTCCATTGGTGCAAAACATGGCGGCAAGATTAATGCTTGTAGGAAATCGGCATTTATATTTTATTACACCTATTCAACACCAGAGACGTTGTCTTCCTGTTTCTTTCTGCGTCCCATTTAAGGTGCTGGTATTAGGGACCAGGTCATCTGAAGAATCACCTCCATGAACCTGCATGAGTGTTGATATTGGTATCTCAGACCCTGCATTTTGATCCACTGGTGAGAACTGTTAGATTGGCAAAGACCAAGGAGAGGGCCTTACCTATGATGGCCCCACACCTCTGGGATACCCCCACATCTCTGGGATACCCTACCCAGGGAAATACATATAGTCTCCTCTTTGTTGGCCTTTAGGAGAGCCTTAAAACTTTTTTGTTCTAGTCCACATTTGGGTAATTTGATGGTGTTGTATTTTAGTGACTAATTTATCGGTCGCTGCTTATTTCACTGCTGTTCCACTGTTATTGTTGTTTTACTGTTTTAATAATCTGAAATTTCAGTATATTGTCATTTGCCAATGTCCATGTTATAAATCACCATGTGATGGTAGGAACTCAGAAAGACAGGCTAAAAATATCACTGAAATTGGTCTCTACCAGTTAATGAACTGTTTGGTTGATTAATCTATTATTTAAAGCTTGAAATCGTAGTAGAAACATATAAGACATGGCCTAACTAACATTTCTTGTTTAATGAATTTTGAAAACTGGAGGAAAAACATGCTAAACGCCTGATCCTAAACATCTGTACTAGCATATCTACCCTCATCATTCCAGTTTAATCATTTGTTCTTGTAACATTATGCTGGCACCGTCATTGGCATATCCCTTTTAAATAGTTTATGGCTTGTGCTCAAAATGTTAGGATCAGATCATCAGTGGGTTAAAAACCAGATAGTAGGGAAAATGGAATCAAGAATTAAACTGAAGCTGGAAAACCATGAGAAATGTAACTTAGATAATTGATTCAATTCAGCACTTTTCCTGAAAGCTTGAACTAATTTGCTTAAACATCAGTTTTAATATTTATTTTCTTTATTTCTGTCCCAGCGTCTTAATTTCTCTTCCTTGTTCTGGTGTGCCTGCTAATCTTCCATGCTCTTGCAAGGCTGATTTTTCTCTCTTTCAAATGAATATCGTACAAATTAATTGCTGTTTGATTACCATGTAATTACATCGTGACTCATGACAGTTTAGACAAAACAGCATATCTACATCTTAAGACTAAGATAAATGTTTGACTGATATCTTTACAAAATGGTAAATATATCCTAGCTCATTGGCACTTCTAAAATTTGCTCATCTCCTATCAGCTTGCCTTCTGTGGTGTTTCAATGGATGGTGGATACTCTGTCTGCACCTCCGTTTATCCTTGACTGAGGCTGAATCACGCTTAACTGGATGATGTTATGAACACTGCTGTCCCATTATTCAAAATCTCCCATTAGCTTTGGCATGACCATTAACGATGGATGCTGATTAATGTGTAATATGACCTGCAGTGAATCACCTGGCCATTTGGATGGTTGGCTCGCAGCCTCTAAAAGGGTGGAAAGAGAAACTATGAAACTTCCTTTTGGGGGCACAGAGAGGCAGAGTTGCTAAATGGTTTATAAAATGCAGTAGTTTGGGAGTTTATGGGTGCTGCTGTTGCTTTGGGATGGATCTGTCTGTTAATCTACTCCGAGCCCCTGCACACAAGTGGTTCTTACTATACACTCATAATACCTGCTCAATCTGTACAGTTGCAAGTGAACAGATTCTTTCAGAACACACGATAAGCTTCTAATCTCCAAAATGGGTAATATTTTATAATTTTAGGCAGATTGCAGAATTGAACTTTCCTTATCACGGAATTGGGGTTAGCATAGCAAAGAATGTTAATATGTTGTTTTTGTTGCTGAACACAAAGCAAACGCATGTAGTTCACAAAACACAAACATTATTACTCCACAGTAGTGTAACAGAACTTGACTACTATCAGCTTGCTGACTTTAGCTATGATTAGTGAGCATCATCAGTGACTTTGACCTTGACATTACAGAATCTTAATGACACGCTGTCTCTTACTCATCACAGTCATCTTTCTCTTCCTTCTCTCTAGCAGTTTAGACAAATGTGCCCAATTAGACTTTCAGCACATACTGTATATCTATGGTGCGGCGTTCATGAGAAATTAAAACAACCAATGTGCCCGAGGAGGATTGCTCTCATTTGGAGCCCCAGAAGCTTTCAGTAGGAAGTCAACTTGGATCAATAGTCGTTGACTGCATTTGAGCCTGGGAACAGGGAATGTCGATGCTGGCCCAGGAGGACAGAGACAAACCAAAAACCAGGGATGTTTGAGCTTATTCCTCTAATCAGTTTTCCTTTTAGTAACTTCTGACTCGTTTATTCGATGAAGCAGTAAACCAAAGTAACTTCCAAGTGTGAATAACAGACTGTGTATCCCAAGGGGCTTTTCTGTTTTATCTTAGGATAGGCGACCATATAAACAAGGGAACAGTCATTATTTAATATCCAGTGTGGAATTTGTGGTGTAAACCCAAAGTGCCTAGGCAGGGGCAGCTAAGAGGAAACTGTAAGATCCCTGTCCGTGACAATTCTGCCACTACTACTTTAGAGTTACTGAGGGCAGATAGAAGAGGTCTTCTTTGCCCTGATAGTGCTGGTGCTGGTGGTATGCCCCCTGATTTCTTGCTGAGCTAAGCAGATGGGTGGGAGGGGTCACTGGGGCAGGGAAGTGACCCCTCCCACCCATGGAACAGACAAGGTGGGAAGCTCCCAACCTCGAAGCGTGTGAATCCCCTGTAAAGGTGGATTCACACAGTGGAAGGTGCAGTGTCCCGTAAGGCGATTAGAAATATACCTGAGATCTGCATGTTGTGTAATGGTGAGCAAAATGCCCATCCTTATGAATGGAAGGTAGGGTGTGTGTGTGTGTGTGTGTGGGGCGGGTAGCTTGGATAATCAGGTGGATTTATTTTATGTCACTTTGTTGTTGTTGTTTAATTATATAGTGCCAGCGTTGTCAAAGGCAACCCATGCTGGCTGCAATACAAATTAAAACAACAAAACATTAGCTTAAAAACCCAATACATAGAGCAAAGTTACCAAAAGCAACAGGGGCGTCAAACCGGCTGCAGCAATTGAAAGGAATGACAAGAAATCAGGGGATGTTGGGGAAATCCGCAACAGAATCAAAGTAGTTCAGATTTCTATGAAGCCAACCCACAGATTCTGCAGCAAACCAGCTTTTTTCAGTTGCATGGATTTCAGGGACTTGCAGACAGTTAATTTTTTTAATTTTCTGGAATTTTATGCAACTGTAGTTATAGAAACATATGTAAAAACATTTAAAAAATGGCCCCAAATGCTCATTTTCCCTGTAGACTAAAGCATGAAAATGCACATTTGAGGGGATTTGCACATGGGGGGGGGGAATTTGAGCATTTTCACAACTGCACATTTGTGCAAATTAGGGAAATTGGAAAAATCTGATTCCATCAATGAGCAGGTGACGGAACAAAATGCACCTGGTAATCCACAAAATGCAGACAGAATGGATTTTGCCAGATCTGTACATCCCTACAAGAATGACAAAGAGTTAATCTAAACAGGGTCAAATATTTTTTTTAAAGGACAAACTAAGAAAAACCAACATCAGTTTAATCCAACAGCCTGGAGCTCCATGTGACTATTCAGAGATGCATTGTTTTCTGTGGTGAGCAGGCCACTCAGAGTTCAGGATGGAAGTCAGTTTCTGCCTTTCCCATAATGGTGACCCTAAATGCCATGTGTTACATTTCCCCTTAGGATGACTGCCATTGACTTACACGGGAGAAATTAAAGGTGGAACAGGAGCAGTACTAGTGTGAAAGCGTCTGTCATGACCCCAGTTCCCTGAGGATAATAGGTTCTGCCCCTTTCCAGCATGTTTGCTTTTGCCTTTCTAGAACAGAACACAGAACTAAACATACAGTAGAAGAAAACAAGGAATTGCTACCCTAAACTGCAGCACTGTGCTGAGTCTCCCCTTCCATAATGTCTAGTAGTATTTATCCTCTGTCCTAGCATCATTAAGATTTGGAGCAAAGGCCATGGAAACACACCACTTAATGATATTGGCATGTGGTGTAAGTTGTGCAACGTATTATGGAAGGGAAACTTGACAAGGATTCCCATTTTGGCAGAAGCCCTGTGTGTGTCATGATATTTAAATTCTGCCCTCAGTAGGAGCCTTTGAGAACCCCTGTTCATGTGCTCTGGGTTTCTTATAAATGTTTGGCTGTTTTCACACTGGAGGGACAGGCCACACTGGAACATGATCCATCACTACACATTATGGCAGCCTTGCTCCATGTGGTGCCGTCCAGATGTTTTGGACTATAACTACTCTAATTCCTGACCATTGGCCACACTGGCTGGGGCTGATGGGAGTTGAAGTCCAAAATATCTGGAGGGCACCAGGTTGGGGAAGGCTGCTGCATAGCCATTTGGGGGTATGTTATTGCCATCTAAAGCAAAGGCGAGGAACTGTTTTAGGCCTGAAGAGTCAATGGGGGCTAGGACAATGGGGACTGCATACCAGATATGGGCAGGGCTACTGACCAATATGGGTGGAGACAATGCTGGCATGATCCTTCCCACATTCTCACATACACAACCCAGTCACACAGACACACACACAACCCAGTGAGGAACCCAGTGACACACACACCATCCACATCCCATCCTATGTAGATCAGCTGGGTGTGTGTGTGTGTGGGGGGGGCATTTTTCCTGTCCCAGCACTGAGAGGGAGAGGGGAAAGGACTTATCTCTGATCTGCAGTGGTGCTGAGGGGAAAGAGTCTAGAAATAAAACAGAAGCAAATTAAGAGCCCCTAATTGATGGTAACTGTTTTTCTGTCTCAGGTTAAGTTTGGTCTCAATTTCATCTCTTGCTCAGGTAAACTAATCTGAGTTAGAAGCAAGTTAATGGGGGCTGCGGTGTTTATTCCAGTATAATCAGTCATCCAAACAAGCAACTTACAGTGTGACCAGCCAAGAATATACACCTCTAAATACCTGATGGTTGTTTGTTGAAATGCCAGAGCTTACAAGAAAGGTGGAGTTAACCTGTCTTCTTGAACAAAGATCATGTGAGTGAACTGTTCTCTACACCAGACTTCTGTCTCTTTTAGAGACTCTGGGTGACTGGCCATTAGTTTTTAACATGTTTCTTTACAAGTTAAGAAGCTCTTCTCTAATCTGGGGAAAGACATAGCAAGCTTTGTAGTACAAGAGTTTCCTTGATGTCTTACATGCAGCATTCCTCTTTGTTCTCATCATGGATTTCTATTTGGAGTATTCTTCTCCGCTCCCAGTCCTTTTACACTCCCTCACCTGCCTCCCTGTCATTTTCAAAAGGTAGGATTTCATAATCCTGTCAAGTAAACTGAAGTAGATCTATTAGGGAATGGGTGGTTATATTAATCACATGAAAAACACAAGTAATGGGAGAATTAAAAGGAAGCACGTTGACCTCAAACCTCAGTTTCCTTGGAACTACTAGTGACTGTGTATAAAGAGAAAAGTTAAAATTGCAAAGGCACTGTAAAAATTATTCTACAACAAACCTGGTAAGAAGAAAGCTGATTACCTCCTCCGTGCCCATCCCCTCACAGCTTCCAAGTGTCATGGTAGATTACTATAAACACTGAGCATCCTCTGTTGTTAGACTTTTGTAATGGCCTTCATACATACATGGCATGATCTAGTCAAAGTAATGCACTTTGAAGTCCCATTGATTTAAATGTGAGATATTTTTTATTATGACTACTCTCCTATTTAAATCAATGGGACTAAAAAGCACTTCACTTTCACTGGTTCATTCTCTATCATATTTTAGGTACACACTTAACATTAAAAATATATATACCTAAAAGCCAGATGGAGACCAGGGGCATAGACTCGGACTATTGTATTTTACCAGGGATAGTATGCTGTCTTACTATTAGTATGTACATCTTAGTATTCTGTTGTACTGTACATCTTAGTATGCTGTTGTACATCTTAGTATGCTGTTGTACTAGGGTTCAGCTCCCTGTCCCAGGGCTGTAGATATTAAATGTCTGTCTGTCTGTCTGTCTTGTCTGTCTGTCTCTGTCTCTCCGTCTCTGTCTCTCTCTGTGTATCTTCCCCCTCATGCACATGAGCAGAGACATGAACGCAGGGATACAAAATATAAGTGTACTCCCTTCATCCCTTCCATCTCTCCCCATAACCACCTCCCCAGAACATGGTGCTGAATGTGTCAGAGTTGCAGCTATGCTATTGTAAGATTAAGCATTCTGTGAAACATCCTTAAAGTTTAAAAGAAGGAAACTATTATTACCTATGTTCTGTTGTTATGATAAGAACATAAGACCCATGCTGGATCTGACCAAGGGCCTGTTTAAACTTGCACAGTGACCAGCCAGAGGCCTATGGGAAGCCCATAGCAGGACATGAGTGCAGTCAATGTCAGTTTATTCTCATGCATTCTTGAAGAGACTGCATGAGATCCAGCATTGCAGGAGAGATTATTGTAAAGTTTATATGAGCCTCCTTGGAAGTAGGGATGAAGAAGAAATTCACTTGGTTTGCATTTTAATGCAAACCTATCACTTCCTGATTCCATACGCAAACACAGTTATCCTTTGGTAATCATATTTGTCCAAATTTTGCATTCTCCCATAAAAACAATGCACACAAAAAAGCATGTATTAGGAGAATGCACATACCAAATCTGTAGTGAAAATAATATACACAATGCACTATATTAGGGAAACTTGCTTGCAAAAATGCATATATTAGTCAAAAATGTACACAAAATGCATATATTAAAATGAGTATGAAAATGAATACACATTTTTGTGTTGACACTTTACCAAAATGACAAAAAACAAAAACAAACTGATACAGAAATAGCATGGAATAGACTTAATACTGGAAAAATGAGAAGCTGAAATAAATTGAGATTGATAGGTTCATCCATCCCGACTTGGCAGTCCTTTAATCTAAAAGGTGGCATATCAACACTGGAAACAAACAGACAGACAGACAGACAGACAGACAGACACAGTGTCGAGTGTACAGAAAAGAAGGGGTGGCTTTGTGGGAAAATTGATATTACAAAGGCATGACTGTCCCTGTTTTCATGTGTGAAATATTGGAGGGCATACCAGTGAGCCAGAATGGTAGTGCCCCCCACCCCCCACATATATAGGGCTGCTGTGGCAGCTGTGTACAGGCACAATGTGCTTAGGAAGGACTCTCATGCAGTGTCAGGTGGCAACCTGGATAATCTGGTCCAGATTGCCATTGGCATTTTATGACATCTGAAAGCACCTCCTGTGAATGAATTAAGGCAGCCTGTGACGTTATCATTGGCAGTTCTCCTGACTCATTTTGTTGCACAGGCTGGAAGGTATTTAAGTGGCGGAGGTATGGAGCTGCACATTGAATGATGAGGAAGAAAAGAAATATTGAGCAGCTGCCTCACTCACTAAGCCCATCCATCCACAAGCATTCTGGAGATGAAATGAACAATGACTCCTTTTCTCCTGAATATCTACCTGCTTATCAGTTCCTGATTAAAAATCAGATCCTGATCTTGATTGTGACCGTGCCTGGAATAAAAACTGTAATAATGGAGACTTGAAGAGTAAAATATAAGCACTCTCAGTTCACCTCTCCTGTTGCTTAATTATAATAATGGAGGATTGCTGAATGATATCAGGAAGGGAGGATCAGGGGACAGTCTACTTAACCCTTTGTGGTATTTGTCTTTCCCATCCATTGGTGGTGGTGGCACTGGAGAGACTAGTGACGGGCAAGAAATTCATTTGGTTCGCATTTCAAAGCTAACTTAACAGATTCACACTTCCCCAACCTAAACGCAAACCAGAACAGAGTTTGCCACCAAAGTCCGAACATTTCTGGTTTTTGTGGTGCAATTCACCCCCCTCCCCCAAAAAGTGTACCCAAAATATTTATTTTTTCAAAAAAATTCGTGCAAAAAATGTGTATATTTCAAAAAATGTGTACGTTTGCCAAAAATGCATACAAACACACTTTATTCAATGCAGGAATGTGTACATTTGCAAAAGGGTGTACATATTGTGTACATTTAGAAAAATGCATATATATAAGCTGCTGATTTATTTATTTTTAAATGTACCTGAAAATAAATATCCACAAATTTTCATGTGGACAAAAAAATATTTCACAAGCCAATGCAGAATTTAGACAGGACAGATTTAGCACTAGAAAAAATGAGAAGCTGAGTGAAATCAAGCTTGACAGATTCACTCATCTCTAGGGAAGACCCAAGGTCCCCACATCTTTCCCCACACAGAGGAACAGAAGCAGCTTGAGTGGCATGTGATTTTGAGCATACATACAGCAAGATGGGAAAGGTTTAAGCAGGCCCCTCCCGTGCTCCCACTGGTTTCTCACTCCTGATATCCAGCCTCCTGCGGTTGCTTTTTGATTAAAAAACAATAGTCACGTGGAAGCAAGCAGCATGAAACTTTGTTCCTTGTAAAAAATTACTGCCCAGGGTAATATAGGGACAATTTGGACCAGAGGAGCAACATCATACATTGCTTTTCATGCTGGGTTAGAAGTTCCAGCCCAGCCCTGTCCTTAGTCCACCTTCCATGACTGTTTGCAATGGTGAACTCCGCCTCTATTCAGTCATCCGGGGTAGCAGCAAATACATTTTTTGTGGGAGCCCAATCCTCATTTGCTATGTAAAAGTGAGATTGCCTGGCCCAGTCTCTTTGCCACTGTTGCAGTTGTGAGGAGGAAATGCTATGGCTCTTCATATTCCTGATTACAGGCTGATTATTTCTACTTGGACCAGTCCCAGAGCCTATAAACTGATCTCCCGCTGTTTGAAGTACCAGCCGCTTCCTGACCTTTGCATATCAACTTCATGAACATAGTGGGACACAAGCCACAGTGGGTGGATATGTACTGCATGACAATGTCTGCAAGGGAATTATTTTACAGTAGCAGGAAATTGCTGACTGCCAATTTGTCTGTTGGAATTGTTTAATATGCAGCTTGTGCGCTAAGATCTATTGCTGCAAAAGATTACCTGTATTTAGAAAATACAGCGCTTAAAAAAATGATCAGTATTATAATTTCACAGCACTGCATTCTGCATTGTCTGGGTCCCATACATTCCTAGTGTTAATTGCGTTCTTTGTACCCTTTGAAGTCTGAATCCAAATACACACATACCCCTGTGGACAAAGGCACTGGATTTTAGATGTTGCCTTTACAAGGTTCTTGTACAAGCATGCTTCCTCTGAGGCATCTGACAAATGTATACAGAGTCAAACCACTGGTCCTCCTAACCTTGTATTGTCTACTCTGAATGGCAGTGGCTCAGGACTAAACCCGATGTGATGGTGTCAGACACAGTTTTTGCCCACATGCCTGTGTCATGGTCCCAGTTGCAGCAGCAGCCAGGACTCGCATATGGAGGAGGAGAAGCTAGTCAGGTCCATCATCCTGCATCCCTGCCAGTCCTTGAGAACCAGATTTTCAGCCTAGCTAAGTCTAGTACCTGGAAACCTGAGAGCCCTGAACCGGAGAGCCCCAGAGACAGCACAACCCTCCAGAGGGACTAAGTGCCATCATGCCAGAACCTCCTGCTTCCAAATGCCTGGTTGCTGGTGCAAAGAATTAGGGATGTGCGAACCCACCCCCGTTTGGGTTCTCTGGGTGGCCACCCAGCCCCTGCCCCTGCTCGCTGGTCCCCAGACCTCACTCAAGCCCCTCCCATACTCAGCAAGCAGCTCACACTCACCCCGGCAGCCTCATTGAGCTCTGCGGTTGCCATTTTTTGAAAAATAAAATGGCAACCGCAAAAACGTGCATATTTGCATATGTGCAAAAATGCACATTTTGCGAACGCGCATATTTGTGCGCGTGCAAAATGTGCATTTTGCAAATGTGCATATTTGTGTATGTGCAAAAATGCATTTTCGCACACAAGCAGATATGCACATTTTTGTGATTGCCATTTTATTTTTTAAAAATGGTGACCGTGGAGCTTGATGAGGCCACCGAGGTGAGTGCTGACCACTTGTGAAACATAGGCAAGGGGCAAGTGGGGGCAGGGGGTTGGCGAGCAGGGCTCAGGGTTGTTGGCAGGGGGAGGCTCTGCCAGATTCCCAGATGGAATCAGGTGCCCGCACCATCCCTACAAAGAATACAGTATAGTAAAGGTGCCAAAGTGTGGGGCTTCAGGCCCAAGGGCTGTTGCTTTAAGGATCTCTACTGCTCAGCCATGGGAAGGAGCAGCTGGGACAATTATTCAGGGCTGGAAGGATCCATTGGTCTTGTTGGCTGGAGATGATGGGAGTTGTAGTCCAACACATCTGGAAAGCACCAAGTTGGGGAGCGGTGATCTAATAGAGCCATGTTACATCAGGTCTGAAGGAATTATATAGCCTACCTATTTATTTCTGAGCCCAATGCAAGGTGAGGGCTTGGGTCCCAAGTATCTGACTGAGTGCCTAATCCCATAGTATCCTGCCCATGCATTAAGATTGTCAGAAAAGGCCCTTCTCTGCATTCCATCTATTAGGATAAGTGTATTATGCATGTACAAAAGAGAGGGCCTTCTTTGTGGTGGCACCACAACTTTGGAATGCCTACAGCTGACATTGTATTCTGTTTGGCACCAGGTTAAAACCATCTAGCATTCATGCATGCATGCATGCATACATACATACATACATACATATATATTCTCTAGTGTGAGTGGAAGGGTTCTGATCTGGATTGAACCCCTAGCATAGGGAGTAGGGAGGCATTTAAGATCTGGATCAGGCCCCCTGCACCTATGAGTAAAACTGAGAGGAAGACATAGCTCTTAGTCACACATTTAAAATAATGCCTGCCTTGGCCCTAATTCTGTGGCACTGTGAACAACTATAAACTCTGAGGATGACTTTTAAGGAAGCCTAACAGCTGTACCTTCCTCATTTCATAGACCTGTAATTTGTAGTTTAGCTGAACACATTCAGCTAAAGCAGCACACCATGTATATCAGTGATGTGGATTTAGAGTTCCAGTTTTACATATCTACTGCAGCAGATAATATTTGCTTTGTTTGGAATCCAGAGAAATATCTGTTCATCTGTAAAGTTGACTGAACACCTTAATCAACTCTAATTTATAATATACTAATAGTGATCTCAATTCCCAAAGTGCTGCTCTTATGCAGCTGAAATGGCACCACCTATACACAAGAGGGAAGTATCTGCATCCTCGGTTTGCAGAAGTGCAAAAAGAAAAGAAAAGAAATAAAACTAAGGAGGCAACAAAACCCAACAGCAAACACACACACAACACGAACAAACCCCAAACACCCCAGTGCTTAGTGGCCATGGCCCATGGGATGTTGACTGTTGGGAGTGGGGGAATAGAAAACCAGGAGGAAGGGGAATTGGATAAAATAGGTAGAAAACAGAAACACTCCACACTACAATGTTCTGTTGCAGGTCTCTCTTTTAAATACAGTTTCCATTGTTCAGTGCAGGGTTGGTCAGCTGGCAGCCCCCCAGATGTTGTTGGGCTCCAGCTCCTATCAGCACCAGCTGGGATGGCCAATGGTCAGGGAGGATGGGAGTTGGAATTCAACAATATCCAGAAGGCTGCAGGATGCCACAGGTTGGTCTAGTGGATCTGGAGAAATACAAACAGTTGACCCCACAATTCTCCAGAATTACAGAAAGAATATCAGAAAAGTCTGCATATTTTTTGTCTAGAAGGAAGTGGAAAGTCTGTGATAACCTAAACAGACATGCATGTTACATGTGGTTTCACAAAAGCAAAAAGATATGTAAGACCTATAGACATCTTGAAAAGAGCATGCTTTACGATGTCATCACATCTACTTTGGCTCCTAGTAGGGAGATTGATCCAGTAGGGCTTTTCTTACGCTCTTTCAATATGGACAAAAGAAGGAAAACAACATTACTTTCACTCTATTTATGCAGGGTATGCAGGTATGATGAAAAGAAGATATTTCTATTATTTCTACAAATCTTATGCTTTAGAATCAATGCAGTTCAGAGGAATAGTAAGAGATGTATAAGGCAGAGAAGGAATCAGAGGAAATATGTTTAAATTGCTTTGAAAAAGTATTCTGGGACTGAAATACAATGGATATATATTATCAGACATAAAAATCAGTAGCAAAAGGAAAATAACCTCAATGATCAGAGAACATAGGTACTGCTATTTATGCTGCCCATCATTATTGTAACATTGTAAAATATTAGTTATGAAGGATTTTATTTTGCATTTGAATTTATTAGGGCTTCTGTCTCAGTTGAATCTGAACTTAACATGCAGCCTTTTGGTCCATGTTATAAAAGGGAGTGATTTGTTTTATTTGAAATAATTTCCAATGTTCCTCATAAGTGGAAGACAATACATTTACACTAATGAGAACAAAATAAGGATCTTTACTTTTTCTTTTTGGCTCAATGCTGTGATGTGGCTTACAGCACATTAAATAAAGATTTTCAACTGCTTTTGTTTTTATGCATTTTTCCTTTTCTCAAACCTGCTTTATCTTGGTCAATGTCGGGGAGGGAGATATCAAGTTAAAATCCTCTTAAACAATCCTCTCTTTCTCCTCAAACAACGTCCTTTCTTAAATACAATGGCTGTTTTTTTAAAAAAATAAAAATAAAAATACTTGAATAAAATTAGAGGTTTTTTTAAAAATCTATGTAGGGAAAAAAGCCTTTAATGCAATTCAGAGAGGAAGGAGAGATAATGGAGCTTAGAAACCAACCTCTTGGCTAAGAGGAACAAGAGCAGTGGAATAATTTAATTGCTCATCAGCTAATTATATGGTATTATAATGTTAATGTGTCTTCATCATGACAATGTAATAGGTATAGATTGAGGCATATGAAAAAGAAAGTGTGGATGCCATAATTATAAGTAAGAGCAGAGCTGTTAGAGTAATTATAATGCTTCATCAGGTAATTAACATATTGTTCAACTTGAGATGAGGAACAAAGAGTGAAGAAGTTAAATATTGAAGGACATGCCTTTGACACCCTAGAGATGTCTCTAAGTGCTTGTTGTAAGGAGTGATATTCTGTATTGACACGCTTCTTTCTTCATTTCCTTTTTATGTGGCATAGCTTGGTTTGTTCTATATGAGTGCGCCGGTTTCCTGGTTGCTGAGTGCATTGTGAATTCTGCACAATTGTGACTGCTAAATACATGATGAATTAAACACAATTAAGCACAAATCCACTTGTCAAGGGCAGACCTTCTAGTCCTCTAGTGAGGCAGAATGCCCAGAAACAGACATATCACCTCCTTCAAGTTCTCTGTGCATTGCTGAAAACATGGGGAGATCTCTTACATTGTGCTTCGCTTTAATAGGCAGAAGCTTTGAGAGGACCCCTCCCCCTGCCTCTCCCAATCTTTCAGGTCCTCTGGTGTGCACTGACAACTTCCAGGAGGGGAAGAGTCAGTGATGAGCACAAAGAATGTGTGGCTGCTGAACTCAGTCAAAATTTGTCGACCCTAGAAATTAAGCTAGATTTATCTTTCAAGTGTTGTGGGCTTTCCCCTGCGCAAGATACAATAAATACAAACAGAGTCAAACTATCCCCAAACCTATGGAAGGCTGTTCTATAATGCCAGACCTTCATATCATTGCTAAATGTGCTGGCACTTACCCACAAGTCAAAACCTGCTTAAACTAATTGAAAACATAGAACTTCATTTTCAGATCTTCCTGTTCTGTGTGTGTTTTCTAAGAGGGCCAGAGGAGCAGAGCAGGAATTCAAGCAAAGGAGCAGGATGTCAGACGGGATCCTGTTCCTGGTGCAGTTTGTAGAGCTGCAAGGCTGGAATAGGCATTCAGGCAAGGAACGGGACCTCTGAGTGAAGCCCAGCTTCCAACCTGGATATGACCATCCAAGCAAAGCAGGCTCAGATATTGCTCCAGCCAGGATGTGAAGCTCACTGAGGGCTGCCACCTACTCAGCTGCATACTCAGGGTAGTTTGTTCCTGTCCCTCACCCAGGGGCCCCTTCAGTGGTATAACTGGGCCCTGCCTCGTTTTTCAGGCATTGGCACCTGTGGTGCTGAGAGGACCGCTGTCATGGTATCCAAAATGGAGTCTTTGGAGTCTAAGAAAGAGGGCAGAGAGAGCTCAGGCTGTGGAGGTGGTGGCATGACTGGCTTCTGGGGTTCTTCTGGCACAGATTTCTTATCTGCAGATTTCTGAAAAACAGTTTTCATGACTATAGTCACATTTTGAAATGTGGAAACACAGAACACCACAACAAACTCCTGGGGCCAATCTTCATGGAAGCAGAATGAGAAGCGCTTTCTGGTTTTCATGAAAATGGCTTTGGTCCCTCAGTGGCACACGAAGCAAGTAAAGTGGAGTATGTGCTACCTAAAACTCCACTTTTCTTGCTCCGTATGCTGCTGATGGGCCAAAGCCAATTTCATGGAAAACTTCATGAACCCGGTAGGTGCTGCTCAGCAAATGAGAGAGTTGTTACCAGCCCCTGTCCATGCTCCCCTGTTCAGGGAAGTTTAGTGGAAGCCCTGAAGTAAGCCCCTCACACCTCTTACCTCACACCTCTCATCCAGCATTGGGGTGAATCCCCATCCTGTATCTCTAGAAAAATCAAATCTCAATTGCATCCTTCCCTTCAGTTTTAATCTCCTCTGGAATGGTTTCCTGTCCCCTGAAGGTGGAGTTGGGTCCTCTTTTAACCCCAAGATCACATCCTTTTAAACTCTGGGTTCATTTTTTCCCTGGCTCCTACCTTGCAGTCACAAACTGTGGGGCAGAAGGCTTCTCACCACCACATATAGTCACAACATGGTCTCCATGAAGGCTTACTTGAAAGGAAGTCCCATTGGACGCAGTGGGACTTACTTACTCCCCTGCTTGAGACTGCATGGGAGCGAGATTTACTTCTTACAGGGGAACAAAACATACTACTGAGTAAACATGCACACAAGGGGTGTGTGGCTTCACAGAGGCTCTCATCCAGCATTGGGATATGTGAAAGATTAAAAGATTAATGCAGTTTTACCAATGGGAAAAGCAGGCTGTATAAGGTGAATGGAGAAACTAGCGTGGTGTGGTGGGTAATCGTTCCAGCACGACTGAGGGTTTCATCAATGGGACAAGCAGGCTTGTACAGGAATGGAGGGCGCTAACTATTGTGAAGGGGTGACTCAGGGTGATTGTGTGACGGCGGAATGACTGACTTAAAGGCTTCTAACTAGGAATGCAGGAAGGAAACCACTGGGAGAGGGCAACTCATCATGACTGCGAAATAAATGAATTAAAGGCTTGTATCAGGACTACAAAATACCACTGCTGCAGGCTCTTGCTACTGGCTTTCTCCTTCACCTCTGAGTATTGCTTCCTTGCGAGTTGTGAGCGTATCGCGGTAATGGGACTGTGAAATACTGCCGCTGCAGGCTTCTGCTACTGGCCCCTTTTTCTTCTTCCCTTCGGTGTGTTCTTTATTGGGGAAAAAGAGGGAATTGGGGGGAGGGCAGCCCTACCCCTTGACCAGGTCACTGCCAGGTCACAGCCAGTCGCAGAGGCACACCCACGATTTAATGTGAGGGACCGGGCACACTCCAGCAGGACTGCTTGGAAGGCACATTGAAGGAAAAACAATGCACTAAAATGACTTTCCAAAAATGTGCCTTTTCCAGAGGGAAGCTGTGGGATTGCTGCAGATTGACGACAGTGTCACCTGTCGTGAATGACCCCAATGTGCCCCCCCTTCCACAAATTGCCTGTGTAGATTGGGCCCCGATCTTCCTCATCGCTAGAGACAGGCAACTGGCCCCAGGCTTCTCTCAGATAGGATTGGCATGGGCGTCTTCACACATATGCAAATATGCACATTTTGTGACCACCATTTTATTTTTCAAAAAATGGTGACTGCAGAGCTCGACGAGGCCAACAGTGTGAGTGAGGGCTGCTCGCCAAGCACGGGAGGGGCTTGAGCATGGTCCGAGGACTGGCAAGCGGGGGCAGGGGCTGGGCAAGTTCTTGGAGAACCCGGAGAGGGGTGGGTTCACACATCCCTGATCTCAGATGGTGCCTGGTGAAGCAGAAGTGAAGAATGCACGCTTGGAAAGTAGGTATGGTGTGGTGTATGTTGGCAAGCAACTAGTTTTGCTGAAGGGCCAGTTGAAGAAGGGAGTATGGGAAGGGGGTAATGGCCCATGGCTCCTCCACACCTACAGTTGGATGTGTCAGCAAGTTCAATTGCCACAGGCATCACTACCAGCACACAGTCTTTTGCCTCTTACTTACTATTTATTTTTTATTAACATTTGTATACTCATTATCTGCTAAAAAGCCATCAAGGCAGTGTACAACAATTTTAAATAAAAATACAACCATAAAACAATAAAAACAAGAACATTTAAAAAATAAGCACATTAAAACTACACATTTTAAAAGACTATATAGAAGCTAGGGATGTGTGAACCCACCCCCATCTGGGTCCCTGCCCCCACTTCCCAGTCCACAGACCACGCTCGAGCCCGTCCTGCACTCAGCAAGCGGCCCACGCTCACCCCAGTGGCCTCATCGAGCTCCGCGGTCACCATTCTTTGGAAACTAAAATATCAATTGCAAAAATGTACATATTTGCATATGCATGAAAATGCATGTTTTTGCAAATGTGCATTTTTGTACATACACAAATATGTGCATTTTTGCAGTTGCCATTTTATTTTTCAAAAAATGGTGACTGCGGAGCTGCTTGACAAGGCCACCAGGGTGAGTGCGGGCCTCTCAGTGAGCGCAGGCAGGTGGCAAGCAGGGGCTCCATGAGTGGGGCTCGGGGGTGCAGGCGGGGGGGGGGGTTCCGCTGGATTCCAGGATGGAATCGGGCGCCTGCACCATCCCTAATAGACACCAGTTGAGAATGGTTACTTATATGGATATGTGGTCTGCTTTTGTTGAAGTTTAATTCTTAGAGAGCCATATTTTCATTTATATATACATATATATATATATATATATATAGAGAGAGAGAGAGAGAGAGAGAGATTTCATATACATGCATTGAAGCTGATATACTCAAATCTATGTATTTACATTTTTTTTATTTTCCTCTTTTTGCTTTATTTTGCTTTATTGGGATTTTACAATAAAAAAACTAATTATTAAAAAACATTTTTAAAAGGCTAAATTGAAAAGATGCAACTTTACACCCTTTCAAAAGGCCAAGAGAGTGTGTGAGGGGCAATCTTATTTTTTGAGGGAGCACATTCCATAGTTTGGAGCAATACCAGAGAAAGCCTTTTCATGCATGCCCAACAAACAGGCCTCTGTGAGTAATGACAATCCCCAACAGGGCCTCTCCTGCAGATCTTAGTACTCTGAAGGGTTCATTATGAGACAGGCATTTAGGGCTTTAAATGTTAAAAAAAGTCAACATGTTGAATTGTGGCCAGAAAGCAATTGACAACCAGTGCAAGTCTTTCGGGACAGATGTAATGTAATACCGATACTGTGGATGGCAATGGGGCATAGCAGCTCAGAATTCCTCAGGGAATTGTTTTGGCCCCTAGTATATGAATAATCAAAGGGGATAGGCAGGATATAACTGGAATACTTTTAATATATAGGTGCAATGACAACATTCATAGGGACACACATATGAAATGCCCTGCTGTAGAAGAGAAATTAGCTTAAGAACCCCCTGTATGTTTAACTTTCTCTGATCTGAGAAGTAACTTGTTTCTGAAGACTGTTCTCTCTGGGTGTGGGGAAAGCAAAACTATTAGCTGGCCTGTTATTCTTTGCTGGCTCTTTTTCTATTGCTTTTTAGGTACTTTGGAGGTTTTTGCTTTTAATATTCATATTTGCTATCTTGTATGTAATTTGTGTAAATGGACTTCATTGTATTTCCGTGAATGCTTTGGTGCAGAGCACAGAAATTGCATTATTTTATCAGGCCTATTCATTTAAGCGTCAATGTATATTAAATTCAGTGTAGAAAAAAAAAAAGCCCTTTTATAGCCAATGCAAAATCCACAGCATTAGGACTGCTAATTTCCAGTAATGGAAGATGGTTGTATTGTGTCATGCCATAACCGGTTTGTTCCAGAAAGCAGTTTATGGTTGCATTTGGCTACTGAATTTTGACGTGAGTGGTCCAATCACTTTAAAATGAAAAAGTCTGCTAAGTTTAAGACTAGGTTCCATAAGGTTCAAAAGCTGCTTTCAGACTCTGTCTTGGGGCAAACTGTGTGTATCGTCATTTCCAGTGACCCATTCTTTGCCACGTTAGGACTCCCACCACCACCACCACCTCTTTTCTTCGACACCACCTATCATTCATAATACTGCCTTTTCTCAGCCTTATTGTCCATGGCTTCTGCTATGCTGCTCACTATACATGAGACATTCCACCATCCCCCCTTTACAATCCTTCTCAAGAATGAAAACCTTTCTGGGCCACCACAGTTTCCCATCCATCGCCTCATTATCATATAATGATTGCAAATGTTTTATTGAGCTCTGTTCCTTTCTCCCTCACCCTTCTCTTTTCCTTCCAACCCCTCTGTCTGGTGTTTTCGAGGTCCATATCTTGAGTTCAGTGCGTAACGCGCAAGGTTCAGCATCTCTTGTGAAGGCAACAAATTTGCAAAATATCAGATGGGAGGGGGGATTTTTAGTTTCCCAAAATGAGAGCTGTCCCTTTAAGATAGCTTGAGCTGTCCAACAGAGAGCCAGAGTTATGGGGACATGTGTAGGACAATTCTAGCTGCCTGATGTTCATGCGCCAACACAAATCTGTCTGAGATTACATGAATTGGGCAGGCAATGGGAGCATAAAAGGCAAATACAAAGGAATGAGTAAATCCTATTTGTTTGGCCCAAGGGATGGAGCTTTGATCCAGAGGGCTGCCCCTCAGGAATTCTCAGCACACACTTTATTTAAAATGTCAATTTGTTATATGTAGATCAGAGCTTTCTAATTGTATGCTAAGTCTATCTAAGAGGGTCTTTGAGATGTTTGATACTGTGACACGGATTCTCTGATTTTGTCCACATTAGCAGTGACAACCAGGATGCTGACTTTGTTTCGTTGCAGCCATTTTTCTTCCTTATACAGTTCAGGGATCTGCACTGGGTATATTTAGGCTGAAGCAAAGAAACAAATAGATGAGCACTGATCACTATTAGCCTTGTAGTTCCTACCTACAAAGGTACCTCTCATTTATTTCTTCAGTGCCATGACCAAATTTAATCTAAGGTAATCAAATTGAAACAGAAGCAGCAACTCTCCTCAAATGCCTAACCAGTAAAAATGCAACCTTTACCCACAAGAAATCTCCAACTACTGGCATTGCTCACAGTGAAGCTGTTAATCTGAACATACTATCACAAGCCACCATATTTCACATTTCATCTGGAAAAGAGAAGTATCTGCAGGGGCACTATAGGAGGAGCAAATGTGCACACACAGCCTAATTTGGATTTTCTATATAACTTTGCCACAATAGCCTTATTCAGGCATTCTGTTTTATGGAAAATTGGACATATGAGTGGGGACAGCGAGAACAAACATGCTAGCACCACACCCACACCCCATCAGTGTCCTTGTTGCCCTCCATGTGTTGAAGATGAACTTCTTCCGGGGAACCTTCTGTATCCTTTTGAGAAGAGGGAGTGAGGGAGCAGGCAAAGGGAACATCAGGGCCTGCTCCAGCTGGATTGACCCTCCTTTGGGATGAGAAGGGGGAACAGGGCCATCCCACCAGCCCTGCTGACAGTCCACGTATTTTTTTCCTTTTCCCTCCCCATCACCTTTTCCTTGTGTGTCATGTCTTTTTTAGATTGCAAGCCTGCAGGCAGGGACTGTCTTCTTTGTTCATTGATTGTAAGCCGCTCCGGGAGCCTTTTTTGGCTAAGGAGGGGGATCAAAATACAATCAATCCATCCATCCATGTGGGCTCCCCATTCAACTTAGAACCCTGGAAAATCAAGATTCTAAATTGTGCAGGGGGGCAACCAAGATTCAAAAGCTCACCATTGCAGAAGTTCATCCTCAACATGTGGAGGTGGAGGGCAATGAGGACAGTGAAAGGTGGGACGGGAGCTAGAGTGTGCTTATCGTCACTCATCCCCCTTGTTACACTATTCCCTAAAGCAGAATGTCTGAATGGGATGGGATGCTGCCTGCCTGCCTCTTATTTCTGTACTGGTAACTGTGGCTAGGGGTGCTTGAAGATTTTGTTTGGTCTGCACTTAAGTGAACCAGTCTGATTTTTAATTCCTGCACCAAAATGCAGATTGGAACCTGGTTATCTTTTGGTTTTTATATGCCTCTGATTTTTTTTAGTTGAAACAGTTCTTTGATCAAAAAATTCTCTGATACTGTTCTTGGCTCAAAAAAAATATGTGCCCAAATGGGCAGAAATGTATATTTTAGGTTAAAATGCATACAGAATGCCTACTGTAAGGTACAATGCATACACAATTTCTATTTTAGGGTAAAATACATACCAAAAGTGCACATTTTTGTGCATTTCCTAAAAATTGCAGATTGATGTAGAAGAAACAGGATGGAACAGACTTGTGAATAACACTTGAGAAACTTAAACAGGCCAGAAATAGACTGATCTGTCCATCCCTAACTAGGGCCCAGTTCTCAGTGAGATGATAAAGCTTGGACTACTGCAGACTAAGGATGTGAAAACCTGTAAAACTCAACCTCATCAAGGTTTCTACAGTTTCTACCTTGAAACTCATCCCGATTTGTGTCTGTATCAGATTGTGAGTTTTTGTTTGTTTGCACAAAAACATCATGCACGTTTCCCCAAAGGTATGCATTTTTGTGCACCTTTTTTAAAGTATGCATTTTTTTCACTTGTACTTTTGAAATGTACGCCTTATCAAATGCACTTTTCTTTTGTCCATAATCGCATTGGAAGCTCAGAAATGCACAAACTTGGAGTGGAGATTGTGTTTGGGCCTGGGCCCATGTTTGAGTTCTGGAAGAGCACGCTTGATAAATCCTGTTGTACAATGAACTGAAACCAATTCTCATACATCCCCACTGCAGACTGCATTTGGTGGGGCTCATATGACTGAATATTCCACCATGCCCAAATCCCCTCTGCATAAAAATTAGGGATGTACGAAAGTCACTTGCCTTTTCGAAGGGTAACATTTGCGGTGGGGGGGAGGCGCTCTGTCCCTCCCCCTGAAATTCTCTCCGGCCAGCTCCACTTTGTGGAGATTCCGCAGAGCTGCCGGCTGGGGCCTCCCGCAGCTGGACATCCAGCCGCTGGGCAGCCTGCAGGGACGCAAATGGCGGCTGCCGTAGCCACCGCCATTTGCGTCTCTGTATTTTGCCGTGATAGGCTACGTAAATATTTATGTAGCCTATCACAGCAAAACACACACAAACAAACAGCGAACACAAATGGTGGCAGCTACGGCGGCTGCCATTTGCGTTCCCTTTTTTTTTTTTTTGCTGTGATAGGTTACGTAAATATTTATGTAGGCTATTACGGTGGGGGGGAAAAAGGGAACGCAAACTGCGGCCACAACGCCGTTTGTGCCCCTCTTTTGCCGTAACAGGGAACGCAAATGGTGGCCGCCATAGCTGCCACCATTTGCGTTCTCTTTTTTTTGCCGTGATAGGCTGCGTAAATATTTACGTAGCCTATCACGGCAAAAAAAAGGGAATGCAAATGGCGGCAGCTATGGCGGCCACCATTCGCAAGTCAGCGCAAACGGCAGCAGGTAGGTGTCCCATTTTGCGTGCCTTTCGTGGGGTGGGGGGTGTTTGGGCTTTGTTCCGCCATGGATTTTGTGGGGCCAAATGCACTGGCGGATCCGTAGCGGAATTCTCTGACATCCCTAAAATATATAGCATGTTAGGAAGAAGGGCTATAGCCTAGCCTTTTCCCTTTCCTGCACTCTGAAGTGCTACATCCAAGACTCAGGTTTTCCACCTTAGTGAGAACTTGGCCTTGAGGAACAGAGCCTGTGGTTGCTGAAGATACGTAACGTTTCCCTTTTGTTGTCAAGCATATCCCTGTAAACGTGATAGTTAGTACATTTCAGTATAATAAAAGTACTGAAATTTTCAAAATTCTAACAAGAACTGTCTTCAAAGCAGCTGGGGTTGCCTCCCCCCCCTTTTTTTTTTTTTTACTGGCTACAGCTCCTGTGCCTTTAATAGCAGCTTGATTTTCAGACATTAGCAGGTATCCATCTCCATGCCATGAAAAGCTTTACTTGCTGACTTCTGCAAATCAAAGCACAGGACCAGTCCAGGGAGGGTTTTACTCTGAGTTGGCAGTTCTTAAGAGTCAGCAGCCTCCTTCAACCATAAGGTAAAGAATATTTTGCCTTCACAGGGATTTGTAAAGAAACAAAGAGTTGTGTAAGATAATCGATAAGCTCCTCTACAGGTCCAAGATTCTACATGCAGAGAAACTGAGAGTAAAATTAAGTACAATGCAATCTGGAGTTCTGCCTGTGTAGACAATTCATTAGATGTGGGCCTGAGGCTCTAACTGATAAAAAATTGTCTAGTCAATGATCAGTGAATAACAACTACTCTAAAACTTACTGTAATTAGTAGAAGTTTTATAATATTCATGCAGAGCACACAAATCAGGCAATTGTACTTTACAGCTTCCTAAGGAACACGGCAATTTAGGATTTTTTGTGCTAATTGGTTTGAAGCAAGGCATGCACAAAATTTAACCTAGCACATCAGTGTATAGTTTTAGATGATTAAAGAAATTCAATAATTTTTTCTGTGTTGACATGACAGTAATATAGAAGGGCAATATTTGGAACCAGCTGTGAGTGATGGCCTTGATGTGTAGGTGCCTTCACTGTGAAGGATGGTTCAAATCATTTACTTCCAGTGTTCCCCACATTTCTATACTGATATTTTTGAGCCATGTTTGTTTGGTGGTTTTGTGTAATAGCTGTCACACACAAGCTTTTACAAGGGCCAGCTTTAGCTATTTTGATATCCAAGGCAAGGGGTGTGTGAATATGTGCACACATGAAATAAAGGTATTTCCATATGCAGGGCAGTGAATTAGGCCTAGACGATGTAAGAATTAGAATGAGATGGTAGAATCTTGAGGTAGTAGAATGAATGGTACCACTTTTAGGTGTAGGTGGAGATAGAATCATGTTTTAACCCCGACAGCTGCTTTAAAATCTTCCCACAAGTGGGAAACTTGCTTAGGACAGAGCAGGCTTCCTTCATGATGTGTTGGTTTTCTATATGCAGGGTGCTTTTTGTGGGGGAGCATTCAAAAATGACATCCCCCACCTGTAGCCTGAGGAGGCAGAGTCCACTTCACCAATCTAGGTTTCTACCATCTCATTGTGCTACGTGTCTAGTCCAGGCCTTAGACTGGTACAGAATATACCTACTTCATTTCTTTCAGGTTCTTTATGTGTAGATATATCTGTCTATTAATTTTTCACACTGTTTTGAATAAAATCCACACCTCAATTATTTTCAGAAACAAATAATGATCCAAATGAACATATCAGCTTCTAATAAGAGGCATCTAATAAGAAGCATGGCTAAATTTAGTTACTTTAGTGCAGAGAATTCCCATTATGTCAGTAAGAATACCTCTGTGTAATTTATTTACAGCTTGGTCCTCAACCCAACCAAAGTTAAAGCACTTTTCAGCTCCTTTGATTTTCAGCATACTTCACTCACCCATTGATACAAATGGGGCTCAAATGTGCTTAACTCTGTCTGGATTTTAGCCTAGTGGGTTTAGTCTGATTCCTTTAAAACCAGCAGGATGTTGGCCGCTGGGCTGAATGGGAGACAGAGGACCCCCCGCCCTTGTTTGGATGTAGCTCTCATTGATTTCAGTGGAACTGAGTTCTATGTAAGCATACTTGGAATTGGGCCGGTTACTTTTGTCAGTTTAGACAATGCTACATGCATTTTCACCTGGAAGTCTTGTGGTCACTGTGGACTCTGTGAGGTGCTAGGGGGCTCAAACCAAGGACTCAGGTGGCAGGGCCCATTACTCCTTGTTCCTCCAGGACAGCTCTCAGAGGGTGTCCTCAGCCCGATCTCTGCTGTGCTGCAGTCCCACCTGCATCGGCCTTCCCCTCAGTCATTGTGGTTGGGAGCTGTCTTCCAAAACATCTAGATGGGCACCAGGTTGGGGAAGGCTAACCTATATCTTGGCCAGAGATGGCACTGCTGTTCTTCTGTCCAGCTGCTGGACCAGGCATAGGGATGGATGGATCTGTACATTCCGGTTTCTCATTTTTCCAGTCTTAAGTTCAGTTCATCCCAAGAATTTTTGGGACATTCCCCCCCCCCCCATCTTTTCCATTTTGGTTCATCTTAAGTATTGAGATTTTTTTAAAGGTTTGAATGAAAATGTGTATACATTTCTGTGCACATTTCTTTTAATACATTCATTTTTGTATGCCATTTTGCCTAATATATACATGTGCTGCAAGCACTTTCCTAATATAATGGAATTGGGAATGTTATTTTCACTAATGCATGCATTTTTGTATGCATTTTCGATGGGAGAACTCCACTGCAAAATTCAGGGAAGTGCAAATTTTGAAGGATAACTGAGTTTCGATTTGCGTATTGGTTCAAAAGTATTAAATTACGGAGGGACTCAACGAATTCCTCCCTCATCTCTAAGGCGGCCTGCTGAACAAATGGTGCCTGGTTGACTCTGCATAACTGCTGTGCCAGACTTGGTTCCTCAGTCTGTTCACTTTTCCCTGAGTGAAGCTGCTAACTGCCTGGCTTGGCCTCCTTGCTCTGGACTCTAACAACAAGCCATCTTTGATCATCTGCCTCTGACCAGTTGGATCCTTCTCTGCTTGCACTTGGACCGGGCCTCCAGCCAGCCCTAGACCTTACAGCCTGTTGCTGAGCTTGGCGTAGACTTGACCCACTCAAGCTCACAGTGAACACCAAAAGATTTGGATTGTTGCCTAGCAGCCTGCTTTGACTCCACAGTCCCCTCTCCATTTGTGTTTTCTGGGTGTGGTAGGCCATTTTTAACTTTTATCTAGGTCTAGGAAATAGTTTTATATTGCACTTTGACTCCACAGTCCCCTCTCCATTTGTGTTCTCAGGGTGTGGTAGGCCATTTTTAACTTTTATCTAGGTCTAGGAAATAGTTTTCTTTGCACAGCTCTCCAATTATCGAAAAAAATGCTTACAGTTTACTACTGTGGTAACAACTGTACTCAGCTGATGATACTACAAACCTCCCCCCACCTTTTAAAAATGCACCTGGCCAGAAGTGCTGCTGAAGTCATTCTGTTTGCCTCTGCTGGGGGGGGGGGGGCAGGGGGAAGCAATGTCCATATAGCCTGATGAGGATCTGGCCTGGAGTTTCTTTAGGCATACATGAAACTGCCTGCAGGACCTCATTTGTCACTAAAAAGCCAGTCTTAGCAATTTTCATCAGACAGCATGGAAATTAATTAGTCCAATTTTATGGAAATTACCTCATTATAAGTAACTTCAGCTGGTCCATTCATGAAGCCCTTAAAAAAAAAAAAAAATGAGAGCTTTGTGAATTGGTGCCAGCCCTCCACAGATTTCCTTTTTTTTCTGATATATTGAAGTGTAACAGGTGTGCCATTTGGAAGGGCTGACCCTCTCTGACTGGGGTGGACACGTAGCTCGGATTCCATTTTCCATTCAAACTTAAATAGCAAAATGAATTATTTTAAGCTGCTTATTTTTGTGAGGCTATATATTGCGGTGATATATTCTTGATCGGTTACTATCCATTTTCCATTATCTGGGCTCTCACGTGTCTCATTTCCCCACTCATCAAAGTTATGACAGTGAGTGGCAAAAGAAAGTGTTACAACAGACTCTAGATAGGGACTTGCCAGAGATGGATAAGTTGTTAGGGCTTTTCACACAACAATTGCACATAGAATCAACACATGGGAGGAAAGAGGAATTGCTGTTACTGGCCCCTTGACCTTTATGCTTTGATCCAAACATTGGAACAGCCTATGAGTCTAGGTTCTGTTCTGATCTTAGGATCAACATGTGAAGGTCAGGGACTTCAACCTTTGCCCCCTCCATGCATGCATTCTGCACACAATTTTTGTGTGAAAAAATGTCAGTGATCATAGAATAGTAGGGTTGGAAGGGGCCTATAAGGCCATCGAGTCCAACCCCCTGCTCAATGCAGGAATCCAATGATGGAACGTTTATATAGGCAGAAAATGTTAGGCCCATCTCAGCACAACCCTGTGCTTGCAAAAAAATTCTGACTGGATGCACCCACCACCAACAATGCTGCTGTTTGTATGGTCACTTATGAGCAGTGGATTTAAAAAAAAAAAAATCAAGCTGCTTTCTTTGACTTCATGTAGCTATGCATTGACCCCATTAATCTATAAGCAAAGAGAGTGATGTGAGTTATGGAATTATATCATGGTGAGGGATTGTGAAAATGTAAAGCTCTAGACAACACTAGGTCATCCATTTGGATTTAGAGGCAAATTGGGATATGATAGAAATATGGGGTATATATCTCAGACAGTATATAGATAGTGGAGCAATTGAACAGGGCCATTAACAAAAAGAGAAAAAAATAGTGAATCTCCAACAGTACGCAAGCAAGCCACTTTTCCAACTCTCCAGGGCAGATTTGGGAGATAAAGGGGGAGTGGGAATTTGATCCATCAGAGGTGTCCTTTATACTGGAGGAAGAACTCTGACCCATTATGTTTGACTTCTGTGTTTTCTGATGAGCTTTTCCTGCTTGCCTTCATCCATTGTAGACAAGCTCATTAAGCCACTCTGGACTGTTGCATAACTTTTCTGGAATGGTGTTTTAGGCAGTGTGGGGGTTGCAATAGGAAGGAAGCCTTCACAAGCCCTGATACACATTCCCAAGTTCCTTGTATGGCCCTTTGCATCCTCCCATGAGGCTGGGACTTCAAGTTATGTTGCTCCATGGGGAGATCCATCTTCATCATAATTGGCCACAAACTCTCCTCATCTGTCCTCAGTCCACTGTGGTCATCCAGCCATTTTACATGGCAAATATAGAGAATTAGAGTATCGCCATAGGAGGGGTTTGTTCAGCATCACATTTCAGGTATTTCTTTTTATGCCTTGAAGAAGAAACATCTGTCAGAATGTATTTTCAATGTATAGTTTGGGGCCAGCTTGTAATTAAGTATAATTTAGATTTCAGTTATATAAGACAACTGAAATCTAAAGTTGTCTTACGTAACAACTTACGTAAGAGGGGGCAGCGAGTGTGCATATGAATGATGGGCGATAAGAAATCTCTCAGCGTTTGTCTTTTCTATAGCCAATGGCTGCCTTTAAAATGCTGCTGCTTTAGAAGTTTCAGAGCCACAGAACAGTGATTTGGTGGCCAGGAACTATTTCTGTCACTGCATTCCACACATAATTGATTCATAAGCATTATGGGAATAACTTGTATCTGAGGTTAGACTGTGGAGGTGAGTGCATTTCCTGAAGTAAACATGTCCTTCTCCTGGAAAGGCTTTGAACAAATCAGATTTTCCTGTTATTTATATGCCTTGAGTTGCTGCCTGCTGTAAAACTGAGCACACAGTGGTGCGATACGCACATTTCTACTAGTATAGGGATGTGTGCAAAATTCTCCCAAATTTAAACGATCTTGTTTCTAGGCATTCTTCCATTTTTTGGATCTCAGGACTCTGTTCTAAGCACCGCACATGCGCCATTTCCACTTTTTTTCAGTTAGTGTTCCCCTCCCCATACAGAATACATATTGTGTGTGTGTGTGTGCGCGCGTGCGTGCCTGCGCATGTGTGCACATGCATTGATTTTAAGACACATGTCACAAAAAGCAAGATTCCTTTTGGCAGTGATCTATACAATCTGCATATGCACACATGCGCCTTGGTAACTTGAAAAGAAAAAATGCTGTGAGCTAAAATTGCAACATGCACAGGTGCTAATAGATAAATTAATTGTAGAAAGTCTCTGATTTAAACCTGAAGGAAAAATTAGCAAGTCTTAGGGCATCTCAAACTCACAGAAAAGGAGAAATCTACTCACTCTTAATTTCTATCAGAAGAACACCGAGGCTTCCACATGGTTATTCTGAGTAGGAAATACTGCACAAAAATTCTAAGCCTCCTGTAACATCTAAAATTAAAACCTCTTCTGCAGTCCTTCCCACCCATCCATCTGATCCAAATAGCACCTCAAATTCTGTAGGTTCTATTATCCTCACAACCTCCCTGGGAGGGGAGTGATATGTTAGCTGTTGCGTAGGAAGAGAAATGAGGTACAGGAAGAGATTAAATAGCTTTTCCAAAATTTGCACAGGACGTTTCTGGATGTTCAGAGCATTTGTAGGTGGTTAAGCATCCCAAGACTTTCTCCACCTTCTCCCAGACCCACAAAACTGTATTCATGCTATATAGGAAGAGGCAGGTAATCTGTGACTCATGTTGTTTTTGAATCCAACATTTTAGAGATATTTTCTTTTGGCAATTAAAATAGAAAGCACAGATTGCCTAGGCATAAGGTTTTTTCAAATGTTCTGAAACATTAGTTCTTCCAAATATTTGTGAGAGCGTTTGTGAAACATTGCCCTCTATTTGCAACAGTGTTTAGTATACACACACCAGTTGAGATGGCAAGAAGAAGAAAATGATGGGGGAGGACTCTGTAAATATGATACGTTACTAAGGATCTGGGTGCAGTTTCTTTTCTGTGATGCAGCAGATTAGCTAGGCAAGTGAATACAAGAAGGTAGTTCTTTTAGGCTGCAGTCAGGGGGCTTTACTTTTGAGTAAAGGTCTTCAGGATTACACTGCATGTACTGAAAGTTGTAGGAGCAAAGGGAACATGGTGAAAAGGAGTCTTCTTAGGTGTGTTGTGGCAGAAAATTGTCCCAAGCTGTTTTTGTTAAGCAGCATTAACCATTTCCCCTTGATAAAAAAGTAATCTCGGAACACATTAGCACCATACCCACATGCAGCTGTCTTTTTTCATTTTTGGATTTCCCTCTCCCCCTACAGCTGTAATAGATCCTCTCTCTTTGTATCCCAAAATAACCTTGCTAAAATCACTTGACTGTGTGGGCCAATAAACAGAACTAAGCGAGCATCATGAGAGACAGGTTGAATATATTTCGACTGAGTTGTGCTTGTGATAAACATAGCTGTGTGATTATTTCCCCACCAGCAAAGCTCACAATTCACATTTTATCACCGCCCATTTAATTCTTTAACACACGTTCAGCAGCTAAGCACTGGCCATAAGAGACTGAGTTGTGCTCCGCAGCAATCACACAGCCACAGATATAAGTGTTTATTGATCTTAATAAGAAAGGAAGGAATGTCAATATAACGTCTATATGAATCTTACTTTACCTTAGATATAATTGCGTGTGTGTCCCCACCTCCACGACCTGAGTTCGATCCCAGTGGAAGCTGGTTTTCAGGTAGCCGGCTCAGGTCGACTCAGCCCTCCATCCTCCTGAGGTCGGTAAAATGAGTACCCAGCTTGCTGGGGGAAAGGTATTTAGGCCTGGGAAGGCAATGGCAAACCACCCCACTATACAGTCTGCCAGGAAAACTCCGAGGAAAAACGGCGTCCCTCTAGGGGTCAGTAATGACTCGGTGCTTGCACAAGAGGAACCTTCCCTTTCCTTTCCCCACCCCCTGGCCTTTGTATTTGATACTAAAGATGACTGTTTCATGTTGGGATCAATCATATAATTAATATGGCATATACATTGTTTTGTGATGCAGTATTTAGACAACAATTGGACTAGCTGACGTTGTAAGATTGGTTCTGTATCCATACTTTATGTGACTTGAAGGCACATGGCTGGCTGGGGGATGCTGGGAGATATAGAACTTTTTTCTGTCTAAACATGCATAGGATTGTGCCCTGAATGTATTACCTTGATTCACTGGTACTATTTTGCCATGTTCAGCACTTCCCAAGTGGTGAGAAATCCAGGGGCCACTGGGTTTATTTTTCTTTGTACACTTAGTGATTGGCAAATCTGTCTGTTTCACTTTCTCCTGCATTCACTTAAAAAATAAATAAATCTCAAGTTCTTTCTCTACTGAATACGAAGAACTTTGCAAATTTTAGGAAATTCTTATCAGAAACCAACTGGAACAAAATTCTTACCCATCCCTACTTATGGTGGCTTTTAAATATTTGTTAGATATACAAATACATGAGAGAGCATAGTGGAAGTAAACAAGACCTCTTACAAGTAGGTAGCACAGCGTCACTTGTGCAGCCTCTCAAGGCGGCGCCTCAACTTTTACTAACTCCAGCTAAAAAATCCCAGACCAGCTCCCTGTGTCTCCAAGCCCAAATTCAAACTGCATACTTGCTCCAAACTGTTCCCTCACCTTTCTAAGCTGGAGGATGTGTCACCTTCCAAAGGCTGGATTCCAGGCTATCAGGAAAACAGATTCCCTGTCATTAAGCAGTATTAAAGCCATTTATCAGCTGTGCATTTGCAGGAATCAAAATACCCAAATTGACGACAGCATTGTCTGGGTTCCAAGTGATGACAACCCAGCTTATCTGTCTGGCCTGGCCACCAGGAACAAGGGCAGTGAGCCCTCCAGCAGCCCTGAGTAGGACAGGAGAAATGTGTGGTTGACAGCAGCCAGCACCAGTGCAGTTGCTTGAGCTGTTATCATGGTGTCTTATGAGAGGGCAAGTTCCTGGATCACACCTGAGTGGCTTGCCAGAGTTGTTTCAAGTGGGAGGGAGGAGGCTGAGGAAGAAAGTGTTCGGCTCTCTCACCCACTTCAGTCAGGGCCAGGATTGAGTTGGAGAAAAGGAGAACAAACATACTGCAAACCCCTCCCCTTCTTATCTGTGGCCATGGGAGATGTCCCTGAGTCAGAGGGCATATTCCACAGTTCCACTCTCTGCTCATACCCTAGCAACTTAGTCCTTGGCCCCTTGAGTGCTGTTTGCATCTGGAAAGAGTCTCATGTGCACATGCAGGTGCACCGTTCCTGTCCGCCTTGCAAGCCCCATCTCTGGTGTCTCATTAATACATTCTGGTTGAAGAATATCTCTAAATCTTATACACAATTCATTTTAAAAGTTCATATGAGCACTTTCTCACCTATGTAATACAGACTAGTTATGTTCACTCGGTACAGCTTCCAAGCCAATTTGATCATGCTAATTGGTCTGTAGTCAATTAACTTGTATAAAAGCCATTTTCACAGGGCCTTAAATTACATCAGTGGCAGAGCCAGTGCTAACAAAGTTAACAGGCTGGTGTGCTCAAGAAAATGAGGTATATAAGGTCACCAACTCTGATTCTATAGTGCTGCAATGGGGCTGTTTTCTTGCTCAGGTCTCAGCCAGTCCCATAAACCCCGGGATATATATCTTTGAAGCATGCAAGTACGTGTTCTTTAAGTGATTCCAGAAAGTGCCCACTGATGCAATTTGTACTTCTGTTTAAAAATCCTAATTAAAACAATGATCAAAGTCCTATTGCATTGTCTTGAAATAAATTGGAACAGGCTGCTCGTTTGTGAGAGGATGAAGGGGAAGATTTATTTATTCGGTTTTTTAACTGTTGGACTAGCCAAGAGCATCCCTGGGCTAGCAATCCCCTGGACTTTTCTGAACTATTACCATATGTTTTCTAACTAATTAGGCATCTTACTGGTTATAAAGCTATAAAGGTAAATGAGGTAATAAGAAAAAGTTTAGGATGCCCTGTAACAGTGCCATCTTTTAGGTCACAACTTCCCCAGTGTGGCCCACAATTTTAAAACAGCATAAACTAAGTAGATACATGATAACAGTTTCACTGTTTAAACAGCAGTTTAAAAAGCCCAGCACACTACAGTTCAACAGAAGAGAGTCTTCCGAGTCCCTTTAAAGCCCAGTACAGATGAGTTCCTTCCCATCTACCTCCGTAGGGAGAGAATTCCATAGGTGTGCCCCACAGTCCTACCCGGGCCCAGTTAGGCGAGCCAGAAGGACACCATGGCTGATAGTACTGAAGAGATATCCAGGAGAAACCATAGGATGCACTTTCTCTGTCCATTTCCCAGTGTAAGTCTTCCACCAGGATGACCAAGGCACTTTCTGTCCCAAAACCAGTTTAAAAGCCAGATTAGAATGGATGTGAATAATCAGTATCATCCAAGACTGCCTGGAGCTGAAAAGATAGCCACCCACTCTAGGACCTTGCTCAAGAATGGTAAATTTGACACTGGGTGGAAATTATTCAATAGAGAAGGACCAAATTTGATTTCTTCAGTCAATGTCCTGTCCTCAAGACTACTCAGGATGCACAAGCTGAAAAGTATCCATCATCACAACATGACCAGCTGGTATCCTGTCTGCATCCATCTCTGACTCGGTAAGAACTATGGCATCCAAGTTAGAATGGACGCAAGCAATTTTATCTGCAAAATATAATGCAAACACAGAAAACACAGAAAGAAGAGATTTAATAAAATCCATACACACCTAGCCTAGGTGGCCCTTTATTCATTCATTCTCAGCCCCAAAGAGCCCCCGATGTGGCTTACAAGCATAAATTGAAAGAACAAAACAATCAATAAAAAATCAAAAAACCCAGCAAAGACAGAGTCAGCAACACAATATCCTAGAATCTCAGAGGGGGAAAAGAAATCAAATCAAACCCCAAAGCACTGAGAACAAAAATGTCTTAACAGTACACTGCACCAGTAAAGACAGGGTGAGCCAATCTGCCTTCCCCAGCCTGGGCACAGCAATTGAGGAAGCCCTGTTCCACCCTCCAGCTGCATTTTGGATGGCAGTGGTATGCAAAGCAGGACCTCTGCTGATGACCGTAGTGGAAAGGGACGGTTGTGTGACCAAAGATGTTCCTGGATGTCTCTCTTCCACTCAGTTTTCCATCTCTTAAAATGGGAATGAAAACACCTATGCACCTGAGAAACATTTTAACAAGGGTTGTCAACAGTTCTGTGTTTTTAAAAGTGCTCCTTTGTCTATGATTGCTGTACTGCAAAGTGAAAGAGGGGGCATTTGTATTGCTTATCTTTTGTGACCTACAGAATGCTCGTATATATTACACAGACTGGAACTAGTCTTCTAATTTCCCCGTCTTACCTTTCTCTACTTCATTGGCCCCTGCTTGTGTGGGTGGGGCATGTGACGCATCCCTGATGTTTTGGGGGAGGTGGGAAGCCCAGGACCAGTACAGCAATCTAAATGAGTTTATTTGGATTAATGTCCCTTCCTCTAGCCTGAGGATGCAGACAGGGTGCTTGGGCAAGCCCCCTCCTCCTTCTCTTCCTCCTTTCTTCTGAGAAGTTTATTTAAATTGCTTCAGTTTTTAAATCATTATATAAACTTTTTAAGCCACTTCAGAGGCCAATATTGGCAGAAAGATGAGGTATCAATACTTCAAAATAAATAAAATCTTAGAGATGGAGCTGCTGCTTTTAAGAAACATTTTGTGTGTGTGTGTGTGTGTGAGTGAATGAATGAATGAATGAATGAATGGTTTGTACCTTTCAATTAGGATTCTGTATTAAACCTGTTTCTTTAGAGTAGGGAGTTCATTTTGTTTTTATTTTCCTGTTTTGGTGTAAATGTTTCTCCATGGTTATGCATTATTATGTCCAATCTACTTCTTTTTCTTTCATTTGCTTAAAAAAATCATTTCCCTTTTATTTGTACTTTGTTTTTTCACTGGTTATCGAACACCCACTTCCCACTAGTTTCCAAAGCTTTTCCTGTGTGGAATCTCTTTCCATCTGATTATCTTAAGGTGCCCCTGATGTGATGTTGATGAAAAATAGGCAGGGGGCATATAAATTGAAAAAGGAACATTAGGACTAAACAAAAATATATGAGGATTCGACGTGTGAAAAGAATACTTAGTGAATAGTGATCTGCAGGCATTTATGCTAAATTTCCTTTATAACATTAGCATCAGGACAAGTTACTTAGTAACCAGTTATACAGACAGTTTTGCCCTGATGACATTGTATTAATGGATGATACAGAAACTATACATCATGATAAAGAACCAGAACCATAGACTGTATTTTACACATTGCGTCAACCCCAATGGAAACCTCCCTAAGTAACATGACAGGGATCTTGATGTCTTGGATCATATTGGGGTTGCCAATATATTTCTAGTAGGGATGTTGCAAACAAGCAATCGGGGCACTCATGAACACACACTTCCCTGATGGATTACTCAGGAGAAAGATCAGAGCAAATCGGGCTGTGTTCACTCTGACGCTCAAACCTCCTCCTCTCTTGTTCCACCCCAGCTGCCCTTCAAGCCTAGTTCAGACAGGCAAAGACCAAAGCAGAAGACGCTGTGCTCTCCAGGGACGCTGAGAAATAGGTTCCTCCTCAACATATAGAGAATTTTCTCTTGCTGGGGATGCTGAGACTTTTAGTCACTACCAGCCTGGTTTCTTTCCAGAGAAGATTCATCACCGGGGACAGGCACACCTCCATTGCCTCTGCCTTCTCTCTGACCAGGGTACGTTTTATGGAAGACCCTGGAGTAGGGGAAGGGGGAATGCAGTAGACAAATCCTGATGCTCTGTGGGAATTTCCTGCCAGAAGCCCTGGTTGATGTCTGGAATGAGGAAATGGCCCAGGCCAGGTGGTCGTCACAGTTGCACCCAAGCAATCACCCTCTCTCAAAGGGCTCCTTGGTTTGACTCGGAGCTTGGAGCAATGAAATAACTGGCTCAATGTTGGAGAAAAACCAAAAACGAACCTGAGTGAACACAGGATAGAGACCATTTTATGGCCAATTCTGGGGTGGATTATACATCTTCAGTACCATTGTGTCAGCCAGTACAGCTGAACTGAATGGTGTGGGGATTGTTGCAACTAGTCCCTGAAGTACTGAAGAGTCACCTTCAAAAACTCACTGTGATCAGTCTGCAAAGCACTTTGCCAATAAAGTTGCCTGCATCTGTTCCAGCTCGGGTTCCACACTGAGTGCAGGATCTGTGGCTGTGACTGAGTATCTTCGTATCCTAATTTGATGGATAGGTTTCAGCTTGTTCAGCCTGAGGTTGTGGAAGTGTTTCTTGGAGGACTGAGGCCAGCCACTTGCATGGTAAATCCATCTTAGTTAATTAGGAACAGTGATGGGTGACCTGACAGCATCATAATTTGTAATGTTCTTGCTGAGTTATGAATCCATTGGAATAAACTTGGACAAACGTTTTCTGTTATTATGAGATTTTCGTATTGAAAATTGTGTGTGTGTGTGTGTGTGTGTGTGTGTGCTGTGTATCACCAAATTGCATCTCGGGACCATGGCATGCATAGGAACATGGGAAGCTGCCTTACAATGATTCAGACCACTGATCCATCTAGCACTGTATTCTCGACACTGACTGGCAGCAGTGGCTCTCCAGGCTTTCAGGCAGGATTCTTTCCTAGCCCCACTTGGAGATGCCTGGGGCTGAACCTGGGACCTTTGAATGCAAACCATGTGCTCTGCCACTGCCACAGAGCCTCCCACCCAATGCATCATTTGGCATTGTTTTCCGAACCTGTGCTTCACAGTGTCATCTGTCATGGCACAGCCTTCTCTGAGAGGACCCATGACAAGTGGAAGCCATGGCTCCAGAGGCAAGCGTCAAAACCCAAATTGCCTCTGTCATTCATAGCAGGACTCAAGTTGTTGTTGCTGTCAAGGACATGAGTAAGGGTTAAAGTAAAATAATTCTGTACACATGTGCATTACAAATGGAATGGTTTCATTTCATCCTCAAAGCAAAGGGTTACAGCAGGGGTGAGGAACCTCTCTGGGGCCAGGGACCAGATGGCCCCTAGAGCCATCTGGTGGGTCAGATGATATCAGAGGGTGAAGCCCCTCCCTCAAAGCCCCTCCGCTGGCCTCACCAAGGCCCACCTCTTCCACACACCCATTTTCCGTTGCTCCATGCCTCCCTCTGAACAGAGAAAAGGGCTCGGCTGGCACTTGGAGGAGCAGCTCCTCCAAGCATCAGCCGAGTTTAGGGATGTCGTGGACATCTGGCTGGGGCTGAGTCATCCAATTTGGGCAAGAGTGGGGTTCCCAGATCCCCTGCCAAGCTGCAAAATAGTGGCTCGGCCTTTTTTGTGAAGGCCGATTTTATACAAATGGTGGCCATAAAGTGACCATTCATGCAAGACTGAAGGCAGAAATGACCATTTACATCTGTAATCTTGCATAAATGGCTGCTTTAGAGCCACCATTTGTGTATAATGGGTCTTTACAAAAAAGGCAGAGCTGCCATTTTTACACAAAATGGCAATTCAGTGAGGGATTAGGGCGGCCAGCCGGTGGGGGGCCAGTGAGTGGTGCGTGACCCTGTAAGGCCTCGGGCCTGAACCAAGCTATCAGTAATTTTAGAGGGGCTTAGATGATCATAATGCTCTCTGACTTTGGTTCAGTTGGCAGGCTGTTTTCACTAACAGGCCTCTTGATTTACCAGGATGAGTCAGAGGTTGATAGTGCGGCCTTAGTGCATTCCATACTAATGAGCTAGAGTGTCTTATCAAGATGTGACTGAGAAGTGAGGCTTGTTTGCCTTAAAGCTGTAGGTGACTGTGCTGGGAAAGTTTCCTTCTGAACAAGCACTGTTAGTCTATGCTGGGAATGAACACTAATTAATGCTTGCTGTTGTCATGCTGCCTCACTGCTAACATGGACGGTATAAAACCCATTTTACCCCATGGCTCTGGGTTCAGAGAAGCTGTCTGATCCAGCCATTGGGTACGCCTGTGTGCTGTAAGTTACTCAATAAAGTACTCCTTGTAAGTAAACCTGGATCTGATTTATCGCTATCTTGGCACCTCTAAATTAAGAGTTTGAAGCCTACTGCAGGGCAATACAGACTCCAACCACGTTGCATTTACCCATCCCTAGCCAAATTGCACAAGTGCTTCATTGACACCACTCATTATCCTGATGGGGATGGCATACAGCACATGGAGGAATTCAGCTGGCACTTGGAGGAGCTGCTTCTTGAATCACCTGTCAAGTTATGCCTGCTTGCAAGCCTCTTATTGTCCTGCCTGGGATGGTGAGTGATGCACGAAGGAACTCAGCTGGTGCTTGGAGGAGCGCCTCCAAGTACCAGTTGTGCAGGTTGCCTGGGAATCCCAGTGAAGTGGCTGAGTTTGCTGATGGCACCAAATTATTTAGGGTGGTTAAAACAAGAAGGGATTGTGAAGAACTCCAGAAGGATCTCTCCAAACTGGGAGTATGGGCATCCAAATGGCACATGTGGTGGAAGCAAGTGTAAAGTGATGCACGTTGGGGCAAAATCCCAACTTCAAGTAAAGCCTGATGGGATCAGAGCTAGCAGTGACCAACCAGGAAAGAGATCATGGGGTTGTGGTGGACAGCTCAGTGAAGATCTCAACCAGTGTGTGGCTGCAGTAAAAAAAAAAAAAGGCAAACTCCATGTTAGGCATAATTAGAAATAGTGATGTACGAAAGGGACTTACCTGGTCCCACAGCTTGCTTCGCGGTGGGGGGAGGCGCTTCGGTTCTCCCCCCGAAGTTCATGGCGGGGGGGAGGTGCCCCACCTCGCCCGGCCGAAATTCAGGCCAGGGGGGGAGGCGCCTCGCCCGGCTGAAATTCAGGCCGGGGGGGGAGGCGCCCCGCCTCGCCCGGCCGAAATTCAGGCCGGGGAGAAGTGCCCCGTCTCCCCGGCCATGAAAGAAAAAGTGAAAAAAACAACAACCCCGTGATAGGCTACGTAACGATTAACGTAGCCTATCACGGCTAGATTTCCAAAGTCAGCCGTGATAGGCTACGTTAATTGTTACATAGCCTATCACGGGTGACTTTGAAAAAAAAAAAAGTGCCTACGAAAATGGCAGTGCCCATGGGCGCCGCCATTTGCGTTCCTTATTTGGTCCTGGTAGTTTACGTAAAGATTTACGTAGACTACGGCGAAAATAAGGGCAACGCTATTTGCATTGCCCTTATTTTCGCCGTAGTATACGTAAATCTTTACGTAGACTAGCCGGGCCCAAATAAGGAACGCAAATGGCGGCGCCCATGGGCGCCGCCATTTGTGTACACGCTTTTTTTTTCCAAAGTCACCCGTGATAGGCTACGTAACGATTAACGTAGCCTATCACGGCTGACTTTGGAAATCTAGCCGTGATAGGCTACGTTAATCGTTACGTAGCCTATCACGGGGTTTTGTTTTTTACTTTATTTTGTAATGGCGGCGGCGGCAGCCGGTCGGAAGACCGGCCGCCGCCCCCGCCCCCAATGGAACGCTGCCGAAACGCCGCCGGGACCCGCCGCTGGGAGGGACATTCGCAGAAGGTAAGTCCCATCCCGGGGGGGGCGGGGGTTGGCGGAGAATTTCACCGCCAATTTTGGAGGGCCGAATGTGTTGGCATTCGGCCTCCCCGAGATTCGGGGAGAAATTCACAGCCATCCCTAATTAGAAAAGGAATTGAGAATAAAACTACCAATATCATACTGCCCTTGTACAAATCCATGGTGTCACCACACTTGGAATACTGTGTGCAGTTCTGGTCACCACACCTAATATATCGGGATGGTGGAGAATTCCGCCACGGATTTCCCCCCAAAACCCGTGGCAGAACGGCCTCCCACCCCCTGCCCCCCTGCGGAATCCCCCCCAGGACGAAGCTTACCTGGGGTGGATGTTCCGGCTCCGGCGGCGGCTCCGGTGGCAGCTGGTCTTTTGACCAGCTGCCGCGGCCACCATTTACATCCTGCTGTTTGCTGTGATAGGCTACGTAAGTATTTACATAGCCTATCACGGCAAGCCAAAAAACCCCCAACACACAAAAATGGTGGCAGCTACGGCGGCCGCCATTTGCGTTCCCTTTTTTTCTGCTGTTTTAGCCTATGTAAATACTTACGTAGACAAAAAAATGGCAAAAAAAAGGGGGAACGCAAATAGCATAGTG
Organism: Heloderma suspectum; assembly: GCF_057233095.1. Lineage (NCBI taxonomy): Eukaryota > Metazoa > Chordata > Lepidosauria > Squamata > Helodermatidae > Heloderma > Heloderma suspectum. The sequence goes on along the minus strand of NC_139458.1, from coordinate 217,704,398 downwards.
GGCGCCATTTGCGTTCCTCTTTTTTTCGCTGTTTTAACCTACATAAATATTTACATAAGCTATTACAGCGAGAGAGAAAAAGGAACGCAAATAGCGCCCACTATGCTATTTACGTTCCCCTTTTTTCGCCGTTATAGCCAGCCTACATAAAAATTTTCATAGGCTAAAACGGCGAAAAATATGGAACGCAAATGGCAGCCGCTGTTAGGGATGTACGAAAGTGACTTACCTTTTCGCGGATTCTGTTCATGGTGGGGGGGAGGCATTCTGTCCCTCCCCCCGGAATCCTCGACGGGGAGGGAGGTGATCCGGTCCTCCCCCCCGGAATCCTCCACGGCCGGCTGTGCTTTGCTGCGGCTCGGCGGAGCAGCCAGCCAGGCCCAGGCCAGGGCCGTCCGCAGCCGGAATTCCGGCCGTGGAGGGCTCTGGGTAACAACAACAACAACAAAAAAAGCCTACGCAAATGGCGGTGGCCGTAGCTGCCACCATTTGCATACGCGTTGTTGTTTTTTTAGAAAAAACCCAGACGTGATAGGCTACGTAAGTCTTTACATAGCCTATCACGTCTATGGGGAAATAAAAAAAAAGACACAGACTGCAAATGGCGGTGGCAGCCATTCGGAAGACCAGCCGGCGCCTCCGCCACTGCCGAAGCCACCACTGGAGCCACTGCTGTCCGGAACATCCGCCCCAGGTAAGTCTCGTCCTGGGTGGAATCTGCGGGGAGCGGGGGGGCCAGGCCATTCCGCGATGGATTTCAGGGGGCCAAATGCACTGGCATTCAGCCTCACCGAGATCCGTCACGGAATTCTCTGACATCCCTAGCTGCTGTAGCTGCCGCCATTTGTGTACGCTGTAGTTGTAGTTTTTTGGCCTGCCGTGATAGGCTATGTAAAGACTTACGTAGCCTATCACGGCAGCCTGGCTGGACGCAAATGGCGGCTGCTACAGCGGCCGCTACGGCGGCCGCCATTTGTGTCCGGATCAGCCCGTCCACGGCCGGAACTCCGGCTGCGGACGGCCCTGGCCGGCTGCTCTGCTGAGCTGCCACAGAGCAGAGCTAGCCGGGCAGGATTCTGGGGGAGAGTACCGGATCGCCTCCCCCCCCATCAAGGATTCTGGGGGGAGGGACAGAGCACCTCCCCCCCACCGCGAATCACATCCATGAAAAGGTAAGTGACTTTCATACATCCCTAAATATATTTTAGGGATGTCAGCGAATTCCTCCATGGATCTCGGTGAGGCTGAATGCCAGTGCATTCGGCCCCCTGAAATCCATGGCAGAACGAAGCCCAAACGCTCCCCCACCCCACGAAATAGGCCCGGAACGGAACACTTACCTGCTGCCATCCGCGCTGACTTGCCCCAGCTGGTGGCTCTGCGGAATCTCCATGGAGCGGAGCCGGCCGGAGAGAATTTCGGGGGGAGGGACAGAGCGCCTCCCCCCCACCGAGAATGTCACCCTTCGAAAAGGTGACTTTCGTACATCCCTAATATGTGTGTGTGTATTAGAGCTGGAAGAAGTGGAGAAAAGGGCAACTAAAATGATCAAGGGGCTGGAGCATCTCCTCTGTGAGAGAAGAGAAGTTACAACAAGTGGGATTGTTTAGCTTGGAAGAAAAGGAGGGGAAGGGGAGACATGATAGAGGTGTAGAAAATTATGTGTGGTGTGGAGAATGTGGAGAGGGAGACATTTTTCTCCCTCTCTCAAAATACTAGAACCTGGGGTCATCCTATGAAGCTGATTGGTGAGAGATTCAGGACAGATAAAAGGAAGCACTTCTTCACACAGCACATAATTAAACTATGGAGAATACTCAATGCTCTACCACAGCATGTGGTGATGGCCACCAATTTGGATGGCTTTAAAAGGGGGTTGTTGGACAAATTCCTGGAGGAAAAGGCTATCAGTGGCTACTAGTCTTGATGGCTATGTGCTTCCTCCAGTACCAGAGGCAAATGGGCCTTTGTACACCAGTTGCTGGGGAACATGGGTGCGAGGGTGCTGTTGCACTCATGCCCTGCTTGTGGGTTCCTGGTCGACAGCTGGTTGGCCACTGTGTGAACAGAATGCTGGACTAGATGGACCCTTGGTCTGATCCAGCATGGCTCTTATTATGTTCTTATCTGCCATCACCAATCAGAAATAACAGCAGGGATTCCTCTCTCAGCGCAAAAGACAGGGAGCAGCCTTTCTCCACCACTGGAAATCCCTAGTCTTATCTCCAATCAGTGATCAGAGACTAGATCAGGTTTCCTTTCCTCTTCCAGTGCTAGATGTAAGCAGTTTATAAATACAAATAAACAAACCAACCAGCCAGCCAGCCTATGGGGTCTGCATGATATTAAACATGGGGGTGGTCCTACAGGTTTGTGGGTTGGGGTGCCATCAGTATTCTCTTTTTCAGCTGATGCCAGGGAGGCTGTGTAGGTTCTTACTTACCTGGTGTCTGGGCACAGTTATGGATTGGATTGGGCTAACAAGCTGAAGCTTAATCCAGAAAACACAGATGCTGATGCTGAGCTGGAGTTGGGATTGGGATGTTGTTGGGATGAGGTTGCACTCCTTTTTTACAGATCAGATTTGCAGCTTGGGTTGTTCCTGGATCCAGCTTCGATCCTGGATGGCCAGGTGGCTGCTGTGGCAAGGAGCCCCTTATCCCAGGTATGGCTGATGCACCCCTTCCTGGGGAAAGCCCATGTGGCCACAGTTACACATGGCTTAGTGACATCTAGGTAGATTACTGCAACAACAACCTAGTTTTCATTGTTTTTGCCCTGAAAAGTGTTCACATTGGTGCAAAATGCAGCAGCTAGGACAGGTTCTGGCTCCTTTTTCAGACCATTGTTGCAGTTACACTGGCTGCCAGTTCATTTCCAGGCTCACTTCAAGGGGCTGATTATTAACTATAAATCCTGAAATGGGCTGGGGCTAGGGTATTTGAAGAACCACATCTTCCTGCATGAAATTATCTGTCAGAGGTCCTGCTCTGCAATCTGTCACCAGGGGAGGTACAATTGGTGGGTACACCGGAGAGGGCCTTCTTGGTAGAAGCACCAAGACACTGTGGAACTGTCTGGTCCCTTCATTTTTATTGTTTAGGTGGGCAGTAGAAACAGTGTTGTTCTGTCAGTCTTTTAAAATCTCATAGTTGGCTATTATTTAAAACACAGTAAGGTTGCTCTACCAGGGAATTGCTTTCTTTTTAATATATATAAAAATGCATATTGTATTTGTTGTAAGTCACTTTGGGGGCTTTTTTATGGAGTTGAAAGGTGAGATAAAAATGATTAAAAATAAAAATAAACAAACAGATTTTTAAATTAAATAAATAAATAGATAGATAGATAGTTTGGCACATATAAATCTGATATCATTTTCCTTCCAAGGGCTTGAGAAATATGATTGACAGAAATGTTTGAAGACTGTGAGGCCAAAAGCCAGCATTTGCTCTTACTCTCATCATTCCAATGTTAAGTTACATTACATTGTTCACCTGAAATATACTTTCCTCACTTACACAACTATTTTTATGTTTTTCTTTCCCAGTTCTCTATATCTCTTTGTTCCCCTAAACTGTGAGTGGCAAGGAAGTGACTTCCATTTCAGGTCAGGGAGTACTATGAACCATTTTTTGCCGAATGGCTGACTCTGATCCCTCTAGACAATTGTAACATGTTAGGATTTTATTTTCCTGTAAAATGTCCTCTTGTTAGTCTCATGTTTCACCAAATGTATCAGAGATTCTTCCTACTGATAAATGTAGCTCATTCACAGTTGGAAACAATCAGCTACTAATTGGGAAAGGATATCAGCCGGCACGTTGGGAGGTGGCACAGAAGTGAGTTCATCAGACAACGTGTGTTGTAGGTTGGCTACCATTGGTCAAGTGGCAACATGAAAACCGCACATTTGTTTCTTTGGAGGGCTGACATCATCATACTGGGCTGGATTTGAAGTATCCACAGAAAGCAGCATGGAGTTGCCATACTGTTGCAAACTATATTTGTCTTGAAAGTACCCTTGAAAATAAATTGAGGTTACTAGCCCAGATCCAGAAAATGTAATAAAGAGGTCTGCGTGTGAACTGCTGCTTTCATCCTCCCTCCCTGAAACCGCCGCAGCCCAGGACTGATCACAAGCTGCTTCTTAAATGTTAAAGACCTTCAAAAGTAGATTGCTTTGCAACATGGATGTGGGGGTAGCGGGGAGTTGCTGCTGGAGAGAAGGAAAGATGAAAAGACTCTCTGGGCATGCTGAAGTCCATACTTGCTAGATCTTTCATCACTTCTATCACAGGTCTCAAACTGGACTGCATTTAATTATTCTGCTGAGCAGTCTCTCCACCTGGCATTTATGCTTGCTTTTAGAATTCCAACAATAATGGATTTGTTAATTAGAAGAAAATCTGTTGTTTTGTTCCACCTCAGGTTGCATCCTCCTTTAAATAAACAAAGCCTGCCTTGTTTATTTAAAAAAAACTACAATGACAAAAATGAAGAGACAATGGCAATAAATATTTGCGGGGTGGGGGGACCCCTCCGTAGTCATTTCAAAAGTGTTTTGGTGGTATGCGGTCTCTAACGGCAGCTCTGGTCAGGATAAACCTAATCAAGTGAGACCTTCTCGCAAGGGCCAAGCCAAATGTCAGGTCAGGCACAGATCGTGTCTCCTTAGAGTAAACAGTAGCAGCTGTTCATTTATGTGGCTGGATTGTTTGGCTGAGCAGAATTCCCTCGAGACTAATGTAGCCACTCTTATTCTTCATGTTTTTCTAGAAATTTGAAGACTGAGTTTGTGTCACTGTGCCAGAGAAACTTGGAAGCTGCCTTTCATTTCTAAACTTCTTAATATTTGAGAATGCACTAATTGCCCTTGCCTGCTATTTTCCCCAGAATGCCAGCCTAAGAATCTCTCAGAAGACTATATCAATCACTTTGACATAGTTCAGTTTTATCAATGCTTTATAGCATTAAGAAGTAGAATGATGAAAATGGTATTCTAATTTTGTTTACATTGTTTACAAAGAATATACTTGTAAAGGTGATGCAAAATTAATAGCAATTTACAGAGCAGCCATATGGCCTCTAGACAATGTCCCACTGGAGTCTGGAGACGGTGCTCCAATTTTGGAGGAGGAGCTCCAACTGTGAATCTCCCCCTGCCCAGCCCCTCCCAGCCACCTCCGTGGTGTCTCCTGTCCTGGGGTCACAACTCTGACCTTGGGAAGGGAGGAAAAGGGTGTGATGGGGGTGTGACAATGGCCAGGAGGGAGAGGCTGTGGATCTGATGTATTCAATAGCCTCTCAGGCCCTGACCACACCCCCTGTCCCCAGGAAATATTAAGATGTGCTCAAGAACACATCTAAATGTTTACCCCCCATTGCTGGACTGTTTTTTCCTTCATTCATGAATGGAAGAAACAAATACAGGAAGCCCTGCCTCCAGCACATGTCCACCTTGTTGGCAAGCCAATGGGGATATAGGATGGCGCACTGCCTACTACTACTGTATCAGAGGATCCATTAAGAGAATATAGATTTGCTGTCTTAAGAGCTGTGTTTTTATTCATTCTTGAGTGCTGGTGACCTTATTATTACAAAATAGGGACCCTTCAGAAATTCAAAGAGCTGAAGGCAAAGTGGGTAGGGTTTGCAGTTGGGCCAAGGTTCACACGAAACTGGGCCACAGTCTCTCCATATGGCCTCCAGGCCATAGGTTTCCCACCCTGGCTTTAACTGTATAAAAACATAGGTTTTTTGAATCACTGCAAACATAGAAATGTACACTTTTTCCATCTCCACATATGTAAAGCTATTATTGTTTAGTCATAAGGACATACATAAGAGAGAACAAGACATGTCATTCTCATGTCAACTAATTAAACTGCTATGACAAAGAATGGAATAATCTCTCTCCATTAAAGTAGTGGGAGTTAAAGCAACATACACGTTAAAAGTTTAAAGTAATATTGTTGTCTTTGAGGACACAAAAAGTGAAAAAGAAGAAAAAGGCAGTATGAATATGTGGGGTTGGGTCCTATGGGATATGTTGTGATTTGGGAAAAAAGACCAATTGCTGAACACTTGAAAATGACAAATAAACAATGTGAAAAGGGGGAAATCAGACAGTATGCATAGGTTTGGGGGAAGGGGTAAAGGAACAGGAACGGTCCTGTTGCATTACGGGGCATAGTGATGAGGCACTCAGAAGGATGTGACACCAAGCACAGCAGGAATGGGTCGGCCAACTGACCTCTGGATACCAAGATGGGAGCCGTGTATTGTGCTCAAGAAGGTTGGGTACAGTCTTAGGCCAGCGTAAGCAGACGTCCCTCTAGGGGTCAGTAATGACCCGGTGCTTGCACAGGGGGAACCTTTCCTTTCCTTATGCATGTTTAGACAAGGGAAAATCCTACAACTCCCAGCATGGCTGGGGCTTGTTGGGAGTTGTAAGACTTTTTTCTGGATTGTGCTGTAAGAGGGGGAGGGAAATAATGGAATGCTGTCAGCCAGTCACACACACACGTAAATGTGCACGTATGTACCATGCCACTTTGTTAGCATATAAGGAGAAGCCCAAAGACAATCCATCCCATTCACATGTAAAACAAAAGTAGAACCACAGCATTTTGCATAATTACTCCTGTAGGGGGGGAAATGATATTTTGTATATGATCTTGTACATCGCCTTGAGAGGGGTCTACCCTTCTTGACAGCCTAAAAATCATTTTAAATAAATAAATAAATAACATAAATAAAGCAAAAGAATGGAATCAGGCAAACAAATGTGACAGTCAAATGGAGCAAACAGAAACTGATTCATACATCTGTAATTAAAGATGACAATACTTAAAATGAGTCTTATAATATTGGTATGTTACACAACAGACCCCTCACCCAGAATTTTGTACTCATTGTCATATTAACTACCTACCACATCTTTCTGAACAGTCTTTTAAATTGCATTACAAAATCCACTTCTAAATCTAAGATGATAGCATGCAGCTGTGTATGTATGAGGACTTTTCTCCTGTTTTTCTAGATTATTTATTCATTACATTTTTATCCTATTCAAGGTACCTTGATTTTGTGGTGTACAGATTGCACAGAGAGGGCGTATGTGTGTTGGGGTCTGTCTGTCTGTCTGTATTCATTCATTCATTCATTCATTCATTACCTATTTATTTAGTACATATATTTCTTACCTTTCTTCCATCATGGAAATCAAGGAGGTGAATGAACAGCATGGCTTCCCAGGTGGGCTCCCATCCAAGCAGTGACTAGACCCAGACCTGCTTCACTTCAACAAGGCAGCTTCAGCCTGTGTCCTAAGACAGGGGTGGGCAGAAAGTAGTTCTCCAGACATTTTGGTCTTCAACTGCCAGCATTCCTGATCATTGGCCATGCTGGCAGGGACTTCTGGGAGGTGAAGTCCCAGACATCTGGAGATCTACTTTCTGCCCATCCCTGACCTAAGACCATGCCCTGGCCTGTGAAAATATTAAGTTGAATGTGAATGGCAGGTCGTGGCTGAGCAGTCCAGGCTGGCGTTGATATATAGCAAGGATGGGCAACATGTGAACTGCGGGCCATATGAGGCTCCTGTTGCTCCCTGCTGCAGCCCCTCCTGCCCCTGAAAATGCAAAAACAAACAATTTAAAAAACAAAATGGCATCTGAAGTGGCTGTTTGGAAGCCTTTTTGATGCTTTTAGTGTTACCAACAGGGTCAAACAACCCGGAAAACAAGTTACTTTTGACCCTTTTGGTGCTCTGTAGCCACTCTGGATGCTATTAAAAAAAAATATTATTTTTTTTATGAGGTGGTGATAGTGGTACGGAGATCAGGGGAGGTCTGGGGAGCGAAAATGGCCTCTGGAACTCTCAAAGTTGCCCACCCCTGCTATATAATTTGAACATCTGCAGAGGGCTATATTTTCAGCTCTTCTTGTGGTCAATCTTGATTTGGAACACTGCTTAAAGAAACAGATTTGAATTCTGTTTTACTTACACTGACATGGCTAAACATTCTTTATAATCGTAAAATACTTCAGTTAAAATACTTCCATCAGTTCTCCTAGGTAGAAAAGGATCAAGATGCACTGTATGAATTGTAAAGCTTCTGAACTTCAATGGATGTTTTCGAGCTGAGTAAATCTTTATCTAGACCAACCAGTTCAGACCACAGGGGGAACTTTGGTGGCTGAATGTTCTATCATACAAAAAAATTACCTGCACAGAGAAAATAAGCTTGTCAGTGAGAAGAGTTCTCGCTTAATTTTCTCACTGACACTCTGATTTTCTACTTCTAGGGAATTTCAATATGGAGGAAAATTCAATCATGACGATACCCACCAATATCCTGAAGTGGTGGTACAGGGGAGACATGGGTTTACCAATTCAGTAAACCAAAAGCTTTTCTGTGTTTGGGGATCAAACTTGGAAGCAAACACCTACAGATTCTGTTTATCAGTAGGGTGCTTAGATATTGTGCATTCTGTCTCTTTTTGTGCCTGTTGGGGTGCCTTATTAAAATGTTGTTAGTCTGAGTTGCTAGAACTATACTTAGACGGAGAGTTCTAGAGCAGGGATGGGCAGAAGGTAGATCTCCAGATGTTTTGGACTTCAACTACCAGAAGCCCCTACCAGCATGGTCAATTGTCAGGAATCCTGGGAGTTGAAGACCAAAATGTCTGGAGATCTACTTTCTGCCCACTCCTGTTCTAGTGGACATCTACACTTCACTATATTAGCTCCTAATCCCTAGGATTTCTACTGTACTGCACTGACCTTTGCAAAGATCCTTGAAAAACTATGCAACTGTGATGTGCTCACTGAGGCTGGACCTAGAAGCTGTGCTAATTCTAAATGGCTCTTTGTAGAACTCTAGTTTTCATTATTTGAAGTGTTTGAGAATATGTTTCCATAATTGAAATGAGTGGAGCTGTGAAATGTTCTCTTCTGAGACTAGTTTGGACATGCTTTTCTATTTTTCAGAGCAGCAAGAACTTTACACTTGAGTGGCAACAATTTTGGTTCCTTTCCTTTCTTTTCTTTTCTTTTCTTTTTTTTAAATGCAGTCAAACTACAGGTTGGTGGAGGTCACTGAAAGGATCAGTTACAGGATTCATTTAGCCTAAATGCTATGTCTTCAACTGCTGGAGCCATAGTGAGAGGCTGATTGAAGATCTAGCTGCAGAAACTTAAAGAAACACACATATATCATGGAACTATGGAGGAGGAGCATTATGGTTCAATTGTTAAAAGCAGAATGGTCTGTTTTATTTGCAAAAAGCAAAGGTAGATAAGAAAAATTCCAAATTCCATATTAGTGTAATACCTTTATTAAGCCAACTCAAAGGTCACGAAGAATGTGCAAGCAGAGTAGCATCACACAGTCCTGAAGAAGTGTAATTCTAGCAACTCAGACTAACAACATTTTAATAAGACACCCCAACAGGCACAAATAGGGACAAAATAGGATCAGTGATTTACCATGGTTGAAGGCCAGAAGATAATGAACATGCCTAATAAATAAGGAAAGTTGGAGCATATGATACTTTTTCAAGCATGACTAAAATGAATGCAGTTCTATTTTTTTCCTAGTTTTAAATAAAATAAAGTAGATTTTCATTGGAGGAGGAGCTCCATTCTGATATATGTCTAGATCCCTATTCCCAATCATGGGGATAGCCTATGAATGTTCAGCAGGCTTCCCTTTGTAGAGGTTTTGTTTTTAATGATTTACCCTATTCACACCTCCCAAGCCTTTCAGCAAGCCAAGACAAAGTCGCAGACAGAAATCCACACTTATTTATGTGAGTTTTCCGATGTAGCTTATTTGGGGGAAATGTTCACCAAAATTTTGCCTATTAGGGGAAGTGCACACAAAATGTGTATATTTGAAAAAAAAATAAAAGAAGAAGCATGCACAAAGCAGCATTTCAGTAATGTTAAGAGTACATTTGAGTATCAGAGTAGATCCTTAAGTGTATTAGCTCCCTCTCTGTGGAACTCCCTACCTGTCAATATCAGACAGGCACTGATGTTGTTTTGTTTTTGGCACATGCTGAAGGCATTTATATTTAAATAAGGCTTCTTTGAACAGCCACGGTTTTATGGGCATAATTTGATTTTAGATATTTTAAACATATGCTTTGATCTTTTTCTTTTCTTTTGTTCTTCACTGCTTGGGAACAATATCATATATTAGATTTGGAATGGTATATAAATCATGTAAATAAAAAAAAGTATATGGAAAATTCACATGTTTAAAAAATTCACCCCAAAATTGGTACACGAGGGAAAAAACACATCCAAAATGTACAGATTTTTTTTTTAAAAAAGAAATGTATTGGAGGGCCACGCACAAACAGGTCAGAATGAGGTTGACTTAAATAAAAAATGGACAAGCTTGGTGAGACCAAGATTGACAGATTTGTCCATCCCTAAATAAGCCCCCAACATGTGGACAGAAGATGTGACATCAGGGACAGCCCCACTCTCCAAAAGATCTTAACCATAACCTGACCATAATGATAACACCCAAATACAGCTTGTATTTGCTCAGGCTCAAGCAGCGTTGCAATGATTTTTCTAGTTATATTTGCTCCCTTGCTGAATGCTGAACAGGAAGCATGCATACCTGGGAGAAGTGTGCATATTTATAACAAAATGTGACTTGTTTTAATGTCTCTGTCTGATGAATAATAACAATTTAAGAATCCATTAGTTTCCTCTAATCCCAGTGATGGTTTCCTAAATGCATTACTTTTGAGGGAGAAGGTGAATTGCTCTTGTACCTGGCATGAGACGGCCTTAATAATTCTGGCTGGAAGCAATTTTTATTTATTTCCCTATAGGTTTTAATAGATGTGTTCTGTTATAACTAGGAACATACCACTCCTTCATCTTGTCAAAGCTTATTCCTCCTTATATCCGCTTATTGGTGATGGTATTCAGTGGGCTTCTGCATGCAAGGGGCCAGCAAAACCAAAATGTTTAAGTAGAGAATTTCAAAAATTGTTAGATGGTGCCTACATTATAAATATACCAAGGGATGGGTGAATTTTTGGTCTGTGTCTCTTTCATATGTTTCATCCATTCCATTCTGTTTCTGCTTTCATCTGTGATTTCTTTAAAAAATCATCTCAAAATATGTACATATTTTGACAATTTAATGTGTATTTTCTCTCAAATGACAGATTTAAATATATTTAGACTGCTGAGAAGTGTGTCACAATGTTCACAGAAGTGTGAAATCCAGCAGATGGCTAAGTTTCTGTCCGCACATGCATCCAAGAGGAGTGGATCAGGGCATTTCATATAGGAATTCACAAAGGTCGAATTCCTGAAGCATCCTTAAATGCTCCTTTAGGTTCTAGATGAGATTCTTTTCCACTGCTTGCCAAAACGTCTGGGTAGTTTTATCCCGGTTGCTCTCAAACAATGAGATGGGTTTTGAGTTGTGAGGAGACAGTACCATGCATGATGTGGCTTTCATGTTGGGCAGCTGTTTTGCCAAAAGGTTGTTGACTGCAAAGTGTGCTTTTCAACCTGTTCTTCCCTCAACCTTCCTGTACAGGCTTGACATTGACAAGTGAATTTCTGCAATGAAAGCTTAAGAACTAATAGAAAATGTATGCTCAGATCTGATGTTCATTACCCTTAGGGATGTCAGAGAATTCCACCACGGATCTTGGTGAGATTAGGGATGCACAAAAGCCACTTACCTGGTCTTGCAGCTTGCTTTGCGGTGGGGGGGAGGCGCTTCGCTGCTCCCCCCGAAGTTCAGGCCGGGGGGGGCAGGCTTCCCTCCTCGCCCGGCCGAAATTCAGGCCGGGGAGAAGTGCCCCATCTCCCCGGCCGCGAACTTCAAAAGAAAAAAAAAAACACCCCTGTGATAGGCTACGTAACGATTAACATAGCCTATCACGGCTAGATCTGCAAAGTCAGCCATGATAGGCTACGTTAATCGTCACGTAGCCTATCACGGGTGACTTTGAAAAAAAAAAAAAGCGCGTACGCAAATGGCGGCCCCCATAGGGAGCCACCATTCACGTTCCTTATTTGGTCGCTGTAGTCTACGTAAAGATTTACGTAGACTACGGCGAAAATAAGGGCAACGCTATTTGCAAACAGTGCCCACTACGCTATTTGTGTTCCCCCTTTTTTTTTTGCTGTAATAGCCTACGTAAATATTTACGTAGGATAAAACGGTGAAAAATAGGGAACACAAATGGCAGCCGCCGTAGCTGCCGCCATTTGCGTATGCCATTTTTTTTTTTGCTTTGCTTGCCGTGATAGGCTACGTAAATACTTATGTAGCCTATCACAGCGAAGATCAGGACGCAAATGGCAGCCGCGGCAGCCGGTCAAAAGACCAGCCACCACCGGAGCCGCCACTGTAGCCGCCCCCGTCCGGAACATCCGCCCCAGGTAAGCTTCGTCCTGGGGGGAATCCACGGGGGTGGGGCGGGGGTTGGCAAGCCATTCTGCCACGGATTTTGGGGGGCCAAATGCCAGTGCATTCGGCCTCAGTGAAATCCGTGGCAGAATTCTACGCCATCGCTAGATGTCTCTGCTTCTTACTGTGCTGTCTAGGTTTGCCATAGCTTTCCTCCCAAGGAGCAAGTGTCTTTTAATTTCATGGCTACAGTCACCGTCTGCGGTGATCTTGGAGTCCAAGAAAATAAAATCTGTTTATGTAGGCTATTACGGCAAAAAAATAAAATATGAACACAAATGGCGTAGTGGCCGCCATTTGCGTTCCCCCTTCTTTTTTTTGCTGTAATAGGCTACGTAAATACTTACATGACCTATCACGGCAAAAAAAAAAAGGGAGCGCAAATGGCGGCCGCCGTAGCCACTGCCATTTGCGTTCACTGTTTTTTTTTTTGCCGTGATAGGCTACGTAAATATTTACGTAGCCTATCACGGCAAAATACAGGGACGCAAATGGCGGTGGGTACGGCACCAGCCATTTGCGTCCCTGCAGGCTGTCCAGCGGCTGGATGTCCAGCTGTGGGCGGCCCCAGCCAGCGGCTCTGCGGAATCGCTGCGGAGTGGAGCTGGCTGGAGAGAATTTCGGGGGGAGGGACGGAGCGCCTCCCCCCCCGCAAATGTCACCCTTCGAATGTATCATGATGGAAACAAACGTATCATGATGGAAACAAGCCTACTAGGTGAACTTCGAGCTCACATGCTCCCCTACCCTTCTGCTCCTTTGGCACAGCCACAAGGAGCAGTTTGAAAGCTTTCAGTTCAGTTTTTGATTAACTGCAGCTAGGGATGGCAGAGAATTCCGCCATGGATCTCGGTGAGGCCAAATGCCAGTGCATTTGGCCCCCCGAACTCTGTGACAGAATGGCCTGCTGTCCCCCGCCCCCCCGCAGATTCCCCCCAGGATGAGACTTACCTGGGGCGGATGTTCTGGGCAGCGGCGGCTTTGGCTGCGGCTTCGGCAGCAGCGGCTGGTCTTCCGACTGGCTGCCGCCGCCGCCACCATTTCCAGTGTTGTAAAAAAAAAAAAGACGTGATAGGCTTAGGGGTGCACGAAAGCCACTTACCTGGTCTCGCAGCTTGCTTCGCGGTGGGGGGGAGGCGCTTCGCTGCTCCCCCCGAAGTTCAGGCCGGGGGGGGAGGCTTCCCTCCTTGCCCGGCCGAAATTCAGGCCGGGAGGGAGGCGCCTCGCCTCGCCCGGCCGCAAAATAAAAAGTAAAAAAAAAACAAACGCCCCCGTGATAGGCTACGTGACGATTAACGTAGCCTATCACGGCTAGATCTGCAAAGTCAGCCATGATAGGCTACGTTAATCGTCACGTAGCCTATCACGGGTGACTTAAAAAAAAAAAACGCATACGCAAATGGCGGCCCCCATAGGGAGCCGTCATTCGCGTTCCTTATTTGGTCGCTGTAGTCTACGTAAATCTTTATGTAGACTACAGCGACCAAATAAGGAACGCGAATGGCGGCTCCCTATGGGGGCCGCCATTAGCCATATGCGCTTTTGTTTTTTCAAAGTCATCCGTGATAGGCTACGTGACGATTTACGTAGCCTATCATGGCTGACTTTGCAAATCTAGCCGTGATAGGCTATGTTAATCGTCACGTAGCCTATCACGGGGGCGTTTTTTTTTTTTTACTTTTCTTGGAATGGTGGCGGCGGCAGCCAGTCGAAAGACCAGCTGCCGCCCCCGCCTCTGACGAAGACCTGCCGAACCGCCGCTGGGACCCGCCGCCGGGAGGGACATTCGGGAAAGGTAAGTCCCATCCTGGGGGGGGTGTGCGGAGAATTTCTCCCCGAAACTACTTCGGGGGGCCGAATACTTTGGCACTCGGCTCCCCGAAGTTTTGGCGAGAAATTCTCCCCCATCCCTAGATAGGCTACGTAAATCTTTACGTAGCCTATCATGGCTAGGTTTAAAAAAACAACAACAACGTGATAGGCTACGTAAATCTTTACGTATCATGTCTGACTTTAAAAAAACAAACAAATGTGCGTACGCAAATGGCGGCGGCTATGGCCGCCGTCATTTGCGTTCCTTATTTTTGGCCGTCTTAGTCTACATAAATATTTATGTAGGCTAAAATGGTAAATCAAAAAGGGATGCAAATAGCGAATCAAAAAGGGATGCAAATTAGGGAATGACTCCCCCCCCACCATCAACATAATCCGTGGAAAGATGACTTTCGTACATCCCTAACTGCAGCTTGCTGTATTGTCTGACTCTGACAAACTATGCTTCATCTTAAACAGTGCTACCTCCAGATTTTTGAGGGCCTTTTGGCAAGACACCCTCAACATGCCCCCCCCCCGCCGTGAGTCTGCCTTTTCACCACCATTGTCACTAGGGATGTCTGAACTCACCCCCGTCCAGGTTCTCCGGATGCCCACCCAGCCCCTGCTTGACAGTCCCTGGACCACATTCAAGCTCCTCCCATGCTCGGCGAGCAGCCCGCACTCACCCCAGCAGTGGTGACAAACTCTGCAGTCACAATTTAAAAAAATAAAATGGTGACTGCAAAGATGCACAAGTCTTTGTATGCATGAAAATGCACATTTTGCGAATGTGCATATTCTCATGTGTGAACTGTGCATTTTTGTGAAGGTGCATATTTGTGTGTGTGAAAAAATGCACACATACACAAATATGCACCTTCACAAAAATGTGCATTTTCGCATATGTGCAAATATGCGCATTTGTGCAATTGCCATTTTATTTCCCAAACAGTGGCGACCACGGAGCTTGATCAGGCCACCAGGGTGAGTGCAGGCCATTCGCTGAGCACAGATTAGGGGCAAGCAGGGGCTCTGGCAGCGGGGCTTGGGGGTGCAGGCAGGGTGGTTCCGCCAGATTCCCAGACTGAATCGGGTGCCTGCACCATCCCTAATTGTCAGTAACTGCTGTTGCTCTTCATCCTCGTTCTCATCATTGCTCCCACTTGCATGCAAAGAGCCAGTGAATGAGTATGCAGTAGCATCTGCTGCGTCTCTTTCTTGCCATCACCATTGTCTGGAAAGGACGGTAAACCAGCAGGTCGCCCTGGTGAAGAGGAGGAGCAATCCAGGGGGGTTCTTGTCAGTGGGCCTCAGCTGGGGTATGGACCCTGCACATATGTTCAACCAGGCCTACCCTTGGAGCCGCCCCTGATCCTAAACTATGGGTTATGAAGCTGGCTTGCTTTAACAAACCGTAGTTTAGATTAACTGCAGTTTAGAGTTCACTCATTTTCATGTTTCTTAATATCTTGGAAGGGTAACACATTTTGAGAATAGCAACAAAGGAGGAAATGATCAGACCATACTAACTAGGTTAGTATGAACAAAAATTCCAAGAGCTATTATACTTTACATTTTACAGTGTTAAGGAATTGACAATATTAGACAGAGACAGGGATTGTCAACAGATGGAGGTCTATCTAAAATGCAACTAAACAGTTGCAGCCAGGAAACTTAAGACATACAGAAACAAGCAATATGCATTTCCTTTTAGGGTATGCAGGCAATTTCAGATATTTAGTGACTCAATTTAAATTCAAAAGGATGAAGGGGTTTAGCACTTAAAACAAAGTTTTAACACATTGTATTTGTTCACAACCTCCAGGTTACAATTACTTCTTTAAAAGTCTGTTACAATCATTGCAAATCATCATGGAACACAATTAAAACAGTTGATGTTTTCCACTTGCTGATTGGAAGAGAAAATATAGAAAGAGAGAATGGAGCTGTAAGTGTGCCTTAGTTCTCATATAAATCTCAGTGATTTGAAACATCGTAATTTGTTGCCCAGTCCTTGTATACATGGTGTAGACTTTGGATTCTGGAAAAAAGCTAAGGCATATGTAGGAAGTGAAGTATAAATCCCTTAAATTATACTTGTCAGTTATACCTGCATTGAAAATCCTCCCCTCAAATCAGTTTTATTTGTTTATTACATTTATTTATTACATTTATTTATTTATTACATTTATTTACTGCATTGACTACATGTATTTTCATGTATCTATTACATTTATTTATTACATTGATTACATTGATTACATTATTACTTTATTACTTTATTACTTTATTTATTTATTTATTTATTTATTACATTTCTATGCTGCCCAATAGCCAAAGTTCTCTGGGCAGTTCACCAAAATTAAAACCACAAGTACAGCATAAAAACAATATGAAATAAAAAAGCATTTTACAGTGTAAAAGTACAACCAGCTAGGGTTGTGCAAACTCACCTGAGTCCGCCCCATGACACGCTTGCCGGATACCTGCCCGCTGCCAGACTCGGCTGAGGGCCGGCTCGCGCTGGCATGTGAGCCGGCTGGTGGTTCGCAGGAGCCCGGCGAGTGCTGTTGCCACCACTGCCGCAAGCAATTGTGTCTGTGTCCTTCTCTGCCAAGCACCGGCAGAGAGGGATGCAGTTGCTCTCGATGGCAGGATGGGAAGCTAGAGGGAAACACCGCTTTCCTCTTGCTTCCCATCCTGCCGTTGCTGCCGCCACCACCTAGAGGAACTGCGCCCCTCTCTGCTGAGCACTGGCAGAGAGGGGCGCAGTTGCTCTTGGCGGCAGGATGGGAAGGCCTCTCATCCTCCCGTCACCGCTTGGGCAAGGAGCAGGGGCCACCATGCTTGCCTGACTCGGCATGCGCCCAGTCAGGCAAGAGCAGGAGCTTGTGGACTGGCATGTGGGGGGCCGAACTAGTGAGAACCCACCGAGCTTGAGCCCCCAGACGGACACTCATGACAACACTACAACCAGCATAAAACCTAGCAGCAGTGCAGAGATTTAAAATACAGCGACACATTTAAAACAGCATTGCTACAAGACTAGAATGCTAAAATTCCTGGGAAAATAAAAAGGTCTTCACCTGGCACTGGAAAGAGTACAACATAGGCGTCGGGCGAACCTCTCTAGGCTCATTCCACAACCACTCATTCCACTCACTTATTTTCGCCGTAGTCTACGTAAATGTTTACGTAGACTACACGTGCCCAAATAAGGAACGCAAATGGCGGCACCCATGGGCGCCGCCATTTGCGTACGCGCTTCCCCCCCCGAAGTCAGCCGTGATAGGCTACGTAAGGATTTACGTAGCCTATCACGGCTGACTGCAGGGACGCAAACGGCGGTGGCTACGGCCACCGCCATTTGCGTCCCGGCCAGCCAGGAGGATTCGCGGCCAGAGGGACGGGGCACCTCCCCCCTGGCCAGAATTTTGGCCGGTGGGACGGGGCGCCTCCCCCCTGGCCAGAATTTCAGCGGGGAGGGATGGGGCGCATCCCCCCACCCAGAATTTCGGGGGGAGGGACGGAGCGCCTCCCCCCCACCACGAAGCAAGCTGCGGGACCAGGGAAGGGACTTTCGTCCATCCCTACCAGTGGGAAATCAGGAGAGCCTTTAATTTCCTATCATGGCCCTGATCCCAATCTGTGATCAGACCTTGGGTATGGAGGGGGAAGAGCTTGTCAAGTCTATCTTGTCCCCCAATAGAAGAGCAAGACCCAGTTCCTCATCTTGACCTTGGCAGCCTGGAACTTCAGAAGATAGTGAGCATGTGATATTTCAGGTTTCTATAACTAGGATGAGGAGGTGCAGACTGCAATCACCTTAGAGACAAACAAAACAATATTTAACAATATTTACTGTGCTTAAGGATGTTTGGAGAACAATAACTTGAAGAAAACAATTAACATAACTATAAACCAAATATATTCAACTCCCTTTTCAACTCATAGTTTCCTGGGAAGAGCAGTGCTGTTGTTGCTAGACAAACAACAGGTACTTATCCCTGTTCTCTTGTCCTTGGTTGCCTGTCCCTGTGTGAAGGTACACTCTTTGCTGAGCTGCCAACTGTCTCCTTCTCCTTCTCTACCATGCTGCTGGTGCGGGCCGCCATTTGCGTACGCGCTTTTTTTTTTCAAAGTCACCCGTGATAGGCTACGTGACGATTAACGTAGCCTATCACGGCTGACTTTGCAGATCTAGCCGTGATAGGCTACGTAAATCGTCACGTAGCCTATCACGGGGGCGTTTTTTTTAAAACTTTTTATTTCGCGGCCGGGCGAGGCAAGGCGCCTCCTCCCCGGCTTGAATTTCGGCCGGGCGAGGCGGGAAGCCTCCCCCCCGGCCTGAATTTCGGCCGGGTGAGGAGGGAAGCCTCCCCTCCCCGGCCTGAAGTTCGGGGGGAGCAGCGAAGCGCCTTCCCCCCACCGCGAAGCAAGCTGCGAGGCCAGGTAAGTGACTTTCGTGCACCCCAACAAGTTGCTGGCAAGCATGTTCAATCTTCTGTGCATTGTTACACTTAGGGATGTCAGAGAATTCCGCCACAGATTTCAGTGAGGCCAAATGCCAGTGCATTCAGCCTATGGCCGCTGCCATTTGCGTTCCTTATTTTTGGTCGTCTATTTACGTAGACTAAGACGGTGAAAATAAAGGGGAACGCAAATAGCGCCCACTATGCTATTTGCGTTCCCCTTTCTTTTCTTCGTCTTAGTCTATGTAAATATTGATGTAGACTAAGATGGTGAAAAATAAGGAATGCAAATGGCGGCGGCTGTAGCTGCCGCCATTTGCATACGCTTTTTTTTTTTTTTACCCAGAGCCCTCTGTGGCCGGAAATCTGGCTGCGGACGGCCCTGGCCTGGGCCTGGCTGGCTGCTCCATGGAGCCGCCGCGGAGCACAGCCAGCCGTTGAGGATTCTGGGGGGGAGGACCGGATCGCTTCCCCCCCTGTCGAGGATTTTGGGGGGAGGGATGGAACGCCCCCCCCCATGAACAGAATCTGCAAAAAGGTAAGTGACTTTCGTACATCCCTAGTTACACTCTGTATTCACTTCGGGTTCATGTTTATCCAGTCAACCTGAAGATTTGCTTTCCTGTGTCAGTCATTCACCAGCCTGTATTCCACTGGTCTTCCTCCAGTTCTTCCTCCAGAAGAGTTATCTTAGTTTCCAAGCAAAACCTTTCCTCTAAAGCCAGAGCTCCTATGCTACCCTATTTGGCGATTTCAGCAGACAATTCTTCCCTCTCTTGCTGAGCCTGCTGCTTAGCATGTTCAGCAGAGAGTTGAACCATCTCTGCTTCCATGTTCTTCAACTTCTTTTCATTCTCTTTGGCCTGTGCCAACATTTCTACTCTGAGTAGGGATGGTGGAGAATTTCTCCCCGAAACTTCGGGGGGCCGAGCGCCAACGCATTCGGTCCTCCGAAGGTTGTTCGGGGAGAACTTCTCCGCCCCCCACCCCCCCCGGGATGGGACTTACCTTTCACGAATGTCCCTCCCGGCGGCGGGTCCCGGCGGCGGTTCGGCAGGTCTTCGTCAGGGGCGGGGGCGGCAGCCGGTCTTTCGACCGGCTGCCGCCGCCGCCATTACAAGCAAAGTAAAAAAAACCAACGCCCCTGTGATAGGCTATGTGACGATTAACGTAGCCTATCACGGCTAGATTTGCAAAGTCAGCCGTGATAGGCTACGTAAATCGTCACGTAGCCTATCACGGGTGACTTAAAAAAAAAAAAGAAGCGCGTACGCAAATGGCGGCCCCCATAGGGAGCTGCCATTCGCGTTCCTTATTTGGTCGCTGTAGTCTACGTAAAGATTTAAGTAGACTATGGCGAAAATAAGGACAACGCAAATAGCATTGCCCTTATTTTCGCTGTAGTCTACGTAAATCTTTACGTAGACTACAGCAACCAAATAAGGAACGCGAATGGCAGCTCCCTATGGGGGCCGCCATTTGCGTACGCGCTTCTTCTTTTTTTTTTAAGTCACCCGTGATAGGCTACGTGACGATTAACGTAGCCTATCACGGCTGACTTTGCAGATCTAGCCGTGATAGGCTACGTTAATCGTCATGTAGCCTATCACGGGGCTTTTTATTTATTTTTTTACTTTTCTTTTGAAGTTCGCGGGGTGCTTCTCCCCGGCCTGAATTTTGGCTGGGCGAGGCGGGAAGCCTCTCCCCCTGGCCTGAACTTCGGGGAGAGCAGCGAAGCGCCTCCCCCCCACCGCGAAGCAAGCCGCGAGACCAGGTAAATGATTTTCGTGCACCCCTAACTCTGAGGGCATGTGCATCATTCAGGTCCCGCATGTAATCGTTGCATGCCCAAATGAAGGATTCTTTAGATCAGCTTCCATGCTTTGCATCTCCTTCCCTACCTTTTCCAGAATTCTCTCATTGATTTTCTCCATCATTCTTCTCAATTCCTATCTATCCTCTTTTTCATTCAAGATATTTGCCTCTATTTGTCTTTCCACTTGTGCAGGATTAGCATCACCCACTCTTGACTGTACAACACGTATGCAGTCATTTCCTGGACTGATCTGTTCCACTGGACACCCATCTTGTCTATGGCTACTCAGAAGGCTTATGGCATCCTCCTTAAAATCCAAGGAAGGTGTTTCCCTCTTTTGCCAAAGAAACAATTTTAATTATCTATGCATAGCATCATCTTGTACGCCTTCCACAAATCTCTCCTTAGGACGCTGGTCTGTGTCTTGGACCCCATTTGCTTCTGATTGGTGAATTGTTGCTAAATCCTCCTGAAGCCCCACAGCGTATTTCCTCAGGCTTTCAATGGGCTCCTGGACTCTTGAATAAAACCTTTGCTTCAACTCAGACAGGTGCAAGTCTCAAACATATTCTTAAAGATTTGTTCTTCTGTCTCTTTCCGATTTGATGGTAAATCAAAGCACCTCCCTTTTTGCCATTCCCCTCCAGTTGGCCAATCAATATTTCTACTTTCTGCCTTTTAGGCAACTCATGCAACTGAATCATAGACTGTACAGTAGCTTTGAATTCCCCAAACAGTATACCATTTCTCTGCATATTTTCCCCTGAAAACCTAGGTAACCAGGGTGCTCCAAACGAATATGGTAGAATTAATGGGGTTTGCACCCCAGGTGGCTGAATCTGCACCCTGGCTGCATCATTACTGTCGTTGTCACCAGTGGGGTTCATGATGCCTCTGAGCTGATTGCCCCCTGCTTTAGACTCCGCTATCCTGTTCGTGACACCAAATGTGATGTTTCAGGTTTCTATTACTAGGATGAGGAGGGGAAGGTTACAATCACTGCAGAGACAAACAAAACAATACTTAACAATAAACAATATTTAACAATATTTACTTTACTTAAGAATGTTTCGAGAATAATAACATGAAGAAAACAATGAACACAACTATGAACTAAATATACTGAACTGCCTTTTCAACCCACAGGTCGCTGTGAAGAGCAGTGCTGTTGTTGCTGGACCAATAACAGTTGCTTATTCCAGCTTTTTAGTCCTTGGTTACCTGTCCCTGTGTGAAGGTGCACTCTTCGTTGAGCTGCCAACTGTCTCCTTATTTATTTATTTATTTATTTATTTATTGCATTTATATCCTGCTTGTTTTCCTCTTGCATGGAACCCTTCTCCACCACGCTGCTGGTTTCTCCATCCTTTCTTGCCTTTCCACTGTCAGGAGCGCCCTAGCGGCCTCTTTCAGTAGACTCTAATAGCCAACTCAAGACACAGAGGAAAGGATTCTTTTCAAGGCTTTAATCCTTTTACAACTTAATGACTCTTTCAGATGCTAATCACCAGCGACTAAGCAAGGAACAGCAGAGTAGCCTATGCTCCGAGTAGGCAGTTGATCCCCGTTTGAAGGAGAGTCACTTGAAGACCCTGAACTTATGGGCTAGGGAGAGATCCTCCCTCTTTCCCTTGGGTCCACGGGAGTCGGCCGTTGCTTGCGCGCCAAACGGGCACTACGCCTCCTTTCCGCGCCCTCCATCGCTCTTTGCCCCGTTCCCACACTTTCTCACTGCTAGGATCACTATCTATCTCAGGAATGCCGGCAGGTGGAATCTCTGCTGGCTGCTGTGCCTGTGAGGGATGAGCTGGCTGCTCTCCCATGGATTGCTGATCCTCCTCAGAATCAGAACTGCTCTGGGGTTCTATCGGCTCAGTTTCCACCCTGACATCCTCCTCCTCCACTCCCTTTCTGCCTCTTCTTCCTCCGCTTCTCTGGCCCCCATTGGCCTTCCCTTCTCAGACGACATTTTTCTGTCACCTCACCCCACTCCATGCCCCTCCCACTTTGCTCAGCCCACATCCCAAGGCCCTTAGAGGTAGGCATCACAAGCATGGGTGAGCAGGTGCTTCTTTTGGCACATTCAGAGAGCAGCAAAGAGGAGCAGAGGAAGGGGTGTTGCACATTCTCTTGCCTGCTTGCCCTTTGGGTTATATCTCTCTGGAAGGGGCTCAGAGGGCAACTGCAGCACCTGTTCTCCCCCATGAATTGCACCAAGGATCATTTGCTTCCTAATCTCCATGCTCATTTACTTAAATGTACCCGCTAATTTTGAGTGGCACAAAAATTGCACTCAGAGTCTCAGACTCTCAAGTTTTATCTGTGTGTGTGTGTGTGTGTGTGTGTGAGAGAGAGAGAGAGAGAGAGAGAGAAAGAGAGAGAGTGCATGTCTGTTCATGAGACACACACACACACACACACACACAGAAGAGTGGCAACCAGTAAAGATGGATGGACTCACCTGCACCTGCTGAGTGTGGGCGCTTGCTGAGTCACTGTTGCCACCCGCCCCTGCATGCCACACTGCACAAGCCTTGGAGGGTTTGGTGAGCAGTCCGGGAGCTCCCCACACCCACCCGCTCTTCACTGAGAGCCACCATTTTTATGCAAAATCAGGGTCCATAATTTCTGTATATTTAATGTTGTGCAAAATGGTGGCTGTACAGGGCCATTTCCTCAAAATTAGAGGTGTAAAGGGCCCCTTTACGCTTCTAATGTTGCAGAGAGAGCCTGTATGGCTGCCATTTTGTGCAACATTAAATATACGGAAATTACAGAGCCCCAATCTTGTGTAAAAATGGCGGTTCATAGTGAGGAGCAAGCGGCTGCGGGCGCTCCTGGACTGCATGGCACTCAGCAAGCATGTCTGCAAGTACCCCGTGGCTCAGCAAGCAGTGTCCGAGGGGCCGGGGGGGGGAGTCCATTGGACTCCGCGCCACTGTTGAGTGCTTGCAACATCCCTAGCAACCAAGCAGAAGAAACTGCTTGCCAATGATGCCAATGAAAGTATTTTAATAAATTCCATTGACTTTGGGTGCTGCATTAATTTCCTCAGGGTTGTTGTTGTTAGGTTGTTGTTTTATAATTTGGACATTTGTATTAATTTTAATTAACAACTGTGATAATGTAGGATTCTTCACAATATCAAAGTGATGTTCAGACAAGACTTAGTTCTCCCCAGCACTTTTTCTTTTCTTTTCTTTTCTTTTCTTTTCTTTTCTTTTCTTAAAGCCTCATAGCATAGTTAAAGGTGTCACTGGGATCTTAAATGAGGACATGCTGCAGGGCATTCAATAGCCAATTTTGGTTTTTTATCTGAAGAAACATTCTTCACTCATAAAAGACATGGTGAAATCTAATGCTGCCATTTTTTAACAGTTGATGGAATACTTAAGACGTTATTAAGCTATTCAGCATAAACTGTGGGAGGTGTTTGCATTCTATGGATTTAATTCTACTCATTTGCTTGTTCTGCAGCATTCCGTTATTGAGTCATTTGGAGATAATGTGCCACATTGGGAATCAATGCTCTGTGTTTTCACATAATACTAGAGTTGCAGTGATTTTCCACGAAGAGGGAGGGGAAAAAACAAATACTTTGACTACTGAGGCTAAACACACATACACATAAATAGTGGGAGAATGCTATTAAAAGGTACCTTCAGGATGGTAGATAGGAAATGGACATGTCGTTCTGTATGTTTTCGACCCATCCACCTGTACTGGTGGGATGTTTCAGAGATTTTTTAAAAAACCAGTTGCCTATTTTAAGTAAAGAGGGTTTTCTGTTTATTTTCCACATAGAACTGGAATGATTAATTGTGAACGGGTAGATACTTGCTCTCATCATGCTGCTATAACTTTTTCCCCAGTGTTTATTTGCAAAGTGGTTTGAACCTGCTTTGAATTATTGGGTGTATAGAACTCAGGTGTACTGTAAGCAGAAATTTATTTGGCATAAATAGTGTGACTTAATGGACATTAGTGCTCTACACTCCGGGTACTCAAGGAATTAACTGCTCCACTTTGCCTGGAACACTATGGCAGGGAAGAGAACTAGGTCCACCACGTGCCTGCAGGAGCCTAGATATCTCCATTGAGAAGCACTTACTCCTGACAAGGAATTGAACCATTTAGCAGTTCCTTCCACTGGGTGAAATCCAAAGGTGACTATCTGCCAGTGGAATGGACACTGTTGATGGGATGGATTACCCTTCCCCCTACAGTCTCCACGTGCCACTCCCCGGGGTTGGGTGACCCTTCAGAGCAGATTTGGTGGGTATACAAGATGGTGTATGGGGAGGAGAAGTCCAGCTTCATGAACAGAAGTCCACTTGGATAATTTTGGGTATTGCCCAATATATTTCTTGGGATCTAAGTGTTAAATCAGGAAGGTCAGTCCCCAAACCAAGTGTGCCCTTAGAGGGCTGCATGCAGCCCCCCCGCACAGAATGCACATGTGGACACAGTTGTGGAACTTTGTGGGCTCACCCCATGCACTGCCACTGCACTGCCCTGATTAATGTCTCTTTGATGTTAGAAAGCATTCTGTAGTGATCTGGGGTCCTGAATCTGTCAGGTCCCAGTCAAATTATATTCTTTTGGATTACCAAGATGAAAGAAAGCCACATGTGCAAAAGGATGACAGTTTATTGATAGAAAATGGATGCAGAATAAATATACAAAGAAAGCTCACACCCTTCATCAGCCAATGAAGCTGTCACAGCTGAGTGTCTATCTGGGTCCCCAAGACAGATGAGAAGTCATTCCTAGGGCCTAGGGGTGTACAGATTCCCCACCGTCTGTTCCAGTGGGGAATCCGTGGGGGGGGAGGTGATGCGATCCTCTCCCCCCCCCTGGAATCATCCGGAGTGGCTCTGCTCTGCGAGGATTCCGCAGAGCTGCACCAGCTATAGGGCCGCTTACCTTGCTGGCCAGAGCCGTTCGCCTCCTCTGCGCCGATCGCCATTTCTTAAAAAAGAAAGAAAGAAGTGATCGGCAGGATGTGCCCATAGACTTATACGCACATACAGCCGTGAATCTTGCGTAGAAGTCTATGTGTCCATAGGCTTATATGCAAGATTTGCTGCTCTATTTTGCGTATAAGTCTATGGGGACATCCTGCCGATCACCTTTAAAAAAAAGAAAAATGGCGATTGGCATGGAGGAGGCGAACAACTCCGGCGGAAGAAGTAGCTGAATGCAGTTCCACCTCCAGTCCTTCTGGAACAGAGGTAAGTGACGCTGATCTGCCACAGATTCCTGAGGCCAGATTCCAAAGAATCCAGCCTCATTTGAATCCACAGCAGATTTCTCTAACATCCCTACTAGGGCCACAAGTTTCTCCAGGCTGGTAGTGCACATATTCCTCCTTGGAGTGAGACCAAAGAGCGAAACTAGCCTGATGGATTGTGTAGGTCTCTTTCTCTCATTCTCTCTCTCTCTCTGTCTGAGCTCAGGAGCTGACAGGGGAAATGGGGGCTTTCCTTCCCACAGGAAGTGAAACCTATCTCTCTCCCAGGATGACATCACACAGCTGGCCAAAACAGCTTCAAGATGAAGCTGTAACTTACTGCCCTATGTGAGAGGCCTTCCTAATTAACTATACAGCTGCTGATTAGGCCAAACATGTCTCTATACTTTCAAACAGCCTATAGGACATTGTGTAAGTTCAAACCTGACTTCTTGCCAGTTCTTCCAAAATCAAACTCACTACTAGGGATGGTGCAGGAGTCGAAGGAGAGAGTGGGGACTGATGGACACACACACCCCGTCCGGCCTCTCAGACCCTGCTCGCCAAACTGTGGGATGATGACAGTGGTGCCAGGACCTATCCTGCCTCTGTTGGCTGTCAAGGAAGCCCTTGACAACCAGCATGGGCAGGAGTGGCCTTGGTAGTGCCCAAGCACTCTAGCCCTGTCCCCACGCTGCGGGACGTGCTGCTCCAGGATCTGTCCTGCCTCTGCTGGCTGTGAGGGAAACCCTTGACAAGTGGTCTGGGCAGGAGGGGCCTTGACAGCACCCAAGCCCTGTAGTCCTGTCCTCCTCCCAAGGAGGACAAGGCTAGAGCGTTGGGGGTGCAAACTCTTGTGCGCATAAAACACAAGGGCTTGACTGCCAGAGTCCTTGGTGCAGAGAGGAGGGGAGGCTTGCATGGCTCATCGGGGATAAGGGGTGAGCAGGGAGGCATGCTGAGTGAGCTCAGGGCATGCAAGCGGGGCGGGGGAAGCTCATCAAGCTCCCCCACTCCCCGGGCAGAGATGAGTCTGTCCATCCCACTCATTACACGTTCTCTCGCTTGCTCAGATTTATGTGTGGAAAGCTCCTAAGCTCAGGGAGGGACGCTGATTGGCCAGGGTCCCTCCTCGCACATAGGAGCTGTCTGTGTACACATCTCTACATGCAGAGAATTCTTTCTGGCAAATTTCAAGTGGACATTCCCTGGGGGATTGTGGCAGCACTGCATTGGGCTAGCCTGTGAAGCCCCGTGACCCCCTCCATGCGTTCATTCGAGACATGGGGAGGCTTCGGCATATCCCCTTCTTTTATACGTCAAAGATTAAGGCGGCCTTCCCCAACCTGGTGCCTTCCATGTGTTGGACTGCAACTCGCATCATTCCCAGTGAGTGTGGCCAGTAGCCATGCTGTCTGGGAATTATGGGAGTTGCAGTCTAACACATCTGGAGGGCACCAGGTTAGGGAAGACTGGGCTAAGGGCTGGCAGAATTGTGTCACGGATTGGTGCTTCATCACCAGGCACTTTGGTTCTTCTGGAGTGCATAATCCACATATAATCCTCACAGCCACTTCTCACTTTTGTATTAACTGAAGAGGAGTACACACCTACATTAAACACAGAAAAGCCTTTTTGGGCCTATATATCCTACACGTGCATGTGTACCAGTACTACCCGTATGTATTTCAGAAGTATGTCCCACTGAATTCAATGGGGCTTACTCCCAAGTAACTGGCTATGGACTGCAAACTTAATTAGACTGAAGGAGGGGTTTCTGTCTAAAATCCTGCAGAGAATGTAAAATGATCAGGATCTTAAAGCCTGACTGATGCTTCTAGCTAAAAGATGCAGGCATCTAGCAGGGGTGTTATTTGACAAGAAGAATCAGGTAAATTTTCGGACTGAGAGAATATAGTTCTTTTATCTCCCCCACCTCATTTTATTGCATTGATTTATTTGCTCCTTAGGTGAAGGAACTAGCTGGAGATAAAGGACATTTTAATAGTTTATTTTAATGGCTTAACAAACATGATAAAATAACTTCTGGGTGAGATAATCCAGTTCTCTTTCTGCCCTCAAATAGATTTTCTTTCGTAAAGTCTGATGCTGCATGCGTGAAGTAAATCTGAATAATATCCACTACACTGACTGACAGCATCTATTCCAGGTTCTCAGACAGGGGTCTTTCCCAATCCTACTCAGAGATGCAAGAGACTAACCTTGTTTGCATGCAAAGCTTCTCCTCTACCACTGAGTTATGGCCTTTTCCCACTGACTTGAATTGGACTTACTCTCAGTGATGTGGGCTGGACTCTTTTTTTCCCCAGTGCCTCATTTTTTGGTGGATTTTTTTCTATTTCAGAAGTTCATTCGTAACAATGAATGGATGATAACTGCAAATACAATATTAGGCAAGCCTGGCAGTTTCAAAATTGTAATTAATGTTTTCCAGGTGATTATTCCTAGCAAGTATTTGAGAAAGTACACATATGTCATTGAAATAGATACACGTGTCAGGTCAGCATGAAATGGAACTAATAAGTAATGACAGCAAAAACGAAGGTGCCCCAACAACCTCAGTGGAAGAGAGCTGAACTCTCTTGCAATAGATGAGTGCTTGTCACGCATGGTTCTCTGGGTTGCTAAA
Source organism: Heloderma suspectum (assembly GCF_057233095.1). Taxonomy (NCBI): domain Eukaryota; kingdom Metazoa; phylum Chordata; class Lepidosauria; order Squamata; family Helodermatidae; genus Heloderma; species Heloderma suspectum. Next base: position 217,675,945 of record NC_139458.1, on the reverse strand, counting down.
ATGTATTAACAGGTCAATAGTTTTCAGCACCTTTGGTTTTCCCCCTTAAATTTAACCAATGTAAGGGAAGTACATGCTCTTGTCTTTCAGTACTAACAAGGAGGGGTGCTGGAGAAATCTGCTGCAGACCCAAATGAGGCTGAATTCCCAGGAATCTGATCTCTAGGGTGAGTGCAACGCCACAGTGGACTGGCACCCCCTTACCTGCCATGTTCACTGTAGCTTCTGGCGTGGCTCTCCAGCTGTCTAAAAGGCACAATAGTTTAATGGTGGCTGCCATTAGCCTATCACGGGAAAACTATGGTCATAAATTGCATAGTTTATGGCATTTCTGTCCATAAAACACTTCTTTCTATGTAAATTGCAGCAGTAAAGGCCTGGATTTCCCTGCAGCGGACCCCCGCCCCCCCAGACTGGACATCAGGGGGTTTGCCCATCCCTACTAACAAGTATACCAATTTAAAAAGTATATATAATATAACATTTAAATCACATTAAGCATGCTTTCAATTTTTCCCTCACATATTTCAGGTCAAATACTTGTGGATTCCTGGGACAAGAAAATTTACTTTAGGGCACTTTTTAAAGTTTTGAGCAATATCAAACATTGCCCATCCACGACCTTTCTTCCACCGATTCCATTGCACAATTAGTGCCCACCACTTGTGCAATGGAGCTCTCACACTTCTGGGGGCAATGATACATTCGGTAGGCAGGGTGCATTCAGTGGTGATGGAGAGGTCAAAGCACACTGGGGGACCACTGTTAAGGCATAAGGATTGTATGAAGTGCCCAGGCTTCTGGTTGTGCACCCCTGCTTTAGGGTGAGTGCAACGCCGTCTTGAACAGGCTGAACACCTTCTGTCTGGATAGATGATCTGTTAAGCAACAATTGCTTCAGCTTGTCTGGGTCGATTCTCTCTTCATTCACCCTTATCCTATCTATTACTTCACCAAACACTGGTTCAGGACAGCCACAGCCTCATCTTCGTCTGATGACAAAGAGAGATAAAGCTGGGTGTTATCTGCATACTGGTGACTCCTCAGACCAAATATCCAGATGATCTCTCCCAATAGTTTTATGTAGAGTTGCACTGCTGCTTGAAGTGCATCTTTTTCCTTCTCTGGTACAATTTTCACTCCCATCTGAGTTTCCCAGCAGAGGGTCAAACACAAGTGCTCTGCTGTATGGCTTGCATGCTTCCTTCCTTGCTCTCTGCTACCAAGTCTCTTCCTATGCTGTCTATAAAGTGGTAGGTGATAGAATGCCACAGTCTGCACAAGCGCACTGGACACTGAAAATTTGGATCACACACCAAAGAAACGATAAATAGGCAGACCACAAATGTTGATGGATAATTGAAATTTCACCTGGGGCTGCACAAATTCAGGGACAGGTCAGCAAGCAGCACTTGGTCTGTATATTGGGCAGACCTGTATTACCATTGCTGTGTAATGCTATGGTTGTTGTCATAGCAATTCAGGAGCCTCGGTTAGGAGTACCCAGCTCATTCTAGCATTCAACATTTGTTACACATATAGAGTAAATATTGTTGAATTGCAGGAAATGAAACAATAAAGATTTAATTATTCTTTGTGAATGCATCTAGACCTCATTACACACCCATACTGAGGGATAAAATACCAATAGCATTAACAGGCACTAGTTTAACCAAAATCAGTTTGTTCAATTAATTGAGTTAAACCAGTTCAGAATCAATGTCTGACCACCCTTAAATCTGTTTGCATTTGGCCTGTATTGATTGATTAAGACCTTAAGCATGAAAAGATTTACTACTTGCTAAATTTCATGCCCTGAGTAGTCCTATTGATTTCCATAGTGTGCACAATCTTGCATGTGTGGCACCAGTCCAGAAGTACGGTTGTGTCAATGTCCCATTTGCTGAAATGAGAGCAAATTATTGAAATGGGTAATTGAAAAATGCAGTTACATTTCTTGGCAATGTCACAATGAAATGTAACTGACTCCAGAACGGGGATGGTGGTGGGATTTAATCCAGTTTTCCAAGGCAATTTTGAATGAAGGTTTTTTTCTTCATTACAACCTAAGGGAATGTTTCACTTCTTTGAGGTAGGTTCACCTTTGGTTGCTCTTGCAAGATCTCTCTCTAGGTTGTTGCACCAGAGTCCTGGAATTCCCTTCTCATGTAATTCCACCTCTTGTTTAGATTGGGAAGCAAGAAAGTTATGTTTCATTTTGTCAGACACTTTTGGGAAGTCAGTCTAAAGGTAGAGTCTGAGTCTTTGTAGTTGTGAGCTAAAAAAAGAAGGTGGCACAATCCAGCTAAACATAGGACCTCTAAGTCCCACTGATTTCAATTGGAGAGACTAAACACAGGCCTAATTTTCCTCTTGATATCAATCAAAATGAAATAAGTCTACATTAAGAGACTTCGTGTCTACTTTAAGTTTAAGTTGTACCATGGTTATATTTTTATAATTTTTTCAATACTCTCTGTGAAGCACCATATGTAAAACAAAAAGTTATGTATGTATTTATTTATTTATTTTATTTGAAACATTTGTATCCCATCCTATATCATTAAGATCTCAGGGCGGTGTACAGATAAAATAAATTTAAACAGTATAAAACAATGAACAATTTAAACAGCTAAAAGCATATTAAACCATTAAACAAGCTAATACTGATTTAAAAAATCTGAAACAATAAGGGTGCAATCCTATGGCCTCTAGACAGTGGCTAGACAACCAAGGGATTGGTCTGTTCCTGGAGAACCGCCTCCCCACCCCCCACCCTGCCACCCCGTAGGCAGTGCGGATCGTTTCCATGCTCTGCGCTTGTAAGAGCAGCATGGAGCGGGGGGAAAGGGGGTGTTCGTAAGTGCCGGTACAACACTTCCTATGTGTCATCCAGCCTGCCCATCCAGTGCTCCGATGGCACAGCTAGACAGCCGAAATTGGCCATCTGGCCACAAATGCAGAGCAGCTGGAGCATGGAGGAGACAATGCCCTCTGCGCTCCTCCCACCATGCATTGGATAGGCGGCCGCCTCCGAGTTCAGAGGCAGCTGTCTATCCGCATAGGATTGCTCCCTAAAACAATGAAAACAGTGTACAACTTTAGGCAATTCATTTAGCCCTCAAAGGCTTTGGTAAAATGCCATGTTTTAACGTGGCACCAAAATGAGACCAATGTCTGCGCCAATCAGGCCTCCAAGGGGAGGGCATTCCACAACTGGGGTGCCAGCAGAGAAGGCCCTCTCCCATGTCCCACCATAGTTCCTATTGTGTAAGCGGTTGGTTCTGCTTGCGCAAGAGAATCAGCAGAGGCACAGGGGCAATATAGGATATTGACCCTTATTTCTTATATTTTCACAGCAGCACGTTTGCTTAATGCAAACAACCGGAATTTAGAGATTATGATTTGCGATGAATGTTGATGTTGCTTAGTCAAATAAGATCCAGCCAGTGTTAACATAATAATGATTGCAAGGGAGAAAATAGGTATTTAAATATATATTCCTATTTTCCTGGGTACAGCCCTGAATGAATATGAGGGATGGATAGATCTGTCAGTTTTGGCCTTGCTGAGATCGTTGCATTGTTGAGGTCTGTCCCATGTGTTCCATCCTGTTTCTTTCTGTGCATGAGCCTGGAATTTATTTATTTTTAAATAATCCATAGAGAAATTTGTACTCATTTTTCATAACATACACATTCTTAATGCACATTTCTGTATGCATTTTTTGACCAATCAATCCATTGACTAAAACTTCTTTGTGTGCATTTTGGAAATATATACATTTTTCTTTGCACATTTGTGCATATTGTCAAACATTTTTTTTTTTCTATTGTGTGAAATGCCCTGCAAGCTTGGAAGTGTATGGATTTCTAGCTGCAAATTGTGTCTGGGGCTAGGAGGTGCGAATCGAGTAAATCTGTAAACAACAACACACAACAACACCTCAGTGGGGCAAATCTCTCTCTCACACATCCCTAAAGAATACTCTTGCAAACTCTTTCATGATTATTAAGCAGAAGTCAGGTAACTAAAGAGTGAAAACTGGCAAGACACAAAAGTATTCATAGCAGATCGTTAAAAAGTGACCAGAATACCAAGGAATGTTAAACACATGCAGTTCTGTACAGGGAGAGGAAACAGCCTCTGCAGACATCTGGTCAAGGAAAGTTTTTGCTGTTTTACATCTTCTGCCTAAGGGCATGAATTAAGAGACAGCAAATGACAGCTGGAGGAAAAATTACTGATGCTAATGGCTTTAAATATTAATTGCCATTAATTGTTTCATCATGAAATCAATTAGTACTGTACTAGCAGTCATTTTAATTATGAAAACCAATAAAATGTGATAATTCAGAGACATAGCAAAAATGTGACGAAACTCAGCGTTTCTCAACAGAAGTAATTGTTTAAAATAAAAGCTAGCGTACTGGGCAAGCAGCATGAAGAATTCATTTTAGTAGTGTGTGTGTGTGTGTGTGTGTTTAAGGAAGTGTAGGATTGAGAAAAATCAAAGGGAAAGTCTTATTAATTCTCTGAACTTAAGAAGAGCCCTTCTGGATCAGACCAAAAGTCCATCTCATCAGGAATCCAGTGCTCAGCGGGATGCCGTCTGGAAACCTACAAGCAGGGGGCTCCAAATGCCAGATTCTGGGGGACAAGCAAAAGCAATGTGAGCGGTGTTGTTGTCTTCATGCCATACTGAGGTAGCGCATGGATTGGCCGCATCATGCTGCCTCTGAACAGAGAGGTCCAATTTAGCCACCGTGGTTAATAGCCATTGATAGATGTGTCCCCCTTGAACCTTTATAACCCTCTTGAAAGCCAGGCAGGCCCGTGGTCAGCACTACATTCTGGGCAACTCTTTCCACAAGTTAAGTATACATTGTATGAAGAAGCATTTTCTGTTGTCTGTCCTGAATCTACTGCCCATAAAATAGGCCTGATGGCCAAATTTTATCTCTCCTTCAATGATTCTCGGCTAAACAAGGCTGTGAAATGTCCAGAACAAATTGCTTTACTGAACAAATGGCTTTACAGAATGTTTCATGCAAATATTATGGCTTTATGTGTAAATAGTTAATAATGTCCCAAATGTCTTGATAGTTATTTATCAGTGGTGTGGTGATAAACTTCGAAGAGCAGGCACTCACTGTGATAGTCCCGATAGCCACACCCCCAAGGAGAGTCCAAAAGTTCAAGCAGCTGTGTTGATCCGTATCAGCAACCCAGTTCCAGCAGTTTTCAGCTCCACCAGGGGCCGGCAGCTCCACCAGGGGCCGGGCAGGTCTTTGGTAAAGCTAATGGGTCTTAATTGCCCATTCAAGACCAAGCCAGCCCCAAATGCTTTGCATTGTCACGTGACAATGGAGGGAAAGCAGCAGCCCCTTTGAGTCCCCGCCGCTTGCCTCAGGCACAGCCAATGTATTGTTGCTAGGAAAATTAATTTCCCCTCAGCTATTGTGTGGATTGCAGCTAAAGTTAGAGGGAACTGGGAATTCTAAGGGGCGTGGCAGAAGACATCAGCATCCCCGCTACTCAAAAAATGCCAGTGCTGCATCCCTATGAGCTCTTGCGCCCCCACACCATCATATACATACATGTACATATGTATACATGTATTTAAAGTATTTACCACCTCTCAAGGTGAAAGTTTGCCATGTAAAACTCCTCGTGGTAGTTTACATGGCGAAATGTCAAAGCATTAAAGTATGAAATACAATTAATTCAAACAGCAGCATAAAATATTTAAAATAAGAGCAACAGTAACAAAAACCTCCAACTTATAAAATATATATGGGCAGTGTGTATCATACAGGTACACTTGACAGGGAGCTGTGATTAGCTGCTTCTCTCTACTGAGTGTACACACTATGGCAAACCTGACTTTGCCTCTGAGGCAGAGGAACATCAGCAACCCAGGTCTTTGACAGACAACAACAACCCAGGTCTTCTAGATGATGATGGAAATTTTTCAGCACCTTCACAGATATCCACTCTCACAGAAGCTGGGGTAAGAATTTGACAAGTTCTTGGGGAATGCTCCTGGAAAAGGGTACCAAGTTCAGACAGTGCTGGGTCTTGGGAGCTTTCCTGGAAGAAGTCAGCATAACACTCAAGTCTTGCTCTAGTGTAGTAGACCTCCCAGCTGAGTTCTGATCTGTGGATCTGCCTCTTCTTCCTAATGCTTTTCTGGAGCTAGCAACATTTGTCTCTGTCACTTTTTCAGGGGAATGCACCCAACATGTTTTGGGAGTTCCCTCATCACAGTGATGTGTGTGAAATGACCTTCTCTGGTTTTCTTCTCACAGATCAAAGTAGGGATGACACTGGAGATGCAAATAGGAAAGGAAATAGCAGCAAATCATAATTCAGTAAGAAAAGTCAGCGAGGTTGGGGGCGAAGGACTCTGACCCTCTAAAACTTCAGTGTTTAGAACTGGGGTTCCTTTTCATATGGCTCTTGTGCTGTGTGGCAATGTTCAGAATCTCGTGGACTCAAGTACAAGGCATGAAAGCAAAATTAGCTTTAGAAAGATATTGTGTTTTGAATCCTTTGCTAACGCAGCAGACTCTGTTACAGAAAGGAAATGAATGTGGCTTTCCTCTGTAGCTCCCAACTGATATTAGAATTCAAATACTGTTCAGTGACATACAAAGGAGGCACACTGTTTTCTTTGAACTTTCCAAAGCAGTTACATATAGATCAGTCTGAATTTGGCTCCTTCTCATTTCCAGTGGACTCTTAGAAGTCTTAAGTGTCCTTCATAAAACGTAGTTAGTGTGATAGCTCAGTTGGCAACCATTGTCTTTGAAATACAGCTCACTGCACATGAACAATGAACCAATGTTCCTAACTTGTTTGCGAGTAAGTGCGATGGTTTACAGGTCAAAACAATGGTCCTGCTATGCTGGTGGTTGCTAATGGGGGCATAACATTGGCATAATATAGTCAGGAGCCTACGTGCTCTGATCAGCAAAGTCAACAGCAAAATGATACCTCTTCAAACAACTGAGAACATAGCAATACCAACAGACATACTCACAGTATCTGCGGCAACACCACCAATGCCGGGGCCAGCCCTACCATTAGGCAGAGTGAGGCAGTTGCCTCAGGTGGCAAATACTGGCAGGTGGCAGGAGTGTATTGGAGGAAAGAGCTGTGGGCCATGTCGCCTGCCCTAAGCTAGCCTCCTGCCTTCAGGTGCAGTAGAGGATACTATCACATTGCCAGTGTCGAAGAAAGATTCAACTGCCTGCCCAGTCAGCTTTTGTATATGGAATGAAAGGGGGTACCATCTTGTCCTTTTGTATATGGAATGAAAGGCAGCAAAATGTTTTGGGCTTGCCCGGACCAATGCCCAGCAGTCATGGTGGTACAAACTGATGATGTCCACCTTGTAGCCAGGCACCGAAGGTACCAAGCCATATAAGGCAATGGCAGAATGCCTCTGTGACATCACCCTACCCCACCATGTGGACAATACACGACTGTAAATCACAGAGATACCACACCACCATGGTACAAGCCCAGCTGAATGAAAGCTGTGTACTCCAGAGGTCTCTGCAGGCAGCTGCCTTGATCCCATGGCAAGCATCCTGCACACAACCACCCTCTTGACAGGCAAACACTCAGACAGACACAGTGGAAGAAGAACAGTGCTAGTGTGAAGTGAAGAATCCAGTTGCTGGGGGCGGGGAAGCCACTAGGACAAGCAACAATGGAAGTAACAACAAGAAGTTCAAGGAAAGCTCCCTGGAAGCTGGAAATATCACCCCTATCTTGGGAGAATTTTGCCCACTTCCATTAGTTCCCATGGGGACAGGAAGAAGATGTGTGGTAAAATTAGAGATGTCGAAGGAATCCATCCAGGGGGTGAAGCTTGCTGAGCTTGAATCAGTTCAGCCCCCAGACTTCAGCTTGTTTTCCTGGAGCTGGCCCAAATTGATCTGCATTGAGTCGGGCCAGCTCAGGGATTTCCAGTTTGTTTGTTTGTTTAATGCATAAAAAGCAATTTTTGCAAATTGTTCCTCAATTTGTGCAGATTTCATTGAGTGCCAATTTTTGATAGAAATGTGTAGTAAATACATAACATACATACATACAAGGGGGCGAAGGTCTTTCCCCTGTAGGTCATCAGTGAGGGGGTTGACCTTTGGTCCCCAACCTTAAATTTTACCTTGACACTTCTTATAGTCTGCCCTCTACATTTAACAGAGCGACATAGCTGCATTACATTGCAATACGGAATGGGGGCGTTAGCAGCTGAAGTGAAGTTTGGCTGCCAAAGCTCCCACAATCCCTTACTGACAAAAGCTTTTCTTAGGCAATATGAGCTCTTGAATTTTTCTTCTCAACCTGACTTGAATTCTAAACAGCTAGAGCAGAAAAGGGGGAAAACAGATACTATTTAAATTAATTTGCTGGAAGCAAAATAAAAAAAAAAGAATCTTGTGCTGTAGCAGTTTTAGTAATATTTCTTGAAATGAATATCCTTTTTTTTAAAAAAAAAATCTTATTTTATTATCAGGGACTCTTGATTAACTGCAGCAGCATCTCAGGCAAAAACATGCTGTAATACCATGACAATTGCAATGGGTGTGTACAAGTGGATACTCACAAACACAGAGTGATGGGAAACAAGGGATTGGCTCAAATACCCTAGAACTCCTTTCAGCGTAAAGAAGGGTTGCCCCTTCCAGCATCACCATGTAGATAAGCTGCTCTGACTGTGTCGGCCAATGGGATTTTAATGGCAGTTTACTCTCCTTGCTCTTTTATAATTTTTCCCTCCCCACCCATATATGGATGTACAATATCCTAAACGGATTGGTCATTGCAAGTGAGACGTCTTCTAGTCTGGTGAAATTGTAGGCAGACATTTTAATCCGCTGCCCCACCCCCACCCTGCCTCTATACTGATGTCCTCCCTTTCCTGTCAGGACCAAAAGGCAGGTTCCCCGGCCCACCCACCCTAATCCAGTTTTGTCTTCACAACAACCCTATGAGGTCAGGCTGACAGTGTATGGCTGGCCCAAGCTCATCCAGTGAGTGTTGCAACTGAGCAGGGATTTGAATCTGGGTCTTTCCAGTCCTAATCCAAAACTGTAACCAAACCCCCTACACACATACACACACACACTCACATAGGTGTGCACAGCACATTTCATTAGGGTATGTACCCAGGGATTTTTTTTAAAGGTGAACATTTATTGAATACTCAGTCATAAAGGACATTATTTTTATTCATCAAACAAACTGGAGAAACTAAAACTTAAGTAAACTTGTTTTTTTAAAAATTAACAACTAAACTTTACTTAAAAATACAAACTTAAGAAATGTGACACAAAATACCTTTTCTTTTGTGCAGCTGCTTATATAGGTCAAAGAATTTTCTAGAATAGTCGTTGGAAGGGGAGGGGAGGACCAACAGTAACATGGCCGCAGTGGTGGGGACGCATGCTACGAGTGAATGCGGGCTTCTTATACATTTCTACAACATCTATATTACGCAATTCGGCGCTTATTGCATAGTACAACAATCCATACTTTAAAACTAAAAGAGCATATCATGCCATTAAATTAACATGCAAAGCCACTTTTTTTTTGGGGGGGGGAGACATTGGGATGTGCCTGGGCACACTCAGCACACCCTGTACGCACGCCTATGCTGACTCATTTGCAATGTTTGGCCTCAGAAATTGAGTGCTGTCCATGGCCTTTCGCTTTCATTATATCCTCCAGCTTGGTTAATGATCAGGCATTTATTCTCTTTTCCTCGCTGTTCCTGCAGAAACCCTTTCTGCCCATTAAAGGGAAGTGATCAGACCTAGGTCAGTTGGAATAAGGTTTGCTTCTACCATGGTTGTGGGCGCAGTGCCCTGGAGACATCCATCCTGAGAAAGGTGTTTTCAGAGTGTTGCGCTGTTCATTTGTTTTATACTTCTGATCCTGTTGTTATCTGTGCCATTTCTGATCATGTCAACCAGCATAATATGACAGGACAAGTACGGAATAGCAGACCTGCACTTGTGGGGGATGAGGGGGCCATATTCTTTGGCCAGCTTTTAAGGGACAGTGGCATTTTGTTCTATTTCGTACTTTTAATGGCCATTTTATCTGCAAAGGGATGGCAATACAAGCACGTCCTTCACTCTCTTCCCTTTACAGTCCTAGACTATGTCATTTCATCTTGGTGGAAGGGTCAGTTTCTCCCAAGTAGGTAAAATGCACTGAACTCAGCATTGAGTAAGGGTGCAATCCAATGCATGTTTAGACAGAAAAAAGGTCCCACAGCTCCCAGCATGCCCCGGCCACTGGCTGGGGCATGCATGCTGGGAGCTGTAGGACTTTTTTCTGTCTAAACATGCATTGGATTGCACCCTCATTGACTTAAATTGAGTTAGGTCATCATAATAACTATGTGAGGTTCTCCCCTCCACCACCACCCTTCGTTATCTATGTGAATTGTACGAACATTTATCATGAAACCACTTAAATCAAATCTCTTATTCCAACAACAGCTGGGAGTTCTTAAATGTTGTCAGTGATCCAGTGCGTGCGTATGGCATTTATGGTTGCAGTCTGTGAATATCTCTAATGTACCCATTCAGTCATAGGCTTGGATCCTAAGTTGAGTTAACTTAGAAAAGCGCACAGAAGGGAAGTTTCCTCTCCCTTCCTCTCCCCCGACCCCAGCAGCAACCTGTAATCGCCCCGAAAGTGACTCTAAAGGATTGGGTGCGGGATGCTGAACAATGTGGGGTGGGATATATGGGGCTGCTGTAGGAGGAGGGAATCACCCCAAATGGGTCCTAAATCATAGTTGACTTAAGAAAGTTCACAGAAGTAAAGTCTCCCATCCCCTCCTCCATTCAGCAGTCCCCTCACAATACCCCACATTGTTCAGAAGGACCTCCAACCCACCACAGATGCTTTTGTGGGTTGCAGGTAGATGCTGGAGGAGTATGAGGAGTAACATACCTTCTGCGAACTTTCCTAAGTTCACTTACCTTAGGATCCAAGCCTTCGTGTCTGCCAACATCACAGCACAGAGACTGTACTGTCCTTCCTTAGTTTCACTGCTTTCTCCTGGCTCTTAACCCTTCCTCTTTGGAGGGAGTGCCCAGGTAGTCCCAATAGCCAAAGTATTGCTTTTTCTAGTCCAGGGCTATTTACTCCTGAATAAGAAGCCATAAGGCTATTGAGGCTCTCACCAGATCTGGAGTCCCTGTGCCAGTAGCAGGCATGTTCAAAGCAACACTCCATCTATCCCCTCCCCACCGCCTTCTCTGACTTTCTTTCACTAGATCTCCCATGTTCTCTCTTCTTATCTTCCCCACCCCCTTTTCTCTTAATATTTTTACCTCTCCTGCCAGGTTTTTATAGTTTTCATGTCCTGCCCTCATGCTTCAGCCCCTTCTCTCCTCTCCCTACCTGCTCTCTCTTTTCTTCTCTGTGTATAGAAAAGGGGGCTACCCCTTTCTCTCTGCACAGAGGGATGTGCACTGGGTCTTTTCCTCCATTGCCAGATTGCTGTGGGAAAGGCACATGTAAGGGCATGGCCTACAGGAGGCCTGGCCTGGTGGGAGAGGGGGCAGGCTAGATGGGGAGGTCTGGCAACCGAGATTCAGGCTGAGGGCATGAGGTTTCCCACCACCATCCTTGACTGGAGTCCATCTGGTGTGGAACTGGTGCAAAGGACCTCTCACCCCTCTTTCATCCTGAAGATACAATATACTACCAGTGATTTCCTGTTGATCCTCCCATACAGACTTGGTTTGCTACCAATTTCTTTCATCACCAAGAGAAGAAAGAAGTCTAGGAATCCTATGATGTGGCTTCTTCATTTTGAAAATATGCTCTGAAAACTGAAAAATGGATATCCTGGATACAAAAGAACAGTCCCCATTCTTTGCCCATCATACTAATAAATATAGAAAAGCACAAAGCAGAGAACGTCTTAATATATTTTTTTCTGCCTGTGTTAGTATGTAAAGCTGTAGTTCACTAGGCAGACCCAGCTCTACCTTTGCCTATCCCTTTGGTCTTTCCTCTCCACAGACTGGCTTCCATTCTGTCCTTTAGCTACATGGTTGATGGCATTGTGCTTGTGCATACAGCTGGCTCTGGTAGCTCCTCTCTACTCCCAACTCAGCATTCTGCCAGGGCTGGGGAAAGCGTGATAGCATAGTTACCTGGCAACCTACTTGGCAGCCCCAGTATTCTCTGGGACTCTGAAAATGACGAGCGTGTCACCAGCTTTATACCCTGGAGATGTAGCCAACTGTGTGAGCCCTGTAGATTATGCATTCCCCTGTGGATGGGCCATCCTTGGTGCCACAGATAAAATATTCTTCCAAATGCCTTCTGAAGTACTTGTAGTCTGGTGGGCTGTTTTTCCCTTCCAACAGTCCCGTGGGGATAATTTTGGAAGTCTCTCCCTCATTTTGCAATTACACAAAGATGGTCATCTTCAGTGCCAATTCATAAAGAAATTCCTAATGAGAGAGGGAAAGAGTTTGAACCTAATTATTTTCTATGCAGAAGAAACCCTTTCTTTTATGATTTGTAAAGATCACTTTGTGAAAATGATCATTTAGCATCTGGCATGCTGGGAGAGCTGTGGTGTGTGAGAGAGATGGTATAGTTTTACATATTTCCAAGCAATTTTCTCAGAAAGCTTTTGTTCAAGTTCTGTAATAAGCCTGTGATTTTGCTGATTTCTAACACTGATTTTCTATATTTAGACCATTATAGCCCCTATTTTGGTAACCCAGTTTGGACTCATAAAGAGGTAATCAGCCTGCATTTTCTCATAGATGATTTTCAGAACATGGATTGTCATTGCAACTGTATGAGAAGTTGGGCAGAAAACCTGGGATGGGAGGGGTGAATTGAAACTCATCTTTGTAGAGTTCCAGTGCTAATATTCGGAACTGATTCTAGGAGGTATTAATTTATTTAGCAAATATTTTAACTTGGCTTCATTAGCTGATGTTTCAGTTAGTCTTTATCATTTAAATAAAGTTGTTTGGCTCAAAAGTGTCCAAAAACTTCTGCAAGAGGCAGAAAGTTGAAATCTAGTATATAAATAGTCTGAGGATGCAATCCTATGCACATGTACATGAGAGTAAGACAGCAATGCTACAGCCCCTAGGCAGTGTCTGGCACGGCGGGGTGGGTGGGTGATAGAATTGTTTGGTTTACTGGCTTTGAGGTTGAAGAAAGGTCTCCAACCTCCGAGCCAGTAGTAAACCATGCTCCCCGCCGTTTCCCCCTCATAGCCAGTGCGGAGAGAACTGCACTGGCTACCTCTCCGCACCCAGAAACCTGAGCATGGAGAAGGAGAAAAGGAGGCAGTCCCAAGAGCAGGGAGGGGAGGAGACTGGGAAAACTGCCTTGCACAGCATCCTGTGCTCACCCCAGCCTCCTTCTCTTCTGCTCCAAAGCACTATGGCTAAATGAGCTAAGTTGCCCATCTAGCAAAAATGCAGGGTGGCCAGAGCACGGAGGTGAGGAGCACGGAATCTCATTGAACACAGCAGGGCTTGCTTCTGAGTAAATATGGATAAGCTTGCACTGCGTAACAACCTGATTACAAGAGAAGCCTGAATGCAGAACATTTCCACAACTAGGGATGGGTGAGAATTTAATATCAGTTTAGTTTTGATAAGAGTTTACCAAAATTCTCAAAGTTCTCCACATTTGGGAGAAAAATAAATTGAGATTAAACCAATCTGAATGTGGGAGAAATTGAAACTGACAGATTTGTCCATCCAGGTCCAGACCTTTGAGTGCGTAGCTCTTAAAAGTCTGGGTTTGAATCCCTGTGTATTCAACCATGTTAGTGTGCTGAATTAGGATTGCCACTTCTATTTTCTGACCAGTTCCTCATCTTTAACAGCTGTATGTAAGGCAAATGCATCATGGTTCTCTCCATGCTGGGAATAATACCAGCACCTTTTCAATTTGGCTGGTACAGATTCACCCATCCCTATGACTAACCATAAATGCACCATATCAGTTGCTCCCATGACCTTCTGTAACTTAACCTGTGACTAAGCCTAAGCATGAATGACTGAAACAACTGCATATAGTTCTCTCTTTCCTTTCCTCTCCTCTATTGTTCTGCTGTGGCAAATTTTAGATTGTAAGCTCCTCCAGGCAGAGACATTCTCTTATACTCTGTTAAGAGCCCTGCACACTAATGCTGCTAAATCAATAAATGATACATTGCAATAGTTGCCAGCACCCTAGCTCAGAACAAACCAAGCCAGATGTGTAACAGTTTGGAGGCATATGGCTGGGAGTTTCCTCCTTCACACACTTGAATTATCCTGGGATTGGGTTAGGAGTAGGAATGCTGGGAAATCTTCAGTGGGACCAGAGAAGTTTAGATTTTTATGAATCCATCCAACGGATTCTGCAGAGGACTGGCTTTTCCCCATTGGGTGGATTCTGAGGATTTGCAGACCATTTTTCTAACCTTCAGGAATTTTGCACAAATTTCATCATAGAAAAAATATGCATTAAAAAAAAAAGAGCTGAAAATGTGCATTTCCCCCATAGGCTAAAGCGTGAAAATGTGCATGGGGGGATTTGCCAATTTTGTGGGAATTTGTGCATTTTTACACATGCAAATTTGCACAAATTTGCATTTACACAAATTTGCATTTGAAACTTAAACCTGCAGTTCCGTTGATGGGTGGATGACAGAACAGAAGATGCCTGACAGTTTGAAAAACACAAACAGAACAGATTTTACACAGTCTGTACATCCCTGTTTAGGAGCCATGTTTAGTGGCAACAAACAGTATATCTGAAAGAAAGGGGGAAGTTGACGGGAATTCCCCCTTTAGTGGTTTTACTATCCTCTGACTGGAGAAAAGGTGATTTTCAGTAGCAGCCAGGAATCTATTTCTGCAAGCACATTGCTCCAAGAAGCATGGGTGGGAATGGCTGTAGAAGGAATGGTAGGCCTCTGGTTTAATGTTACATGCATTAAGCAATGGGCTCATGCTCTCCTCTTCCTCTTTCCCACTTTTGTGGTTACGAGGAAGACATTGGAAGCATTTTAAACTAACCGGAGTTCCCTGTTACATCTGAATTTGTGGAACTCTGGTTAGTTTAAATGCAGATGCAAACATTCCTAATCTCCTCTCAGCCTTGCCAGAGGAGAAGAGGGAAGGGGGAAGCACATGAGCCCAGGGCGCATGCAGGCTCACACACATAATACTAAACTAGCATCACATCTGAAAAGGCCCATAGCTTTGCACTTCAATTTCTCTTTCCAGGACATTGTAAAAGTTCATTACCATTGAACCATGGGGGTGGATGAAAAGATTAACAGAAAACATTGTAAACCATCACCAAAAGTAGCACAGACATGGCATAAGATGATTTATGTCCATTTTTATGTTAACATTGGATCACACCACTGCCTGCTTTAGGCATGAACAGGGCCAGAGATCTGATTAAAAAAAGGCACCCTCTCCAACATTTCACAAATAAAAACAAGAGACATGACCTCTGTTCTGATACCCATGATGATCAGTTCACACAGCCCCCTCCCCTTCCACAATTAAACATTGCCAAAGATGACTCTTTGCCACCCTGCTGAATGCTATATTCTTTTACTCTCAACAACCTGCCCTCCACTGATTCAAAAGCTGAGAGGATGATTGTTCTTCTGATAAAGATACACCTGAAAACCATAACTGTCCTACAACATGCCATCAAGAGCACTTCAAAATAAAATAATCCCCAGTGGCCACAGTGTTTGAAATGGCAGGCTGTGCACACTGCACCATGCCTTAGTGTCTAGACTCATGTAGATATCTACATGGGCACTAGAGACCAGATGCATTGATCCACTTGCAGGCCCCTCCAGATGTTTGCGATCTACAACTCCCATCATCCCCGATCATTGGCCATGCTGGATGTGGCTGATGGGAGTTGGAGTCCACAGGTAGCCTTCTCTTGACTGATTTCAGACCCTGAGGAGGGTTCTGAACCCAAGGAATGACAATGCTAGCAAATCGCAGTGACACAATTTTCGCAAGGCTTTCCCAAAAGGCAAATACAGGGACAGGTATTTATCGGGGATATAGAAAATAGGGATCTCTCCCTAGTCAATAGGTATAATGGGAGCATATGTCACAGTCACACCTCAGCAACTGATATTTGGCACACAGGAAATTGCTCTGAAATAAGGGGAAACATAAAACAAAGCAACCCCCCCCCAAGTTGGAACTTGTCTTACTTTGTATATTTATATGTATTTTGTAAATCTGGAATTTTCATTTTATGCTGCCCTTTTCAGTTTGTTGTAGCTCAAAACCTATTTTGATCCAGTAAATGAATTACAGCAAATGTTCTGCATACTCTAATTTTAATTTCCAAATTAAAAAAAGAGTAAATGCCTGAGAAAATTACACTTCGAAAAGTGGCATTTGCCAATTAACAGCATTTCACAAAGTTTTTGCTTTGCATTTTTAATACACATAACGTGTGTCCCAAATTATATGATTTGCATTATAAGCCAGAACAGCTCCTGTGGGGCTGTTGCAGCCCAGCAGTAGAATAACAAAGCTTTTCGTTTCAAACACAATACATATTTATTTACCCAAGTATTGCCCATTGTGGCTGTCTTTATTTCAGACTTTGGGTCAGTTTTAAAACTTTGCCGTCTTTAAATATTCGGGCTTTCAGAGGTATCTGAATAAATGTTGCAGTTAGACGTGATTTATACATTTCCTAGAATGCAAGTAAAGCTGGGTGTAATTAAGCCTCTTCTGCTCTTCCTGCCCTAGCTGTTGCAGTGCATCCAAAAGGCATAGAATGGTATCTCATGGACTCCAAGCTGGGTAGTAGTGGTACCCCACCAGAAAAACAAAGGCAAATTCCATGGTGCTGAAAAAATACTGAAAATACTCCAGTGAAGGTTGGGGGAAAGCTTGGGACTTTGCCCTGTTCTTCACTCCCTGACATCCCCCCCCCCAACTTCCTGAAAAAATGCTCTGGAGGATCCCCCAAGTCTCTGGAGCATATCTTGAGGGAATGCAGGGAGCTGAAGCAGAGGAGGGGAATCACTCTCAGAGGCAATTAGAGTTCTCAGTGTGACAGACTCTTCTATGCTCAAGTGGTTTCTGGAGGGCAGATTAATCTCTCACACAAAAACCAGATGCTACTGTCACTTCTGAGGAACAGCAATGTCTGTTTTTCTGGTTCTGAAATGCATATGCCCTCTTTTCAGGAAAACAGTGTTTGAATTAACCCTGTGTGACATGTCAGTTTGAGGGATAATTAGGGATGTGTGAGGAATTCATTTCAGTTCATTTTTTATCAGGATTTACCAAGTTCGCACCTTCCAGACCAAACACAGACTCGGATGCAATCTGTGGCCAAAATCTGTACGTTTTGGAGCTCGCAATGTGTTTTGACTGCACGTGTACTTTTGAAAAATATGCACAAATATGGTTTAATGAAGAATGGGAGAAGAATGCATACATTTCAAAGATGTGCGCTATTAATGCGTTCATTTGGGGAAATCCACACAAAAATACCACGTATTTTCATGCAAAACAAAACAATACAAAGTTTGCAATCTGATACGGACTCAAGTTGGAACAAGTTTCAAGATGGAGTTTGGAGAACTTCATTGAGCTCAAGTTTTGCTGATTCACACATCTGTAGGGACAATTTCATTTCCATGTTGGCTGAAATAACCACCAGCTGAAATGCAGCCCATATCACCACATATAAGGGGATAGAAGGAGCCCATCCTCACAACTGCATCTGGAAGACCTTTATTCTGTACATGCACATTGATGGTGCTATATACATAATAATAAGGTGATGTTAAATAAACATGCAAGGCGCACTTGGGTCAGATTACCATTGGTCAGCCACACCCATTGGGAGATGATGTGACATTTGGCCCAATCCTAGAAGCCCACTTCAGTAGCCCCTGTGTGCATGTCCATCTGCTTCACAATAATGTTATTAATGTACATGTCAGAGTCTGCATGTTGGGCATGTCAGATCCTCTGTCTCTTTGGGGAAGAATTTTGGTGGTGCACAGTGAGAGCATTGCTTTCTCTTCCTGAACCTGTAGTGTCACTGCGATATCTGACTACCTGACATATTCAGAGTGAGATAGTTACTATAACTACAATGTGAAGTAAAATGTCAACATTGGTCACATAAATCTAACTGTTCTAAAGTTGAAAAAAAGTTTTAACTGTAGCTGTACTTAATAGTATACAGTAAGGCCCAAGTACATAGCCATAAAAATGATAATACGGTTGAACACATTTACACTGCCATTATAGTGTACTTAGCACTATTTAAAGCATTCTTTTTCTGTTATGCACAGTACAACCAACCAGTGTGGTAGAACTTGTCACTGACCTCACATTTCCATTCTTCAAGATAAGGTGTTCAGTAGCCATGGGTGGAAAGGGTTTATGTATAAAAAATAAAGGTGCACTAATTTCATGTAGAATCACATCATGCAGCTGTTGGCATGTAACATACAAAATGGAGCTGAAAACAGCAAATATACCACATTTTGTAGGTTGCAATCCTGTGCACACTTCCGCAGAAGAAAGCCCCATTGCTCTTTCAGCAATGTTAGTAACAAGTTCTAATGTGTTGTTACATCTACCAATTACCAATTACCTAATATTATAGAATCTTATTTGTGCCTATATTCTATTCTTTCCCTACCTTGTATTTCACACCCTCATTTCTCCTTGACAGCTGACTGATTCTGTCATCTGTTTCAGTATTATACATCGACCATGAGCACAGAATCAGTGAACTCAGCAAGAGGGAATCCCTAGACCCAAATCTGAAGAATTTTCCAGGAAGGGAGTCAATTAAGTGACATTAAATGCAATTAATAACTGAAAAAACACTTTGAGGTGTGGCAGTTTCCCAAGAGGAGTTCATAAATGGCTTGTAATGAAATACGCCATATCCACAAATTATGAGGGATAGGTATTAGATGATCATTGTGAATGTAAAGTACCTCTCTCATTAATCCACCTTCATTGGAAATTAAGGATTTTGTTTGATTACTGTAGCTCTGGAATACGTTGTTTAAATGGAAATCCTGTAACTACACAGATATCTTTCAGAAGGACCATAAATGGTCAGCCCAGGTTTTATCCAAGGCAGTCACATGGTGGCATCTCTTGAGGGCTGCTTCATGCACTACCAGAAGCAGCGGGTCTTCATGTTTCCAATCACAGCCTGTCAACTTTGGCCTTACAAATGGCAGTTGAGGTGAGAAACCTGTGCCTAGGCTGTACCACTTCAGACTGCAAGTAGGGACCCACGTGGCTGAATGTTCCTTTAACAGATATACCCTTCACATAGAAAACTAGATGTCAGAGAGAGTCTAGCCTGTCCCTTGATATGCTAGCTTCCTAAATGTAGGAATGTGCTTTCATGGGGGAATCATTCAGTCATGTGAACCCTCCCTCTGCAGTCTCAAGTGGCACTATCCAAGAACTAACTTACCACCTCAGCTGCTTTTTGTGAGAATTAAGTGTTCAACTTTTCTGTGGTTTAGTAGAGGGAAGCATATGTCACTTACTGAAGATCCTGGTGTATGTTTCCTCTTTCTTGCATATTTGCATACATATGAGCGTACCTGCCAAGTTGAAAACAGAAAATACATGGTCAGCATGCTTCGGGAATATGGGAGACTGTATTTTTCTGTAAACTGTGAAGCAGATCTGAGAGGTCTGCTGGCAATAGTTATGGGAAAGAGAAACATAAAGCAACAGTTAGTACAAAGAGGGTATTGCCACCCTTATACAGAAATAATATCGTATAGTACAAAATCCTGCAAGCCCTTAATATAGAGCAATTATTTTTCAGAGCAGACTCTTTACTCCAAGGACTGAATATTAAGTATACAGATCCAAATAGCCTCTCGCCGCACAAAGGGTATCCAGTTCTATTTTCTTCTAATGAAAAATACATTTCCGCATATTTATGTAAAAATACTGTACTAATGGTACCTCCAAATGTTGTTTAATTTATTTTGTAGTAATTTCTGGCATTCAACAAATTTCCTTTTTTTTAATTGATAAAATGTTTTTACAGTTGCATATGATCACATTGCGGTGGTTGCAAGTAATCAGTTAAACTCCTGTGTGTACCCTAGCACTCTTCAAAGTTTGCTTGCCTGCAGGAACAATTATTCTATCTAAAGAGGCACAATACACTCAACATATATATTATTGGCCTTTTAAATATCTGAATGGAATAATGTATCTTTTGGATTTTTCATTTGATCTAGCAGAAAAAATAGGGTGGGGGGAGAGGATGGACATCCAAGAGTATTATCTACTACATTTCAGTGCTGTAATACCTTTCCTAACATCAGGTGGTTATAAAACATTCTCAGGACAGCCAGGGTTAAGAATGTAAGAAGAGCCCTGCTGCATCAGATGATAGAGTGAGCTAGTCCAGCATGCTGTTCGCACAGTGGCCAGCCAGATGCCCATGGGAAGCCCACAAGCAGGACATGAGCGCAACAGCACCCTCCTGCTTGTATTCCTAGCAAAAGGCATACAGAGGTGTGCTGTCCCTGATACTAGTGGTAATATATAGCCATCATGACTAGGAGCCATTGATAACTACCTATATATACATTGTTCCCTTCATGCAAGGCACTAGGGATGGGCAACCCCCCTGCACCTGCCCCACGCGCTGCTCACCGGATCCCCACCACTTACCCAACCCTGTTCAGTGCACTGGACGAGACGCTGGATGGTCTGTGGGCACACGGTACGTAACTCCTCTTCTTCCCGTGAGACGCCTTTTTGCATAGAAATTGCGGGCAAGCTACTTACGTAAATTGCAATTTCCACAAAGTGAAGGCTGTAAATAGCACCATTTATGCAAAATTACAGGCGTAAATGGTCTAATTAGACCACTTATGTCTGTAATTTTGCATAAATGGTGCTACTTACAGCTGCCATTTTGCAGAAATCACAATTTACATAAGTAGCTTACCTGCGATTTCTACACAAAATGGTGCTCACAAGTAAGTGGGGATCCCCGCACTTGCCTGACTCAGTGTGTGCTGAGTCAGGCAATCATGGGGATTCATGGACTGGTGCCCGGGGGGCCGAGCTGGCGAGAAATCACCAAGCTCAAGCCCCAACCGGATATCCTCCAACATCCCTGCAAAGCACAAAGCCATTTCTGGCACATGGAAGTGATTCTGTTGGTTGTGTGATGGGGAAAGGAGAAACAGATCAAACTAGTTGTGGTAGAAAAATTGATCTGAACTGTACTTTTCCGGCACAGCAAAATGTAGGCCATGCAGGACCAGCCCTGCCATGCAGCATGGTGAAGCAACCTGCTTTAAGCGGTACCATGAGGGGACAATAGATGAAGGCAGGACTTGCTGTCTGAATTGCACAGCAAGACTTTTTAAGGTGTTGACCCCAGTGGCGGGAGGAGGGAAGTATTTGGTCTCTGCATCAAGTAGGAAAAAGTCTGGTCCAGCACTGAGGCTATATATTTCCCTGACGGCCAGGCCACTTGGAAATGTTCCTTTAAAAGAAAGGGGGAAATGACAACAATGCAGTAGAAAACCCATAACAAAAAATGCATGGAACCAGAGGCTGTTTGGATGAGCAGGGAGCAATTATGCTAGATGACTGAAGCAAAAGCATATTGTGCTTCCTTAGTCATATATTCCCCATAAAGAAAATCCAATATCTGCTCAGAATTAATATGCTTATGGCTAGCTGGTGAGGCTGGCACCTAGGTGTAGGCTACTGCTGTGTTTCAGTAGATTGGATGAAGGTTGGATGAAGACACCTAGTATGTCAGGGATATTTAGTCTGGGTCTTAGGACATCTGGAAGTCAGTAGATAATAGTGTGCAATGCCATCCACAACGACTACAGCACATAGCATTTTGCAATAGAGATCTAATGGCAGGGATCAAGGGCTGACACTCTTGTGGTAGCAATAATATAACAAGACAAAGCTTTGAGTTCATTGCCGAGAAGAAGTACATAAAATATGAAGGTATCACAAAGCGGGAAAAAATGCTCTTTTTTAACTAGGAATAACTCAAGAGTGTTTGGGTGGGTCTGAGTTAGCTGCAAGAGAACACTGAGATGTTGGGAAAGTAATTTGCTGATATGAACAAATCCCCCTGTGGATGCATAGAGAGAATAATATAAATGCGCTATGTTTATTAATGAATTAGCAACGAGTTACTACGAAGGAATAATTTGCATTGATATGATTGTGCTTATAGAATCTCTTTGTTTCATTCTTTTATATTAGCAAATCTTTGCTTTTAAATAGCCATGGTTCTCTTGGGGAGGGAGAAGATGGGAAAGTCCTTTGTTTTAGTAGAAGTGGCACTTCCTAGGTGAAATAGTTCCTGCTAGCAAAGCAAGGAAGCAATGGTGGGTATTACCATTTATCCTTTGTTATGGAACACTATCACCCCTTTCCATCTCCGTCAGCAGAGCCTGCCAAGAGAGTAATAATTCAATGCAGAAGACACTGAAGGATATCGGCTCCCAAGCTGCCGCGGTTCAGACACTTTGTCATCATGAGCTTTCAAGAGGGTAAATAAGTTGATTAAGAGAGGAAATTTGTCTTGTCAGCGTGCATGCTTGTGTGTGTTATATATATAAAATGTGTGTGTGTGTTGCTCTCCTAGACCGCAGCACCCAACCTTCTTTCCTGATGTCTGCACATCATGTTTATGTTTGAGTGTACGGTTTCTCAAAATAGTAGTACTGCTAGCCACATGTGTGGGCCATAGCGAGTTTTTTTTAAAGAGCTATAGTTTTTATTCAGTTTATTTATAAAAACAATTTACAATTACAATTTAAAGTAAAAATAAAAACCAACAGAATGAACCATAAAGTAACCAATCACAGTATTTTAAATTGATCTGAAATATGCTTAAATGTAATTCTTCCAGCACCAAATCTCTATGCTATCAGCTTAGGATCCATCCTGATATGATGGGTGCCTTTACTGTAGATTTTAAAATATGAGTTCAGCAAGCAAATACAAGCTAAAAATTGGGGCTTTACTAGCAAGTGCATTGGTGTCTGGTCTGCATAAGCTAGAAAAGGGTTCCATCATAGAAGGGAAGTTCTGGATATGCAAGGTCCATTGTTTCTTTGCTGAACAGTCTGTGACTGCATAATAAACTTTGATTGGTTAATTGTTTCTTTTCTTTGGTATGAGAGCTTCCCCATGAAAAAGACATTTTGACAGCTGACGTACTAGATCTGGCCATTTATTTGTTTGTGGGTGGATTTTGCAACCTCACCTGTGGCCACAGTTAAATGCCATGTTGAGAACTAGGGGTGTACAAAACATACTCACCGGTCCACTGGGGACATCCGCGGGGGGGAGGTGATCCGTCCCTCCCCCCGGAATCCTCCCGGGCCAGCTCCGCTCCATGGTGAGTCTGGAGAGCCAGCAGCCGGGCCCATCCGCAGCTGGACTTGTGTTCGCTGCAGGGCTGTGGACGCAAATGGCGTCCGGCGTAGCCGACGCCATTTGCATCCCTGCGCTTTTCAGTGATAGGCTACATAAATATTTACGTAGCCTATCACGGCAAAGAGCAGGGATGCAAATGGCATAGCCGACACCATTTGCATCTGCAGCCCGGGGCAGCAGATGGATGGCAGTCGACAGACCTGGACGGACTGGCCGGCAGCAGGTAGGGTCCATCCCGGGGGAATTTCGGGGGGGGGGTGGCGGGGGGGTAGCCTGTTCCGCCATGGCCTCCGGGGGGCCAGATTCACTGGAGTTCATGGCGGATTTCTCCACCATCCCTATTGAGGGCCAGTGCCAACCGTAAGGAAATCAAGTAATGGTGATTCGTGAAATAGCTGTATAGTAAAATACCATTGGACTTGGGGTTCCTCTTAGGGGTGCACGAAAGTCACTTACCTGGTCTCGCAGCTTGCTTCGCGATGGGGGGGAGGCGCTTTGCTGCTCCCCCCGAAGTTCAGGCCGGGGAGGGGAGGCTTCCCTCCTCGCCCGCCCGAAATTCAGGCCGGGGGGAAGGCTTCCCACCTCGCCCGGCTGAAATTCAGGCCGGGGAGAAGCGCCCCGTCTCCTCGGCCGTGAACTTCAAAAGAAAAAAAAAACGCCCCTGTGATAGGCTACATAACGATTAACGTAGCCTATCACGGCTAGATCTGCAAAGTCAGCCGTGATAGGCTACGTTAATCGTCATGTAGCCTATCACGGGTGACTTTGGAAAAAAAAAAGCGCGTACGCTAATGGCAGCCCCCATAAGGAGCTGCCATTCGCGTTCCTTATTTGGTCCCTGTAGTCTACGTAAAGATTTACGTAGACTACGGGGACCAAATAAGGAACGCGAATGGCGGCTCCCTATGGGGGCCGCCATTAGCCGTACGTGCTTTTTAAATTTTTTTTAAAGTCACCTGTGATAGGCTATGTGACGATTAACGTAGCCTATCACAGCTGACTTTGCAAATCTAGCCATGATAGGCTACGTTAATCGTTACGTAGCCTATCACAGGGGCATTTTTTTTTTTTTTTACTTTGCTTGTAATGGCGGTGGCGGCAGCCGGTCGAAAGACCGGCTGCTGCCCCCGCCCCTGACGAAGACCTGCCGAACCACCGCCGGGACCCGCCGCCAGGAGGGACATTCATGAAAGGTAAGTCCCATCCCGGGGGGGGGGGCGGAGAATTTCTCCCCGAACAACCTTCGGAGGACCGAATGCGTTGGCGCTCGGCCCCCCGAAGTTTCGGGGAGAAATTCTCCCCCATCCCTAGTTCCTCTTCCAGAGGCAGAATCTGAAGTTAAGGAGAAATGATGCACCACAGGCTCAGAAGTATCAACATTTCACCAGATTAAGTTGCTTATTCTGATAAGAATTCTTAAATGAAGGTTGTAGGGAAGCAGCTTGTTGGAGCTGGTATAATGTAGTGGCTAAGAGATTTTTAAAAAAATCTTATTTGTCCCTGTGATAAAATTGACATTTATTTATGATCTCAAGTGAAATTCTTTGCTGGAAGACATGTGCATTTCACCTGAACTTGTTTCTGTCACCAGTTGTTAGTTGTCACTTGAGTGCTTTAGGGCGCAATCCTATGGCTGCTAGACAGCGGCAAGATGGCCATAGGATTGTTTGGTTTTTGGGATTGTTTATTATGCAGATGCCACACTCTGAGGTTGGTTCTCAGAAAACCACCTCCTCGTCTCCTCCCCTGCCACCTTGTAGGCAGTGCAGATCGTCCTTGGCTCCACACTCATAAGAGCAGCGCAGAGCAGGAGGAAAGGGGGCATTCTGGCAGCAGGGAAGGGAGGGGACCTTGGAAAGGCTGGTACTGGCACGGGCTCCTTGGAGGCCTCTCTCAGTCTAATCCAGTAGCCAAGTCCAGACACAGACAAAGGGATTCCTTTCAAAGCTTAACAACTCTACCGTTAGCAACTAGATCTGAGCAGCAGAGTACCTATGCCCTAAGTTGGAACAGTTGGTCCCCATTTGAAAGGGAATTACTGGCAGACCCCTGAACTTAAGGGCTAGGGAGAGTCCCTCCCCTTTTCCCTTGGATCCTCTGGGTGCAGCCGTTGTTTGCGCGCCAACCGGGCACTACGCCTCCTTTCTGCCCCCTCCATTTGGCGCCGCTCTCTGCGTCGGCGTCGCGCGTCCATCAAGTCTGCTTCCTGCGCTCTGTCACTCCTGGGACTGCTATCTATGCTAGGAATGCCGGTGGGAGGAATCCCTGCCAGCTGTTGGCCCTGGGAAGGATGAGCGTGCTGCTCTCCCAGGAGGGACTCCTCTTCCTCAGAATCAGAACTACTCTGGGATTCTATGGGCTCAGTGTCCATCCTGACAGGTACAATGCTTCCTATGCATTGTCCAGCTGCCACCCCTGTTCCAAAGCACTGTGGCTAGACAGCTGAAATCAGCTATATACAGTAGCTGCAAATGCAGGACAGCCAGAGTACGGGGGAGAAGATCCCCTCTGTGCTCCGCCTGCCCTGCATTGGATAAACAGTTGCCTCCGAGTTCGGAGGTGGCCGCCTATCCCCATAGGAATAGGAGTGCTCCCTCTGTCATGGTCAACCCAGCAGTTTCATTTTACCTAGAGCCAAAGCAACATTTGGCCCAAATTTTGGAAGTTGCTTAATTTTCACAATTCAAAATCACCAAGCTTTTCAACTCCATATATTTTGAATTCTGATTTGTGAATTTTGATTTCCACATACCTGGCTAAAATTCAAATGCAGATATTAACATTTAAGATTGGTCTCTGAATGATAAATATGAATGTAATTCACTGTAGGATTTCAAGTCCCCCCCCCCCCAGGTCACTCCCTCAAGAACCTAAATCTTCAAATTTTTAAATTCAGATGCCAAAATTTGAAACAGGGAATTTGTGCCCAGATATTTTAATTGCATGTATTTTACTACTTCAGGTTTTACTCTGATGTTTTGTAGAGAACACCCCTATCCCACAATATTTAAGCAATTCCACTAATTCTATAAAACCAAGCAAGAGTTTTTTGACACCTTAAAGATGAACAGATTAATTGTGGGTGGCCAGTTTTTTTGGTGAGCTATAACCCACTTCATCAGATGCATGGAATGAATAGTGAAGATGATTTTGTATGTACACAGAACATGGGGGGGGGGGGAGTCTTCTCCATGGTGAGACTGAACACAGTGACACTATGTATGAGTTTATTGATTCAGCAACTAGTTAATTGAATATATTCAGGTACTAGAGCTCAATAACCCCATGGATGTAAATAGTTTTGGCACACCCAGTCCTTGCCCATGGTACTCAATCAGTATCGATACCAGATCAATTTTGGTTGCTCAGAATTAGGGATGGGGGAGAATTTCTCCCTGAAACTTCGGGGGGCCGAGCGCCAACGCATTTGTTCCTCCGAAGGTTGTTCAGGGGGAAATTCTCCGCCCCCCCGCCCCCCCCCCAGGATGGGACTTACCTTTCACGAATGTCCCTCCCGGTGGCGGGTCCTGGCGGTGGTTCGGCAGGTCTTCGTCAGGGGCGGGGGCGGCAGCCGGTCTTCTGACCAGCTGCCGCCAGCACCATTACAAGCAAAGTAAAAAAACAACAAACGCCCCTGTGATAGGCTACGTAACGATTAACGTAGCCTATCACGGCTGACTTTGCAGATCTAGCCGTGATAGGCTACATTAATCGTTACGTAGCCTATCACAGGGGCGTTTTTTTTTTTCTTTTGAAGTTCGCGGCCGGGGAGACGGGGCGCTTCTCCCCAGCCTGAATTTCGGCCAGGCGAGGCGGGAAGCCTCCCCCTGGCCTGAATTTTGGCCGGGCAAGGAGGGAAGCCTCCCCCCCGGCCTGAACTTCGGGGGGAGCAGCAAAGCGCCTCCCCCCCACCGCGAAGCAAGCTGCGAGACCAGGTAAGTGACTTTCGTGCACCCCTACTCAGAATATGATTCATGTACATATATTCCTCTGAAGTTTGACCCAAGCAAGAACCTCCAGGTTCACTGGCAAAGGCTTTATGAAGAAGCTAGTTTATTCTGAGCCAGTCCATTGCTTCATCTAGTCTGATGTTTTCTACTCTGACTGGCAGCACCTCTCCAAAGTCTCAGGCAAGGGGCTTTCCCAGATTTACTACTTGACATCCATTTAATGGGAGATGCCAGGACTGAACCTTTCTGCATGCAAATCATGTTCTCTGTCACTGAGCTGTGGCCAGAAAGCTATGCACGTATACTATAGTTATGCATTGGAAAACCCCATCCAGTCTCTTGTCAGCTTTCTCCATTCATTAAAATAAACACAAGCCATGTATTCTTACTACTGTTGTACCACAAAATTATTAGTGTCAAAGCACATGCTATATGTTGTTTGTATAGATGTAATTAATTCCAGTTTCATTTTCCTTGAATGAAAGCACCTGAAGTGAGGAATAAGGCTCCTTCCTCAAGATATCCTGTAGTGTTAAAATTGATGGCTTGCCAACTAAGATAAGAAATGTGAATCATTTTCAATTCCATGAAAGAACGTGGCAAGCAGCTAATTAATTAAAACTATCGGGAGTTCCTTTGAAGCAGCCTGTGATTAAACACAAGGATTTATTGTGGAACAATTAGGTAAATTTGGCCCTCTATTCCCCAGGGAATCAGTGATGAAATTCAGGTTTTGAGTTATACTTTATTACAGATTTATCTAGTTTAATTGATTCAGCATTAGTTATAAGTTTCATCCAGAACAGCAAAGGTAAAGGACATATTATGTTAATTTGTAGACTTCCCATGAGTTAACTTTCACTTTAGCTGAAAGAAAGAAACATAGTTTGCCTATGCATTTCATTCAAGTGAAAGTGAAATGGGATAAAGAAGATGAACAGTAATAGCCTTCATTATCTCAATGATCTTAGTGTCCTGCTTGAATCTTAAATGAAACAGCCTTAAACTTGAAAGGAAGAGATAGTACAGACTCTTAGATTAGCACAACGACTGTTTTTAATTGGACAGACACTCTGTCAAATTGAGAGAGGTTTATGGAGCAAAGAAGTTGGAGAGTTCTACATGAACATTTATCTGGTGGTGCTCAGTAGCAGGGAGCTGGTGAACCTAATCCCACCAAAATGGCATCTCTTTAAAACAGGGGTGAGAGGTTCAGTAGAAAATTTGCAAACTCCAAGAGGCAGTAACTCCAAACCACTTTGCGCCTGTTTCTTCGAGGAACTAGCCTTTCCCAACCTGGATTTGGACTAAAACTCCCAGCATGCCACGAATGTGTTGGACTACAATTCCCAGCATGCCATAGCCAACCATTTTCTGAACTTGTCAGGACAATGCTAGATGGTTGATCATAACACCAGTGTGCTGGGCCTTCTTAGGCGCACTCTAACCACAGAGTTCCCTCAGTGGAGATTACAGTAGCAGGTAGTGCTTGACTTGATTAGATTAATTCCATACATAGGAGCCTATATATTTATGTATTTATGTATGTATGTGTTTGTTTGTTTGTTTGTTTGTTTTTGTGGCATCTATATACCACTGAATATCATAAAATCTCTCATAATAATTTATTAGTAATAATTTGTTATTACATTTCTATACTGCCCAATAGCTAAGGCACTCACAACAATTAAAACCATGAAGTACAACATAATATAAAATTTTCAAACATGTAAAAGTACCATGAAAAACCAAGTAAAACCCAGCAATAGTTACAGCCCAAGGAAAGCCTGGGTGAAAAGGTGGGTTTTTAGGAGATGTTTAAAAGATGTCACATTTTCTTCCTTCAGAACTGCACGAGGGACGATTTTCCAAAGGGTGGGTGCTGCTACTGAGAAGGCCCGATGTCAGGGTTCTTCATGGCGACATATCTTTCATGTTGGAATGACCAGCAAGGCCTCCTCTGAAGATCTTAAATGTTGCCTGGGTATATATAGGGGAAGGCGGTTTGCTAGGTATCCTAGTCTGAAGTTGTTTTAGTGCCAGAGAAAGGTTTTAATAACTTCTGGCTTTTTTAATTTTCAAAGGGAGAGTAGCCTGGGAGTTCTCCTTGACCTGATCTTGAACCTGGATGCTCAGATAGTGGTGGTGTCAGGAGTGCTTTTTGCCAAGTTCCCTGGATACTTCAGCATCACCCTTTCCTGAATAAACCAAGCCTGGCCTCAGTCATTCATACTCTACTCCGGGGTGAGCAACCTACAGTTCTAGAGCCCCATGCGACCCTCAGGCTAATTTCAGAAGCCCTCTGCATGTGATCAGTTCAGACATCTGGCAAGAACAATCTGTCCCTTCCCTGGCAGCCCAAAGGTAGAACAAGAGAAAGAAAAAAAGGTGGCAGAAGGGAAAGAAACGAGTGTGGCCGAAAGAGATATGGGGTGACCTACTGATTTTTGGCTCTGGCCGTGCCTACCGCTGACTTGTGATTATCCACAAGGGATTATCTGCACACAAAAGAGGTTGCCCATCCGTCCTCTAGTCAATTCCAGATTGCATTACTGTAATGTGCTTTGCATGGGGTGCCCTTGAGACATTCTGGTCCAGAATGCTGCCACCAGAGTGTTGTCAGGGGCCAGCAGATCAGATCAACTTATGCCAGTTCTTTATCAGCTGTGCAGGTTGCCAGTTTATTTCTGGGCTCAGTTCAGGTTGCTGGTAGTGAAAACCTAAGCAACACTTTTATGACCCTAAACATCCTATGACCAAAATATGTATGTATGTGTGTATTTCATTTCTACACTGCCCAACAGCCAAAGCTCTCTGGGCGGTTCACAAAAATTAAAACCAAAGTGCACACAATAAAACAATACAAAATATATAAAACATTAAAGTATCCTAGGACTCATCTTCTCCCATATGAACCTACCTGACAACTCTGCTCTGTGTCTGTACTCTAGCCCTTCTCCCTGTTGTCCCTCCCACAGACATGACACTGACTAGGGATGTTGTGGGGGTTGGTTGGGGCTCAAGTCCCAGCAATTTCTCACCAGCTCAGCCCTCGAGACACCAGTCCACTGATCCCTGCACTTGCCCAACTCGGCACGTGCCAAGTTGGGCAAGCTTGGGGATCCCTACTCCCTCATCGAGCTGCAAAATGGCAGCTCAGCCTTTTTCATAAAGGGCCATTTTATAGCAGCCCATTTACTCCAAATCCCAGGCATAAATGGTCTAAATGGAGGCTTAGTGAGGGCTGAGATGGCTCTGTCCATCCCTATGTGAGTCAGGGTTTTTGGTCATGGCACCCACAATGTAGTTCAGCCTCTCAAGAGAGGTATGCCTGGCTGTCTTGTTTCTGACTTTCAGGCAGGCCTTGAAAACACTTTTCAAGCTGCCCTGAGTATTTTTTGATATAGAAGATATAAATTACAGAAATGACAAGTACATACATTTTAAAATCTTATTTGACCCAGCATGCCTTGCTACAACCTGATATTTTTTTGCACTAGGTATCTTAAGATATTATTTATTTATTTATTTATTTATCCATTTATTCATTTCATTTCAATATAAAATATATAGGACATTAAAACCACAATATAACAATACAACCACAATAAAACCTAGCAGCAGTGCAGGAATTTAAAATACAGATTTCAAACAGCAAAGCTAAAAGTCTAGAAAGCTAAAATGCTAAAATGCCTGGGAAAATAAAAAGGTCTTCCCTGGCGCCGAAAGGAATACAGTGTAGGTGCCAGGTGACCCTCACTAGGGAGCTCATTCCAGAGCCGGGGTGCCACAGCAGAAAAAGCCCTCCTCCTAGTAGCCACCTGCCTCACTTACTTTGGCAGGGGCTCACGGAGAAAAACCGCTGAGGATGATCTTAAGGTCCGGGCAGGACATATGGGAGGAGGCGATCCTTCAGATGACCTGACCCCAAGCCGTTAAGGGCTTTAAATGTTAATACCAGCACTGAATTGGGCCCAGAAATGGACTGGCAACCAGTGCAGCTGGAAAAGTACTATAAGGTTTTTGTTCTTGTTGTTGTTCAGTCGTTAAGTCATGTCCGACTCTTGGTGACCCCATGGACCATAGCACTGCAGGCCTTCCTGTCCTCCGCTCACTCCCGGAGTGTGCTCAAGTTCATATTCATTGCATTGGTGATGCTATCTAGCCATCTCATCCTCTGCTGTCCCCTTCTCCTTTTGCCTTCCATCTTTCCCAGCATCAGGGTCTTTTCCAGGGAGTTTTCTCTTCGCATTAGGTGGCCAAAATATTTGAGCTTCAGCTTCAGTATCTGTCCTTCCAATGAGCAGTCAGGGTTGATTAGGGATGGCGGAGAATTTCTCCCCGAAACTTCGGGGGGCCGAGCACCAACGTGTTCGGCCCCCCGAACAAGTTTCAGGGAGAAATTCTCCGCACCCCCCACCCCCCGGACCCCCCCCGGGACGGGACTTACCTTTGTCCCTCTCGGTGGCGGGTCCGGCCGGCGGTTCAGCGGGTGTTCATGCGGGGCGGGAGCGGCAGCCGGTCTTTTGACCGGCTGCCGCCGCCGCCATTCCAATAAAAGAAAAAAAAACAACGCCCCCGTGATAGGCTACGTGACGATTAACGTAGCCTATCACGGCTAGATCTGCAAAGTCAGCCATGATAGGCTACGTTAATCGTCACGTAGCCTATCACGGGTGACTTAAAAAAAAAAAAAGCGCGTACGCTAATGGCGGCCCCCATAGGGAGCCGCCATTCGCATTTCTTATTTGGTCGCTGTAACGGCGTTGCCCTTATTTTCGCCGTAGTCTACGTAAAGATTTACGTAGACTACAGCGACCAAATAAGGAATGGGAATGGGACTTTGCAGATCTAGCCATGATAGGCTATGTTAATCGTCACGTAGCCTATCACGGGGGCGTTTTTTTTTTTTTTTTTAACTTTGGAGTTCGCGGCCGGGCGAGGCGGGAAGCCTCCCCCCCGGCCTGAATTTGATAATTCTCCCAGCAATCTTAATTCCGAGCTGTGATTCATCCAACCTGGCGTTTCTCATGATGTACTCTGCATATAAGTTAAATAAGCAGGATGACAATATACAGCCTTGTCATACTCCTTTCCCAATTTTGAACCAATCAGTTGTTCCATGTCCGGTTCTTACTGTTGCTTCTTGACCCTCATACAGGTTTCTCAGGAGACAGGTAAGGTGGTCTGGTACTCCCATCTCTTTCAGAATTTGCCACAGTTTGTTGTGATCCACACAATCAAAGGCTTTAGCATAGTCAATGAAGCAGAAACAGATATTTTTCTGGAATTCTCTTGCTTTCTCCATGATCCAGCAAATGTTGGCGATTTGATCTCTAGTTCCTCTGCCTCTTCGAAACCCAGCTTGTACTTCCGGTAGTTCTCGGTTCACATACTGCTGAAGCCTAGCTTGTAGGATTTTGAGCATCACCTTGCTGGCATGTGAAATGAGCGCAATTGTACGGTAGTTTGAACACTCTTTGGCATTGCCCTTCTTTGGAATTGGAATGTAAACTGACCTTTTCCAGTCTTGTGGCCACTGTTGAGTGTTCCAAATTTGTTGGCATATTGAGTGCAGAACTTTAACAGCATCATCTTTTAGGATTTTAAATAGCTCAGCTGGAATACTGTCATCTCCGCTAGCTTTGTTGTTACTAATGCTTCCTAAGGCCCACTTGACTTCACTCTCGGGGATGTCCGGCTCAAGTTCAGTGACCGCACTATCATGACTATCAGACATTCAGATCTTTCCTGTATAGTTCTTCTGTGTATTCTTTCCACCTCTTCTTATTCTCATCTGCTTCTGTTAGGTCCCTGCCTTCTTTGTCCTTTATCATGCCCATCTTTGCACAAAACGTTCCCTTGAGATCTCCGATTTTCTTGAAGAAATCTCTAGTCTTTCCCATTCTGTTGTTTTCCTCGATTTCTTTGCGTTGTTCATTTAAGAAGGCCTTCTTGTCTCTCCTTGCTATTCTCTGGAACTCTGCATTCAGTTGGGTATATCTTCCCCTTTCTCCCTTGCTTTCTGCTTCCCTTCTCTCCTCAGCTACTTGTAAAGCCTCATCAGACAGCTACTTTGCTTTCTTGCATTTCTTTTTCTTTGGGATGGATTGAGTTGCTGCCTCCTGTCTTGAACAATGTTACAGACCTCCATCCATAGTTCCTCAGGCACTCTGTCTATCAGGTCTAATCCCTGAAATCTATTCCTCACCTCCACTGTATATTCATAAGGGATATGATTTAGTGGGTTAGTGGTTTTTCCTACATTCTTCAATTTAAGCCGAAATTTTGCAACAAGAAGCTCATGATCTGAGCCACAGTCAGCTCCAGGTCTTGTTTTTACTGACTGTATGGAGCTTCTCCATCTTTGGCTGCAAAGAACATAATCCATCTGATTTCGATATTGACCATCTGGTGATGTCCATGTGTAGAGTCGCCTCTTGTGCTGTTGGAAAAGAGTGTTTGCTATCATCAGCGTGTTCTCTTGGCAAAACTCTATTAGCCTGTGTCCTGCTTCATTTTCTAGGGATGTCGGAGAATTTCTCCGTGAATCTCCGGGAGGCCGAATGCCAACGCATTCGGCCCCCCAAAATTGGTGGAGAAATGGTCCGCCACCCCCCCGCCACCCCTCCCCGGGATGGGACTTACCTTGGTCGAATGTCCCTGGTGGCGGCAGATCCCGGCGGCAGTTCGGCGGCGTTTTGGCGGCGTTTTGGCGGCGGCCGGTCTCCCGACCGGCCGCCGCCGCCGCCATTTCCAAGTGTAAAAAAAAAAACAAAAAACAATAAACGTGATAGGCTACGTAAAGATTTACGTAGCCTATCACGGCTAGATTTTAAAAAAGCACCGTGATGGGCTACGTAAATGTTTACGTAGCCTATCACGGCTGACTTTGGGGGGGGGACCGCGTATGCAAATACAGCAGCAGCCTTCTCACTTCCCCAGTGACCCTGACTTGATCGCTGCTTTGGCACCTCTGTTAGAAACACTAAAGCAGTGATCCAGGCTGCCCCCCACAGTGTGTCTCTGTGTGTGTGTGTGTGTGTGTGTATGTCACCCCATCCCACCCCAGTGTGCAACCCCTGGGCACCCTAGCAAAGAGGATTTGGCCCTTGAGGTCAAAATGGTTGTGCATCCCTGGTTTACTGTTTACATGACAATGTTTTAATGTTTTAAGGTGTTAACACATAGCTGTTTTGGTTTGGATTAGAAACACTGGAAGCTGCCTTATACTGAACTGAGTCAGACAAATTGTCCATTTAGCTGACTGGGGGCAGTGTTCCCTATGATTTTAGACAGGGGTCTTTTCCAGCCCAACCTGGAGATGACAAGGATTGAAACTTGCACCTTGGGCATGCCTGCATGCTGCGACTGAGCCATGGCCCTTTGGTAACGCATACTTTTTCTTCCATGCTTATTTTTAGGTATATGAAATGCAATAATCTGGACTATATAAATGACACATAACCATATAATCAGATATAACTGTAGTCTTCAATTGTGAAGTTGTGAGCAAGAACCTTCAAGTTCTAAAAATTAGTGCTAGCCTGTCATTTTAGTATCTGTGTCATCAGTCCTTAAACTAGTGCTGGTCTGAAGTATTCAGCTCAGATGTTTTGTTACTTTGCAGTGTGTGTGTGTGTGTGTGTGTGTGTGTGTGAAAATGCCCTCTGAAGATTGGCTTAACCTTTGGGGAGGAACTAAGAACTTTCGGGTGGGGGTGGCCTTACCTTTAAAGATAAGATGGCTGAGGGTTTTTGTGGGGGAGGGGGAAAAATGCTTTGTTGCGTCTTTGAGCAGCACCTTGGCTGTTCTCAGCAGCTAGGGATGTACAAATTGTGTACCTTCAGTGCCACTTGACTTCCGCAGTTTGCAGCCAGTGCTCCGTTCTGCCGTTCACAAGCCCCCGGAATTCTCCTTTTTTTTCCCACTCCGAAAATTACGAAGATAAATCCGTACTGAAAACCGTAATTCTGATGCCCAGCCATCTCCATGAGTCCACTTAACTTCTGTAAGAATCGCTATTTTTCGTAAATATTTACGTTTTTTTTAAATTGAAATCCTCCGTCTCCATTTACTTTCAGCTAACACTTCCCTTCCTAGGGGCTTCCCAAAAGAAGGCTGTCTTAGGTGTGACTGAACGATAAACTATTTGTTTAAAGCAATGCTGTTTTAAAGAAAGAAAAAACCTTTTAAAATGACCATGCTGGCCCTGGAGTACCATGCGTATTCTGACCAAAATTACAAAGGGAGTGTTACCAGGCTGCTGAGGGAGCCTGTCAGGAGCGCCCTAGTGATCTCTTTCAGTACACTCCAATAGCTAACTCAAGACATAGACGAAAGGATTCTTTTCAAGGCTTTAATCCTTTTACAACTTAATGACTCTTTCAGATGCTAATCACCTACAACTAAGCAAGGAACAGCAGAGTGGCCTATGCGCCGAGTAGGCAGTTGATCCCCATTTGAAGGAGAGTCACTTGAAGACCCTGAACTTATGGGCTAGGGAGAGATCCTCCCTCTTTCCCTTGGGTCCACGGGAGGCGGCCGTTGCTTGCATGCCAAACGGGCGCTACGCCTCCTTTCCGTGCCCTCCATCACTCGTCGCTCTTTGCGTCTGCGTTGAGCGTCTAGCAAGCCCTGTTCCCGTACTTTCTCACTGCTAGGATCACTATCTATCTCAGGAATGCCATCAGGAGGAATCTCTGCCAGCTGCTGTGCCTGTGAGGGATGAGCTGGCTGCTCTCCCACGGATTACTGATCCTCCTCAGAATCAGAACTGCTCTGGGGTTCTGTCGGCTCAGTTTCCACCCTGATAGAGCATAGTCACTGCTTGAAGCTTTTGGGGGAGAGGTGTCCCCTGAAACGGGGGAATATTCAGCCCAGTCCTACCTTAAACCATTGATCATGTACCAAAATTCCTATCTTAGGTTATTTGTCTGATGGGTTTAACACATCCATATTATCAAGTGATGCCTGTAATTATTAGTCTCATGCACTGTCTCCCTCCCATCTGTTACTCCTGCACATCCAAGAGGACCAGATCCAAAGTTTTCACTTCCACTTTTGCTTAACTTCAGTTTGTAGGGATGGCAGAGAATTCCGCTATGGACTCCAGTGAGGAGTCCATGGTGGGACTCCCCCGGAGGCCATGGCGGAATGGCCTCCCCCCCCACCCCACGGAATCCCCCTAGGACAGACCTACCTGGTGGTGGATGCAGCGGAGGCAGCAGCAGCTCCGGCAGCAGATGAAGTGGCGGCGGCGGCAGCTCCGGCCACTGCTGGGCTGCTGCGGCCACAAATGGCAGCTGTCATAGCGGTCGCCATTTGTGTCCCTATGCCAGCCCATAATAGGCTACATATATATTTTAGGGATGTCAGAGAATTTCTCCAGGAATCTCAGGGAGGCCGAATGCCAGTGCATTCGGCCCCCCGAAATTGGCGGAGAAACGGTCTGCCCCCCCCCCCACGGGACGGGACTTACCTTGTGTGAATGTCCCTGGCGGCGGCGGCTCTGGCGGCGGTTTGGCAGCGGTTCGGCGGCGGCGGCTGCGGTGGCCGGTCTTCTGACCGGCTGCCGCTGCCGCCATTTCCAAGTTAAAAAAAAACAACAACAAACGCGATAGGCTACGTAAAGATTTACGTAGCCTATCACAGCTAGATTTTTAAAAAACACCATGATAGGCTACATAAATGTTTACATAGCTTATCACGGCTGAGTGAAAAAAAAAAAACCCACGCGTACGCAAATGGCGGTGCCCATGGGTGCCGCCATTTGCGTATGCGCGGTTTTTTTTTCCCACTCAGCTGTGATAGGCTACGTAAACATTTACGTAGCCTATCATGGCTGACTGCAGGGACGCAAATGGCAGCGGCTACAGTCGCCGCCTTTTACGTCCCGGAAGGACAGAAGGACTTGTGGCCGGAGGGACGGGGCGCCTCCCCCCCGGCCAGAATTTTGGGGGGAGGGACGGAGCACCTCCCCCCCACCACGAATCAAGCTTCGGGATCAGGTAAGGGACTTTCTTACATCCCTAATATATTTACGTAGCCTATCACGGCTAAAGCAGGGATGCAAATGGCATAGGGAATGCCATTTGTGTCCCTGCTTTAGCTGTGATAGTCTACGTAAATATTTATTTATGTACCCCCTACGCAGGACACCATTTGCATCCGCAGCAGCCCGGCAGCGGCTGGAGGCCCCGCTGTGGGTTGTCCCGGCCGGCAGCTCCGCAGACTGGCCGTGGAGCAGAGCTAGCTGGGCAGGATTCCAGGGGGGAGGAATGGATCGCCTCCCTCCCATCAAGGATTCCGGGGGCGGGGAGGAACGGATCGCCTCCCCGCACCTGTGGACCCCAGCGGAGCCAGGTAAGTTGAGTTTCGTACACCCCTATCAGTTTGTTGTTTCATCCAAACCAACAAACTGTGGTTAATATTAACTATGATTTATTTAAAACAAGCCAACTGATGGTTTCAAGTCAGCTTGTTTTCAACACACCATAATTAATGTTAACCACAGGGTTTTTTTGGTTTGGACAAAGTGACTAACTGTGGTCAAACAAAAACAAAAGCAGAAGCTTCTGAACTTCTCCTGGCTGTACAGGAGCAGAGGGGGTTCATGTGAGCCTGAGAGAAGCTCATTCATGTTGTGCTGAACTATGGTTTAGCATGAAGAGCTATTACAGACGCATGGTCTATCCTATGTAAAGACAGACTGAAAAGCAAAACTTCTCTCTGAGTTCTGCAGCATTTCCATTCCAGTAAGCGGCGGAGGACTGTTATTGGATTTTTTCCCCAGTACAGAAATATTTTGCACATTTTTTTCAGGTTCTGCCATTTGCACAAATTGTAATTTGCACATTTTTTTTTGCAGGAGGAATCTTGAAATTTGTGCAAAGAACTTTAAATTTCATCCTCCACATCTGCATTTCTTGAGTGAAGGGGTGGGGGGAATTGACAAGTTATTTGAAAAGTACAGAATATGGCTCTGCTGAGCTAAATGAAGTACTGTGTGGCGAGGATGAAACTGACAAGGATATTGACTAGAGGGGAATATGCCTCCCCATGGCTATATAGCGGATGGGGGGACTTGCAAATATGTGTATTTGTGAAAGGTCACTAATAATATTTTTAAAATAACTATTTGCACAAATTTCAAGATCCCCCCTACAAAAATGTTTTGCACAAATTGCCACCATTAAAAACACACACCCTGGAATCCACGTATTGGCTCAGTTCACTACAGATCGAGTCAACACCAGCCCGAGGGCGGGGAGACAGAATGAAATCCGCAGGGCTGAACTGGAAAAGTCTATCAGGTTTTCATCCCCCAAACAGAATTCTCATACATCCCTATTTTATGGAGAGACTTGTGCAAATGAAGCATATTATGCGATACAGCATGATCAGACAGCCTGGCCCAAGTGAGATTTTTTCCCCTAAATACTGTACTGTTGTGTAACTGTGCTATTCCAAGCATAAATGTATCGAGCTTCATACTGCAGTTTACTAATAAAAACACATCTCAGTTAAGAGTGCAATTAGTTTGAAAGCATAACATTCAAACTTATGAGTTAGGCTTCCACCCCCACCCCCACTGCCACCCCATCATCACCAAATTGTCCTAATGCTGTCAAGGCAGCAGTAAAGTTTATTAATGACCTTAGAAGTAAAAGATTAAATAAGTGAACCATGATGAAAGACTGTTAGCTTTCAAGAAGTGTAGGACATGGACCATGATGTATGCACTGGTACATGTGGCATCGTTATTCAAGTCAGTGTCTTTCTATATGCCTCATCCAGAACCTAACCCAAAGGCTGCCACTGACTTCAAAAGATGTCTGTAAATCAAGTCTCTGCAAGTTGCTACTGTGCTGGGCATTATTTAAGAGTTTAAAAGGGAAGTGTATACAGTATGCCCACTGGAGTTAAAACAAATTTGAATTTTAAAATGTGATGTTAAATTTTCAAATTAAAAAAGTGACACTACATTTTAAATGCTTAAATGAGCAATTGGGGAAAACAAATACTCAGCCTGTAGTGAAGCTTTCCAAATGTAGGGATGGGTGAGAAATTCATGCCTGCACATGCAGTTGAACTAAATCAAAATAAGTTGAATCTTGTGTGAGTGACGAAGTTTAAACTTCAATGACAAACTCATTTTTCTGTGATTTTTAATTTTGGGGCATGATCCAGTCAAAGCTAAGCATCTAAGCTTATAGTCCTTATTGCCATACCTACTTGGCAATGGGGCTTACTTCTGAGAAGACATGCATAGGATCATACTGTTACTTGCTGTGAATCAACATGCATACGATCAAGGGGTGTCCTCAACTCTCCCAATGGAATTTAATATATATTTGAAAGGGCTGAATTTTGAATGAATTTTGCATTTGGTGATTTCACATTTTAACCTGATGTTAGCTTCTATTTTCAGGTAAGCAAGAATAAATGATGCAGTGAAAGAAAAGAAAGAAAGAAAGAAAGAAAGACAGACAGACAGACAGACAGACAGAAAGAGAGAGAGAGAGAGAGAGAGAGAAAGAAAGAAAGAAAGAAAGAAAGAAAGAAAGAAAGAAAGAAAGAAAGAAAGAGGCCAGGACTGGGCCATCCAAAATATCTCAGCAGCTCTTGTCATTATTACAGTGAATGTTGAGCTCAACACTGACCTTATACAGTGGTCCAAGTTCATGGGATGGAGAGAGAAATTCCCAGCTTGTTATGTACAGCTAGCAAAATCTGGCCCCAAGGCTTTTTACAATGATGAGGACCTTAATCATGCACATGCAGCTCTCATTAAAGTCAGTAGGGGTTGTGACTGTGCATCTAGGAGCACAAATTGTTCCATAGTTTGCAGTGGCTTAATTTAGTATTAAATATTCATGGCCTGTGGGCCAAATGAGGATACGAAAATATTGTAACAGACACCAGCAATGTGGGAAGCAAAACTGTTCTATAGAAAGGTCAACTATCCATCCATGAAAACACCATTAAGGAGAGGGAACAGTGCAAATGCATACAGCTGTGGCTGGAAGCCAGAGTTTAACATGACTTAAACTCTATCGCTTCAGTCAAAATGTGCAAGGACAACTTGCACAGAACAATTTAGGAGACAAATAACAAGGCTGTTGCGATGCTTTCCAAATGTAGGGATGGGTTTGAGAATACCCGATTTGTACCTCCTGACCGAGACTGAACATGGAACCGAATGCATCTCATTAACAAAATCTGAACAAACGTATTCAAGGCTCTCAATGAGATTTCTGGGCAGGGAATGCATAATCCCCCAAATCCATACATTTGAAATGTGAGCACAAAGAATGTGTACATTTGAAAAATGCACACAATATTACTTTTCTCAATGGGAAAAATGTGTGCATTTAAGAAATGCGTGCAAATAATGCATGGACGAACCTGTCTGTTCCTATAATTCTTACATTATTTCCAAGCACAAGCTTGTTCTGTCCCATTTCCACATCAGCATGCCAGTTTTTAAAAATCAGCATGGAAATCCATACACATTTTTATACACACACACACACACATTTGTATGCATTTCCCCTAATGTATGCATTTTTGCAAGCAATTTTTCCTAATACATGCCTTTTTGTACATAATTTCCCTAATGTATGCAATTTCCCCTAAAGTATGCATTTTGTACCCCCCCTTCTTTTTACCAGAGAACAGCATTGCAAAATTTGGAGAAGTTCAAAAACGGAAGGCTAACCACATTCTGGTTCATGTATTAATTCAGGAAGTGCAAATTAGGTCAGTTCCTTTTACAATGCAAACCAAATGGATTCCCCCCACCCCACCCCTAGTTGGTAGCAAAGCACAATGAAGAGAGGTAGCAAGGGCAGATGTAGCAGCAGTAGTGCCCCACCGGGAAATTACCTGTTCCTGTTGGCTTATCTACATATTGCTCTATGAGTAGGTCATACTTACAAAAACGATGTGGGTATCATATGGTGAAAATACTACACTCCAAAAAAGGTATTCTTGGTTCAGACTGGTTGTCTGTATCAAGTGTCTTAGGGCGCAATCCTATGCATGTTTAGATAGAAAAAACGGTCCTTCAACTCCCAATATTCCCAAGCCAGTATGGCTGGCTGGGTCATGCTAGCGTTGTAGGGCTTTTTTTCTGTCTAAACATGCATAGGATTGAACCTTTAGTGGGTTAAATCCAGACTTCATACTGTAAGTAGATTCATCAAAATCAATGGGACTTGAGTTAATCATGAGTAACTTACTGATTTCAGTGGGATTATAGTATGATCACATTTGGATACAACCCTTTGTGTGGTGTTCTAACTGATGTGGAAGGAGTGCATGTGTGTTTCAGAAAAATACCATGGACAAAAGGATAATTCTTTTTATGCAATCTTATGTAGCATAAAATCAAAACAGCCTGTTTTCTCCCAATGTTTTATCAATGTGCAGCTGCACATTAGGCTGCTTCACACAACCCCCTCCATGCAATGAAAGAACATGCGCTGTGTCATGTGGCCATGTGGGCTTGCCCCTCTCACTGCTGTACCACTATCTGTAAATCCAGAACACAGAATCATAGAATCATAGAATAGTAGGGCTGGAAGGGGCCTACAAGGCCATCGAGTCCAACCCCCTGCTCAGTGCAGGAATCCAAGTCAGAGCATCCCTGACAGATGGCTGTCCAGCCTCGTCTTGAATGCCTCCAGAGTGGGAGAGCCCACCACCTCCCTGGGGAATTGGTTCCATGGTCGTATTGCTCTCACAGTCAGGAAGTTTTTCCTGATGTTCAGCTGGAATCTGGCTTCCTGTAACTTGAGCCCATTATTCTGTGTCCTGCACTCTGGGATGATGGAGAAGAGATCCTGGCCTTCCTCTCTGTGACAACCTTTCAAGGACTTGAAGAGCGCTATCATATCTCCCCCCAGTCTTTTCAAGGCTAAACTTGTCCAGTTTAGCCTTGTACATGCATAGAGTTCCTCCACCTGAGGAGGGACCCCAGCCTGATCAGGGTCCCTCTCTGCATGGAGGAGCAATATGTGCGTACATCAATTTGCATGTACAGCCTCTTCCAGTGTGTTACAAACACACCATAGGAGGCACGGGAGGCAGTTGCAGCGGAGAATGTGGCTGCTGGGTGCAGCAGCTGGGGATGGGATTAACCCAACGTGACCTGGAAGCTCCCTCTCATATGTTCTTTGAATGAATGGGGGTGTTATTGTGAACCCCCTCTTCTTAACTTGTGGTGCGGGGAAACGATATGAATGAACAGAAGGAACTGAAAACTGCAGCAAACTGTGCATTCTACAATGGTGAAATTAATGCAGAATTAAGGAGGAATGGAATAGTGCACAGAGCAAACTTCAGAATAGTGAAGGAATGGAAAAGGGCAATCTGCTCATCCCTAAGCTAACCAAGAGTCTTTTTATATAATATTTGATATACCTCCACAGTTATTTTTAATTGCACTGAACATTTTCCTTAGTGTACCTGACCTAAAATTACACATATTCTTAGACCATCAGGTGTTTTTTTCTTTCTTTCTGGGACTGCCTAGGTGACTCTGTGATTCTGGTAGGGATGTCAGAGAATTCCATGACGGATCTCGGTGAGGCCGAATGCCAGTGCATTCGGCCCCCCCGAAATCCATCATGGAATGAAGCCCCCACCCTCCTAACCCACGAAAGGCATGCGGGACGAAGTCCCCGCTGCCCCCAACCCACAAAAGGTGCACGAAATGGAGTACTTACTGGCTCCCGTCCGCACTGCTTTGCGAATGGTGGCTGTCCGGTGGCCGCCATTCACTTCCTCCTCTTCATAGTAGGGATGTCAGAGAATTCCACCACGGATCTCGGTGAGGCCGAATGCCAGTGCATTCGGCCCCCTGAAATTAGGGATGGCGGAGAATTTCTCCCCGAAACTTCGGGGGGCCGAGCGCCAATGTGTTCGGCCCCCCGAACAAGTTTCGGGGAGAAATCCTCCGCACCCCCCCGCACCCCGCACCCCCCCCCCGGGATGGGACTTACCTTCGCCGAATGTCCCTCCCGGCGGCGGGTCCGGCCGGCGGTTCGTCGGGTGTTCGTGCGGGGCGGGAGAGGCAGCCGGTCTTTCGACCGGCTGCCGCCGCCGCCATTCCAAGAAAAGAAAAAAAAACAAAAACACCCCCTGATAGGCTACGTGACAATTAACGTAGCCTATCACGGCTAGATTTGCAAAGTCAGCCGTGATAGGCTACATCAATCGTCATGTAGCCTATCACGGGTGACTTA
Organism: Heloderma suspectum; assembly: GCF_057233095.1. Taxonomy (NCBI): domain Eukaryota; kingdom Metazoa; phylum Chordata; class Lepidosauria; order Squamata; family Helodermatidae; genus Heloderma; species Heloderma suspectum. The sequence goes on along the minus strand of NC_139458.1, from coordinate 217,632,232 downwards.
AAAAAAAAAAAAAGCGCGTACGGATAATGGCGGCCCCCATAGGGAGCCGCCATTCCCATTCCTTATTTGGTCTCTGTAGTCTACGTAAAGGTTTACGTAGACTACAGCGAAAATCAGGGCAACGCAAATAGCGTTGCCCTCATTTTCTCCGTAGTCTACGTAAATCTTTACGTAGACTACAGCGACCAAATAAGGAACGCGAATGGCGGCTCCCTATGGGGGCCGCCATTTAGCGTACGCACTTTTTTTTTTTGTTAAGTCACCTGTGATAGGCTACGTGACGATTGACATAGCCTATCACGGCTGACTTTGCAGATCTAGCCGTGATAGGCTACGTTAATCGTCACGTAGCCTATCACGGGGTGGTTTTGGTTTTTTTTTAAACTTTCAAGTTCGCGGCCAGGCGAGGCGGGAAGCCTCCCCCCCGGCCTGAATTTCGGCCGGGGCGAGGCGGGAAGCCTCCCCCCCAGCCTGAATTTCAGCCAGGGCGAGGCGGGAAGCCTCCCCCCCCCGGCCTGAACTTCGCGGGGGGAGCAGCAAAGCGCCTCCCCCCCACCGCGAACAACCTTTGAGGACAGGTAAGGGACTTTCGTCCACCCCTACCCGAAATCCATGGCGGAACGGCCTGCCACTGTCAAGGGCTCCTTGAGGCCTCTCTCAGTCTAATCCAGTAGCCAAGTCCAGACACAGACAAAGGGATTCTTTTCAAAGCTTTATTCCTCTTTTACAACTTAACAACTCTACCGCTAGCAACTAGATATGAGCAGCAGAATACCTATGCCCTAAGTTGGAACAGTTGGTCCCCGTTTGAAAAGGAATTACTGGCAGACCCCTGAACTTAAGGACTAGGGATAGTCCCTCCCCTTTTCCCTTGGATCCTCTGGGCGTAGCTGTTGTTTGCGCACCAACCGGGCACTACGCCTCCCTTCTGCGCCCTCCATTTGGCGCCGCTCTCTGTGTCGGCGTCATGCATCCATCAAGTCTGCTTCCTGCACTCTGTCACTCCCTGGACTGCTATCTAAGCTAGGAATACTGGTGGGAGGAATCTCCATCAGCTGTTGGCCCTGGGAAAAAGGAGCGCGCTCCTCTCCCAGGAGCGACTGCTCTTCCTCAGAATCAGAAATACTCTGGGATTCTATGGGCTCATTGTCCACCCTGACAACCACCCCCCTGCCCCCCGCAGATCCCCCCCGGGATGAGACTTACCTGGGGCGGATGTTCCGGATGGCGGCGGCTCCAGCGGCAGCTTCGGTGGCAGCTGGTCTTCCGACCGGCTGCCACCGCCACCATTTGCAGTCTCGTCTTTTTTTTTTTTTTTTACATCAGTGATAGGCTACATAAAGACTTACTTAGCCTATCACGGCTGGGTTAAAAAAAAAATGCGTACGCAAATGGCGGCGGCTACGGCCACCGCCATTTGCATCCCTTATTTTTCGCCGTCTTAGTCTACATAAATATTTACGTAGTCTAAGACGAAGACAAGAAAGGGGAATGCAAATGGTGCCCAGTACGCTATTTGTGTTCCCCTTTCTTTTCTTCATCTTAGTCTACATATAAATATTGACATAGACTAAGACAGCGAAAAATAAGAATGCAAATGGCAGCTGCCTTAGCCGCCACCATTTGCGTACGCGTTTGTTGTTGTTTTTTACCCAGAGCTCTCCATGGCCAGAAATCTGGCTGCGGATGGCCCTGGCCTGGGCCTGGCCGGCTGCTCCGCGGAGCCGCCGCCAAGCACAGCTGGCCATCGAGGATTCTGGGGGGGAGGACTGGATCACCTCCCCCCCCGTCGAGGATTCCGGTGGGAGGGACGGAATGCCTCCCCCCCACCACGGATTGCCTGGCACGGAGCCAGGTAGGTGTTTCGTACATCCCTAGATTCTGGAGTAGACACTAGAGGGAACACAACCCTCTTCCCCTCCCTTCTCTCCTATTTTTCATGATCTGTGCCCTTAAAATCTATCACTGTTCTGAAACTCCACTGAAGCTTGTACTGTATATCTGAGAAACAAACTACTGATGCTCAGAAAGGCTTAAGACTACAGTTTCATGAGCACTGAAGCTACAGAAGAATATGGGGGAGCATGGGAGAAGTAGACAGCACACACATTTGGTGACAAGCTCCCAGATTTTTGGTTGCATTTAGATTAGTTAGGATGCCATTTCTACAGTGTCATGAATATTATATTTTACTGTATGTGTGGAATGGTTGATGTTCAACCATAGGCACACGCACTCACCACACACATGCTTGATTACAGAATATCTCATTGAGTACAGCACAACTGGCCATCCTGGGCGTGTTTATTCACATCAGAGGATACTTGGAGGCAACATGGGCAATCAGCAGTGGGGACGTGAGTGGCAGTGGCAGGCCAAGTCAGCAGGGGCAGGATTTTGCAGTGACCACGACCACGTGGTAAATTGGTGGTGGGAATGATTGGCATCTTTGGGGGAGGGCCATGGAGGGGTCACAGATGATACCTTAATACAGAGATTGTGCACCCTTGACTTAGAAGTAAATCACACAATGTTCAATGGGGCTTACTTCCTTGTAAGTATGTTTAGGATTAAGGGATGTATGAGAAATTCATTTCAGTTCGTTTTTTATCAGGATTTACCCAGTAAATCCAGGATTTACCAGATCCAGGTGCAATCTGCAGTTGAAGTCCACACATTTCTGAGCTTGCGATGTGATTTGCGGACCAAAAACTATGTGTTCAACAGCATGTGTACATTTGAAAAATGCACATAAAAATGCACGCTTTTGGAGAATGCTCACAATTATGCTTTGATTGATGGGAGATGAATACATACATTTCAAAGATGTGCACAATGGATGCATATATTTGGAAAAATATGCACAAAAATACACATGGCTTTTCATGTGAAAAGGAAAAAAAAACCCCAAAGCTCACAATCTGATACAGACTTGAGTCAGAAAGAGGTTCAAGGTGGAATTCAGAGAACTTTGCCAAGCTCAAGTTTTGCTGATTTGCACATCCCCATTAGGATTACAATTTTAGACACTTCTCTCAAACAGGTAGAGCAAACTACACAGTACATGCAAATGCATGTAACACTTAGGGATGTCGAAGGAACCTGGCTGGTAGGGTGGAGCTTGACAAGCTTCCATTGGCTTGGCCCCCTGGACTCCATTCTATCTTCTGCCAGCTGGCCCAAGTCAGTCTGCAGTGACTTGGGCCAGCTGGTGGATTTTCTGTATTTTTTAAAAATTGCATAAATAGACATTTGTGCACATTTTGGCCACAATTTGCAAAAGTCCCCCCCCCCCATTTTAAAAGGAAAAGCAGCTTTAGGAGGTTGCAATCTTCAGTGAAGGACTGGTGGGGCAAAGATTGGGTGATCTTTCTGCCAGCAGCCTTTTCTGCTCACTATTGCCCCTGAGCCCAGAAGCTAGAAACTCTGGGCTTGTAGATGCATGTTGACAAGGTTACTTTGTCCCTGACATTCTGTAAGGAGAGGCAGTGATTAAATAGGCAGTTGCTCTTTGGGGTGGTAGTAGCTAAGAATTTAGTGTAGCATGTAGTTCTGGCTTAAGACTATAGTTACTTACTCGGCTGAATCAGGTGAAACATGCTCAAGGTCTAGCTGATCAACTTAAAGCCAGGCATTGATTCTAGTTCCTATTTAGTGTCTTAACCACAAGGCTATCCTTCCTTAATTGATTTTTGGAAATCCCTGTGGAGTTCATGAGAAACTTCTGCTGCCCTAATTGTTCATTGATCTGTTGTTCTAAACAGAAGGTAAAGTTTCCTCTGTTACTTGTTACCATTTCACTCCATCATTGACAAAGAACAACTAAAGATCATGAGGCAAAACACCTTTGTTTGCTCATTGTTGACATTGTTTTCTTGACAGTATTTAAGTAGCATTGATTACATTTAAGATCTTAGCGTTTTTAACCTTTTCTGTGCATTGTTTTAAATGTGGAAATAACTGTATAAGTAGTGTTCTCCTGAAACCCCACCTGCCCTTTCGCAACCTTTTCATTTCACTGTGAAAGAGGCAGTTGTTTTTCTGCCTCTTTCTTTGGGATGTTGAGAATTTCAGAGAAATTTCTCAGGCTGCAGGGCTTCAGTGCTTACCTCACTGGAAAGAGGTGGCAGAGGAAACTGTGTGCACTTTCTTTTACCATTTTCCACCCATTCTGTCCTTGCAGCCTCTCCAAAAGCCCCTTGGAGGACTTCATCAGGACTTCCTCCTGTGGGGCTTTCCAACGCTGCTGTTTGCTGAGGGCCTGCAAGCTGAGAAAGGAGTTGTTCCTCCTGCTGCTGCTGTTAAAAGGATTCTATAACAACAAAGCAAAAATGGTGAAAGGGAGGGCATTCTGCCAATTGTTTTAGGAAGCAATTCTAGGACTATTTGTTTCTGATTCTTCAATCATTCATTTATTGTTAGGGTCAACGACCAGCATGACAAGTAAAAAACACATGACATAAAATACACATGGAATCTCTGAAGTGAAATAAAATAAAATGAGAAAGAAACATAAAATAGAAGAAACGGGGGAAGAAAAATAGGGCAGCCATATTATAAAGTTTGTAATCATATTGCAATTTCCCAAGGAAAATGACAAAGTTTCTAAGGTCAGTTCATGATGTATTTTTCATGCTGCCACAGTGGAGCTGAAACCCACCCTAACCATGATCAAAAGTGAGAAGTTGGATGTGGATCTGTTCTCTTCCTTGGATATGGAATGTGTGGATGTGCCTTTGTTAACTCCAAGCAGCAAAGAAATGATGCCGCAGGCATTAAAAGCCATGTTCAGTGGCTTCACAGAACAGCAATGACTGGGAATTCCCAAAGACCCTCAGCAATGGACAGAGATCCATGTACAGGACTGCCTGATGTGGGCAGTGAATGAGTTCAATCTGAAGGATGTGGACTTCCAGAAAGGCTGTATGAATGGAGCTGCCCTGTGTGTTTTAGAAAAGGACAGCTTCCTTGAACTGGCACCAGGCTTCGTAGGAGATATTCTTTGGGAACATCTGAAGATCCTGCAGAAAGGAGAGATAAAGCCATATCCAATTAATGGAGTGAGCACCGTCTACACAGAATCACACTATGCATCAGACTACTTCATTTGTTTATGATTCTTGTTTCCTGGCTGACTACAAACCATGGTTTGTCAATTCAGACATAACTCAAACCATAATTAAGCTTACTTAACCACAGTTTGGACAATTTGAGTCTCTCCTTTCCAGTTGGCAAAGGAGGTTACATGTTTCCAAGGCTGTTGTGTATCAATGCATGCACATGGATATTAAGGCACTATGTCGTGAATAGTGTTTAACCTGAAATTTCACACACTGTTAGGGATGTTAGAGAATTCCGCCACGGACTCCAATGGGGCCAGATTCTAAAGAATCTGGCCCCTCGGAGTCCGTGGCGGAATGGACCACCCACCTCCACCACCCTGCGAAGTTTCCCCGGAACGGATCCTATCTGCCACCAGCCGGGTCCGGTCTGTCTGCTGTCGTCTGCTGCTGGTCTGTGGAAGCAAATGGCGCCCAGCATAGCAGACGCCATTTACGTCCCTTCTCTTTGCCGTGATAGGCTACGTAAATCCTTACATAGCCTATCATGGCAAAAAGAAGGAACACAAATGGCATCTGCTATGCCATTTGCATCCCTGCTCTTTGCCGTGATAGGCTACGTAAATCTTTATGTAGCCTATCACGGCAAAGAGAAGGGATGCAAATGGTGTCCGCTACGCTGGATGCCATTTGCGTTTGCAGACTGGCAGCGGATGGAAGTCCGGCTGTGGATGGACCCGGCCAGCAGCTCCACTGACCAGCAGAGCTGGCCAGGGAGGATTCCGGGGGGAGGAACAGATCACTTCCCCTCTCCGCGGAGCCCCCCAGTGGACTGGTGAGTGGGTTTCGTACAGCCCTACACACTGTAGCTGCTGAAGTATATTGTAGGGCAATTATCATATATACTACTAGCAAACGTGCTTCTCCGAGTTAGGGATGTGTGAAAGTAACTTACCTTTTTGAAGGGGGTGATTCACGGTGGGGGGGAGGTGCTCTGCACCTCCCCCCAAAATCCTAACCCGGAGGCTCCGCTCTGCGGCAACTCCCCGGAGTCGCCGGCCGGTGTCAGGGTGGAAACTGAGCTGATAGAACCCCAGAGCAGTTCTGATTCTGAGGAGGATCAGCAATCTGTGGGAGAGCAGCCAGGTCATCCCTCACAGGCACAGCAGCTGGCAGAGATTCCTCCTGACGGCATTCCTGAGATAGATAGTGATCCTAGAAGTGAGAAAGTGCGGGAACGGGGCTTGCTAGACGCTCAACGCAGATGCAGGGAGCGACGAGCGATGGAGGGTGCGGAAAGGAGGCATAGCGCCCGTTTGGTGCGCAAGCAACGGCCGCCTCCCGTGGACCCAAGGGAAAGAGGGAGGATCTCTCCCTAGCCCATATGTTCAGGGTCTTCAAGTGTAAGGATGGACGAAAGTCCCTTACCTGGTCCCGCAGCTTGCTTCGCAGTGGGGGGGAGGCGCTCTGTTTCTCCCCCTGAAATTCTTGGTGGGGAGGAGGCACCCCGCCCCTCCCGGCTGAAATTCAGGCCGGGGGGGAGGTGCCCCATCCCTCACCACCGAAATTCAGGCCGGGGGGGAGCGCCCCGTCTCCCCAGCCACGAAATAAAAAAGTAAATTGAAAAAAAGAAGTGATAGGCTTTGTAACGATTTACGTAGCCTATCACAGCTAGATTTTCAAAGTCAGCCATGATAGGCTACGTAAATCTTTACGTAAATCACTTACGTAAATCACTTACCAGAGGTAAGTAACTCTCCATAGGGCCGCGATGGTTTAGTGGTTAAGACGCTGAACTGCAGACTGGAAGGTCGGCAGGTCAGCAGTTCGAGACCCGAGTGCTGCGTGACGGAGTGAGCTCCCGTCTTCAGTCCCAGCTTCTGCCAACCTAGCAGTTTGAAAGCAAGAAATTGCAAGTAGATAAATAGGTACCGCCTCGGCGGGAAAGGTAACAGCGTTCCGTGCACCTCGGTGTTCAGTCATGCCGGCCACATGACCACAGAAGCGTCTTCGGACAGCTCTGGCTCTTCAGCTTAGAAACGGGGATGAGCACTGCACCCTAGAGCACTGCACCCATCCCGGGGGGGGGGTAGCAGGGGGGTGGCGGAGAATTTCCCCACCAATTTCGGGGGGCCGAATGCGTTGGCATTCGGCCTCCCGGAGATTCGTGGAGAAATTCTCCGCCATCCCTATTCAAGTGACTCTCCTTCAAACGGGAATCAACTGCCTACTCGGTACATAGGCCACTCTGCTGTTCCTTGCTTAGTCACTGGTGATTAGCATCTGAAAGTTGTAAAAGGATTAAAGCCTTGAAAAGAATCCTTTCGTCTGTGTCTTGAGTCGGCTATTGGAGTCTACTGAAAGAGGCCGCTAGGGCGCTCCTGACAGCCAGGTGCATTCGCAGGCGTGTGGAGCCTGGGGACGCAAATGGTGGTTGCTACGGCGGCTGCCATTTGCGTTCCCTTTTTTTGCCATGATAGGCTACATAAATATTTATGTAGCCTATCACGGCCTCCGCAGGGATGCAAATGGCAAAAATGGGGAAGTGAATGGTGGCCGCATACGCAGCTGCCATTTGCAAAGCAGCGCGAACGGCACCAAGTAAGTGCTCCGTTTTGCACGCCTTTTGCGGGGTGGAGGGGCGGGGGGCTTCATTCTGCCGCAGATTTCGGGGGGCCAAATGCACTGGCATTTGGCCTCACTGAGATCCTTGGCGGAATTCTCTGACATCCCTACCCTGAGTGCCAGTCCTTATGTAGCCCAAATGGCGCCAACTATGCACAAAAGGGAGGTATAAGTAGGGTTAGGGGAACCCCAAGAAAAACATTTCTTTAAAAAAAGTGATGAGGTCCCACTTCTATTTTTCTAGTATGCTTTTTAAACCCAAAGAATAACCTCTCCTCTTGGAGGAAACGCTGTTGCAGAGTCCATGACCAGGGCAGATGGATTTGGGTTTTTAGTTTTAGCAATGTGTAATGACAGAGGGGAGGCGCTGGCTGATCATCCTTGGGGGTAGGGATGTACGAATCCCTTACCTTGCTCGGCTGAGGGGCATCTGCGGTGGGGGGAGGCGCTCCATCCCTCCCCCTAGAATCCTCAATAGGGGGGAGGCGCTCCGTCCCTCCCCCCAGAATCCTGCCCGGCCGGCTCCACTCCGCAGCCAAGCCACGGAGCCGCCAGCTGGCTCCGGCCACCTGCAGCTGGACATCCGGCCGCTGGGCAGCCCCGCAGGGACGCAAATGGCAGCTGTCGTAACCGCCACCATTTGCGTCCCTGTATTGAGCCATGATAGGCTACGTAAATATTTACGTAGCCTATCACGGCAGGGGGAAAAACCCCAGCGTATGCAAATGGCAGTGGCTACTGCCGTTTGCGTACGCTGGTTTCCCCCCCCCCCCGCCATGATAGGCTACGTAAATACTTACATAGCCGATCATGGCAGGGGGAAAAAAAACCCAGCATACGCAAATGATGGTAGCCGCCGCCATTTGCGTACGCTGGGGTTCCCCCCCCCCATCTTGATAGGCTATATAAATACTTACGTAGCCTATCATGGCCTCCACAGGGACGCAAATGGCGTCCCTGCATTAGCTGTGATAGGCTACGTAAGTAGTTACGTAGCCTATCATGGCTTGAAGAGGAGGAAGCAAATGGCGGCCGCAGGACGGCTACCATTCGCAAACTAGCGCAGACAGGAGCAGGCAAGTGCTCTGTTTTGTGCGCCTTTCGTGGGGTGGGGGCAGTGGGGACTTTGTCCCGTGCGCCTTTCGTGGCTTGGTGGGGGCGGGGGCTTCGTTCCGCGACGGATTTTGGGGGATCTCACTGAGATCCGTCGCGGAATTCTCTGTCATCCCTACTTGGTGGAAGGGGAGGTGGAGGATGTGATGTGGCAGTGGTGTGTGAGGGGACAGGAAATAACAAGGGAAATTAATGCATTCTGAAGAGCAGCATTTTCTTCCTCTCATTAGAGAGGCCACTCGAGTAAAGACAATGTCTCAGAATGGATGGCAGTGTTGCGAAAAGTCCAGCTGTGCTGTCAGTACACAGAAAAAGGGGAGGAGGAAGCCGGCAGTGGCAAAACCCACTGCACATGTTATGCCAAGTGCCAAGGGATGTAAACAGTTCCGCTGCAGAGATCAGATCTACATGTATTTGTAAGGCCTCGCCCTTGCCACACTGCTGCTTCAGGGCAGGAATATATATCATTCCTACCTCTTCTGGTTATATCTGTGAAAGGAAACACCTTACAGAAAAAATTAACAAGGTCCTAACTCATCATAAAATATTGAATCTTACAGAGGTACCTTTGTTGCATGCAAAAGGCTGTGTGTATGTGTGTGAGTGTGTATAATGTATGACTTGTTTTGCATTCCAAGGCATTTTATTACATTTTAAACTTGCTCTGCTGTACATTATCAGGTTATATCTTGCTTCTTCTCTGGTTCCCTTTCTTGGTTTATTGTGTCTGTGCTTTCCCTTAAAAAACCCCCAAATCTAACAAGACCAGTCAGGAAAGCAGCCACCTCTGCTTTCCTCAGATGTACCTTCCCATCTGCTTTGCAACCCAGTGGCAGCTGCTGTCATGCTCTTCTGAATGCCATTTCTCCTCCCGGACAACTGAGCGCTTGGGAGCTCAGTGATGTTCATTAGCATTTCTGTAGTTTCTCTTAAGAAAATTAAATGCATCCAGACATACCAGTGATTCCTACTTAACATACATTCTGATTCTCTTGGTTAGTTGTGTTGTTGTCTGAATGGAAATTTTGGAAAGTACTGTGGATAATAGCACTTAAATGGTGATCTGAGAGATCTTGGTTTGGTGTTGGACCACTGGTCAACAATATATGATCACCCCCAATACTAAGAGACTAGGGGTGCAACCCTATGAATGTTAGATGGAAAAAATTCCTACAACTCCAAGCATGCCCCAGCCCTAAATGGCTGTCTGGGGCATGCTGGGAGTTGTAGGACTTTTTGTTGTTGATTCTGAGGCTGAACTCACATCTTATACTTTGAAACAGATGGCACATTTGTATGTGTCACCTGCATGTCAGAAGAACTCAAGTATGAATGTGCAGTGTACTCTGTATGTGTGTGCAAAATATATGTCTGGTTTAAATTGTTGTTGTTGTTGTTCAGTCGTGTCCAACTCTTCGTGACCCCATGGACCATAGCACGCCAGGCCTTCCTGTCCTGTGCTCACTCCCGGAGTGTGCTCACGTTCATATTCATTGCATCGGTGATGCTATCTAGCCATCTCATCCTCTGTCGTCCCCTTCTCCTTTTGCCTTCGGTCTTTCCCAGCATCAGGATCTTTTCCAGAGAGTTTTCTCTTCACTTTCTGCCATTAGGGTGGTATCGTCTGCATATCGGAGGTTGTTGATAATTCTCCCGGCAATCTTAATTCCGACCTGTGATTCATCCAACCCGGCGTTTCTCATGATGTACTCTGCATATAAGTTAAATAAGCAGTGCGACAATATGCAGCCTTGTTGTACTCCTTTCCCAATTTTGAACCACTCAGTTGTTCCATGTCTGGTTCTTACTGTTGCTTCTTGACCCTCGTACAGGTTTCTCAGGAGACAGGTAAGGTGGTCTGGTACTCCCATCTCTTTAAGAATTTGCCAGAGTTTGTTGTGATCCACACAATCAAAGGCTTTAGCATAGTCAATGAAGCAGAAATAGACGTTTTTCTGGAATTCTCTTGCTTTCTCCACGATCCAGCGAATGTTGGCGATTTGAGGGCCTTTTCTTTGCTGGCCCCCACTCTGTGGAACTCCCTCCCTAGGGAACTCCGTCATGCCCCCTCTTTAATGAGCTTCCGTCGTGCATTAAAAACGTGGTTGCTCAGGCAGGCATTTGGGGTGGGTTAGGGTAGGGATGTACGAAAGTCACTTACCTTTTTGCAGCTTGGCTTCGCGGTGGGGGGGAGGTGCTTCGCTTTCCCCCCTGAAGTTCAGGCGAGGGGGGGGAGGCTTCCCGCCTCGCCCGGCCGAAATTCAGGCCGGGGGGGAGGCTTCCCGGCTCGCCCGGATGAAATTCAGGCCAGGGAGAAGCGCCCCGTCTCCCCGGCCGCAAAACAAAAAGTAAAAAAAAAAAAAAGACCCTGTGATAGGCTACGTGACGATTTACGTAGTCTATCACGGCTAGATTTCCAAAGTCTAAAACACACGGGTGTTGTTTTTTTTTTTACTTTAGTTTTTTTTTTTTGCAATGGCGGCGGTGGCAGCTGGTCGGGAGATCAGCCGCCGCCCCCGCCCGCGACGAAACGCCGCCGAAACGCCGCCGGGACCCGCAGCCCAGAGGGGGGGCGGGGGGCCAGTGGAGAATTTCCCAACCAACTTCGGAGGGCCGAATGCATCGGCGCTCGGCCTCCCGAAGATTCGGGGAGAAATTCTCCGCCATCCCTAGGTTAGGGTATTTTAGAAAATGTTTTTATTGTAGAATTTTATTGTTTAAAACTATTTTATTATGTACATCACCCAGAGTGGCTGGGTGACCAGTCAGATGGGCGATTAATAAATTTAATAATAAAAATAAATAAATAAATAAATAAATAAATAAAGATCTCTAGTTCCTCTGCCTCTTCGAAACCCAGCTTGTACTTCTGGTAGTTCTCGGTTCGCATTCTGCTGAAGCCTAGCTTGTAGGATTTTGAGCATCACCTTGCTGGCATGTGAAATGAGCGCAATTGTGCGGTAGTTTGAACATTCTTTGGCGTTGCCCTTCTTTGGAATTGGAATGTAAACTGACCTTTTCCAGTCTTGTGGCCACTGTTGAGTGTTCCAGATTTGTTGGCATATTGAATACAGCATCATCTCTTAGGATCTTAAATAGCTCAGCTGGAATACTGTCATCTCTGCTAGCTTTGTTGTTAATAATGCTTCCTAAGGCCCACTTGACTTCACTCTCTAGGATGTCCGGCTCAAGTTCAGTGACTGCACTATCATGGCTATCAGAGACATTCAGATCTTTCCTGTATAGTTCTTCTGTGTATTCTTTCCACCTCTTCTTAATCTCATCTGCTTCTGTTAGGTCCCTGCCTTCTTTGTCCTTTATCATGCCCGTCTTTGCACAAAACGTTCCCTTGAGATCTCCAATTTTCTTGAAGAGATCTCTAGTCTTTCCCATTTTGTTGTTTTCCTCGATTTCTTTGCATTGTTCATTTAAGAAGGCCTTCTTGTTTCTCCTTGCTATTCCCTGGAAATCTGCATTCAGTTGGATATATCTTCCCCTTTCTCCCTTGCTTTTTACTTCCCTTCTTTCTTCAGCTAGTTGTAAAGCCTCATCAGAGAGCCACTTGGCTTTCTTGCAATTCTTTTTCTTTGGGATGGATTTCGTTGCTGCCTCCTGAACAATGTTACGGACCTCCGTCCATAGTTCCTCAGGCACTCTGTCTATCAGGTCTAATCCCTTAAATCTATTCCTCACCTCCACTGTATATTCATAAGGGATATGATTGAGGCCATACCTCAATGGGTTAGTGGTTTTCCCTACATTCTTCAATTTAAGCCGAAATTTTGCAACAAGAAGCTCATGATCTGAGCCACAGTCAGCTCCAGGTCTTGTTTTGACTGACTGTATAGAGCTTCTCCATCTTTGGCTGCAAAGGACATAATCAATCTGATTTCGATATTGACCATCTGGTGATGTCCATGTGTAGAGTCGCCTCTTGTGCTGTTGGAAAAGAGTGTTTGCTATGATCAGCATGTTCTCTTGGCAAAACTCTATTAGCTTTTGTCCTGCTTCATTTTGTACACCAAGGCCATGCCTGCCTGTTACCCTGGTGATTTCTTGACTTCCTACTTTAGCATTCCTTTAGCTTTATGGTATATTGGACACCTTCCGACCGGAGGGGCTCATCTTCCGGCGTCATCTCTTTTAGCCTTGTGATACGTTCCATGGGGTTTTCTTGGCAAGAATACCGGAGTGGGTTGCCATTTCCTTCTCCACTGGTTTAAATTAGCAGGATTAAAACTTACCTAGTTAGGTCACAGTTACTCTTGCGTTCCATCCCTATTTCCTTTATTCTGTCCCTTCACACATAGCACACAGTTGTGTCCCTCTGAAACTTGGATGCTGCACACTTCTGGAGTTGTATTAGGAGGCAAATTGCATATACGGTAGATTTGCATATTATTATTCAGGACCACGAGTGACTTGCTAGATTGGTCCTGCTGATTCATGTTGATTTTGTGAATTAGCTGAAATGTATACATTAAAAAAAAAACACCAAATGAAAGTTGAGAATCAGTTCTTCTTTTTAATAACATAAAAGTCAATATTCTGTTTGACTGGTTAGGGAAATTCCTTGGACCGTTCTCTGGAAAAACGATGTGAAAGGTAGGGATGGAAGAATCAGTCTATTTCCAGTCCATGTTACTTTTGCAGGTGTTCACTTATAAATACACATTAATCTTGTTCCATATTAATCTGTGAGTTTTTTTTCAAAAATCCACACAAAAATTCAGTTGCATATATTTCTAAACATATTTTCTCTCAAAATACATGTTTCTAAGTGTATTTCCTCTCCAAATACACATTTTACAGCACATTTTGAAATGTGTTTTGAGCTTAGGACTGTGTTGGAACATTTGGTAAGTGCAAAGGCCAGTGGATAACTAAGTTCTGATCTGCACATTAGCCCAGGAGGGCAGATCAGGTCAACTTGTACCAGAATTCAAAGACTGAATTCCTCACACATTCTTAGAGAGGGCTGGCATCTGCCACCAGCCAGCTCTTGAATCTACCTCAAGTTGCTATGTTCTGCCCACTTGCCATTGAGGGTGCAGCTAGGGATGTCAGAGAATTCCGCCATGGATCTCGGTGAGGCTGAATGCCAGTGCATTTGGCCCCCCGAACTCCGTGGTGGAATGGCCTGCCCCCCCCGCCCCCCGCGAATCCCCCCTGGGACAAGACTTACCTGGGGCGGATGTTCCGGACGGCAGTGGCTCCAGCGGCGGCTTCGGCGGAGGCAGCGGCTGGTCTTCCGACCGGCCGCCACCGCCGCTGCCATTTGCAGTCTGTTTCCCCCCCCCATTCATGATAGGCTACATAAAGACTTACGTAGCCTACCATGGGCGCCGCCATTTGCGTACGCGCGGTTGTTTTTTTTTTTTACTCAGCCGTGATAGGCTACGTAAACATTTACATAGCCTATCATGGTATTTTTAAAAAATCTAGCCGTGATAGGCTACGTAAATCTTTACATAGCCTATCACGTTTGTGTGTGTGTGTGTGCGTTTTTTACTGGAAATGGCGGCGGCGGCAGCTGGTCGGAAGACCGGCCTCTGCAGCCGCCGCCGCCACCGAACTGCCGCCGGAGCTGCCGCCGCCAGGAGCATTCGCCCAAGGTAAGTCCCGTCCTGGGGGGGCGGGGGGGGCAGACCGTTTCACCACCAATTTCGGGGGGCCGAATTAGGGATGGGGGAGAATTTCTTCCCGAAACTTCGGGGGGCCGAGTGCAACGCATTCGGTCCTCCGAACGTTGTTCAGGGAGAAATCCTCCGCCCCCCGCCCCCCCCGGGATGGGACTTACCTTTCACGAATGTCCCTCCCGGTGGCGGGTCCCAGCGGCGGTTCGGCAGGTCTTCGTCAGGGGCGGGGGCGGCAGCCGGTCTTTTGACCGGCTGCCGCCGCCATTACAAGAAAAGTAAAAAAAAAAACGCCCCTGTGATAGGCTACGTAACGATTAACGTAGCCTATCACGGCTAGATTTGCAACGTCAGCCGTGATAGGCTACGTTAATCGTCACGTAGCCTACCACGGGTGACTTTGAAAAAAAAAAAGCCCGTACGGCTAATGGCGGCTCCCATAGGGAGCTGCCATTCGCGTTCCTTATTTGGTCCCTGTAGTCTACGTAAAGATTTACGTAGACTATGGCGAAAATAAGGACAACGCAAATAGCGCAGTCTATCACAGGGGCGTTTTTTTTTTCTTTTGAAGTTCGCGGCTGGGGAGACGGGGCACTTCTCCCCGGCCTGAATTTCGGCCGGGCGAGGCAGGAGGCCTCCCCCCCAGCCTGAATTTCGGCCGGGTGAGGAGGGAAGCCTCCCCCCCCGGCCTGAACTTCGGGGGGAGCAGCGAAGCGCCTCCCCCCCACCGCGAAGCAAGCTGCGAGACCAGGTAAGTGACTTTCGTGCATCCCTAGGCCAAATGCGCTGGCATTCGGCCTCCCCGAGATTTGTGGCGAAATTCTCTGACATCCCTAAGGGGACCGCAAATAGCGTAGCGGACACTATGTGTGTTCCCCCTTATTTTCGCCGTCTTAGTCTACGTAAATATTTACGTAGACTAAGACGGCCAAAAATAAGGAACACAAATGGTAGTGGCCATAGCCGCCGCCATTTGCGTTCACTTTTTTTTTTAACCCAGATGTGATAGGCTACGTAAGTCTTTATGTAGCCTATCACAGCTGAATACAGGGACGCAAACGGTGGCGGCTACCGCCACTGGTATTTGCATCCCCACTAGCCAGCAGCTGGAGTTGGCCGGCGGCTCTGCGGAATCCCCGCGGAGTGGAGCCGGCTGGCCAGGATTCTGGGGGGAGGCGTGGAGCCTGGGGGGAGGGACGGAGTGCCTCCCCCCCCAGTGGAACCTGGCAGAGCCAGGTAAGCGGGGTTTTGTACACCCCTAGGTGCAGCCTTCAACGTGGGCTTCATCAAATGCCAGGGGCCATTATACATTACCTGATGTATCTAAGTTTCCCTTTATTGTGCTTTGCTGCTCTTATCCTCTTTTATCTTATTTGTTTTTAGATAGGATATAAGATGAGGTCTTCCAAAAGGTACTTCTTAATGATTGGCCAGTTAATTGAAATCAATACATAAACTTCAGTACAGCCACCTACTGCTTCTTGCCTCCTTAAGACTGCCAGATCAGTCTTGCTGCGACAGTCAAAGCCATAATGAGCAGAGTTCCCCCACCAGGGTCTAGACTTTAGACTTAGCAGCCCTACATCCCCTTGGCTTCTTCCTGTGCCTGCCCACTACCTTCCTGTCAATAGTGCACAGCCACCCCTGTCTAGATAATTAAAACTTAAAAAAAAACACTAGATATGGGCCCTATGTCTAGTTTTTCCCTCAATCCTGCTTTCCTTGCTTCTTTCTTCAGCTTCAGGTCTCCACTACCCATTGTTTCCTCAGGAACTGCTTTTTTAGGCCATACTTGGCCCCCATTTTCTTCTCTTCTTCATCTTTTGACCCACTTTCTTAGCACTCATCTCTTGGTTCCCCCCCCCCTTTAGCAAAATGTATCCCTCCCACATTGTAAGTGCTGTGAAGTTCCTTCAGAGCATCTTTTCTGAACAATCTTTTCTTGTCTCTGCTCTCTGCTCATCTGCATGTTTTTCTGACGTGCAACCTCTTGTGTTTATGCCTTAGCACCCTATTCCTTAGCTTCTTTACTTCCATGGAGATTTTCCCAGTCATAAGAGCCATGCTGGATCAGACCAAGGGTCCATCTAGTCCAACATTCTGTTCACACAGTGTCCAACCAGCTGTCGACCAGGAACCCACAAGCAGGACACGAGCGCAACAGCACCCTCCTGCCCATGTCCCCCAGCAACTGGTGTACATAGGCACACTGCCTCTGGTACTTCCCTGTGTGAAGCTTGAGTTCCTGCCAAATGGACAACTTTCCATTCCTGCACCAAAGCTACTAAGTGGTGTGTTTTTGAGTAATGGAACATTCCAAGCCATCACACCACCTCAGTTCCAGGGGCTTCCCTGCCACAAGTGCAATGCAATGGCCCTATTTGGGCAGTCCTCTCTCTCCATGCGATTATGATCATATGAAGATAAGGCCCCCGCACACACGCACACCAATGCCACCATCATGTATCCTGCCAGCCTGAGCTCCATGCTGTCCATGTGCAGAGGGATTGTCTGTAAATAAACAAACGGAAAGCCTGCTGCACATGCATAGGCTGTCCCTGTGCTTTGGAACCCTGATCATGCAGGGTAGCAATAGTAACCACTTCTCCAAAATGGTTTGTGGTAAGTACCTCGGTAAGGCACTTACACAACTGCTGCACATATATGCCAGCTGAACTGGATGTTGCTGTCTGGAACTAGAAAGCAGATGATTTTCAAAGCCAATGCATTCACTTCAAAAAAAAGCCTGCAGCATGGAACACCAAATACAATGGCTGTTAAAAAGGTTGAGCCTTTCAGAAAATAATTACTCACATTGGTATTTGACTTCCAGAAAGAAATGTGAATCCATTAAAAACATGCATTAAATCATTGGCTTGTTAAAGGATTTTGTTTCAGAATCCAAATGCTCTCAAAGCAAAAAAAGAGGCTTGCTACGCTTATTATGGGAATTGGTGAATGGACAGTTTGTTTTATTATTGATTTTTTGACCTGGTGGTATTATGAAAGAGGGTTGTGAATGTGAGGCAGGAATACAGCTTTGAAGAGGCCTCAGTGCCTCAGCAGAACAGAAAGGCTCTGAATAGCTTGCACTGCCAATATATGTTTTCAAGGCCAGCATTAACAAGGAAGTAAATGAAAAGATAGCAGCATAAAAGTGGAATAGTCTGAATTGCTTTGCTTCACCATCTCTATCAGGAAGGCTATTATGTAATTACAGTCGAATCTTCGGAAAGAATTTCAAATCCCAAGTAATGTAATGAAGGATTTAGCATCCTCTATGTAGTGAGGGGAGGCCCACCCCCACCCACAGATCTCAAATTTGCTTGGAGAAATGTAATAGTATAAGAAGAGCCCTGCTGGGTCAGACCAAAGTCCCATTGAGTTCAATATCCTGTTACCTGCTGTGGCGAACCAGATATTTCTGTGAGGCCTGCAAGTGAACGTGAAGTTGCCCTCCAGCAACCGCATACAGAAAGATACTTGCCTCTGAATATACAGACTCGGTTTAGCCATCTTGCCAAAGAGCCATTGATAGACCAATGCTAGGCTGTACATTTGTTTGAAGCCATTTAAGCCAATGGCCATCACTACATCATCTGACAGTGAATTCCATAAGTTGGCTGCTGTGCATTGTCTGAAGAGATACTTTCTCTTCCCTGGCCTGGATTAATGGCTGCTACTAGTCATGATGGCTATGTATTAGCTCTAGTCTTGAAAGCAGTGTGCCTATGTATAGCAGTTACTGGGAAACACGAGCAAGTGGCTGTTATTTCACTCATGTCCTGCTGATGGGATTCCCTTGGGCAGCTTGTTGGCCATTGTGAACAGAATGCTGGATTAGAAGGACCTTTGGTCTGATTCAGTATGGCTCTTCTTATGTTCTGAACATTTTCATTGGGTGATCATTAGGGAAGTCAGAGAAATCCACAATTGAATCAAATAAATTCGGATTCTTATGACTCCAACCCATGGAGTCCACAGTGGACTGGTTTTTCCCAAGTTCCACAGATTCTATGAACTTGTGAACCAGGTTTTTTTAATGTTTCAGAATTTTACGGAAATTTAGTCATAGAAAAATCTGTAAAATAAAAAAAACCCACCAGCTGCATTTCTATAAAATAAAATTAAAAAAACACACCAGCACATTTTCACCATAGGCTAAAGCATGAGAAATGTGCATTGGGGGGGGGGGGGATTTGCACATTCTGGGGGGGAAATCACAAGTGCGAATTTGCACAAATTCTGGAAATTGGAAAAGATCTGATTCTCTCAATGAGTGTATGATGGAACGGAAGGCACCCGACAATCCGCAATTCTGAGCCAATTTGAGTTAGAACACTTCTGGTCCCTCCTTCTCTCCCCCAATGGTGAGCCACAAGTCTCCACCTTCCCCCCCACCGCCATCTTCCTGCTTACCCTGCTGCTTTTCCCCACTTGCAAGAGCAGACAGTGAGAAGGAAGGTATAGAAGTAATAGTTTCCTTCCCATCTTACCTCCTCCCAGCAGTGGTAGCAATGCAGCAAAGTGGGTGGGGAGGAGGAAACTGGGAGGCTTATAGGTGGATGGATGGATGCAAGGAAGGGCGGAGATGAATTTTTTTCTGGCTTGATTTAGAAGGCAAACTGGAAAAAACCTCAGGGGTCCTAATGTCTACCTCTCAGTATTACTGCTGAGTTGAGCATTACAGGCCACCATGGTTTATATTTAGATCCAAGTAGGGATGTCAGAGAATTCCGCCATGGATCTTGGTGAGGCCGAATGCCAGTGCATTCGGCCCCCCGAAATCGGTGGCGGAACAAAGCCCCCCGCCCCCCCACCCCGCGAAATGGGCCCGGAACAGAGCACCTACCTGCTGCCATCCGCACTGCATTGCAAATTTGCAAATGGCGGCCGCTTCTGTGGCCGCCATTCGCTTCTTCCATATAGCCGTGATAGGCTACGTAAAAACGTAGCCTATCACGGCTAACACAGGGACGCCATTTGCGCCATAAGTACTTATGTAGCCTATCACGGCAAAACTAAGAGAACACAAATTGCAGTGGCTATGGCGGCCACCATTTGCATTCCCTTTTTTTTGCTGTGCGATAGGCTACGTAAATATTTATGTAGCCTATTACGACAAAAGAGAGGGGCACAAATGGCATAGTGGCCTCCATTTGCATCCCTGTATTTTGCCGTGATAGGCTACATAAATATTTACATAGCCTATCACTGCAAAAAAAAAAAAGGGGAACACAAATGGTGGCCACTGTAGCCGCCACCATTTCTGTTCGCTGTTTGTAGGGATGGCGGAGAATTTCTCCACGAATCTTCAGGAGGCCGAGTGCCGACGCATTCAGCCCCCCGAAAGTGTTGGGGAAATTCTCCGCCGCCCCCCCCCCGGGATGGGACTTACCTTCGGCGAATGTCCCTCTCGGCGGTGGGTCCCGGCGGCGGTTTGGCGGGGGCGGGGGTGGCGGCCGGTGTCCCGACCGGCTGCCGCCGCTGCCATTACAAAATAAAAAAGTATAGTAAAACACACACACACACACCCGTGATAGGCTATGTGACGATTTACGTAGCCTATCACGGCTATATTTCCAAAGTCAGCCGTGATAGGCTACGTAAATCGTCACTAGCCTATCATGGGTGACTTTGGAAAAAAAAACGCGTACGCAAATGGTGGCGCCCATGGGGCGCCGCCATTTGCGTTCCTTAGTTTGGCACGTCTAGTCTACGTAAAGATTTACGTAGACTACAGTGAAAATAAGGGAACGCTATTTGCGTTGCCCTCATTTTCGCTGTAGTCTACGTAAATCTTTATGTAGACTAGACATGCCAAAATAAGGAACGCAAATGGTGGCACCCATGGGCCGCCGCCATTTGCATACGCGCTTTTTTTTTTTTTTCCCAAAGTCACCCGTGGTAGGCTACGTGATGATTTACGTAGCCTATCACGGCTGACTTTGGAAATCTAGCCGTGATAGGCTACGCAAATCGTTACATAGCCTATCATGGGTGTGTGTGTGTGTGTGTGTTTACTTTTTTTTTGTGGCCAGGGAAATGGGGCGCTCCTCCCCGGCCTGAATTTTGGCCGGGCGAGGCGGGGCATCTCCCCCCCTCGCCTGAACTTCGGGGGGAGAACCAAAGCGCCTCCCCCCCACCACGAAGCAAGCTGTGGGACAAGGTAAGTCCCTTTCGTCCATCCCTAGCTGTTTGTTTGGTTTTTTTGCATCCCTGTGCAGGCTGCCTAGCGGCCGGATGTCTGGCTGTGGGCAGCCCTGGCCGGTGGCTCTGCGGAATCTCCGTGGAGCAGAGCCGGCCAGAGAGAATTTCGGGGGGAGGGACGGAGCACCTCTCCCCCACTGTAAATGTCACCCTTTGAAAAGGTAAGTGACTTTCGTACTTCCCTCGATCCAAGGAATATGAACTTTGGGGGACATCTCTACATGTCCTCATCATACAGAGCTGAAATAGTTTCAGCCCTAAAGCCTATCAGCAACTGGTGGTGCCCGGACCATCGGGTCACCCCCCCCACTCCCCCAACAGAGTTTCTGGAGCCAATGGTGGCACATGCTGAATCGAGGTACCCACTGCTACTTCTGGGGGAAATGTTGGAGTTGTTGGTATCAGGAAACATATTGTTTCAGGAGCTACTGGGAACCTCTTGATTTGGATACATTTGGCCCTGGATTAGCGTACAATGCTGATTAATATTGAAATCTGCCTTCCAGTTCCATAGACTTTCTCAGGCATGCTGATATAATTATTAATCCATAGTAGTGGGATGCAGAGCAAGAAACTTCTGTCCATTCATCTGGCTTCATCTTTCTATGTTTCTGGCAGGCTTGTAAATTGTAAATTCAGAATTGCTTTCAGATGAGCAAGCAGGTAAGCTTTTGTTATATAGTGACTGAGACTGACCTACCAGTCAGGAAATTTCTGGTTCAAATCTCACCTCTGCCAAGAATTCAGTGGGTGTTCTGAGGCAGGTAAGCCCCTTCTCTCTTATGCTCCCAGCCACACACCTGTAATATGGGGATAACAACACTGCCCTACCCCATGCTGTTGTTGTGACACTACAAGATAATGATCTAGTTCAGATCAGAACCATAATTAAACTATGGTTTGTTTGTATATCTGGCCCTGTTTAGGCTCATGAACTATGGATTGTTTGGGGCCAACAAACCATGAGGTAAACCAAGATTTGATGTTGGGTTGTGAGTCTCAGCTGTGGATTGACATTAGTTCTGAACGTAGCATCTTGGTTCAATCCTAGTTTCTTTAATTCTGGTGAGTGGTGATGACAGAGATGTGAGGGAAGAAGAGTGGCTCAAACACAAATATGCCCATGCAGCTAAGAGACTCTTACCAGTACTTTCATAGTTCTTTCAATCTCTCCTCCACAACAGGCTCCATTTCCCACCCACTTCCTCACTGACAAGCTCTCCCTTTCCAATCTGGCTTCCTAGCTCTGCAGCAGCCTTGTGAGGGGTTTTTTTTTAAGGACCATGGGTGCTTTTACCCATCTAACGATGGACATACTGTATGTTAAAAGTACTCCTTTGCCCTTAGCAAGCTATGCCAACTGTTTTACAGATCCAATTGCACTGTGTGATTGAAAACTCAATTTTATATCCTAAGGACCTCAATTATTGCTAACACATCTTCTTCTGTTTGCTCACCAGTAAAGTTTTAGTCATGAACAAAATGTGTGCCTTTATTGAAACAGTGGCCAGTGTTGAAGTTGGATGGTTCCTGGTGAGGATGGTTCTCAGGATGTTCTCTGGTAGAGGTTGCTTGCTGCAGGCTACAACAGATTTGGAATGCCATGGGGGGGAGTTCTTTTGCGTGGCTTACGTTTTGGGAAATGGGAGCTCTTTCCCAGCTCAAAATGAGTCTTCTGTTCCTGTGAGATGTTTTAGGGCTGTGCGTGGTTTGCTAACCAGACAACACACTGGCTGGGTTCACATGACACAACCTGTGGGTAAATTAACCCATAGTGGCTTGTCATTATATGCAAACCAAGTCAGTGATGGGTGAAGAGAAATTTGGGTTTCCAGGGTGATCTGATAGGACTCTGTTGGCGAAATACCTTTGTGTGCTGACTGTGCAGGAAGTTTAGATTGCTAATACTGGGGGAGGGGCTCCTAGAGCCAGTGTGGGGTTTGGAGTGTGCAGTATTAACATAAATACAGATTTGGTGTGGGATCAACAAATCTGTAAAATTCAATTTTGTTCATTTTCTCATTTTTCCCAACTTAAGTTCATTCTGCCCTGTTTCTGCATGAGTTTGCAATTTTTGTAAAGTATGCATAAACATTTGTAAGTATTTTTGTGTGTATTTCTCAAACTGTAGGTGTTTTGTACAGATCTTGTATGCATTTTTCACATTATATATTTTCTGCAGGTGATTTACCCTAAGATCAAGCATTCTTGTCTGTGCTGCTCAGTAATATACACATTGTTGCGTGGATTTTCTGTTATATATGCATTTTTGTGTGCATTTTCTGATGTGTGAACTTTGATAACAAACTTTCAAAAAGTTTGCGATCAAATGGATGTTTATTTGCATTCTGGTTTGTGTATAGGTTCAGGTAGTGAGAAATTGCGAAGTCTGGATAAAAATGCAAGCTGAATGAATTTCTTCCCCATCCCTTAATATAAACTACTCAGTTCCTTGCACCACCTATCAGTCAACTGTGGGAAAAGTGTAAGCCACCATGGGCAGCTAGCTCATAGTATAAAAATCCCCCGCATGTGTATGGAGAGAAGGTGACAAGGAAGTTTAATGAGCAGGGTTGTGAGGAAAGGCTTACCAAAGAAACCAGCAAGCTTTCATAGAAAGGGAGGGCAGCTGTAAAGTTGTGGCCTGCTCTGGACCATGCCAAAACCAGATGAAGATCTCTGAGGAGGAGAGCATTTGTGCTTCCCACCCTGTTTCTTTAGCCATCTAATGGTAAGATAACTGGTGATGTAGTAAGACCTTGCCAAGAGTTGGTTGCCACAAAGGGCTTTGGGATAAGAGCCAGGGATTCAAAGAGAAGACGGTGGGACAATAGTCTAACATTAAGCATAACAAACTGTTGTTTGTTTGACTGTCTGTGAGTTGGATCCTGGCTTCTTCACCAAACCATGGTTAAAACGAACAGTGGCTTAGTGCTATGTCTGAACCAGGCCAATGTATGTGAAACACTTTGAGCACTGGAAAGCAGTATACAAATGCTAAATTATTGTTATTCTTATTATGAATAAATCTATTTATCCAGGCTTTTGGTATGCCACAAATAACTTGCATTGCTATGCATAGACAGGCGGGCTAGTAAAAATCTTGTGGGCTAGTGGCTTTTGTGGACTTATACAAGGTATATTTCTTTGGTATGAATTTCCCGGCCATCTGGATGTTAAGGATGTCCATGGAGTTTTCTTCCTTTTATCCTTTGGCCTACAGGAATTACTCTTTGAAGATATGGCAAATTCTGCTAGATTTGATCCTCCCCACCCCCTTCTTTCAAAATTATCATGGATCAGGTTATTATTCTTGTAGATGTAAACACAACTACTCTAAAATGAGCCAGTGTTCTTCAACATAAGGATCGGTCCATTCATAGTTTCTCTTCCCCCTTCCCCGCCCCAACTCTCTCTTCTCAATTTCTCAGCCTGATCTAGATAGAGGCTATTTTGCTTTAGGAGAAGCATTGGAAACCACCAAGATAACAGACGGTTCAGCATCTCTCTTCTGTAGTCTCTTTCAAGTACAAGCCAAGGTTTGTTCTGACAAGAGGGCCGGAGTCACTTCGAACAGCTTCTGCTGCAGTTCAAAGGTTCGGAGTGTCCTGCCTGCCTGTGGCATATTTTCCTTGAAGTGTAAATGGATGGAGCTTAATGTTAAAGAACCCAAGTTATTGGTCACCAGCCTTTTCTTTGAATTAGGCCTTTTGGAACTGGGAAGTCTTATAGCTCACAAACACTCCATTCAGATGTTAGCTCATTAGCTTGTTCTGGCAATGGGATGTGGAGGAGAGGTCAGTTGAGTCTTCTTTGGTCGTATAGCTGGAAGGGGAAGGCCCCAGTCATTTCCTCCATCCTGCTAGGCATAGGTGGTGAAGCACAGGCGACTTGAGGCACAGATGCAGCAAGATGCTTTTATTTTCCTGTCTGCACACAGATGAGCTTTGTTGGCAATAAAGCAGCCTTCCCCAAGCTGGTGCCCTCCAAATGTGTTGGACTTCAACTTCCATCTTTCCCAGCCAGAGTGATGGGAGTGGTTGTCTAATACACTTGGAGAGCACCCGCTTGGGAAAGGCTGCGCAATAGAGAATGTGAATGTATGCTTACTTGGTTCAAGCCAAGGCCATGCCCAATCTCTTCCTTACAGACCAAAGAGCCATTAGACCAAAGAGCCATTGAGTCTGGCATCCTGCTTCTCACAGTCAGCCAGGCAGATACTTCCAGGAGGCCCACAAGTAGGGCATAAAGGCATGCCCCTGCTGTATGCGGCAGCTGTATGTGACTTTGGAGCTAATCACATTCTCCATATAACTCTTCTCCAGGCAGTAGGTGAGAAGTAAAGGCTGGGGTGGGACTAGGGCAATTTGTATAGCATGCATACTGATGATTGTAGTCAGAAACAGTGCAGAAGAAATATGTTTTAAATCTTTGAATAGTTGCCAAGGCATTACTGGGCCCTGAATACTTTTGGTACATCAGACAGAAAGAAGACAAGGTAATGACTTCTATAGGATCAGTTTCCTTTGCTAGGAGAAAAAAGTTGAGTACAGTGTTGTAGATGTTATGCCACTTTTTCTGGTTAAAGAAGAGTACGCCCAAGCTCAAGGTTCACAGCAGTTGCAGTGACAACGAAAGGTGTGATGTGATGTGAGTGGTATGTGCATGATCCGGGCCATTGAGTTTAAGTTATGGCAAAGGGTCAGAAGGCCAGGATTTCACCTCTGTGCTGAGTGAGAAATGATGGTAACAGATTTTGGGTCCAGAGGCGAATTTGGAACTGACAAATTGATCAGAATATGGAGGAGTCTATATCGTATGACAGTGAATCTCAAATGGTATGGTTCGGTTGGCCCCTTGGGGGCCAGAAGACACCTGGAGGGGAGATATGAAATTCTGGGGTTGGAGGGATGGGGGCATGTATCAGGCAGAACCAGAGACACTTTCCTCTCAGCATTTGAGGCTTAGTGTGGCAGTCACCAAAACTGCGATGCTGACTGTGGCAGCTGCAGAGAGGCAGGGAGTGCCTTCTCTACATCAGCCTGCCAATTCATTGAGATCTGCAGATCAGGGCCTCCTGATTGTTCTGTTATCTGCCCGGGTACATCTGATGGCAACTGAGGGGAGGGCCTTTTCAGTTGTGGTGCCCTGCCTTTGAAATTCTCCCCCCCACACACACACACACATAGTATGACAGGCACCAATCCTGAGGGTGTTTTGGTGCATGTTCAAAACTTTTTTGTTTAACAAAGTATGTGTGGATTTTAATACCTAGCTTAGTTAGACTTTCTGTGTTATTGTGGGTTTTTACTTCAGTTTTACTATAACGTTTGTTGAAACTACAATTACGTTATACACTGTCATGGAATTTGTAAATGAATGGTGGTATATCCATATTTAAATTTTAAAAAGTAATAAACATGTGGGAGCTTCTGGCTACCGCAAATCCTTTGTCTTCTGCCTCCTTCCTTGGCTGGCTGGTTTTAACAGGGAAATAATAAATCAGAGATGCCCTGTTCTGGAATCTTTCTAATAACAGTGCTGGATTAGTACTTTTATCCACAGATTCTTATGCATGCTGCAGCAGATGGAATACAGGCAGCTAGGTACGAAGACTCTGTGCATTTGCTGTTGTCTTGGAGGTTTGGAAGGCAGAGTCTAGAATAGGCAGAAGATAGATGTTTTAGACTTCAACTCCCAGAAGCCCCAGTCAGCATAGCTAATGGTCAGGAATGCTGGCAGCTGATGTCCAAAACATCTGGAGATCTACTTTTTGCCCACCCCCAGTCTAGAAGATGGGCTGAGTTTAAAAAGTCTGAAAGGTACTATGTTTTGGAAGTGCTGTATGGGCAGGAAAGGCTTGGATGCCGAAGACGTAGGAACACTGGACATACCAGAAAGGCGGACCTAGAGAGCAACAGGGAAGTCTAAACTGACAACCCCGCAGCTGTAGAATGGTATTGTCATCCCCCCACAGATGACGATCTGGAGCCTTCTGAGCCAAATGTCCCTGGGGAACAAGACACTTCGAGGGATCTTGGGGCTGATCAAGAAGGTCCCTGGGCCCTCATGAGAGAGGACTTCAGACCGCTCCCCTTGAACAGTGGAAAGCTCTGCTTCCAAGTTGGAGGGGGATGCTGAGCCACCCCCCAAGAATGCCAGTGGATGAAGGTACAGGCTCAGATCATGGCCAGGTGAAGGAGAGCCTGCTTGAAAAAAAGGACTCCTCAGGAGAGAGTGAGTACTCTTGAGTAGGGCTCTGGCCAGAGATCCCTAACATACTGCAGCAGAGCCTTGGTGGGGCTCAGTAAGTTCTGGTGATAAAAACCTTCAGTGTCTGTCTAGCCAGTGCTTACCAGCTTCTACTGCTGTGTATCCTGGTTTCCTGACCTTGCCTTATGGTGCTGCTGAGTCTTGGACTCCTCCTTGACTCTGCTTCTGGACTGTGTAATGTAGCTGACTGCCTAACTATGTTTTGACCTCTGCCTCTTATCTTGACCACTTCTGCCTTAGCCTGACCCCACATATCTGACTGATTGCTTGTGCTGTTCGGCTGTTTCATTACCATGCTTTGTGGTTAGCTCCTTCACTGAATCTGCTGCAGCCAATACAGGACATGTGTAAAGCATGCCAACTGGAGCTTAGGTTCTTCCCAGATAAACAAATAAAAGTTTGTTTATTTACTTTGATAACCTGAGCAGTTGGTCCTTGTAGTCCTGGGGTGGACAGCAACATTAAAAACATAATTTAAAAATGCTGATCCTGGATGGTGTGTTGGCATTAGTGACATGTATGAATAACAGCCACAGTCTTTTCCATTACTCTTATCAGGAGGGCTGTGTCTCTTCTTCACCTGGCATTTCAGCTGTAGGGTGCTGGCTGTTTTCTGTAGTGTTATGGTTTTATCGCAGTGAATTTTAGCATTTTATAACTGAATTTTATTGTGTTTTATGAGGTGTTGTAAAGCTGCTTTGTGGTCAAAAGTGGGATGTGTACATGGCATATACATAAAGCATGAAGCTCCTTCTGGCACAAAAATGGGTAAGAGGGAACAGGGTGGGATTAGGGGTGGACGAAAGTCACTTACCTGTCCTCGAAGCTTGTTCGCGGTGGAGGGGAGGCGCTTCACTGCTGCCCCCGCGAAGTTCAGGCCGGGGGGGAGGCTTCCCGCCTCGCCCGGCCGAAATTCAGGCCGGGGGGGAGGCTTCCTGCCTCGCCCGGCCGAAATTCAGGCCGGAGAGGAGGCGCCTCGCCTCGCCCGGCCGCGAACTCAGAAGTTAAAAAAAAAAAGCCCCCGTGATAGGCTACGTGATGATTAACATAGCCTATCACGGCTAGATCTGCAAAGTCAGCCGTGATAGGCTACGTTAATCGTCACGTAGCCTATCACGGGGGCGTTTTTATTTTTTTTTGTTTGATTGGAATGGCGGCGGCGGCAGCCGGTCGAAAGACCGGCTGCCGCTCCCACCCCGGACAAACACCCACCGAACCGCCGGCCGGACCCGCCGACGGGAGGGACATTCGCCAAAGGTAAGTCCCGTCCCGGGGGTGTGTGCGGGGGGTGGGGAGTGTGCGGAGAATTTCTCCCCGAAACTTGTTCGGGGGGCCAAACACGTTGGCGCTCGGCCCCCCGAAGTTTCGGGGAGAAATTCTCCGCCAACCCTAGGTGGGATGTGGCATGGGCAGGGCACCAGGACATATCACTTTGTTTTGTGACATCCTAATTGGCTTGTGGCCATATTGTAGACCTAAATGCGTGCAGCCTTCGACTGACGGGAATCAACAGAAACAGATTTGCTCTGTTTGGCTTGCATAAGGTGACTCTACTAGGGATGTCAGAGAATTCCGCCACGGATCTCGGTGAGGCCAAATGCCAGTGCATTCAGCCCCCCCAAATCCGTGGCAGAAC
This sequence comes from Heloderma suspectum, assembly GCF_057233095.1. Lineage (NCBI taxonomy): Eukaryota > Metazoa > Chordata > Lepidosauria > Squamata > Helodermatidae > Heloderma > Heloderma suspectum. Next base: position 217,603,679 of record NC_139458.1, on the reverse strand, counting down.
GAAGCTCCCCCGCCCCCCTGCCCTGTGAAAGGCACGCAAACCGGGACACCTACCTGCTGCCATTCGCGCTGCTTTGCAAATGGTGGCCGTGGCCGCCATTCGCTTCTTCACTATAGCCGTGATAGGCTATGTAAATACTTACGTAGCCTTTCACGGCTAATGCAGGGACGCCATTTGTGTCCCTGCAAAAGCCGTGATAGGCTTCGTAAGTATTTATATAGCCTATCACGGCAAAAAAGAAGGGAACGCAAATGGCGGCGGCTACAGGGAAAACAGCAGCCAGCTGAACCAAAGTCAGAGAACATTATGGATCATCTAAACCCCGCTAAAACTACTAAGAGCTTGGTTCAGGCCTGAAGCCTTACAGTTCCACATGGAATCCAAGAGATAGAATTCATGCATGTAACCTCCGTGTTTGGTATTATCCTGGAAGTACCATTCTGGAGTAAACCTGTTAAATGATACAGATGTGTAAGACAATGCATCCTGTGATTATGCTGGAAACACAACATACCTCTCTAATGCATTGCATACCAACTCACCTCTCTTTTGTTTTGAGGCTCTGCTAAATGTGTCTCCTCCATCTGAAAGATGGTTGGTGATGACACGGGACAGAGCCTTCTCTGTGATTAAGTCAAAGGTGTGGAACCCCTTCCCTGGGGAAGTTTGCCTCCTTCCCTGCAGGTTTTGAGGTGCTAAGCAATGTCAACCCTCTTACAGAAGACTTTGGAGTGATACGTTTTTATGAATAGATTGCTGTTGGATGGAATTTTATAAATTCTGCCTGTTTTCAAACAGTGTATTAATTTTATCATGCTGTGTGAGCCTCCTTAGAGGTTTTAAACTGGAAAGCCAGTTAGAAATATTTTAATAAGCAAAAAATGGGCTTTTGTCTCTTGCAGTCTATCCGAGAAGTCACGGGCTACGTCTTGGTCGCTTTGAATCAATTTGAATACCTTCCACTGGAAAATCTGCGCATCATTCGTGGAACAAAACTCTATGAAGATCGTTCTGCACTGGCCATCTTCCTTAACTACAAAAAGGATGGGACCTTTGGACTTAGGCGGCTTGGACTGAATAATTTGACTGGTAAGGGAAGCTATACATAAAATTGTTCAATATACAGGCAGGTGAGGTTGTTGATCCTGGTTGGAAGAAAATCAATGTAGAACTATCCCATACTTCAGTCTGCACGAAATACATCCATATAGAGTTGCTGTCTTTTTCTGCCAGGACACCTATACCTTGAGAAGCAGCATTGATTGACAGGCAGCAATCTGGGGCAGATGAAGCTTTTCCTAGTATGGACATGGAGTCATGGGGGTAGTTTCATCAGTTGCCTTTTGCTTGCTATGATTTAAAGACATTGAGCCCCTGTATATAAGAAAGGTGGCAAACCTTTATGCCTTATTTATTACTGATCCTAGAGAAACAACCACACCTATAGCTGTAAGCAGCTGTAACATCAATAAAGCTCCCATTTCAGCGCAGTATGCACAATGTATATATATTGACACAGCTGTGGCCTGAAGCCTCTGGAGTTACATGGTAGATCAAGTGTCTACCATTTAGGCTCACTTGGAAGTAAGTTCCATTGAAGGTGATGGAATTTACAACTAGCTCATTGTGCATAGGCCTGGGGTGTGAGAAGTCTGGTGGAGTTCGAAGTAATGATTACAATGTTAGACATAGCTCTTCACTGTAACCAGTTTCAGTACCCATGACACTACATCCCTTTATCCCTACCAGTATTTGTTTATTTGACAGTTAGGCTGCAAGAGACTGTGGTAATGTTGAAAGGGCAAATTCTTTGCATGGCTAATAGAGACCTCTGAAGATGTTAGTATTAAAAGGTTCAGCTTTTTGAGGTTAATAAGTATTCACTGTCACTGTGAGAGCAATATTGGAATGTTGCCTTATGAATATGACAAGTAGGGAGAAGTGGCCAGTTAGGCTTGGAGGACTCAGACAAGCAGGGTTTTTCCCCTCTCCCCCCTCACTTAGGAACATTTGCAAGGCATTGCATGGCAGTGGGGTGGGATGCCTGGAGAACTAAACCGTCCAAAGAAGTCTACTGCACAGTGGACTTCATAGCAACCATAGCTTGGCCAAGCTTTGCAAATCAAGCTTGTTTTATGCATGCAAGCTGAGGGCCAGCCTATATATGTTAAAGCAGGGTGGTGGGGAACTCCTTTCAGCCCAAGGTTCAGTTTCAGAAAAGCTCAGGGGGGGGGCATTCCAGTGGTGGGCAGGGCCAAAGGCAAAATGGGGCGGGGGCAAAATGCCAGAAAATACCAGCACATTTTACCATAAAGCTCTTACTGCCGTTAACAAAGTCTTAGGGGGGGCATTTCAACTGTTCAGAATTTATTCTTGCACCATCTAAAAAGAAGGATAACATGCTTTTTAAAAAACTGAAAATGATTGTTTTACTCATTTGCTGACCTATCTTTTATTTTATTTTATTCTGTTCTGTTTCTATCCTGGACAGTCGCCGAAGCTCGCTGGGCAGTTCACAAAAATTAAAACCACAAAGCGCAGCATAAAACAAGGGAAAATATGAAAGCTTAAACCACAATGTAAAAATACAACCAGCATAAAACCTAGCAGCAATGCAGAGATTTAAAATACAGATTTAAAAGACTAGGAAGCTAAAATGCTAAAATAAAAATACTGGGAAAATAAAAAGGTCTTCACCTGGGGCAGAAAGGAGTACAACATAGGCGCCAGGTGAACCTCTCTAAGGAGCTCATTCTGCAACTAAGGTGCCACAGCGGAAAAGGTCCTGTTCCTGGTAGCCAACCACCTCATATCGTTTGGCAAGGGCTCATTGAGAAGGACCCCTGAGGATGATCTTAGGGTCCTGGCAGGTACATATCGGCAGGCAGGGGAGGTGATCCTTTAGATAACCTGGCCCCAAGCTGTTAAGGGCTTTGATTGTTAATACCAGCACTTTGAGTCAGGCCCGGAACTTATGCAGGTATAATCCTTTGATTAGAACCCACATGATGAATCACCTAATATTTATTTAATCAGATGACATTCCTGCTTCATGGACATATCAGGCACTCACAGGCACTGCAGCAAACAGGGCTGCTGCTCTTCTCAGTTGAGTCAGAGTCCGTGGGCCTCTAAGTGACATTGTCTTGAAAGCAGAATCTCCAGCATTTTGTAAGGCATGAGCAAAGCATCCCCATGTCTATCATTCTTCCTGTTCATCCATTATAAATGGCCTTGTGAAAAACACTGCTGGATCTACCCTGAAGAAAGGGTATTCAGCCCCCAAGGAGAGAGAGTGCTATGCTTGTGTGGACTTTTCCTTATTCTGATGACACCTGGTGGCAGATCTCCATTATCGCATTTCTCTCCAGACGTGGAGAAAAGCAAGAATGCATATAGGTCACTAATGCCATATTCACTTTGGAGGTGTCCCATATGCAAGTGAAGAAGAGTTTGGAGCAGAGATCAGTTCCTATCAATTATGCATGTGAAAATAAGCAATGCTGTTTGGTTATTTCCTAAATATCATTGGCTTCAGGATGTTGCATGTTTGAATGTGTTTCTGTAAAAATAAAAACAACCCCAAATGCTAGCAAAGAATGATCTGTTTTAACTAGAGCTGGGCCAAAAGGGACTCCCCAGATTTGCAGCCCCATTCTCGGGTTGCAAAGGTGGGGAGGCACTTTCTCCATTTTCAGGGGGGTGGGCTTTTCAGATTCTTACACATTTCATGGACATGGGATTTGCCTTTGCAGCAAACAACAGTAGAGTAGGGATGTACAAAAGTCACTTCCCTGTTCGCGGATTATGTTGATGGTGGGGGGGAGGCGTTCCATCCCTCCCCCCGGAATCCTCGCCGGGGGGGAGGTGCTCCGTTCCTCCCCCCCGGAATCCTCCGCGGCCAGCTGTGCTCTGCGGCAACTCCACGGAGGAGCCGGCCAGCCCTGGCCAGGCCACAGCCGTCCGCAGCCAGATTTCTGGCCGCGAAGGGCTCTGGGTAAACAAAAAACAAAAAAAACCACGTACGCAAATGGCAGCAGCTATGGCTGCCACCATTTGCGTTCCTTATTTTTGTCCTCTTAATCTACGTAAATATTTACGTAGACTATGATGGCGAAAATCAAGGGGAACGCAAATAGCGTAGCGGGTGCTATTTGTGTCCCTTTTTGATTCCCCATTTTAGTCTACGTAAATATTTACGTAGGCTAAAACGGGGAATCAAAAAGAGACGCAAATAGCGCCCGCTACGCTATTTGCATTCCCCTTGATTTTCGCCGTCATAGTCTACGTAAATATTTACATAGATTAAGAGGGCAAAAATAAGGAATGCAAATGGCGGCGGCCGTAGCCGCCGCCATTTGCGTACGCGGGTGTTTTTTTTTTAACCCAGCCAGCCATGATAGGCTATGTAAAGATTTACGTAGCCTATCACATCTTTCTTTTTCTTTCTTTTTTTTTTTTTACAAGAGTGGAAATGGCGGCGGCAGCAGCCGGTCGGAAGACCGACCGCCACCGCCAAAGCCGCTGCCGGAGCCGCCGCCGCCCAGAAGATCCACCCCAGGTGAGTCTCATCCCGGGAGGGATCCGCGGGGAGGTGGGGGGGGCAGGCTGTTCCGCCACAAAGTTTGGGGGTCGAATGCACTGGCATTTGGCCCCACCGTGATCTGTGGCAGAATTCTCTGCCATCCCTACAGTAGAGGCTTCTGATAATGGCAGGGAAACAGCAACCCTAATTGGAATTGCTCCCCCAGTGATTCTATCCTGTGTGTGCATCCGTGTACATGATGACTGAACACTTTGGCAAGTGACTGCTTTTAAGCACAGTTTCAAGAGGTCTCATTTGAGCAAGGTTTCCATCATTCCTTGCCTCCTACACCAGTGGTACACAACCTGGTGCACACCAGATGTTTTGGATTACAACTACCATCAGCCCCAGCCAAAATGGCCAATGGTCAGGCAATATGGCAGTTGTAGCCCAAAGCATCTGGAGAGCTGATAGGCCCATTTCTGTCCAAAGGATGGACTCCTATTACTCCATGATCCTGCTAGGCATTAAATAGCTGTGGCTCCATTCAGATGTAACACTAAACCATAGTTTAATGCTACGTAAATAAGCCTTGGGCCCATGCGTTCCCCTCTACCCACCTCTGGCATGGCCACAAGATCAGAAGCATCTACTCCCATGTTCTTTGTGGTTTTGTCCAAACTAGGGCAAACTTTGTGTAGTTTTGGCTATGGTTGACCATGGTATCATCAAGCAAGCCAACTTCAGTGGTTTATCATCCTGGCTTGTTTGAAGAAAGCATAGCTAAATCAAAGTGAAGTTCCTTGTTTGGACAAAACAACAAACTTCAGTTAGCTACAAATGGAAGCAGATGTGTCCAGTCGCCCTGCATCCATGCCATGGGAGGAGAGAGGAAGGTGCATTTAACTATGGTTTAGTGCAGGGGTGAGGACGTTCTTGGGAGAGGGGGGTGAATGATCCCCCATCCAGCCCTCTGCAGACTGGATGACACCCGGGGCTTGGCTGGAATGGGGGACAGCACAGCATAGGCAAAGCTACCCCAACTGAAGCAGAGAACTGGAGGGCTTGAGACACTGCCTGGGCTGGGGCTGCTTCACCCATGCTGCAACTTCTCTGATGGTACAGTGTGGGACCCAGCTTTGATGCATGCACCCAGGGTGGAGGGGTGCCTCAGTTGGGGTGGCTTCATCTACCCCACACCTTTCCCCATTGTGGAGGATGCAGGGTGGGGGGAGCAATTGGGAGGGGGAATGCCATGCTACATAAGGGGAATCCCCCTGTTGCCTTCAGTCAATCATCAGAGATAAAAGGGGGATTCCCTCCCCAAGCTCCTGCTGGCCTCCAGTGGGTGGGGCTTGGGGAGGGGCAGGGCATGTAGAGGGCAGCTGGGGATCCTCCGTGGGTGAGTGGTTCCTCAGCCCTGCTTCAGTGTTCCATCTGAACCAGGCCTGTGTATGCTGATATCGAGAGCACCCAGGGGGCAAATTATTTATCAGGCATTGTTTGACCCAGGCAGTTGGTGGAGAAGGGAAGTGTTCCTTTTATCCTCATCCTTCAGTGTGTATAGTTCTATGCCTAATTGCTTGTGTACAGTCCAAAATCCTGTGTTTTGCTTATCAGTGGTGTAATCCCCTGTGCCCTCCTCCGCAGCAAGCCCCATTAAAATTAATTGCAACCAGATCCAACGCTTATTGGATTGCAGCTTGAGGTACTCAACAGATATCAGTTTTCCTTTGTGACACCTTACTCAGGTCAGTGCGATAAGTCACCTTGAGGTTGTGGCCTCAATCCTCAAGTACCGAATTGGCCTCCAAAGCAGGTGGGGGGGTCCATGCACAGCCCTAGTTCTACCCACAAACCTCTTTTGCCTTTTATGTGGGGGCACGATGACTAGAGTTCCTCACTTGTTGATCCTGTGGGAAAACTTAGCCTGGAGGCAAGAACTCCACCTGATTGGTTGTGTTTCTTCTCTTCATTTCAGCCGCTGGCATTGCCTGGGGGTAGGGATGTCATGGGTGTCTGGTTGGGGCTCGAAGCCTGTTGAGAAATTGCCAGCTCACCTCCCCCCAGATGCCAGTCTGCAATTACCCCTGCTTGCCCAGCTTGGCACACACCGAGCCGGGCAAGCACGCAGCCAACCACTTCTTCGCCGAGCTGCCATTCTGTGGGACAATGGCAGCTCATCCTTGTTTGTAAACATCCGTCTGTGCAAATGGTGGCTGTAAAGGGGCCATCAACACAAGATTAAAGTTGTAAATGATCCATTTATGACCATAATCTTGCACAAATAGCCTCTTTATGGCCACCATTTGCGCAGATGGATGTTTACGAACAAGGTCAAGCCACCATTTTCCCGCAAAATGGCTGCTCAGTGAGGAAGTGGGCAACTGTGTGCTGCTTACCAGGCATTCACAGACTGCTCGGCTTGGTGCACAGTGCAGCGAATGGGCAGGTAGCTGGCAGGTGGTCCAGTGAGTGGCATGTGACTCAGACCCTGATGAGTTCGCCCATCCCTACCTGGGAGACAACCTTGGGGTGGCCCTTCTTCCTCTGAGTTAGCCACCTGGGCTCTTTTCAAAGAATGTTCCCCAGACTGAGGATAGCTGACTCCTCTTTCCCAGGCTAGCTCTGGCTATCGGGAGGGGGAGTAACTGCCTCCTCCTGATCGCAATCTACTGTGAAACCAGTCAGAGACAAATTCCCAGCACCCTCACAATCCAAAACTTGACTAGGCCCTAAATGATATTCTTCTGTCTTTGAATCAGATTCTTCCTCTGAGACCATGGTTTCAGGGGAAGGCATAGAGGCTGGGTTTAGGCAGGGCACAACCTCAGTCTTTTCCTCCACACATTCATTTCTGCTAGTGTTGCCTGTGCTGAAATCTGTCCTCCAATTTCCCGGAGGGTTTCTCTCCTAGAAAGCTGGGAACCAGAAGCTGTGGAATAAGCTACTAGTCAGGGCTGAAGGGGAAACCAGGAGACAGGACCAAGAAATGATCAAAGGATACAGGAACACAACAGAGGTCAGGAAAACCATGTTGCTCAAGCAAGGCTCAGCTGGCACAGGAAGCCTTTTATGGCCCTTCCTGTCCAGAAGAATCTAGTGGCCAGCCTGGGTGGGCAAAGTCAGTCCAGAGCATGAAGGCTCTTCACTGAAAGGGCTGCCACTTCCATTCAGTGGCTTGTCACATGAATTCCCAGTATGGAGGCACATAATGATCATTCAAGTCCCAAGTGATGGTTGCTGAGCACATGTGAATGCTTTTGTATCCCAGAGTTTGCATGAATCACCTCTACTATCTGCCTTGTGCTGAATGTTGTCTGATATGATGCTGAGAGTGTGGAAAATCTTGGAGGGAGAGGTGTTTACATTTTTACATGTTTGTAATGATAAGAACTTGGAGACAGGGGATTAGTTTGAATAAATACCTTGATTTTCACTACAAGAGCAAGGCATGCCACCCTTCAGATCTAATTATGTTAGGTATGTGAGGGATTATAACTATGCTGTATCATTAAAGGGGTGGCTATAATATTACTAGTCACATGCTCTTGACTCTGGCATCCCATGAGTAAGTGAGTTCAGCTTAAGCGTAGGTCCTGTTCCCTACTTGGCCTGGCTGACAAAGGCTTGCAGAAGGAAGATTGTGCCAGTAATAATATAAGCTGACAGTGACAGGTGTTTTCTACTTCAGTTTCTGAGAAATTATGGAACTGCACTAACACTTTAGGTTTTTCAGATAGCATATGCCTCCCACCTTCAGTAAACAAGCCCTACTCTTCTCACATGCAAGTATTTGCAAACAAGTCCCAAGACAGCATAATTCATGGTAAGCATAGCTAAACTCTATCGCTCTCTCTTTACCTGACTGCCACTACAATCCTTTTGCTCCAGTACTTAGGCGTAACCCCCATTAAACACCCTGAGACTTACTTCAACATGGTGCTATTCATGAGGCACTGTAAGTGGGGCAACTAAATGAAAGCAGGAATTGGTGTCTGTTTTTTTTTAAGTGCTGGCTCTCACCAGAGGCAGTGATGCTGCTAGGGTTCAGGGGGCCCTGGGCAAGATGCCCGCTGTCCCCCCCCACACACACACACAGACTCCTGGCTGTTTCCTGCTGGTTTTGCTCTCCCTGCACGCTTTCTTTCTTTTTGCAATATTTCTGTCTCTCCGCTCCCCCCGCACCCCCCCCCCACACACACTTTAGCTATTTTTCTCACTCTCTGCTCTTTCTCTTCTCCCCTGTCTACTGGTGCTCCTTTTCTTCCCAACCTGTCATACACCAGGCCCCCATACCCTCATCCTCAGAGTATCCTGACCTCTTGTCTTCCAAAGAGGCTCCAAAGCTAATGGTTTAGGGAGATGAGTATGCCATGCAAAGATGTAATGAGGCTTCCACCTCCCTATGATCCAGTTCACCAGAAAGACCCCAGGAGTTGGCTCCAGTGGCCACTGGGGACACCATTTGACTTCCTCTTAAGGAGACAAATGTCTTGGTGTACTACTGTGTCTAGGTCAGATATGGCTGTAAATATATAACTAGTCATTTGAAATGTTTGAGATTTTTAAAAAAGTTGGCATAAAATGTGTACACATTTTTTGCCAGCAATTTTCCTAATATGCATTTTTAACATTATTTTCATTATTTTTTGCATGGCCTTTCCCCTAATATATGCATTTTCTATGCATTTTTAACTGAAAAATTTGGACAAGTGCACATTTCAAATGATAACTGAGTTTAGTTCATGCATTGGTTTGAAATGCAAAGTTAAATGTGAACTGAATGAATTTCTCCCCCAGCCCTATTCTGGATAGTAGTGGCTCAGGATGGAGAACAGTTAAAAGAAGATATCACAATTCTCAGCTAATGACAAGGAGTCACACTTCTTTTTTCTATTTTTGGCGCCAAAATATTTGCCATTTCCAATATATTTTCCCAACAAATCACAAGCTGTTGTGCATGCTACAGCTATTCAATTTCCAAGAAAAATCATAGTTGGTTGTGAAGTCAAATTATAATGAATTGTTTTCTCTATAATATTTAGTATTTCTTGCCAAAACATCTTAATTTCATTACATTACTGCTGTGTGTGGAAATATTGATCCCATCTTGATTTTATGCCTTATTATACCTTCAGTATAAGTACCAGACTTATATCTGGTAAGTCCAGCAGTGAGAAGATAGATTTTCTAAGAAGTCTCTTTTAAATTTAAACAGAATGTAAAGTTATCTCCCTATGTAATGATATACTTCCAAATGTCCAAAAATATAAATCTATGCAGAGGTTTCTCCTATTTGTTCTTATTTATTTCCTGACCCTTACCTAAATTCTATCACAATTTATGACATCTAGCGCCTTTGATTTAAACTCAGTAGCAATAAATTCTTCCAAGTGCTGGGAAGTGTCAATCTCTATCACCACTTTTATACTGCTGATATAGAAACTACGTTGCAAATGCTATGCATGCTTCCTAGAAGTAAGCCCCTCTGTGTTCAGTGGGGCTTAGTTCCAGATAAGTGTGCACAGGACTCCAGCTACAGCTAGGATATATACATGGTCCACATATGAATATAAATGCATAGATGGCTCACTGTATTTTTAAGTGATGTTTAAATCAGATTACAACAGTGCAACATTTATTCTTCTGTCCTTGAACACTTTTTGAAATCACCCCATTTTTATTCACATCTATGTAGGGTTCTTTGTTGTTTACTGTTTTGCTTTTTTAATAAAGTGATAAAAAATAATAGTGCTGTGCCAAAAATTTCTCCCACATTGTTTTTTACCATTCTCATGGAATTTAAAGAAAAGAAATTTAAAGGAGAAGAAATTTTGGAGAAATTCTCATGGGTTGGATTTGAGGTTCTTGTCCTTCCTTTACTTATGAGGTGGCTGAGGAGTGTGTGTTATTGTCCTATCTTTCATTGTACAATAATCTCTGTGGCAGCCTGTAGCCTCCTCGGCTTCCCACACTTCAGTTAAAGCCATCATGAGGAAGACATCATGAGGCGATTCCTCCCATGGGGCTTTTTCGGTTCAGAAAGTGCAGGTGGTCTGGGAGGCTGCAAAACAGTGGAAAGATATGTAACACAGAGAGAAAACACACACAGTACCCTCGGCCACCTTGCAGTGATTAGGTAAGCTCAAAAACCAAAAGAAATTCAAAATTCTGCCTCAGAAAGGTGGAAGCGTCAACATAGTTGATGCTGTTGCCACTTGCAGGAGCAGTGCAATAAACCAGCAACCCTTAGGAAAAAAGAGAGAGCCTATGCTACAGCCCCTGCCAATAGTGAGCTCCATTGGTGAGTAACTGTTGGAGAATGTCTCTAGGGTTGGCGGAGAATTTTTCCACGAATCTTCGGGAGGCCGAGTGCCGACGCATTCGGCCCCCCGAAAGTGTTGGGGAAATTCTCCGCCAGCCCCCCGCCCCCCCCGGGATGGGACTTACCTTCGGCGAATGTCCCTCTCGGTGGCGGGTCCCGGCGGCGTTTCGGCGGGGGCGGGGGCGGCAGCCGGTCTCCCGACCAGCTGCCGCCGCCGCCATTGCAAAAAAAAAAGTAAAGTAAAAAAAACAAAACACACCCGTGATAGGCTACGCAACGATTTATGTAGCCTATCATGGCTAGATTTCCAAAGTCAGCCGTGATAGGCTATGTAAATCATCATGTAGCCTATCACGGCTGACTTTGGGAAGAAAAAAAAAAGCGCATATGCAAATGGCGACGCCCATGGGGCGCCGCCATTTGCGTTCCTTAGTTTGGCACGTCTAGTCTACGTAAAGATTTACGTAGACTACGGCGAAAATAAGGGCATGCTATTTGCGTTGCCCTTATTTTCACCATAGTCTACGTAAATCTTTACGTAGACTAGACGTGCCAAAATAAGGAACGCAAATGGCGGTCCCCATGGGAGCCGCCATTTGCGTACGCGCTTTTTTTTTTCTTTTCAAAGTCACCCGTGATAGGCTACGTGACGATTTACATAGCCTATCACAGCTGGCTTTGGAAATCTAGCCATGATAGGCTACGTAAATCGTTACATAGCCTATCATGGGTGTATGTGTTTTGTTTTTGTTTTTTACTTTTTTTTTCATGGCCAGGTAGACGGGGCGCTCCTACCCGGCCTGAATTTCGGCGGCGAGGGATGGGGCGCCTCCCCCCCGGCCTGCATTTCGGCCGGGCGAGGCGGGGCGCCTCCCCCCCCTCGCCTGAACTTCAGGGGGAGAAGCGAAGCGCCTCCCCCCCACCGCGAAGCAAGCTGCGGGATGAGGTAAGTCCCTTTTGTCCATCCCTAAGTGTCTCCTCTCCTAGGAGAAATTTGGTGAAATTGTCCCCCCAATTTCTCTGCCCACAAATAGGCTGGAGAATTTTGAGAGGCCATTTGCACACAGCTCTAGAAAATAATGCTGACATTTTTCACCTTTGGTTTACCTTTAACTTCTTGCATGCTGTTTTGTGAACATTGCAGCTTAGTGTAGGACTTGCAGTCATGATTTAAGCCACTTGATTTCATTCTCGCCCCTTTCCCCACCATTCCCACCTCCAGTGGAGGCTGGTGGCTTCAATGTCAGTGGTGTGGTGAATCCGCTCCAGGTTTCAGTCAGAGCAGTAGAGCTCTGACTGAAACCCAGAGAGGATTCACTGCCCCACTGACATCAGAGCCACCAGCCTCCACTGCCCACCCCCAACATTCCATCAGCATTCCATGGCCACTGAGCATGCTCAATCTTCATTGGGCATGGGGGTTTTCTCCACCAGATCTTTTTTTATACTTCTGCAATCCTTGGAGTTCCACCAAACCTAGTGATATCTCCCTTTTGTGTGACGGTAGTGCCATTTTGGCTACGTAAGTAATGCCACTTATAGCCTGAACACAGGACATTTTCAGATTAGGGCTGAATAAACTGCCTGAATAAACAAACCAATGAAGAGCTGGAGACCAGACTGACCTCAGAGATCCAGCAAGGGGGGCATGAGGGGGCATTGAAGGAAGGTAAGGGCCAAATCATGGCTCCCCCAGTACCTTCTAAAATAGTAGCTGGGGTACTATCACAAAAGATAGGTAACCAGGGCCTCGTTATTCAAATACTGGGATTATTTGCATGAAGTGTATTGTCTTTCAGTAGGAGCTTCATACCTCCTGATATGGCTACTTTTGCACTACAAACTGAACCCCAAGGATACTTGGTCCAGAATTAAGTCAGATGTAAATTGCTACCTGTTGTGGGTGCAAGTTTTGTAGCTATGAGTGGACAATGCAAGCATCAGTTATCAATCCGGAAGACTCCACACCTTTTAGCACTATGTTGGCTCTGTGGATTTTGACAAAACAGAATTTTATTTCAGTGTTTGCATTTTATGATTGCTAAATACCTGAGCCCTCTTAATCCCTCCTAATCCCTCCATTTGGGCAGATAGGTCAAGAGTGGCTAGTACTGCAAAATGTCCTTCTTAACAGGTCAAGTTGTTATGCTCTTGACTTACATTGTGCTTTGTGCAGCTTGTAAGATATTGTAGGGTTTTATTTTTGTTGCTATTGCCCTGAGCAAGAATATTTTATGGAAAACAAATACAAAGCAGCCTTGCACTTTTTTAAAGGAGCAAAATACAGATGAACAGTAAATCCCTAACTGCAAAGTCATGAAATACTTTTCCTCTTTGTTCAGAACTAGTTACTCCACCAAAGTGTTTATGTTGTATACTAAGAGTGGGTGACAAAATGGCAATGTTTGCACATTGCTGAACCAAGAATCTCAGCTAACCCAAGAATCCTGGCTTAATAAACCATGATATGAACAAGCAGTGTGTTGGTGCATGCAGCCTGTTTGCTCCCTTCATGAGAGTGGGTAAACAGGATTATGGGTTTGTGCACCACAGCAAACCAGAATTTGTAAACTGAGGTTTCAAGTTGGTCCACAGTCATGGCTTGTTTGGGTGCACTTAACCATAATTTTGGCTTCAGGCATCAGCCAAAGCTATCCTGGTTTGTTTATCTGCTTTTGTGAAGGAAGGAGCAAAGCAGGAGCAAGGAAGAGCAGAACGCTGTGTGCATCAGTGTTCTGCTTGTTTTCATTGTGGTTTATTAAGCCAGGAATCCTGTCTTAAACTTACATGTGAATGCAGCTGTTCAGTTCTGTCTCATGGTAAGAATACATCCTAGGGCTTATAAATGGAGCCAGTCTGGATATTATAACTATACAGAATATGAATATTTTCTCCATGAACATGAGGCCTGGAATCCAAATAGGTATTTTAGATATACCTAGTGGAATTGTTGACTTCTTCATCTTAGCAAGAGACACCCTTGCCTCCCTCATCCTATATTATAAACTGTGTTGTTGGTTTTTTAAAAAAAATTCCCTTCCATTTCAGAATATCATCATTACTATGTGGCCTAAAGAATCTAAAACTCACGTGGCCATGCAACATTAATCATGTAGTTATTTGGATCCAGGCCAGTGTTTGCTTGTGTATAGTTGGTGGTCATGTTGCCTTTGTTCTCCGTTATTTGAAGGTCCACTAGAACAAGAGTGTTTTGAAACGTAGGGTAACGTTTTTCACATTATCTCAACCTAAGGGCAAAATGAGGGGTTGTTGTTGTTGTTCAGTCGTTCAGTCGTGTCCGACTCTTCGTGACCCCATGGACCATAGCACGCCAGGCCTTCCTGTCCTGCGCTCTCTCCCGGAGCGTGCTCAAGTTCATATTCATTGCATCCGTGATGCTATCTAGCCATCTCATCCTCTGCCGTCCCCTTCTCCTTTTGCCTTCAGTCTTTCCCAGCATCAGGGTCTTTTCCAGGGAGTTTTCTCTTCGCATTAGGTGGCCAAAATATTGGAGCTTCAGCTTCATTATCTGTCCTTCCAATGAGCACTCAGGGTTGATTTCCTTTAGGATTGACTGATTGGACCTCCTTGCAGTCCAGGGGACTCGTAAGAGTCTTCTCCAGCACCACAGTTCAAAAGCATCAATTCTTGGGCGCTCAGCCTTCCTTATAGTTCAGCTCTCACAAGCCATACATTACTACTGGGCAAACTATAGCTTTGATTAGACGGACCTTTGTCGGCAAGGTGATGTCTCTGCTTCTTACTATGCTGTCTAGGTTGGCCATAGCTTTCCTCCCAAGGAGCAAGCGACTTTTAATTTCATGGCTACAGTCATATGTAATTTTCTATTGATGGTGGGTTTTGTTTTAGGCCAAAGGCTCTTCAGAGGCTACAAATTTAATTGAATGAGGAAAGGAAAGTGGTGGTTTTTTTATGCCTGGCCATTTTTCCAACAAAAACTCCCCCCACCCCCACTTCACAAGCTGTTTTTCCACCGACATGGGAAAAAATAGCACAAACCACACAACAACAATAGGGAAACATTCCTTGATTACCTCCGGGATGAAATACATTTTACAATACAAGGTAATACCACTGCAGCCTAAGGCAGGGGGCAGAGAGAGCATGAAGATCAGCTTGCAGTTTGAATGGAGAAATATGGAGAGAGAGCAGAGTGTTACTAGCTGGAGTTAGCTGGAAACTCGGGTGAAGATGTGCTGATCTCTGGGAATGTGATATATAGGCTGTACCTTCTGGATTGATATACAAGTGTACATAAGAACATAAGAAGACCCATGCTGGATCAGACCGAAGGTCCATCTAGTCCAGTATTCTGTTCACGCAGTGGCCAACCAGCTGTTGACTGAGAATGCACAAGCAGGACATGAATGCATCAGCACCCTCCTGCCCAGGTTCCCCAGCAACTGGTGCACACAGGCATACTGCCTCTGATCTCTGATACTGGAGGTAGCACATACATCAGGACTAGTAGCCATTGATAGCCTTCTCCTCCAGCAATTTCTCTAACCCCGTTTAAAGCCATCCAAATTGGTGGCGATCACTACGTCTTGTATTTGTCTTCCTTATGCTCTGCATGGATATTGGTAAATAAAGCAAATAGAGATGCTATGACTCTCTAGTTCTCTCTCAATTAAAGGAAACTATCTGTTTATCTATCCCCTAAAGGCTTCTCCTCCCAGAAGACACTCTGAGAGCCTCTTAAGGAAAATAGTATTTCCTTAATACTTTACAAGCATCATGTGAATACGGAAAGCATGGGACTAGTGAGGGACAGACTGTGGAAGCACCTTGCAGCCCAATTAGGGATGTTGGAGGAATCTGTCCAAGGGGTGGAGCTCGCCAAGCTTTCATTAGCTCATTCCCCCGGACTTCATCTCACTTCCCCGCAAGCTGGCTCAACTCGATCTGCATCGAATTGGACCAGCTCACAGATTTTCCGGGGGGGGGGGGGTTGCATAATTTGCACATATTTTGGCCATAATTTCCACAAATTATAGCTGTAATTTGCTTAATTTGCTCAAATTAAGCAAACTACAACCAAAATGTGTGCAAATTGCAACTGCAATTTGCGTAAATTTCTATACACACAAAAAAAACCCTGAAAAAAGTTCCTGGATTTTGGGGAAAGCCTGTGGCTTGGCTTGCAAACGCAAGCCGAGCTGGGTCGGCAGTGGGAATCTGTCAGGCCCAAAAAGGGCTGTATTTTCAAACGATGGACATCCCAAAGCACAATACATCTTTTTTCTGCTACTCTATCTACTGCTTACTATTTATGCTAGACTGTAGTTTTTCTGGGAGCTCTTGGTGTACATTAAATATTTCACCAAGATACCTTCATATGTAGGAGCCCTTTGTCAAAATGTCTCTATCTCATATAACTTGTAACGTGAGGAGTGGATGTAAGAAATGGTAGAAAATACCTTTGAATTGGAAATGTGGTGCTTCCATTTAGTGTGACTGTTTTCCTATTAGGGATGGATGAATCAGCCATTTTGGTTTCATTCCATTTCTCATTTTTCCAGTGTTCAGTTCATCTTGAACTTTAAGAATTTCTCTAGTCTTAAATTCAGTTCATTCCAAACTGAACTTAAGGAATTTTTATTTTTAAAGTCTGCATGACAATTCAGAAGCATTTTTGTGCACATTTTTTCTAATACATTCATTGCTGTATGCATTTTTGCCTGATATGCACATTTTTGAAAGCCATTTTTTAATTCAATGATTTTTTTACTGTTATTGTCCCAAATACATTCATCTTGGTGCACATTTTTTATTGAAGATCCCCATTGCAAAAATTGGAGATGTGTGAATTTTGAAGGATAACTGATTTTTGGATCACATAGTGGTTTGAAAATGCAAGGCTAGATAAGTTTGTATTAAAATGCAAACTGAAGAATTTTCTCCTCTATCCCAAGTTTCTCTGCGTACATGAAGAATAAACCAGACGGTTTGCATGGACCATGGTAATATATTAAGAGAGACAAAAAGTGGACAGAGACAGAAAACCTACTCAGGTGGGAAATGAAAATAGGCAACACAGAAACACAGAGAAAAGACAATATATAAAGCAGATATCCAAAGTTAAGTGTAAACAGAAAGGCTTTGAAGATGGATTCAAGACAGGTATCTGTTTCTATAAGCATGAACAGGCAGGCAGTACATTCACTACCTGCTGGGCTGCTCAGTGACATTTCTAACTGATGTGTTCTCTTTCTCATTTGTAGATACATATTCCAGGGGTCCACTACAGTTTTTCCATATTAAATTAGGTTGTTGGTTAAGAGGGATGGAGATGGGCAGATGAACTGACAGGTTGGCAATTCATTTGTATTTGTATCTTTCTGATATGAGGAACCTTTATTGCGTCACAGAGAATGTGCCTACAGGCTTGGGCTGAATGAACAAAGGTGTCACATTGGGAGAACCCGCTGGAGGCCTTTTTGTTTGATGTTCTGAAACTGCTCTAGGGGCTGTTCCTCTGAAACGCTTTCCCCCTGCCCCAGCACGTTAACACACATATGCATTCTTTTCTTTTAAATGTAAGAGTTAGATAGTGTCTGTCTGGCTGATGATCAGAAAGAACTTGTGATTGGTTTTATGCTTCTCCAGAGAACTGCCTGATGCTTCTGTCAGTTGGAATTAGCATAGGTCCGTTTCTTTTCTTTTTTAGTTGGGAGATTGCAAATGCTCCCAGCTAGGGGGCACAGAAACCCAGTGCTCAAGTATAGTCCTTGGAGGACTTGAGTATTCTGAGTGTGTGTGAGTGGGAAAAGGTTATAGGGGGGTCGTAATGCTGAGGCTGAGGAAGGGCAATTAATGAAGGAACTTTTGGACCAATCACCCTGTTGCCATGACAATGGTGGTGCAGCCCTGCATTTTACTGATGATGAAAGCAGTGGACTGTTGGCCCTGTTGCAAGGTGATGGAGATATCTTCCATTGTCTTGCAAGATACAGCAATCATGAGGGCCTTGGGAAAATAACAAGAAGTGGTGTTGACTGGGAGCTGGCACTGAAGGACCAAAGGCAGCCAGGGAGCTGAGCCAGGGAGCAGAAGGTGGAAAGTCTAGGATTTATTTAATCCCTTCCCCCTCTCTCTGTGGAAGTCTGAGAAACCTGTCCTCCCTACTGAGCTCTGCCACAATCCCCCCAAAGTCCACACCACAAAAGTGGGCACAGCATTCTGCCTGCTGATTATCTCCACTTCCTCTCTCAGCCTTCCACAAAATGGTGCCCTCCAGATGTGTTCGACTATAACTCCCAGCATCGCCAGCTAAGCTAAAAAAAGCTTTGTTATGCAATGTTGCATGAGTCTGCAGGCACTGTTAGATCGTCACATCAAACCCAGCCATTTAAGAAGATATTGCACCTGCTGCCTTTCCTTGTATAGCTTTGTGTCAGTGTGGTTAATTTATTTGTCTGCCTGTAGAAATTCTTATTTTATTAGGACAAAGTACTGTAGAATGTGGTGATTTCCATAAATAATGTCATGTGATATGGAGCCAGTAAGATTCTATTCCCGAAGTGCCATGGTGCTGTGTTCTGATGCATAGCATAGTTAAATCACCAAAGAGAGTCACATGGGCCAAGACAGAAAATCAAGAAAGACTTGGTGGCCATCAGATGATGCAGTTAAGAAGTCACTTGATTCAATGCCAGGTCATATGGGCCAATTTCAGACAAATTTGTATGAGCATTCTAAGAGGGGATCTGGGGAAAAAAGGTGAAAGCAGGGCATGTTTCACAGCTTGTGAACACAAACACAGACAGGTGGATAGTTTCATCTCTGTAAGGGGGAATACCAATAGACGCAGAAAGAGAGATTATGAAGATTAGATCTTGTATCGGATACAAAACCAGCAGCTCATGCCTCCCCTTCTACAAAAAGAGCTGAACCTAATTTGAAACTGAAAGCTTTATTTCTGTATTCATGTTGTTGACAAAATAAGTGTTGTAATACTTTTTGGTTAAAAATCAAAACTGTGGCTAGGAGTAGCCGAAGGGCTGGCATTTTGATAGCAGCAAGCAATCAAGTGTAGCAGCCTGGCCTTTGCTACTGTCAAGTGCAGCAAGTGACAATACTTCAGACGCCTCCTTGGGTCCTGCCTCCACCCAATTTTCCAGATTTTTTAAAGCATCCCTCACATAACTGCAAATATATTCTCTGTATCCACACACATCAAATTAAAAGCCCTCTTTTGTAATGCTCATCTCTAGATCTATACGTAAGCAATTTTTGAGATATACAATGAAAACAGCCTGAGTGAAAAGCACAACATGCGAAGCTAGGCCACTCTTTTGCAAGGTAAGGGAATGTTGTTAGCTGCCTGCCCTGAATCTGCGTGAATAAGACAGGCTAAATATAATCTGAGATGTGAAAATATGACCCCTGAATTCTGAAGGAAAGAACTGTTGCTCTTCCTAAACTTTATATTTTCTGATGGAACAAATCTGGCCAAAATCAGATTAAAAAGCTGAAAGAAAGAAACCCATACTTTGCTCTATTTGGGTAAAGTTCTACTAGTGGATAAAACAAAAATTTACAAGTACACAATATATAAATAAACTGATTTTGCTGGGAAATGCAGTGGTCATAAATTTTTAATTTAAAAAAAACTTAATCTGCCCTGACTTAATCAAGGCAATGTTAGGGATAAGTGGATAGTCTCCATACCATTTCATTATGCTTCCAGCCGTTGTCTGTGCCCCAGGCTCTACTCTGCTTGCTTTCTTGTAACGTAGAGAATTTATAAAAGAGCAATTGAATAAATAAATGTAACACATTTTTCAAGTTGTGTGTGTTCATCCTTACAGATGATGCACACATTTGCATTGAGTATACCATGGTGTTTTAATCAAGGAAGGTACATACATGCTTCCATATAGTAACCTATAAAGGGGATAAAACAAATGAATATTGCAGGCAGTTGTGCATGTGTGATGGTCTGAACAAAGTCTGTAAATAAAAGAACAGGAGATTGGCAGATCTCTGTCAGTCCTCAAGTAAGATCAAACAGTTCAGAACCACAAAACCTGAGGAGACATTCAGAATGGAGAATTTTGTAAACATTCCTAGTAAATGTGAATGTTATCTAGATGATGTCAGGAGAGAAATGAAAACATTTTCCAAGATGGGTTTGGTAATATGTGCCCACGAGCTAGAGAAAGTTGGAAGAGAAATTAACTTTCTTGCTTTCCCCAGATACCAGCACCAGCATCCAGTCTGATTTCCAACTTATCAAATACACATATTATCCACTCGTAGGACATTACCCGTAACAGAGTATATTTCATATTACAATATGGCATAATACTCTTGAAGCTATTCTCATTTCTGGCAGCATTGTGCATGCATTATGTTAATTTGCCCCCATAAATGTCATATTAACACATTATTCCTGCTGGGTGCTGCTTTGGGTGATACTAGCTCTTCAGTAGGCTGCCATAACAGCTGGTCTCCATAGAAGCCTTAAACATGTGTTTGCGAAGAGTCAAGCTCTGCACAGACACTTCTCTTCCCCAAAAGAAGCCTGGGGAGCTAACAGCAGAACATCTTCCAGACACAGCATATTTTTACTCTGCTATTGTGTCCTTTGCTCTTGTAGTGCATATCGGTATATGCCTCACAAGGTGTCATAGTTATGGATTATCTTAATTTGACTGCTATTCTGAAACCAATTAGTTGGCAGGCTTCCCAATAAAGTCTATGAGGCTGCTCCCAAGCAAATAGGTGGTCAGATCATATGACCAAACTATCCCAGGGTGAGCTCTCTTTCTGCAGGGTTAGTTGGTTGCTTATATAACATCCTGCAGACTGGCAAGTTGGGGCAGATGGACTCACCTCCATCTGTCCTTGCCAGGTGCTCAACAAACCACTGCCACCAGCCCCTTAACGGCCGCCATTTGCACAACATTACTTTTGGGAAAACCCCGAACTGCCATTTTTTCACAAAATGGTGGCTTGGAGAAGGAACGGACGGCTGCTGGGTGCTTGTGGACCACTCGGCGAATGTCCTGGTGAGCGCACAGCAGCTCAGTAAGCAGGATCTGGGGGACCAAATGCATGGGGGGGGGAGTCCTCTGGGCTCCACCCCCCTCCTGGACTCCCACAACATCCCTGTGGCAAGTGTTTGACCAGATACTAGCTCTAGATGTGTAATGGAAAGAATGGTAAAAGCGTCATCAGTATCTATCTAGTGAGAGTTTTAGTGGAAGACACACAGACTGAGATTCAAGACTGTGGTCATAGTTTCCATTTTTTCAAAAAGGCAAGGGCTCATTTTCTAAGCTGTGCTAAACACACAATTGCATAATGTGGAAATGCTCTTATCCATAACACTTTTTTTAAAAGCCACATGCTTTCACCTTTTTGTTTGTTGGTTTTTTGCTTTATTTATTTTATTTGAAGTATTTTTATACTTCTCTTCATCTTATGATAGCAGGGCAGTATACAAAAAAACTAGGGATGGCGGAGAATTTCTCCCCGAATCTTCGGGGGGCCGAGCGCCAACGCATTTGGCCACCTGAAATCGGCAGTGAAATTCTCCGCCCCCCGCCCCCCCTGGGACGGGACTTACCTTTGGCAAATGTCCCTCCTGGTGGCGAGTCCCGGCGGTGATTCGGCGGCGGTTCAGCACGGGCGGGGTATGTGGCCGGTCTCCCGACTGGCTGCCGCCGCCGCCATTACAAAAAAAAAACTAAAGTAAAAAAACACACACCCGTGATAGGCTACGTAGGGGTGCACGAAAGTCACTTACCTGGTCTCGCAGCTTGCTTCGCGGTGGGGGGGAGGCGCTTCGCTGCTCCCCCCGAAGTTCAGGCCGGGGGGGGAGGCTTCCCTCCTCGCCCGGCCGAAATTCAGGCCAGGGGGGGAGGCTTCCTGCCTCGCCCAGCCGAAACTCAGGCCGGGGAGGAGGCGCCTCGCCTCGCCCGGCCGCGAAATAAAAAATAAAAAACAAAACAAAACGCCCTCGTGATAGGCTACGTGACAATTTACGTAGCCTATCACGGCTGACTTTGCAAATCTAGCCGTGATAGGCTATGTTAATCGTCACGTAGCCTATCATGGGGGCGTTGTTTTTTTTTTACTTTTCTTGGAATGGCGGCAGCGGCAGCCGGTCGAAAGACCAGCTGCCGCCCCCTCCCCTGACGAAGACCTGCCGAACCGCTGCCGGGACCCGCCGCCGGGAGGGACATTCGTGAAAGGTAAGTCCCATCCCGGGGGGGTGGGGGGCGGGGGGGTGGAGAATTTCTCCCCGAAACTACTTCAGGGGGCCGAATACGTTGGCACTCAGCCCCCCGAAGTTTCGGGGAGAAATTCTCCCCCATCCCTTAGGCTACGTAACGATTTACGTAGCCTATCACTGCTAGATTTCCAAAGACAGCCATGATAGGCTATGTAAATTGTCACGTAGCCTATCACGTCTGACTTTGGAAAAAAAAAAAAAAGCGCATACGCAAATGGCGGCGGCCCATGGGCGCCGCCATTTGCGTTCCTTATTTTGGCACGTGTAGTGTATGTAAAGATTTACGTAGACTACGGCAAAAATAAGGGCACGCTATTTGCGTTGCCTTTATTTTCGCTGTAGTCTACGTAAATCTTTACGTAGACTAGACGTGCCAAAATAAGGAACGCAAATGGCAGCGCCCATGGGCCGCCGCCATTTGCGTATGCACTTTTTTTTTTCAAAGTCACCCGTGATAGGCTACGTGACGATTTACGTAGCCTATCATGGCTGACTTTGGAAATCTAGCCGTGATAGGCTACATAAATCGTTACGTAGCCTATCTAGGGGTGGACGAAAGTCACTTACCTGTCGTCGAAGGCTGTTCGCGGTGGGGGGGAGCGCTTCGCTGCTCCCCCCGTGAAGTTCAGGCCGGGGGGGAGGCTTCCCGCCTCGCCCGGCCGAAATTCAGGCCGGGGGGGAGGCTTCCCGCCTCGCCCGGCCGAAATTCAGGCCGGGGAGGAGGCGCCTCGCCTCGCCCGGCCGCGAACGCGAAAGTAAAAAACAAAACAAAACACCTTCCCCTCATAGGCTACGTGACGATTCACGTAGCCTTTCACGGCTGACTTTGCAGATCTAGCCGTGATAGGCTACGTGAATCGTCACGTAGCCTATCAGGGGAAGTTTTTTTTTTTCTCTTTCATTACAATGGCGGAGGCGGCAGCCGGTCGAAAGACCGGCTGCCGCTCCCGCCTCGCTCGAAAACCCGCCGAACCGCCGGCCGGACCAGCCACCGGGAGGGACATTCGCAAAAGGTAAGTCCCGTCCCGGGGGGGGTGCGGGTTGCGGGGGGGTGCGGAGGATTTCTCCCCGAAACTTGTTCGGGGGGCCGAACACGTTGGCGCTCGGCCCCCCGAAGTTTCGGGGAGAAATTCTCCGCCATCCCTAAGCCTATCACGGGGTCTTTTTTTTTTTTTTTTTTTTACTTTTTGTTTCGTGGCCAGGGAGACGGGGCGCTTCTCCCCAGCCTGAATTTCGACCAGGCGAGGCGGGAAGCCTCCCCCCCTTCGCCTGAACTTCGGGTGGAAAAGCGAAGTGCCTCCCCCCCACCGCGAAGCCAAGCTGCGAAAAGGTAAGTGACTTTCGTACATCCCTAAAAAAAACTGAATATACAGTAAAAACAATCAAAACAACAACTGCTATGGCAGGATATTCATTTCATGGCCAGTTTACATAAATGAGCTTAAAATAAACCAGTTTAAAATGTCTGGACAAACAAATAGGTTTTGACTTGGTGCTGAAAATAATAAGGTGGGTGCCAGTCACATCTCTGCCAGAATCCTATTGTGGCCCGTGTGAACTGATTATGTCGACGATATGAATTAAAACATACTTCAAAATATTGCACAAAACCACAGTGAGTTATAAAAAGTGATTGGCAAACAGACTCCATTTTGACTTGGAAGTGGGCAGGTCCTGTGGTATAAACTTGGATGAACGTGTCTCCTATATTTCACACTTTCCAATACGGCCACAGTTTATTGCAAGCACATCACTGTAGCATACAGTGGGGATGTGGCAAGCTTAGTGAGATGTTCTTTTTCCATCCCTGTGCATCGTGACATCATGGCTGGTAGTATACAAATGAATAGGATGGATATAAATTAACATGCCTGATCCTCCTACATGATTCATTGTTGTGTGGTTATGGATGTAAACTTTTTAATTGATTGGTTTCTTTAGCAAAATGTTAAAGTAAGATCACTCTGGGCATGTGCAAACAGCGTAACCTTTCAGTTCCTTGAATGACTAAAGGGTTAAAGTAAGCAGCATTTGAGCATGCACAAAGGTGAGTGTGGTTCAGCTGTCTAATCATGCCAACCATGCAAACTGCTCAGGCCCAGTAAAGAAAAATTAACTCATAATAAATCTCAGTTTTAATTACAAACATATTGTGAACCAGAGCCTTCAGGGATTTTTGTACATGTAGGAATCGTGAACAGCCTAGATTCATAGCATGGATTGAATAATTACACATTTTGGTGGCATCGCTAGTTATGGCAACGAATTACTTTTCGTCACTAGTTATGGCAACAAATGACCTTTTATGGCATACCTTTCTGTTTCTGTTTCTTTCTAGGTAAATGTTGTTTTATCCAAGAGCTTTGACAGTAGAGTGATTTGCAGAGTTGTGCTATAATCTTGTTCCCTGTTTTTATCTTTTATTTGTTATATGTGGGAGAAAAAATAAACTAATTATCAGTGTCATTCCTGTAATTTCAAGATTTAAAAACAAACAAAGAAACACAGGCACCATGTAGAATTCATTTGGGAGCTTGATAATGGATTATAGAACAGATAAAAAAATGTTAGCGACTTTTTAATACCAGTCAGAACTTCTGAGACTGGCCATCCATTATTCCTCTTACCACAATCGGTTTCTGGTGGATTTCCTGAACAGACTTAAGTCTTGTGCTCCACTTCTTAACTGTATGGTCTCTAGGTGCTTACTTGCACTCATCTTTGAGAATCATGTGGACGATGACTGGATGTCATGACATCTGATACTGCAACCTTTGCATTCCCCACATTTTTTCAGTGATAGGTGAAAGGAAGTGTTCTTCCATAATCTAGTCACCAAACACCCCCTGTGACTTCTGGGACTCCTGCTGATTGACCAATTGAGCTAAACCAAAGTGACATTGCAGGTGATGGTAGCAAACTGCATCACTTTGTCCACTGTCCCATTTCTCCACTGAGACAGGGATGAAGGAAGTACTGCTAACAGTTCTCCCTTGCACAGTGTTTGTGAGGCTGCTGCCTTCTTCTGCTGCAAAA
This sequence comes from Heloderma suspectum, assembly GCF_057233095.1. Classification (NCBI taxonomy): domain Eukaryota; kingdom Metazoa; phylum Chordata; class Lepidosauria; order Squamata; family Helodermatidae; genus Heloderma; species Heloderma suspectum. Next base: position 217,578,524 of record NC_139458.1, on the reverse strand, counting down.
TAACTACATTCCTGGAAGTTATTCCACAAAATTAAGTTAATGTAAATATGCTGTTCCCCTGTCACATGGCCATAGGTTTACCCCTGCCCACAACCTCCTTGGGATAGACGTTAGGATTTTGTAAAGTGTGGCTTATACTGTAGATCTATATAGATATAGGCCCTTTTTGCCTATTCCATGCTTTCAGAGGTAAGGCACAATAATTTAATTGGATTTGCAATTTTATTAGTCACATCTGGCAGGTTCAGTGCAACGTGAGAGGGACTGAAGGCTAGGCACCCTGGGGCATCTCATGGGTGAAAGGTCTTTTCTCTGTCGAACCTCTCATGACTGACTGGCTTGAGGTGATATGGGGGAGGCTACATCCTATCTAAAGCTGACTGGGTAGGGTGGGGAGGATGAGTTCAGGGGCCTCCTCATATGCCTTAAGGCTGGCTGGTGATAAGATGTGTAGATCAGTTCATGTGCTGATCTGGTGCTTTGAGTCAGGTTGGAGTTGCCCATATAAAGTAGACAGTGGGAGGCATGTCTTTTAGCTCTCACCTTAAGTTGTAGGGACCTGCACTGTCTGGAGCTGAGTTACTGGCTATACATGATGTTGCTGCTTGCTGCCAGTCCCTGTAATTATGTGGACCTTTATTATGTGGGCCTTTATTAATCCCATATCTGTCATTCCAAAATATGTGAGCAGGAGGTTGTTGTTTTTAATTTAATTTTTGTATGTGTCCCACCTCGGCCAACTTCTCTAAAAAGAAAACAAAAACAAAATCTATTTGGGTAATTTCTCCAAAAATCTATTTGGGTAATTTCTTCCCTCCCATAAAAGCAGCAGCTCCCCCCGCCACTTTTTTTTTTTTTTTTTTGCAGTGGCAGCATGCACACTTGTGAGGACAAAATCCCTTTTCATGATTTGGAAACATTATCTGCATGGTGAAATTCTCTGTGCTCTCTTTTGTTCTGCTTAGCCTTATTTGTCTCTTGCTACTCATATGACAATGGTGTAATAAACAACTGCTCACTTTGGTGATATTTCAAGGCTAATCACTTTTATATTGGCTCAGATGATACCAGAAAAAGTCAGTATTGAGGATTTTTAAAAGTTTTAATTGGCTTTGTGGTTGCTGACCATTTCAAAACTCTCCTATCTTGAAGTCCAGAACTGTAAATCTGCTGACCTTTGATGAAAGTTTGGATACAAAGAATTGATAATCAAACAGTAAGTTGGCTATCAGCATTTGGGGGCACACAAGAAGGAGTGTCTGAATCAGAGTATAATGGGAAATACGTTTTCTAACCAGCTTTCTATTTCCTTACTATAGCTTCAGTGTCACCCCCCTCTCCCTTAAGTGATCACTTTCTCCTTGGTGTGTGTGTATGTTCAGTGTCCATAAAACATCCCAAATATTTGTGTTGGGTCTTTCAGTGCCTTAACTTATTGATGACATTTCTTAAAAGTCTACCAATGAAGCAGCTCCTCTCTGTGGTCAACTACTGAGAAAAAGAATGTCAAATACCATTTGAGTTGCCAACTTTTTTCCTTGTAGAAACCCTGTGACATTTTAAACAGCTTCCGGGCAAGGACAGCTTTCGTCAGCATGGAGTGATGGGGAAAGCTGCTCTGCTGTAGCTTTTAAAAGAATGTAGCTTTTAAAGGAATCCAGCTTTTTGAAAACTTGTTACAGAAGATATTCCCTGTGATTCCCTTCACTGGCTTATGTTGTAAATCATTAGATGATCCACCACAATACATTATAGTCTTTAGTCACTAAGGTTTTTGTTAGGCACCAAAGACAATGTTTTCGTCGCAGAAAGTATATTATACTTCATGGACTACTAAATAATCCTGATCTGTGAAGCAAGTAATTTATTAAAGATTAAAGTGGTAATGAATGTGAAAGTATAATGAATGTTTTAAAACAGAAAACCTTTGAATAATTGATTAATTGGCATGGATCCAGCTATGCATCTTTCCCTGTTATATCAATCACTTTCTGACATCCATGCTTGATAACTAGCAATGAGCCAAAATGAGATGTGTGTGCACATTTCACAAACACTTTTTTCCCAGTTTAAAATGTGCTCCCTTTCAGGGTGTTTTTTTGTTTTGTTTTTGAGTGAAGGGTTGAAAGGGTATAAACGTGCTCATGTCTTCAGAGCAAATGCAATGTGATGCAGGAAACATTGCCCTCATCCTGAAATGACTATGTTTGTCTCCAATAACATTGTCATATAGCCAGCCAATCCAAATCAGGAAGCAGTGTCTTCACTCTAAATTGGCTTTGTTTATCCTTGACAAATCTGATTGGCTACATGATCTCCCAGGAAGGAAATGAGAAAGGAGAGAAATATATTGCCAATGAGCATCATGCAGGCTGCTAAAAAATTCAACAAAAAGTGACATTGGAGAGGCTTGGAGGAAACATGTTAGGGGTTGCCCCCAAAGTCTCATTTTTCACTGCAAATTTCCATTTAGAAACATGATGCTTCCTACTGATGACAACAGCTATAGACAAAGATAGCTGAACAGCATGAGGAGCTTATTAAACACCTAATCACCCAGGTCTCTATTCTAGTCAAACAGAAAGCGCCAGACAAGTCATAGTGCTCCCCACTGATAGCACATCCCTGTTGTATGTTTCAGCAATATCATCATTTTTCATGCAGGTGTGCAACTTAATTTGTAATTCTCTTATCTTCTCACGGCTGACTTTTGGTTTACTCCCACCTTGCTCCCTTCTTTGAAAACAGAACCGAAGGCTTCTGCAAAAAGAAATGTCATCCTGACATTTTAATTAACGCTGCCATCCAAGGGAGTACATGATGACTACAGGAAATGTTGTATCTTGGAATATGGAATTTATATTCCTTAGCAATAGGGGAATGAGGAGGACTGGTTCTATTGTCACGGTAATAATTAAAAAGGCTTATGCACTGGATTGGCATGTTCACAGTGACAATCGTTCTGTCGTAACATCAACAGAGTAGGGCTTTTTGTGAAATAAAACAAGGCAATGCTAAACAAAAGAAAGAAAGAAAGAAAGAAAGAAAGAAAGAAAGAAAGGAAAACTCTCATGTGCTAGACTGAATTGGTTTAAAACATGATGCTGATTCTGAAATAGGATTTCCCAACTCTTTGATGCCAATTTCCTGCTTGATCTGTCCTCTGAACTACCACCATATCAGAATTTGCTCTTCAGGGCACTCTGTTTACCTTTCCAAGGTCCTCTCAGGGCTTTTGACTCCTGTCAGTGTTATCATTGCATATCCCATTCGAATTTGGTGTGCTTATGAAGACAAGAACACTGCAGGATGCATACCCCACACTGCACCAGAGAGTCCCTCAGAGCTGCACCTCAAAGTAAATAGTAAGTTATGTCACAAATCCTCCTTTCCTTCTTTTTGTTTTTCACTTTAAAAAATTCTAGGGAAAGTCTTCTGTGCATGTCTCTGAAAGGAAGTGACAATATCCTGCTGTTCCTACCTTCAAGGCTATCCTCCCAGCAGCATGGATATCCCAGCACCCCGTTTCGCTATGTAAAGATAAGGATAGTGGTACTTCACTTATTATTGCTAGTGCATGTAAGGTGCTTTCCCTCTGGGGAAGGTCTTTTTCTTTGGAAAGACACTTACTTAATTAAAAGAAACCTATTCACACATCAAACCTCGATTTGTGCTAACCATAGTTTAGAACCTAAACTAGGGTCTGAGTTTCCAAATGTAAAAGCAAACCATAGTTTACTCTTGCTTGGCTGTTTTCTTTTTCTGTCTGCTCAGCACTAGGGATGGATGAATCTGTCAGTTTCACTGTCTCCTACATTCAGTTTTTTAAATCTCAAGTTATTTCTGTTGTGTTTATGAAGAAATTTGTGAATTTTGAGAAGTTCTTATCAAACAACAAATGGGACAAGATTCTAGGGATGTACGAAAATCACTTACCTTTCGGGGATTATGCTGATGGTGGGGGGGGAGGCGTTCCGTCCCTCCCCCCGGAATCCTCGCCGGGGGGGAGGCGCTCCGTTCCTCCCCCTCCAGAATCCTGGCCGGCCGGCTGTGCTCCGCAGCAATTCTGCGGAGCCGCCGGCCGGCTCTGCCAGCAGCCGGACATCCGGCCACTGGCTAGCAGGGATGGAAATGGCGGCAGCCGTAGCTGCTGCCGTTTGCGTCCCTGCTGTCAGCCGTGATAGGCTACGTAAATGTTTACGTAGCCTATCACAGCTGATTTTTTTTAAAAAATGCGCATACGCAAATGGCGGCGGCCATGGGTGCCGCCATTTGCGTTCCTTATTTTGGCACGTCTTAGTCTACGTAAACATTTACGTAGACTAAGATGGCGAAAATAAGGGGAACGCAAATAGCGATTTGCGTTCCCCTTATTTTCGCCGCCTTAGTCTACGTAAATATTTACGTAGACTAAGACGTGCCAAAATAAGGAACGCACGTTTGTTGTTGTTGTTTTTTACTCAGCCGTGATAAACGTGAAATGTTTACGTAGCCTATCATGGTGGGTTTTTTTTAAATCTAGCTGTGATAGGCTACATAAATCTTTACGTAGCCTATCACATTTTTTTGTTTTTTGGTTTTTTTTAACCTGGAAATGGCGGTCGGAAGACCCGCCGCTGCCGAACCGCCGCCGGAGCCGCCGCCAGAGCCACCGCCACCAGGAAGATCCACCCAAGGTAAGTCCCGTCCCGGGGGGGGGTGGCGGGGGGTGGCGGGCCGTTCTGCCACCGATTTCGGGGGGCCGAATGCGCTGGCATTCGGCCTCCCCGAGATCCGTGGCGGAACTTTCGTACATCCGTACAAGATTCTCACCCTTCTGCACCAGCCAAATTTACTAGGTCCATCTGCTCCTAGTATGGAGAGGACCTTGTTGTACCTATCTGCCATGTAGCTATTAAAGATGGGGTGCCTGTGAAGAAAAAAGAGGTGGTAACCCTAAGTTGGGGTAGCTGAATACACAGGGATTCAAACACAGGCTTGTAAGAGCTAAGTATTCAAAGCCCTCTGCCTGGATGGATGAATCTGTCAGTTCTTTCTCTCACATTCTCATTTTTCTAATCTCAAGTTCTTTCTGTCTCATTGATGGAGAAAATTGTGACTTTTGGTTGAAAGTCTTATTTTAAAAAATGAATCAAATAAAATCCCTATGTATCCCTACTTTGGTCTGTTGGTACAGCACTCCTTGGATGCTTTAACAGTGGTTTGTCTATTCAGGCATCACACCAAACCATGCTTGGTAAACTCACTTTTCCAATTCTAGTTTGCAAACCAGATCACATCAGGCATTGTGCCAAACTAAGGATGTCTGAGAAATCTGCAGCAGAACCAAACGAGTTCAATTTTTTATGAATTCGACCTGTGGATTCCTCAGCGAACCAGCTTTTCCCCTGTTGGATGGATTCTGCAGACTTGTGGGCCATTCAGGAATTTTGCGCAAATTCAGTAATAGAAAAATATGCAAAGTTTTTAAAAATCTGGCCAAAGATGTGCATATCCCCATAGGTTAAAGCATGAAAAAGTGCATTTTGGGGGGATTTGTGCATTTGAGGGGGGATGTGCACATTTTTTGAAACTGCACATTTGGACAAATTTGGAAACTAAAAGAAACTCTGATTCTGTCGATGAGCGAACAATGGAACAAAAGGCGTCTGACAACCTGTGAAAGACAGACGGAATGGATTTTACACAATCCATAGACACTATGCCAAAGCATATTTAAGCATCTTTAATCATGATTTGGCATGATATCTTAATGAAGCCAGAGTATTTCCTCATATTCTGGGGGATGCTTATCAGGAGAGTTCAAGAATATGAAGGAGAAAAAAGAAGAAGAAGGGAAAAAATGTGTGCCTGTTTTTGGGACTAAATATATTATATATGTGAAGAAAACTATATCTAGAACCAAAATGAGAGAAGGGCTATGTACATTCAGGTGCTGAGTAGAGTGGTTTCAATGCAGGAGTGGTTTTAGAAGGTCTGCAGAGTGCTACTACCACAAACAGCTACATAAACCTTTGTACTAGCAAACTCAGGTGGTTGAATTGAAGCCAAAAATGGCCAGTGGGAAAGAAGAGGTGGGCATCAGCATGCATGGGTGAACCCCAAAATATGAAGTACAGAACATTAAAAACAAACAAAAGGGGAAACCAAAAAACCCCTCAGCCCTATGAGGATGGACCACATGTAACACTTTTTCTTCCAGGTCTCTAAAGGGCTTTGTACAGGAACAATTAACATATATTTTAATATCAACTAAAAACAATAATAATGCACATGTAATAATTTTACATTCATAACCCACCAAAACAATAAAATAGATCACAGCCCTCCCAAAGTTCTGTCTTTCTTTCAGCTTGAGCCCACAACAAAAATATAAATAAAGCTTTTCTCTGAAGCTTGATTTTTTCTGCTGGCCAAAGAAGGAAAACAGTCCTTATTCGGTTCACTCCAGCTCTGCAGTAATCTTCTCAAGGTGGATCAGGATCCAGCAACACAGGAACATTGTTAAACAGCCCTTCATACAATATAAAAGAACATAAACAAACAAGGAAATCACAGTGTTTGAAAAAAAATCATCTCCTAAAAAAATCAAAAGGAGACCTCCCTACTAACCTGTCTCAAAGGTTCAGGGTCTTACAGGGAGGAGAAAGCAAGCTTCTTCTACACTGCATTTTGGTAACTGCCTAAAATGGTGGCCACTCCCTATCTCACTCCTTTACTGAGCATGTGCAGGAATATTTCCTTAGAATTCTTAAAGTAAAATATACCAGTGGGTTACACATGCAGAGTGTAAATTGGAAAAGAAAACTGAAAGAAGGAGGGGGATGAATTTTCCTGATTGAGCCCCTTAGAGCTTATAGTATCCTGGAGGAGGCATGGCTGGTTTGAGCCCTGAACAGATGAGGAAACACCAACAATTTGTTGCAGGTCCCACTTGTTATTAGTAGTGGCCCAGGTGGTGGTAGTGGTGGTGGTGGTTATATGCCTTCCCTGGGGAAAGACTCAAGATGTATTAACAAAAAGGGTTAAAATATACAAAAGTTTAAAACAACCCATGGATATTACATCTATGCTAAAAATAAATTCTTAGCAGAAATATATCAGGAATAGCATCAGCTGCTGATTCCCCCCGCCCATTGGTACAGTGCAAATGTATTTAATAACCCCACCACAAATGGCATTTTCAAAACATCTAGCATCAATATTCACATTAAATTGCCTCTTTTTCATAGAGGTGCTGTTATTTTGATTAGTTTCAGTAGTGTCTTTTAGCTACGATTTACACATACGTTCCTGCTGTCTCTAAATTGACTGCTATATTGGTTTAATATCTGATGTAGAAACTGAGGCCCCATTTGCATTGCAAAATTGCGCTGGGCCCATAGGGTGGGTACAGAAGTCCACATTTTCCACATCCAATTTTCCATTAAATGAATGTCTTCATGGGTATGCAATGCAATTGCCATTGTAGTTTTAGCACTGATTAGTGAGAACAATAATAAAACAATGAGAACAAAGCAATAACAGGAGGGCTTGAAATAAAATTTCGTCATGGCTGAAAAAGAAATAGGTTTCATAAAACATAGGTGAACTGAAAATCACCTGAATCCATTACTCTCCAGATTCATGACCCAATAAAATACATGCACACTCATAAGGGCACATCTACAACATATACATTTACTTTATTTTGTATTTTGTGTTTTAAACAATATGGAATAAATTAAGCTTTTTGTACACAGCATTTCTGTTATAGGAAGCTGAATAATATGTTCTATGTAGGGCTGAAGCACAAATATGGTCACAAATTTGGCAAGGAAAACACACTTCAGTTGCATGGTGCTTTTTCTTAAATTGGAAACCTTGAATGTTCTCATTATCAATGCCGAGCGCCAGGTTTTGATGTTGTGTTTTTATTGTTCATAACAACTGCAGAATCACAGTATAGAGGTTATATAGGTTGTGCAGAGTAAAAGTGATTTCTGCAGTGATTATAGTTTACAAGATCACACCATTGTATTCTGCCAAATTCCAAGTGGGAGCTGTGTTAGTTAGTGTGTTGCAATGAACAGTTTGGTTGCACGTTAAAGACAAGAGGTTTATGCCATAATAAATACATTAGTCTTTAAGATGTCACAAGATTTTAACTTTAAAAACACAACCAACCAACCTTATATTCTGCGTTAATTAACAGAGAAAAATCAACACACACTAGTTGCCTGCTTAAAATCAGTATTGCAAATTAAAAGCTCCATTTCACTCAGAAGCATACAACAAAATGGTGTAAAAATCCAGCCATTTCCTTCTCTTTAGGGCACAATCCTATACATATTTAGACTGAAAAATGCCCTACAACTCCCAGCATTCCTCAGCCAGCATGGGGAAATGAAAAGAGGCACTCCATGCTACGGATGCTGGAGAAATTCGAGACGGACTAAAATGAGCTCGGATTTCTGAGAATCTGCTGCGGAGTGACTGCATGGAGTCCATGGACTTCTGGATGATTTTTTTACTTTCCCAAAATTTACGCATATCAATTTGTAGGAAAATATGTACGTTTCTGCTGAGGAAACGTTGAATGGAAAGGGGGACAATACGCTAAATGTTACGTAGTAAGGTAAATTATGTAAATACTTACATAAATACTTACATAATTATTTGCATATTTTTCCACATGCTGAAAAAATATTGCATCCATCAGTGGTGGACAGTGGAACAAAAGGCACCCAACAATCTGTGAAACACAGACGGAGCAGATTTTACACAGTCTGTACATCCCTACTCCATGCAAGAGACCACCCTGATGCTAAGAGGCCCCATTCCTTGAACCAACAGTTACTTGAACCAATTCATCCCTGTTCAGCATTCCTCAGCTTCTAACCATCTGCCTGCCATCCAGCTGACTTGCTACCCTACCATCTCTCTCTCTCTCCCTCTCTCTCTCTCTCTCTCTCACACACACACACACACACTCCTAGAAGATGCCATTCCTATATGGAGAGGTATCTAGAGTCGGGATGGATGCATCAGTCTATTTCTGGCCAGTGTCACTTTCACATATTTGGCTCATAAGTCTGTCCCATAAGCCTGTCTTTTTTAATCTGTGGATTTTTTTTTTTAAAAAAAAATCTGCACAAAATATGCATTTAAATACAGATGTAAATACAATTTTAAACACATTTTTCTACCGAAATATGCATTTTGTTGCTTAAAAACAAAAAGCCGAGAACTGTCAGGGCATTTGGGAAGTGAAAAATCTGGCTAGTAGTTAAGTTCTGATCAGGAGGTATGGATCAGATCAATTCAGTTTGCATTGGAATTTATAAAAGTTGAATTCCTCAAGCATACATAGTCTTCTAGAGTCTACTACTAAATGAAAGCCATTGTTATAACTAGGGCTGGGTGGGGATTTCATTTCAGTTTACTTTTATTAAGAATTTACCAAAATTCACAAAGTTCTCCATATTTGGGATGAAAGGAAGATTTGAGATTTAAAAAAAAATACAGATGAAAGCAAAACTAACAGAGTCACCCATCCTTTGTCATATCATAATATTTCAAAATATGTTGATTCTTTAGAAAGTCATCCATGTTGAGGGAGCAGTGATGTCCTCTCCTTCCCCAAGCTGGTATTTTGCACAACAATAGTGGCTCAGGCATTTCCAGGAAGGGAATGTTGCATAGATTGAGGCCGTAAAGGGTGATCTATGCAACATTACAGGCATGAATGGCAAAATGGCGGTTCAGGGAAGGAACAGGCAGGTCTGTGGCACTTGTCAGCCATTTGCAGAGCTGTCAAGGGGCTCGCGCAGTGCAACAAGCGGGCACAGGCATCAGCAGCTTGGCAAGTGACCGACGGCCTCAGACAGAGATGGGTCTGTCTATCCCTAAACCTAGCTGAAGCTGTTTTGCAATAAGTGGACAATTGGAGTTGGACAGTAACTCGGACAATGCAGCAACATTGTGCTTACCTTGTGACATCTGTTAACACTCTCTGAAGGTCATGTCTGCTCCAGCTAAAATTCAAAGGGTTCGGTGAACCCAGCATTTGCCTTTTAGTCTACACCATATTGCATGCCTGAACTGCTTTTTTCAACTTTCCAAACAGGAGTAGTACAATGAACAGAATCTACATCAACCAAAGACTGATGTCTGTGAGGTTCCACCATCACCACCACCACCACCACTGACCACTGCTCACATTTCATTCCAAAGAGAAGTGTGCAGTGCAGAGTCTAAAGCAGGGGTAGGCAGAAGGTAGATCTCCAGATGTTTTGGACTAACTCTCAGAATCCCCTGCCAGCATGGCCAATGGTCAGGATTGCTTCAGGTGAAGTCCAGAAGATCTCAAGATCTACTTTCTGGCAACCCCTGGTCTAAAGTTTCCAGTATTTCAGAACAGAGGCAGTGCTGAATTATAAAACAGTCTTTATAATGATTAAGTTAAGGCCTATCATAAATATTGGAGGTTATTGCAGGTTACTGAATTCCCTGTTTCTTGACTCTGGACCAGGCCTTTGGTCACTCATCCATTATGATTTATTTAATAATCTGAGACATTGATCAAATCAACATGGTGGTATGCCACTGAAATTATTTAACAGAAGACTGACAACTGCGAGTTGTATCTTGTTTTGAAGGTATTGATCGACGTCGTACTTAGATCCACTATTAAACTAATGTAAGGACATTCCTAACTTCCTTCCTTCCTGTATGTACTTTAAAAAATCTTGTGTTTTGAGCTGTCACATTAACCCCAGTGGTAGACAAGGAAGAATGTTAATATATAGTGAATAAAATACTGGCAAAAGTTTTCCTATGGAATTGGTGGCATCTCTGCCATCTAGAGTCTGAACAAATGGATTCTGCTGGAACTGCACTAAAAGAAATGAATCCTGGGACTTTTAATGTGTAATTGAATTCAGTGACCTGTCATTGTGATTTGTTCTGCTACCAGTATGTGAGGTATGAAATCTGGGGTGACTTGTTCTAGCGACAGCTTTCTCCAGTTCCTGCAGTTCACTGGCTCCCTTCCTGCAGCATGGTATGTTACCCTAGTTGTGTTGTGTCTGGAATGCTAGGCAAGACGAGAGGACAGGTTACACAAAGCACCATGGGAAGTTACCTGTGAAAAGTGGTCTGTGAGCCAGTAGAAGATGAACACTTGGATTTAATTATCAGTCCTCACAATCACTTCTGCTGGCTTCAGCTTAAAATATCCATCCTGACTAGTTTGTGGATCAAGTAATGAGTTATTATTTACCTAACTGCAACATTTTAACATCCTTACACATCATAATGTGTAAGACTTCCAGAGCAGCTTACTCGCTATAACAAGATAATAATCAACCAAATAAAAATGATTACAATTAGTTCTTTGTAAAATTCTCAAATTAACTTTTGGCTTGCATTTGAGTCATGGGGGCCGAAAGGGGTTCTGAAATCCCTTTGCTGGTGGCCACAATCCCCCCCCAAGTCCCTATCAGAGCAATGCTACATCATCACATAGTGCTTTTCAGGGGGAGGGGGGGAATAGCAGATGTCACTTTGTCACCACTGGAGCGACTTTCCCAGCGATAGCAGTTTCATCCAACCCACCTCCACTCCTCTGAAAAATCATCAAGATTGTGGTCATTTCTGCTCTGCCCCCCAAAGCAGCAGAACAATGACATGTAAGCAAAACAACAAAGTATTTTTATTTGTTTATTATATTTTTAATCTACCCAGTAACCAATGTTCTCTGGGCAGAGTACAAACAGTTAAAAGTCTAAAATGCCATACATACAGTTAAAAATATAAGATACAATACAAATGATTAAAAGAATACAAAACAAAGCAACAAACAGCACAGGAATTGATAAAACACCCATAATCTAAATTAGATCTCTAAAATGCCTGGGAGAAAAGAAACGTCTTTGCCTGATGCCAAAAAGATAACAATGTAGGTGCCAGGCAAACCTCTTTGGGGTGATCATTCCATAAGTGGGGTGCCACAACTGAGAAGTCCCTCTCTCTTCTACCCACCCATCTAGCTTCCTTTAGTGGGGACAACTGGAAGAGGTCCTCCAAAGATGACCTAAGGGCCTGAGCAGGTACAAAGTAAAAGGCTAAATGTCTATAAGGCCTGAGCAAATAAAAAGATATTCAACTCGACACTGAAAAGACATCAGAAAGGATCAGGTGAACTTCCTTGGGGACAACCGGCCAGAGCTGGGGTGTCCGAACTAAAAAGTCCATATCCTTGGTCACCACCTGCCTCACTTCTGAAGGTGAAGGGACAAGAAGAAGAGCCTCTGAGGATGTTCTCAATATTTGGGCATGTAAATATAGGAAGTGGCGGTCCTTCACGTACCTGGTCTCCAAGACATTTAGGATCCAGGATATGAACCTAAGGGCCATTCCATAGAACATGGTCACCAGTGGCTAGGGATGTGCGGATTCCCTACCTTTCATCCCAGCAGGGAATCCACCTGGGGGGGGAGGCGATCCATTCCTCCCCCCAGAATCCTCTTCTGCCACCTCCGCTGTGCGCCGATTCTGTGGAGCCGGCTGCCAGCTCCATATCGCTGGCGATACAGCCAGTCGCCGTTGCCATGCCATATCACTGGCTGAGTGAGGGCTGACTCTGGACACAAATGGCGTCCACTATGCCATTTGCGGCCATAAAGCCCTTAGTTTAAGCTACATGCAGTCACTGGGGTCTGTGACAGAATTCTCTGCCATCCCTACCAGTGGCATAGCGGAAGGGATGTGCAGGAGAGTGCAGCTCCGGAATTGTTTTTAGAGTGGAAGCCATGATTCCATCTGCCACAGCACCAGTATACTTGATGGATCCTCCTTCTCTGGCATTGTGAATGACATGATAATGAGGTTTTCAAGTTTTACTATTGTTAATGGCAGATTTCCATAAAGGAAGTCAGAGGAGGAGGATACTTCCTTCCTTTTCTTTGATGGAGTTTCTACTTCATGGCAGCAGTTTAAATGGCAACACTTCTTTGCAAGATTGTTTGCATTTCTAATTAAAATCAAAAGCTTGCATTTCACTTAGAAGTAAGCACCACTGAGTTCAGCAGAGCGTACTCCCCGAAAACTGTGGGTAGATTTGCAGTCCTGCTGATCTTAATAAATTGAGTAAAATGCTCTGTATTGCTGATCTTTGGTTGGGGTGTGTGTGTGTGTGTGTGTGTGTGTGTGTGTGTGTGTGTGCACGTGTAGGCAGACTGTTATGGTAAGCTCTTGTACTTCAAATTTACTATGCCATTGATGGCCAACATGTGGAAGTCACCTGGAACTGTCTTCGCATGTTGGCTGGCCTGTGTTTTCTGTGTACCATGTAGGGATGTCAGAGAAATCTGCTGCAGATTCAAATGGCAAATCCGCAGCGGATCGGGACCACTTACCTCCGCTCCAGGAGGACTGGAGGCGGAACGGCACTTGGCTGCTTCTTGCCAGCCAGAGCCATTAGCCTCCTCCCTGTCCCTGCCGATTGCCATGTCTTTAAAAAAAAAAAAAAAGGCGAACGGGAGGATGCGTCCATAGACTTATACGCAAATAGAGTCATGAATCTTGCGTATAAGTCTATGTGTTCATAGGGTTATACGCAAGATTCACCGCTCTATTTTGTGTATAAGTCTATGGGCACATGCGATCAGCAGGACTTATACGCAAAATCTCCTCCCCCCCCCCCGGATTCCCCACCGGAACAGATGCTGGGGAATCCGTACACCCCTAGTACCATGTGGATGCATTGCATAGCATTATTCCATGTTGCCACAAGCCACCACCAGGACAGTTTGGCAATATCATGGAGACAAGCCACATGGTGGAGGCCATTTTCATTTGAAAAGCAATGCACACAATGGGTTGTATCTATTGTTAGTTCTACTTAGAGTAGACACATTGAAATGAATGGGACTTAAGTTATTCTAACATTAGGTACAACTCTATATACAGTCAGGGCCAGAAATACTGGAACAAGGGTAACTGTTTTGGCAGTTGGCCTCTGCTCACCACCACATTGAAGTTGAAAGGAAACACAGCCAAATGGGAGCAAAGTCAGGACTTTCAGCTGTAATTCAAGGGGTTTGACAAAAGTGGGGCACTAACCATTCAGGAAGTACAGCCAGTAGCATACACACACACCCATCGTTGGTGGCTCATAAGTAATGGAACAAACCAACATCATTTCAAACTTAAGGGCCACCTTTAATACCTGGATGAAAATCCTTTGCAGTCAATGACTGCCTGAAGTCTGGAACCCATGGACATGACCAAATGCTGAGTTTCCTCCCTCAAGATGCTTTGCCAGGCTTTTACTGCAGCTGCCTTCAGCTGCTGCTTGTTTGTGGGTCTTTCTGCCTTCAGTCTTGTCTTCAGGAAGTGAAAAGCATGCTCTGTTGGGTTGAGATCAGGTGACTGACTTGGCCATTGAAGAACATCCCACTTCTTTGCCTGGAGAAACTCTTGGGTAGCTTTTGCTGTATGTTTTGGGTCATTATCCATCTGCAATATGAAGCAGCATTCTATTAGCTTGGCAGCATTTGGCTGAATCTGAGCAGAAAGTATAGCCCTATACACTTCAGAATTCATCCCGCTGCTTTTATCAGCAATCAGGTGATCAATAAACACCAGTGACCTGGCTCCTTTGGCAGCCATACATGCCCATGCCATAATACTGCCTCCACCATGTTTGACAGATGATGTGGTTTGGATCCTGAGCTGTTCCTTTCCTTCTCCATACTTTTCTCTTCCCATCATTCTGGTACAAGTTAATCTTGGTTTCATCAGTCCAAAGAATCTTATTCCAGAACTGGGCAGGCTTTTTTTGGTGTTTGCTGGCAAAGGCTAATCTGGCCTTTCTGTTCTTGAGCGTTACCAGTGGTTTGCACCTTGTTGTGAAGCCTCTGTATTTACATTCATAAAGCTGCCTCTTGACTGTACATGTTGACAATGACATGTCTACCTCCGCAAGAGCGTTCTTGACCTGGCTAGTTGTTGTGAAAGGGTTCCTCTTCACCATGAGCAGAATTCTGCGGTCATTCACTTTAGTTGTCTTCTGTGGTCTTCCAGGCCTTTTGCTGTTGCTTAGCTTGCCAGTTAATTCCTTCTTTTTCAGGATGTTCCAAACTGTTGTGCTGGCCACTCCCACTGTTTTTGCTATCTCTCTGATGGGTTTATTTTGTTACCTCAGCCTAATGATGGCCTCCTTCACTCACATGGATGCCTCTTTGGACCTCATGTTGCGGGTTCCAGTGAACAGCTACCAAATGCAAATGTAACACTCAGAATCACCTCCAGGCCTTTTCTCTGCTTGATTGGTCATGGGGCACCCAAGGAACAGGCCACACCTGGCCATACAGCTGCTTGTCAGCCATTGTTCCATTACTTATGAGCCACCAATGATGGGGGTGTGTACATGCCACTGCCTGTACTTCCTGAATGGTTAGTGCCCCACTTTTGTCAAACCCCTTGAATTACAGCTGGAAGTCCTGACTTCGCTCCCATCTGGCTGTGTTTCCTTTCAACTTCAATGTGGTGGTGTACAGAGGCCAACTGCCAAAACAGTTATCCTTGTTCCAATATTTCTGGCCCTCACTGTATCACACTACAGTTGCCAAATAGAGAGTTTTCAGCTTCCACATGACAGCCATATTGTGTGACATGGCCCTCAAAATCCAACTACGTTTTCTCTTAAATGTTAGGTAGTCCCTCTTCCACACTTTTTCTTCTGTTGATTCACTAGCAGCCAAGAAAATGCCTGTCTCCTGTTGCCTAAAAGGAAAGACATTTGTCAGCTCACTGAAATTTCCCAGTGCGGAATTGCATGTGGGTAAAATTTAGTATCATCTCTTGATAATTCAGCTGAACCTGGTGCGTTGGCTACTGGGGATAGATACAATATGTTAACAATAAATAGTGAGTGCAGAGCTAATGAATGTTTTCAGAACAGACAGATTGTGATGTCTCAAAAGACATCTTCAGGGTGCTGCAGCTGCTGTTTCTTTGCACTTATTCTTCTAAAGTGGGATAAATTCAAATTAGAAATAAGGCTTCAATTTAATTTTAGCATTGTGCAATTAGTGATTGGATGGAATTGCTAAAGAAGGCTTTGAATTCAAATCACTTGTACTCTTCAAAACATGGCTAAATTGCTTTGTAAACTTTGTAAGGACATGCCTTAGCCACAGTCCAGTCAGTGGCAGATGTGTACACGGAACATACAATTGCCTTTTTTATATCGGTGGTCAGGTTTAATGTATTTTTATGTTCCTTTCTGACCTTACCGTCTGCCAGCTGATGAAAGGATACAAACCCTCATCTCATAGAATCATAGAATAGTAGGGTTGGAAGGGGCCTATAAGACCATCAAGTCCAACCCCCTGCTCAATGCAGGAATCTTAAGTCAAAGCATCCCTGACAGATGACTGTCCAGCTTCATCTTGAATGCCTCAAGTGTGGGAGAGCCCACCACATCCCTAGATAATTGGTTCCATTGTCATATTGCTCTAACTGTTTCCTGATGTTCAGCCAGAATCTGGCTTCCTGTAACTTGAGCCCATTATTCCGTGTCCTGCACTCTGGGATGATCGAGAAGAGATCCTGGCCTTCCTCTCTGGGACAACCTTTCAAATACTTGAAGAGCACTATCATATCTCCCCTCATTCTTCTCTTCTCAAGGCGAAACATGCCCAGTACTTTCAGTCTCTTCTCATAGGGCTTTGTTTCCAGTCCCCTGATCATCTTTGTTGCCCTCCTCTGAACCCTCTCCAGCTTGTCTGCATCCTTCTTAAAGTGCAGTGCCCAGAACTGGACGCAGTACTCCAGATGAGGCCTAACCAGTGCTGAGTAGAGGGGAACTAGTACTTCACGGGATATGGAAGCTTAGCTATGCTTCTATTAATGCATCCCAAAACAGCATTTGCCTTTTTTGCAGCCACATCACATTGTTGGCTCATATTCAGCTTGTGATCGACAACAATTCCAAGATCCTTCTCGCTTGTAGTGTTGTTGAGCCACGTATCCCCCATCTTGTAACTGTGCATTTGGTTTCTTTTTCCTAGGTGCAGAATTTGGCATTTATCCCTATTAAATGCCATTCTGTTGTTTTCTGCCCAGCAGTCCAGTCTATCAAGATCACTTTGAATTTTGTTTCTGTCTTCCAGGGTATTAGCTATCCCGCCCAATTTTGTGTCATCTGCAAATTTGATCAGCATTCCCTGCACCTCCTCCTCCAAGTCATTAATAGGGATGTACGAAAGTCACTTACCTTTTCGAAAGGTGACATTCATGGTGGGGGGGAGGCGCTCCGTCCCTCCCCCCGAAATTCTGGCCGGGGAGGAGGTGCTCTGTCCCTCCCCCCCCCCCGAAATTCTGGCCAGCCGGCTCTGCTCCGCAGGGATTCTGTGGAGCTGCTGGCCGGCTCCGCCAGCGGCTGGACATCCGGCCGCTGGCTAGCAGGGACGCAAATGGCGGCAGCCATAGCCGCCGCCGTTTGCGTCCCTGCAGTCAGCCGTGATAGGCTACGTAAATGTTTATGTAGCCTATCACGGCTAATTTAAAAGAAGAAAAAAAATGCACGTACGCAAATGGTGGCGCCCATGGCCGCCGCCATTTGCATTCCTTATTTTGGCACATCTTAGTCTATGTAAACATTTACGTAGACTAAGACGGCGAAAATAAGGGGAACGCAAATAGCGTAGTGGACGCTATTTGCGTTCCCCCTTATTTTCGCCATCTTAGTCTACGTAAATATTTACGTAGACTAAGACAGGCCAAAATAAGGAATGCAAATGGCGGCGGCCATAGCCGCCGCCATTTGCGTATGCATGTTTGTTTGCTTTTTAAAGTAAGACGTGATAGGCTAAAAAAAGATAAGTCTTTTTTTTAAACACTGGAAATGGTGGCGGCGGCAGCCAGTTGGAAGACTGGCAGCCACCGCCGCCGGAGCTGCTGCCGCCCGGAAGATCCGCCCCAGGTAAGTCTCGTCCTGGGGGGGATCCGTGGGGGGGTGGGGGGGCAGGCCGTTCCTCCACAGAGTTCGGGGGGCCGAATGCACTGGCATTCAGCCTCACCGAGATCCGTGGCGGAATTGTCTGCCATCCCTAGATAGGCTACGTAAGTCTTTACATAGCCTATCACATCAAAGAGCAGGATGCAAATGGCATCCACTACGCTGGATGCCATTTGCGTCCACAGGTCGTCAGTCCAGCCAGCAATATCGCAAAAGCTCCACAGAATTGCTGCGGAGTGTAGCCGGCCAATGACGATTCCGGGGGGGAGGAACGCATCGCCTCCCCCCCCATGGACCCCCCCCCGCCAGAACAGCAGGTAAGTAATTCGTACATCCCTAACTTCCCCTTTGCCAGGATAGACCCTCTTTTGGGAGAAGACTGAGCCAAAGTAGGAATTGAGCACTTCTGCCTTTTCCTTGTCATCTGTTATCATTTTGCCATCCTTATTTAATAGCTGAACCACAATTTCTTTCCTCTGCCTTTTACTATGCATGTATCTGAAGAAGGCTTTTTGTTGCTTTTAGCATCCCTCGCTAACCTCAGCTCGTTCTCAGCTTTCGCCTTCCTGACGCCATCGCTACAGTTCTGTGCTACCTGCCTGGACTCTTCCTTTGTTACTTGGCCTTCTTTCCACTTCCTATATGTGTCCTTTTTTGTTTTCAGGTCATCTCTAAGCTTTTTGTGAAGCCAAATTGGCTTCTTCTGTTGTCTTCTACCTGTTTTTCTTGTTGGAATTGTTTGTAATTGTGCCTTGAGAATTTCCTTTTTAAAAACCTCCCACCCATCTTGGACTCCTTTTCTTGTTAGAGTCGCTTGCCATGGGACCTTACTGATCATTGTTCTGAGTTTATTAAAATCAGCTTTCCTAAAATCTAGGGATGTACGAATCCCACTTACCAGTCCACTGCCGGGGTCCACTGGGGTGGGGGAGGTGATCCGTCCCTCCCCCTTGGAATCCTCCCCAGCCGGCTCTGCTCCGCAGCAAGGTCGCAGAACCGCTGGCCGGGGCCAGCTGCAGCTGTATTTCCAGCCGTTCTAGTTCCTAATTTCTAGTTCCTTCCTCTACTTTTTGTAAGAGGGAGTTATCAGCATCACAAGTCAGGAATTTCTAGGGATATCAGAGAATTCCGCCACGGATTCACGAATGCGCTGGCATTCGGCGCCCCGAAATCGGTGGCAGAACGGTCTGCCCCCCTGCCCCCCTGGGATGAGATTTACCTGGGGCGGATCTTCCTGGTGGTGGTGGCGGCGGCTCTGGCGGCGGCTCTGGAGGTGGCTCCGGTGGTGGTTCGGCAGCGGTTCGGCAGCGGTTCAGCGGCGGCGGCGGCTGGTCTTCCAACCGGCTTCCACCGCCGCCATTTCCAGTTAAAAAAAAAAAAGTGATAGGCTATGTAAAGATTTACGTAGCCTCTCACGGCTAGATTTTAAAAAAACACTATGATAGGCTACATAAATCTTTACGTAGCCTATCATGGCTGACTCAAAAAAAAAAACAAAAAAAAGTGCGTATGCAAATGGCGGCGCCCATGGGCGCCACCATTTGCATTCCTTATTTTGGCACGTCTTAGTCTATGTAAACATTTACGTAGACTAAGACGGCGAAAATAAGGGGAACGCAAATAGCGTAGACGCTACACTATTTGCATTCCCCTTATTTTCGCCGTCTTAGTCTACATAAATGTTTACGTAGACTAAGACGTGCCAAAATAAGGAACGCGCGTTTGTTGTTTTTTTTTTACTCAGCCGTGATAGGCTACGTAAACATTTACATAGCCTATCACGGCTGACTGCAGGGACGCAAACGGCGGCGGCTAAGGCCGCTGCCATTTGCGTCCCTGCTAGCCAGCAGCCAGATGTCCGCCAGCTGGCGGCTCCGCAGAATTGCTGAGGAGCATAGCCGGCCGGCCAGGATTCCGGGGGGGAGGAACGGAGCATCTCCCACCCTGGCGAGGATTCCGGGGGGAGGGACGGAACGCCTCCCCCCACACCATCAGCATAATCCCCAAAAGGTAAATGATTTTCGTACATCCCTAAGAATTTCCTAGAGGGGCCATGTTTTGCAGAATTTGTCTCCCAACAAATATCAGGGAAATTGAAGTTCCCCATTACTACTACATCATGCTTCCTTGAAACAGTGGCTATTTGCTTTTCAAAAGTTTCATCCTCATCGTCATTTTCCCCTTGATTGGGTGGCCGGTAGTAGACTCCGACCACCAGGTTCCTTTTATTCTTTGCTCCATTTATTTTAACCCAGATGCTCTCGATGGGGCTACCAAGCTCATCCTCCTGTATTTCTGTGCAGAGATATGTATTTTTAAGATATAGTGTGACCCCACTTCCCTTCTGTTCCTCGTGTTCTTTTTGAACAAGTTATATCCTTCAGTTACTGTATTCCAGTCATGAGAGTCATCCCACCAAGTCTCAGTTACACCTATTAAGTCATAATTTCCCTCCTGTATTAAGAGTTCAAGTTTGTTCTGTTTGTTTCCCATAGTCTGGGCATTAGCATCGAAGACCATGTGCTTCATAGTCTGGCTTTCTTCCTACATGTTTCTGAAGGCTATTATTGGGCGCTATTAGAGCTGTTCTCTCTGTTGTGGTGCATGAGCCTTCATCCATTGTTACCCCCAACTTTACATCTCCCTCCCCTGTAGGATTCAGTTTAAGCCCTCCTGATGAAGTTCTTCATGCTGTGGCCAAACATATTCTTCCCAGCCTTTGCAAGGTGCAACCCATCCCTTGCCAACAGTCCATCTACCAGAAAGTATAGCCTGTGGTCCCAGAATCTAAATCTCTCACGCTGGCACCACCTTCGTAGCCAATTATTCACCCAGAGTATTTTTCTTTCCCTTTCTTTCCCTCTTCTGACTGCTGGAAGGATGGATGAGAAAACTATCTGGGGCCCAAAGTTCTTGAGTTTTCTTCCCAAAGCTTCAAAGTCTGACATGATTTCTTCATTGCTCTGCTTGGCGGTATCATTTGTTCCCACATGAATGAGAAGAAAGGGATATGTGTCAGTGGGCTTTATGAGTGCAGGCAGTCCTTCAGTCATGTCTCTAGTCTGTCCTCCTGGGAGACAGCATACCTGGAGAGTCCATGGGTCTTCGCAATATACTTGGTTTCGATCCCATGCAGCAAGGAGTCTCCCACTACTACTACTCTTCTCTTCTTCTTGTTGTAGGCCATGGTTTTATCACCTCTGCTTGACTGACCTTCAGCCTCTTGCTTGCCCTCATGCAGGTTTACCTGCAATTCTTCCTCTGCAGCCTGTCCTCCAGTCCCATCCTCAAGTACCTAGAAACGGTTCCATAGCTCCACTGCCTCCACTGGTACAGAGTGGCTTCTCGTTCTTCTGCTCCTAACTGTCACCCTTTTCCAAGGAGTATGCTCTACTTCATTTTTCCTCACCTCAGCATTTTCCTCTTCTGCCTCAGCTTGCTGTTGCTCTTCTAGCTTCTGTTCTTCACTTTGCAGCTGCAGTTCCACTGTTCAGTCCAAACACTCTTTGTGTTATCTTATTCCCTGGAGGGTCGACACTCGCTGGTCCAGTCCTCTTACTTTTTCTTCCAACAACATGATCAACTTGCACTTGTTGCACGTGTAGACTAGGGATGTCAGAGAATTTCTCCACGAATCTCAGGGAGGCCAAATGCCAGCACGTTCGGCCCCCCGAAATTGGTGGAGAAACAGTCTGCCCCCCCGCCCCCCCCGGATGGGACTTACCTTGTTCGAATGTCCCTGGCGGCGGCGGCTCCGGTGGCAGTTTGGCAGCGGTTCGGCGGTGGCAGCTGCAGCTGCAGCGGCCGGTCTTCCGACCGGCTGCTGCCGCTGCCATTTCCAAGTAAAAACAAAAACAAACAAACGTGATAGGCTATGTAAAGATTTATGTAGCCTATCACGGCTAGATTTTAAAAAAACACCGTGATAGGCTACATAAATGTTTACGTAGCCTATCACGGCTGACTTTGAAAAAAAAGCGCGTACACAAATAGCGTTCCCCTTATTTTCACCATAGTCTACGTAAATGTTCACGTAGACTACACGTGCCAAAATAAGGAACGCAAATGGCGGCGCCCATGGGCGCTGCCATTTGCGTACGTGCTTTTTTTTTTTTCAAAGTCAGCCATGATAGGCTACGTAAACATTTACGTAGCCTATCATGGCTGACTGCAGGGACGCAAATGGCGGTGTCTACGGCCGCCGCCATTTGCGTCCCAGCAGGAGAGGAGGTTTCGTGTCCGGAGGGACGGGACACCTCCCCCCCGGCCAGAATTTCAGGGGGAGGGACGGGGCGCCTCCCCCCCGGCCAGAATTTCGGGGGGAGGGATGGGACACCTCCCCCCCAGCCAGAATTTCAGCGGGAGGGACGGAGCGCCTCCCCCCAACCGCGAAGCAAGCTTCGGGATCAGGTAAGGGACTTTCGTCCATCCCTAGTGTAGGCCATGTTGTTCTCAGGCAAGAAAACAAACATGGCACAAACATTGCAGGTCACCATCACTGGAGAGTCTTTTCCTTCCATAGCCTCTATTCCCATTTTGTGTCTAGCTTCCTGGTTGTTCTAGAGTAGCCTGTGCCTGTTCCTCTAGTACTCACTGGAGGTTAAAAACAGAGTCTCACTGGTATGGAAGTGTGTGTTACAAGAAAAATAAATCTGAAAAAATGAATACAAAATGAAAAAGAAATGGAAAAAAAAAACGCATTATGGGCCTCCCCCTTGACCTGTCCTGCCGAACTCCCCTGGCCAAATCCTGTTTGCTCTTCCTGTCCGCTCACTCTGCTTGCTCACTCTCTGGGAGCTTGCTTGCTTCAATAGTCCCTACATCTAACAGACACTGAAAAGCGCACAAAGCATTTAACTACCTCAAGCCATTTTCCAATGTATCTTGAGGTGGTAAAATGCCCCACAACTGGAAATGTGCCTGTGTTGTCAGAAGAACTATGTTTTAAACTCAAAATATTAGAAAAGTGTAACTGTCACAGTAAAATGGCTTTGTTTGATCTTGGTAATCAAAATAATCTACTTTGACAGGGTCCTGACAGACTCAGAACCCCAGAGCAATGCACCTACCCTAGACCAATTTTCTTTGAAAAAAATCTACGGGGACTTTTTATACCCCCAAAACGTTGCTTGGTTTTGGTGACTCTGGGCAATATTCATTGGTGTCATCCCACAAACTGAAATAGTGCTAGCAGAGATCTGCTGAATCTTTCCATTGTGCAGATGGTTGCCCATTATGCTTGTGCAACCGATTGTGCAAGCAGTTCTGCAACTGGAAGCACAACAGGTTGCCCAAGTGGAATGCACAATGGTTGCACAATGGATTACACGATGGATTGCACAATGCACTTGTGCAAACATAACTTTAGTTAGATTCTTCTGTTGTGCATAGTAAAGAACCTAGTTTCCGCTAGCACAATGCCATTTACACTAATGGAATCACACAGTTGGCTACTGCCCATGACAAAATCCATAGAATCTCAGGATATTTTAAGCTGACTGCTTATCGACTGCTTTTGTCCAAAAAGTGGTAAGTGGTTGAAATTTGGGGACATTATGCAGGTGATGGGCACCCAGTTGGGGCTCAAATCCCAGTGAGAAATCACCAGCTCAAGCCCCCCAAATGCCAGTCCACAGCCCCCAGCACCTGCCTGGCTTGGCCCGTGCCGTGCCGGGCAAGCATGCGGGCGTCCGCTCCCTTGTCGAGCACCATTAGCCACTCAGATAGCTGCTCGTTCTTTTTTATAAGCATCCCATCTATGCAAATGGGGGCTTTAAAAGGGCAATGTCCACAACATTACAGGCATAAATGCAGGTGGGCGCTCAGATCAGATGACAATAGTCTTCCATAGAAAAACATTCCTCCTCTGTGGAACACACAAGCATGACAGGAAGAAGGGTTGTAGCCTCCCTTTCCCCTGACATATTCTCATCATAATATTGTAGATGGTGTTGCCAATAAGAAAAGGTGTCCCTGGCCCAGTTTCTACTGAGCTCTGGCTCAAAAGAATTTCTCTTTATGTAACTTGGAATCATACATGTACATGCACCAACCAAAAATGGCCTGATTAAAAAATATATTATCCATTTTATATCTGTGTATAGGTTGTCTGTTCTATACCAGGATATGGAAGAGTTTGTGACTCTTCCATATTTAGCTGCATAGCCATCTCTTTGACCTGTAAATACCAGGGATGCTTATAAAAGTCTCCCTTTCTTAATTTCTCTCTGATTTCTGGGCTTCTGATCATATTTCCAGAATGGCACTGAAGTATTAACAATCTACATTTCTTCTTTTTATTTGTAGACTTTTTTTAGAATGCTGCACATGCGTGAAAAAGGATAAGAACAAAAAAATAGAACTGCCACAATTTTCTGTTCATTTTCAGTTTGTTTTTTCCTTGCAGGTTAGTGTTGCATACTAGCTCATATGTTTATTGATTAAATCAGACGATAAAAAGGAAGCTTGATGTGATAGCATCAAGGTGCCTTTTTGGTACTGTGATTGGATCAATGTATATATGCACTGCTGTGCATCAGTAACCTGTGTTGGGAGGGGCGGGGAAAGAAATATGTGAACTACAAACTGCCAAACTGCATATGTGCTAATTCTGAAATTAATTTTAGAAGTTCTCCAAGCAGCAAAGCAGAATGTGGGGCAAACAGATGCCCAAAGTATAATAATGGGACAGTGGAAATCTCCTCACCCCTAGTAAATACTGATCACAATGGACATTGAACAAAGAAAGGTTCCCATCAACTGCCATTGTGGGCTATTTTAAAATATGGCACCAGCCGTTGACTCTGTGCTTCTAAAATGTCCTGAAATAGCTCTCATATAATCTGATGGCATGTAGTAGATGAGAAGGCATCGCTCCTTGGCCCCTAAAAGTCAGCTTGTGCCAGAACATGGTGTTTGTGGAGATCAGTTTCAGCCCTAGGGCAATTGCTATGGTTTCTTTTTTGGATTAGAGGCTCCGTATGGCATTCCAGACAGTTGCTACTACCTATGTGAACAGAGCAGCACCTTCTAGAATGCAGGCAGTAACACAGTTACTGTAACTAGGGCTAAGCTAACCAAAAAAGAAAAAGGAAAAAAAAGGAATGGTATTTCTTTAAGCAGGCCCACAGATTCAGGTGATCTATTAGTGTCCCATTCATAGTGGTCTGGGACCTAGAGCCAAGCAAGTTTTCTTTTTTTAAAAAAATCAGTCTCCTGGCATTGCACTCTCAGGTGGTGGCCAGCCAATGTTCAGCAATTACCAGAGAAGGTTAGAAATCGCTTGCCATGTTTCTAAATGGCAACACATCCTTTTTCCCTCTAGGGCACTCAGTTTCTCCTGTAAAACCAAAATACGTTTGCTATTGGTGCATATCACAGCAGAGTGTTTCAGCAGATGGGTAGCATCACAGAAAATTCAGATTCAGAGGCAAATATGTGCAACTGAGAAAAGAGTTTATTCATAGCAAATCAGATCACTGCAAATTCAAACATAAGAGAAAAGATTTTTTTAAGAAGTTCTCAATCACACTGCTGTAAGGTCCATACAAGTTTTAGTTACGGGGTTCTCACGGTGAAAATCCATTTTCAAAGGACCATCCATGGGTAGGACAGCCAGATGTCACTCTTACCAAACAGCCTTGTAGTTCCAATAGTGCTGTGGCAAATATTTCAATTCTTTCACTTCAGCAATCTGTGGAGAGTGGAGTGTGTGTGTGTGTGGGGAGACTCTAGTAAAAGAGGCTGGGGAGGAGGAGAGGTTTCAAGGATTTTCTCATGGGGGGGATTCATTTACCTTTGTAAGTGTAGGAGGTAGATAGTGGGCCTTCTTTCAAATTTTTACTTTAAAAAATGCCCCGTGTGCCCTGTACCAAATTCAGATTTGACCTCTGAATTAATCTCAAGATCACCAAATCAGAGTCAGAACCAAAACTTGTGGTTGATGCACACCCCTATGTACCCTTATATTTAGCTGTCAAATGTTATAATGTGCATTTTCACGTTAGTGATGTGAATCAGCCCTGATGCTTTCTCTCTTGTCTAGGGACTAAAAGGGAAACTGGCGGTGGAGGTGCTTGCCTTCGTATTGTAATTGCTTCTTGGGAAGTGTCAGCCAAGCCATCCCTCACTCCTGGCCTGGGATGGCGTAGCACTTGCAGCTCCTCCTCCTGGCTGGGCTGGTAGTGGTGCATCACATGCAGGTGTCCTGGCTCAAACCTGGAGCCTTTTAAGAAGCCTCCTCAGTAAGGGAGGAAGACCATGAAGGATGGCAATAGCCTGAAGAAAGGTTCAGAACAATCCCCCAGACACTTGCCAACAGGAGGGAGGAGGCAGCCCTGGAGGAACCCCAGCATAACGTGTTTGGCCACAGCAAGGAAATTGGCCGGCTGGCCAATAACATGGTGACTTCTCCTCCTCTGGAACAGCCATTTGTTAAGGAGTGCACTCGTGTGCTTGAGTGGGGTAAACCAAGGCACCCACATACTAAGGGCATCTTACAGAAACATTTTGGCTAACCTGCGACTGTATTAGGTGTTTTCCACTAATTTTGGTGGCTTCGGGAATTGCATTCCTGAATAGAGAAAGAGGGCTGGTCTTGCTGTTGTTATTTCACAGAGCAAATAAAGCAGCTTAATTTATGCAAGGCTGAGCCAGCTGTCAAATATGGTGCAGGAGTACTGACATCAAGCCTGACTCTTAGCAAGCCTATAGGAGAGAAGTGTTCATCATCTTTGCCTCCCCTGCCCTTCCTGTGGCTGGCTGGGGATTTTCAGGTTCTGTCCCTTCCCTTCCCAAGGATGGCAACTGTGTAAACTTATCTACTCTTTCTCAGCCACTTCTGTTATATAAAAAGCCTGGGGTTTGATATGAGAACTGTCCCTGAGTGATTAATTTGCAAAAACCTCCAAAGTGTCAATAGACTAGAGAGACTTGACACAATGGGATCAAAACCTGAGTCTGATTTGTTTCTGTACCGGGAGGGTTTTCACAGGTCTTATTTTACACAGTGGTCTAATTTGTTGGTTCAGCAACCCAAGTCCTGCTTATGCTCAGCTAGATCTGTTCTTTTATAACAGTATTCGATGTTAGTGAAATTTTCATTTTCGTTTTTAGGAGAGCTCTGGGACAATAAAAAAAAGACGAGGCATTTTTCAAGAGGGTCTATTCTTAAATTTTTCTATTCTGACCTTTTTCATTGGGGACAAAGATTGAAATCTCAGTTACCAAGATGTACATAATATAAATCCAGGTGGCCATGACTGGCATTCTATTTAAAAGCAATTATAAATTACCTTTCTGTTAGAATGGAAGAAGATTAGTTCCTTCTCCCACAATGTCTGTTTCGTAATTTGACAAAATCTGGCCTGCTATACCTGCATTGCAAATGTAAGGATGTATTGTAGAGCTGTAGTGTTTAATCTTTACCTGCTAAATTACCTTAAAAAAAAAAACCTTTTATCTATTATAAGTATTTCCTGATTAATCGGGCAGCAGATTTTAAAGAGATGTTATTTGGGCTGGGCATAGGAGGCATGGTGTTATGGTGGTTCAAGTCCTTCCTGGTGAGCAGTCTTAGAAGGTGGTGTTTGAAGACTGCTGCTCCACTCCATGGCCATTGGCTTGTGGAGTGCCACAAGGCTCCATCTTGTCTACTAAGCTTTTCGACGTCTACACAAATCCACTGAGGAAGTCATTTGGACATTTGGGTTGAAGTATCATCAGTATATGGATGATACACAGCTCTACCACTCGCTTCCATCTAATGATCCTAGGGAGGCTGCTAAATGTAGGGATGTACGAAAGTCCCTTACCTGATCCCAAAGCTTGATTCGCGGTGGAGGGGAGGCGCCCCGTCCCTCCCCGCCGAAATTCTGGCTGGGGGGGAGGCGCCCCGTCCCTCCCCGCCGAAATTCTGGCCGGGGGGGAGGCGCCCCATCCCTCCAGCCGCGAATCCTCCTGTTCTGCCGGGATGCAAATGGCGGTGGCCGTAGCCGCCGCCGTTTGCGTCCCTGCAGTCAGCCGTGATAGGCTACGTAAATGTTTACGTAGCCTATCACGGCTGAGTGAAAAAAAAACCACGTGTACGCAAATGGCGGCGCCCATGGGCGCTACCATTTGCGTACGCGCGGTTTTTTTTTTCCTTTCACTCAGCTGTGATAGGCTATGTAAACATTTACGTAGCCTATCACGGTGTTTTTTAAAAATCTAGCCGTGATAGGCTACGTAAATCTTTACGTAGCCTATCACATTTTTTTTTTTTAACTTGGAAATGGCGGCGGCGGCAGCAGCCGGTCGGAAGACCGGCTGCTGCAGCCACCGTCACCGCACCGCCGCCGAACTGCCACCGGAGCCACCGCCGCCAGGGACATTCACACGAGGTAAGTCCCGTCCAGGGGGGGCGGGGGGGCAGACCGTTTCTCCACCAATTTCGGGGGGCCGAATGCACTGGCATTCGGCCTCCCCGAGATTCGTGGAGAAATTCTCTGACATCCCTAGCTAAATGTCTGAACCAGTGCCTGGGGTAGTTTTGGGATGGATGAAGGCAAACAAGTGGAGACTTAATCCAGACAAGATAGAAATATTATGGGTAGGGAAACTGACCAATCTGGACAGAGGATTACATTTGACCTTAGATGGGATTGTACTCTCCCTGAAGGACCAAGTGTATGGTTTGGGTGTGCTCCTGGAGTCAGTGCTAACTGGGGAAGCTCAGGTGCAATGGAAGCCAGGAGTACTTTTTACCAATTTAGGCTGGTTGTGGCCCTGTCTGGAAAGAGGGGATGTTGCCTCACTTATTCATGCTCTAGTAACACCCAGGCTTGATTCCTGTAACATGCTCTACATGGGGTTGCATTTAAAGACAGTTTAGAAACTTCAGTTGGTGCAGAATACGACTGCCTGGATATTGGTGGTGGGGTGTGTGGTCAACTTATGTGACTGCACCAGTTGCACTGGCCGCCAGTGTGTTTTTGAGACCAATTTAAAGTGCTGGCTTTAGCTTTTAAAGCCTTAAAATGCTTTGGGCCCGATTTACTTGAAGGACTGCCTTTTCCCATACCAGTCTTCTCGCACTATGAGGTCATTAGCAGCGGCCTTCCTCTCTTGCCTGCCACAAAGAGCGGTTAGGCTGGGGAGCACAAGGGAGAGGGCCTTCGCAGTGGCGGTCCCTCACCTCCGCCATCAGCTTCTGTCAAGGGTGCATCATCAGGCCCCCCTTTTTCAGGTCTTCAGGAAAGCTCTGAAGACCCACCTGTTCTTGCGGTAAGTTCTGAATGTTTATCTTGTATGCTGTCCTAAGAGCATTTTATCCTTAAAAATGGCCTAAAAATAATTTGGAATAAATAAAAAAAAAGAATTCAAAAAATTCAAAAAAATTAGAAATACCTATTAAAGACTGTATATGGTGAGCATCATCCTAAGGAGACTTCCCCCTTTCTCTCTTACATGGGAGGGAACGCCTCTTAAAAATGATGCCTGCTGTACAATGAATTAGCATAATCTAAACACGGAGGAAGCCTGCATTATATTTCAGCACAACTGCTTGTATGTAAATTTAATTGGTTAACTGATTGACTAATTGACTGAAACTGCCATGATTAATCAACTTGAGGTTGCAATCCCCTTAGGAGGCATATATAGAATCGCACTGCAATCCACCTTTAACCAGGTGGCAGCCCTTGTGTGAAAGTGTGAAAAATCCACTGGAGAGTTTTCAAATTATGATTCATTCAGTAGAACTCAGGTGGAAGGGCAATGGATGTACTGCAAAGTTTTCCTTTAAGATGTTCCAAGAAGCCCGAGTTCCTGCACAGTTCTACACATGTATTTTAATAAACAACAGCTATGTGAGGCTTAATAATGATCATTTTCAACAAAACCTACACTGTATACTTAGGATTGGGCATTGCAAATGTTTTGTGGTGGTGTGTTGTCTGCCATGCATTTGTTTTAGATTTAGCACAGTATGGTTTTGCTTTGGTTTTGGGGTTTCCAATCCATGTAACATAACCCATAAAGGGAGAGAGAGAGACTTAACATAAACAAAAAATAGAGCTAAATAAAACATGCGGGGAGGAAGGGGTTATATCACAGGGGGAAAACACGACTTGAACACTAGTGACTGAGTGAGGCTCTTCATAATACCTATAAAAGTACCTCACACATATCTTTGTCATTGTTCAGTGTATCCAACTGGGTACAACCTGCTTGGCCATTGTAATTGAAACATGAGAAGGATTTGGAAAATACATCAGCTGGAGGCACCTCTTCGAAATGCTTAAGCAAATTGTTTTTGTCAGGAGTAAAATAACAGCATGCATTCCCACTTAGAATGTGTAGACACTCGGAAGATATCTATCATGTCTCTAGTGGGATAGATCAAGCATTGATCCTCGGGTGAGGGAGATCTCCTAATTCCTGAGTGCCACAGGCACAAACAAGAAACGAAATGAGTGGATTAAACATGGCATCCCATTGCAAGTCATTATATATGCTGCTTATGCAAGGAGGTTTTAGCGACTGCTAAAATTGCTTTAGATGTGGTGGGAGGGGGAGAGGTGAAATCATCCTCCCAAACCTGCCAGCTTCTGTAGGATCCAAAATATTACCACCTCCATCAAGGCTCTCTAAACCAATAAATAAATAAAAATGTGCAAGGCAAAAGAAGGTGACATGAAGGACCATTTTTTATTATTATTATGTGAACGTTCTGGGCTACATTTTTTAAAAGAAGGACAAATCACTGAAAATATGTACTGACCTTGTAGTCAAAATATGCTAATGAGAATCTTTGAAGCAGGCATCATCTGTCACCCACCCAGTCAAATGTAGCCCACTAGCCGTCCAGGCGCTTCACACAGAAACAAGCCCTCCTTAGGCATTCGGAAATTCTAATCATGGAGGGCAAAAGGGAACACACTCCACCTCTACTTCTGACCTCCCTATGTCAATGGGAAAGGTCTGCAGCACACTTTTAATGTATCTGTTATTGTTTCAATGAAGTTCTTATTTATCTATGATTGCAGGCCACCTTCAATGCCATTTCCTCAGTAGAAAAGTGGGGCACAATTCAATCAAATCAATCAGTACCATGATCTTGTCACCCCATTCAAGGCAAGCAAATGTGGTTACAGCACTGCACACAGCTGAGAATCCTGATGACACAGGATTGCTGATAACGCAATGCGCTGTAACGATGTTCAGCCGAACACAGCTACAGCGCGGGCGGAACAGGAGTGCATGTTCCTCTCTGCCCTCCATGTGTAGAATTGTGTCTGCTGAAGAGGTCCATGCACACACTTGTTTACGGTCCCAAGCAGGCAGTCAAAACAGGTTCACTGATCTCTACTGGACTGCCACAGGTGGTGGGGTGTGCTTGGTTTGGTTTGGTGCACACCTGTTTTAAATTGGCCTAGCTTAATAATGTATTGGATGCTTGGAAATCATCTATTGGGGGTGGCAGAAGCATAGGAACTACCTGTTGGATAGGCCAGTGACTGGGTTAATTAACTCAGTGGGAAGAAATTGGATGGATGGTTAGGGCCTCGAGCACTAACAGTTTGGGGGGATATCAGCTACTATGGATGGATGGATGGATGGATTGCATTTATATCCTGCCTTTTTTCCTCTTGCAAGGAACCCAAGGCGGATGAAAACCAAATGGTGGACATTAATGAGACCCACTATCCCTTTTGCTTTTCAGGCCAAGTGTGCCATTGCCACGTTCCCTATTGATGATGATTATTATTATTATTATTATTATTATCATCATCATCATCATCATCATCATCATTCATAGTTTAGTTTCTTCTCATACGCCAAAATTAAGGACATATGTCACACTTGTCCTTTATATATCAATGGTGGATGTTTTGCATGATATATCAATTGATGCTTTGTAGTCTGCTCCTAGCTGCTTTAAAAAAAAAAAGTTATTTCAAGCATAAAATTTGTCATATACAACTCATTGCAAATAGCATTAATATGCAGTGCCTAAATAAGCAGAGCTTCACTAACCGATTGCTGTACCATGACTAGACACCATGTACAAATCTTCGTATCATTGATTTGAACATCTCCTAGCACACTATAGTTGTGTCCTAAAATGGATGAACTATATATTAATTGAATTTATATCCCACCTTTCTGCCAAAAATATCAAAAAGGCTGAAATAGGTAGTACATTTAAAAGGAAGTTTGTATTTATTTTATCTTCATGTTTATCATTCTCTTAACCAATTTCAGGAGTGTATACAGCTTTCCACAATTCTTCTGTTAGGTGTAGATTCTAGATATGTGCCAGGAGGCAGCAATATTATTATTATTATTATCATTATCATTATTCCTGTGACCAGGAGTAATGGTAAAAATGGAGTATAAGGACTCCCACATTTAATGAGAATCCTGTTGTCTCGAGCTTGCAACCTTGCTGGGTCCATAATTGAGTCTGAGATGTAAGAAGGCTGCAAGACTTACAGGAGAACATAGGAAGGAATCTGACCAAACATTCATCTAGTACAGAACCTGTTTCCTCTGCAGTGGCTAGTCAGATGCCTTCAGAAAGCCCACAAGCAGGCTGTGAAGGCAACTGGCCTCCCCTTTTGCCGGTCATCTAAGCAATTGTAACACTGTGCTGGTAAATTCCTTCCCTTTTGAAAAAGAAAATGCAGCTACCTTGGTTATCTCAAGACTACACTCACTGAGTCTAAGGACTGTGTATATGTATACAGAGACTGTTTTGAAACATGAGCTTGCACAGAACCTGTGAGTGCAGCCCTTTATGGTGGTTGTGGTGGTTGACGGTGACAAAATCATGGGCTGAAAAGCTCATTTTAATTATGGATGTCATTATTTTCTCTGAAGCTACTGGCTGGAATCCAGAGATGCTCTGTGTGAGTGGAAAGGGACTTCTCCTCGTGCAAGGCAGCCCCACCAAATTCTCCTGATTTCCGTGTCCTTCTGCAGGGCCCTGTGCCACATCATATGCTTTGCTACATGGACCCTTGACCCTCAGAAGCAACTTTTGGGGAGGCATAGGGTTCTGTAGTGGTGCGGGGCAGGGGGGAGGACCTGGGAGGTGGAGTTCTTGTCCATCCCTAGATCCAACCCAATGGATTCTCTCTCTCTCTCTCTCTCTCTCTCACACACACACACACACACACACACACACACACTTCATTTTTAAATTACTCCCAGTGCATACAGGTCAAGATCTAGAAGTATATACCTGTGAAATCTCCACATTCAAAAACATTTTGTTACTTTCTATTTTGTTGGCTTCTTCCCCACAGAACACCCAACAGCTTTATGAACTCATCTGAGAGTGGTTGGAGGATTTGATATAGTTGTAGTTACAGAACAAGGAAACTAGCAGAAGAAGTCTTATCCACTCATGTTATTGCTTGTCTGAATGTTATTCACCATGGTGAATTGCACTTAAGACAGCCCAGTCAGAGTTCACCATTATTCCTAGATGGGTTTCTCTTCTAGTTATAATGGTAGTATACACATAGAGCAGTCTCTAACATTGCAGTAAATGGAGAAGTCCTTTTAGATACACAGGTGCTTTGTGCTGCTAGGGACCACCAACTAGAATCCATCAGGCCAAATCTGGTCCTAGTGGGTGCCACCTGATCCCCTGGTTGCCGTTACAGGGAGTGTGGGTTTCTGAGAGTTTTAAAGGGCTCTCCTCTGTGGCAATACACTCCGCTTCTGCCTCCATTATCACAGTCACCCTCCAAGAAACGAAGTTGCTGACCAGAGGTGTACACATAGGCCTGGTTTGCACATAATGACCTCAGAGTATGGCTGTCATTGAAGCATAGGTTATTGAATCTCAGGTTGTCATTATTTGTGAACCTTGTGCTATGGTTTAACTATGGATTGTTAACCACGAACAACTCAGGAAGAGAATCTATGGTTTGTTGTTGGGTTGTGAACTCATCAACAACTCACAATTCAACAATAACCTATACTCAACACATACTCTGGGGTGTCGTTACATACGAATTAGGTCAGCTACTTGTTTTTGCTTGCATGCAAAGAGCTACTAAACAAGGCCACTTAATAGGTTTTTAATAGGGATAGACAGATCCCTATTTTTAAAGTTTTTTTAAAGGTTAAGGACGTTCCGTCTTGTTCCTAGACAAGCTTGCAGTTAAAAACACACATCTATATGGCAATTTGTATGCATTTCCATAATGTACACATTAATGTATGAAGTTTTTGTGTGCATTTTTAAATGTATGCACTTTTGGACCCAGGCACCAATTGACTAAAGTATGTTTGTGTGTATTTTGGAAGTGTACACATTTTTCAAATATGTGCATGCTGTCGGATACATTTTTTAATTTAGTTATTTTTTGGTGTGGTATGTATTGCAAGCTTAGAAATGTATGGATTTCCAATTGCAAATTATGTTTGGGTCCAGGAGGTGTCCACTGGATAAATCCATTAAAAACAAAAAACCCTAACACATTTATTATGGCATACAACAACCTCAGATATGCAGATGATACCACCCTAATGGCAGAAAGCGAAGAGGATCTAAAGAGCCTCTTGTTGAGGGTGACAGAGGAGAGTGCAAAAGCTGGTTTGAAACTCAACGTTAAAAAAACTAAGATCATGGCATCTGGCCCCATCACTTCCTGGCATATGGAAGGGGAAGAAATGGAAGCAGTGAAAGATTTTATTTTCTTGGGCTCCAAGATCACCGCAGACGGTGACTGTAGCCATGAAATTAAAAGACGCTTGCTCCTTGGGAGGAAAGCTATGGCAAACCTAGACAGCATAGTAAGAAGCAGAGACATCACCTTGCCGACAAAAGTCCGTCTAATCAAAGCTATGGTTTTCCCAGTAGTAACGTATGGCTGTGAGAGCTGGACTATAAGGAAGGCTGAGCGCCGAAGAATTGATGCTTTCGAACTGTGGTTCTGGAGAAGACTCTTACGAGTCCCCTGGACTGCAAGGAGGTCAAATCAGTCCATCCTAAAGGAAATCAACCCTGAGTGCTCATTGGAAGGACAGATACTGAAGCTGAAGTTCAAATATTTTGGCCACCTAATGCGAAGAGAAAACTCTCTGGAAAAGACCGTGATGCTGGGAAAGACTGAAGGCAAAAGGAGAAGGGGATGGCAGAGGATGGGATGGCTAGATAGCATCACCGATGCAATGAATATGAACTTGAGCACACTCCAGGAGAGAGCGGAGGACAGGAAGGCCTGGCGTGCTATGGTCCATGGGGTCACGAAGAGTCGGACACGACTGAACAACAACAAAGCTTTTGTGATCTGATCGGAGTCCACTTTATCTGGTGCATGAAGTGTTATCCGTAGTTGCCTGCAGGGAAATGAAATGCAGAAAAAACAGAACGTGACAATGGGCGGTTCACATGATGTCACAGTGGACTATGTGTTAACTCTGGGTTGTTTAACTCATAAACAACCCGGAGTGTCCAGTTTTGGATAACATGCTCACAACTTATGATTGGGACAATCATAGGTTGTTTACAAAATGCAGAGGTGGCTTGCAGCACTCATCCCCACAAATTGTGGGCTAAATTACCATTGTGATGGGCAAACTGGGTCAATTACATTATTAACAGTGGACATTCACAAAGCAGTTGTAGCTGATAAGACAAACATATTGGCTTTGGGGAAGTTAATTAACAGATGTAGAGTGATTTCTTAAAAAAGAAAAGGAAACACCTTTATCCCAATTTAAGATGCAGGAGATAGAATTGAATCTCCAGAGGAATTGTAACTTGGTAGTTGCTTGTTCTAGCCCTTCTTTGAAGTTTTTTTTTTTGCCACTTTAAGGTCACAGTTAGAATATATCTCAGAAGCTGGATCCCCCCACCACATTGTATTCTATTCACAGCCAGCTCTGCATGTATTGTAGAAGCACATACCAAAGAATTCTGTGGGAAATGTAAATTCTTCCACATGATAAGGAATGCTTTGTGTTGGTGTTGTCACAGGACACTGAAAACTCCAAGCATTTTAGGCTCTGCAAAATTTACATAGGAAATTAGCATTTTTCTTTGTAGATAACGTAAATAGCTTTTTATGGCCTCTGGGGCAATATCTTCAGGGCTATTAGAAAGCTGTGTGGACAAATAAGGAAAGCATGTGGGTGGAATTTTCAAACATGTGCAACATCCATAGCTCCTTATGTGGCATGCTTTTTATCCTAAACTGAGAGAGAGAGAGCAAAGCCAAGGCAATTATGCTTACTCATAAAACTTCTGTTTGCCCTGACATTGTTTTAGTTTTCACTAAGGTGGTAACACTTTGTCTGGGCAGTACCAAATTAAACTGCAGCTGAGGTGTTTACATAATATATTGCCCCTCTATATGAGAACTGAAGCAACCACACCTTGCTTCCTTGCACCGCCCCGCCTCCATTTCACTCCCCTTCCCCAGTGTCGAATTTTAGAGTGTAAGCTCCTTGGGATGGAAATGCCTTGTTCTCTGTAGAGCACCATGGGATGATATAAAATTGTTGTTGTTGTTGTTGTTGTTGATAATAATAACAACAACAATAACAATAATCCTTCACATAACAGACTAAATGTCAGGGAGAAGAATTCCAGCCTCACCTTGCCTTCTCTCAAACATGTTAGTTTTCTGTGCAAAAGGACATTTTTATATGGAGAAGCATTGAGTCATGTGAGCCCCAACTTGCAGCAAGGAGTGATACCACCCAGGCACAGGTTTCCAATTGTTGGTCGTTGTTTTGTCAAGTGGCCAGATTATTTTTCATTCATCTTCTTTGTCTAATCTGCAAATCACAAAACTTGGTTTGCTTGGCAGACATTTTTAAGAAGTCTAGTGCTATTTGGTAAGGTGCCTTGCCAGTAGGGATGGATGGACCCAATTTAGTCTGGGGTGGGGGGAGCTTGACGAGCTGCCCCCCCAGCTCACGTGGCCCAGACCTGCAGGGCGAGCCTCCCTTCTTGCCCTGCCCACCTGCTGAGCCACCTCTCCACGCCAAGGACTCTGTCAACCCCTTGTGCTTTATGCACACAACGGCTTGACTGCTGAGTCCTCAGCACAGCCAGCCCCCAGCGCACCCACCCTTGCCTTCTTGGGAGGAGGCCAGGGCAAGACCACTGGGGTGCCGCAGTGCTCCCAGCCACTCGCCAAACTCCGGAGTGCTCAGCGGCCAGATCGGTCAGTGCCCCAGGGCTTGGAGAGTGGGGTACAGGAGGCTGGATGGGAGGGAGTCTGTTGGACTCCAGCCCCTCTTCGGACACCCGTGCCATCCCTACTTGCCAGTAGAAAAAAATAAGCAGACATTCCCTTTTGAAATGTTTGGTGTTGTTGTTGTTTATTCGGTCGGTCGCTTCCGACTCTTCGTGACTTCATGGACCAGCCCACGCCAGAACTTCCTGTCGGCCGTCGCCACGCCCAGCTCCCCCAAGGTCAAGTCCGTCACCTCCAGAATA
Organism: Heloderma suspectum; assembly: GCF_057233095.1. Taxonomy (NCBI): domain Eukaryota; kingdom Metazoa; phylum Chordata; class Lepidosauria; order Squamata; family Helodermatidae; genus Heloderma; species Heloderma suspectum. The sequence continues at coordinate 217,541,067 of NC_139458.1, read as the reverse complement.
TCATCCATCCGTCTTGCCCTTGGTCGGCCCCTCTTCCTTTTGCCTTCCACAAAATGTTTGGTACTCTCCCACAAATTCATATATGATAATATGAATAGTAACCCTTGTAGGGCTGCCAGGTCTCAGAGTCACCAGACGAAGAAGTAAATTCTCAGGGAAAAAGCTAAAATCTACTCTAGGTAATAAACTACTTTCAGCTTGGGTTGAGAGCTTCTGCTATTTGTTGTCGTTTTGTCAGCAGGCAAATATGTTTTTATTCAGGCAGGCCTTTGGCATATAAGCTGATTGCTTGTTGAATGGGTTTTTAATTGGTTGGTGCTACCTACTTCTTTTTATTATTGTGTTTTAATGTAATTGTTTTTATGTTATGTTTTAATTAAGATTTTGTTTTTAACCTGTATTTTATTGTTAGCCCCCTTGAGCACCATTTTTGGTGGAAAGATGAGATATAAATACATTAATTAACTTTTTAGAAATTGTTCAACCCCCACCCTAAGGCAGCAAGCAGAGCCACGCTCTCTCCTTGACAGGGTAAGTGTGAATCACAAAACACGAGCTTGCCGAAGTTCTCCAAATCCTATCTCAAAGCTCGTCCTGACTCGAGTCTATAACCGGTTGCGAGCTTTGTTTCTTTTTGCATGAAAATCCATGTGTATTTTTGTGAGTGTTTTTCCAAAGGTATGTGCATCAATTTTGCACATCTTTGAAATGTACATATTCTTCTCCCATTGGTTAAAGCATAGTTATGTGCATTTTTCAAAAATACACATTTTTTTCCCATGCCCATTTTTCAAATGTACACATGCTGTTGAATGCATTTTTTTTGTTCCAAAACTCACATTGCAAGCTTGGAAATATATGGACTTCATCCACAGATTGCGTCCAAATTCCGTTCAGTCCAGATGGTGCAAACTGGGTAAATCCTGATAAAAAATGAACTGAAATGAATTTCTAATATCTCCCTATCCTTGACCCACCTCTTGAAGCCTCCAGCAGACACCTTGAGGCTCCGCCCTTCAAGTCCTTGTGTAAAAGTTTTTTGGAAGCTAACCTAGTTTTGGAGGAGCTAGTTTTATTGTTGAGCAGGCATATAATTGAGATAGTCACACTAATATTAGGCATAGACATAGATCAGTAAAATTGTTTCTTTGCTTTCTCTGTAGATCCATAACTGTTCCTACACTTATATATCTAAAAAAAAAAAAAATAAGATTTTTCTTTCTGCCAGTAAAGATACAACTTGTCTCATGGATGAATCAATGAATAATTTCTTTTGGCTGTGGCAAAAAAAAGTTGTCTTTCAGCTTATCTCCTGTAGGGATATCTTTATTTTATTTGACATAACAAAGTAAGGTTGTCCATTATTGATTAATGTGAATTTGAAATAGAGAAAAAATTCAAGGCTCTTTCACTGTATTTTTAAAAAAATGTTTTAAAAATGAACCAATAAAGTTATTCACGTGCAATACTAAGTATAAAAGATGTGGCAGTGATTGTTTTCCTCAAGACAAAAAGCCCAATGTTGGTAAGAACATTTAGATTTGCAGATCTTATGCAAATTCCTGGGCCTCCAAAGTGTATGAAATCTGTTCATTTTTTAGCAAAGAGGTTGGCAGCCTTTTCCAGAGGACCTCAATTTATGTCAAATACAGATATTTACATACTGGAAATAAATTGAAAACATAGCCTTTTGCCATACCCTAAATACAATGAGAAATTGTTCTTTGATTCTTCCCTTAGAGAAGCTGGATCTTTACTGAGAGGGAGGAATCTCTGTTTACAATGTGTAAGTTAGATGCAGCATAGGAGACTGTCAATGGAGAGAGAGTAGGTTACTCTTGTTGCCCTGGAATCAGTCAAAGGGGATACTCCTTAATTTGAAGTGTATCTGAACATGTTTGGAGAGTATACTAAGGGAACTCTATTCTAGACATGAAAAAAGATCTTAAGTTGCAATCCTATACCCACTTGAATCCAATGGGATTTACTTCTGAATAAATCCTATGTATGTTTACTTCTGAGTAGACATGCATAAATTTGCACTGTAAATGGCTGGGCTGCAATGAAGCATCGCAGGCAGAATTATTCTGCCCCCAGAATGGAGAAAGTAAAGATGCCCAGGCCCAGCTATGAACTGGATTTGGGAAGAAATGGCAAGCACTCAAGCATCTATGGTTGGCTATGATATAAATAGTGCATTTCAATAGAAGCTGATTGCACTGTGTATGTTAATGCACTGAAGCAAGCTTCTGTCATTTGTAATTTGTATAGGCATCGAAAGGGGGGATGTGGGTGTGGGAGATGTAATTAAAACAACTGATAAAATGTAATGAGCAAAATTCTCTTGCCTCATCAAAGGTCTGGATTTCACATTTCTTTAAGTGAAAGCCAAGCACTCAGCAATTTCTAAAATCAAGATAATTAGAACTTATTTTGTAGTTTGGTCACTCTGTCTGCTATCTTGCTGATTTGGGTGGTATTTTATTAATGATATCCCTGGAGAAAAATGTAGCAACTTGGAAATTAATAAAATATTAATGGTGAACAACCAAAGGGAGGCATATAGTTCCACTTTAGAAATGAATTACGTGAATGTGCTATCCATATTGCTGATGTTTTGCATGGTAGAATATATATCACACAGTGTGCATGTAGTTCAAAAGAAATTGGGCATAATGTTAATGTTGGGATTTTTAAACGGGTTAATACTATATTAAAAAAGGCAAATACCAAAAGACATTAAGGCAGTTGATTCAACAAGATCTTTATTTCAGTATTTTCTAACTGCTTGTACATGGTACAAATTGCCTTCATGCACAGCTTGTGATCTTTTAGAGGCATCTGGCTGCTGTTCCTACATGCCACAACCATCATAGATATTGCCTTGGTTTGGAAAAGGCAATCCCCCTTACATCTCCCAGCCAGAATTCACCTTCCAAGTAGGTTTGTGAGAGAGAGGGGAGGGGAACATTGTGTGTGTGTGTGTGTGTAATTTTGTTGAAATGCGAAAGACAAAAACTGGGTATGGAATATCTAAGGAGGCCTTACCAGTGCCATACACTATGGTACTAAACCATTTATTGGAAATGCCAGACCAAATACACTTGAAAATTACATTAAGAGTAAATATCAGCACATTATAACAAACGAAGCTCTTCAGGACATCTAGTAGTAGCCGCAAAAGTGGTTTGAGGTGTACTTCTTGAACACGGTTAAAGTAAAATGAATTTGAAATAAAGGCAGTGGCTTTTTAGCCTGAGTGTTCAACCAGCTGGAAGCCAGCTGGTTTCTTAGTCTACAGAAATTCTTGAAACAAGGTTAATTAAACATGTTAATTAAACAATTTCCTAGGCCTTTGTTAAATTAACAGGAGTTCAGGGTCATTTATTCAGATTAGCATTGTTCCGTATAATGTTTTTGGCATATATAGAAAGTATCTGCCATTTAAAGAAAATTGAACAACAGAATTCAAAGGTTGACCCACTTCTTTGAAGACTAACAACTCATTTCAAATTCTTCTGAACTCACACCCTTTTACTGAGTGTTCAGCACTTTCTTAGTTTAGAAACGTTTGATCATTTAGCAAATTAACATTGCTGTGGCTTCTGAAGGGGATGTGTTAGCCAAGCCAATTCAAATAACAAAGAGGCAAATGCATTAGAAGCACTCACCATTACTGACAGGAAGTTCCACACAATTCCGTGATTCCTGTGTGAGATTTGTATGTGTTTGCAGCAGGAGTGGAGCTTTGCTTGCTGTGGCACTGTGGACTGGCTAGTATGTGGCAGCCAAGATTCAATCTGCTTGACCTGACCTCTCGTTGCGATGCCTGGGAAGAAACCTTTTCCAGTAGCTGATTCACCACAACAAGAAATTGATGGGACTGTCCTTTTCCACTTAACAGCAGCCGCTACAGAGCTGGTGGAAGCTCTTCCACCACCTGATGGAGGAGAACATGCACGTGCCTCCACTGCCTCTCCCCCCAGCCCTCCCCACCTCATCCCTCCTTACCCTCCCATTGCCCAGTGTTACCACTGATCATGCTCCACCCTGCTTCATGGAAGGGCCAGCCCTGTGCTGCTATCATTTAACTAATTTTTCAAGTGTGGAGCTATTTCAAACAATCCACTACTATGGAACGTTTGTCTGATCATGTTTGTGGACAGAGGCAGAGGAAAGAGGTGAAACACAATGGCCGTATTTATTAATGCCTTGCAAAATTGATCTGCAGAGGGGATAAATGTGTGGGAACACCTCAACCCAGGCGCCTAACCTGATAGCTATTTGGGCGAGCCCTGCCCTGCCCTGCCCAGAGCAATAGGTGGTTGTGTGGAGGAGGGCGGCCTTTCTGAGTCTTTCCCTCCTGGTGCCACACAACTCTGAGTGGCTTAGACAGATTAACCTCAGAGGCCATCCGTACCCTGCTCCTGGGTCCCTGGGGGTGAAGGGAAAGGTTAAAAAGAAGAAAAAAGTCCCCACTGGAATCAATGCAGATGTTTGTTTTTAACCTACCCTGTGGGGAGTGTGGTATTTCAGGTTGACAACAGGAGGAGAGGGAAGCTTAAATGGAGTGCCTCGGCCCAAATACAAATGGGGGTTATGTATGCTTGCACTGAGGTAAATAACCCAATCACACAGAGCTATTTGAAGAACAGGTAGTTTGGCCCAAATTATGTCATGGTTAGGGTTAATAATCCACGACTCTGGTACCCAGTCTGGAAAGGGGGCTATTTTGCTTTAAGCAGTGCAATGTTAGGTTTGGGCAGCCTTTGCCAACCCAGTGTTCTCCAGATGTGTTCTCCAGCCAGTGTGGCCAGGCCATGCTGGCTAGGGGTGATGGAAATTGCAATTCAGCACATCTGGAGAGCACCAGGTTGGGGAAGGCCCAGTCAATGTGTGACTTTAACACAATAGAAAGGAAAAGGAAGAGGCAAATCTGAGGCTGTGTTGGGGGCTGGGGGTGGAAGGAGAGTTTCAGTTTTCTCACAGCAGGCTAAACTTGCCAGGTTGCTGGGCAATTAGAAAGAGGTTTTTAGATTACTTTGAGGAAAGAGGTGGTTACATTTATTAGAAAATGGTTAAATGTATTCATCTGGTCCCCAGCAGTTGGCATTTCAATTCATTATTAAGATACTAGAAGAGCAGTGGTAGCTGTTGGCCACCCTGTCCTCTGTCCCCCCCCAGTCCTAATGGGCCATGGTAGGCAGAGCCCACTAACTCTGGTTTCGTACCCATCCTCTTCCCTTGCAGTGGTCTCAAGAACATGAAAGCACTGCAGCACAAAACACAGGTTCAAATCCCCACAATCCCTTTCAACAACGCCCCAAACTTTAAAGGCTTCCCTTGAGCACAAACTCTAGTGTACACTTCAATATATTTCCTCAATAAAGTCTTATCCATCCACTCCATCAAGGATGAAGCACTTTAAGTTGATATGACTTTGGTGCTGCCAACTGAGCAGAAAATAAAAGAAAATACAATGACCGCCCACCGCCCCGATTTTTCATCCATGATAACTCCTTATTGCTTGTACCCATTGTTCTGAAATTTTACAGATTATTTATGTAGGTAGGTAAAAGGTGTCCCCAACCAGTCGTGTCTGACTCTAGGGTGCGGTGCTCATCCCCGTTTCTAAGCCGAAGAGCCAGCGCTGTCCGAAGACGCTTCCGTGGTCATGTGGCCGGAGGCACCTCTAAAATGTATGCATACAAATTGCCCACAAAACCACAATGGAGGGGTGGAAGCAAATTCCGTAGTATCCCCCAAATCACGTTTAAAACGTCTAGTACAAAACTTTCTAAACATATGCTCCTGAAATGTTGCAGGTTTCTTCCCTAGGGGCACCTCTGTGATACCTGTGATTTTCACACAACTTTCCAAAATAAAAAGAAATGCACCAAGGGGAAATCATCCCCCATTTTGAAATTCCCCAGACTGAAAAAAAAAAGCTGCTCTTGCACATCATGCCCAACCCACCTCACAGGGTTGTTGTTGTGAGGATAAAATGGAGAGGAGGAGGATAATGTAAGCCGCCTTGGGTTCCTTGCAAGGGAAAAAAGGCGGGGTATAAATGCAATAAATAAATAAATATCCCCCGCCCACCAATTTCTCTGAATTTTGGCAGATGCCATTCATTTGGAGGGAGGGAGCAACTATACCTGCTAATTTCATCCCACTCTGCAAAGGAATTTAAAGGTTATCAGCAGTTCCCTTTTTTAAAAAAGGAGAAGTAATTAGAAGGCTACTTGCACAACAGCTCCCCCCCCCCGCCCCGTATCAATATCTCTAAAATTTGGAGGGCTTCATCCCTCAAAAAGAGCTACTATGCCTGCAGTCTTCTTCCAATGCTGTCAGAAAGCAAAAGGTTATAACTATTTGTTGATTTTCCCATTTGCTCCTCCCCCCCACCTTACCCAGGCCTTCCATTTGCTTGACTATGGTGGTGTCTTGGAAGTCAGCATTTATCAGGAGTGCCTATTGTTTTCCTACTCACAAGTCCTAATTGAGTTACAGCAGAGGACAGATAGGTCATGGACTTTAATTACATTTAGCATGCTACCATTAGAATCCTTTTGTTCCTAGCTGTCATGAGTCTCTTGCCTATGCAGTCATTTCCAGAACAAAACATAAGGTGCTAGAGTGATGCCAACAAAATACACATGTAAATGCCATCATGGCTGAGCTTCTCAGTACCACAACACAGAACCTTCTCTGCCCCCCACCCCCAGCACAACACCAAAGTAGGGATGTTGGAGGAATCTATCAGAGCGGGGGGGGGGCAAAGTCCTCCAAGCATTTCCACAGCTCGACCCCCCAGACTCTGCCTTGCCATCTGTGTGAGTCGGGCAAGCTCATGGAGTTGTGTTTTATTTTTTTCTCTCTAAAATCAGCAAATTACACAAATTGTGCCTGCAATTTGCATAACTTGCTCAAATTCTGGTTGTAATTAGGGTATTTTTTGCAAATTCCGGCTGTAAAGTGCTAAGTTATGCATAAATTGTGACAGCAATTTGCACAGGAATGCAAGCTGAGCCAGACCTCCTGGGAAATCCATCAAGCCCCCAAAGCACCAGAGTTCCCCACAGTGACTGTCCCTAGACCAAAGTGCTTGCCTGGTCTAGTTTGCTTCAGTAGCTCTCCTCTTTCCAGAGCTAGAATACACATTTGCATTGTTGTTTCTTTAAACAGTGTCAAAAGAGGGGAAGTTTCTTATTCCCCATCCTTTACAACTTGGCAGCAAGGCTACAGCTCTGTGTGGGCATTTAGTTGGGGGAAGCTGAAGGCCAGAAGGGGTAATATGACCATCACTGGTCCCATTCCTCCATGTGCCTGCCCTCCTCCATGAGTTCAGTTTGCCATTACCTTCGGCTTGGACAATAAAAATGTATTCTCTGAGTTCAAGGTGACACCTGCATAGTGACCATTCACCAAGAACGTTTGCAACATCCAAATAGTGGTTTAGGGAGGGCTTTGCACATCTCTAGAAATTCTCTGACAAAACAGGCATTCATTAATTAACCATTATTCAAGTTAACCTGAATTAACCAGGCATTCATTAATTTTGTTGTTGTTGTTGTTCAGTCGTTCAGTCGTGTCCGACTCTTTGTGACTCCATGGACCATAGCATGCCAGGCCTTCCTGTCCTGCGCTCTCTCCCAATGCCTTTATGTTAAAAATGTGGAATATTTTCTTTCCCCCCACCTTTCATTACTTTTCTGTGTGTGTGTGTGTGTGTGTGTGTGCGTGTGTAGGGTGGGGAAGAGGGGGAATAGTATTTTTGGAGCATTCATTAATAATTCATGCATGAATAATCATTAAAATATCTGATTAAAATGTATGTCTGGCATCAAAAGAAATGATCCATAAAAGTTGTTTGTGTTTCTTTAGTTCATCTAGACCCCTTAGCACCCTCCTTTCCCGCAATTGCCCACATTGGAACAGCCAGAATGTTCTTATTTCTGCATGCTCTGCATACGTAGGCTGTATTAAACCGGATCACTCGAGGCATGGTTTCGCAAAGTTTATATTATTTTGTTTTATTTAATTAATTATTTATGTATTTTCCATTTGTATCCAGCTGTATGGCTTTATACAGATCCTCAAGGCAGCCCACAAATTTGTAAAACATTGCCTTAAATCAGAAGCACAATCAATTTAAATTGGGGGGGGGTTACACTTTGTATAACGTATTTTGAATGGCTTTTAATCTTTGTAACCTGCCCAGAGAGCTTTGGCTATCGGGCAATACAGAAATGTAATGAATGAATGAATGAATGGTTTTAAAAATTGCTATTTTTATGTCAGTGAGTTTTTGTGTTAACTAACACTAACAGTGGGCAAATTCCTGGATTTTATGGGTAGCAAAATTCCTGGAAATGGCTATGAAGACCATGAAGCAGCCAGGGAAATGGCGACTTGTGAAGGTTTTCATGCGTTGCTGCTGTCATGCCATTGTATTGTATCTGTATTTTTGTTTTTTATATAGCAAGTGTGTGTATTGACCATAATATTAAACTGATTGACTAAAATAAAAATGTTAGCACTATAGAAGGAAGCCACCAAGCAGGGAAAAATTGCAAGATTCACAGGTCAACATAGCGTAACATCTGTGTCACCCTCTGAATATCTCCTGAAATCAAAAGGAACTGAATAATTTCCAAAAGGCGAGGGCAAAGCTAGCCTGGCAGTCTTCCCTAAGGAAAGAGCTTATAGAGAGTAAGGGTGCTACAAGACCCCATCAAGCTGACCTCAGTCAAGGAGAGGACTTGGAGAAAGCCAAGGCTTCTTCTCAGGGCAGCCTTCTCCAGCTTTGTGCCCTTCACATGACTTGGACTTTAACCCCAGCCACCATGGTCAATGGTCAGGAATGCTGGAGCGTGATTCCAAATATCTTGAGGGCACCACGTTGCGGAAGGCTGTCTTAGGGTCTTAGTAGTAAAGCAGGCTATTAAGGGAGAAGGTATTCCCTTAGATCAGTTGGGTCAAGGCCATTTATGGCTTTAAGTGTTAAAGCCAGCACTTCAGTTTATTCTTGACTACAGACTGGAAGCCAGGGCAGACGGTTTACATGGGTATAACGTGCTCCCTTTGGCCCATACCTGCAATTAAATGAGCAGGTGCCTTTTGAACTAGTTGAAGTTTCTGGGCATTCTTTGAAGGCAGCCCACAGAGAGGTTCAATAGTTTAACCTGGAAGTTATTGAAACGTAAAGCGAGTATCATAGTAGCCTGGTCATCTTTCCCTATGAGGGGCCATGGTTGAGAACCAGCCTAAACCAGTTCCGGCCTTGGCTGCTACCTGTTAATCCATGAACAATCCAACAGCATCTACCCTTCCCTATTTCATTTCATTACATTTTCATACCGTCCAATAGACACAAGTTCTCTAGGAAGTTTACAAAGATGGAAATCCTAAACATATGGTTGTTGTTGTTCAGTCATTAAGTTGTGTCCAACTCTTCGTGACCCCATGGACTATAGCACGCCAGGCCTTCCTGTCCTCCGGTCTCTCCTGGAGTGTGCTCAAGTTCATATTCATTGCATCGGTGATGCTATCTAGCCATCTCATCCTCTGCCGTCCCCTTCTTCTTTTGCCTTCAATCTTTCCCAGCATCAGGGTCTTTTCCAGGGAGTTTTCTCTCCGCATTAGATGGCCAAAATACTAGGGATGGCGGAGAATTTCTCCATGAATCTCGGGGAGGCCAAATACCAACGCATTCGGACCCCCAAAATTGGCGGTGAAATTCTCTGCCCCCCCCCGGGAAGGGACTTACCTCCCTCAAATGTAGGGATGTACGAAAGTCACTTACCTGGTCTCGCAGCTTGCTTCGCAGTGGGGGGGAGGCGCTTCGCTTCTCCCCCCGAAGTTCAGGCCGGGAGGGGAGGCTTCCCGCCTCACCCGGCCGAAATTCAGGCCGGGGAGAAGCGCCCCTTCTCCCCGGCCGCGAACTTCAAAAGAAAAGTAAAAAAAAAAAGCCCCGTGATAGGCTACGTAACGATTTACGTAGCCTATCACGGCTAGATCTGCAAAGTCAGCCGTGATAGGCTACGTTAATCGTCACGTAGCCTATCACGGGTGACTTAAAAAAAAAAAAAGTGCGTACGCAAATGGCGGCCCCCATAGGGAGCCGCCATTCGCGTTCCTTATTTGGTCCCTGCTATTTGCGTTGCCCTTATTTTCGCCGTAGTCTACGTAAATCTTTACGTAGACTACAGGGACCAAATAAGGAACGCGAATGGCGGCTCCCTATGGTGGCCGCCATTAGCGTACGCGCTTTTTTTTTTTCAAAGTCACCTGTGATAGGTGTTTGCACAGGTGTATCACACAGGGGCGTTTTTTTTTTTTTTACTTTTCTTGTAATGGCGGCGGCGGCAGCCGGTCGAAAGACCGGCTGCTGCCCCCGCCCCTGACGAAGACCTGCCGAACCGCCGCCGGGACCCGCCGCCGGGAGCGACATTCATGAAAGGTAAGTCCCATCCCGGGGGGGGGGCGGGGGCAGGGGGGCAAAGAATTTCTCCCCAAACAACCTTCGGAGGACCGAATGCATTGGCACTCGGCCCCCCGAAGTTTCGGGAAGAAATTCTCCCCCATCCCTACTCAAATGTCCCTCTCGGCGGCGGGTCTCGGCGGCGGTTCGGCGGCGGTTCGGCGGGGGTGGGGGCGGAGGCTGGTCTTCCAACTCGCTGCCGCCGCCGCCATTACAAAGTGAATGTAAAAAAACAATAACACACACCCGTGATAGTCTACGTAACGATTTACGTAGCCTATCACGGCTAGATTTCCAAAGTCAGCCGTGATAGGCTACGTAAATCGTTACGTAGCCTATCACGGGTGGCTTTGAAAAAAAAACAAAAGCGCGTATGCAAATGGCGGCGCCCATGGGCGCCGCCATTTGCATTCCTTATTTGGGCCCGGGTAGTCTACATAAAGATTTATGTAGACTACCGGGACCAAATAAGGAACGCAAATGGTGGCGCCCATAGGCCGCCGCCATTTGCATACGTGCTTTTTTTTTTCAAAGTCCCCCGTGATAGGCTACGTAACGATTTACGTAGCCTATCACGGCTGACTTTGGAAATCTAGCCGTGATAGGCTACGTAAATCGTTACGTAGCCTATCACAGGGTTTTTTGTTTTTTTTTTAGACTTTGTTTCACGGCCAGGGAGACGGGGCGCTTCTCCCTGGCCTGAATTTCAGCCGGGCGAGGCGGGAAGCCTCCCCCCCGGCCTGAATCTCAGCCGGGCAAGACAGGACGGCTCCCCCCCTCGCCTGAACTTCGGGGGGAGAAGCGAAGCGCCTCCCCCCCACCGCGAAGTACCCCTGCGAAAAGGTAAGTGACTTTCGTACAGCCCTACATTTTAGTTCGCTGATTGCCAAGATGTCGATGTTCAATCTTGCCATCTCATGTTTGACCACCTCCAGCTTACCTTGATTAATTGATCTTACATTCCAGGTTCCTAAACAATATTGTTCTTGATGGCATTTTCACCACCAGACACATCCACAGCTGAGTGTCCTTTCGGCTTTGGCCCAGCCGCTTCATTCTTTCTGTCACTACTTGGAAATACCCTTTGCTCTTCCCCAGTAGTATATTGGACACCTTCCGACCTGAGGGGCTAATCTTCTGGCATCATCTCTTTTAGTTTTGTGATACGTTCCATGCGGTTTTCTTGGCAAGAATACTGGAGTGGGTTGCCATTTCCGTCTCCAGTGGACCACATTTTGTCAGAACTGTCTGCCATGATCTGTCTGTCTTGGGTGGCCCTGCATGGCATAGCTTATGGCTTCACTGAGTTACGAAAGCCCCTTTTCCACAACAAGGCAGTGATCCATGAAGGGGAAACATACAGTACAGTAATGCAATATAAAACTGTTTTCATACAAAAATATAAAAACAATTTCGCACAATGCTGTGAAATGCCTGGGAGTAGAGGAAAGCCTTCACCTGGCACCAATGTTGGTGCCAGGTGGACTTAACTGGGGAGAGTGTTCCACAATCAGGGTGCCACCACCAAGAAGGCCCTCTCTCTTGTTGCCATCCTCCGAACTCCCTTTGAAGGAAGCACTTGGAGGAGGGCCTAGATGAAGCTTGTAGTGTACGGATAGGTTCATATGGGGAAATCATACCTACACCATGCACTTGGTTCTTCAGGGCGAGTGTGATCTTGACAAGAACAAGGAACCCCATTATGAAAACCTCTGTCTTGTCTGGACCGAGCTTCAGTTTATTTACTGCCATCTGGTCCATTACTACCTCCAGTCCCCCCCCCTTCACCTTTCTGTTGCATAATATGGATCTGTTGATTGATTAGGTGAAGTAGAGCTGGGTGTTGTTTAAATACTGATGTATTTCACCCCAAATCTCCAGAAAATACTAGGGATGTACGAAAGTCACTTACCTGTTTGCAGATTATGCTGATGCTGGGGGGGAGGCGCTCCGTCCCTCCCCCTGAAATTCTGACCGGGGGGGAGGCGCTCCGTCCCTTCCCCCCCAAATCCTGGCCGGCTGGCTCCGCTCCACAGTAATTCTATGGAGCCACCAGCCGGCTCCGCCAGCGGCCGGACATCCAGCCTCTGGCTAGCAGGGACGCAAATGGTGGCGGCTGTAGCTGCCGCTGTTTGCGTCCCTGCAGTCAGCCGTGATACGCTACGTAAATGTTTACGTAGCCTATCATAGCTGATTAAAAAAAAAACCACACGCGTACGCAAATGGCGGCGCCCATGGGCGCCGCCATTTGCGTTCCTTATTTTGGTATGTCTAGTCTACGTAAATATTTACGGCGCCACCATTTGCATATGCGCATTTTTTTGTTTTTTGTTTTAATCAGCCGGGATAGGCTATGTAAACATTTACGTAGCCTATCACGGTGTTTTTTAAAATTTAGCCGTGATAGGCTACGTAAATCTTTACGTAGCCTATCACGTTTGTTTTTGTTTTTTTAAAACTTGGAAATGGTGGCGGCGGCAGCCGGTCAGAAGACTGGCTGCGGCGGCCACAGCTGCGGCCGCTGAACCGCCACTGGAGCCGCCACCGGAGCCACCGCCGGAGCCGCCGCCGGAGCTGCCGCCGGAGCCACCGCCGCTGCCAGGAAGATCCGCCCCAGGTAAGTCCCGTCCCGGGGGGGGTGCGGGGGGGTGGGCTGTTCCACCACCGATTTCGGGGGGCTGAATGCGCTGGCATTTGGCCTCCCCGAGATCCGTGGTGGAACTTTCGTACATCCCTAGATACTACCAGAAATTTCATGTTGATATTATAGGCATGCAGGACAAGAAAGAACTTTGCAGGACCCTCTAGGATGGGTTCCAAGGGTCTGAGCAGCAGTTTTCTGGCCCTGTCTTCTGGAAACCTCCCGTCAGGAGCAGAACCACTGAAATGCATTGCCTTATTCTAGCCCAACCAGGTGACCAAGAAGGCCAGAAATGATTCCATATTACACAAACGCATGTGCACGCGCGCACACACACACACGAGATCTTACAAGTAACAGTCTGAATTTGCAGAAACCACATGTTCCCCACCCTCCAGGAATGTCTGCTAGGCTTATCTCATGCATGACATCATGATATATTGTTTTTCCTTGCTATCCAAGAAGCTGCAGCTAGCAATCCAGAATGGGGGAAAGGATATACTGTACTAGATGTTATAGAAAAGGAGGTAGATGCTGGTAGGTTGCTGTTTGTAACAAACAGTCATGCCTTTAGTATAGTGTGTAGTTTTGACTCTGACCTTCCATAAATTCCCCACACAACCCCCAAGTATCTCCATATAAGTGTCTATAAAAGGGAGCAGGAATGTGCGCTTGCAAAATATGCTATAATGATGTACAATATGTTAAAAGAAATATTAGGTACTCCTGTGCATTGGCTGCCACTAGGGATGCACGAAAGTCACTTACCTGGTCTCGCAGCTTGCTTCGCGGTGGGGGGGAGGCGCTTCGCTGCTCCCCCTGAAGTTCAGGCCGAGGGGGGGAGGATTCCCTCCTCGCCCAGCCGAAATTCAGGCCGGGGGGGAGGCTTCCCACCTCGCCCAGCCGAAATTCAGGCCGGGGAGAAGCGCCCCATCTCCCCGGCTGCGAACTTCAAAAGAAAAAAAAAAAAAAAACCTGTGATAGGCTACATAATGATTAACGTAGCCTATCACGGCTAGATCTGCAAAGTCAGCCATGATAGGCTACATTAATTGTCACGTAGCCTATCACGGGTGACTTTGAAAAAAAAAACCCGTATGCAAATGGCGGCCCCCATAGGGAGCCGCCATTCACGTTCCTTATTTGGTCCCTGTAGTCTACGTAAAGATTTACGTAGACTACGGCGAAAATAAGGGCAACGCTATTTGCGTTGTCCTTATTTTCGCCGTAGTCTACGTAAATCTTTACGTAGACTACAGGGACCAAATAAGGAACGTGAATGGCGGCTCCCTATGGGGGCCGCCATTAGCCGTACGCGCTTTTTTTTTTTTTTAAGGTCACCCGTGATAGGCTACGTGACGATTAATGTAGCCTATCACGGCTGACTTTGCAAATCTAGCCGTGATAGGCTGCGTTAATCGTTACGTAGCCTATCACAGGGGCATGTTGTTGTTGTTTTTACTTTTCTTGTAATGGCGGCGGCGGCAGCCGGTCGAAAGACTGGCTGCCGCCCCTGCCCCTGATGAAGACGTGCCGAACCGGTGACGGGACCCACCGCCGGGAGCGACATTCGTGAAAGGTAAGTCCCATCCCGGGGGGTGCGGGGGACGGGGGGGCAGAGAATTTCTCCCCGAACAACCTTCGGAGGACCGAATGCGTTGGCACTCGGCCCCCCGAAGTTTCGGGGAGAAATTCTCCCCCATCCCTAGCTGCCACTGCAACAGTGTCATGACATGATATAGCATACCACAGCAGCTGCAACTCAATCCTGCTTCTATGTCTTCCTCAGTGATTTGAGTATATTAGCACCACTTTAAAAGTCCCCAAAATGCCATGCAAATGGACAGGAGGTGGGGTTGCTGTTCTACCTTCCACCTTTACACAGCACAGCTAACTATTTTAACTAGCTACAGATCAGGCCTCCTTTGGACTGAGCACCACATGAGCAAAGAGCAGTAAACAAGTCTGCCTCAAAGTGCTCCGCTTAAACTCACAACTGTGAAATGTAGCATCCCAGCAATCCAAAGACCCTGACGGGCCATGATTGTAGACCTCGTTAAAGTGAATGATATTCATTCCAAGTTCCTCTCATTCCTTTTTATGTGTCACCCCAGGTGGTGTCCTTTTTCCAGTCTTCAACATTAGAGACAACTCGCCACTGTGGCTTCTCCCCTCTCTCTAGTCCAACCTTGTTCTGTAGTTCTGCCAGAATATGAGATTATAGGAGAAGATTCAGCTCATCTCACCCTTCTGTCACCCTTTTAGTTTTTTGACATTCTTTTGGCCAGACCTTTCGCTTGTAAAAATTACCATTCTGAAGCTGAAGAACTAAACTAAGGGCAGATGAACACAAGAAAGCGGATGTGCCGTGGCTAATAATAATAATAATAATAATAATATCATATTCTCTTAGAGTGTTCCAAGCACTTCACATACATTTGTTTGTAATCTTTACAATACCCCTCTGAGATCTGTTAATATTATTATACCTATAATACAGGTGGCTGAGAGAAAATGGCTTGCCTAACAACATCTACTGAGTGAGTTCATGGCAAAGGAAACATGTGAACTGGAAACTTCCTGATTCAAAGCTCAATCTTTTAGCTACACCAGTTCTCTACATGCAACCCTCAAATCCAGATGTCACTATGGGGTATTCTTTATTCCTATGTCCAGAAGATCCTGCTTTATGTAAGGGATCATAAAGTTGTAACAGTCAGATGTCCGTCAGGTATTTTCCGATTATGACATGATAATTGTTTGTTTCCAGCCAGTTTAATATGAGAATTACTTGATAAATACTCACCTTCTCCTGACCCACCATACTACAATTCAGTGTAATTTTATCTTCAGTAGTATCAGTTCATACACACTTCTTCGCATATTACAACCCTGTTAAAATTCCAAGGCCCTTTTCTTAGCTTGAAGAATCATTCACCATGTGCAGCTCTCCTTCAAATGTGACCGCGCTCACTGCATGACACATAACAAATGTAGAGGTGGCATGTCCTCCATGATCAATGTAGGTGAAGAATAGCCCCATGTCTGGATGTTGTGATCTGTGTAGAGATGCTTCTTGAGGAATTCAATCTTTGTGAATTCCAATACAATCTGACTTGATTCACACTTCTCAAACTGTGAAGTGGAATGTAGCTATCCATTGGATTTCACACTTCTTAAAATGTTGTGACATAGTTCTTGGCTCAAAAACATACATTTAAACATTTTGAGAAATATGTAGGGATGTACGAAAGTCACTTACCTTTTTGCAGGGGTGATTCGCGGTGGGGGGGAGGCGCTCTGCACCTCGCCCCAAAATCCTAACCCGACCGGCTCTGCTCCACGGCAACTCCGCTGGCCGGGTGCATTCGCAGGCGTGTGGAGCCTGCGGATGCAAACGGCGGTGGCTCCGGCGGCCGCCATTTGCATTCCTGTTTTTGACTGTGATAGGCTATGTAAATATTTACATAGCCTATCACAGCGAAAGACAGGGGCACAAATGGCGGCCGCTACGCCATTTGCGCCCCATGGTTTTTTTTACCATGATAGGCTACGTAAGTATTTATGTAGCCTATCACGGCTATAGTGATGAAGCGTCCCTGTATTTTCCTGTAATTTTGCCGTGATTTCTGTGATATTTTGCCTCTCATGGCAAAAAAAACAAAACAGCGAACACAAATGGCAGCGGCTACGGCGGCCGCCATTTGCGTTCCCTTTTATTTTTTTTGCCGTGATAGGTTACATGAATATTTACGTAGCCTATTACAGTGGGGGGGGGAAGGGAACGTAAATGGCGGCCACTGCGCCATTTGCGCCCCTTTTTTGCCGTGATAGCCTACACCGAGATCCATGGTGGAATTCTCTGACATCGCTACTAGAGATATATAAATGCTTCAAATTTTACAGTGAGCATATTTTCTTGATAATGGGAGGAATCCAGTGTTGCACAGACAATAGAATGTTCCACTCACACAATGCTACTTTTCCCTCCTCTCCTCTCCCATCAGCCCCCCCCCACCATTCTGAAATCTTCTCCAGAGGGTCCCCCAACCCCCTGGAGCAGATTTTGAGGGTGTAGGGGGGCTGCAGGGGAGGATAAATTGCCTCTTTCTGTTCCACTAAATTGGGATACAAGGTGATTCTTAGTGATCACACATTCATGATCAAACCAGAAGCCATCCGTTTACTGCTTCATCTTTCCTGAACCATCATCCAGTTTACATATCATAGGGCAGGGCTGATTAATTTATTTCAGCCCAAGCACTGAATTTCACTTCAAAGAAATTCTCATGGGCTAGAAGGCAAAACGTTCTGGGCCAAATGTAAAAGGGAAAAGCCCAAATAGCAAAAATACCAGCATATTTTAGCTGAAAGCTTTGACTGCCAGTAATGAAGCCTTAGGAGTAGGGATGTCAGAGAATTCCGCCACAGATCTCGGTGAGGCTGAATGCCAGTGCATTCGGCCCCCCAAAATCCATGGCGGAACAAAGCCCCCTGCCCCCCACCCCGTGAAATGGGCCCGGAACGGAGCACCTACCTGCTGCCGTCCGCGCTGACTTGCGAATGGCGGCCGTGTCTGTGGCCGCCATTCGCTTCTTCCATGTAGCCGTGATAGGCTATGTAAATACTTACATAGCCTATCACGGCTAATGCAGGGACGCCATTTGCGACCCTGTAGAAGCCGTGATAGGCTACGTAAGTATTTACGTAGCCTATCACGACAAAACTAAGAGAACGCAAATGGCGGCGGCTACGGCGGCCACCATTTGCGTTCCCTTTTTCTTTTTGCCGTTTTAGGCTATGTAAATATTTACGTAGGCTATTACGGGGGGGGGGGAAAGGAACGCAAATGGCATAGTGGCTGCCATTTGTGTTCCTTTTTTGGGGGGGCCATAATAGTCTACGTATATATTTACATAGCCTATCATGGCAAAATACTGGGATGCAAATGGCAGTGGCTACGGCACCGGCCATTTGCATCCCTGCAGGCTGCCCAGCGGCCGGATGTCCGGCTGCGGGTGGCCCTAGCCAGTGGCTCCACGGAATATCTGCAGAGCGGAGCCAGCCGGAGAGAATTTCAGGGGGAGGAACGGAGCACCTCCCCCCCACCGCGAATGTCACCCTTCGAAAAGGTAAGTGACTTTTGTACATCCCTACTTAGGAGGGGCATTAGAACCTTTTAGAATAGGGGAAAAACAGGGTTTGTATTGTAATGTCATAATCTCGGTTCCTTGGAAGTAAGGGTGATGGGGAAACAAGTACAGCAAAGTTGAATAGGATGCAGAAGACAAAGGCAGCAGAGAACAGGAGCATGGAGGGTACTACGTCACAGTTACTGCTGCAGGTCAGCATTTCTAACAGCAGCTGATGTGCTAAGAGAGAGCAATTGAGATAAAATCAAGGAAGCCTAGATAAAAATAGGTACCATTTTTTGATTAGGAAGAAGGAAAGCTGAGTCAGTCTGATTTAAAACTGATGTTTTAATGTTTAGCCATTTAGTTCTAAAGCTGGTGAGTAAGTAACAAGTTGCAAAGCAGTCTGGTAATATGGAAAAATTGTTAGCCCTCATAGAAAGTCTTCTGGTGAATTTTTTTTAATAGAGGAGAAGAGATTTTGATTTTGAATGCAAGTAGGTACCAAATTAGCAGCCACAAAATGAAAATTAAGGGAGACTGATAATTAGAAGTGAGAGCTTGGGAGGAGAAAATCTACTTTGGAGATGCTTATTATATTATGATTGACTGAACTGACAATCAGAAAGATTCCATTTTTATTTGGTTTAACTCTCATAAAATTCATTGATAGCAGGCTTAGCAGCTGTTTTAAAAGCTACAGTTTGCATTTCTTACTAGCATATCAAACCAGCACAACCTCAAGATGCCCCAACACACACACACACACACAACATGCATGCCATGCAAAACAAAACTATATTTTACTAAAACTGCATAAACATGCTAGAAACACATCTACAAATACTAATTATACCAGGTCAGGTCTATCTAGCTCAGCATTGTCTACCAAGGAGTGGTAAGCATGTGCCCTCCAGGTGTTCTGGACTACATTTCCCATAATGAGTTACTATTGGCCATGCTGGCTGGGAGCTGATGGGAGTTGTAATCCAAAATATCTGGAGGGTACCAGGTTGTCTACTGTTGGTGTACACTGACTGGACACAGCTCTCTAGGTTCTCAGGAAGCTGTCTAAACCTGAGGATTAAACCTGGCACCTTCTGCATGTAAACTGCCTCTGATCTACCGCTAGGCTACAGCCATTCTCCAACTTCCATATTTGCCCCATCAAAATGTATTGAACCCAACCCTTTGTCCCAAAGAAGGATCATCAAACTGTTGACTACACTGAAATCCTTCAAGATATATTCCAAACATGTCTGTTATAACTAATCAGTCCTCTCCTTCCCCTTGCTTCTTGCATTAGATTCTGAGTTACCTTATCTTAAATTCCACTCATATTCTACCTAACTCCTTTAGTGGCTGCTAATTTGTAAGATTGGCATCATAATCTTGGCATCCTGTTAGTGTTAGAATCCTCATTAATATTCTGGCTGTTAATATTCAGTAGTAAGTAATTACTGAAAGTTTCTATCATCTAGAAGAGCCATAGCTTCAGCAGGGTCCACAGCATCAAGAGATTGCTACTGAGGAAATAAAAATTTATATTTACTGCCAATAAACTTTAATTGTGCCAGCAAGGGGGAAGAAAGGCAGAAAATTGCAGACTTTAAAATGTATAAAGAGCTTGCAAAGTAGAAGGGCTAGTGAATTATTTATCTTAGACCGATAATATACTGTAAAACCTACATACAAAGATTATTGTTGTGACCATTCACTCTGTTAATACTTTAAAAGGGATGATATGAGACTTAAAAGTAAACTGACAACAGTAATGATGACTTAAACATTTCTATAAGGAAACACCATCTAAATTCACAGGAATATGTCTTGAGAATGCTTGAATCAGTTTTAAATCAGATTGACTCTGGAATTCAACATATGTAAATTGGGAAAAGAGTTTGTGAACCGAGATGGGGAAATGAAGAGGCTGACACAGTTTCTTGGGTTCAAATCAGGCTACATTTATTGATAAAATCTGCAAAGGGGAAAAAAGGACAGGCAACTAAACTGGGGCAGCCCCTAGCTGCACCTGAAATGGGTGAAAGTATTCAAAGCCTGTGTGGTGGTGTCATCTCACCATCCCACAGGGCTATCCCTTTGGGGGGAGGAAGGCCTTCCCCTGTCACCCCTGCCTGGGCCACACAACACTGGTTAGGTGAGGTGAGTTGGCCTCACAGGTAACCCTTATCCCCCTGATAGGCTGCGAAACCCAGAGAGGGAGGCCTCAGGCGTCACGTGTAACACTAACCGTGCTTCTGAACACACACCATCAGTATTCTCATCCCGAATGCCCATCCTAACAGCCACAGGGAGTGACAAGCCTATTGCTTAGTCAAACTCCTCCCACCTGCACTGAATTAGTTCCCACAGGCCCCTTTGCAGATCCCACAGGAATTAGGGATGGCGGAGAATTCCACCACGGACTCCAATTCTTTAGAATCCAGCCCCTCAGAGTCCGTGGTGGAACGGACCACCACCTCCACCACCCCGTGAAGGTTCCCCGGAACGGATCCTACCTGCCACCAGCTGGGTCCGGTCCGTCCACTGCCGGTCTGCGGAAGCAAATGGTGTCTGGCATAGCGGACGCCATTTGTGTCCCTGCTCCTTGCCGTGATAGGCTATGTAAATCTTTACGTAGCCTATCATGGCAAAGAGAAAGGACGCAAATGGTGTCTGCTACACCAGACGCCATTTGCGTCCGCAGACCGGCAGTGGGCGGACGTCTGGCTGCGGGTGGACCCGGCCGGCAGCTCTGCGGACTTGCCATGAAGCGGAGCCGGCTGGGGAGGATTCCGGGGGGAGGGACGGATCGCCTCCCCCCCCCCACGGACCCACCCAGCGGACTGGTGAGTGGGTTTCCTACACCCCTAACAGGACTATATCATTCCCCAAGTTGGACAGGTGTGCCCAGTCGTACCTGTAGAGCCCCCCTCGGGTCTGTAAAATCTCTGGATGGGAGATGATCCCATCTCCCTGCTAGGATAGCCCCAGAGCTGTTAACCTTCTGTCGAGCCCTTTCTATGGCCCGCTGGTTTTCCACATTCCTCCAGAAAAGTCTGGGGAGCAAGCATGACCAGATGATGGTTACCCCTGACCAACAGCACCTAATAACCTGAAAATCCACCAATCCTTGCAAGATGAGGCCCTTGCCTCTCACATGACCCAGGTCATTCCCCCCAAGATGCAGCACTGCAATCTGTGGGGGGATCTGCACCACTCCTTGATGGAATAGAGTGGGTAGGAGGTGCTCCCACCGCATGCTGCATCTGCCAAGCCACTGCACGCAGGCATGTTAGGACAGTCCGAGCTGAGGTCCGCAGCCAGACCAGGAAGCCCTCTGACCAGCCCAGAACACCATGCTGTGTCCACATATGAGCACACGCACAGGTTCACGTCCATTCCATTGATCTAGGGAAAACAAGAAAACAATATGAACTAGAATAACTGGGAAGAAGGGGGTCATCACCGTATCATGGTAGAGGCTTGACGTATGCCCTGAAAGCCTTGGAGGAGTGCCATTTGCCCACTGCCTTCACATGGTTGGTTGAGAAACCCAGGGACGGGGCAGTAGAAGCGGCCCCTATTCGGTAGGGATGTACGAAAGTCACTTACTTTTCGCGGATGTGATTCACGGGGGGGGAGGCATTCCGTCCCTCCCCCCGGAATCCTCGACGGGGGGGAGGCGATCCAGTCCTCCCCCCCGGAATCCTGCCCAGCCGGCTCCACTCTGCAGTGGCTCCGCAGAGCAGCCGGCCAGGGCCGTCCGCAGCCGGAGTTCCGGCCGCAGACTGGCTGCTGCGGACGCAAATGGCGGCCGCCATCGCAGCCGCCATTTGCGTCCAGCCAGGCTGCCATGATAGGTTATGTAAGTATTTACGTAGCCTATCACAGCAGGCAAAAAACCCACAAAAAACAGCATATGCAAATGGCAGCAGCTACGGCAGCCGCCATTTGCGTTCCCTATTTTTCGCCATTTTAGCCTATGTAAATATTTACGTAGGCTATTACGGCGAAAAACAAGGGGAACGCAAATAGCGTAGTGGGCACTATTTGCGTTCCTTTTTTTCCCCACCGTTTTAGCCTACGTAAATATTTACGTAAGCTATTACGGCAAAAAAAAGGGAACACAAA
Source organism: Heloderma suspectum (assembly GCF_057233095.1). NCBI lineage: Eukaryota > Metazoa > Chordata > Lepidosauria > Squamata > Helodermatidae > Heloderma > Heloderma suspectum. The sequence goes on along the minus strand of NC_139458.1, from coordinate 217,518,674 downwards.
TAGCACCCACTACGCTATTTGCATCCCCCCCCTTTTTTTTGCCATAATAGCCTTTTTTTTCACGGGCCCCCTCAAATCCAGAAAAGCAGCTGTTGCTCTGATAGGGCACAGTTCCTCGACCCGTGCTGGAAGAAGGGACACTGTGGCACTCGTACCTTTCTGATCGGTCTTGGACCTCTGAAGCAGAATCTGAACAACATCCAGGTGGACCCGGATGTTGGAATATTGCAGAGCTCTGCCAGATACATCACCTTTCGATGTCACAACCAGTTCGGAAATCTGTAGAGCCCCAAAGAAAGCCGTTAAGGCGGCTGCATGAAACAATGCTGCTTCAAAATGCGAAGCACATATGGATGGCCACCAATGTCCGGAGAAAAGGAGTGTCTGGAATCCGCGGCTGGGGGTGACATCCTGGACCAGCCCTGGATGGCTCATCAGACCCTGAAATTGAGAGTGTTTCAGCCACTGCTGCGCATGGGGGATTGCACGTGAGGCACCCACTTTGCAGCCATGTTTGCAGAGGTGAGGAGGTGTGGCGTGGAGAGCCTTAAGAAGGCTCTCCGCCCCTCCCACCCCTGGTGACACCACCTCAGGCCTCCAATCACAGCTGAGGACGTCATCTCTCCCCACCCGCCTGCAACGGCCCACCACAAGGCCAAGCAAGCTGGATTCATGGTGTGGCACATCTGGCCAAGTAGTTGAAAAAAAGCCATCAGCAATGTGCCAGGGTAATGAGGTAATATGGATAATTGAAAACCACCCAGCACTAAGAGAAGAGTGCAAACAGAATGCTGCCTTCCACTACATTCACTTCACAGCTCAAGGACACACTCCACAAATAAGTTAAGACATATGAATTTCAGCAGATTTAATGCCAATAACATGAACGGGATAGCATAATTCATTCTACATATATTGATTTGTCTAGATGTCAAACTTGCTTGGAGAGTATACCAACAATTATTTATTTCCTTCCTTCCTCTTTACAGCAGCCCAATTCATATTATTTCTGCTTTACAAATCAAAATTGAAAGTTTGGGAATGCAGCCTGTCCGAGCCACCTTCTTTCCTTTTCTCTTTTCTTTACGAAGGGCTGGCACCCAAATGACTCTGGTGCCAGGCCAGGACTTTATTATTTTAGGCCAAAATGGCTGCCCAGTCGGTTTGTGGCTCTGCTGTTAGGCTTGTTATGCAGGAAGGAACACCTGCTTTCGGCAAGACTGTGACATGTAGGAACAAATGGCTTTGGTTTCTGAACCAACTGCGTTGGGGAGCCATACCGTGGTAACAAATCTCCAGGAGCACTGCCGAGCTCTTTTGGAACACGTTAGAAACCATGTTTTTAGTTCTAAACAAATTTTAAAATCTGCCAACATATTAAATGCACCCTGTTAACTATCGTATTGCATTTTATATTTTGGCAGTGGAGAACGTATCTTTATCATATTTTATTTTATTTATATTTAAATGTTTTCTGCCCATAAGGCCCACAAAGCAGCTTACGTGTTGTGATAAAGCAATAATATATAACGTCTGAGAAACACCATTTTAGTCCTTCTGTATTTAGTGTAGAATTCCACTAATTAAGGTGAGGACCAAGATTAAGATGAAGACCAAAGGTGGGGGACTAAAAACTAGAATGTATTTAGATAGTTTACTTGTCAAATATATACCCTCTTAAGAAACACCTGAGACCAAGGCCAGTTCTCACTGAGGTGGTAAACCTGTGTCTGGTGGGCTAAGAATGGATGAGATGTCAATTTCTGTTTCTATCAGGTTCACCTTTTTCCAGTCTTATATTCATCCCATCCCACTTTTATATCAGTTTGTGAACACTTTATAAAACTACAAACATTCATATGCATTTTGATGCGCATTTTCCTAATACACACATTTTTATGCAATTTTGCCTAATATGCACATTTCTGCAAGCATTTCCCCTAAAATAATGCCCTTTGAACATTATTTTCAGTAATATACACTTTTTGTGTGCACTTTCCTCAAATAGAAGCATTTTTGCCCTCATCTTTGACCACAGAATTGCAGAGAATTGCAAAATACAGAGAAATGTGAACACCTAAGGATAAGTGTCTTTTGCTTCTCTTATTGGTTTGGGAAGTGTAAGTTAGATAGGTTTGCATTAAAACTGTGAACCGAACAAATTTCTTCCCTGTCCCTAGTCTGAATTGCAGAGGAAAGGTTCAGCAGGTGAGGGCTTACTCAACTGAATACACCTCCATATTTATATTTTTAAAAATCTAGGGGTGCACGAAGTCACTTACCTGGTCTCGCAGCTTGCTTCGCGGTGGGGGGGAGGCGCTTCGCTGCTCCCCCCGAAGTTCAGGCTGGGGGGCGGAGGCTTCCCTCCTCACCCGGCCGAAATTCAGGCCGGGGGGGAGGCTTCCCGCCTCGCCCAGCCAAAATTCAGGCCGGGGAGAAGCGCCCTGTCTCCCCGGCCGCGAACTTCAAAAGAAAAAAACAAACAAAACGCCCCTGTGATAGGCTATGTAACGATTTACGTAGCCTATCACGGCTAGATCTGCAAAGTCAGCCATGATAGGCTACGTTAATCATCACGTAGCCTATCACGGGTGACTTTGAAAAAAAAAAAACACGTACGCAAATGGCAGTCCCCATAGGGAGCCGCCATTTGTGTTCCTTATTTGGTCCCTGTAGTCTACGTAAAGATTTACGTAGACTACGGCGAAAATAAGGGCAACGCTATTTGGCTGCCGCCCCCGCCCCTGACGAAGACCTGCCGAACCGGTGCCGGGACCCGCCGCCGGGAGGGACATTCGTGAAAGGTAAGTCCCATCCTGGGGGGGGGCGGGGGGCGGTGGGGGCGGAGAAGTTCTCCCCGAACAACCTTCGGAGGACCGAATGCGTTGGCGCTCGGCCCCCCGAAGTTTCGGGGAGAAATTCTCCCCCATCCCTATAAAAATCTGTTGCACTTAAAAAAAACAAACCTAGATCTGAGAAAGCTAGGCTGTAACACCTCTTTCTGACATGCTATCTACGTCCTTGGAATGGGTCTGCATGAAGGTAAGCCCCTGCTTACAGTCTGATGGATGATTGTATGAGTTTTGTTTTCTCCTACATTTGTTTTTTTTTTTTGAAATCTTAAGTTCTTTTGATTCCATATATGAGGAAATTCATGATTTTCAGTAAGTTCTTATACAAATGAACTGAAACAAAATTCTCATCCATCTGCACCAGCCAAAGAGGACTACGTTGTACCTGCCTCCTACAGTGACTGTTAAAGAGGAGGAACCTGTCAGAAAAGACAGGAGGAAATCCTAATTTGGCCCCACAAACATAGTTGACTACCTAGGGATTCAAACCCAGACTTTTAAGAACTAAGCACTCAAAGGCTTGGGCTAGGCCTGGTTGGATGAATCTGTCTGTTTTGGTTTCTCCCACATTCAATTTTTAAAAATCTTTCCAACTCATTGATAAAGAAATTTGTGGATTTTCTAAGTTTTTATCGAAAATCAAACCAAATGAAATTCTCACCCATCCTTAGTCTGAAGTGGTGCATGCAGTCTGGACAAAGAAACACATGGACAAAGTGAGAATTAATCCAGTCACTTAAAATTTGCCCTGAGTATTTTGGAGGCATTGAACAAATGATCCACAAAATGTTTAAACATTTTGCAAGATTTCAGTTCTCACCTATAGTGATTGATCCAGTAAAGTCAAGTTCAGCCAAGAACAATTTGATGGTAGTTTTCTATATATTTTGTGTGAGAATGGAATTATAATAAACAAATGAGTGTTATCAGTCACTGGAGAAATGAAGCAGAGAGAAAGTGGAAGGCCCATAACCTGTGGATTCTGTGTATGAGTGTGGGATGAAATCTAGATATGTGTCATGGATGAATCAACTTCAGACATTATTGGAGGAAACAGATTATCTAGTCTTGTTTCAGGCCAGGGTTTGAGAGTGAAATAGACTTGGTCACCCTGGTAGATGACCAGTTCCAGGGGAGAAACGTGGGGAGTGCAACACTGCTGATCCTCTTGGATTTCTCAGTGGCTTTTGATACCATGGTATCTGTCTCACTTAAGCTGGGTCAGAGTCAGCATTAAGGTAATTGATGGGCAAATCCAAAGGCAGGTCAATAAACAGGCAAAGGTTAAAGTCTCAGTTTGACCAGGCAAGTAGGTGGTTTCCAGAAGAGTGGTCCAAGGCACAGCCAAGGTCAAAACCTGAGAGAGCAGTCAAATAGAAACATAGTCCAAAATAGGGATGTCAGAGAATTTCTCCACGAATCTCCGGGAGGCTGAATGCCAACGCATTCAGCCCCCCCGAAATTGGTGGAGAAACAGTCTGCCCCCCCCCCCCCGGATGGGACTTAACTTGTGCGAATGTCCCTGGCGGCGGCAGCTCCCGGCGGCGGTTCAGCGGCGGCAGCGGCCGGTCTTCCGACCGGCTGCCACCGCTGCCATTTCCAAGTAAAAAAACAACAACAACAAACGTGATAGGCTATGTAAAGATTTACGTAGCCTATCACGGGTAGATTTTCAAAAAACACTGTGATAGGCTACGTAAATGTTTACATAGCCTATCACGGCTGACTTTGGGGAAAAAAAAAAGCGCGTACGCAAATGGCGGCGCCCATGGGCACCGCCATTTGTGTTCCTTATTTTGGTACGGGTAGTCTATGTAAATATTTACGTAGACTACGGTGAAAATAAGGGCAACGCTATTTGCGTTGCCCTTATTTTCGCCATAGTCTGCGTAAATATTTACGTAGACTACCCGTGCCAAAATAAGGAACGCAAAAGGCGGCACCCATTAGCGCCGCCATTTGCGTACGCACTTGTTTTTTTTTCAAAGTCAGCCGTGATAGGCTACGTGAACATTTACGGAGCCTATCACGGCTGACTGCAGGCCAGGGACACAAACGGCGGCGGCTACAGCCGCCGCCATTTGCGTCCCGGCAGGAGAAGAGGTTTCGCGGTCGGAGAGACGGGGCGCTCCCCCCCGGCCAGAATTTCGGCAGGGAGGGACGGGGCGCCTCCCCCCCCCCAGAATTTCGGGGGGAGGGACGGAGCGCCTTCCCCCCACCGCGAAGCAAGCTTCGGGATCAGGTAAGTGACTTTTGTCCATCCCTAGTCCAAAAGGAGAGTCAAGCAGGAGTCCATAGGTCAGAGGTTCAGTCACAAGGCAGGGTCAAGGAGACAAGACTACAAGGCACTGGAAGCTGAAATGTTGTTTCCAACAACTCTCAAGTTCCAAATGAGAGCTGATATAGCCAGAGCCAGGGATGGTGCGAGAGTTGAAGGGGGTGGTGGTGGAATCTGATGGACTCCCCCCTCCCTGCCTGATCAACTGTACCCCACTCACCAGGCTGTGGGGTGCTTGCTTGCCTGCTCGGTGAGCTTCTGGTGCTGGTGCATTCTAGGGCTAGGCAGATGCTTGGCCTCCTCCTCAGATTCTATGGTTGATGTATGGTCCTCAAAGGCCTTGTTCTGGGATTCCTTAGCATCCACCAGTACTGGAGGATCCGGTGTAGCTGCCCTGGAGGTGCTAGGAGTGCCAGTGTAAGGGTGATACACGGAGTTCTTGGACTCCACAGTCTCCACATCATCATCCAACAAATCATCCTAGCCTGGGTCAGGCATGACACCTGGCACCCAGACAGTATCTGATTGGATTGGTTCTGTGAGGTGGAAGTTGGAGCCATGGTATTATGGAGACCATGCCTCCAGCTCCCACCCATCAGCAAGGTTGACTCCAAAGCATTGTAGGATTTTTGTTCAGCCTCATGGCTATGAAGGTATGAGACAGGGTTCCATTCTGTTCCCCCACACTGTTTAACATCTATATGAAGCTTCTGGGTGAGTTTATCCAGTGGTTTGGGGTTGGGTGCCATCAGTATCCTGATAATACTCAGCTCTGTTTCTTCCTGTCATCATAGGCAAGTGGGGCTGTGCAGCCTCTGTACTAATATCTGGATGTTGTATGGGCTGGATGAAGGCCAATAATGTGGATTGGTGTTTCCTACGTCTGGGAACTGGGTAAGCAACCTGCCCTGGATGGGGTTGTGTTCCCCATTAAGGAGCAGCTGCATAGCTTGGAAGGACTTCTGGATTCATCTTTGTCACTAGAAGCTCAGATAGCCTTCATGGCTCAGAGTTAGGGATGTACGAATCCCTTATCTGGCTCCATTCAGGGGCATCGACGGTGGGTGGGAGGCACTCCATCCCTCCCCCTAGAATCCTCCCCGGCCGGCTCCACTCCGCGGCGACTCTGCAGAGCCGGTGGCCAGGGCCAGCCGCAGCTGGATTCTGGCTGCTGCCAGGCTGCTGTGGCCGCAAATGGCAGCCGCTACGCCGGCTGCCATTTGCATCCCTGCCAAGCCATGATAGGCTACATACGTATTTATGTAGCCTATCACGGCAAAAGGCAGGGACGCAAATGGCGTAGCGACCTCCATTTGCGTGGCTGCTTTTTGCTGTGATAGGCTATGTAAATACTTATGTAGCCTATTACGGCAAAGAGCAGGGGCGCAAATGGCATAGCAGCGTCTGTGCTCACTGGAGGCCGTGGCGGAATTCTCCAACATCCCTACTCAGAGTGCTTTTGGCCAGCACTGATCATTCCTGAGCAAGGATAACCTGGCCACAGTAGTTCATGCACTGGTACCTTTTGCTTTTAGATTCTGGCAATACACTCTATGGGGGGCTGCCCTTGAGGATGACATGGAAGCTGCAGTTAGTGCAGAATGCAGTGGCTAGATTGCTATCAAGAAGGGCTTATAGAGCCCGTACAACACTGGTTTTAAAGGAACTGCCAAAGCTGCCAATAAGCTTCCAGCCCATGTTCCAAGTATTAGTTAGTGATGATGTTTAAAGCTAAACAGCTTGAGACCTCGATATTGGAGGAAGCCCCTCTCCTGTATACACCTGCCTGTAAGATCTGCTGAGTGGACTCTCCTCTGCAAATATTGGGAGCTTTACATTATGTAGAGATGCAAGAGAAGGCTTTCTCGGTGCCCCCATAATGGATTGCTCTGCCCTCAGAGGTCTGGCTAGTGCCAGTGCTGCTGGCCACATTTCAGTGACATGTTTTGATCTGACTGTTTGCCCAGGTTTGGGGGTCTTATTGACACTAAGTCAGTTTTGACGTGTTTGTTTGGGTTTTAATGCTGATGTTATACTGGATTGTGATTTTATGTGGAAATTTTTTTAATTATTCTATACTGCCCTGCAATCTGTTAATATAGGTTATAAATACGTTAATAAATAATCATAAATGTTTACCTTGCATAGAAAACTGACAAACCAACCTTGTTCTCTATCTCATGTATTTCTCAAGTCAGGCTTGAAAATCTGTTGCTTTATATCTCTTTAACAATTTTACATCTATTTCCTCTGGGGTATATTGCAATACAGTGTCCTGTTCTACTGAATATCATTGACCCATTTACTAGGGATGTCAGAGAATTCTGCCACGGATCTCGGTGAGGCTGAATGCCAGTGCATTCGGCCCTCTGAAATCCGTGGCGGAATGAAGCCCCCACCCCCCCAACCCACGAAAGGCGCATGAAACGAAGCACTTACCTGCTGCCATCTGCGCTGACTTGCGAATGGTGGCCGCCCTGAGGCCGCCATTCGCTTCTTCATCATAGCCATGATAGGCTACGTAAGTATTTACATAGCCTATCACAACAAGCCAAAAAAACCACACAAACAAACAGCGTACACAAATGGCGGCGGCTACGGTGGCCGCCATTTGTGTTGCCTATTTTTAGCCGTTTTAGCCTACATAAATATTTACGTAGGCTATTACAGCGAAAAAAAGGGGAACGCAGATAGTGTAGTGGGCACCATTTGCATTCCTTTTTTTTGCCATTTTAGCCTACGTAAATATTTATGTAACCTATTACGGCAAAAAAAAGGAACGCGAATAGCGCCCACTACGCTATTTGCATTCCCTTTTTTTCGCCATAATAGCCTACGTAAATATTTACATAGGTTAAAATGGCTAAAAATAGGGAACGCAAATGGCAGCCGCTGTTTTTTTTTTTTTTTTTGGCTTGCCGTGATAGGCTACGTAAATACTTACACAGCCTATCACGGCAGCTTCTCTGGATGCAAATGGCGGCCGCTACGGCGGCCGCCATTTGCATCTGCAGCAGCCCATCTGCTGCCGGAACTCCGGCTGCGGACGGCCCTGGCCGGCAGCTCCGCAGAGCCGCCGCAGAGCAGAGCCGGCCCTGGGAGGATTCCGGGGGGAGGGACAGAGCGCCTCACCCCCACCACGAATCCAAGCTGCGAAAAGGTAAGTGACTTTCATACATCCCTACCATTTACACACTGTTTCATCTTCACAGGTCTTGCATCTTTCTTTTGTTCCACATGAACATGTCTCTTCTTTTTCCCCGGAACACCTGGAAAGTTTGAATCAAAATTTAAAAGCATCCAAGAACAAAAGGAATAGCCAGTACACACCTGAATTAGGTGGTAGGTGCATCTATCTCTGCAGATTAGTTTTAAAGGAATCCTTCCAGGCAAATGATCCCATTAATTATAGCCTGTATTAAGTGATCACAAAATATTCACGTATTATACAAATATAGTTTGTATACAATATTATGAGTTCATATTCAGGCCATTGCTGATGAAAAAGGCAGAAAAGCCAACTGATTATAATACAGCAGAAACACACACACAACAAAAAAAAAGAGAGTTACACCTGGACTGTAAGGTAAGCTTGAATAAAGGGTATAAGGTAATTAGAAAAGGGATAAAGACGTGAAAGATCAGACCCTTGAATTCCAGGGCAAAATTATGATTTAACAGCAGCACTGTGGTTTTGCTCCTGTAATTCTTTGGCTCAAAATAAGAACTTCAATGGCTCGTAATGCCTCAAAGATGAGCATCCAGGGACTTGCGCTGGAAGTGGTTGAGCCTGAGTGAACTTTCAGATAAAATGCTCGCATGGGCTCAAATGTTTTCAGAGTCTTTTGATCGGAATTATTTCAAAATGCTTTCAGCCACCCCCAGGCCCTGGTGGCCTCAGAGGAGTTCTCTCTTGGTGGAAGTCATACAAATAATATTAGTTTCCTCACAGGGATTCTGGGACTAATAGTCTCAATCCCTGCCCTCCCTGGAAGAAAAATTCATTTGGCTGGGATGTAGGAAATGCCTGTCATGTGCCTCCTTCCCATGTCCCTAGGTATGTAACTGGGCCTTGGGAAAGAGGGAGGCTCTTGAAGGCCAAGGAAGCCAGTGCTATGCTCATCATGATCCTGCTCACTAACATCTGAGCAGGGAACTCTGTGAGTTTGCACCCCTATGCGAATGCTTGTGAGATCCCGAAGTGTGTCCCTCTGATGTATTCTCCAGATTGGAATCAATCTGAGCTGGAGGAGAACTAACTCCTCCATACCATTCACCTGCTTGCTTCCAAACTCCCTCCTCCCCGCCTGCCTGCTTCCCTTACTGCAGTTGTGGCTATGGGACTGGCCGCAGAAGGGTTCTTCCTTTCTCTCCCCACTTCCTGGCACTTAGTGGAGCTGGAGCTGCTATAGTGCCAAGTCAGGCACCTGAATTGCTCTGAAATGTGTGTGGGGGGGTGCGCCCGCGTGTGTGTGTTAGAATTGTCTTCTGTATCTTATCACAAGCTAATCCAAGCAGATTTCAGCGGTTCATCCATCACTGAGCTGAATTGAGGGTGCACTTATGTAAGGATCTGGGACCCCTAGGAACATTGTGGTGGGCACAGACATCTCTTTCCTCACTTCTCATTACCCCTCTGTCATCGGAAAGGGAAGGTAACCAGCTTTGTTTTGATTTCCCAACCTGGGAAATTGATGCAGAGGTGGAAAACATATAAAAAGTATGTGTGCGTATACATAAGAGAAATCTAGATCATTCCTGTTTGCCATATTTTAAAAAAAATTACTTTTTTTTGTTATGCTTCAGTGGCAGCTGATTATAAAGCAATCAACAAATCCATTGTTTCCATGGTATATCATGGGCTTGTACCACTGTACATGTTTTCCAGGGAGTATAGTGGAAAGCATGGGAGAATGAAGCGAAGTAGTCTGCTTTGTAGCTAGGCTTGAAGATGGAATTTCCTTGATGGTTACTGTTTAAAGCAATAACTTGTATCTCAGTCATGCAAATTACCCATCCACTTCAGTGAAAGATTTGAGGCATAGCCTTATTTGACTTGTTCTTGCACCCCTTGTGAACTACTCCAGTATAGGAGTTTCTACCCAGCTCATTTATTACAGCCTCTATTTTTTCTTTTAATATTTGGGCAAAGAGGACATTAGCCTAGGGATCAGATGGTTTACAGAGTGGAAAAATATTGCTTTATAATAAAAGGGGGATATTGAATACAGCTCAGATTTAATACCCAGCCTAACAGAACACCCTGATGAATGTAATTGCATTTTAAGCATTCTGATTAAATTTTTTTGATCCATATTGCATTTGTTTTGCTTGTGAATCTTTTATGGGCAAAAATGTGTCTGGAGATTAAAGGATTAACGAGTTCTTAAGAAGCCCAGGCAGCTGTTAAGGCATCTCAATATTCTTGCTTAAATTTGGTGGGAAAGCTGTGCTAATCTTTTCTGCTATATAGAATGATACAGCTGAAACAAAAATAGTTGGGTAGGAAGAAAGCAGCCCTGAGGATAATAATTGCTACAGGTGGCCAAGACCAAGAGAGCTCACTTTAGAAGTAACAAATTGAGCTTGGTCATAATAGAAGAAGAGTTCATTTGTTGTGATTAATCACAAGTGTGAATTGGCATTATAAAGTATATACTGATCTAATTCTTGCTTTCTAAGATTAATGGACAAGTCAGTAAAACCTGGAAATATGACAGACTGGATCTACATATGTTTAAGTGACCTTAAGGATCATTTGCAATCTCTGGCTTTGTTACACGGATATTAAAAGTGAGAGGATTGTGAATTAATACGCTGACCTTTACAGAAAACAATCAGAATTTGTTATAATCACACCAGTGTCACTGTTGTAGAATGGATTTATTTGCAAGGCTGGATAATGTAGTGTTGGGTATGTAATATTACAGGTGATGGAACTGTTAATCAGGTAGGAGATAGATTACAATTGTTATTTTATCTACACATCCCTGAATGCAACTGTGGCACTTACTGCAGATACCAGAAGATACTGTAGTTATCTTCAGATGCTCTTTGCAGTATATGTTTGTAGCAATAGATGAAAGTGTCCAACCCCACCATACACACACGTATTTGCACATCTGCTATGTGCTTATGTGGGCATGCTTGTAAATGTATAGGCTCTTTTTTCTTATGAAGGGCTGTTGACTCACAGAAAATGTCAATTAGGTGTTGAAGCTGATGGTGGACGGAGCCAGAGCTGGTGGTGGTTGGAGCCAGAGCTAAGAGTGGGTGGGGTATGGCACACTGTAGAATTATGGAGCTCTCATTCTCTCTTTGCCCCCCACCCAACCACATGAAATTAGACCAAGAGATGCATGTGGCCCATGGCCCACATTTTCCCCACCCCAGAAGTATGCAGGCCTTAGTCTGTTTTGGGAACTTTGGGCCAGGTCATCTATATATGAATTATCTCTTTCATTTTCTTGTCAAGATACACATTACAAATTCTAAGCATACTGTGAGTTGGAACCTGAGTTGCCCTTTTGCAAGCGAAAGGGAAGGTGGTGATTTATTCCAGTTCCTCCTTGTCCGACAGCCCTCTGAACCACCTCTCACGCTGTTGTGGGCGGTCCCCACTGAGAAATTTTTTAGAGGGCACAGGGGGCTGTATGGGAGAGGAAAAATGTGCAAACTTTGCCTCATGCTCCCACCAGTGGGAGCATCCCATGAGTAGAGCTTCACACGATACTTGGATCCAACCCACAGATGATATTCTAGAACTATTACATGCTTCGTAAACAACAATGAATCTTGTAAGACCTGTAACAATTTTATTATGGCATATACTTTTATGGACTGAAGTCCACTTAATCAGATGCATGATGTTCTGCTCAGTTGGCAGGTGTAGAGGAGGGGAAATTATGAATAATGGGATCAAATGTTAATAATATGCATAACCTTGACTCCAGGGACATGCAGTCACAGTGGTTAATACATTTGAATTGTATTACTATGATTTATTTTGATTTATGTCCATCCTACCCTGAATGTTTAGGCCATATAACACACATTGTATTCAGATAATTATTTTAAAGATTAGAATAGCCACTGTAAAGAAAACTGGACTTAGCCCTGGGAGAGTTCTTGCTCAGCTGGACTCATTGGGAAGGGATAGGTAAGACAGATGCTTCTTCTTTGCTACAGTTCCTTTTCTGCAAAATGAGATGATATCATGATAATAAGAATTTACTTAAAGGTCATTTAGAATGTGGAGAGTCAGGAGGAAATAGCACATGCCCTTAGTTTTAGGTACTGGGCTAGCATTGTATTTTCATAATTAAACAATAAAAAGGAGACATGTTTCAAAAGCTTCTATTACAATATATACAGATGGTGAATAAATGTTGTAATGCTGAGCAAAGTTGGGCATGCTTGTTTTAATAGATATTCCCAAGTGCTGTATAAGAACATACCAGGTTTTCCAGCCCCATGGACATTATCAAGGTGAGATCCCAACAACTAGCATATTCAACACAAACACCTTAATGATGGTCATTTTGGTATTTTTGTACCAATGATGATTTATTGATTCCATGGCCATTGAAATCTTCATTCTAATGTCTCCGCCCCTAGTTTACTTAGACATCTTCAATGAATCACACAAGATTGCACCCAAAATTAAGTAATAATGGCACTTCCTTCTGGATTGGCACATTCATCATTTCCAAAGAGCTAAAAAAAAGTACAACAACTCATAGGTAACACAACATTTAAGCTTACATAGCATAATTTCTATTCTAGTTAAATCTATATAACTCATTAAAAAGTGAGAACAGAGCTAACATATGCTGAACAACAAAAGCAGGAGAATGCTTCAGGAAACATCTTTTAATTCCTTTTACTTCCATCCAATGCCTTTGATTAGTGCCACATACAACTCTCTCCCCCCCCCCACACACACACATATTTTCTTCCAAGTTTAAATTAGGTAAAAGATGCTTAGCCTTTTTACTTTTATGAGATCCCACCTTCCAAACTTTTCAGACAGTAGATGGTTTGCACTTTAAATTTCTTAAAGAGTTTGTGACTCAAGGAGTAGTTAAAATAAGTGAAGTGCAAAGGCCCAAATCTAAGCATTAATATTTTAGGAATAAGGTGGACTAACATGGGAAAAATAAACATTGCCCTGTCCGTAGAACAAGACAATTTAGGAACATTATTCTGCACTAAGGATCACCTTCCTGAATTACGATAGTAATCCCTTTCCATGAAATTTTAGGCATGTTTGAACTTGGACAATCTGAACTTGATATTTGAGTTCATCTCCACTATGGGTTAAAATAGATTCCCCAAATGAACATCCTTTAGCACTACCCTTTTACTGAGCCACAGGCAGTGTCTAAGCTGTCCATGTGTTCTCTTTTATAGGGGACAGGAAGGGCTATTAAAGGACTGTCCCCTGTTTGAAAGGCATCCTGTATTTGAAGGGTTGTCCTGTCAAATTCCACTTTAAAGATGTTGCCCATCAACAGTTAGCACCTGAACAGCAGACTGAACTGACAGGCACACCGGTCACCAGGGGCGTTGCTAGGTTCTTAAAAGATCCAGGGCACAGGCCCATAACACAAATTTGCATATAATATATATAATCTCTGAGTCTAGGCAAACGTCTAATATATGTGTGTGTGTGTGTGAATGTGTGTGGTGTGCACATGGTGTGCTTACGTATGTGCATAGATTACATACATACATACATAAGAAGTGTGCACTGATTCCCCATCCCACTTCAACTCAGAACCCAATTCAGCATTTTGGAAAACATCCTGTTTCTGCTTGGGCCAGTTTGTAGTCAGTCCACTTCAGCTCAGCACCAAACCTGAGTCAAGGTTTAGAAAAATGAGTCTTTATGGTTCCTGTTGACTACCATGGGAAATTAGAAAAAAAACCTGTGACTTTTTTCTCTTGGTCAGAACTGGATGGTAATTTCAGGCATAGTAGCATCCTAGAAGGGGATTCCACCTGCCCAATGTCAGAAAAATAGGTTCAGGTTTATATGTTGAGTAATAACATTTTAATTCCTTGGAAGAACTGGATAAAAAATTCAGGATTCATTGCCGCATCAGAGGAGATCATGTCTGCCAAATTTCAGAATGCTAGCCACAAGGGTTTTTGTGCAAGGGTGGCCTTGACATTTTGAGGTCTCCAGAAGAGGACATACTTATCTCCCTATTTTCCTTGTGGACCATTGTTCTGAACATTACAGACAGCCTAGAGTTGTCCCTAAGTAAGAAACCAGCAAAGTTTCAGAAGGATAGGTGCAGCAGTTCATGTGGAAGGGGAGTTCTCCGATTTGGGAGAGGGAGTGATTTGCTTTCCCTTCCATTCACCCCATTCCCCAGTAGTTTTGGGGTAAATTTGTATGAAAATGCACAGGTCATTAGAGGTGTCCCCCAGACAAGAAACCTGCAAAGTTTCTGCAGGATATTTAGGGTTGGCAGAGAATTTCTCCCCGAAACTTCGGGGGACCGAGCGCCAACGTGTTCGGCCCCCCGAACAAGTTTTGGGGAGAAATTCTCTGCCCTCCCCGCCCCCCACACCCCCCCGGGACGGGACTTACCTTTCCCAAATGTCCCTTCCGGCGGCGGGTACCGGCGGCGGTTCGTCGGGTTTTCGTCAGGGGCGGGGGCGGCAGCCGATCTTTCGACCGGCTGCCGCCGCCGCCATTCCAATAAAACTAAAAAAAAAACGCCCCCGTGATAGGCTACGTGACGATTAACGTAGCCTATCACGGCTAGATTTGCAAAGTCAGCTGTGATAGGCTACGTAAATCGTCACGTAGCCTATCACGGGTGACTTTAAAAAAAAAAAAGCGCGTACGGATAATGGCGGCCCCCATAGGGAGCCGCCATTCGCGTTCCTTATTTGGTCGCTGTAGTCTACGTAAAGATTTACGTAGACTACGGCGAAAATAAGAGCAATGCTATTTGCGTTGCCCTTATTTTCGCCATAGTCTACGTAAAGATTTACATAGACTACAGCGACCAAATAAGGAACGCGAATGGCGGCTCCCTATGGGGGCCGCCATTTGCGTACGCGCTTTTTTTTTTTAAGTCACCCGTGATAGGCTACGTGACGATTTACGTAGCCTATCATGGCTGACTTTGCAGATCTAGCCGTGATAGGCTACGTTAATTGTCACGTAGCCTATCACGGGGGCGTTTTTTTTTAAAACTTTTAATTTTGCGGCCGGGCGAGGCGAGGAGCCTCCCCCCCGGCCTGAATTTCGGCCGGGCGAGGCGGGAAGCCTCCCCCCCTGGCCTGAACTTCGGGGGGAGAGCAGCGAAGCGCCTCCCCCCCACCGCGAAAAGCTGCGAGACCAGGTAAGTGGGTTTCGTGCACCACCAAGGATATTAGGGATGGACGAAAGGGACTTACCTTGTCCCGCAGCTTGCTTCGCGGTGGGAGGGAGGCGCTTCGCTTCTCCCCCTGAAGTTCAGGCGAGGGGGGGGAGGCGCCCCGCCTCGCCCGGCTGAAATTCAGGCTGGGGGGGGAGGCGCCCCGTCTACCCGGCCGCGAAAAAAAAGTTAAAACACACACACACCCGTGATAGGCTACGTAACGATTTACGTAGCCTATCACGGCTAGATTTCCAAAGTCAGCTGTGATAGGCTACGTAAATCGTCACGTAGCCTATTACGGGTAACTTTGAAAAAAAAAAAGCGCGTACGCAAATGGCGGCTCCCATGGGGACCGCCATTTGCGTTCCTTATTTTGGCACGTCTAGTCTACGTAAAGATTTACATAGACTACGTAAATCTTTACATAGACTAGACGTGCCAAAATAAGGAACGCAAATGGTGGCGCCCATGGGCGCCGTCATTTGCGTACGCGCTTTTTTTTTTCAAAGTCACCCGTGGTAGGCTACAAGACAATTTACGTAGCCTATCACGGCTGACTTTGGAAATCTAGCCGTGATAGGCTACGTAAATCGTTTCTTAGCCTATCACGGGTGTGTGTGTGTGTGTGTGTTTTTACTTTACTTTTTTTTTTTGCAATGGCAGCGGCGGCAGCCAGTCAGGAGACCGGCCGCTGCCCCCGCCCCCGCCGAACCGCCGCCGGGACCCGCCGCCAAGAGGGACATTCGCCGAAGGTAAGTCCCATCCCGGGGGGGGCGGGGGGCCAGCGGAGAATTTCCCCAACACTTTCAGGGGGCCGAATGCATCGGCGCTCAGCCTCCCGAAGATTCGTGGAGAAATTCTCCGCCAACCCTAAAGGATATACATGCATGCAAATTTAGAGTGACTAGAATTTATTTACATTTCACCAATGTTAGCAGCAGGGGAACATGGATGGGAAGGTGCTACTGCACTCATGTCCTGCTTGTGGGTTTCTTGTGGGCATCTGGTTGGCCACTGTGTGAACAGAATGCTGGACTAGATGGACCTTGGTCTGATGCAGCACGGTTCTTCTTATGTTCTTAAATATAGAGTGCCTCTGAGCATGTGCAGAATGTTTTTATTTCACTACTGAGCACTTACATTCTCCCCCTACCCGTTCTATTCCCCTCCATGCAACCATCCCTCCTCATCCTACCATCCTCCAGCAACTCTTCATCAAAACAGATGTCTTGTTTTGTGCAACTCTCCTCTACGTTCTCCTTGTTATGCACAAACTCTCATTGCGTCTTCCTCCCCATAACTTCATTTGTGCCAAGACCTCACCAGGATTCAGCCAATGAGTCTGTTTTCAAAACTAGGGCTAAGTTATGGAGAAACTCTGAGCATGTACTAAGTGCCTTTCCCTCACCACTGAAGCTAGAGTTCATGCAAAAAAAACCCAAACCCACAAATGACAAAACATGCATAAGACTGAGCTGAAAGGGTAGTCAATTCATTAGATGGAATAGGGTAGGCTGTATTAAGCTTGCAGTACCATGCTCACAACTCAGGACTTATTTCTGAGCAAACCTGCAGAACATCAAGGTGCAAACCTCCCTGCAAAAGTAACTTGTGCTGGAATCCTATGCACACTTGCCTGAGGGGAAGCCTCATTAAACGTAACGGCACTTCTGAGTAGGCATACATAGGATTGCATAAATTAGCAATATTAATCTCCCCTCCACTTACAAAACAAACCAAAAACTCCTATTTTTTATTAAAGCTTTCTGTTCATAGGAACATAGGAAGCTGCCTTATACTGAGTCAGACCCTGGGTCCATCTAGCCCAGCATGGTCATCACTGACTGGCAGCAGTGGCTCTCCAGGATTTCAGGCCAGATTCTTTCCTAGCCCCACCTGGAGATGCCGGGGATTGAACCCAAAACCTTCTGCATGCCCAGCATGCGCTCTGCCACTGAGCTGCAGCCCTTCCTATTGCTGGATAATGGCAACTGACAAACAAAACAGCGCCAGATTTTTTGTCTGCAACCATGTGAACTCACTCTTCTCAAAGTCTTGAGTGAGGAGAAGGAGAAAACCAACCCTCTTGTCTGTTTGTATAAAGTCAAGTACAGTTCAGAACTTCTGTTACCCACTGAAGAGAATTCTCTTTAAGAATTCCCCAAGATATGCTCTGGGTGGAATAAAGAAGAGAAAGAAAGAACAGGATAGGGGAGGGAAGAAGAAAAGAAGAATGGCGACTAGAAATGTGCATGAGGGTGGTGGGCAGAGAGAATTCCTGAAGCCAAGTGGCTCCTTTCAGATAGGTAGTACTTCAGAGGAATTTAGGAGGCTGTGGAGGGTTTGCAAGGCTTGCACATACTTAAATGAACTTTATGAGGTGAGGTGGCTGAGGGCTTTTTCTAGCTTTTTTAAAACTGTTGAACCTATTTAAAAGCCCCAGCAGTTTCTCAGTCATTTATTTATTCATTCATTCATTCATTTCATTTCTATACCGCCCAATAACCAAAGCTCTCTGGGCGGTTCACAAAAATTAAAACCAAACAGCACACAATAAAACAATTTAAAATATACAGAACATTAAAACCACAATATAACAATACAACCACAATAAAACCTAGCAGCAGTGCAGGAGTTTAAAATACCAATTTAAAACAGCAAAGCTAAAAGTTGAGAAAGCTAAAATGCTAAAATGCCTGGGAAAATAAAAAGGTCTTCACCTGGTGCCGAAAGGAATACAATGTAGGTGCCAGGCGAACCTCACCAGGGAGCTCATTCCAGAGCCGGGGTGCCACAGCAGAAAAAGCCCTCCTCCTAGTAGCCACCCGCCTCACTTCCTTTGGCAGAGGCTCACGGAGAAGGGCCGCTGATGATGATCTTAAGGTCCAGGCAGGCACATATGGGAGGAGGCGATCCTTCAGGTAACCTGGCCCCAAGCCATTAAGGGCTTTAAATGTTAATACCAGCACTTTGAATCGGGCCCGGAAATGGACTGGCAGCCAGTGCAGCTGAAAAAGTACTGGCGTAATATGAGCTCGCAGGCCAGCCCCTGTTAACAATCTTGCTGCCCTATTTTGGGCCAGCTGAAGTTTCCGGACCGTTTTCAAAGGCAGCCCCACGTATAACGCATTGCAGTAATCCAGACGAGAAGTTATCAGAGCATGGATAACTGTAGCTAGGCTATCTCTGTCCAGATAAGGGCGTAGTTGGCATACCAGCCTAAGCTGATAAAAAGTGCTCTGTGCCACTGAGTTCACCTGTGCCTCAAGTGACAGTTCTGGATCCAAGAGCACCCCCAAACTACAAACGTGATCCTTTAGGGGGAGTGCAACCCCCTCCAGAACAGGTTGAATATCACCAAGCTGGGCAGACGAACCACCCACTAACAGTACCTCCGTCTTGTCTGGATTGAGTTTCAGTTTATTGGCCTTCATCCAGTCCATTACCGTGCCCAGGCACTGATTCAGAACAGCCACTGCCTCACCTGGGTTTGATGAGAAAGAGAGGTAGAGCTGGGTGTCATCTGCATATTGATGGCACCTCAGCCCCCACCTCCGGATAACCTCTCCCAGCGGTTTCATGTAGATGTTAACGGCATGGGGGATAAAATAGAGCCCTGTGGAACCCCATGGCACAATTGCCATGGCACAGAGCAGTAATCCCCCAGCACCACCTTCTGGAATCGGCCATCCAGGTAAGAGCGGAACCACTGTAGTACAGTGCCTCCAACTCCCCCCAACCCAGTCAACCTATCCAGAAGGATACCATGGTCGGTGGTATCAAAAGCCGCTGAGAGGTCCAGGAGAATCAACAGGGTCGCACTTCCCCTGTCCCTCTCCCAGCAGAGGTCATCCCACAGGGCGACCAAGGCAGTTTCCATTCCAAAACCAGGCCTGAAGCCCGATTGAAATGGATCTAGATAATCCGTTTCATTCAACAGTGCCTGGAGCTATCCTACAACCACCCGCTCAAGCACCTTGCCTAGGAAGGGGATGTTAGCCACTGGCCTATAATTATTAACATCCTCTGGGTCCAGTTTAGGCTTTTTCAGGAGTGGTCTAATTACTGCCTCTTTGAAAGCGGCAGGCACCACTCTCTCTCTCTAGGAGGAATTTACAACCTCCTGGACCCAGCCAGACATCCCCTCCTTGTTTGATTTAATAAGCCATGAAGGGCAAGGGTCAAGCACACAAGTGGTCGATCGAACTTGGCCAAGCACCCTGTCCACATCCTCAGGCCTCAGTAACTGAAACTCATCCAATAAAACTGGACCAGACGGTGCTCTGAAGCTTCTACCAATGGAACTGCATTAATCGTGGTGTCCAATTCATGATGAATCTTAGCGACGTTATCTTCAAAGTGCCATGCAAACTTGTCACAGCATGCCACCGAGGGTTCCACCGTCTCTCTCCCTGGCCCAGAATGTAACAGGCCATGAACCACTCAGAAAATCTCCGCTGGACAACACTGAGAAGATGCAATGCTGATGGAAAAGAACTGTCTCTTTTCCACCCTCACCGCCACAGAGTAGGCTTGATAGTGGGCTCTTACCTGTGTTCGGTCAGACTCAGCACGGGTTTTCCTCCACCTGCGTTCTAGCCATCTCCCCTGACACTACATACTCCTAACCCTCCCTTTGGGATTATTTGAGTCCTGCAGCTATTTAGGAGAAATTAAAGTGGACGGGGAGAAAAAAGTTTGTGGAGGCTGATTGGATCCTTTGCTGTACTGAAGCTACTAAACTTCTGCAGAATCCAAAGGTTCCAGTTTGGGGCAGTAAAATCAGATGCGGTATGAAATACCAGTATTTCACATGGAGCTCTTTCTTCCCTTCCTTCTCCCTCTTCAAAATTTCATTGCAAGCAAGCTCCCAACAGTGGGCCTGTAAGAGCAGAAAAGTAGGGGGAGAGAGGTTTTTGCACCTCAAAAAAACCCTACACCAGAGATTAGGGATAGTGACCACCTAATGGTCACCTTAAACACCTTCTGATTAGGATCTCTAATCCTCTGGGTGGCTTGGCAGTTTTCACTTTTTGTTTTAGACTTTGAGAAAGGGAAACTTCACGCATGGTTAGTGCAAAAGCCACTTGACCTAACTGTTGGAAATTTTGTAGATTCAGTCAGCTCCATAGGGCCTGCCAGGTCTCCAAATTCCATGAATTTATGTGGAAGCACAAAAAAAATTATAGCTCTTTAATTTGACAGATTTTCTTGGAAAAAGCAAATTTTACCTGTGGCTAGCACAAAAGCCACTAGACCTAACTGTCTGAACTTCAGCAGTCTCAGTCATCTCTATAAGGGCTGCCAGGTCCCCAAATTCCATGCACATATGTGGAAGCACAAAAAAATATATAGCTCTTTACTTTGACAGATTTTCTTGAAAATAGCAAAAGTTACCTGTGATTAGCACAAAAACCACTGGACCTAACTGCCTGAAATTTGGCATATTCACACAGCTGCATGGGGGCTACCAAGCTTCCAAATTTCATTTATTTATCATACAAACTCAAAAAGTTATGGCTGTTTTTGTTTTCCAATGCAAGTCAATGGGAAAATGTAAAAAAAGAAAATGCAGTTAGGACTGCTGAAAAGATCTGGGGCACAGCTCAAAGGATCTGGGGCCTGTGCCCAGGTGGGCCTCTTCATAACGATGCCCCTGCCGGTCACTATCTTCTACTAGGAAGAAGATGCCCCTGCCGGTCACTATCTTCTACTAGGGAACGCTATTTGCGTTGCCCTTATTTTCGCCGTAGTTTATGTAAATCTTTACGTAGACTACAGCGACCAAATAAGGAACACGAATGGCGGCTCCCTATGGGGGCCGCCATTAGCGTACGCGCTTTTTTTTTTTTTTAAAGTCACCCGTGATAGGCTACGTGACGATTAACGTAGCCTAGGCTACGTTAATTGTTACGTAGCTTATCACAGGGGCGTGTTTTTTTTAAAAAAAAAACTTTGGAGTTCGCGGCCGGGCGAGGCGGGAAGCCTCCCCCCGGCCTGAATTTCGGCCGGGGCGAGGCAGGAAGCCTCTCCCCCCGGCCTGAACTTCGCGGGGGGAGCAGCGAAGTGCCTCCCCCCCACCGCGAACAAGCTTCGACGACAGGTAAGTGACTTTCGTCCACCCCTATCTTCTACACTATGGCGAGAAATACTGCATTCCTCTTTAAATTATACTAATTAGTTCTACATTTGCATCTGTGCATATAATGTAACATATTCAAATTTTATGCAAATCACCATCCTCTTTTATCCTCTTTTCTGGGTGATGCATTTCTTCTTTGGGGGTGATTCGTAAACGGCCACCCCAGCCATGGCCAGGGCTACCTGCAAAGGCCTCAGCATTACTGAGGGCCCTTTGACCATTATTGTGGGCTATGTTACCTTTATTAAAGCCTGGAATCTACTTCCACGTCATCTGGATGGCAGGAAGGGGAAGGGAAGAACGTTTACATTGGGAGATGGAGACTGCTGGCCTGTGGCCAAATCTGAACCTCAGAGGGCACCCAGTGGCCCTCTGGAGAGCACTGGCAGGAGAAGGAAGGATATTGCTCCTAATCTCTGCACAATTGTCTTAATCTATGGCATGTTTCCATCAGTTTCATCTTCCAGCCACGTTTATGCTGACTGGATGAGTAGACTGGAAAAGGGAAATTGGGGAAATATGTTTGTAGTTATGGGCAACCATACAAACAGTGGCGTAGTAGTCAGCTTTGAAGTGCAGGTGCTTATCATGACAGTCCCCATAAGCACCCCCCCCCCGAAGAGAGTCCCCAAAAATAACGGGAAGAAGAAGATGGGAGAAGGACCAAGAGAGACAAAAACAAGCAACGGGATCAGCAGGGCTCTGCTCCGGTTGGGCTCCCCACTCCTGGCAGCTGATGTCAGGGCTAAGGGACGTCAGTCTGGGTCCAGCACAGGTGCACCTGGTTCTGTTGTTCCGTCTTTGCTCTTAGAGCCCGTGGCTCCAGTTGTACCTGTGTTGTGTTTTATAAGTGGAAATGATTATAAATTAATTAATTGATTGAACCAGGCAGCTGTGTTGAGCCATATCAAGCAACCAATTCTAGCAGGTTTTCATCTCCACCAGGAATAGGGATTTTGAAAAATGTGTGGGACTTCGTTGCCCATTCAAGCCCATGCCTGTTAAAAGGGAACAATATTGTTGCTAGGTGAATTCATTCCCCCCGCCCCCAGCTACTGTGAGATTGGATCTAAGCTCAGAGGGAACAGGAAAGTCTGAATGGGAGGTTGGCAGATGACATCAGCATCCCTCCTAATAGAAAATGCTGGTGCTGTGTCCCTGCGAGTCACTGTACCACTGTACATAAAGCATAACCTATCATTTCTCCATGTACAGGAAATATGAAGAAAAGCTTGTATGTTTGCCTTGTTTCCCGATCTCTTCCCACTCCATCTTAATCCTTACTAGGACAGACAGCATGAGTGGAGCTGGAGAAGTTAGTTGCCCACCCCTGGTTTATGTTCATTTTCCCCAGGGCCAGACAGAACTGGTATTTTATGATGAGCCTCCTACACTGAGATCTGTGTTTATATGTAATAGATTCTCACATGTTACTATATAATTTTCAGTTGTAATGACGCATTTTCATCTGTTGCCATTCCTTTGTTGTGGAAACTTCTGAAGCCAACCTGAAATGCCCATAGAATGAGCATAATAAGCATCACTTTTCAAAAAATCTCATGTAGGAGAGTGCATTTTGCCCTCTCTTCGTCGTGCAGGCTTCATCTGAGGGAAAACTGGTTATCCTTTCCTTGCATCATAGATTTTAGGCAAATATGCAGCTCCATTGCCCAGCTGATGTTAGGGGCCATGTGTTTTCCATTGCAGCCCTTCCAGAGCGTTGCCACTGGTCTCTTCTACTTCCAGCTGCTTAGAAGGCGCATTCTGGGATCCTCAAGCGGGCATCATTGTTAATTGACGCTAGTTTGCTTCTACTGCATGCTGAATTGCTGTGAGTTTGAAAGAATCTGAAATATGAGTGAGCACATGGGTTGAACCTTGGACAAATTGGACAAGGCCCTACATCTTTTGACTTGGAAAGGATGATACAGATAGGTATTCAGTTGTTTGTCACATTTAGAAGAAAGCAACCCTGTGGAAGTGCTGCCAAATCAGCCTCTACCAAACCAAGGAAATGCAGGCAGAAAGCAAAGCAGCAAATGCTGTTTGCATTCATAATTGCTCACTATGGTTATCGTTGGCAGTTATTCATAGGAAGTTATGCTTTTTGTGGTTAGGGATGAATGAATCTATTAGTTTCGGGTTCTCTCCATTTCTCATTTTTCCAGTCTTAAGTTCAGTTCATCCCAAGCTCTGATAATTTTTGTTTTAATTTTGCATGAAAATGTGTATGCATTTTAGTGCACATTTCCTCTAACACATGCATTTTTGTATGCAATTTTGCCTAATATACACATTTTTTGCAAGCACTTTCTCCTAACATATGCATTTTTGTATGCATCTTTTTTATTGGAGAATTCCATTGCAATATTCAGGGAAGTGAGAATGTCAAAGGATGACTGAATTTTGGTTCGCACGTGCTCAATTAGGGACATTCACATGAAAATGAGATCTGAATGTTTTTTTCCTAGGGGTATCAGAGGAATCTATCTGGGGGGTGGAATTCGCTGAGCTTTCAGCAGCTTGGCCCCCCCAGACTTTGTCCGACTCCCCATGAGCTGGCCCGACTCAATCACCTTGAGTTGGGCCAGCTCACAGATTTTCCTGGTGGCTTTTCCCCTGTAAATTGCAATTTGCTGCAAACTGTGGCTGCAATTTGTGTAATTTGTGCAAATACAGCCACAATTTGTTCAAATGACATGAATTGAAGCTCCAATTTGCATGAATTGTGATTCCCCCCCCCAAAAAAAAAAAACCCTGAGAAAAGTTCCCAGGTTTCAGGAAAAAGCCAACCGTTTGGCTCACAAATGCAAGCTGAGCCAGGGTGCCGGGGAAATCTGATGAGCCCCAAAATGGCGGGATTTCCCTGCAATGGACATCCCCATTTTTCCCCCACATCCCCAATTGTGCTGCAGTTAGGAAAACTAACAGCAAATATCGTCAGGCTTGACACTTCCCAGCAAGATATTGAGTTACCAGGGCATATCTTAATCTGAGTTTTGACACTGGTAGTCTTCTTTCAGTCACTGCTTTCTCCTTTTTCTTCTTCTTGTCAGGTAGCTTTTTTTCTCAGTGATGAGAACTACTGCACCAACGTGACAGTCTTTGTGGGAAGAACAAAACAAAAATAATCTTTCAAAACATGTTTTTGACCACCTCTGTTCTCTGTCTAATAATGCATATTTGGATCTATATAACTTTCTCATTGTATTATTACAGATATGAAGCTTAGGATCAGTTTTTTTTATTACTGAAAAGATTCCTAAGCTTTTCTGTTTAATACAGATGAACTGCTGTAATTCGCAGAAGTTAAGGGATGATAATGCCCAAGGGACAGTGTGTTTCGTAATGATTTTTTGAAAAGAAAAAAGATTAATCCTAAATGGCTTGGCTTTACTAGAAGCTGCAGCAAAACCTGACAGAATTATTCAAGTTCTTGGGGAAATAATTTTTATTATCCCCCTGCCCTGTTTTTGATGAGGTGTGACCTTTTTTTCTTTGCCCTGTATCTTGTTGGAAGAAGGGCAGCCAAGCAAGCCAAAATCCCTCTCTGTTTTTGACAGTGGTGTTCCACAGTGGGTGTTCGCTATGACTGATAGACCTGTCATTCTTATCCCCAAACCAAAGCAATTGCCTCTCTGATCCACTCTGCTTCTGCAAGCCCAGTAAGTGAGTCAGCTCTTAAACCTTCGTATGTTTGCATCTGCAGTGACAGCTGAGCCAAAATAAACTTCCACAACAAAACCAAACTTCCTCAATGAAAATCTGCTACATGTGTAAAAATGTGGGGAAAGAAGGAAGACATCCTTTTGGAGACAACATTTGTATTAGTTCTGTAAATAAATAACTTACCTTAGTAAAGATTCAAAGTTATAAAACTGGATCATATTCATGACTTTAAAAATATGGAGATGTCTAGAAACGTCAGTGGCTGCATTTACTCATAATGCTAAGCCATGGCTTATATTAACTATGGTTTGTTGCTTTGGCCATGAATTGTCTTGCGGATGAGCAAACAAATTGCAGGTTGTTTTCCTGTTTCTGGTTGGTTTCTCTCCTGCCCATTTTGCCAGCCTTCAGGCCAGTTTTATTTTCAGGCTGCTCTTGCTGGGCACACCAGCGAAAGCGGCGTCCCTCTAGGAGTCAGCAGTGACTCGGTGCTTGCACAGGAGGAACCTTTCCTTTTTTTTCCTTGCTGGGCACATCTGTTTCAGGGCAGACATCAGAGCAAACAAGCCAGGGATAAGCCACAATTCTGGGTTCAGACATCATGACGAGCCATGGTTTAATATAGCCAGACTATGTAAACCAACATCTATTTATGGTTTGCAGCTGCTTAATAAACCATGGTTTGTTTGTGGGGGTGGGTTTGGATACCATGACAAGCCAGATTTCAACAACACACCACGGCTTAGCCTTATGTGTGAACCAGGCCTGTGATTGTCCTTCAAAGCACAGGCTACACCTTCTAAATGTGACAGCTGCATGGAATGCCAAGAATCTCAACTTTAATTTTAAGTAAAGAATAAGCTTCTAGTTCTCATGGTTACAGAACAAAATCCTTGAAACATGATGTGAACAATTCCCAGCAAAGGTTTGGGACGATAGTAAGCTTCTGGTGATCAGGACATATTACTTCTCCATTTCAAACAGTTTCCAGTCCCCCTCCCTACCCCCCAGCAATCCCGGTCCACCTGCCACTACAAATTTCTCCACAATTTCTGATGAGTCTCAGCAAATTGTAACACATACATTTAAAAAAACATATGCATGGATAGGAGATTCTTAGCATGGAATTCTAGGAAACAACCCCCTCCCCATTGCTTGACAACTGCATATTTCTCTTTCAAAGCTCTATTTTTGTGGGGGGTGCAGAGAAATGGGAGCAGAGAAAGGCAAGGAGAAAATCTGTGTTCTCCATTTCCCAGCTGTTCTTGGATACCACAACATTTGTAACTATTTTTATGTTCCATGTTATTCCCTAATAATACCGTGCAGTATATATGAAACATTATGGGATAATCAACACCTTTCAAGGGCTGTTGCTTCTCTCCTAGCTCCACAGACATACAGTGAATATTGTGTAGCAACAAATAAATGTTTGATGACTCGATACATATGCAATGAAAGTGGCTTTTTTATATCATTTATATCCATTTAGTTATTTATTTTGATGTTTGCAAGTGCCAACATCTCAAGACAGAAATAAAAATGAATATGTCACCCTGGCTTGCAGTTACATTTACACAATATTCATTTCAGAAATGTAACAAGTGCATTTTGATCTGATGATGGGTGCTGTGGAGTCGATTGTTTTAAAGGATGAAATATTTCCATTTACCCTGAGATTAATCATGATGAAGTATCCCAAAGACCTACATCTCTCCTACACATCTGCAGGAAAGTATTGAGAGATTGCCTCTTCCATAGCATTCGTTAGGCTTCTGGGAGGAAGAATGGATGTATAATGTGAAGGTTATAGATAAACTGAAGGCAAATCAAAGAGATATCAAACTTGTCTCTGAGAGGTAAAGCTCAGGGCTGACTTAGATTCATTGGGCTGAAGTATTTTTTACTTTGATTTTGGGGGTGTTAGTGTGAATGTGGGCCTGTGCTGGGGAGGTTTGCAGGTGAGATTTTAGAAAAAGGTTGTTCTCTCTGCCTCAAACACATGAAAAGAAGTCCCAGGTTTTATGGTGATGATAAATTCAGCCTTCTAGCATACATGCACTTTAAGGGTGTCTTGCTTATCAAATTGCAGGTCTTGTGCTAAAGAGAGGTGAGATGAATATCTAGCTCTTTTGGCTTTAGCTGGAAAGACAGGGGTTACTGACACCCAGCTCCTTTTCTACACAACCCCCTCTCATATTGGATGGAGTCGCTTCCTCCTGGTCTCACCTTTCTGTTCTCTTTTATAATTTATACGTGTCTCAGTCTCCAGCCATGCCCATTTCCTAGACCCCTTTCTTTGCTCATGAAAATATTCTTACTCCCAGTCAGGCCACCGAGCACAAGGAGGCCTTGCTCTGGGCCTACAGCAGGGGCGGGCAACTTGTGGCCCTACAGATGTTTTGGCCTACAACTCCTGTCAGCCCTAGCCAGCACAGCCAATGGTGAGGGATGAGGGGAGTTATAGGCCAAATCATCTGGAGGGCCGCATCTTACTACCCCTGTTGCCTGAGGCTGCTGTAGGGAGTGGTATCCCTCCCATTTCCTAGGCTGGCCATGGAGGGTGGGGTGGTGAACTGGCCACCTCCATGGCAGTATTATTGCTTCCCTGATGACTACCCCCTCTCTTCAGTCCTCCATCTTCTCCTTCCTGCCACCCTAGCTGCCAAACCCAGTCCTGCATCTTGGGCCTCTAAATCCTCCTAAGCCTCTTGTCCATTTTGAATGAAAACAAGCCCGAAGTAGTCTAAGTAGTAATCACATTGCAGGGTTCCATATAGCAGTCTCCTCAAATCCTTAAGATGCAGCTGTTGGCAGATTTTGTACATGCTGCTTTGCTGCATTAAAGTGTGTGTGTGTGTGTGTTGTTTTTTTCAAGGTGATGTTGACAGTATTTTGAATTTTCCAGCATGAGTTGTTTTTATTATTTAACAACCCCTTATTTTCTTACTCAGGTCTTTAGTGTAAACATGCCTGAAATTAAAAGAACTTAAACATTGCAAGGAAGTGAATTATAGGTTGACAAGTCAATTACCTCAAGTGTGAGGCTTGCTTCTTATACTGAACTTCTTGCACATGTGGGAATGTCACTCAGGTCCTTTTAAATTATGCCACAGTACAAAACCCAGTATTTGCTAAGTGGACTATGTTACCAGAACAACTTTCCACTGTTTTCTTCTAACCGCTTTTTAGAAAACAAAGAACAGAGCTTCAAATAGATACTCTTAGAAGTACCTTCCCCCCACGTCCAGCTTGCCTGTTCACAGGGAGGATTTTGTGGGTGGGACGTGGGAGATTGGTGAATTTAGGCAGAGCAAGCTGTGGTGCGCTCCATAGCTCACAGTACAAGGGCCTCTTATACCAAGGTAGATTTGGAGCCCTTTGCTTTCGGGTTGGGCATTCCACTATAGAAGTCATGGCCCATTTTGGTGGGTCACCTTTACAGTTCTGTGTCGTTTCATGGAGGATAGGACTCTTGGCCAGGACTCTCGGTGGCAAGCTGGCAGCCCTTACCTTTGGGTCCAGAATAAAGGGTGCCTGACAACACCACAGTTTTTAGGATCCAGTGCACCCTACAGAGTTGGGCAAGAGTGTCGCCCGTAGAATTTATTCAAGGCACCCACTGTATTTCACTATGTCTGCGGGGTCAGTGGCCCTCAGTGTAACTCTCCTTATGAACTGATTTTATTCCCTGTGGTAGGATGGACAGCCTTCTTTGGGGTGTTTCAAATTTCCTAACTAGTGGTGGCAGCCAAGGACAATGTGGCCAAATGGGCTTTTTAGTTGGGGGATATTCAGTTCTCACAACTGGTCCTATATATCCAGCTCAGGCAGTCCAGGACTGACCTGAGGGGTACAGATGTGAGAATGTCCTTATTTCCCTTCCAGATCATGGAATTATGCCCAGTGATGGCTGTGTAGGCTTTCCTTGGTATCAGGGGGCAGGGACTGGTCCCCTGTTTCATCCTTACGACATTCCCCCTGAACTAAATATTCATTTTGGTGATCTTGAAGGTGGCCTGGGAAGCATTAGTCCTTTGAGCCTTTGCATTCCTTCCATATCTGGGCCGCTTCCACAGCTGTCTCTCTTGGTTTGGTGCCTAATAGGGGGCAGGTGGCGCTCTAAGGCCTTCTGATCTGACATAAGTCATTCTCAGGGCATTAGTGGTGCATAGCTATCTAGAGTTCAAGCTCTCACCTCTTTGTTTTGTTCCCTTAGATCTCTGGATTGGTGGGAACTAGGGATGTGGGAGAATTTCTCCACGAATCTCCGGGAGGCCGAATGCCAATGCATTCGGCCCCCCCAAATTGGTGGAGAAACGGTCCACCCGCCGCCCCCCCCGGAATGGGACTTACCTTTGTTGAATGTCCCTGGCGCTGGTGGCTCCCAGCGGCTCCCGGCAGCTCCCGGCGGCGGTTCGGCGGCGGCGGCAGGCGGTCTTCCGACCAGCTGCCACCGCCACCATTTCCCAGTAAAAAAAGAAACAACAACAACAAACGTGATAGGCTACGTAAAGATGTACGTAGCCTATCAAGGCTAGATTTTCAAAAAACACCGTGATAGGCTACGTAAATCCTTACGTAGCCTATCACGGCTGACTTTGGGGGGGGGAAAAAGCGCGTACGCAAATGGCGGCACCCATGGGCGCCGCCATTTGGGTTCCTTATTTGGGCACTTGTAGTCTACGTAAACATTTACGTAGACTACAGCGAAAAAAAGGGCAACGCTATTTGCGTTGCCCTTATTTTCGCCATAGTCTACGTAAATGTTTACATAGACTACACGTGCCCAAATAAGGAACGCAAATGGCGGCACCCATGGGCGCCGCCATTTGCTTACGCGCTTTTTTTTTCCCCCCAAAGTCAGCCGTGTTAGGCTACGTAAGGATTTACGTAGCCTATCACGGCTGACTGCAGGGACTCAAACGACGGCGGCTACGGCCGCCGCCATTTGCATCCCAGCAGGAGACGAGATTCGCAGCCGGAGGGACGGGGCGCCTCCCCCCCCGGCCAGAATTTCGGCTGGAGGGATGGGGCGCCTCCCCCCTCGGCCAGAATTTCAGCAGGGAGGGATGGGGCGCCTCCCACCCCACCCAGAATTTGGGGGGGAGGGACGGAGTGCCTCCCCCCCACCACGAAGCAAGCTGCGGGATAAGGTAAGGGACTTTCATCCATCCCTAGCTAGGGATGGGGGAGAATTTCTCCCCGAAACTTCGGGGGGCCGAGTGCCAATGTATTCGGCCCCCCGAAGTAGTTTCGGGGAGAAATTCTCCGCCCCCCCACCCCTCGCGCCCCCCCCGGGATGGGACTTACCTTTCCCGAATGTCCCTCCCGGCGGCGGGTCCCGGCGGCGGTTCGGCAGGTCTTCGACAGGGGCAGAGGCGGCAGCCAGTCTTTCGACTGGCTGCCGCCGCTGCCATTCCAATAAAAGTTAAAAGAAAAAACGCCCCCGTGATAGGCTACGTGACGATTAACGTAGCCTATCACGGCTAGATTTGCAAAGTCAGCCGTGATAGGCTACGTAAATCGTCACGTAGCCTATCACGGGTGACTTAAAAAAAAAAGCGCATACGGCTAATGGCGGCCCCCATAGGGAGCCGCCATTCGCGTTCCTTATTTGGTCGCTGTAGTCTACGTAAAGATTACGTAGACTACGGCGACCAAATAAGGAACGCGAATGGCGGCTCCCTATGGGGGCCGTCATTTGCGTACGCACTTTTAAAAAAAATTTTTAAAGTCACCCGTGATAGGCTACGTGACGATTAACGTAGCCTATCACGGCTGACTTTGCAGATCTAGCCGTGATAGGCTACGTTAATCGTCACGTAGCCTATCACAGGGGCGTTTTTGTTTTTTTTTTACTTTTTATTTTGCGGCCGGGCGAGGCGAGGCGCCTCCTCCCCGGCCTGAATTTCGGCCGGGCGAGGCGGGAAGCCTCCCCCCCGGCCTGAATTTCGGCCGGGCGAGGAGGGAAGCCTCCCCCCCCGGCCTGAACTTCGGGGGGAGCAGCAAAGCGCCTCCCCCCCACCGCGAAGCAAGCTGCGAGACCAGGTAAGTGGCTTTCGTGCACCCCTAGGTGCTTCACAGGGCCTGCAAAAAGGTGAATTGGGAAATAGGTAATTTTTTATCCAGACAGGGTGATGGGGTTATATGACATCCAGATATTTCCTATGCGCAGAGGGAACTATATAGGCAGGATAGGATCCCTTTTTCCCATATGGGCAATTATTTGTTTTGGCTGATCTGTGAAGGGGTGTGCTGGAATTAATTCAGTGCAGGTGGGAGGAGAATGGCTAAGCAGAACCTTGTAATCCTCCTGTGGCAGTTATGTGCAGGCACCTTTGGTGAGTTATAGGGTTGGTGAGCATTCAGAGGCACTGTTTCAGGTGACTGGTAAGGGCTGAGGCTTCCAGATCAGGGTTTTACTGCCGAAGTTGGAAGATAGGGATTACCTTTGAGGCCAACCCTCACCCACTTGGATTTTTCAGCCCAAGGGGGGGACGGGACAGAGGAAGGCTTCCCATCCCAAAACTGTGCAGTCCTGAGGGATGGCGATTAAAGTCGCCACTCTATGGGCACTGAATGTCTCACCCAATACAATGCCAGGCCAGTTTAGAGAAGTTTCTAGGGGTGAACGAAAGTCACTTACCTTTTCTCGCAGCTTTTTCGCGGTGGGGGGGAGCGCTTCGCTGCTCCCCCCGCGAAGTTCAGGCCGGGGGGGGAGGCTTCCCGCCTCGCCCGGCTGAAATTCAGGCCGGGGGGGAGGCTTCCCGCCTCGCCCAGCCGAAATTCAGGCCGGGGAGGAGGCTTCCCGCCTCGCCCGGCTGCGAACACGAAAGTAACAAAAAAAAAAAAGGTCCCCTGATAGGCTACGTGACGATTCACGTAGCCTAACACGGCTAGATCTGGAAAGTCAGCCATGATAGGCTACGTGAATCGTCACGTAGCCTATCACGGGTGACTTTAAAAAAAAAAAAAGCGCGTACGCGAATGGCGGCCCCCATAGGGAGCCGCCATTCGCGTTCCTTATTTAGTTGCTGTAGTCTATGTCAATGTTTACGTAGACTACGGCGAAAATAAGGGCAACGCAAATAGCGTTGCCCTTATTTTCGCCGTAGTCTATGTAAACATTGACGTAGACTACAGCGACCAAATAAGGAACGGGAATGGCGGCTCCCTATGGGGGCCGCCATTATCCGTACACACTTTTTTTTTTTTTTTTAAGTCACCCGTGATAGGCTACGTGACGATTCACGTAGCCTATCACGGCTGACTTTCCAGATCTAGCCGTGATAGGCTATGTGAATCGTCACGTAGCCTATCAGGGGACGTGTGGTTTTTTTTTTTTCTTTCATTGCAATGGTGGGGGCGGCAGCCGGTCGAAAGACCGGCTGCCGCTCCTGCCCCGCTCGAACACCGGACGAACCGCCAGCCTGACCCGCCGCCGGGAGGGACATTCAGGGAAGGTAAGTCCCGTCCCGTGGGGGGGCGGGGGGCGGGGGGGGCGGAGGATTCTCCCCGAAACTTGTTCGGGCGGCCGAACACGTTGGCGCTCGGCCCCCCGAAGTTTCGGGGAGAAATTCTCCGCCATCCCTAGAAGTTTCCCGCTTAGGTTACTCTTTGCTGATCTGGTCAATTTCAATAGATGTGGCCCAAATTTTATACTAACTACTTGTGCCTCGTCTCTTTATTTCCCCCCTCCTTTCACCCGCAAACCTTTCTTCATTGCCACTGTGTGTGTGTGTGTGTGTGTGTGTGTTTGGGGGGAGGAATAATAGAACCATGATATTAATTTCATACTTTTTACCACAAAGTAACTATAAATCATTTTCTTTGATTAATGAAAAGAGGGACTGGAAATCGTACAAAGAAGATGTATAATTTTATTCAGTCATGTTGGGAGGGTAATGGGTAACAGGGTTGTTGATGAATAGGCAATAAAACATGCTTAACTCACTTTTAGGAGAGAAGGAATTCTGAAGACTATCTAGTAAGGAATTCTTTGTTTGATGTGTTCATGCAACAAGTTGGAGATAAATCCATCTGGTATATCACTGTGGCTAGCTTAAAATGCATGACTTATGAATGGACCATTGACTGTGAGATTAATATGCTACTTGTAAAAGATAAGAGAGATGGTTCAATAACCCTTGACCAGATTTGTTTTTCAGGATAGTAAAAATGTTATTATGATATTATTATTTTATAAAAACTGAATATTCCACGAGGTAGCTCAGAAGCAGCAACATTTTCTGCTTCCTTTGGATAGTACTGTAAAACTAGTAACACAAGTTATCTTTTTTAAATTTTTGCTGAGTATAAAAGGGATCACTGGTGATATGGAATTAGACTAAAATTATAGTTTTGGCACCTACATTCCTCATGAGGGAATTAGGAGATATTTATTTATTTTCTTATTACTAGTGATTAGGAAAACCTACCCAATGTCAGGGTTGCCTCTGAGCCTATAGAGTGGCAGAGCAGTTCAGATTCTGAGAAAGAGCTGCAGAACATGGGGGAGGAACTTTCCCAGGCTTCAGAGACACAGCTGGAGGGAGAGGGCCCCCCTTCACACATCCCTGTGATAGATAGCGAACAGTGTAAGGACAACCTGAACTCTTGGATGCCAGGCGTAGACGCAGAGATAAGAGAGAG
Organism: Heloderma suspectum; assembly: GCF_057233095.1. NCBI lineage: Eukaryota > Metazoa > Chordata > Lepidosauria > Squamata > Helodermatidae > Heloderma > Heloderma suspectum. Next base: position 217,484,696 of record NC_139458.1, on the reverse strand, counting down.
ATGGCAGGGGCCGAGCTTAGGGGGTCTACCCGATTGGCTTGGTGTCAACAGCTGCGTCTAGAGGTGTCACGGGAGAGAGGGAGATCTTCCCCTCCCACCCCTTAAGTTAGGATAATTTGCCGCCTTTTTCCCAAACGGTGGCCAACTTTCATAACTTCCCTTTGAACTCCTTGAAGGCTTTTCCTTTGTAGTCTGGGAGTCGCTAGCAATTTATTTATTTATTTATGTATTTCTGTATTTACTGCATTTATACCCCACCTTTTTTCCTCTTGCAAGGAACCTAAGGCAGCTTACATTCTCCTCCTCCTCCTCCATTGTATCCTCACAACAATAACTCTGTGAGGTGGGTTGGGCTGAGAGTCTGTGACTGGCCCAAAGTGACCCAGTGAGCTTCCATGGCCGAGTGGGGACTAGAACCTGGATCTCCCAGCTCCAACACTCTTGCCACTATACCACACTGGCTCTTTGCATCTGTATACCTCATTAGAGTAAATGGATTAAAGCCGTGGAAAGCCTCTTGTCTGTGTTGTTGATTTGGCTTTTGGAGTTCTCAGCAGGGCAAAAAAGGAATCCTGACACCCATCTTGATTCAGATCTTTTTTGAGCCACTTTGGAAAATCTTGGCCTTTTTTCCGAGAGTTTTACAAAGCATGGAAAAATCCATCCCAGGAGGCCAGTAGATCTCCTCCCCACTCTTTCCTAAACTCACAAAGTTGGGGGAGAAGGGGGGAAAACAGCACCCAAGAGGGCTGATGAAAACTGATGTCTCTCTTACTATGGTATCTGACTCTGTAATGCTCAGAGACTTCCTTGTTCATGTGGGTAGGTCCAGCCCAAGGCATTTTGCTGCTTGAGAAAGAGCAGCAAATGCCACCCGCCCCCATGAAACTGCATAGTACCAAGTCTGGCCAAGCACTGATACCCAAGATGGAAACTCCCAGAAGTGCCTCTCTCTGGAAATAACCCCAAATCAACCACCTCACTCTGCCTAATGGTATGGATAGCCCTGATGTACTTCACTTTATCTTCAACAGTCTGAGCTTTAATTTAACTTCTTACATTAGAGGCTTCTCATTGCTTTATAGAAGATCTTATTATTTATTCAATTTTTTTATTCAATACTTCTTGTTTCTTGTAAAAAGCTGATGATTTTAAAGCTCTGGGCATTTTTTTCTTCTGTCTCCTCAAAGTCTAACAGGGTGTCCTTAATACTATTTATTTACTTTCTGAACCCTTGTTGGTTTCATCAAATGTATTGCAGATCTTTTTTTCAAAACTTGTAAATTGAGTTTCTAAAAGAAATGCTTAATTTCTAAAAACAACAACAACACACCACTCACTCCCCGTACTGCTGCAGTACTCTCTGTTATGGCCTTTGGATTTTCCCTATTCTTTTGATATTCATGATTTACTTACAAAAATAAAAATTTTCCACATTAACACCACACATTAAAAATTAATAATCTGACCATGAATCAGTCATGACCATGAATTAAATGTCACAAATGCGGTATATTCTGGAACTGTGTAATCCTGTGAAATGTTAAAATGGCAGTGCTGTTTCTTCTACAAACACTCTTCCATTTGGGGCAATAATCATGTTACCTATCAAGTTGTGTTTAAGTACAGGACAAATAAATAACTTCTCCCTGCCCCACTAATAATGACCTCTCCCTGTCTCTGAAAACTGAAATAAACCTTTGGCAAATGACAGGCTGCTTAGGCTTCATTAACCCTTGGACTGAAATATCTCTACGTAGACTCAGAGAATGGTTGTTGATGGGGCAGAGAGATAGCAGGAAACAGGCACTCTACAGAGATTCTGAAGTTTCTTCTGACTATAAACTGGCTAGTTATGATAGCCCTGACTCCAGGATCCTCTCTTCATGGGGAGGGAGATGAATGAGCTGCATGTGAACTTGCGTTGACTAAAAGCTTTTCTATTCCCATCTTCAGAAGTTCATCATCTTTTCACAGTTTCCTTTGAACAAGCCTTGTCAATGGTATTAATTTCTGAAAAGACTTTGTGGCGATCATATATCCCTGGACCACCAAGTGGGCTGTGTGCCTTTTGGTGGCAGTGTCATTGGTATCATATAAAATGGATCCTTTTAACTCCCAGAGACTTCAGTGTGTGGCTGCTGGAAAGTGTTTGGACACTGCAAAGTGACTGCAGCTTGTCCTTATGGATCTGCTAGCTTCAGCAGATGAACTGGATTGTGACCTTCAGACCATTTACTGAACCACAAAATGGAGGATTTAAAATCAGACAAACCAGAATGTCTTGTTCTAGGCTACTCATTGATTATTGATTCAGGATTCCTCAGTTTTTCCTTCCTCTGGTTATCAAGGTATATAAGTAGGGTAGTCTCTGATGTTATAAAACAAAGAAATAAATGTAGGCACATAGGTTTAATTTATTCAGAAAAAGCACTTGGTATAGTAAGCACTCCTGGGACTGGAGAAGTGATATGTAGAGGATGAAATAGTTGAACGCTCTCCCATGTTAAATACAGCAGCAGCAGCTACTTCCCTACACCTACAAACCAGCACATCAGGGAAAAGCTGGGGTGGAACCTCCCCCCCCCCCGCATGCTAGTTTTCCACAGTTGCAACATTTTTCACATGAGGAAACCCTCAAACATGCTTTCCCTCACCTGCATTCTAAAGTTGAAGTGTTTACTTTTAAAAGTTCTTTTGTTGTTATTGCTCATACTCATTTGTGTCCGCTCAAACGGCTTGCAGTGACAGCTCTGTTTCAATACAAGGATCAATATTAACTCCTTGTTCTGACTGTTCATTCTGTCTTTGGAAATAACACTGTGTTTCCTTGAAGAATAAATAATCTGGACTTCCCAATTTCCCTGCAAAGTTGCCTCCCTTTCACCCCTTTCCCATCTCATAACACCCTTGTGACCTTCATCATTCCCACAAGCGTATGATCTCATTGGCATGGCACAGAATGAAAAAAGGATAGGGAAGGAAAAGGAAAACAAGCAAACACAGGTGCTAGTTCTTGAACTCCCCTCTCTTCCTCTGCTGCAGTCTGATGTATTCTGCCCCTCCACCAAAACCCTAAGGGTGGTATTGGACTACAAGTCTTCTCTGATCTGCTTTCAATTTTGCCTTAGATTTGAGACTTGGAGCTGTTCCAGGTACAGTCCCCAGCACCTCCAGTTGAAAAGACCTCAGATATCAGGACTGTGTAGCACTTCTCACCAATCAGAGTAGACAATACTAAGTTAAATATTCCAATAGTCTGACTCAGTGGAAGGCAGCTTCATGCCTTCATTGACTATGCATAGTTTAGTATATCTGGCCCAGCAAGTCTGGAAGGTGTGAGAGGAAGAGCAGCCTCTCTTTTGGGGGTGCCTGGTCAAAAAGTCTGTAATCAGAAATACCCAGAAGTATCTAGTTGGAAAATATATCTATGTCGAATATACTGAGTGTTGTTCAAAGCCTCCCTAAGGTTTTGGGACATTTGAAAGGCAGACAGAAAGTAGCCAGCTCTCATTGATACAAACAATGAAGTTTTATGAATGCCTTGTTGCTTCACATCAGATGGTGGTCTAACAAAGCTCAGCATCATATACATAGATGTGTTCCAATTACAGTTATTTCTGATTACAGACTTCGATAGTACAGAACTTTTTAGCAATTCAGATACAAAATAAAATCAAATTGCAGTGGATTTACTGTTCCACTTTCTTCACTTGCAACAGTTAGGTGCAGGGGAGCTGCTGAGGACCCTGATATTGAAGCTGCAGTGGCTAAAACAAAATGGTATTGTCTGGGCCTTATGGGTAATGAACTATGAGCAGTGTTCTTTTCACAGCTGAATTTTGGGTGCCAAGCTTTTTCCTAAGAAATAGTCCAGCAACTCCCCAGGAATTGGATTTGGTTTTGGTTTTTGTCTGGTTAAACACACACACACACACACACACACACACACACAGCTTTCCTGGGTGATACTATTTTTAGAGAAAACACACATCACATTTCTGAAGGTCCCTCAGGTTGGTCTTTTCCTGTCTGAGCAAATGTTTTGAAAATGCATACTTAGCTTTTCCACCACTGGCATCAATGAGTGGGTTCAGCTAGATTTGATTTTCACTTTCTTCTACTGAATCTAGCTGGCAACCATAAAACATGTAGCATAAAACACGTAGCATAGGTACTCTCGCTTTATTGCAGCTCTTGCTAGAGGTATATGGCCATGGCTAACTCTGTCTGAGCCAAGGAGTACGGGGTTCAAATGTCACTACAGGTGGCAAATCTCTATCTCTCAGTCTCAGCTCCCTGTAATGTACAATGTGGGGATGTTAGTTCTGCAGATTAGGGATGGGAGAACCAGCAATACATTTAGGTTCCTCCTTTTTCTTTAGTTTTGATGCACTTCATGTAGGGAAGGGAATTCTGAATGCTGTCAGTAAACAATTCAGAGCTGCAGCCTGTGTTTCTTTTATTGTCTCTGGTTGATTTCATGGGACACAGGGCAAAACTAGAGGTGAGGGTGCAAGCCAGGGTGCAACAACATTTGGTTTTTCATGTGTCTGTTCTGCTCTTGTATAAATCAAAGAAGTGGAATGAATGGCTAATTTTTAACATCAAAAGACGTGCACAGATATGTAGAACTCATCTTACTTCCTCCTCATTATTTTTTTAAAAAAACAACACACCTCTATACCACCCTTCATTATCAAACCACAATGTGGTGTACAAAATATGTACATCATTCAAATAATGTTTAAAATAAAATGCAAAGATTATTTTAAAATTTACTAAGCTAGGTATTAAAATCAAACACATGTTTTTGATTCCCATGTGCCTGCCCGGACCTTAAGATCAGCAGCAGCAGCCCTCCTCCGTGAGCCCCTGCCAAAGGAAGTGAGGCGGGTGGCTACTAGGAAGAGGGCTTTCTCTGCTGTGGCACCCTGGCTCTGGAATGAGCTCCCTAGTGAGGTTCGCCTGGCGCCTACATTGTATTCCTTTCGGCGCCAGGTGAAGACCTTTTTATTTTCCCAGGCATTTTAGCATTTTAGCTTTCTAAATTTTTATCTTTGCTGTTTTAAATCTGTATTTTAAACTCCTGCACTGCTGCTAGGTTTTATTGTGGTTGTATTGTTATATTGTGGTTTTAATGTTCTATATATTTTAAATTGTTTTATTGTGTGTTGTTTGGTTTTAATTTTTGTGAACCGCCCAGAGAGCTTCGGCTATTGGGCGGTATATAAATAAATAAATAAATAAATAAATGTTTTCAAAAGGCGCTGAAACACCATAAAGGATGGTGCACCTGTCACACTGCAGGGGGAGGGAATTCCAAAGGTGGGGTACCGGAATAGAAAAGGGCTTCCCCCGATTGCCAAGAGATGTACCTGTGTAGGCAACAGGACAATCAAGAGACCCTGATCTTATTGAACAGGAAGGTTAATAGGCTCTCCCTCAGTTAGCTTGGTCCCAAGTTGTTTAGAGCCTTAGATGTCTGCAACATCACCTTGTACCTGGCCCAGTAATATGTTGTCAGCCTGTGCTGTGCTACACACTTGTGGTAGGCTGCCCCATTCAGCAACCCAAATGCCAAACTCTGCACTAACTCCAGTTTCCAGACCAGGTACTGATTTAGGATCTGCACAGCTGCACCTGACTCAGGTGTCACAGAGAAATGGAGCTGGGTGTCATCAGCCTACTGATGGCGCCATGCCCCAAATCTCCTAATGGCCACTGCCAATGGCTGCACATGGATGCTAAGCAGCAATGGGGACAAGATAGTGCATGTGGCACCAGCCAGCGCAAATGCCAGGGGGCTGACGTACAGTCACCCAGTGCAATTCTCTGACCCTAGCGCTATGGGTAGAAGAGGAAGCGCCACAATACAGTGCCTCCCACCCCCACCCCCAGAGCCAGTCTAGGATACGATGGTCAGCGACATCAAAAGCCACTGAGGGATCAAAGAGACTCAGTGGGGCTGTACTTCCCCTGTCTTTCTCCCAACAAAGGTGATCCATCAAGGTGGCCAAGGCTGATTCTGAGCATCGCCTTGTGATCTGTCACCCCAAGACGTTTCTTCCATCCAAGCTCGCTCCTGGAACCAGAGATGGGTTTACAGGAAAAGGACTTCAGGTGGCAGAACAGAAGGAGGAAGGGTGGGGGAGGGTTCAGCTCTCTTTGCCACGACATACTCATTCTGAACAGTGAAATTAGACATCCTCCCCCACTTCTTACTCTTTAGGTGAACAAGGCAAACACATGGCCAATAAATGTAGCTGCTGGTGTCACATCTACTGCAGCGGTTCCGGGAGCCTGGCAGTGGTTCTGCCCACTTACATGAAGTCCAGATTCAACAGCCCAAAGCTGGAATCTCTAGGCTCCTTGTGGAGGTTTTCTTAATGGCTCGTTGGTGGTTTTCCTCTGCCCCAACACCACAGGAATCAGCTGATGTTCTTTGGCAGCTGATGTACTGGCTCCTGCCAGGTGACAGTTGGAAGAGAGAGAAGCCTGATGAAGGTGGCTGCTCAGGTAGGAATGGAGGGATCTGTCCATTTGGTTTCTCTCTGTTTCTAATCTTTCCAGTCTTAAATTCATTCTGTAGGTACTGTATCAATTTATGACTTTTTTTCTTACGCATTTTCAGGCATTTCCTTTTTTGTACATAAGTTTGCCTAATATACAATTTTTTTGCAAGCAGATTTCCTTAATATAAAGCTGTTTTGTATATTTTGTTTCATGAATGTACATACTTTGCTGATTGCCTTTCCATTACCACCATGATAATAGCAACCAAAGTTTTTGTTGATTGGGTTCATGAAGGAAACCCATTGTACAGAACTGAAACCTAGCCCACCAACCATGTTGAGAGTACACATTGTAAAAGTTGCACAGGTGTTAAGTACAGTATAGTTGTTCCATACTTCAGTCTTACATGAGGGAAACAGAAGAAGAGAGGGCAATTTTTTTTTTTCAATTTGGTAAGTTCTATTCTCTAGCCTCACTAATTCAGATGGAGGCCCCTACAAGGTAAAGACATGGAAAGCAACTATTCCACTGTGTCAAATGCTGTTTTGGCCTATGTGATGAGGGTGGCGCTACATAAGATGAAGCATTGAGATAACAGATGTTTTTCTCAAATGAGACATGCTCAACTAAGATGCTGCTGTTTATTATTATTTTTCTTCAAAGAAACTCACTGAGGTCCTAGTACTTCTTGTTTAAGACTTTGCTTTAAAACACACACACACATCAAATCTAATAGTTAAATTTGTGATTCCATTTTTGGTGCTAGGTTTCAACCCTGTCCTTACATAAACAAATAACAGCCAACCATTAGTTGCTATATCAGTGGACGGATGTACTGAGGGACATCTCTGAAAGTCTACCTCAGCTATAGCTGCAGCCTGCAGCTTAAGTTAGTTTCATCCAGATCTGGCATGTCTACATGGAAGTACTACTTTTAAGCTTTATGTGCTTAGCTATGGGAAATTCAGTTGGGATTACACTGTAAAGTAATTTGATAGGGTACACATTTTAATATGTATTGTATTAATGGAATGCCTTCCTGTATATATAATTTTTTATGATTCTGGTGTATTTAGAGTGAGGAATGTGCCAAATTCAGCACACAAAGAGTGCTGTGGAAATGGTTAATGAACGTAATGACTGCTGTTAATTTGAATAACTCTGGCCTAATTCTCTGAGAGTGTAAACTTGTGTCTGGGCTATACCATGTCTGAATGCAGTTGAAGACTTGCATCATTATTATTATTATTATTATTATTATTATTATTATTATTCTTACACACCTTTCTAAGAAAAAAGATTCAAGGTGTCTTACATGACTGAATGTACCTCCATAAATACATAAATAATGCACATAGAAAGCTAGCACTAGCCTGTTGTTTCCCCTGACAAGCTAGTTTTCTGTGTGCAGGAATTTTTAAAAAATAAATGTATGGCGGAGCATTCAATCACGTGAACCCTGTCCTAAACTCTGAAAGGCTGCAGCCCCAGCCCAGGTTTTTCACCACAATGAGCACTGGGCCTTAATCATATTGTATGCCTAGAGTGTTTGTGATTGGTTGTATTATGTCATGTGAAATGCTTGTGTTTGGAATAACATCAGTGTGAAAAAATTAAACCTCTCAAATGAGCTGTGAGATCCATTAACTTACCTTAAAACATCCCAAAAGTAAAAACAAAAAATATTTTTTTCTGTATTCTGAGAAGAGGTCGCAGATTTTAGAATCAAAATATGCTCTGTGGGCTATTGGCTACCAGCTGTGCCCTGCTGGTTTTGTGTAAGTGCTGAAGTATAATATAATCACAGTTTACTTTGCTTATAAATTCAAGATGAAATAGTGTATGCACAAATATGAATTCCTTTAAGGAGAAAGGGGATGAAACTGAAATCAGGGCAGCAACAAATATGTAGGGACAGAAATGCCTTTCATTGTGAAAAAGCTCTCTCTAGAGGAGTGATTACTCTTTTGTCAAAACTGGCAAAGAAGAATTCATATAAACAGAGTTTTTTATTTTTTTTATATTATTTTTGCCTAACAGTGGAAATGGAATGTGCCAAAATGAGCTTAATGTTTTTCCCCATTAGTATTCTAAATTAGTATTCTATGAACTTACTATATATTTCACCAGAAGTTCTGTATGTTCATTAAATATGAGCATATAATGTTTCTTCTCCAGAATAATTGTTTTATATGGAACATTAAGCTAAACCTTTTTCAGGCTGTCAGTCAAATTGCTGAAAAACAGAAATTTAAAAAATCGCAGTTGCCAGATTGTGGCTTTAAGAGTAAACAACAATATTGCTAAATACAATGCAAATGTTTTCAAGCAGCTTTCAGAGTCAAGTCATTGGGGCGGGGGGGGGGGAGACACAGTGAATATGAGAACAGCTGGCATGGAAATGGAGCTCTGAAAAGTTTTACTTAAGGATATTAAAATGGTATCTCAGTTATTGCCCTAACTAGTTATTGTCAGTAAGATACTGTGGGAGCAATGCAACAGTACATGGGGTGGGGTGGGTAGATGTGGGGAGTGTGCCTTTTCAAAAGAGAGGAAAATACATAGGCCAGATCCGCAGCTAATGGTGGTGATTGCCATAGCAACAGGGAGCTTACGTCTCTTTCCCCTTTCCAGGTTAAGACAGCACTCCTTCTTACTCAGTCATCTGATATTGGAAAATGGTGCTCCTCTGAGATTAAAGCGTTCATTTTAGTATACATTGGAAGGTACTAAAAGTGTATTCTTAGGAATCTCACCTCAGCCTGCCAATTCTTCCAGTAGGTTTTGGTATGAGATGAGTAAGGACTGATTCATACATTATACATTTGCCCTGACTTACTCATATGAGTAGTATAATGTGAGGGGTAGCCATGTTAGTCTTTGGCAACAAAAATATTGAAGAGTCTTGTGGCATGTTTAAAGACTAACAAATGTATAATGTTATAAGCTTTTGTAGCTACCTGTGCAAAAAGGAGTTTGTGAGCAGAGACGGTGTAATGAAGAGACTGACAACAAATCTTGGATTGAAATTGGGCCACATTTATTGAATTAACTGCAAAGGGGAGACATAGGATGGGCCCTGTCTGTGCCAGCGGCTAGCTGGCACCTTTGGGGTGACAACATTCCCAGCCTGAGGGGTGGCATGCCTGCATCGCCACCCCCCCCAGTCTGCCCCTCATGGGGGAGGTAGACCTTTCCATGTCATCTCCTCCTGTGGCTGCACAGCTCCTGGGTGAGTGAGGGGAGTCGGTCTCCCAGGCAACCCTTATCCCCCCACCGAGCCACAAAACCTGTGCGGGAGGCCTCGGGCGTTGCCTGTCACCATAAGGTGCCTCTGAATGCTCACCATCCCTAAGCTCGTTCTCCTTGGCCTGTCCTAACCACCAAGATAAATGCGACCTAAGCTGAAGAATAATTAGGCAAAATTACCTACAGGACACACCCAACCCCATTAACAATGTGAAGTAGGTGAAAAGACATGCAGTCCCGTCCAATCTGACTGTGAGCCCAAAATTCCTACTTGGCCCCCAAAAAGGGCAACTGCTTGGCACCCACATTGCTTAAGGGAGGGTGGGAGGGACTGAGGGGAGAGGGGCGTGGGAACACAAACAAAGCCGCTCCAGCCCCTCCCCCCTCCGAATGGCGGGAAGGGCTGCCCAATGGCAGTCCAAGTCATCTTCTCCCCCGCCCGCCCACCTGCAATGCCCTCCCCGCATGGCCAGGTGAGCCGGACGTGGGGGTAGGGCATTTGTGTAAGTATCCTCTTCATATTTTACAGTGCTTGAATGCGTTGACCACTCATGTGAGCTGTTAAGTGCACAAGTTAAGGGTCATTCATAGGGATGTATGAAAGTCACTTACCTTTCAGCGGATTATGTTTATGGTGGGGGGGAGGAGGCGTTCCGTCCCTCCCCTCGAAATCCTTGACGAGGGGGGAGGCACTCCATTCCTCCCCCCCGGAATCCTCGACCGGCCGGCTGTGCTCCGCGGCGCAGGCCAGAGCCATCCGCAGCCGGATTTCCGGCCATGGAGGGCTCTGGGTAAAAAAAGAACAACTGCGTACGCAAATGGCGGTGGCTACAGCCGCCGCCATTTGCGTTCCATATTTTTGGCCGTCTTAGTCTACGTAAATATTTACGTAGACGATAACGGCAAAAATAAAGGGGAATGCAAATAGCGCCCACTATGCACCGACTTGCAACCTGCTACGCACCGACTGCTATGCACTGACTTGCGAATAGCGGCCGCCCTGCCACCATTCGCTTCTTCTTTCATGCCGTGATAGGCTATGTAAATACATATGTAGCCTATCACGGCTAATGCAGGGACGCCTTTTGCGTCCCTGCGGAGGCCATGATAGGCTATGTAAGTATTTACGTAGCCTATCACGGCATGAAAGAAGAAGTGAATGGCGACTGCAGGGCGGCCGCCATTCGCAAATTGGTGCCGATGGGAGCAGGTAAGTGCTCCATTTCGCGCGATTTTCGTGGGGTGGGGTGGGGCGGGGCGGAGGCTTCGTCCTGCCCGACTTTCATGGGTTGGGGGGGCGGGGACTTCATTTCACGATGGATTTCGAGGGGCCGAATGCACTGGCATTCGGCCTCACCAAGATCCGTCGCGGGACTCTCTGACATCCCTAGTCATTCATAATTATGAATCAGCCATTGGTCTGCTCTCTTCCAGATTTTTTTCAGTGCATTTCTTTCTGGCCAGACTAGCCTGAGTTCTTTCTTTCTATGTGAATGTGTATTGTGCTTTTCCTGCACCACTGAATTCGCCCCTTTAAAGCCCTCTTTACACTTACCTAAAAATGTCCAGTCTATAGGGAATGAGATCATGTCTTTTAACCCCCTGGATGTACCTTCTAGGCTTCTACGCATGTGCACATACACATACAGTGGGGGCTGCCTCACATCCCCACATTCAACAGAACAATTAAATGAGGTCTATACTTAGAGTCTAATGAGTATATGGGCACAAATAACGCAGCCTTTACTCCCCACACCATTTTGAAGAGTGAGGGTGTGACATAACCCTCCCTCAAGTCCGTCTGCCTCCACTTTGGGACAGCTGTCCTCACTGTCCCAAAAGGTTCAGCCTCTAAATTCACCAGGTAAAAGAGACACCCAATATGCCTAATGGGTTCCCTTTACCCAACCAGGAGAAGTACCCAGGAAAGTACCTACTCTACCTCACCTAACTCCTATTCCCACAACTCCACTATCTAGGTGGAGCTTCAAAACCCTAAGGCCCTATCCAATCGACTGTCTGCTCCTGCCTTTCATAAACTCAGTCTCCACACACACACACACGCCCCTCCCACCTTTCACTCACTGACTACCAAAGAGTTAACACTAACTTACCTGGGTTCTCTTTAACACAGCAAACACATATAAATATTAATATAAACTCCACATGGCAAGCATTGTGGTTTTGTCACAGAGGGTTTTACAGATTAACCCTGTGAGTTCGACTACATACTCCATGTTATATCCAGTGAGTGATATGCCCAGGTGCTGGCCTTGTCATGTATTTGCCTTGTGTCATGTATGTGCTCCATACAGTTTTCTGATATATGCAGATACATCATTCATTCATAGGAAAGTGGAGACTGAATGCTGCACTAATAACGTTCTGAAACTTGAAACTGCATTCCTTCCCCATCTGCTGGACAGCTTGGTCTTTGGTAGGGATGGCGGAGAATTCCACCACAGACTCCAATGAGGCCACATTCTTTAGAACATGGTGGAACGGAAGACTTACCCCGCCTCCACACAGAATCCTTTTTTGGCTGGATCCTCCGGCTCCGGATTGCCAGTGATATGGCCGCCATGCCATATCGCTGACTGAAGGGGACTGACTGCAGATGCAAATGGCATCTGGGACACCATTTGCGGCCGTAAAGGCCTTAGTTTAAGGTAAATGCAGCCGTAAATGGCTGCATTTACCTTAAACTAAGACCTTTACGGCTGCAAATGGCATCCTGGATGCCATTTCTGTCTGTGCTTTTCATTAATGCGATAGGCTACGCAAATATTTGCATAGCCTATCACGTAAAAGCAGGGATGTCCCTGCGTCCCTGCTTTTACGTGATAGGCTATGGAAATATTTGCATAGCCTATCGTGTTAATGAAAAGCATAGATGCAAATGGCGTCCCAGACGCCATTTGCGGCTGCAGTCCGTAGTCCCCTTCAGCCAGCGATACGGCATGGCGGCCGTATCACTGGCACTTCGGAGCCGGCTGGCGGCTCCACGGAACTGCGTGGAGCGGAGCCGTCCAAAGAGGATTCCGGGGGGAGGAATGGATCGCCTCCCTCCCCCTGCGGACCCCCCCCCCCCCGGAGTGGCAGGTAGGGGATTTGTACATCCCTAGTTTGGAGGGTGAGCTACTGGTGGCGAGGGATTGATCTGTACCATGCATTTCTTCAGACATTGCCCAAATATTGCTGCTTGGGAAGATAGCATTTTATTTAAGCTAATGACTTATGTCAAAGAAGGTTTTCCTGTTAAAAGAAGTCCTGTAAAAGGATAAACTAAATTTAGAGATCCTCATACAAAAGTAAGTGAAGGAGCACCTGTGCACATTTGTAAAATTTGGCCTAGAGGGGAGTGGGTATTGAAAGCATTGTTGTGTTCATAGTCATAGACCCATCCGTTAAAAGATAAGATTTCATCTCTGAAATCCTGTACAGATAACATTTTGTATACATGCTGATGAGGAGTGTGATTGTAATGGATGCCCCTGTTACCTAAGTATGCCTAACCTCCATTTTTTGAACAGCATTTTTGTACAATGGCCTATGTGCATAGACCCCCAAATGTATGGCTGTACAGCATTTTTCCAGTGTGTAAATTGTGCAGCTGGAATTGATGAGCATTGAGATCTATTCACATAGGCCACCATGCAGACATGCCCTCCAGTGTGTAAAAGGTGGGCACACCAAGAGGCAGGGCCAACGATTCCAAGACACACACCTCCTGCACACTCAGTGTCCTTGTACAAAGGTAGGGATGGACGAAAGTCCCTTACCTGGTCCCGCAGCTTTTTTCGGGGGGGAGGCACTCCATTTCTCCCCCCGAAATTCTTGGCGGGTGGGGAGGCGCCCCGCCCCTCCCCGCCGAAATTCTGGCCAGGGGGGAGGCGCCCCATCCCTCCCTGCTGAAATTCTGGCCGGAGGGGAGCGCCCTGCCTCTCCGGCCACAAAAGAAAAATGTAAAGTAAAAAACAAACAAAAACGTGATAGGCTACGTAAAGATTTACGTAGCCTATCACGGCTGACTTTGAAAATCTAGCCGTGATAGGCTACGTAAATCTTTACGTAGCCTATCACTTTTTTTTTTTTTTACTTTACTTGGAAATGGCGGCGGCGGCCACTGGTTGGAAGACCGTCCGCCGCACCGCCGCCGGGACCCGCCGCTGCAAGGGACATTCGCACGAGGTAAGTCCCATCCCGGGGGGGGGGGCGGGGGGTGTCAGAGAATTTCCCCACCAATTTTGGGGGGCCGAATGTTTAGGCATTCTGCCTCCCGGAGATTCGTGGAGAAATTCTCCGACATCCCTATTAAGGTCTTACGGGTGCAGTGGGGACCAAAGACGTCTTATTTGGGACACACCATTTATCACTGACCCAAACTGTCATGTAGGAAAGGGCAGGGGGGATGACAAGGGCGTTCTTTCATTTTTATTTACAGCTTTATTCTCCTTCAGAGAATTCCATTATAGAACAAGCACAGTGTTTCTTTGGGAAACTTAATATCCCATATGTCCCAGAGGAACAGAGAGCTCAATTCCGAAGTAGAGGTATCAACAGAAGGAAATGATATCAGATCTTCCAAGTGGCAAATCACTGAGGGCCAGATGGTTTCAGTTTAAGGAGTTTTACAAGTGTTTTTGAGAACATCTGGTTCCTCAAATGTTTCAGTTCTTCTTACTATTTCACAGGAAACAGAATTTTCTTCTTCAGGGATCCATCAGTGGTGTTATTAAAAAAAGAAAATAGAATCATGTCTGTCTGCTTGGGCCCCTAACTAACTGAGAAAGAAAAACCTCTCATTTTTTCAGATTGTGCCTAATTTAATATATACTTGCTATGGTGGACTGGTGGCCATGTAGACATAAAAGTGCTGGAACATCAGACATCACTCAATGAAGCTCTCAGACACTACTGGACTGTCAGTAATATGGATCTGTGTTCCATGAAAAGGGAAAATGAATTTGGGACCATCCATAAAATGGGATCTACCTCCTCATAGGGATGTGCAAACCCACCCCCCTCTGGGTTCTTCGGGTGCCCGTTCAGCCCCTGCCCCTGCTCACCGGTCCCTGGACCACACTCAAGCCCCTCCCACCCTCAGTGAGCAGCCCACACTCACCCTGGTGGTTTTGTTAAGCTCCGCGTTCACCATTTAAAAAAAAATAAAATGGAGATCGTGAAGTGCACATATTTGCATATGCACAAAAATACACATTTTGGCAAATGTGCATATTTGTGTATGTGAGAAAATGCACATTTTTGCAGGAATGTGCATTTTCGTGCATAGGCAAATGTGTGCATTCACGAAAATGCACATTTTCACGCATACAAAAATATGTGCATTTTTACGATTGCCATTTTATTTCTCAAAAAATGATGACTATGAAGCTCGACAAGGCTGCCAGGGTGAATGCAGGCTGTTCGCCAAGTGTGGGCAGGGGGTGAGCAGGGGCAGGGGCTAGGCGGGAGGGGCACAGGGGTGTGGGCAGGGGCGGTTCCACCAGAGTCCCAGACGGAATTGGATGCCCACACCATCCCTAACTCCTTAGCAAAGTTTTAAGAAAGGAGGGATTGAGGAACATGGTGGGTGGAAACAGATAAAAGGGCCTTTAAACATGTGATAAACTTTATGGCTAGCTTTTCAAGTTTGCAGGGGGCAGGGGCATGATCTAGCCACTGTTACTTGCTTTAAAATCCCATTGATTTAAATGGACAAGAACTTATGCATAAATCTCTCTTGCTGAAATACTGTATACCAGACTTGAAAATGCTTATCTTTGGCAAGAGTATGTTTTCTGCCAATAATCTTGGATTTTCGTAGTGTATCGACTTGTTTCTTACCTTTTGTTCCTCAGAACAATAATGTGGCTTTCACTTTTGATTGTAATAACCAATTCCATTTTGTCAAATTCTGTTTTCGTAACACCTAAACATATCACAAGAATGGAAAGCCTTCAGGTTTTGGTTTTATATAGACCATTTTTGTCATACAGGCTCTATGTAACTTGGAAGCTTGCATTTGGAATACTTCCAAAATTCTTCTCCTTCAGACTCCTCCCTGGATTTTGGAGTAAATGGGAAATGTGCATAAAAATGCACACAAACAAGCTTTAATTAATAGGAGAAGAATGCATACTTTTCAAAGATTAATGTGTACATTTTGAAAAACAGGCACAAAAATAAGCTCACATTTTCATGCAAAAATACAATCAGAAAAAAATTGCATTCTGATAAGCACATCAGAAAAAACTATCTTTGGGGTGGAATTTGGAGAAGTTTGTCAAACTCAAGTTTTGCTTGTACACACATCTCTAGCAGGGACATAAGAGGTGAGATGATCCCTAACGTAATTTCACAATTACTTTTAGAAAATTGTTATCATTAACATCATCAATATCATCTTTGAAAAAATAAAACGTGTACAGTATGAAATAAAGAATTAACAGGGACAAAACCCACACTGCAGGCTTACACTTTTAGAGGTACATGAGAAAACGGAAGAGGAAATAATGGAGGAAGACAAATTAAGTTAAAATATCAGTGAATTAGAGAAGGCATATTTTTAGAGGCAGTATGCCTCTAATATTGTATAGATTAAGCTTTCCCTGCCCAAATGTGCACATATTTAAATATGCACAGGTTTTTTAGTTCCCTTTTTTTTTATAAAAAAACAACAACACCAAGTCGGCAAAATGGTGGGTGCTTGCCGAACAGTGCCTGGGGTCACTGTGGGTGGCTCGCCAAGCTCATGGGGGCTCGAGTGTGGGTCCAGGCGGGCTCCAGTGGGGCTGATGCTTCAGCAGGCACCTGCCAATCCCAGACAGGTGTGAGTTTGCATATCCCTAGCTCTAGGCCCTTGGAGGAGGAGTCCTCCAGTGGAGGCATGATATCAGTGCTCTGGAAGCAACAGAAAGTAAAGAATTGTGCCTAAAGAATTGTGCCCTTGAACAGTTGGTCAAGGAACCAACCAGCAAGGAGGCGACCTTGGATTTAATATTAAATGGTATCACCCAGGACCTAGCCTAGGACAAGGTGTCAATGTTGTTGAACCACTTGGAAATAATGATCACAGTGCTATCAGATTTAATATATATTTAAGTGGAAAATGGCCCAGGAAGTCCAACACAGACACATTTGACTTCAAAAGAGGAAACTTCTCTAAAATGTGGGAACTGGTGAAAAGGAAGTTAAAAGGGAGAGTCAAGAGGGTTAAATCCCTTCAAAATGCTTGGAGATTACTCAAAACCACAATAATAGAAGCCCAGCTAAAATGTGTACCACAGGTTAGATAGGGGTGGACGAAAGTCACTTACCTGTCCTCGAAGGACGTTCGCGGTGGGGGGGAGGCGCTTCGCTGCTCCCCCCGCAAAGTTCAGACCGGGGGGGGAGGCTTCCCGCCTAGGCCCAGCCAAAATTCAGGCCGGGGGGGAGGCTTCCCGCCTCGGCCCGGCCGAAATTCAGGCCGGGGGGGAGGCTTCCCGCCTCGCCTGGCCGCGAACGCGAAAGTTAAAAAACAAAAAACAAAAAACAAAACGCCCCCTGATAGGCTACGTAGGGATGGCGGAGAATTTCTCCCCAAAACTTCGGGGGGCCGAGTGCCAACGTGTTCGGTCCCCCGAACAAGTTTCGGGGAGAAATCCTCCACACACCCCCGCCCCCCGCGCCCCCCCCGGGATGGGACTTACCTTCCCTGAATGTCCCTCCTGGCGGCGGGTCCGGCTGGCGGTTCGTCGGGTGTTCGAGCGGGGCGGGAGCGGCAGCTGGTCTTTCGACCGGCTGCCGCCCCCGCCATTGCAATCAAAGAAAAAAAAAAAAAAAGTCCCCTGATAGGCTACGTGACGATTCACGTAGCCTATCACAGCTAGATTTGCAAAGTCAGCCGTGATAGGCTACGTGAATTGTCACGTAGCCTATCACGGGTGACTTAAAAAAAAAAAAAAAAAGTGTGTACGGATAATGGCGGCCCCCATAGGGAGCCGCCATTCCCGTTCCTTATTTGGTGGCTGTAGTCTACGTAAACATTTACGTAGACTACAGCAACTAAATAAGGAACGCGAATGGCAGCTCCCTATGGGGGCCACCATTCGCGTACGCGCTTTTTTTTTTTTTTTTTTTAAAGTCAGCCGTGATAGGCTACGTCACGTGAATCGTCACGTGAATCGTCACGTAGCCTATCAGGGGACGTTTTTTTTGTGTTTTTTTTACTTTCGTATTCGCGGCCGGGCGAGGCGGGAAGCCTCCTCCCTGGCCTGAATTTCGGCCGGGTGAGGAGGGAATCCTCACCCCCAGCCTGAATTTCGGCCGGGCGAGGCGGGAAGCCTCCCCCCCCGGCCTGAACTTTGTGGGGGGAGCAGCGAAGCGCTCCACCCCACCACGAACAAGCTGCGAGAAAAGGTAAGTGACTTTCGTCCACCCCTAAGGCTACGTGACGATTCACGTAGCCTATCACGGCTAGATCTGCAAAGTCAGCCGTGATAGGCTACGTGACGATTGACGTAGCCTATCACGGCTGACTTTGCAAATCTAACCGTGATAGGCTACGTGAATCGTCACGTAGCCTATCAGGGGGCGTGTTTTTTTTTTCTTTCATTGCAATGGCGGTGGCGGCAGCCGGTCAAAAGACCGGCTGCCGCTCCCGCCTCGCTCCAACACCCGCCGAACCGCCGGCCGGACCAGCCACCGGGAGGGACATTCGGTGAAGGTAAGTCCCGTCCCGAGGGGGGGGCGGGGGGGGTTCGGAGGATTTCTCCCCGAAACTTGTTCGGGGGGCCGAACACGTTGGCGCTCGGCCCCCCGAAGTTTCGGGGAGAAATTCCCCCGCCAACCCTAAGGTTAGGAAAGGTAGCACCAAGTCCAAGAGGTCATTGGCATGGTTAAGGAGCAGTGTTAACGGAGCTATTAGAGAAAAGAGAGCTTACTTCAGAAAATGGAAGTCTTGTCCAAGTGAGGAAAACAAAGGGTAGCACAAGCTTGTACAAAGGCGATGCAAGCAGACAATTTGTTGTTGTTGTTGTTGTTGTTGTTCAGTCATTCAGTCGTGTCTGACTCTTCGTGACCCCATGGACCATAGCATGCCAGGCCTTCCTGTCCTCCACTCTTTCCCGGAGTGTGCTCAAATTCATATTCATTGCATCGGTGATGCTATCTAGCCATCTCATCCTCTGTCGTCCCCTTCTCCTTTTGCCTTCAGTCTTTCCCAGCATCACGGTCTTTTCCAGAGAGTTTTCTCTTCACATTAGGTGGCCAAAATATTTCAGCTTCAGTATCTGTCCTTCCAATGAGCACTCAGGGTTGATTTCCTTTAGGATGGACTGATCTGACCTCCTTGCAGTCCAGGGGACTTGTAAGAGTCTTCTCCAACACCACAGTTCGAAAGCATCAATTCTTCGGCGCTCAGCCTTCCTTATAGTCCAGCTCTCACAGCCATACATTACTACTGGGAAAACCATAGCTTTGATTAGACGGACCTTTGTCGGCAAGGTGATGTCTCTGCTTCTTACTATGCTGTCTAGGTTTGCCATAGCTTTCCTCCCAAGGAGCAAGCATCGTTTAATTTCATGGCTACAGTCACCGTCTGCGGTGATCTTGGAGCCCAAGAAAATAAAATCTGTCACAGCTTCCATTTCTTCCCCTTCTATATGCCAGGAAGTGATGGGGCCAGATGCCATGATCTTTGTTTTTTTAATGTTGAGTTTCAAACCAGCTTTTGCACTCTCCTCTTTCACCCTCAACAAGAGGCTCTTTAGATCCTCTTCACTTTCTGCCATTAGGGTGGTATCGTCTGCATATCGGAGGTTATTGATAATTCTCCTGGCAATCTTAATTCCGACCTGTGATTCATCCAACCCGGCGTTTCTCATGATGTAAAGCAGACAATAAGAGATGCAAAAAAGCATTTTGAAGAGCATATCACTAACAACATCAAGGCCAACAATAAAGCATTCTTTAAATATATCAGAAGCAGGAAACCAGCTAGGGAAGCAGTTGTACCATTGGACAAAAATGGAGTTAAAGGAGTACTGAAGGAGGACAAGGAGACTGCAGAGAAGCTGAATAAATTATTTTCATCTGACTTCACTGCAGAAAATAAAAGGACAGATACCTGTGCCTGAACTGATGTTTTCAGGAAGGGAGTCTGAGGAGCTGAGGCAAATAGTGGTGACAAAAGATGAAGTTCTCAACCTTATTGATAAATTGAAAGCAGATACATCACTGGGCCCAGATGGCGTCTATCTATTCTAGAGTTCTCAAAGAACTCAAATATGAAATTGCTGATCTTCTAACCAAACTATGCAACATGTCTCTAAGGTCAGCCTCTATACCAGAGGACTGGAAGATGGCCAATGTAACACCAATTTTGAAAAAGGGATCCAGGGGAGATCTGGGAAATTACAGGCCAGTTAGCTTAACATCTGTTCTGGGTAAATTGGTTGAAGGCATTATTAAAGATAACATTATTAAGCATATAGAAGGACAAGCCCCATTAAAAAGAGTCAACAGGGCTTCGACAAAGATAAGTTGCTGTCTCACTTACCTTTTAGAGTTCTTTGAGAGTGTCAATAAACATGTAGACAGGGGTGATCTGGTAGACATTGTTTAACTGGACTTCCAAAAGGCTTTTGACAAAGTCCCTCACCAAAGACTCCTGAGCAAACTTAGCAGTCATGGAATAAGAGGACAGGTCCTATTATGGATCAGTAACTGGTTAAAGAACAGAAAGCAGAGAGAATAAATGGTAAATTCTTCCAATGGGAGGAAGTAAATAGTGGGGTCCCACAGGGATCTGTATTGGGACCAATATTTTTCAACCTGTTCATAAATGATCTGGAATTAGGAGTGAGCAGTGAAGTGGCCAAGTTTGCTGATGACACCAAATTATTTAGGGTGGTTAAAACAAATAAAGATTTTGAAGAGCTCCAAAAGGATCTCTCCAAACTGGAGGAATGGCCATCCAAATGGCAAATGTGGTTCAATGTAAGCAAGTGTAAAGTGATGCATGTTGGGGCAAAAAATCCCAACGTCAAGTATAGCCTGCTGGGATCTGAGCTAGCAGTGACCAACCAGGAAAGAGATCTTGGGGTTGTGGTGGACAGCTCAATGAAGATCTCAACTGACTGTGTGGTCGCTGTAAAAAGTCAAACTCCATGTTATGCATAATTAGAAAAGGAATTGAGAATAAAGCCAATATCATACTGACCCTATACATATCTATGGTGCAGCCACACTTGAAATACTGTGTACAGTTCTGGTCATCACACCTAAAAAGAAGATATTGTAGAGCTGGAAAAAAGCGCAGAAAGGGGCAACTAAAATGATCAAAGGGCTGGAGCATCACCCCTATGAGAGAAAGTTACAACAGCTGGGCTTGTTTAGCTTGGAAAAAAAGGAGGGTAAGGGAAGACATGATAGAGGTCTACAAAATTATGCACGGTATGCTGAATGTGGATGTTGTTGTTGTCGTTCAGTCGTTCAGTCGTGTCCGACTCTTCGTGACCCCATGGACCATAGCACGCCAGGCCTTCCTGTCCTGCGCTCTCTCCCAGAGTGTGCTCAAGTTCATATTCATTGCATCGGTGATGCTATCTAGCCATCTCATCCTCTGTCGTCCCCTTCTCCTTTTGCCTTCAGTCTTTCCCAGCATCACGGTCTTTTCCAGAGAGTTTTCTCTTCACATTAGGTGGCCAAAATATTTCAGCTTCAGCTTCAGTATCTGTCCTTCCAATGAGCAGTCAGGGTTGATTTCCTTTAGGACTGACTGATTTGACCTCCTTGCAGTCCAGGGGACTCATAAGAGTCTTCTCCAGCACCACAGTTCGAAAGCATCAATTCTTCGGCACTCAGCCTTCCTTATAGTCCAACTCTCACAGCGATACATTACTACTGGGAAAACCATAGCTTTGGTTAGACGGACCTTTGTCGGCAAGGTGATGTCTCTGCTTCTTACTATGCTGTCTAGGTTTGCCATAGCTTTCCTCCCAAGGAGCAAGCATCGTTTAATTTCATGGCTACAGTTACTGTCTGCGGTAATCTTGGAGCCCAAGAAAGTAAAATCTGTCACTGCTTCCATTTCTTCCCCTTCTATATGCCAGGAAGTGATGGGGCCAGATGCCATGATCTTTGTTTTTTTAATGTTGAGTTTCAAACCAGCTTTTGCACTCTCCTCTTTCACCCTCAACAAGAGGCTCTTGAGATCCTCTTCGTTTTCTGCCATTAGGGTGGTATCGTCTGCATATCGGAGGTTGTTGATAATTCTCCCAGCAATCTTAATTCCGACCTGTGATTCATCCAACCCAGCGTTTCTCATGATGTACTCTGCATATAAGTTAAATAAGCAGGGTGACAATATGCAGCCTTGTCATACTTGTCATAAGGTGGTCTGGTATTCCCATCACTTTAAGAATTTGCCACAGTTCGTTGTGATCCACACAATCAAAGGCTTTAGCGTAGTCAATGAAGCAGAAATAGACATTTTTCTGGAATTCTCTTGCTTTCTCCATGATCCAGCAAATGTTGGCGATTTGATCTCTCGTTCCTCTCCCTCTTCGAAACCCAGCTTGTACTTCCGGTAGTTCTCGGTTCGCATACTGCTGAAGCCTAGCTTGTAGGATTTTGAGCATCACCTTGCTGGCATGTGAAATGAGCGCAATTGTACGGTAGTTTGAACACTCTTTGGCATTGCCCTTCTTTGGAATTGGAATGTCAACTGACCTTTTCCAGTCTTGCGGCCATTGTTGAGTGTTCCAGATTTGTTGGCATATTGAATGCAGCACTTTAACAGCATCATCTTTTAGGATTTTAAATAGCTCAGCTGGAATACTGTCATCTCCGCTAGCTTTGTTGTTAATAATGCTTCCTAAGGCCCACTTGACTTCCCTCTCGAGGATGTCTGGCTCAAGTTCAGTGACCGCACTCTCATGGCTATCAGGGACATTCAGATCTTTCCAGTATAGTTCTTCTGTGTATTCTTTCCACCTCTTCTTAATCTCATCTGCTTCTGTTAGGTCCCTGCCTTCTTTGTCCTTTATCATGCCCGTCTTTGCAAAAAACATTCCCTTGAGATCTCCAATTTTCTTGAAAATATCTCTAGTCTTTCCCATTCTGTTGTTTTCCTCGATTTCTTTGCATTGTTCATTTAAGAAGGCCTTCTTGTCTCTCCTTGCTATTCTCTGGAACTCTGCATTCAGTTGGATATATCTTCCCCTTTCTCCCTTGCTTTTCACTTCCCTTCTTTCCTCAGCTACTTGTAAAGCCTCATCAGACAGCCACTTGGCTTTCTTGCATTTCTTTTTCTTCGGGATGGATTGAGTTGCTGCCTCCTGAACAATGTTACGGACCTCCGTCCATAGTTGCTCAGGCACTCTGTCTATCAGGTCTAATCCCTTAAATCCCTTTATCATGCCCGTCTTTGCAAAAAACATTCCCTTGAGATCTCCAATTTTCTTGAAAATATCTCTAGTCTTTCCCATTCTGTTGTTTTCCTCGATTTCTTTGCATTGTTCATTTAAGAAGGCCTTCTTGTCTCTCCTTGCTATTCTCTGGAACTCTGCATTCAGTTGGATATATCTTCCCCTTTCTCCCTTGCTTTTCACTTCCCTTCTTTCCTCAGCTACTTGTAAAGCCTCATCAGACAGCCACTTGGCTTTCTTGCATTTCTTTTTCTTCGGGATGGATTGAGTTGCTGCCTCCTGAACAATGTTACGGACCTCCGTCCATAGTTGCTCAGGCACTCTGTCTATCAGGTCTAATCCCTTAAATCTATTCCTCACCTCCACTGTATATTCATAAGGGATATGATTTAGGTCATACCTGAATGGTTTAGTGGTTTTCCCTACATTCTTCAATTTCAGCCGAAATTTTGCAAGAAGCAGCTCATGATCTGAGCCACAGTCAGCTCCAGGTCTTGTTTTGACTGACTGTATAGAGCTTCTCCATCTTTGGCTGCAAAGTACATAATCAATCTGATTTCGATATTGACCATCTGGTGATGTTCATGTGTAGAGTCGTCTCTTGTGCTGTTGGAAAAGAGTGTTTGCTATGATCAGCGTGTTCTCTTGGCAAAACTCTATTAGCTTTTGTCCTGCTTCATTTTATACACGAAGGCCATGCCTACCTGTTATCCCGGTGATTTCTTGACTTCCTACTTTAGCATTCCAATCCCCTATGATGAAGAGGACATCTTTTTTTGGTGTTAGTTCTAGAAGGTGTTGTAGGTCTTCATAGAACCGATCAACCTCAGCTTCTTCAGCATCAGTGGTTGGGGCATAGACTTGAATTACTGTGATGTTGAATGGTTTGCCTTGGATTCGTACTGAGATCATTCTATCATTTTTGAGATTGTACCCCAGTACTGCTTTTCCCACCCTTTTGTTGACTATGAGTGCTACTCCATTTCTTCTAAGGGATTCTTGCCCACAGTAGTAGATATGATGGTCACCTGAATTAAATTCGCCCATGCCTGTCCATTTTAGTTGGCTGATTCCCAAGATGTCAATGTTCATTCTTGCCATCTCATGTTTGACCACCTCCAGCTTACCTTGATTCATTGATCTGACATTCCAGGTTCCTAAACAATATTGTTCTTTACAGCATCAGATTTTCTTTTCACCACCAGACACATCCACAGCTGAGTGTCCTTTCGGCTTTGGCCCAGCCGCTTCACTCTTTCTGGCGCTACTTGGAAATACCCTCTGCTCTTCCCCAGTAGTATATTGGACACCTTCCGACCTGAGGGGCTCATCTTCTGGCGTCATCGCTTTTAGCCTTGTGATACGTTCCATGGGGTTTTCTTGGCAAGAATACTGGAATGGGTTGCCATTTCCTTCTCCAGTGGACCACATTTTGTCAGAACTCTCTGCCATGACCTGTCCGTCTTGGGTGGCCCTGCACGGCATAGCTTATGGCTTCACTGAGTTACGCAAGCCCCTTTGCCACAACAAGGCAGTGATCCATGAAGGGGGAATGTGGATAGGGAGACATTTTTCTCCCTTCTCAAAATGCTAGAACCTGGTGTCATCCCATGAAGCTGATTGGTGGGAGATTCAGGACAGATAAAAGGAAGGACTTCTTCACACAGCGCATAGTTAAGCTATGGAATTGTCTACCACAGGATGCAGTGATGGCCACCAATTTGGATGGCTTTAAAAGGGGGTTGGACAAATTCCTGGAGGAAAAGGCTATCAATGGCTTCTAGTCCTGATGGCTATATGCTACCTCCAGTACCAGAGCCAGTGAGCCTATGTACACCAGTTGCTGGGGAACATGGGCGGGATGGTGCTTTTGCACTCATGTCCTGTGTGTGGGTTTCCTGAGGGCAGCTGGTTGGCCACTGTGTGAACAGAATGCTGGACTAGATGGACCCTTGATCTGATCCAGCAAGGCTCTTCTTATGTTCTTATGTGCTTAATATTTTGTGAATTACTGCAAAATTCTTGTTTGTGTGCTCATGGGCAGTATTGTCTCTTACTTGGGCCACTTTATTTGATGGCCATTTTGAAAGAGGAGCTGTCCTTGCAACTCAAATTGATGTTAGCATGAGTGTATGTGACAATCTGGTTTTTTTATTATTGTTAACTTTGAATTGCTTCTAAAGTGCCGTTCATAAATAAATAGCATCTGCTGCTTTGTTAGAAGTAAGGTGTGAATCAATGTGGACTTCAATCCAGCATTGTGCTTTGTGGATATACATGAGATGAGAAGAAGAACTAACATTCGTATGCTAAAATGAAAGTACAGGAAGTTATGGGGGAGGGGAGGAAGCAAGAGATCCTTCCCTTTGTTGAACATGTTATTGATGTTAACTTCTGTAAAATACTCCAAAGATCTGTCATCTTATTCTCATCTTTTAGAATTAAGAAAACAACTGGATGTAAATGTGTATGTATATGTGTGTATATATGGGGCTATGTGTTAGGAGTGTTGACACTATTAGGAGTGTTATTCCGTTCGCTGTGGATACAGTTAGTGAGCAGGAGGCGGTCTGTGGCACACCAGTTTTGTGGGATCGGTTCCAGCTCCTTCCTTCTGATGAAGTGGACAAGGTGCATTAATCTGTAAGGCCAACCACCTGCTTACTTGATCCTTGCCCATCTTGGCTCACTATGAGCTGCAGAGAGAGGCTGGGTGAGGGGATCAAGGCAATGGTGAATGCCTCCCTTGAGGAGGGAGTGATGCCATCAGCCCTCAAGGAGGCAGTGATAAGACTGCTTTTAAAAAAGCCCTCCTTGGATCCCCATGTTCTGAACAACTTTCGCCCAGTCTTGAATCTGCCTTTTTTGGGCAAGGTGTTTGAGTGGGTGGTGGCTATGCAGTTGAAGGCACACTTGGAAGAAGCCGATTATCTAGATCCATTTCAGTCGGGCTTCAGGCCTGGGCATGGGACAGAAACGGACTCGGTCGCCTTGGTGGATGATATGAGGAGGGCTCTGGACAGGGGTGAATGCTCCTTCCTTGTTCTCCTCGACCTCTCAGCAGCTTTTGATACCGTTGACCACGGTATCCTCCTGGACCGCCTGAAGGGGTTGGGCATTGGAGACACCGTATTACAGTGGTTCCGGTCCTTCTTCTCTGGCAGGTACCAGAGGGTAGCACTGGGAGAGGAGGTTTCAGACCCGTTGCCGCTCACTTGTGGGGTGCCACGGGGTTCCATCCTCTCCCAGATGCTATTTAACATCTATGTGAAGCCGCTAGGGGCTATCATCAGGAGGTTTGGGGTGCGGTGTCATCAGTATGCGGATGACACGCAGCTCTACCTCTCATTCAAATCTTCACCAAGGTTGGCCATAGAATCCCTGTCCAAATGTCTGGAGACAGTGAGTGGCTGGATGGGGAGGAATTAGGGATGGCAGAGAATTCCGACAAGGATCTCGGTGAGGCCGAATGCCAGCACATTCGGTCCCCCGAAATCTGTGGCGGAACGGCCTGCCACCTCCCGGCCCCCCTGCGGATCCCCCCCGGGACGAGACTTACCTGTGGCGGATCTTCCGGGCGGCGGCAGCTCCGGCGGCAGCGGCGGCTGGTCTTCCGGGCAGCTGCCGCCGCCGCCACCATTTGCAGTTTTTTGTGTTTTTTTTACAGAGCCATGATAGGCTATGTAAGTTTTTACGTAGCCTAAAACGTCTGGGTAAAAAAAAAAAAAAAGGCATACGCAAATGGCAGCAGCTACGGCAGCCGCCATTTGCGTACGCGTTTTTTTTTTTTTTTACCCAGACGTGATAGGCTACGTAAATTTTTATGTAGCCTAAATCGACTGGGTAAAAAAAAAGGCATATGCAAATGGCGGCGGCTACGGCCACCAACATTTGCGTTCCTTATTTTGGGCCTTCTTAGTCTACGTAAATATTTACGTAGACTAAGACGGCGAAAATAAGGGGAACGCAAATAGCGTCCGCTACGCTATTTGCATTCCCCTTATTTTCACCGTCTTAGTCTACGTAAATATTTACGTAGATTAAGAAGGCAAAAATAAGGAACGCAAATGGCGGTGGCCGTAGCCGCCACCATTTGCGTATGCGGTTTTGTTTTGTTTTTTCCCAGAGCCCTCTGCGGACGGAAATCCGGCTGTGGACGGCTGTGCCCTGACTGGGCCTGGCCGGCTGCTCTGCAGAGCTGCCATGGAGCCCAGCTGGCCGCGGAGGATTCCTGGGGGGAGGAACAGAGCACCTCCCCCCCGTCGAGGATTCCGGGGGGAGGGACGGAACACCTCCCCCCCACCGTCAACATAATCCGCGAAAGGTAAGTGACTTTCGTACATCCCTAGGAGGAATAAGCTGAAGCTGAACCCTGACAGGACCGAGGTACTTTTGGTGGGAGACAAGAGGAGTTTGGGGGATGTTGACCTGGTGTTGAATGGGGTACGGTTACCCTTGAAAGACCAGGTCCACAGCTTGGGGTTCATCTTAGACTCCCAGCTGTCTATGGAGGCTCAGGTGTCAGCTGTGAACCGGACAGCGCTGTACCAACTCCATGTCAGGGTGGACACTGAGCCCATAGAATCAGAGTAGTTCTAATTCTGAGGAAGAGCAGTTGCTCCTGGGAGAGGCGCGCGCTCCTCTTTCCCAGGGCCAACAGCTGACGGAGATTCCTCCCACCAGCATTCCTAGCTTAGATAGCAGTCCAGGGAGTGACAGAGCGCGGATAGCAGACTTGGTGGACACGTGACGCCGACGCAGAGAGCGGCGCCAAATGGAGGGCGCAGAAAGGAGGCATAGTGCCCAGTTGGCACGCAAACAACGGCTGCGCCCAGAGGATCCAAGGGAAAAGGGGAGGGACTCTCCCTAGTCCTTAAGTTCAGGGGTCTGCCAGTAATTCCCTTTCAAACGGGGACCAACTGTTCCAACTTAGGGCATAGGTACTGTGCTGCTCAGATCTAGTTGCAAACGGTAGAGTTGTTAAGTTGTAAAAGAAGAATAAAGCTTTGGAAGGAATCCCTTTGTCTGTGTCTGGACTTGGCTACTGGATTAGATTGAGAGAGGCCTCCAAGGAGCCCTTGACACTCCATCTGATACAGCGGCTGCGCCCCTACCTTACCGACCATCTGCTCCCATCGGTATACATGCCCTGGTCTCCTCTCATTTAGACTACTGTAATGCGCTTTACGTGGGGTTACCCTTGAAGATGGTTCAGAAGCTGCAGCTGGTACAGAAGGTGGCAGCTCACCTGATTAAAGGCAGCCGCCAGCGAGATCACATCACTCCAGTGCTGAAGGAGCTGTACTGGCTACCAGTTGTTTTCTGGGCCAAATTCAAGGTGTTGGTTTTGACCTTTAAAACCCTATACAGCTCCGGCCCAGCCTATCTCAAGGAGTGCCTCCAGCAACACCAGATAGGCTGCTCAACAAGATCAGCCTCAGGTGGCCTTCTCTCTGTCCTATCAGCCAGGACAGCTAGGCTGGTGAGGACGAGGGAGAGGGCCTTCTCTGTGGTGGCCCCTACTCTGGAACTCCCTCCCTAGGGAACTCTGCCACGCCCCCTCTTTAATGAGCTTCCGCCATGCATTAAAAACATGGTTGTTCAGGCAGGCATTTGGGGTGGGCTAGGGTAATTTTAGAAATGTGATGTTTTTAATGTTGAATTTTATTGTGTAAACTGTTTTTATTGTTGGACATCACTCAGAGTGGCTGGGTGACTAGCCAGATGGGCAATTAATAAATTAAATAAATAAATAAATAAATAAATATGCATAATATTCTTAGTCCCAATCAGCTTTCAAGAAAGGGTTCCGGGGTGGACATCACTCACCCCGTGCCACTTATGGACTCAAACATTCCATCTCTCCCTCAGTCCAGTGGTGCTTTTTTCTTGTCCTCCTCAGCTGCGGTATAGCACAGTACCAGGTTTCCCTGACATTTAAAACATTTTATTAAGGGTGCAATACTATACACACTTAACTGAGAGCAAGCCCCATTGACTCAGTCCGGCTTTCTTCTGAGTAGACATATACTCTACAGCACTGTGAATTTCTGAAAGTTTGCTGCTTGATTTATCATGATGCTGTAGTTTGAGATGTTGAAGACAACTGTTTCCTTGTCTTAGAGATGCAATCTTAAATTCTCAGAAGGGTAGCTGTGTTAGTCTGTTGCAGCAACAACAACAAAGTCTTGTGGCACCTTGCATTCTAACAGGTTTATGTAGCAAAAGGATTTGTGATCTCAGAATCTACTTCATCAGATGCATGAAGTATTATCCTCAGTATATACATAGATATACAGAAGAAGAAGAAATGGGGCCAAATGGCAATGAAATGCAATACAGGTTTAATTCTGCACAAGGCTTAAAATAAACAAAATGACTATTTACAACACCAGTAATTGAAGTTAACAGAACCATCCTAGTTTTGAAGGGGTAATGAAACCATTCACTGATGCAGTGAATATGGACTTGAGCACGCTCCGGGAGAAAGCGCAGGACAGGAAGGCCTGGTGTGCTGTGGTCCATGGGGTCATGAAGAGTCGGACACGACTGAACGACTGAACAACAATCAAAATGAAACCATTGTCTCTATTCAAGCCTAAGCAAATAGAATCAAATTTATTGATTATTCTACTTCGGCAATTTCATGCTGGAGTCCCCCTTTGAAGTTTCTTTTTTGGAGAATGGTAGCTTTCAGGTTAGCAGCAGAGTGTCCTGTTTGTTTCTTTAATTAAAACTGAACATTTAATAATTAGAGTCCAACAGTCCAGTATATGTTCACATAGCTTCTATTTCTCATCCCTTTAAGCCGTATGGGTTTACTAGATAATTGATTCATTTTCTGTCTGTTTACTTCATGAAGTTAGCCACATTTTAGATTCAAAAAGAAAACATAGACTGATTGAGTAACATTTGTAATGAAACCTGGATTTGTGTGTCCATTTTAATTTTGTCTATTCATGGTAAGTTGGAGAGGTTTTGGATGAAGCCTCTAAAGGACTGTTTATTTTATTTTGTTTTTATTTCTCCATTTCTTTTTAATGACAAGTCCTGGCACTTTGATAGATTGCTTTCCTTTCCCTCCTTAGGAGAACATTCATCCCACTAGAGATCTTGGCAAGACAAGAAGGTAATAGCTGTGACAGGTGCTAGAGCAGAGGACGTATTATCTGAATCAAGGTTATCACTATAACATGAGTCCCAAATAGATCACTTGTGTGAAGTTGCAAATGCTTGGTTTCAGGGCCTTGCACTGGGCTACAAACCTAGCTCAGTACTGAAGGCATCTGCACTTTTACATCCAAAGAAGCTTTTACATTCCAGTGTGCCTATCTGTCTTTATTAGAAAAGGTTTACACTTTCAGCAAGAATGAAATTTTATTGTCTTCAACAGATGGGCTAGAAGTGGACATTTGAAGGGCGATGCCTCTGTGAGTGGCACTGTAGTTTTTGCCTGATGATATATTTTCTATTTAAGCCATCCTTGTAATTTCAAAAGCTGGCAACAAGCCAATCATACATCCTAAGAATGCTCTCCAGATCAGTGTTGGGATTGACTGATAAAATATTCTGCCCTTCTTGTGATCGGACAAGGAGGTAAAGCATAAATGCAGTTCTCACACTTTCTGCAATTCATATACCAGATGAATGTCATCTCTGGGCCTTGTATTGTGTTACAGGATCACTATTTCCTTTTATTCTGTCCAGTCCCAGATTCAGCAAGTTTTGTTTGTTTGTTTGTTATCATTATTTATATCCTACCTTTCAGGATAAAAATCCTTCAAGGTGGCTTACAAGTGACATCAAAATACATTAATAACATCACAATAAACAATATCAAAATGGAACAAGTCATCAAGATCCTTCCCATAGTGACAGTTGGTGTCATTTGCCCTTGTTGGGGTGGGGAACAGAGACAGTCCATCTGGAACATGAGCAGGCACCTGGTGTTACATTCCCTTGCCTCCCTCTCTCTCCTGGAATCCTTCCCATAGGGCAGCTGCTAGTACATGTGGGGCATAGAAATGGTGGCCAGCTCCTTTCCTGCCAGCCCACTGGAGGTGGGGGAGGCTGGCGGCAGCCCTTGATGGTATAAGGCTGACATTGTTTGGTCTCACTGTATTTTTGTTTGACTAGGTTTGGCAACTGAGTCAGCCCTGGGTTTATGGCAAGGATTTGTTCCTGGGCTTGTATCTCCATTAGGAGACCCATTGCTGATGAGCCTCTGTTTAAAAAGGGTGACGTGTGTGCATCTGTAAGCAAGGACAGGCCTATGAACCCAAGACCTGTGAGAGGTAAATTCATCTTCCAGAATGGGCTATAGTCTATAGATCCATGTTGGGCTGGACAGCTTTCAGCAGAGAGCTGTAGGGTTTGTCTCAACAGAGGATACGAGGCTCAAGCAAGCTTCTCCCGGGAGCTGAGTTCTGCCAAACTGAAACCATCAGGAGTGATTGATACTGTCAATTTGCATGACAGGATTTACATTTTTTGTGATAAAACTGTAGCTATCACAAGAGTGCATGTGTGATGTCATTATTACACATTCACTGTCATTCATCATTCTTCCTTACAACATCAGCTATGTGGTGTTAAGAAAAAAATTAATCACAGTGAATACATGATAACAGCTACAAGCGTATGATAGCTGCACGTTATCACACAAAGGCACATACATCCTTTAAGGAAACTGGCCTTCAAGTTTCAGAACAAGGTCACTCAATTTCAAGCCAATTAGCAAAAGTATCTAATTTTGTAAACAAAACAAATTCTATTCTAGGTAAATGAAGCCCTTTGTGGCATGAAATTACATTACACGAGCATTTCCCAGGGTTACCTGCCTGTGAATGGAAATTACCTGGTGGATTTATTAAATACTGTTGCCATCATGTCCAAGATGTCAGCCATTTTCTTCTGTCACTCTGAGAGTTGAATCATAAAGGTACCTTGGCTAAAACAATAATTGAGGCAAGGAATTTTGTGGGAACTAACTGCCAGCAGAGCTAACCTTCTGGTGGCTGCCAGAAGATGAGATAATCCAGAAGTTCCCATGCTTATGTAGCATCTCTCTGACAGTGGGGGCTTCTCCAGAGTGACTCTGAATTGGGGTGCGAAACATGCAGCCTGGGGGCCACAGGTGGCCCCCAAGCCCTGTCTGGCAGCCCCCAAGGCCCCCAACATCTGCTGCCACCATAAAAAGAGGAACAAAGGGAAAAACACTATAACAATGGGCTGTATGGATAGTCCTGTCATAGAGGCCTCTTTCCTAGAGTGTCTGAGGAAGCCATGCTTGAGGGTCTCCTGCCTCATTACTAGCACAATCCATAAATGCTCTAGGGATGAAGCTTCAATGACAGGAACCATAGAGCGTGTGCTTCTCTTTTTTGGGTGGTTGAAGGTCAGGAAGGGTTAAAGCTGTGAGTAAGTAGGTGTACGTGTGAGTGAGTGGGATTCTGTGTGTGAGGGAGGAATAGGACCCCTGACACATTTATTTCCAAGGGAATGCAGCACAAGTTGCCCACCCTGTCTTAATTTTATTTATTATTTATTTCATTTCTATACCACCCAACAGCCAAAGCTCTCTGGGCAGTTCACTGAAATTAAAACCACAAAGCACAACGTAAAACAATATAAAATATGAAAGCTTAAAACTACAATATCACAGTACAACCATAAGAAATCTAGTAGTAATGCATAGATTTAAAATACAGATATAAAGAAGCAGAGCTAAAATGCTGAGAAAATAATAAGGTCTTCACCTGGTGCTGAAAAGAGTACAATGCCAGGAGAACCTCTCTAGGGAGCTCATTCCACAGCCAGGGTGCTACAGCAGAAAAAGCCCTCCTCCTAGTAGCCACCCACCTCACTTCCTTTGGCAGGGGCTCACAGAGAAGGCCCCTTGAAGATGATCTTAGGGTATGGGCAGGTACATATGTGGGAGTCGATCCTTCAGATAACCTGGTCCCAAACCATTTAGGGCTTTGAATGTTAATACCAGCACTTTGAATGGGGCCCAGATGTGGACTGGCAGCCAGTGCAGCTGGAAAAGTGCTGGCATAATGCAATCTCATAGGCCAGTCCCTTTTAACAATCTCACTGCCCTGTTTTGGACCAGCTGAAGTTTCCAGACTGTTTTCAGTGGCAGCTCCACGTATAATGTACTGCAGTAATCCAAACAAGAGGTTATCAGAGCATGAATAACTGTAGCTAGGCTATCTCTGTCCAGATAAAGACGTAGTTGGTATATTAGCCTAAGCTGATGGACTTTTTTTAAAATATTAGAATGTATACAAGACAAGTACTGTGTGAGTGAGTGGTGTGTGTGTGTGTGTGTGAGAGAGAGAGAGAGAGAGAGCCATGTGAATGTGCATGTCTGTGCACAACCCCTGCCATCTCAGCAGTCACCTGACGCAGCCATTGGGGCTGAAAAGGTTGGGCACCCCTCCGCTATGTCAACATGTGGCATCACTTCTGGGTACTTTTGAGGAAAATGGCAGTCAGAAGCTATTTTTGTCTGACTTTCCACCAGTGAAAACAGTAGCAGGAATTAGAGAGCAGGACCCAAGGATGGATATTACCAAAGAACACCACTCATTACTTATAGCATCAACATTTGGAAATATGGTGTATACCTTTCCCAACTCCCCTGCTTTACTACACCACAACAAAATGTACAGTGGTGTAAATGCTTTCAACAGGAACAGTCGAATATATTTAAGAGTAGTTAAATAAGTGAGCACTTAAAGCATTCTAATCCTGCCTTCTTTTTTTTTTTACACACACACACGTCTTCAGAAAGCATATGTAAATGTAGGTTCCACTGAATTCAGTAAGTTTATTTCTGAGTGAGTGTTGTTGTTCAGTCGTTAAGTCGTGTCCGACTCTTTGTGACCCCATGGACCATAGCACGCCAGGCCTTCCTGTCCTCTGCTCTCTCCCGGAGTGTGCTCGAGTTCATATTCATTGCATCGATGATGCTATCTAGCCATCTCATCCTCTGCCATCCCCTTCTTTTGCCTTCAATCTTTCCCAGCATCAGGGTCTTTTCCAGTGACTTTTCTCTTCGCATTAGGTGGTCAAAAGCTTTGGCTTCAGTATCTGTCCTTCCAATGAGCACTCAGGGTTGATTTCCTTTAGGATTGACTGATTTGACCTCCTTGCAGTCCAGGAGACTCATAAGAGTCTTCTCCAGCACCACAGTTTGAAGGCATCAATTCTTCGGCGCTCAGCCTTCCTTAAGAGTCCAGCTCTCACAGCCATACGTTGCTACTGGGAAAACCATAGCTTTGATTATACGGACCTTTGTCGGCAAGGTGATGTCTCTGCTTCTTACTATGCTGTCTAGGTTTGCCATAGCTTTCCTCCCAAGGAGCAAGCGTCTTTTAATTTCATGGCTACAGTCACCGTCTGCAGTGATCTTGGAGCCCAAGAAAATAAAATCTGTCACTGCTTCCATTTCTTCCCCTTCTATATGCCAGGAAGTGATGGGGCCAGATGCCATGATCTTATTTATTTATTTTTTGAGTTTCAAACCAGCTTTTGTACTCTCCACTCAAGCAGAAATAGACGTTTTTCTGGAATTCTCTTGCTTTCTCCATGACCCAGCGAATGTTGGCGATTTGATCTCTAGTTCCTCTGCCTCTTCAGAACACAGCTTGTACTTCCGGTAGTTCTCGGTTCACATACTGCTGAAGCCTAGCTTGTAGGGTTTTGAGCATCACCTTGCTGGCATGTGAAATGAGCGCAATTGTACAGTAGTTTGAGTACTCTTTGGCATTGCCCTTCTTTGGAATTGGAATGTCAACTGACCTTTTCCAGTCTTGTGGCCACTGTTGAGTGTTCCAAATTTGTTGGCATATTGAGTGCAGCACTTTAACAGCATCATCTTTTAGGATTTTAAATAGCTCAGCTGGAATACTGTCATCTCCGCTAGCTTTGTTGTTAGTAATGCTTCCTAAGGCCCACTTGACTTCACTCTCCAGGATGTCCGGCTCAAGTTCAGTGACCGCACTCTCATGGCTATCAGGGACATTCAGATCTTTCCAGTATAGTTCTTCTGTGTATTCTTTCCACCTCTTCTTAATCTCATCTGCTTCTGTTAGGTCCCTGCCTTCTTTGTCCTTTATCATGCCCGTCTTTGCACAAAACGTTCCCTTGATATCTCCGATTTTCTTGAAAAGATCTTTAGTCTTTCCCATTCTATTGTTTTCCTCAATTTCTTTGCATTATTCATTTAAGAAGGCCTTCTTGTCTCTCCTTGCTATTCTCTGGAACTCTGAGTGAGTGTGCTGATGAGTAAAGCCAAAGGTACCTCTCCACCTAATGTACGAATTCCCTATATCTCGTCCATTCATTCCTTAAGTGTTCTATTCATTGCAGGAGTAATTGCAGTAATTAGGAAATAAAATTTCAAACATATGTTCTTCATGGCAAGATCATCCTTCTTGTCTTTTGTCTGTAAGATGTCCTGTTCAGTGTGGATAATAAAGATGATGCCAGCATGCTTTCGTATAATCTTCTGCCTTTAGAGAAAGAAGCCTGCCCTACTAACCATTCTTCTTTTAAAAAGATACTCATACATGCTTATTTATGAATATTCACTGAAGAGCCTTAGTATATAGTAAGGAGATGCATTTTTGAGTTCAGAGTCAAGGCTGGCTGCTTTTTGAAGCTCTGTGTAACATCTGATGTGGTGCACTGAATTCAGATTCCTAAGTACCCTTTCTTATTCAGCCCTATACAGTATGAAAACCCTGGACAGTACAGAAACACAGCAGCTATGCTTGTCAGCCCCTCATTAATTCTCTGTCTTGCCACCCTAGGCACGTGCATATGTGTCTTTGCATGGGAAAGGGGTGTCTCACAATTTACTACAAGCATTCATTGAAGTGAGAGGAAGCCCAATCAGAGATTAACCCACAGTTTTCCCCAGGACCTGCCAAACTGGGATCTGTCCCAGACTTGAGCACTTACACTGCTGATTTAACATAATACTAAACATAAGCAGCTGCTCCCTTAGAATAGTATTGTAGCCGTTAAATGCATATTTCTTTTAGGGCTGAACAAAGATAGCCTTCCAAAATTCTCCATGCTACTTGTCAGCAGTGGAATTTGTGGGGGTGGGATTTCACTAAACTTCCTCTGAGGCAAAGCAGAATGTTCCAGTTTGGGAGGGGAGCAAAAAAAGAAAACCCAGTCTTAATCTGGAGACTGTTCCAGCCAGCACACTAACCAGATTCAAGGATACCAATATGACTCAAGTCCACTTTTGTGAAAGAATGACAGAGTTTATTGATAGTAAATGGATGCAGAGAAAAAAAGCAAAGAAAGCTTACATGTCCTTAACTCTCAGTTCAGTCACCCTGAATTCCCAGGGAGGTGATGGACGCCATCCAACGGAGCTGGTTATCTGAGCAGGTGGTGCACCTTCCCCCTCTCAGACGCCACGCCAATAGCTAACAGCCCAATTTGCTCAGGGTTTTATACAGCAAGTCTCACTGAGTTAGAAAACTGTCAGGAAGCACACCCACGCTGCTGCCCCCCCCCCCTTTATGAGGCCCTTTCCCTCTTGGAACAGAGAAAAGGGTGTCCTTATCAGTACAGAAAGTACAGACCATGCAGAGCTGTGCAAAGCAACTACTGTGTATTGCCTGTTAGGGGCAAAAAGTGTGGCCTTCACTGTATGTGAACACAGCTATGAGAACCCATAGGGATGGCACGGGCGCCTGTTTCTGTCCACAACTCCATCAGACCTCCCACACCTGCCAAGCTGCGCCTGCCTAGACCTCCCCCAGCTCAAGCCCCTCTTGCACTTGGCAAGCAGCCCACAACTTACCCACCTCCACAGCAATCTCCATGGGTTTAAAAAACATGGTGATCAGAAGTCTGTGTCTATAGACTTATACACAAAAAGCACTGTGAATCTTGCGTAGGGATGTCAGAGAATTCCGCGACAGATCTCGGTGAGGCCGAATGCCAGTGCATTCGGCCCCCTGAAATCTGTCGTGAAACGAAGCCCCCGCCCCCCCAACCCACAAAAGGCGCGCAAAACAGAGCACTTACCTGCTCCCGTCCATGCTGCTTTGCGAATGGCGGCCATCCTGCGGCCGCCATTCACTTCCTCCTCTTCATAGCCATGATAGGCTACGTAAATACTTACATACGTAAACGCATTTGCGTCCCTGCAGAGGTCATTTAAGTATTTAAGTATTTACGTAGCCTATCACGGCAGGGGGAAAAAAACCCAGCGTATGCAAATAGCGGCGGCTACCGCCATTTGCATATGCTGGAGTTTTTCCCCCTGCCGTGATAGGCTATGTAAATATTTACGTAGCCTATTACAGCTCAAAACAGGGACGCAAATGGCGGTGGCTACGACAGCCACCATTTGCATCCCTGCAGGGCTGCCCAGCAGCCGGATGTCCGGCTGCGAGCGGCCAGAGTCAGCTGGCAGCTCCGTGGCTTGGCCACGGAGCAGAGCTGGCTGGGCAGGATTCTGGGGGGGAGGACTGGATCGCCTCCCCCCCCATCGAGGATTCCAGGGGGAGGGACGGAGCGCCTCCCCCCCACCGCAGATTGCCTGGCGTGGAGTCAGGTAGGTGTTTTGTACATCCCTAATCTTGCGCATATGGGCAGTTAATCACACTTTGTGCATATAGGTCTATGGGCATGGGGTGGTTGAGAATTTTGGTCAGTTCGTTGCTGTTGGTTTTTTTAGAAGAATTTACCAACATTCACACATTTCTTCATAAACAAGACGGGGGGAAATTATTTTTTTAAAAAATGAAGCGTGGAGGCAAGCAAATTCATCCAACCCTAGTTAGGGCTGAGTGCATTGTCTCTCTCCTTCAACAATATTAAAGTACTGTTTAACAACATTAAAACTGGATCATCACATCCACAATTCTCCTTCCTGTTCAAAATGGGGAATCCATTTTGCTGACTATTTGCCAGGGAAGGACTAAAATTCTCCAGCAGTTCAGGTGGAGTTTAGAAAAGAAAATGTTCAAAAATATATATCAGGAAATTAAATTCTTAGAATTTTGGGCCAAGCCCTACCTTCAATAGCCATTCCTTCAGTGGTAGTCATCAGGAGGAGAGTTAAGACAGCGAGGCCTCCTTCTTCAAGCTGGCTAGGCTGAAACCATCATTCAGCTCCTCCCCTCCCAGAAGTGTCTCCATCAGTGGCCATTTCACCTGGTTAATATATAACTTGAATGTACTAGAATGTGTTCCTTTTTCCCTTTCCTCTTGCATCCTTTCCTCCATTTGCATCACGTCTTTTGATTGTAAGCCATTCTGGCAGGAACCTATTTGATTCTTTGTACTGTGCTTAGCAGAGTTTTAAGTGTTGCTACTGGTATTCATGAGCCAGAAACCATAATGTGAAAGCGGTGAAATGTAGATTTCAGTTTCCCTTGAAAGAACAATGGTGTTAGAAAGACTACCAATCGTGAGAACACTATACATGCCACAGATCTCTCTAATCCCCTTTTAAAGAAGCATCAAGAAATACAGACAAAACATCACTTCTAAACTTTACTATTCCCCTAACATATAAGGGGACTCTCAGGCAGACTATATCATTGTCCATTCAGTTTCTTCGGTTTCTGCGATTATTACCAAATGTACTTCTCAGTTCTTTGCTGGTGCAGTGCTATTAGAGAATGTTTATAGAAATTTTGGGTTGAAGTGGTAGACATATCAGTAGGTATCATATTTTGAGAGAAGCATTCTAGATAACGGTAGCTGGGTTCTATGATACTGCCATCATCATCTTTGGGCTTGGTGGCTGCATGCTTTCCCTAATTTGTGACAATTGTTTCATCCCATTTCAAGCTTGTCAGAATGGGAGGGCCTCAGCTGCCACTCCAAAGATCACCTGACCCAACCCAAATTTTAATTCCATTCTTACAGCCGATACCCTTCTGGAAAGACGTTAATAGCCTTTCAAATTTCATTACAATATTTTTTGATGCAAAATATAATGGATGATCTGGCTTGGCGCATGTGGCCATTCTCTTATTAGTATTCTGGAGCAAGCTGACAGCTAATTAGGTTCTCAAAATGTGGACTGTATATTGCAGAAGTTGGGCGAGTAAATAAGAAAATTGCATAAACATCAGACCTCCTGAAGTTTAATCTGTTGAAGGAATTCCCTAGCAAATATGCTGAGCTTTTCAATTTAATTTTTTTGGATCAGATCTCAATATGTTATGATACTTGTAATTGCTATGCATGGAAAGAAACTCCCTCCTTCTCACTTTCACTGAAAGTTGTTTGGTGGAAATGCCTTGCTAACTGTTCTCTACTAGATCTGCCTTTCTCAACATTCAGTTTTATCCCTTTGATCCCCACATGCTGTTAAAATGAACAATTTTCCCACTTAGCTAATTAATTGGCTTTACCAACAAGCAGATGTTCTGAGTTTTGAAAACCAGGGAGGTAAGCGTCTTATTACTTCAAGTTGAAGTTGACTTCACGTCCAATTTGGGGTGCAACTTTTGAAGCTCAAGAGAATAATAATCTATTAAGCCATCTATGGAAGAAGTAAGCCGAGGTGTGGTTTTGATGTTTTCCCCCCATTAAACAACTTTTCCCTGATAATGTCAACTTGTAGATGTGTTTGAGGTTCTGTGCTTTATCGAAAATCTACTCTACTCTTCTCTTAGATGATGTGAAGCCTTAAACAACATCTAGCTAGGCCCACAAATACCATATCATGTCCTAGCATGGCAAGTAGGGATGTCAGAGAATTCCGCGACAGATCTCGGTGAGGCCAAATGCCAGTGCATTTGGCCCCCCAAAAACCAACACGGAACGAAGCCCCTGCCCCCCCAACCCATGAAAGGTGCGCGGGATGAAGTGTCCGCTGCCCCCACCCCACGAAAGGCGCGCGAAACGGAGCACTTACCTGCTCCCGTCCGCGCTGCTTTGCGAATGGTGGCCGTCCTGCAGCCGCCATTCGCTTCCTCCTTCTTCAGCGTAGATTAAGACGGCCAAAAATAAGGAACCGTAGCCGCCATTTGCGTACGCGGTTTTCCCCCCCCCCTGGTTTTTTTCCCCCTGGAAATCAGGCTGTGGACGGCTCTGGGCTGGGCTGGGCCTGGCTGGCTGCTCCACAGAGCTGCCGCGGAGCACAGCCGGCCATGGAGGATTCTGGGGGGGAGGAACGGATTGCCCCCCCGTCGAGGATTCCGGGGGGAGGGACAGAACGCACCCCTAATGGCAAAGCTAATAGATATATAAACACATGGATGGTCAAATATTAACACTATCTGAATCACCACCAATTTCCATGTTATAAAAGAGGGAACAAATGTAACAACCTAAGGAGAGCCCTTTTGGGTGGATCAGACCAAGGAGCCATCTAGTCTAGCATCCTACTTCCAACCATGGCCAATCAAATGCTTCTGGGATGCCCACAAGCAGGCTATGAAAGCACAAGCCTGTGATTTGTCTTCAGCATCCGTATTGAGTAGGGATGGCAGAGAATTCCGCCACGGATCTTGGTGAGGCTGAATGCCAGTGCATTCAGCCCCCCGAAATCTGTGGTGGAACGGTCTGCCCCCCGCCCCCCCACGGATCCCCCCCGGAATGAGACTTACCTGGGGCGGATCTTCCAGGCGGCGGCGGCGGCGGCTGGTCTTCCGACCGGCTGCCACTGCCGCCATTTGCATACTTGTGATGGTTTTTTTTTCAAGACATAATAGGCTATGTAAAGATTTACGTAGCCTATCATGGCTGGGTAAAAAAAAAAAATGCGTACGCAAATGGCGGCGGCTATGGTTGCCACCATTTGCGTTCCTTATTTTTGGTGTCTTAGTCTACGTAAATATTTACGTAGACTAAGATGGCGAAAATAAGGGGAATGCAAATAGTGTAGTGGGTGCTATTTGCGTCCCTTTTGGATTCGCCGTTTTAGCCTATGTAAATATTTACGTAGACTAAAACGGTGAATCCAAAAGGGACGCAAATAGCACCCGCTACACTATTTGCATTCCCCTTTATTTTCGCCGTCATAGTCTACGTAAATATTTACATAGACTAAGACGGCCAAAAATAAAGAACACAAATGCTTTTTTGTATGAGGTTATGTTTTGGGGTTTTTTTTACCCAGAGTCCTCTGCGGCCGGAAATCCGGCTGTGGATGGCTCTGGCCTGGGCCTGGCTGGCTGCTCCGCGGAGCCACCGTGGAGCACAGCTGGCCGTCGATGATTCTGGGGGGGAGGGACGGAGCGCCTCCCCCCCCTGTCGAGGATTCCGGGGGGAGGGACAGAACGCCTCCCCCCCCATAAACATAATCCGCAGCAAGGTAAGTACATTTTGTACATCCCTAGTATTGAGCTGTCATACTTACCTAATTTTAGCTATCATGCCTAGGGATGGACACATCAGTCACTTTCTGGTCCACTTCAGTTTCACATGTGTTCATTCATAAATCCACTCTCTTCTGTTTCTTCATTAATCTGCAAAAAAAATTTCATCTGCATGAAACAACTGTAATTAAATATGTATTTTTTAAGTAAAGTAAAAAAATAAAATAAAACCAATTTATTCTGCCATAAGCTTTCATGGACACTGTCCATTTCATCAGACGCATTACAGTGGACAGTCTCCACGAAAGCTTATGGCAGAATAAATGTGTTATCTTTAAGGTGCCATAAGATGATTGGTTGTTTTTACTGCAGCAGACTAACACTGCTACTCCTCTAGGTATTTTTGAACATATTTTCTCACAAAATATACATTTATAAACACATTTAATCTCACAGCATGCATTTCGAAACACATTTTATCATAAAATATGCATCTTTAATGCATTTTGGTCCCTTTTTTGAGCTGAGAATTGCATCACAAAATTTTGGAAAAGTGTGAAATCTGAAGGACCATTACATTCTAATCTGCACATTAGTATGGGACATGTGAATCAGGTCAGAATGAATTCTCCAAACATCCCTAATCATGCCTAATAGTCTGCTTAAAGACCTCTTCTCCATGTATTTGTCCGATCAACTCTTACAGCCATCCAGTGCAACCATATTAGTAACTACATTCTAATATGGAGTGGGTTCAGACTGTTGCATTGTGGTGATTGTACAGAAACCTGTAACAAGTAGTCATAAATTACAGGTTGTGAATTTTCCCATATGACCTGCCTGTTAGTCTGGATTCCCCTGCTATCATAGGTCAGGTGGATACTTACAGGAGTGAGGACCTTTTCTGTGCTTGCACCCAGGCCTTGAACAACCTTCCTGGAAAGTTCCACCTTACATCATAATTTCTGTCACTTGAGCCTAAGGCTTGTTTTTTTCTGAGATAATTAAGAACACTGGCTTTTATGATTTACTGGTTTCATTCTGTAGTGCTGCTTTATTCTTGTTTTAGTCTGTTTTTATTGTTGCTTAAATACATTTCTATAAACTGCCTTGTGGATTTTCTATAAATAGAAAGGTAGGGCACAAATACCTTATGTAAATAAATAAAACGTAGGTCCTGGATATGCGAGTATTTGCTCAGCAAAACATCTAGCATGAGCGGAACAGATAATTAGTAGAAACCCTGCGCCACAATAAATCTGTTTGTGTTTAAAGTTTGCATGTTGTTTTGCTGCAACAAATTAACAAGGTATTGTTCCGGCAATGCTGGATTACAGTTTTGGGATTGGACAACAGAATGTCTCAGAATGGGTGGCTGGCTAGAAAATGACTGGAGATTCCTCTTGAATGTTTTGAATGTAGAAAGCGTGAGGAGTTGACTGAGGGTGGGGGTTGATGGAAAAGATTGTTTGTGTGAGGTAAACATAGAAATATTTTGGGGAACAGTGAGACAAAAATGGCAGTTTTGAGTAGGGATGGCGGAGAATTTCTCCCCGAAACTTCGGGGGGCCGAGCGCCAACGTGTTCGGCCCCCCGAACAAGTTTCGGGGAGAAATTCTCCGCACCCCCCCGCACCCCGCACCCCCCCCCCGGGACGGGACTTATCTTTGGTGAATGTCCCTCCCAGCGGCGGGTCTGGCCTGCGGTTCGTCGGGTCTTCGTCCGGGGCAGGAGCAGCAGCCGGTCTTTCGACCGGCTGCCGCCGCAGCCATTCCAATAAAAGAAAAAAAAAACACCCCTGTGATAGGCTACGTGACGATTAACGTAGCCTATCACGGCTGACTTTGCAGATCTAGCCGTGATAGGCTACGTTAATCGTCACGTAGCCTATCACAGGGGCGTTTTTTTTTTAACTTTTAATTTCGCGGCCGGGTGAGGCGAGGCGCCTCCTCCCCGGCCTGAATTTCGGCCGGGTGAGGCGGGAAGCCTCCCCCCCGGCCTGAATTTTGGCCGGGCGAGGCGGGAAGCCTCCCCGCCCCGGCCTGAACTTCGCGGGGAGAGCAGCGAAGTGCCTCCCCCCCACCGCGAAAAGCTGCGAGACCAGGTAAGTGACTTTCGTGCACCCCTAGTTTTGAGACAGAAAAAGAGCTGAGCTGTGAACTGAATGCTGGAAGGCCTCTTGAGGGGTTGAGGTATCTCTCTTGGATCTGAGGGGGACAGTGGATTAACTGCTTGTAGGAG
Source organism: Heloderma suspectum (assembly GCF_057233095.1). NCBI lineage: Eukaryota > Metazoa > Chordata > Lepidosauria > Squamata > Helodermatidae > Heloderma > Heloderma suspectum. The sequence continues at coordinate 217,440,961 of NC_139458.1, read as the reverse complement.
GGCTTGAGCTGTTTGTCACCATCCATGCTGCATTCCAGGGGTGCAGGACCTCTTTCAGCCTGGGGGCCAGATTCCATTTTGGAATGTGGCCCCCAAATGGTTCTCCAATGGAGGACAGGGCAAAAAATACCAACATGTTTTAGTTTAAAGCTCTTATTGGTGGTAACTAAGTCTCAGGAGAGGCATTTCAGTCTTTTAGAATGGGAAGGGAAACTGCCAAAAGCCAGGAAGCCACCAAACCATCAGTGGTTGGGGGAAAGGGAGTGAGGCCAGGGGAATGGGGCATGGTCATCAGGGGACCCCAGTAAGGCTGTATTTGGCCCCTAGGCCTAAGCGTCTACACCCCAGCTCTACTTGTACTCTATATTTGTTAAATAAATTAAATACTGTAATAATGTAAAGAAATTAAATCTTGTAAAAATGCCATACATCTCCAGTGATCACTCCACCAAAGGAAGCCCTGCCCTTGGAACTTTGCACTCTTCGGAGAAGTGGGGAGCATGAAACATATTTTTCCTGGACAGAACAATTGAAAGGCAGGATCACTAACACCGTCAGTTTATGCTAAAAAGTGTATAATCACTATGTTTGTAATATGCACTGACTACTGGGACACCTTGGGGGAAACCCTGCTGTTAGCCTTCTTTCTCATCTCATAGTCATAGAAATGACTGCAAAGTGGGACTTCTGCTTGGAACCAGTGTCACCCTGGCAGCATCCCACAGGCTCTCTGTGGGAGCTTTCTCAAACAGCTTTTTAGAAGGTTGAAAAACCTTTTCATCTCCCCCTGAAATTAAAAGGGGGGCAAGGCAGCATTTGGATAACATCTTGGAGAAAAGTACTCCCCAGGAGGTAGCGGGGGGGGGGGAGCTGGATTCCAGGATTATCTCCCCAGAGCTTTACCAACGCAAAAAGCTGTTCTGAAACTCCTATTTAATAGGAGAAAACAGGGCTGACGTGTTCCATTGTAACATATGCTTTAAGAAATAACAACTCCTGAGGGATGATTTAAGAAATATTAACAATATTTGAGAACATCTCAGGACCTGCAAGATCTGTTTGAAATAGGGGTGGGTGGATCACTTACCTGGCTCCGTTCCGGGGATCCACAGTGGGGGGGAGGTGATCCATCCCTCCTCCCAGAATCCTCCCTGGCCGGCTCTGCTCCGCGGTGAGTCCGTGGAGCTGCTGGCCAGGGCTGCCCGCAGCTGGACCTCCATCCGCTGCTGGGCCACAGCCACAAGTGGTGGCTACCGTAGCGGCCGCCATTTGTGTCCCTGCATTGCGATGATAGGTTACGTATATATTTACGTAGCCTATCACAGCAAAGAGCAGGGATGCAAATGGCAGCCGCTATGCCATTTGCGTCCCTGCTTTTTGCTGTGATAGGCTACGCAAATATATATGTAACCTATCATGGCAACGCAGGGACGCAAATGGCATAGTGGCCGCCATTTGCGTCCCTGCGTTAGCCGTGATAGGCTACGTAAATACTTACATAACCTATCACAGCTAACAGAGTGAGGGAAATGGCGGCCGCAGACTGAGGCCACCATTCGCACCCGCGGACGGCTGACAAAAGGTAGGTTCCATCCCGGGGAGTTTTCGCGGGGTGGCAGGGGGGACTGTTCTGTTCTGCCACAGACTCCAGGGGGCTGGATTCTAAAGAATCCGGCCTCACAGGAGACCATAGCGGAATTCTTCACCATCCCTAGTTTGAAGAGAAACATGGCTACACCAAGGAGAATAAAGGGGCTGGCATCACCGCCAACTCCCCCCGTACCTCCTTTGTCAAAAATTTTGAAAACAGAAGATATAGGGGAATTACTCACTCTGATAAGGACTTTATCTTCACAATTTATGGAGCAAGCCAAAAGGTTGGATTTAATCCAAAATTCCATCACCGCCTTGCAAGGAGCTGTGGATCTAATTAATGTGTCTTGGCAAAAAATGGAGACAAAAATTAACGAGCTAGAAGACCAAGTGGCAGGGAATGAAACTATGACACAAGTTTGTTTTAAAAATGTCTCTGACAGAATTTCTCAACTGGAGGCCTTCACGCGCAGATCCAACGTACGTATTACTGGGATTAAAATCTGTCTAATGATGTAAAATTGCCTATTTTTGTGGATAAACTTTTGCATGAGATACTCCATGTCCCATCTGATTATTTACTTGATATTGAGCAGGCATTTTGTGTGCCAAATGCTAAAGGGGCTGACTATATGATCATAGTCCAATTTGCAAAAGTCTCCACAAAGAATTATATCCTGCGTTTGGCAAGAGCGGATGGAAGCTTTTCCTGGAAACAAGATAAAGTTATCTTATTTCCAGATTACATCAAAGAGGTGGCAAATAAAAGAAGGCAATTCATCAAAGTGAAATATTTGGCAAAACAAATGAACTTACAATATTACTTAAAATATCCTGCTATACTTTGCATTGTGTCTGAAGGTCAGATGAAGAAGTTTCTAAATCATGAAATAGCAGAGGCATGGCTAGGGATGGGGGAGAATTTCTCCCTGAAACTTCGGGGGGCCGAGTGCCAATGCATTCAGTCCTCTGAAGGTTGTTCGGGGAGAAATTCTCTGCCCCCCCGCCCCCCCCCGGATGGGACTTACCTTTCACGAATGTCCCTCCTGGCGGCGGGTCCCGGCGGCGGTTCGGCAGGTCTTCGTCAGGGTCTTTCGACCGGCTGCCGCTGCCGCCATTACAAGTAAAAAAAAAAAAAAACGCGCCTGTGATAGGCTACGTAACGATTAACGTAGCCTATCACGGCTAGATTTGCAAAGTCAGCCATGATAGGCTACGTTAATCGTCACGTAGCCTATCACGGGTGACTTAAAAAAAAAAAAAAGCACGTACGCAAATGGCGGCCCCCATAGGGAGCCGCCATTCGCGTTCCTTAATTGGTCCCTGTAGTCTACGTAAAGATTTACGTAGACTACGGCGAAAATAAGGGCAACGCTATTTGCGTTGTCCTTATTTTCGCCGTAGTCTACGTAAATCTTTACGTAGACTACAGGGACCAAATAAGGAACGCGAATGGCGGCTCCCTATGGGGGCCGCCATTAGCCATATGCGCTTTTTTTTTTCCAAAGTCACCCGTGATAGGCTACGTGATGATTAACGTAGCCTATCACGGCTGACTTTGCAGATCTAGCCATGATAGGCTACATTAATCGTTACGTAGCCTATCACAGGGGCGTTTTTTTTCTTTTTTTTTCTTTTGAAGTTCGCGGCCGGGGAGACGGGGTGCTTCTCCCTGGCCTGAATTTCGGCCGGGCGAGGCGGGAAGCCTCCCCCCCGGCCTGAATTTTGGCCGGGCGAGGAGGGAAGCCTCCCCTCCCCGGCCTGAACTTCGGGGGGAGCAGCGAAGCGCCTCCCCCCCACCGCGAAGCAAGCTGCGAGACCAGGTAAGTGACTTTCGTGCATCCCTAGGCATGGCTGAACTTAAAAATGTGTGAGATTTCTGCTACAACCCCATGAACTGGAATCTTTAAACAAGCTCTGTTAACTGTTTATGTTTAGTCTACATGATCCAGGTTAGATCAGAAGATAAATGATTATACACATATTTGTTTATTCCTTTCATTTTTCTTCTTTTCTTGCTTTTCTTTTTTATTTCTTTATTCCAAAATAGATATGATATGCTGTATTTAAATATATTGCTTGAGGGTGTATCGTGCACATGCATTTATATATCTAGTATAAAATATATTACGGACCGTTGTAAGGTTCACTTTAAGCTTTATTATTATATAACACTATTTTATTATTAATAATAATAATAATATAGGCTACTGGGAATGAACTGTAGGCCTGTTTCTTTGATATAAGTTTGATATGATATTGAAATGTAAGGTTGTTTATTAAACTGTAAGATCGTTAAGGTTATAGTTTTTAAAATAGAATGGCATTGGAGGCCCGGGGGTATTGGCGTTTAAACTTAATCCTTTAAAGGGGCAGGGGAAGGGGAGGGAAATAAATTTCTTTTCTTTTTCTTTACTACTTTTCCTCTTTTCTTTTCCTTTTGTTTTCTTTTTTTTTCATTATTATTGTGTCCTCATAAGAATATTGTATTGCTGGGAAATTGTAGTATTGATCAGGTTGTTGGTATTGTTGGTATTGTTTATTTCATTTATAAAGATAACATAAATAAAAATATATATTTTTTAAAAAAGAAATGACTGCAAAGTGCTGTTGAAGGCAAGAAGTGTTGGACTCTGACATGAAGAATACATTCGGAAAGACAATAAGCAGCTGGCATGCAGCAATTATTGTTAATAATAATTAAAAATATAATGTAATAATAACAACAATACAACCCTTGATTGAAGAATAGGGGTACCCTGTAGACTTAAAGTTACGTATCTTAGAGAAGATGAATTGAGAGCTGACACTGGCAGATGGGAAACACTACAGGTTGTCATCAAAATATTACAGAGCAAATGGTGTGACAAGAGGAAGGCAATTAAAGTAACAGTTGTGGCCATGCTGGTGAAGGAGCGAAGCAGAGGAAGACAGGAAAGAGAATTGAAATTAAAGGGAACTGAAATATTGCAAAGGTTTTCGAAGATGTAAATACCAATCTCCTTTGTTAACACAGCTGTAATTGCTTTAAAATCTTCTTCAAGCTTTTGAACTAGCTCCGTGCAAATTAATAAGTGGAACTGAATGGATATGTGTCTTCCTATCCATGTTGTCACATGCTTAGTCCGAGGTCAAAGGAAGCATCAGAATGGATAGATTTGCCATTTAGGAGCAATATTGCAAAGCAAGCATAGGCACTTTCAAGAGATTTTTGAAATATCTCTGCTCAGGTTATACAGAAAAGTCTTGTTGCAAGAGAAAGAACAGATGCAGCAAAAATGAATTATTACCTAAACTAAAGAATGATATTTTTTTTTCAAAATACACCAGCTAAAATATATTTTGGTTTGGCTGCATTGCCTTGTAACGGGAAAGCAACAGCATTGCATCTTCTGAAGAAACTGATCCATCTTTTGGAGGAATTCTAGAAAGAGGTGGTGGATAATTTGAATCATAATCTTATTTTTCAATTAAAAAAATAACCAATATGCAGGCGACATGGTGCACATGATACATCTGCACAGAATACGTAAGCTGAACTCCAATATCACGTTAAAGGATGAGGTGAAACAAGCCATGATGTTTGTTAATGCAGCCTGCATTGGCTGTTGGATACAAGTGCTGACCGGTAATCCGTGTTCCCTCACTGAGGTTTGGCCTGGTCCTGATTGGTTCTGGCTCAGCTTCTAAGTGGTAGCATAGCATAGCATAGCATACTCTAATTTGTGACTGAAGTTGGTGTTTTATACCAAAATGTTTCACATTTTAAAACCTGTGTGTGTGTGTACACATACACACACACACAGAAGTTTGTGTACATCTTCAAGTTTATAAGCTGGATGTGCTACTGGTGGTCATCTGTTGTGTTCTGGAGTGCAATAAAGATGGCCCTTTCTGGCTTGTATAGCTACCTTTCAGCATGTTGGTTTCTTGCATTCTTGCATTCTTTTGTGACATTTTTGTTAGTTCTAACAAAGGTTTTGCCCAACTGTGAATTTTGGATTTTTTTTTCCTCACAGACCAGCATGGGTATCTGCCCTGCGTTAGCTACAGCAGCCTCAGTGATAGGGCTAACCACAAGGCCAGGCAGCAGACAGGGCCAATGTGCCAGAGGACAGGTTTCAGTTCAAGGGAGTTCAGGCAAAGGCAGAAATGATCAAGATAACAGGCACAGAGTCAAAGCACAGTAGATGGAGTCAGGCAAAGCAGGGCTGGTCAAACACAGTTAGGCAGTCAGATGCATCTACAAACCAGTGGCAGAGTCAAGCAGGAATCCAAGGTCTATAGCACAGCAATTCACCCACAAGGCAGCAGAAACTGGTTAAAAAACCTTGTTTCCAGCATTTAACAAGCTCTGACTGAGGGCTTTTAACCACAAAGGCTTCTGAGCCTCACCCAGGCTCAGCTGCTGCCCATTAGGGTTCTCTGGCCAGAGCCCTACTCAAGAGGAGTCACTTTCTGCCAAGGAAACCGTCCTTGTAAGCCAGCACTCCTTCTTTCAGGAGGCCTGCTGGCATGTCGCTTGAGATGACAATGCTCCTGGGGGTCAGGGGGTTGCTCCGCATCTGCTCCAGAGTCCCCTCCCCGTGACAGGGAAGGACCTGCAGCGGTCTCCCTCAAAGGCCCAGGCTCCTTCTGGTCTGATGCCAGCAACTGATCTCATGTGCCCTTGGTTGCTGGAGGCTCTAATTCTTCCTCTGAAGAGGATTCCCCCAGGGAGGGCATGACACTGTCTTTGTGTTTTCTAGACTTACAGTAGGCATGGGGAATCTCTGGCCTGAGGGACATTATGGGGCACGTGGAGGTTTGCATGCAGCCTGCAGAGCCCCCAAGGGCTCCAGGCACTTCCCCCTGGAGAAATTCCTGCTGTTAGCTCCAAGCACTGATTCAGTCAGGAGATAAAGGGCAAGTGGTGCACCAAGGGTAAGTGCAGGCTAAGGGGATTCCAGTCACTGATTTGATCAAGGATTTGACTTGGCACGCTGCTCTTCATCCTCATTGGGATGGCAAATTGCATGCCTCATATGGCGTTTGGAGAAGCCTCTTGTCCGAGGACCTGCTGAGGCTGTTTATTTTTAGACATGTGAAAAACTGCAGAACATCTGGAGCTTTCTGCCTTGTATATAAACCATATTTATTTCTTAAATCACAAGATAAGGAAGACTTGCGTTGTTTTTTTTCAAAAACAGGAATAGGAATTGCTTAAGAATAACAAAAAGTTCCATTGTACTTGTAGCTCTTTATATGATTTATTATCTCCATCTCTAACCATATATTTTGAACAATAGTGCACAGACAATAGTATTAGGAAAGTAGCACATTTAAGAATTTAAAATAATTCTCAAGCTTAAAGAAACGTTCTCAGTGTGACATGCTGTGCTGGGAGGCTGCCGTAAGCCTGTAACAGAATGTTCCTGATGTGTCCATGAGCTGAGCAAAATGAAATAAAGGCTCAGTTAGGAGATAATTTTGACTGGGATGATTATTTTATACAAATGTAATGATGTAAATAACTGATGTACCTCCTCTCCCTCCCCCATAACAGAACCCTGATTCACTAAGGTGGTTTAAATCTGGACTTGATTCCAAATAAATGGCAGACCTCACTGAGTCCAGCTTGGCTTCTCTTATGCTTCAGTGTGTCATGCCCCTGCTGAAGGAATCCTCCTCTGAGGAGGAGCTAGAGCTCCCAGAAACAGAGAACACTAAGGAGCCACCCAAGTCAGGAGAACTGGGGGAGCCTGGGCCCTCAGAGGAGATCGCGCTAGTGAGTCCATCCCTGCAGGAGGAGGGGAGTTCCACCCACGAGCAGAGCCTGGGCGGAACCTAGCCCTCGAGAGTGTCATCGCCTCAGGAGGCAGGCAAGTAGGGCTCCTCGGAGAAGGTGTGCTGAGTTACAAAGGAGGACTTCTTGGGAGCAAAGTTCCTGAGTAGGACTTTTGCCAAAGGGACTGTAATGCACTGCAGCTGAGCCCAGGGTGGGCTCGGGAAGCAACCACCTACCCCCCCCCCCCGCATCCCCGCCTCAAAAGGCAGGGCAGTAGAGTGCAGGAAGTTCTGGCAGTATAAGCCTCCACTTCTGGCCTAGCCAGTGCTGGAGCAATATTGTTCATCGGCGTTTGTGCTTTGCTTTTTGGACTTTGCCTTGTACTTGACATTCTGTGTTACTGACCTTTGGACTCCCATTTGACTCTGCTTCTGGACTGTGTATGGGGACTTACTGCTTAACTGTGTGTTGACCGTTGCTTGTATCTGGACCACTCCTGCCTTTGCCTGATCCCATGCTGGACTGGAACTTCTGTGCATGACCATTTGCTTGCTTTGCCTTTTGGATTGCCCCATAATTTGCTCGAACACTGAATCTGATTCAGCCATAGGAGAACAAAATGTAAAAATCATGGTGAGGCCTTCTCCACTGAAAGACAGCACAGCATCATCAGTACTGCACAGCATCATCAGTACAGATGACTTGTACTGATCCTTGCCTAAGGATGTCAGAGAAATCCGCCACGGACCCCAATGTGGCCAGATTCAATAGAATCTGGAGTCCGTGATGGAAAGGATCCCATACCTCTGCCTCCCTGCAGAATCCTCCCCAGCCGGCTCCGGAGCACCAGTGATACGCCCACCATTAGTGTGCCGTATTGCTGGCTGAGGCTGACTCCGGATGCAAATGGCACCCACTATGCCATTTGCAGCCGTAAAGCTCTTAGATTTACCTAAATGCAGCCATAAATGGGCTAGACTATTACGTGAAAAACCTAGGGATGTACGAATCCCTTACCTATTCCGGTAGGGACATCTGCGGGGGGGGGGGGGAGGCAGCGGCTCTGCAGAGCAGCCGGCCAGGACTGTCTGCAGCTGGACTTCAGGCCAAGGACGGGCTGCTGTGGATGCAAATGGTGGCCGCTGTAGCGGCCGCCATTTTCATCCTTCCAGGCTGCCGTGATAGGCTACGTAAGAATTTACGTAGCCTATCACAGCATGCCCCCCCAAAAAACGGCGTACGCAAATGGTGGCGGCTACGGCAGCCGCCATTTGCGTTCCCTATTTTTCGCCGTTCTAGCCTACGTAAATATTTACATAGGCAATTACAGTGGAAAAAAAAGGGAACCGCAAATAGCGTATTGGGCGCTATTTGCGGTAGGGATGTCAGAGAATTCCCCGAAATCTGCCGTGGAACGAAGCCCCCACCCCCCCAAGCCACAAAAGGCGCACGGGACAAAGTCCCCGCCGCCCCTAACCCACAAAGGGAGCGCGAAACGGAGCATTTACCTGTTCCCTTCTGCGCTGCTTTGTGAATGGCGGCCGTCCTGCGGCTGCCATTCGCTTCCTCCTCTTCATAGCCATGATAGGCTACATAAGTACTTACATAGCCTATCACGGCTAATGCAGGGACGCCATTTGCATCCCTGCAGAGGCCGTGATAGGCTACGTAAGTATTTACGTAGCCTATCACATCAGAGAGGGGGGGAACCCAGCGTACGCAAATGGCGGAAGCTACCGCCCTTCGTGTACGCTGGGTTTTTTTCCCCCTATCGAAAAAGGCTGCGTAAGTATTTACGTAGCCTATCATGGCAGGGGGAAAAAAACCCAGTGTACGCAAATGGCAGTGGCTACCGCTATTTGCGTATGCTGGGGGTTTTCCCCCTGCCATGATAGGCTACGTAAATATTTACATAGCCTATAACGGCTCAATACAGGGACGCAAATGGTGGTGGCTACGACAGCCGCCATTTGTGTCCTTGCAGGGTTGCCCAGCGGCCTGATGTCCGGCTGCGGGCGGGCGGAGCCGGCTGGGCAGGATTCTGGGGGGGAGGACCAGATCGCCTCCCCCCCCATCGAGGATTCCAGGGGGAGGGATGGAGCGCCTCCCCCCCACTGCGGATTGCCTGGCGCGGAGCCAGGTAGGTGTTTCGTACATCCCTAATTTGCAGTTCTCTTTTTTTTTTTTGCCCTAATTGCCTACGTAAATATTTACATATGCTAGAACAGCGAAAAATGGGGAACGCAAATGGCGGCCGCTGTAGCCGCCGCCATTTGCGTACGCCATTTTTTGGCGGGGGGCACGACGTGATAGGCTATGTAAATTCTTACATAGCCCATCACAGCTGCAAGGACGGCAACGGTGGCCGCAGCAGCCCGGCCGCGGCCAGCCAGGAGACCAGCCGCTGCCACTGCCGAATCCACCACCGGAACCACCACCGCTTCCACTGCCGAATCCACTGCATCCACCCCAGATAAGTTCCATCCCAGAGGATTCCGCGGGGGGGGGGCAGGAGGCTGTTCCGCCACGGATTCTGGGGGGCCGGATTCTAAAGAATCCGACCTCACTGGAATCCGTGGTGGAATTCTCTACCATCCCTAGAAAAACCACAGATGCAAATGGCATAGCAGATGCCATTTGCAGCTGTAAAGCCCTTAGTTTAAGCTAAATGTAGTGGACACCATTTGCGTCCAGAGTCAGCCTCAGCCAGCAATACAGCACGCCAATGGTGGCCATACCGCTGGCGCTCTGGAGCCAGCCGGCAGTTCCTCGGAATCGCTGCAGAACAGAGCCGGCCGGCGAGAATTCCAGGAGGAGGGAGGGATCACCTCCCCCCAAGGGCGGATTCCCCAGAGGAGAAGCAGGTAGGGAATCCACCCATCCCTATCCTTGCCTGAAGCATACTTAGTTCTGGAAGAGAATAGGATGAGCAGGAGCCTGGACAGTGAACAGAGCCTGTTTTTCTTACCCAAATTACTGCTGATTGCCAAACTGAATGTGATGTTAATTGCATTTACATGAATGTAATTAATGTGGACATTTAAAAATATATATATAAACAGTATCCATGGGGTAAATAGCTCCCATGAGGCCCACATGCAGCATCAGGATTACAATGGGAAGAGGGGAGAAGTTTAATGTTTTCCCCTTGCCATTCCCAACAAAAATCACCCCATGAAGCTGCTCTTTGGGAGGAAAGCGAATGGAGGCTTCCTTTATGATACAAATAGCGGGGGCGGGGGTGTTAATTGGTACCATGGCATTGGGGAAGGCTTGAACTCCCACCACACCCATTGTGGTCCTGACCTGAGGTAGCTCAGGTACCTGAGCAGATGCTATTTACATTTCAGAAAATGTGTATGTTAATTGCATTTATGCAATTAATGTCATGTCCTGTTTGGCATTGTTCAATATGTGCTGGATAATGTATATCAGAACATACTACTACTACAGCTTATAGCTGTAGTAACTTCCCAGAATGTTAATACACCATAAATGATTTCCTGGGGTAGGAAAAGAAAGCCAGATTTCCTCTACCAGCTCCTCCCCATCTGCAACTTTGTGACATGGGACTCTGAAGGCAGTATCTGGTCATGGTGTAATTTTTCCATGTTTCTGCTGTTATGTCCCACATTTACAAGGAATCGAACTGTGGCTCCTCGCACCAGAACTGATGAATTCTCTCTTGCCATCTAATGTGGTCCAACACCAACATGTGCCAAAAAGGACCTTGCTGATTCAGGGTCCAGTTCTGTGAGAGTTGCTCTATTTCTTCAGGGCCTTTTCAGGCCTATTCAGGGCCTTTTCTGTGGTGGCCCCCACTCTGTGGAACTCCCTCCCTAGGGAACTCCGTCATGCCCCCTCTTTAATGAGCTTCCGTCGTGCATTAAAAACGTGGTTGTTCAGGCAGGCATTTGGGGTGGGTTAGGGTATTTTAAAAAAAATGTTTATGGTAAAATTTTATTGTTTTAAATTGTTTTATGGTGGGTTGTACATCGCCCAGAGTGGCTGGGTGACCAGTCAGATGGGCGATTAATAAATTTAATAAATAAATAAATAAAATAAATTTGCTGAATAATGCATCAAATTAAATAATAGCTATGGCAGACTGATCCACTTTAGGTTGATTGTAGGGAGATACCAATTGGTTTATCTTAGATCTGAATAATGCAAGTTTAGCAGCATGAGTGATGTCCTTGGATCAAATTATTTAATAACAAGATAGACAGTGCTGGGAGTTTACATTTCAATCACACACCTAAGCTTTTAAAATAAGCTGCATTGTTGTTTCAAAACTGAAGGAGAAAAAAAAAAGTTGACTTGAGTTCTTAATGTTTTTCTTGCCTTTAGGAGAAAAACATTTCTTGCCCTACTGATACCAGATTGGCTTTTTTGCCCCCTTCATTTAGGCCTTTCTAATATTTCTATTAGATTGGGTAAAGCAACTGTTCTGGAATAAGGACAGATTATTCCTAGTGTATGATGCTAGGCTTCATAACCAATTTCAGTGAAGCAGATAACTTCATCTTATACAGAAAGACAACCTTTATGCTATAATCCTATATTTGCTTACCTGGGAGTAAGCCCCATTGAATTCAATAGGACTTCTAAGTAGATATGTATAAGAGTGTGATGTTAGGCACTTACCTGAGAGCAAGCCCCATTGAACTTAATGGGACTTACTTGTGAGTAGCCATGACTAGGATTGCACTGTTAAGCTGATTCACACATTACATTTTTAAGGTATATGCATAAAATTGCAAAGTGTGAATATGACTAACAGCCAGGTATATCATATAGGCAGATATGTTAGAGAGCAGGTAGTGGCTATGGTCGAGTGTTCACATACTGGCAAACATGGGTTTTCTCCTGTGTGATGTGTGAAATGGCTTTATTACCCACCTAGCCAATCCTGGGCATTGAAGAGGGAAGTGTAGCCACTCGCCAGGGTCCCTGGAGATTTACTTCAGGATTTCAGAACATGAACTTTAATACCCCAGGTTTGGGGGGGGGGTGTTGATTTGGGATTAAAATGTGCCCATTAGAGAAAACTGCACATTGTCGCATAAGGGCATGGTTTACTTTCTCTGGTCCCTAACAATGTGGCCCTATACAAATCTACTCAAAAATAAGTTCCATTCACTTCAGTGGTGCTTACTCTCAAGCAAGTGGTTATAGGATTGCAGCCTAAGTAGCATTCATTCTAATTCTGATGTTCAGGCATGAGTGCCATTGCTTATGTGACTAAAAAGCCACCACTCACACACAAGAGGAGGGTATCAGCAGACTTAGGGGAACCCCAAGGCATGCAGAATTACAAAAGTGGGATGGGGGAACCTAAGGGGAGGGAACAGCCCAATGAGGACTGAGCATACTGTGTAGCTATGGAGTGCTGATGGACTCTTTGCGTCCAGGGGGATGGGATGGAATATTGTGGAGCAGGGCATGGCTGGCTGGAACACTAGTCAATGTTTCCCTTGTAGGTCCCACTTGTTTTTAATAGTTTTACATCATGACTGGGATGTGTGTATGTTAAGGTACTTAGCAATGGGGCAATAAGGACTGGGGGCCTCTGGGATGGACTGTGCTGGAGCTGCCCCTGCAATGTTTCTGTTAGGCTGGATCTACACTTACTGCCTTTTTTCGCTTCCAATGAGGTTTCACCGCCTGCCTTTCACACTACGAAGTAGTAGGGTTGTCAGAGAATTCTGCCACGGATCTCGGATCTCGAAATCCATGGCGGAATGAAGCCCCCACGCCCCCCCCCATGAAAGGCTCATGAAATGGAGCAGTTACTTGCCGCCGTCCACGCTGACTTGCGAATGGCGTCCGCGCTGCGGCCGCCATTTGCTTCCTCGTCATAGCTGTGATAGGCTACGTAAATAATTACGTAGCCTATCATGGCTAACGCAGGGACGCCACTTGCATCCCTGTGGAGGCCGTGATAGGCTGCGTAAGTATTTACATAGCCTATCATGGCAAGCTAAAAAAAAAAAACGTGTACGCAAATGGCAGCAGCTATGGTGACCGCCATTTGCATTCTCCTTTTTTCACCGTTTTAGCCTACATAAATATTTACATAACCTATTACGGCAAAAAAAAGGGGGAACACAAATAACATAGTGGGCGCTATTTGCGTTCCTTTTCCCCCCCTGCCGTAATAGCTTACGTAAATATTTACGTAGGCTAAAACGGCGGGGAAAAAAGAGACACAAATGGCGCCCACTACGCTACTTGCGTTCCCCCTTTTTTTCTCCGTAATAGATTACGTAAATATTTACGTAGGCTAAAACAGTGAAAAAAAGGGAATGCAAATGGTGGCCACCGTAGCCGCCGCCATTTGAGTATGCGGGGTTTTTTTTCCTGCAGGCTGCCCAGCGGCTGGATGTCTGGCTGCGGGCAGCCCTGGCCGGTGGCTCTGCAGAATCTCCGCGGAGCGGAGCCAGCCGGGTTAGGATTTCGAGGGGAGGTGCGGAGCGCCCCTCCCCCACGAATCACCCCATCGAAAAGGTAAGTGACTTTCGTACATCCCTACACAGTAGCCACCTTGAATTGGAACCGGAATTTCCCACTTATTTATTTATTTATTATTAAATTTATTAATCGCCCACCTGGCTGGTCACCCAGCCACTCTGGGCGATGTACAACATACAATAAAAACAGTTTAAAACAATAAAATTCTACAATAAAAACATTTTCTAAAATACCCTAACCCACCCCAAATGCCTGCCTGAACAACCATGTTTTTAATGCATGACGGAAGCTCATTAAAGAGGGGGCATGACGGAGTTCCCTAGGGAGGGAGTTCCACAGAGTGGGGGCCACCACAGAAAAGGCCCTCTCCCTCGTCCCCACCAGTCTAGCTGTCCTGGCTGATGGGACAGAGAGAAGGCCATCCGAGGCCGATCTTGTTAAGTGGCCTGTCTGGTGCTGCTGGAGGTGCTCCTGAAGATAGGCTGGGCCGGAACCATATAGGGTTTTAAAGGTCAAAACCAACACCTTGAATTTGGCCCGGAAAACAACTGGTAACCAGTGCAACTCCTTCAGCACTGGAATGATGTGATCTCGCCGGCGGCTGCCTTTAATCAGGCGAGCTGCCGCGTTCTGTACCAGCTGCAGTTTCCGAACCGTCTTCAAGGCTAACCCCACGTAGAGCGCATTACAGTAGTCTAAACGAGAGGAGACCAGGGCATGTACTACTGATGGGAGCAGATGGTCGGTAAGGTAGGGGCGCAGCCGCCGTATCAGATGGAGTTGATACAGCGCTGTCCGGCTCACAGCTGATACCTGAGCCTCCATGGACAGCTGGGAGTCTGCGGACCTGGTCTTTCAAGGGTAGCCGTACCCCATTCAACACCAGGTCAACATCCCCCAGCCTCCTCTTGTCTCCCACCAAAAGTACCTCGGTCTTGTCAGGGTTCAGCTTCAGCCTATTCCTCCCCATCCAGCCACTCACCGTCTCCAGACATTTGGACAGGGATTCTACGGCCAACCTTGGTGAAGATTTGAATGAGCGGTAGAGCTGCGTGTATTCTGCATACTGATGACACTGCACCCCAAACCTCCTGATGATAGCCCCCAGCGGCTTCACATAGATGTTAAATAGCATTGGGGAGAGGATGGAACCCTGTGGCACCCCACAAGTAAGTGGCCACGGGTCCAAAACCTCCTCTCCCAGTGCTACCCTCTGGTACCTGCCGGAGAGGAAGGACCGGAACCACCACAATACGGTGTCCCCAATGCCCAACCCCTCCAGGCGGTCCAGGAGGATACCGTGGTCAACGGTATCGAAAGCCGCTGAGAGGTCGAGGAGAACAAGGAAGGAGCATTCACCCCTATCCACTTCCGTGCTCCCACTTTCAATACCCTAATATCCCCTTAACATTTTAGTATTTCCCCTTAATGTGCTGTGATTTTCTGCCTTCGCTACCTTCGCTACCATGATCAGCTTCGAAGATCATGCCTGAATTAGAAAAAAAACATCGCGGAGAATCCCCGATTCTGCAAGGATAACGCCTTAATTTTTTAAAAAAGCATCCGGAGCGGGGGATAGGAGGGGGTAAAGCTTAGTCTTATTTGAAGGGATACAACAAGCCCCTGCTCAGTGCAGGAAGCCTGATTCCCAGGCAGTCGCCCATCAAACTACTGACCTGGGCCGACCCCACTCAGCATCTGAGATCAGACCAGCGTGCACAGGAAAACAGCAGGAAAACAGCACAGCGCTCGAGTGTGAACCGAGCTTGCGCATTCAATGAAGCACTGCAACAGGGAAAATGGGTGAGTGTGAATAATCATGTTTTAATGCGAGAGCGTTAAACCTGACGGGACACCAAATTCATTGCGATGGCGGGCGCAATGTAGATCGGCCCATAGTCTGGAATCAAGGTGTTGGTGTTTGTTTGTTTGTTTTTTTAAAAAAACAATTAAAACATTGGGGTAAAATCATCTCACAGGGCTGTACCACATCAGAATACTCATGTGTAAAAAACAAGCACATCAGAAAGAAAGGTCAGAGAAAAGCTCAAGCTAGGACAAGAGAAAGAATAAAAAACCCAATAGCTTTCTTTTTGCAGGAAGCTTTTAATATGGGGTACTTTACAAACACTTATATTCTAGAGATGGCACAGTCCTATGAGAATACTTATCCCTGACTTCACGTCTTCTATGAGGCTTTTCTTGATTTTTAAACTGTGTTTAGGAATGTCCCCGCCCCTGCCAGCTTTTAATGAAATTTTGGCTTCATATCACTAAGGCTTGGGTACTTTGTCATTTCTTTCTTAAGCTGCTTTTTAGCTAATGACTGAGGTAATCATTATTTAAAATAGTTTAATCTAAAGCTGGCCTAGATATGCATTTGTCACTAAGCATGCACATCCCTGAGCTCTTGAGTATGGTCACTGGGCTGAAATAAAGAAGGTTAAGGTCCTCACTTTCATTATTTATTTATTTATTTATTTATTTCATTTCTATACCGCCCAATAGCCGAAGCTCTCTGGGCAGTTCACAAAAATTAAAACCAAACAACACACAATAAAACAATTTAAAATATATAGAACATTAAAACCACAATATAACAATACAACCACAATAAAACCTAGCAGCAGTGCAGGAGTTTAAAATACAGATTTAAAACAGCAAAGATAAAAATTTAGAAAGCTAAAATGGTAAAATACCTGGGAAAATTGCACTGCCCTTGTCTCCAAAAACAAATGTGACATTGCAGTTTTATGTTTTAGTTTTTCTTAAATCAAAGAAACATGGATCCCTGATTAGGGATGGACAGATCAATCTAATTCTAGTTCATGCCACTTTTGCATGTGTTCGTTTCTAAGTCCATTCCATCCCGTTTCCATTTTTTTTCTTTTTTACAAGAGATTCCACACAAAGCTGTAACCCAGAAAAGAATACGTCCTTACTGCTACAGGGTAGTCCAAGAGCTGCCTTCAAATATTTATTTTCTTTGTTGAAGGTAATGGCCACGCCAGGCAGCTTGAAAGCACAGTGCTGCTGCCATGCACATTGAAAATAGGTCTGCAAGTGCCCCTGGGAGCAATAGGATATTATGATGACATATCATTTCTCCCAGGGACACTGTATGGAAAGGAAAGATGCCCACCACCATGGACCTGTCACTCCCAGGGGCTTTTGTGGCTCTACGTGTGAGGCAGCAGCTGCACTTTCTAGTTGCTTGGAGTGGGTATTACCAGTTTAAACAGGAAGATGTGGGGGGGGGGCGGGAGGGGAGGCAGCCCTCAGACTACCTCATACAATTCATTGTGGTGTGGATTCCTAAGGAGAACCATATTCCAGTCTGCAGAATAGTCCAGGAGCTGGGGATCAGCTGAACTCGTTTGGGGATGTGGACACAACAGATTCCTTGAGCATCAACACAAGGAAATTAGCACAAGAACTATTCAGGTGCCACAGGGCACATCAGTGCATGCAGTGGGCATGGGGCCAGACATGTTGGCCTTGCCCCCAACATCTTCATCCTTGCCTCCTCAGTGCTTGGCCTCCCCATGAGGAGGAGGGAGGTCTGAAGGGGGCTTCTACTCACATTCTCTTAAGGGCGAATCGAGGCTTCTACATGATCAAGAATCCTGCTTTAGCCACATTCACAAATGCATGGAGTCTTCTACTCATGTTCAAGTGAACATGAATAGAAGCCCCCTTCAGACCTTCCATCGTGATGCAAGAAGATTGGGAGATGAAGGTGTGGGGCTGGCATGTGTGGGACATTGTGGGCAGGAGTAATGCTCATGGCCCCACGCTTCTTACATGTGCAGACATACTATGTTTGGGCATGACTAGGGGTGTCGGAGGAATCTGTCCAGGTGGCGAAGCTCGGTCCCCTGGAATCTGGTAGGCAACCTGCGAGCTGGCCTGGCTCAATCTATCAAGTTTGGCCAGCTTGAGGATTTTTGAGTTTTTCATTTTTGTTTTTAATTGCCATTTATGCAAATTGCAGAAACAATTTGTGCAATTTACCCAACTTCCAGTTGTAATTTACTTAATTGCGCAAATTGCAGCCATAGTTTGCTTAATTGCACAAATCGTGGCCATAGTTTGCTTAATCGTGCAAATTGTGGCCGTAATTTGCTTTATTCAGCAAATTGCAGCCATAAAATGCTTAACTTGCGCAAATTGTGCCTTCAATTTGCTCACATTGCAGGTGCAGTTTGCACAACCTACAGCATATTACAGTTGCAATTTGTGTAATTAAGCGAATCATGACTGAAAATGGTGTAAATTGTGCAAATTGCACCTTTAATTTGTGTAAATGGCAGTTTAAAAATAAAATCTGAGAAAGTTCCCACATTTCAGGGAAAAAAGCCCACAGCTCAGCTCACAAATGCAAGCCAAGCTGTGGGCTTGGCCAGATATCCCCACAATGACCATCCCTAGGCATAACAGCTGAAGAGGGCTATGAAGAAGCAGACCTCCACATGCATATGAGCAACTACAGACCCAAATTGGATGTACATCTAAAGAATTAGTCGAGCTGCATTGCATGATGTTGCATTTATTTATTATTTTGTGTGGATAGTTATTGCCATCCACATTCTGCTACAAGTCATTCATAACTAGGGATGGGCAAACTGGCCCCAAATGAATTTGCTATTTCTTCAGAAAGTAACAAATTCATTTCCATACTCTTGGAAAAGAGCTCTCCTTTAATTCGAGATCTTGTTCTGTGTTGTTGTACATGTGTATTATCAAACTGCACCTTGGAAATTGTAGTTTGGAATTGTCATTACATCATGTGTCACCACAGTATGTACCCCTTCCTGATGTATGGTTTTCACATGGCCTTTCTTCACAATGTTTAGTCGCTGTTGCGAATTAGTTCATGATGGAGGAGTGATGAATGTAGTGATGAATGTAGTGGTGTCAGAGAATTCCACCACGGATCTCGGTGAGGGCAAATGCCAGTGCATTGGCCCCCCTGAAATCTGTGGTGGAACGAAGCCCCCCCCCCGTGAAAGGTGCGCGAAACAGGACACTTACCTGGTTCCGTTCACGCTGCTTTGCGAATGGCGGCCGCATCTGCGGCTGCCATTCGCTTCCTATTTTTGCCGTGATAGGCTACATAAATACTTACGTGGCCTATCACGGCTAACGCAGGGATGGCATTGGCGCCCCTGTCTTTCGCCGTGATAGGCTACATAAATATTTACGTAGCCTATCATGGCAAAAAAAGGAATGCAAATGGCGGCCGCTGTAGCTGCCGCCATTTGCGTTCCCTTTTTTTGCCGTGATAGGCTATGTAAATATTTACGTAGCCTATCACGGTGAAAGACAGGGGTGCCAATGGTGTAGCGGCCGCCATTGGCACCTCTGTTTTTTTGCCGTGATAGGCTATGTAAATATTTACGTAGCCTATCACGGCCAAAAAACAGGAACACAAATGGCGGCCGCCGTAGCTGCCGCCATTTGCGTCCACAGGCTCCACACGGCGCCTGCGAATGCACCCAGCCAGCGGCTCCGCAGAGTTGCCGTGGAGCGGAGCTGGCTGGGTTAGGATTTCGGGGGGAGATGCGGAGCACTCCCCCCCCCACGAATCACCCCGTCGAAAAGGTGACTTTCATACATCCCTAGATGAATGGCAGTGTGAGGACAGAAGATTCAAGGTGGATGCCTCACTGGAGGACCCAGGCAGGTGTTAAGGGTGTGTTATACATGGGGCTGCCTTTGAAAACAGTCCAGAAACTTCAGCTAGTCCAAAATAGAGCAACAAGGTTGTTAACATGGACTGGCCTATGTGATCATATTTCGCCAGTATTTTTCCATCTGCACTGGCTGCCAGTCCATTTACAGACCTGATTCAAAGTGCTGGTATTAACATTCAGCGCCCTAAATGACTTGGGGCCAGGTTATCTGAAGGATCGTCTCCTCCTATATATACCTGCCCAGAACCTAAGATCGTCTTCAGCGGTCCCTCTCCGGGAGCCCCTGCCAAAGGAAGTGCAGTAGGTTGCTGCTAAGAAGGCCTTTTCTGTCATGGCACTCTGACCGTGAAATGAGCTTCCCAGAGAGGCATGTCTGGCACCTACACTGTGCCCTTCTGGCCACCAGGTGAAGACCTTCTTTTCCCAGGCATTTTAGTCTTTCAGTTTCTGTTTTAAATCTGCTAGTGTATTTTAAATCTTCGTGCTGCTGGTTTTATTTTGGTTATTTTATACTGTAGTTTAAAACTTTTGAATTTTTATTTATATTTCATCATGTTGTATTTTATCGTTTTAACTTCTGTAAACCACCCAGAGAGCTTCAGGATGGGGTGATATAGAAACGTAATTATTAATTAATTAATTAATTAAGGGTAGAATATTATTCTATTCCAGAATTAATAACCAATTTGTAAGGCAGCAATCCAAGCTCACTACCAAGGTGAGCATAACGAATGCACACATTTTGACCAGTGAACCAACTAATTATGAAATTTGGCAGCACCGCTATTCATAAAACTATGTATGACTAGAACTGGGTTGGGGCAAAGACCTTGATTGTTGATAGGTAAGCTGCTGTTTCTCAGGACATTCAGTTTTCAGTACCTCTTCCATTCAAAGCTTTTAATTTTGGACCAAAGAGCTCCCTGTTTGCCATCTGTAGAATGAGGTTTGTACTATCACTGTGCTTTGAAAAAAAATGGAGAACAAATATGCCTATTAACCTTAAACCATTTTGCCAAAAATCTCTCATGAACTTTGATGATTAGTTTTGCTCATTGTTATGTACATTTAGATCTGTATTTTGAGACAGACACATTTAGGGAGCAGTCCTACCGGGATAGGCGGCAGCCTCCGAACTTGAAGGTGACCACCTATCCAATGCAGGGCAGGAGAAGCACAGGGGGATCATACCCTCCATGCTTCAGCTGCCCTGCATTTGTGGCTAGACAGCCAATTTCGGCTGTCTAGCTGCGGGAAGGAGGAGCAGGGGGAAGCGGCTGCCGGACGACATGTTGGATGTGTTGTACCGGCATTTCCACCTTCCCTGCCCCAGAATGCCCCATTTTTGCCACTCTGCGCTCCTCTTCTGAGCACGGAGTGTGGGGCCGTTCTGTGCCGCCTACGAGGCAGCACAGGAGGGGGCGAAGGTTGGTTCTCAGGGAACCAACCTCAGAATGCGAGCTCAGAGGCCGGGTCCTGGAAACCGACATATCCTATGGCCATCCAGCTGCTTATGCAATCCTATGGGGATAGTCAGCCACCTCTGAACTTGGAGGCGGCCAACTATTCAATATGGGGTGGGTGGAGCACAGAGGAGATCCTCTTCTGGCCACCCTGCATTTTTGGCTAGACGGCTGATTTCAGCTATCTAGCCAGGGCGCATCGGAGCAGGGTGGGGGGAGTCTGGACAGTGCATAGGAAATGTCATAAAGGGGCTTCTACAGTCTCCTCCCCTCCCCACCCCCAGGAATGCCTGCTTTTTGCCTACTCCATGCTACTCTTACGAGCACAGAGCATGGGACAAACCACGCCACCTATGAGGGGGTGGTGAGTTGGGTTTCCGGGAACTGAGCTCAGAGCCCTGGCTGGCTCCAAGCTTGGTTCCCAGAAACCGAAAAATCCTATGGCCATCTCGACACTGTCTAGCAGCCATAGGATTGCACCCTTAAATATGAATTTTGAGAGGAAGAACCCACATGTAAAAACCTATTTTTCAAATCATGGTTAAAGCGAAAGCAGAACAGAGTTGCATTATGGGTAAAAATATGCACAAATGATGTGAGCTGGGCATAAATAGATTTGTCCATCCCTACATCGAGGGTTCCATGTTTAAAGGCAGCCTAAAAACAGTGTTAAATACAATAGGAGTTAGGGAATATGTTTTGATGCCAGAAAAGAACTCTGGTAACAGCACTCTTAAGGGTTACCATGGAGTTCCAGAAGAAATACTCAGAATTGGCAGCAACATCTGCTATCTGTCCCCCATAAATTTGAGATAGGACTCCTTTGGCTGCTTCCCAAAATTCAGCTATGGGACTGGTAAGGAAACAGTGAGCTGTCTTCCAGTATTGCTTTAATAGTCTCCATGTCGAGTTCACAGGCTTGGACCTAGCAAGGCCTAGAGCAGTGTCACTGTTGCCAGCCACTCACACCGAGATAAGAGGAAGAGACAACTCAAGATCCATAATCCAAAAGACTATGGCTGAGGCTACTGAAGAAAGTAACATACATTTAAAAACAAACAGACCCCTTCTAATCCGTTTCCTAATCTCAGTCTCCGAAAACGACTACTGGCCAAATGAAGTTCGAGCGTTTATTTGGAATAGAGGGAAGGCCAGCATTTTTCATTTGCCTCTTCCTGCCAACTTGTTGGCATTGTCAAGAGGCTCTCTGCAGTTGTTCTTCTGCTTTTCTTTTTTAATTTAATGTTATCTCTTGCTTTCAGTGTTGTTGTAAATTAAAATTAGTTGTTAACTTTATGATAATGAGGTCATTATAATGCAGCTCTATTGTATATTGATTACATTTGAGCTTCATTTGCTTAATGTGTCATCGAGTTTATTAGGTCTTTTCTAACATTCTTCTCAATGTGGGAGGGAAGAATGAAAGAAGAGTGGCAATATAGATGGGAAGCAGATGCTCGACTTAATTTGAAGGAGTTCACTGAAGTGGACTGAGTTACTGCAGCTGACACTCTCTGAGGACCTGTCCCATGAGAGCAAAAGAAGAAATGACAAATGGAAGAAAGAAGATGTGGGCAGTACAGACGTAACAAAGTGGGAACAGGAGACAAGAGATTAAAGATAATACAAATCTGAGATCGCCAGCATAGCTGCCAATAAGTTGCCAACGCCTAAGAGACAAAAGGGGAGGGGTGCACTTCATGGAAATCAAGAGTAGAACCTGGTAGGTTCTTGGATGGTGTAAGGTTAAGGAGTGGAGCCTAGTGGTAAAGAGGCAGAGAAAACACTCTGTTCATTTAAGGCAGCCTTTCCCAACCTGTTTTTTTCCAGATAAATTGGACTACAAACCCAATCAAACCCAGCCAGCATGGCCATTGCCTGTGCTGGCTGGGTTTGGTGGGCTTCGTAGTCCAACACTTCTACAGGGTACCGGCTTGGGGAAGGCTGATCTAAAATACACAGCTATTCCATGTAGCTACATGTTCCCTGTGCTTACCAAGAAATATTCATACATGATAGCAGGCCAACACAAAACAGCATAACACAACTTTGCTGTGTCACAAGTAGGGATGCTGGAGAAGTCCGCTGCGGACTCAAACAAGGCTGGATTCCCAGGAATCTGACCTGCGGAGTCCACAGCGGACCAGCTCCCCTTATATCCATGCTCGCTGGCCTCCACATGGGATGGCTCCCACGTTTTAAAAAGACAAGGTCCACAAATGGCAGCCGCCATTCGCAGACCTTGGGAAAATCATGGCTGTAAATGGCATATTTTATGCCATTTGCAGCCATGGAGCATTACAGCTATGTAAATTGCAGCTGTAAAAGCACTTTTATAGCTACAATTTACATTGATGTAAGTGCTTTATGGGCAAATGTCATAAAATACGCCATTTTCCCAAGGTTCACAAATGGCAGCCGACTTTGCCTTTTTAAAAACAGAAAGGCACCCCACAAATTCTGGTGGGCACATGCAAGAATCTGGGGAAAGCTGTTGAGCCCAAGTGGCCCGGATTTCCCCACGGTGGATCCCCCCCTGGACCAGACTTCGGGGGGTTCACCCATCCCTAGTACAAAGCAAGCACAAAGCAAGCACTAAAAGTATATAACTCAGACAGATTAGCCCAGCCATAGACTGCACAAATCTCTCTCTCTCTCTCTCTCTCTCTGTGTCTGCCTGTCTATCTCCCTCCCTCCCTCCCACGCACACATGTGCAGTATGTTATTAATAAGCTTAATAATAAGCATTATTAAGGATTTACAAGACATAGTTTCCTGGCTCTCTTTAGTTTAGCTTGAAGTTGCCCATGAACCCTGGAATGTAGAATCAAAGGGTTCTGCGCAGTTTAATAACAGCCAGCATTGTGCTCTAGAAAAGGTTTGCAAGAGGAACAAAGTCACAGTGGCATAATCAGAGGACCAATTATGGCCTGCATGTGAATTGAAATACTTAGGAAGTTAGTTAAGAAGAGATGCTGCTTTGTTTGCTGTTCTTTGTGGATAAGGATGGGTCACATGTCCCCAACCAACTTCTAGCGCCAGTGTTGGATCAGTATCCAACCAATCCACAAATTCTCAGCAACAGGAGGCCTCACAAACCTTACCGTGATTATAAGTGTTGCATGGTGGGGGGGATCACAAGGTAGAGCAGCTTCCCCAATGTAGTGCCATCCAGCTGTCTGGCTGGAGGAAGCCAGAAGTTGTAATCAAACACATCTGGAGGGCACCAGATTGGAGACGGATGAGGAAGAGTAAGTTCAGATTCCGAATCAATGAGAAAAGTGATTGTCTTCCCCTAAAAGTCCAGCATGCAACTATAACCCCATGAACCCCAAATTCTTGGCCAATCAAATCTCTGAAAGGACAACTTTCAAGATGAGTGTGTACCCAAACAACATAAGCTTCTTGCATTGCAAAAGATATTTCCAATAAATTTGTAAATGTTTAGATGAGGCTGGATTTCATGATGGTGTTCTGTGTCTGTGAGACATCCATTTCATTAATGTCAGATTCTGAGACAGTCGCTTAAGCTAGGCTTGTATTCATGAAATAAAAATGAGACTGGTTGCTAATCGCTACACCTCCTTGTAAATCCCACCTTTCTTGCAATGCAAAATTATGAACAGATGTTGTGTGCATCATAAGAATATCCATGCTATGCAGACTGATCAAGTGCTCTGCTCCTAATCTAAATCTCTTGTTGCATGTGCTTATCTATATAATGGTTATTGTGTAGGTTTAATCCCCTTTTCTGTGGAAAAGCCAAGCTCCTTAAGCCAAAGGTTTCTCAGAAGAGAATGTCAATACCTGTGTCTGACTAATATGGCCAGATGAGATTGTACAAGATTGTTATTAAATATATCATTTTCATGAGAGACTTCTCCTTCCTGAAATGTGTTTGTGCAAATGTTAGGAGTTCTGATGGCAAGCAATGTTTTGGCTCTTGGGTGCTATCCCTAAACACCTTGATTACCTCAGGTCCGTCTGATGTACCGATGAGCAAATGCTCCTCAGCTTGATTTGGAATTGGCTCAGTAATTATGAGCTTTCTCAGGGAGCAGTAAAAAATGCTTCTCTGCTTTCCCAAAGCCCCTGGTTCATAATGTGCATTATCTTATGAACCCCTGAGAATTGTAGTTTGTTTCCACCTGTCCTGTACTCAACCTAGGTGATGCAGAGCCACCTAGAAATTCACATACGCCCTCCAAACATCTTCAAAAAGGAGACAGTTTAAGTTGCAGTGTAATTATGAACTAGAAAAGGGGTAGGCAACATTTCCGGCCTGTGGGTGCATTTGCCCTTTTCCCTGGAGGGTGTGCTTGTCGGGGGGAGGTCCTCTTTTCTTGGCCTCTGTGGATTTCCTCTTTTCTTGCCCCCCTTGATGTCCTATTTTCTTGCTCCCATTCCTTTTTCTCCCCCACCCACTTGGGTTTCCTTCTTCTCCTTCCTCCACCTGCCACGTGCTGCTTCTCCCATCACCCACTTGCTCCCAGTGCTTCTGTTCTGCCTGCCATCCCTACCCACCATGTGCCACTTCTCCCCCTTCCCCACCCCCCGCCGGTCCACACACCCACCTATTGACTGCTTCTACGTTTGCTGCTGCTGAACATGTGCTGCTGCTGCTCACCTCAGAGTGAGGAAGCAAGAAGTCAGCAGATCAGGAGGACATATGTCTTCTGACTTTCTGCTTCCCGGCTGCAAAGGTGAGCAGCAGGGGGGAGGCAGGGTCCTGGCGGGCACTGTGTTCTTGACCACTGAACTAGACATCTGTTTAGAATAGTTCTTGGAGATTGTGTGAATTTCAGTTTTATTATTTATTACTTCCTTGATATGCAGCACAATTCTAAGCACGTTTACTCAGAAGTAACTCCCTCCATGCTCAATAGGGCTTACTTGTTAGTAACTGTGTTTAGGATTTCAGCCCTATTACATTTATATCCTGATTTCCTCCAAGGAGCTTATGGTATATCTAGTTCTCTCCCCCACTCCACCCCCTTTTATCCTTATAACTAGATCCGTGCACCACTTAGGTCCAAATCCTGAAACAAATTGGGGTGATTCGGACCACCTTGGTTTGGGTTTGAAGAGGGCCCAGAGCGTGTCAGAGAGACCCAAGATGATTCAGATCGCTTCAGACAATTCTGAAGCCCAGACAGCCTGTCTGAGCAAATGTAACAACTTGCTGGAGAAGGGAGGGGGAGAGGAGGAGTTGGGAGGGGGGAACTGAGCCTTGGCAAGTGACATCTCTAGGTGCTAATAGGGCTGAACTTTAAACCAGCAGTTTGTTTCCTTGCTTTGTACTGCTTGTTCTTTGGCTTCCCACCCTTCTCAATTACTATTCCTCCCCTTCCCATTTTTCAACTCTCTATATCCTTATAGAAAACCCAAAGAATACAAAACAAACAAACACCCCACCCCTTTTCTCTTATGTTAGGCTTTTAGTGTTATTTCGCTTCCCCTCACCCCTTAGCTTGTAGGTACTTTTTTCTTTCTGTACCTAGAATCATAGAATTGTAGACTAGTAGGGCTGGAAGGGGCCTACTAGGCCATCGAGTCCAACCCCCTGCTCAAGGCAGGAATCCAAGTCAGAACCTGCTTTTCTTTTGGTCTTGTGTGTGTGCGCGTGCACACTGTGTGAGTGCACCATACACATTATTGTGCACAAGCAAACAGTGTGTGGCCAAAACAGTCCAATATATACTGTGGAGCAAAGCACTACAAAATATACATAATATGAAGCATCATCATTTTTGCTGATTTTCCAAGACACTTTGCCTGTTGCTTGTTTTCCCTTGTGTACATCAAATGACCATAAGAAGCATATGATCAGGCTAGGCTATATGCATTTTTAAAGTATTTGCTGCATCCTACCCTTCCTGGAGAAAACAGCTGCCAAAATTATCAGGAGGCTGGAATAACTCCTCCATAACAGGCTTCAGTGTTTGGGCTGTTTAGTTTAGAAGAAAGGCAAATAAGAGGGGAGTTTTATAAAATTATATGGAATAGATAAAGTGCAGCAGTGTAATTAATATATAAGCCCCACTGATTTCAGTCAGTGTGACTTTTCCAGGTAATGTGTATTGCAATATTCAGCCAAAGAGAAGTTTAACTAATTTTTCTTTCTTCCCATAATGAAAGCCTCAGGTTTTCATTATGATTTAGGACTGACAAAAGGAAAGTACTTTCACACTTCAACAAAAACCTAGACCAGAGATCAGGGATAGTGACCTCCTAATCATCACCTTAAACATCTTCTGATTAGGATCTCTAATCCTGTGTGTGGCTGACAGTTTTTTACCTTTTTAGTTTCTGAGAAAAGGAAATTTTATGCATGGCTAGCACAAGAACTGCTGGATCAAACTATCTGAATTTTGGCAGATTCAGTTATCTCCAAAGGGGCTGGCAGGTGCCCAAATTTCATGCACTTCTGTGGAAGCACTGAAGAATTATCACTCTTTGCTTTGAGAGATGTCTTTGAAAAAAGCAAATTTTACCTGTGCCTAGCACAAAAACCCATGGGCAAAACTGTCTGAAATTTGGCAAGTTCGGTCACCTCCACTGGGGCTGCTAGGTCTCCAAATTTCAAGTACTTATCTTAAGAACTGAAAAGATTATGGTCATTTCAGTTTTCCAATGCAAGTCAATGGGAAAATGTAAAATCCGAATACTTTGGATATCGGAATCTTGATTTGGATCCAAATCTGAAGCCAATTTGTTGGGTCTGAATCAGTCTGAAGCAAATCAGGGCTGAATCAGAAGATCTGAATCGGCCTCTGAAGCGCATTGGAGGGCCGTGGATAGCCCTACTTGTAACAGCCCTCTGAAGTAGGACAGACTGAGAGATAATGTCTCTCACTAATAATGTCACAGTGATAATGTCACTGTCACTGCTGCAAAATCCTTTAACATGTTATCATGTAGGGTTTATTAGTCAGGTACTGCCTTCATTACTTCATTCATGGTAGCCATGTCAAATCAGTCATCCCATTCAGATTAGAGATGAGAGAGCTCTGCAAAGCAATCCTCAAATCAACGAAGAAATTATTTACTTCCTCCCAAATCAGAAAAACTCAGCTCACACGGGCACTAAAGTCAGAAGGAGCCATATGTTTGTTGCAAGAATGGAGTAGATCTACCAGGGACCTTCGGAGGCTGGGAGATTTGGGCTAGGAAGGTAATGGAGATAAAGAGCTGAATTTCACATAATGATTTAAATTAACAATCCAAAATGTTCACTGTAGGACTCTGTCATGTTCCCTTGGCCCCCTCCTTCCTCATGCACACACACAAGAAGAGAGGCTTCAGTCTCATGCCTTTAATTCACTATCAACAGGTTCATTACAGATACAAACCCTCAAAGACTCTCAGGCAAAGGAATACAGCCACTTCGCACATTTACGAATGGCAACAGGGAATCCAAATGGCAGCTATGACGTTGCCAGCAGTTTGAAACAAGAACTTACTGGCTAAAATAACTTAGGGAGGGATGTCCCTCCCTTCCAGTGATGCTCCCCTGCGTCGACCCTCACGCATAGCCAACTAGGCTGAACGTCTGAGCTCCGCCTCTAACTTTTCCCTTTTCGCTCTGCGCTGTAGTCTAGTATTCCTCAGGTCACACCCTGCACTCTCCTCCTCCTCCTCCTCTTTTTGGTTTCTCACAGGGGGCAGGGGCTTCAGGCCCAGCCATCTGGGTGTTAGCTTCCTGAGAAGCATGCCTATCCATATCTGAACTTGCCCGGGAAGATGTCTCCCCTGATTCTGGCTGTTCGCCTTCTGAGTCTGAACTGCTAACTATCTCCATATGCTCAGAATCAATCCTGACAGACTCTGATACACAGATATACAATTTTCAAGTACACAGGGTAGAGTTGTACATTAAAAAGTAACCCTGACAAATTTCAGGAGCATTTCCACATTTCTATAATGAAGTTGAAGGCGAGTGACAGATTCTCAGACAGATGTGCTGTTCATAGGTGTCTTCTGCTCTGGATTGTAGTGTTCAACCTGTTCTCTACAGGACTGCACTCCCTTTGAAGGATCTGGTTCACTATTTCTCATTGGGGGTTCTCATTGACCCAACTTTGTCACTGAAGGCACTGGGTGCTTTTCACCAGCTTTGGCTGATGCAGCAACTGAAAGCCTTTCTGGACAGAAACAATTTTGCCACGATTATCATCTGCGTTCCGATAACCTCTAGATTAGTCTACTGTAAATGTGCTGTATGTCTGACTGAGTTTGAGGACTGTCCAGTACCTACAGCTGTAAGATGGTAACTGGGACTAGACATTGGGAGCATATCTCACCACTTCTTAAATAGCCCCAATGCTTTGAATTGTGCCTTTTCCATGCACAATTCAAAGTGCTGTTGTTGACCTATAAAGCCTCTCATGGTTTAGGACCTGGGTACATGAAGGGTTGCCTACTACCTCCACATCAGCTCACCTGTACATGAAGGTCATCATTGAAGGCTTTATTCCAGGTGCCGTAGCCCAGTGAGCTGCAGTGTATGGAGAGAGCCTTCTCAGTGCATGTGTACCACCTATGGAATGCTTTCCCCAGGGAGGCTCATCTAGTACCTGTGTTATCGTTTTATTTTTCTTGATCTTTTAATAAATGTTTAGCCCTGATTGTGTATTGGTTTTATACTGCTTCGTCTGTTGTTTTATTTTTTAACTGTAGGGTTTGTTTTGTTTTTTCCTCCTATTTTTGTGATATTATTTTAGTTGAATATAAACCAGCCTGAAAAAAATATTTGACGGGTAAGAGATATAATTCTGTCAGTCTTGTAAGCAATGCTAGATGTGTGCCATAATCTATGGCTAACTCAACTGAGGTACAGGTGGTCTTAGAGTTCATATCATACCCCAGATTTCTTGCTCCCCTGGTTGCAAAGTATTACCCAGAATTTGTCCCTGCCATTCTCACTAAGGCTCCAGACCTGTTCCTGTGCATCCGTTCTGGGAATAAGTCGCATTGAATGCAATGGGGCATACTTCTGAATAAGCATGCATAAGATTGCAGTGTTCATTCTGTTGGAATTTTCTGAAATGACCATATTGTTATCATCCCTTCATCAAATAGCTTTAACGTATATGTTTTCCATTCTTCTCTTTGATACAGAAATCTTAAATGGAGGAGTATATGTTGGTCAGAACAGATTTCTTTGCTATGCGGATACTATTCAGTGGGAAGATATTGTTCGCAACCCTTTGGCTTCCAACTTCTCTGTGGTTCCAAAAAACAGCAGTATAGACTGTAAGTACTGGCTTTGTGATCCACTCTGGGATAGGGATGGGAGAATCAGGGAAGCTCTCAGTTGCCAAAATTCTCTGAACTTCACTTCAAAGCTCAGTTCGGCTCACACATGTTCTCATTTGTAACCTGGGGGGGGGGTCATGGAAAGGAAAAATGTGCATTTTGAATGGGAAAAGTGTGCACTTTCCCCCCAATTGACTAAAGTGTAAAAATGAATTTTTTTTAAAAAATGTGCAGTTTTAAGGTGCTCATTTTTTAAGTATAGTTTTAAAAATGCACACTTTAAAGAAAGTGTGTATTTCTAAAAGTGCATTTAAAAATTGTGCATTTTTGAAGGGCACATTTTTCAATGTGCCCTTCAAACACGAACACAAGTTCAGGAATTTGCAAACATTTTCTGAGAATATGTGCTCCCATTCATGCTTGGGCTTGCAAGTCGGGCATTTTTGAGTGATTTGCAAACTGAAATGAAATTCTCATACATCCCTACTCTATGTCTTTGCTATTGCACTGATTTGGGTCCATATCTAGTTTTTCTTTCTCCTGATTGCACTATTGTAGTAACATTTGTGTTAACTACTGTGCTTCTGTAGCATTCATGTGTTGTTTCATTGTGGTTTAGCAAGTCCAAGTACCTTTATTTACATTATTCATATGCTTCCTTTCCAACAAATTCCCATTTTTCATGCTAAGAAAAACCAGGATTTGAAACCCACCTCAAAGTTATCAGTCACTGTTTAAAATTCTAGTTCAAAGAAAACCCCTAGTTAGTTTTAACTGTGGTTAACTTCAGTGCTAAAAACCTGCTTAAATATGGTAAAGAATGGAGGAGGATTTCGCTCCAGGGATTTCTGACAGCAAGAAGCACCTCCCTGGGCAATTTGTTAGAAAATTAAATAAATGAATCTGGAAGTAGACAAAGGTAGATAGGAATATGATCTTCCAGAAATAGCTTAAGAATATAAATAAAATATTTTAAGATATCTGAAGTATAAGTTGGGATGGGTGGATCAGTCTATTTCCAGTCTGTATTAATTTTGCATGTGTTCATTCTGTCCTAGTGCCATCCAGTCCATCCTGTCCCATTTCAGCTTTAATCTACAAATTTGGATGTGGTAGATAAATCCACACAGACATTTGTGTTTAAATATATCATTAAATCTGTACTTCTAATATATTTTCTCAAGAAACGTGCACTTTCAAATCTATTTTACCTGAAAATATGCATTGTGAAATGCATTTGAGGAAGTGTTTTGAGCTGAGAATTGCATTGCAAAGTTCTGAGAAATACTTGGATACTCACATGAGTCCAGGAGGTACAGATCAGGTCAATTTGCACTGGAATTCACGAAAATTGAATTCCTCAAGCATCTCTAATATACAAATACATCAGAAATATCAAATTTCAACTGGCACATTCTAATTAAATTGTGTATTGTAGTGTCTTAAGAATTGATTCCAACCTTCTTATTTTCTATTGTTTTCTTTCTCTTTCCCTTTGCAAATTCTGTTCAAATGAGTTCATTTCACAAGATATTCCAAACCCCTCTTGAAGCAATCCTCAGTAGGCTGATCCTTTATTTTAGGGGGTTCTGATATGCATAGACAATCGTTGCTCTCTCTTCGTGTGCTACTGATTCCACTCTTCGTTGGTTATTTTCCTGGACTGGTATGACTTGATTATATGAGCAGGCAGCATTGAGCCCAAAAGCAATGTGGCTGAAAAGCCCATACAACAGAAATTGCATTCTGACAGGGGTAAAGAAAGTACCTAAACTGGAAACTAAAAGCTTCACTCAGTTGCCATGCTTTTAGTTTAACATACAAAAGCCCCAAGCTCAGCATTTGGAAATTTGCCACCAGGTCTATGAGGCTACAGATGGGGAGGTAGGATGGAATCAAAACATGCATAGGTATGCCTTTACTGCACAGGTGGTTCTCTGGTGTCAGTGAGCTATCAGCTCTCATGTTCAAGGAAGCCTGGATCTTTTCTTATTTTGCTGGCAAAAGGAATTCTATATAATGTTGCAGCTTTCATGATTCATAGTCAAGATGCCTGCAATTTTTTACTATGCCCTTCCTCGTTCACCATGTGCAAATCTGTGGGTGCATTCCCATGCATGTTAAGACATAAAAAAAGGCCCTACGACTCCCAGCATTCCCCAGCCAGCATGGGGAATGCAGCATGAGAACGTTTTTCTGTAGGACTTTTTCTGTCCAAACAAGCATAGGATTGCTCCTTGAAAGTATGGATGAATCAGTTTGACAAAGATACTGAGACTTCAGAACGCATCACAGAAAATTACATTTTTCTAAACAGTCAAAAGTCTATTCAAATTCCACATGCAGGTTTTCAAATGCCTGCAGTTAGCTAGATGTATACCAAAAAAAGAAAGAAGGTGAAGAAAATGCAAACATTCAAGTACAATCGCTCAAAGAAACAGAGGTGCCTTATTAAACTACTTATCAAGAGTTTGGAGGGAAGCAAGATGCTACTCAGTAGTACTACGAAAATGGTTTAAGATATAGTTGTGTTGTATGCTTGTTTCTGAAGATTTGAGATGGGAGGGAGGAAATGATGAAAGCACTAAAACTGCAGAGCTGTCATGGTGATCCATCAGTTTAGATGAACCTTGTGCATGTGGGCAACATCACTTTCCAGCACATCGCCTGCCTGAACATGCCAGATAGGGCAGAATACAGCTTTGAATAAATGTCTAGTGATCTAGCTTAGTGGGCTTGCTGTGTTCTTTGGAGAATTCTTATGGCCTAGGGCAGCACATGCTGTAGCGTAGGATACAGTTGTGGATAAGAGACTATGATGAATCATGAAGTCCCCATGAACTTACTAGGTGGCTTTAGACAAGCCGTTCTACTTCAGCAAACCCCTCATCTGCATTATGGGTATAAAAATAATACTGACCTGCTACACAGGGTTGTTAAAAGGATTGCAATAATATATGTGAAGGGTTTTGACCTCTCCAAACCAATATGTAAGTGCTTCTTATTGGGGTGCCGTCGTCCCCACCTCTTCTTGTTATTGGATGATTTCCAGGTCTGGAACCTCAACGGCAAGAAAATGTTCCTTAATTGCTGTATCAGAAGGAATCTACACAAAGTGTGTGTTTCAGTGAAAGGGCAATAGAGAATGAGAGAAGAGAAAGAGGCAATGCCACACTATATAAAAGAGCTCAATTTGTTATTATAGTCAGCTAATGGATGTATTGGATTTCCAAAAGCTCCTAAGTGGTTTAGCAGCACACAACCCATTGAAAATCAATGGAACGTGTGATCTTAACTTATATTTTTGATAATCTTGCCTTCAGAGCTTGACTTCCCAATTTCAGCTCCTCCTGATTGCCCAAATCAATGGTTAATGTTGAGACACATCTCTATCAAAGTGAACAGGTTGAACCTCTAGGATACTGAACACCAATTATTCTCTGATTCCCTGGAACTTGTGGATATTCAGTACTGAAGAGTTAGATGTTACCTATCTGTAGAAATCAGGCCTCTTCAGACTGTTTCTAGTGCTTCCTGGGGCAGAGCAAGCTTCTCTCCAAAGCTGGGTCAGAACAAGGATTCATTACCAATTCATCCTTGGAGATGCAGACATGACGTCTCCTGTTCAAATAGCATCTTTTGATTTCATTTCTCTAAAGACTGATTATGAGTGGGAGGAGGAGGGAAAGAGGGAGTGTGGTTGAGTGACTGACAGGTCCACCTTCCAATCCTAGAACACATTTTACCAGGGGCTCTAACCACTGTGCTTTGTGGTAGGGAATGATTTGTGACTGGTTGTGAGTTTAAAATTGTGTGTTTCTAAGCTTTCCCCACTCTCTGCTAGTTGGTTTTTAATATGCAAAGAGCTTAGGTGTGTTGATGGGCAGTAGAGTGTTTTTCTGGTGGCTACTCCCCCCCCCTTTTTTCTGCTTCCTCATTTGAGTCCTTTCTCCTTCCTAAATCATGCCTTCTCCCCATTCCTTCTTCTGCACTTCAATCTCCTGCCTGGTGCTTGCAGCTATTTCTTATCTTTCTTCCCCAGCTGTGTATCTCTCTTAAGACTTAGGATAGTTTATCCCCTCTCCCTCTTCCCCAGTTGGGTGGGTGGGGAGAGAAACTCAGGCTGCAATTTTATACCCACTTACCTGGGAATACACCTCAGTGAACGCAATGGGACTTACTTTGAAGTACAGGATTTCACTATTAATTTTTGAATTCAGTGTGGTCCTTATCCTTCAGTTCTTTTTCTCTTAATTAACAGTAGACTAGTATTAGTTGCAGTTAGTATTCATTTATTATTAATCATTATCCTGCAGTTTGTTTCCCAATACAATTTCTACTCCCCGCCCCTGCCCCACCACCTAATTTTCATTTCTTTTATTAGTGCTCTGACTTGTGTGGTTTGGGTAGGTTGTATTGTGTGTCCAGAAATCAAGGTGACCATTAACAGGATGGCCAGCTGTGGTTATATGGTCACCGATGGGGGGAAGACTATGTTGAAGGCCATGCAGGATGCTGGGTTTGTGAGCACAGGCTGTATTGTGCTCACAAATTCCACCTTATCTTGAGGGATGGTCTGGATTTGGACTGGGAGGTGGCACTTCAAAGTTCCACCATCTGCACCCTGGTTGACACTTGTCAGAAGATTGCAGGCCACCACAGCGTCATGGGAAATTGGATATTGTGGGAGAAACAGGCCAAATTGGGCCTCTCTCAGCACTGTATGAACTTGATATTCCTGATGGTGGACCAAATTGCA
The DNA here is from genome assembly GCF_057233095.1 of Heloderma suspectum. Taxonomy (NCBI): domain Eukaryota; kingdom Metazoa; phylum Chordata; class Lepidosauria; order Squamata; family Helodermatidae; genus Heloderma; species Heloderma suspectum. The sequence goes on along the minus strand of NC_139458.1, from coordinate 217,405,951 downwards.
GAGCAGAAGAGAGTGGTGCATGGGTTGACAAGGCTGGGGGATATCAGGGTGCAAGTCATGAGCGGGATGTCATCTTGCAGCTGATGGTGATCTTACCCACTCTTACTACCTTGTATCCTGTTTTCCTGACCTTGCCTTGTGAATGAACCTCCATGTTACTGACCTTGGACTCCTACTTGACTCTGCTTCTCGGACTGGGTATTGTATCTGTGTTTTGACCCTGACTGCTCTTCAGACCTCTCTTTTGGATTGCTCCCTCTTGCCTGATAAAACTGCTTTTGATCATTGACTTGCTGGTTGATCACCAAAACAAAACACAGAGGGAGAGAAGGGGAAGTGAATCATTCCCTCCTCCCAAATTTGAGGATTCTGATTCCACATAAACTGTAGCACCTATCCATTCAAAACTGCGTGTTTCTTACCTAGCGACACCTCTGTGCTGTCTTTAGGCATGTGCGTACAAGCAAAATTTGAATTCGCTAAAGTTCTCCAAATTCCACTTCTAAGCTCATTCTGTCTTGTGTCTGTATCATATTATGATTTTATTTTTTTCTTTTCACATGAAAATTTGTGCATATTTTTCTGAATGTACTCAGCAGTTGTTGGCATCTTTGAAATCTAGCATTGATTAAAGCATGTCTGGGTGCATCTTTCAAAAGTTTGCATTTTTTCATTCACATTTTTTTGAACATACACATGCTGCCAAACACATTTTTTGGACTTTGACCACAGATTGTGTTTGAGCCCATGTCCAGTCTGGAAGGTGCGACCTGTGTAAATTTTGATCAGAAATGAACTGAAACAAAGTTCTCATATATCGCTAGCTTTCTCACATTTTCAAAAGAATTGTTCACAAGGAATATAGAGGGATAAGTGCATGCTGTTTTGGATACCCTCAAAATGCCTAGGTGGCTCTTGTATGAAAACTCCTTAGTCTATTCATCTGAAGCTTGGCAGTCCCCTCAGTAGGGGTAAGTATCCCTGCAATTTTCATCAAATCCTGCCAAGAAATAAACAAGTATTTCACCCATTTCTGAGTTCTGACAAAGAAAAACACACACGTTATAGTCGGGTTTTTCTAAATTACCCATAATAGTCATGGCAAGCATGAAGCCTTAGATTTCCAGATCTCAACTCGGGCTCAGTATCCAAGTCAAAGCTGATGGCCTCCAAATTGGTCTGAGCTGAACTGGGTCATCTTTTTGAAGCACTGAATTGGGTTCTGGGTTGAATCCTGGGGTTGATGCATACCTCTAGTATATAGAGAGAGGGGGAGGGAGGTCAAGGCTCAAGGAATGGGTTATGCATCTTTGCATATCTGTGCCATGAACTCGAACAGGATAAATTAAATCTACCCAGGGGAGATAATTGTTTGTCAGATTTCTGTCTGGAGCTCTGCCTAAGACAGTGGAACCCCACGCACAACAAATTTGACAATAATGCCATTGTTTGCCCATTATTGTTTTTGATAGCCTTTGAGGGAGTCATTTGGGATGATTTATGCTAGGCTGTCTAATGACAATGTAAAATTAGTAACTTCTGGCCTGTTTTTTAACTTTGAGATCCAGCTAGGTACCACAGTGACCTGGCTATCCTTCCTCCCATAAACTATAGGGAAGCAAATACAGCAACAGCCCTTATTCCTGTTCTTCTATATTTCTCTGTGGTGGTGATGGGTATAAAATAGGTTTCCTCAGCTGAAGCCTGCTAGTTATATACAACCTATTCTATTTAGGAGAACAGCATTTGATCCCAGTCAAACAAATCACCAGCAGAACATAACAACAATTTGTTTCCTTATGTTGGCTGACAGGAAATAAAGTGTGACTAATCCCCATTCTTAAAGTCAACTTTTACCTAATATATCATTTCTAATGCAACTCTAAATAGCAAACTACGTACCAGGAAAGTGACAATTGAAACAGTAGATGGTGAACACGTTTTTATTGTAGAGTTAGGTTAAATTATATGCTTTTATTAAGGTGCATTCAATTAACATTTTAAATGTATGCTGAGGGAGTAGGAAAAAAGCACTTTCACAGACAGGTGGTCCCTATATAGACCCCAATCACTGCGACAGGTGTCAGCCTATAATACTAATCACAGAATCTGTTCTTTCACAAAACAAAGGCAGGAGTAAGGAAACCTCCTTTTATTCCTCAAATGCTCACAGAATAATGTTTTTAACCACCATAAGTGTTTTCTCAGCTGGGAATTGTATCAAATCGATGCCTACTAGAGAGCCATTGTGCCCCCTCAAGTTGTTAACAATTTTTAAGATATACACTTATTTGCATTTCCTGTAATTAATGAATATGAACCGGGGGTATAATTTGCTTTGGAAAAATGGCAGTTGAAAGTATGGGGGCTGCATAGGCTGAGAATGCAGCAACATCAATATTTGTTTTTTGTTTTAAATCAATTTTTGCCAAGTGCTAGAGAATGAAGAGGAGGAAATGTAAGGAGGAAAGTAGACTTGTGGTGCTCTGGCATTTCAGACATGGAATTTAGTGGCTCCATGAAAGCATTTTATGTGAGAAAGCAGAAAAGGGTGAAAATGGTTCTCTGTGCTCCGAAGTACCACTTCATATAAATGGCTGACTGAAGAAGAATTTCAGCATCTGAAGAACAGTCCATGATTTCAAGTACCTGACTGCAACAAAGCTAGATTTTCCACATTTTCTAGTCTAGTCCCCTGTAGGGTCCAAGGGTGTGATCGTGCCCCACTTTATGGATGCTGAAATATCATTTTCAAGTTAGTTTCTGTGTGTATAGCTGATGCATGTAGTCTTTACTCCAGATTCTGAAGGATCGTATGTTACTGGACATACATGCATATGCAAGCCAGTTGTTGCCTAGGCAGGATGATGACTGAGAGCTCCCACTGCGTGTTGGGTTTACACAGTTGTGCAGCCTGACCCAATCCACTTGCAATTTTGTGCAACCGGCATCAGACTTCCCCAGTATATCTCTTTGGAAAATAAATGATGTGAATATTTATTTATTTGTTTGTTTAAATCATTTGTATCCTGCCCTATATCATTAAGATCTCAGGGTGGCATACAGATAAAATCAATTTAAACAATATGAAACAGTGAATAATTTAAACAGCTAAAAGCATATTAAACCATTAAACAAGCTAATACAAATTAAAAATCTAAAACAATAACACAGTTAAAACAGTGTGCAACTTCAGGGAATTCAATTAGCCCTCATAGGCTTTGGTGAAAAGCCTTGTTTTAACTTGGCACTGAAATGAACCCAATGTCTGCGCCAATCATGCCTCAAAGGGGAGGGCATTCCACAACCGGGGTACCACAGCAGAGAAGGCCCTCTCCCATGATACCATAGTGTATGCCTCACATTGGTGGGATGCAGAGGAGGGCTCCTCCAATAGAGTTCAGTCCTCGGGCAGGCATATACAGGGAGAAGCGCTCCCTCAAATATCGAGGTCCCAAGCTGCTTAGGGCTTTAAATGTCATCACCAGTACCTAGGGGTGTACAGATTACTCACCTCGTTCCAGGTGGGGCCATCCATGGGGGGGGGAGGCGATCCGTCCCTCCCCCCACAGAATTCTCCCTGGCCAGCTCCGCTCCATGGCAAGCCAGTGGAGCTGCCAGCCAGGCCCACCTGCAGCCGGACTTCCGTCGGCTGCCGGGCTGCAGCTGCAAATGGCGGCCACTGTAGCGGCCACCATTTGTGTCCCTGCGTTAGCCGTGATAGGCTATGTATATTTTACATAGCCTATCACGGCAAAACCCAGGGACAGAAATGGCGTAGCAGACGCTATTGCGTCCCTGCTCTTTGCCGTGATAGGCTACGTAAATACTTACGTAGCCTATCATGGCTAAGTAGGGAGGCAGATGGCGGCCGCAGACTGGGGTAGCCATTCGCAGCTGCAGACTGGGGCAGTGGACAGACGGGATGGCTGACAAAAGGTAGGGTCCATCCTGGGGAAATTTTGCGGGGTGGCGGGGGGATTGCTCTGTTCTGCCACGGAGTCGGGGGGGCGATTCTAAAGAATCTGGCCTCATTGGAGTCTGTGGTGGAATTCTCTACAATCCCTATCAGTACCTTGATTTTGGACTGGAAGCTTATTGGCAGCCAGTGCAATTCCTTTGAAACTGGCATTATATGATCTTTATGTGATGTTCCAGTCAACAGTCTAACTGCTGCATTTTGCACTAGCTGCAACTAGGGATGTCAGAGAATTCCGCCACGGATCTCGGTGAGGCCGAATGCCAGTGCAGTTGGCCCCCAGAAATCTGTGGCAGAACGGCCTGCCACCCCCCCCGCCCTCCCCGCGGAATTCCCCTGGGACAAGACTTACCAGGGGCAGATGTTCCGGGTGGCGGTGGCTCCAGTGGCGGCTCCGGCAGCGGTGGCTGGTCTTCCGACCGCCTGCTGCCCCCGCCGCCATTTGCAGTCTGGAGGTGTGTTTGTTTGGTTGGTTTTTTACAGGGACATGATAAGCTATGTAAAGATTTACGTAGCCTATCACAGTTGGGTTAAAAAAAAAATGCGTACGCAAATGGCGGCGGCTACGGCCGCTGCCATTTGCGTTCCTTATTTTTCACTGTCTTTGTCTATGTAAATATTTACGTAGACTATTATGGCAAAAACAAAGGGGAATGCAAATACCGTAGCGGGCGTTATTTGTGTTCTTTTTTGATTCGCCATTTTAGCCTATGTAAATATTTACATAGACAATTATGGCGAAAATAAAGGGGAACGCAAATAGCACCCGCTACGCTATTTGCATTCCCCTTTGTTTTCTCCGTAATAGTCTATGTAAATATTTATGTAGACAAAGACAGCGAAAAATAAGGAGCGCAAATGGCAGCGGCCGTAGCCGCCGCCATTTGCATACTTTCCCCCACCCAGAGCCCTCCGCAGCCAGAAATCCAGCTGCGGAAGGCTCTGGCCTGGGCTGGGCCTGGCCGGCTGCTCCGCAGAGCCTCCACGGAGCACAGCCGGCCATTGAGGATTCCGGGGGGGAGGAACGGATCGCCTCCCCCCCCGTCGAGGATTCTGGGGGGAGGGATGGAATGCATCCCCCCCACCATAAACATAATCCGTGGAAAGGTAAGTGACTTTCGTACATCCCTAGCTGCAACTTCTGAGCTGTCTTCAAGGGCAGCCTTACGTAAAGTGCATTGCAGTAGTCTAATTGGGAAGTTACCAGCACATGCACTACTGTGGCTAGGTTATCCCTGTCCAGGAAAGGCCGTAGCTGGCAGATCAGCCAAAGCTGGCCCAAGTACTCCATGCCACAGAGTCCACCTGGGGCTCCAGTGACAGAAATGGATGTAGGAGTACTCTTGATCTGTACACTTGCTCCTTCAGGGAGAGTGCACCCCCATCCAGGACAGGTCGCTTACCCAATTCCCAGACTCAGGAACCACCAATCCACAGAGTTTGTCTTATTAGGATTTAGCTTGAATTTATTGGCCTTCATCCAGCCCATTACAACCTCCAGGCACTGGACCTTCACAGCCCCAGCTGACTCCAACAACAAGGAGAAGCAGCGCTGAGCATCATCAGCATACTGGTTACATCCCACCCCAAAACTCTGAATGACCTATCCCAACAGCTTCATATAGATGTTGAACAGCATGGGGGATAGAATAGAACCCTGTGGCACCCCACAGCTTAATAGCCATAGGGTAGATCAGGAATCCCCCAATACCACTTTCTGGAATCAGCCCTTCAGGTAGGAGCGGAACCACTGTAGCACAGTGCCCCCAACTCCCACCTCACAGAGCCAATCCAGTAAGACACCATGATCAATGGTATCAAGAGCGGCTGAGAGATCCCAGAGGATCAAGAGGGTAGCACTCCCCCTGTCTTTCACCTGGAGTAGGTCGCCAGTTAGAGCAACCAAGGCCGTTTCAGTGCCATACCTAGGGATGTCAGAGAATTCTGCCACGGATCTCGGTGAGGCCGAATGCCAGTGCATTCAGCCCCCTGAAATCTGTGGCGGAACGAAGCCCCTGCCCCCCCCCAAACCCCCAAGCACTTACCTGCTGCCGTCCACGCTGACTTGTGAATGGCGGCTGCCCTGCGGCCGCCGTTCGCTTCTTCATCATAGCGTGATAGGCTACGTAAATACTTACGTAGCCTATCACGGCTAACGCAGGGACGCCTTTTGCGTCCCTGCAGAGGCCGTGATAGGCTACCTAAGTATTTACGTAGCCTATCACACGGCAAGCCCCCTCCCAAAAAAAACAGCTTACACAAATGGTGGCAGCTATGGCGGCCGCCATTTGCATTCCCTGTTTTTAGCCGTTTTAGCCTATGTAAATATTTACGTAGGCTATTACAGTGAAAAACAAGGGGAACGCAAATAGTGTAGTGGGTGCTATTTGCATTCCGTTTTTTTCTCTGTAATAGCCTACGTAAATATTTACGTAGGCTAATACGGGGGGGGGGGGAAGGAACGCAAATGGCGCCCACTACGCTATTTGTGTTCCTCTTGTTTTTTGCCGTAAAAGCCTATGTAAATATTTACGTAGGCTAAAACAGCTAAAAATAGGGAACGCAAATGGTGGCCGCCGTAGCTGCCGCCATTTGCGTACGCTGTTTTTTGGGGGGGGCTTGCCGTGATAGGCTACGTAAATACTTACATGGCCTATCACGGCAGCTTCGCAGGACGCAAATGGCGGCCGCTATGGCGGCCTCCATTTGTGTCCGCAGCAGCCTGTCCACGGCCGGAACTCTGGCTGTGGATGGCCCTGGCCAGCGGCTCTGTGGAGCCGGCCCAGGGAGGATTCCGGTGGGAGGGATGCCCCCCGACCGCGATTCCAAGCTCCGCAAAGGTAAGTGACTTTCGTACATCCCTAGCCATACCCTGGCCTGAAACCAGACCTGAATATGTTAGCCTGAATGTGTCTTATTATGGAATATGTCCTACAATATATGCAGCTGGATGATCAGCACTCTCTGAAGCAAAAGTGGGATGGCTCTTCGAACTAGGGGTGTACGGATTTCCCATCATCTGTTCCGGTGGGGAATCCGTGTGGGAGGGAGGCGATCCATTCCTCCCCTGCCCCCTGGAATTCTCCAGAGCAGTTCCGCTCTGCTCGGATTCCGGGGTGGGGGGGAACTGGCTTGGGGCGTGCTTACCTTTTCTCCTGCCAGCCAAAGCCTTTCATCTCCTCCCTGTCCCTGCTGATTGCCATGTCTTTAAAAAAAAAGGCGATCAGGAGGCTGTGCCCATAGACTTATATGCAAATAGAGTCATGAATCTTGCGTATAAGTCTATGTGTCCATAGGCTTATATGCAAGATTCACTGCTCTATTTTACATATAAGTCTAGGGGCACATCCTGCTGATCACATGTGCCCATAGACTTATACGCAAAATAGAGCCGTGAATCTTACATATAAGCCTATGGACACATAGACTTATATGCAAGATTCATGATTCTATTTGCATATAAATCTATGGGCACATCCTCCCGATCGCCATTTTTTGTTGATTTATTTTTTTTAAGACATGGCAATTGGCAGGGACAGGGAGGAGGCGAATGGCTCTGGCTGGCAAGAAGCAGCCGAGTGCCATTCCGCCTCCAGTCCTCCTGGAGCGGAGGTAAGTGCTCCCGATCCGCTGCAGATTCCTGAGGCCAGATTCCAAGGAATCCGGCCTCATTTGAATCCACAGCTGATTTCTCTAACATCCCTACTTCAAACAGCTCTCCCCTGTAGGAACAGTTAAAGGGAGAGCTAATCCCATCCAAACACACACACTTTGTTAGTCTTCAGGGTAAATCTTGCCTCAAAGAACTAGGCAGAGCAACTCAGTTCTCACTGTGCTGCCAGAAATAGGGATGGGTGAGAATTTCAGTTTGATTCTGAAACAAATTAACCAACATTTGCAAAGTTCTCCATACTGAGGATAAAAAGAACTTGAGATTTTAAAAATTCAAATGTGGGAGAAAATGGAACTGACAGATTCATTCATCCTGACCCAGCTTAGTTCTTAAAAAGAACTAATACCCAGGTATTCCAGGTTTGAATCCCTGCATATTTATCCATGTTTGTAGCACTGAATTAGGGTTGCCACCTCGTTTCTCTGACAGGCTCCTCATCTTTAACAGCTATATGGCAGGCAGATATATCATGTTCTCCATAGGAATAGGTAGGGAATAGCTGTACCTGTTGAATTTGGCTGGTGCAGATGAGTGAAAATTTTGTTTCAGTTCATTGTTCACGAAGGTGATATCGACGTTAGAGATTTGGATTCTGGGACCATGGGCTATACTTTCTGGAAGATGGACTGTTGGCAAGGGATGGGTTGTACCTCGCAAAGGCTGGGAAGAATGTGTTTGGCCACAGCATGAAGAACTTCATCAGGAGGGCTTTAAACTGAATCCTATGGGGAAGGGAGACGTAAAGTTGGGGGTAACAATGGACGAAGGCTCATGCACTGCAACAGAGAGAACAGTTCTAATAGGACCCAATAATAGTCTTCAGACACATGTAGGAAGAAAGCCAGACTATGAAGCATGTGGTCTTCGATGTCTATGTACTAATGCCCAGAGTATGGGAAACAAACAGAACGAACTTGAACTCTTAATACAGGAGGGAAATTATGACTTAATAGGTGTAATTGAGACTTGGTGGGATGACTCTCATGACTGGAATACAGCAATTGAAGGATATAACTTGTTCAAAAATAATAAGAGGAACATAAGGGAGGTGGGGTCGCACTATATCTTAAAAATACATATCTCTGCACAGAAATACAGGAGGATGAGCTTGGTAGCCCCATCGAGAGCATCTGGCTTAAAATAAATGGAGCAAAGAATAAAAGGAACCTGGTGGTCAGAGTCTACTACCGGCCACCCAATCAAGGAGAAGATGAGGATGAAACTTTTGAAAAGCAAATAGCCAATGCTTCAAGGAAGCATGATATTATAGTAATGGGGGACTTCAATTTTCCCGATATTTGTTGGGATACAAATTCTACAAAACATGCCCTCTCCAGGAAATTCCTGACTTGTGTTGCTGATAACTCTCTCCTACAGATAGAAAGTAGAGGAACGAACTAGAAGATCGGCTGTTCTTGACTTGATCCTATCCAACAGAGATGACTTAGTGGATAAAGTAGCAGTTACGGGAACTCTGGGGGAAAGTGACCGTGTTGAGTTCTTGGTTCTAAAGGAAGCAAAAGCCGAGTGTAGCCAAATGCGTACCCTGGATTTTAGGAAAGCCGATTTTAATAAACTCAGAACAATAATAAGTAAGGTCCCATGGCAAGCGACTCTAACGAGAAAAGGAGCCCAAGATGGGTGGGAGTTTAAAAAAGGAATTTCTCAAGGCACAATTACAAACAATTCCAACAAGAAAAACAGGTGGAAGACAACAGAAGAAGCCAATGTAGCTTCACAAAAAGGACACATATAGATGACCTGAAAACAAAAAAGGACACATATAGGAAGTGGAAAGAAGGCCAAGCAACAAAGAAAGAGTACAGCCAGGTAGCACAGAATTGCAGGGATGGCATCAGAAAGGCTAAAGCTGAGAATGAGCTGAGGTTAGTGAGGGATGCTAAAAGCAACAAAAAGGATTTCTTCAGATACGTGCATAGTAAAAGACAGAGGAAAGAAATTGTGGTTCAGCTATTAAATAAGGATGGCAAAATGATAAAAGATGACAAGGAAAAGGCAGAAGTGCTCAATTCCTACTTTGGCTCAGTCTTTTCAAAAAAGAGCATCTATGACCCTCCTGGGAAAGGCAAAGTACAGGCTGAAGGGGCAGGATTGCAGCTCGAGATTGATAGGCATATGGTCAAGGAACACCTCATTACTTTGAATGCATTCAAATCTCCAGGGCCAGATGAACTGCATCCTGGAGTAATAAAGGAACTGGCAGAAGAGCTCTCAGAACCACTGTCTATTCTCTTTGAGCAATCATGGAGGATGGGTGAAGTGCCAGATGACTGGAGGAGTGCTAATGTTGTCCCTATCTTCAAAAAGGGTAAAAAGGAGGAAACTGGGAACTACAGACCAGTCAGTCTGACATCAATCCCTGAGAAAATTTTGGAGCAGATGATAAAGCAATCCATCTGGAAGCACCTTGAAAGCAATGCAGTGATTACTGGAAGCCAACATGGATTTGTCAAGAACAAAACCTGCCAGACTAATCTGATCTCATTTTTTGATCAGGTAACCTCCCTTGTGGACTGCGGGAATGCTGTAGACATAATATACCTCAACTTCAGCAAAGCTTTCGACAAAGTGCTCCATGATATCCTGATGAGCAAACTAGCTCAAAGTGGGCTAGATGAAACAATGATCCGGTGGATCCACAGTTGGCTACAGAATTGGACTCAAAGAGTGCTTATCAATGGGATCTTCTCAAACTGGGGGGAGGTAACGAGTGGGGTACTGCAGGGCTCAGTCCTGGGCCCAGTGCTCTTCAACATTTTTATTAATGACTTGGAGGAGGAGGTGCAGGGAATGCTGATCAGATTTGCAGATGACACAAAATTGGGCGGGATAGCTAATGCCCTGGAAGACAGAAACAAAATTCAAAGTGATCTTCATAGACTGGAGTGCTGGGCAGAAAACAACAGAATGAAATTTAATAGGGATAAATGTCAAGTTCTGCACCTAGGAAAAAGAAACCAAATGCACAGTTACAAGATGGGGGATACGTGGCTCAACAACACTACAAGTGAGAAGGATCTTGGAATTGTTGTAGATCACAAGCTGAATATGAGCCAACAATGTGATGTGGCTGCAAAAAATGCAAATGCTCTTTTGGACTGCATTAATAGAAGCATAGCTTCTAAATCCCATGAAGTACTAGTTCCCCTCTACTCAGCACTGGTTAGACCTCATCTGGAGTACATGTCCATTTCCGGGCACCGTACTTTAAGAAGGATGCAGACAAGCTGGAGAGGGTTCAGAGGAAGGCAACAAAGATGATCAGGGGACTGGAAACAAAGCCCTATGATGAGAGACTGAAAGAACTGGGCATGTTTCGCCTTGAGAAGAGAAGACTGAGGGGAAATATGATAGCGCTCTTCAAGTACTTGAAAGGTTGTCACAGAGAGGAAGGCCAAGATCTCTTCTCGATCATTGCAGAGGGCAGGACACGGAATAATGGGGTCAAGTGACAGGAAGCCAGATTCCGGCTGAACATCAGGAAAAGCATCCTGACTGTTAGAGTAATATGACAATGGAACCAATGACTTAGGGAGGTGGTGGGCTCTCCCACACTGGAGGCATTCAAGACGAGGCTGGACAGCCATCTGTCGGGGATGCTCTGACTGGGATTCCTGCACTGAGCAGGGGGCTGGACTCAATGGTCTTATAGGCCCCTTCCAACCCTACTATTCTATGAGTTGCAGCTAACTTGGAGCTGTCCAGGGTCCTGAAAGACCCTCTGTGCTCTAATTTTGCCTTGTTATTTAACAAACCAAACCTGATGCGACCAGCCTTGAGCCAACTTGACCTGACAAGACCCAGCCTGATTGGATGTGACTGGACTTGATTTGATGTGACCTGTCATGACAGTCTTGCCTTGGTCCTTGCCTTTGTTTTGCTTTGTTGCACATAACTGTGCCTTGATGGTTTCGGCATCTCTGGGCACCTTGAACCAAGCCAGACAGGACGCTTTCCTCCCCATGTGTTAAATCCAATGTCATGCTGGTGGACATCCATTATCAGTGTGGGACTCTCTCCCTCTCACCGCCCCCCTCCAGCTCTCTGTGCCATGCAAAAATCTGCTCTGGATGGTTTTCTGCCCTCCAGAGCAGGCTTTGAGGGTGCACGGGGGGCTGTGAGGTGGTGGGAATCACCTCCTGCCGATTCCACTGACAGAAACAGTCCCATCGGAAAAATGACACAGTTGGATCCAACCCAGTGTGAGAACCATGGGGACCAAATAATGTGGGAATGTGGTCTTATTTGGCACTCAGAAAGGGGGAACAGTTCATACAACATAATGAAAACAAAATTCATCATGGCATCTTTTAGGGGTTCCCCCCCCCTTGAAAAATCCTGTTGTTTGAACACATCAAACTCTTGTCGTTGTCCCCCCCCCCCCGCCTCCCTTTTTCTTGCAGCTCTGGCTGCTTGCCAGCAACAACTAAAAGATGCCTTGACTTAGTGCACAATAACCAAGTTATTCTCATAATCTCATTGTTTTTCTTTAGTGAGGAATTAGAACAAGAATGCAACGAGCCTCCTCATTTCCTTGACAATGTGCCTTTGATTTTGCTGGGTGCCTCCTCTGGAAAATCTCTTATGGTAATAGAGGTTTCTCACACACCATTATGTACTGTCTGTGACAAAGAAAATTCTTGTGGCTGTAGCCTGAGATTCTCACATGTAATTACCCTCTTGGCAATGCAGCTATATGCCTTGGTACATTCATAGGGAAGCACCTTTTTCTTTTCTTTTGCCTTTGCTCCTTACTGCTGCATCAATACAACAAGGTTCACTATACAAACCTGCTGGAGTGACATTAATTTTCCCCCAGCCTGCTCTATCAGAAGCATGGCTCCCAAGCACCGCAGAATGGAATATAAGCTCTGGGTTGTCCCTGGATGCTCCTACCCATTAGGTCATCAGCTCCAAAGAGTGAGCAAGGACTATAGTTAGGAAGTTGCACAGGGATCAGGAACTTGGGAGGAAAGCTGCACATTAGGCTGGCAGCTAGGGATGGACAACCCCCCCCCCCATCGGGTGCCTATCCAGCCACTACCCCTGCTCGCCCCGCCCCCGCTCACCGAGCCACCAGCACCTACCTGCAGCTGTTCCTGAACACCCATCAATCCTGCAGTTGCATTTTTTTCACCAGTAATATTGCATAGATAGGGCCTTTAGGGCTGCTATGTTTGCAATATTACATTTACAGAAGTTTCCAAGTCGCCATTTTGTGAAAACAAATGGTGACCGTGGGAATGATGGGTGCTCAGGAATGGCTCCAGATAGGTGTCAGTAGCTCGCCGAACTCAGAGGGGTGAGAAGGGGCAGCAGCTCAGGAGGCACAGTCCAGAGGAGCAAGCAGGAGGGAGTCCATCAGACTCCTAGGCTCACCCAAGAACCTGTGCCATCCCTACTGGCAGCTCAGGCAAGAACTGGAAACAGTAGTAGCCAAGCATTTGAAACAGGATCCATATTGTTTCTGAAGAGTCTCAGATGTATTCATGTATTATTTCTTCCAAGGATTTATATGCTGCTTTTTTAGGGCCAAGCCCTCACAAAAAGATGTACGAAAGAAAGAATGAAACAGTGTTATATCTGGCAGATTGCGTAAGTAGACAGCAAACAGATATATGAGAAAACATAGCCAATTCTCTTAAGGAAATGCAGTGCTGAAAAGAGAAGTGTTTAAGGCTCCCCTAAAGGCCTGCATGAAGAGGCCAAGTGAATGTTAACTGTTCCAGAACTGTGGGGCCACCACCAAGAAGGCCCACCAAGCTAAAAATTGTGCCTGCCAATTTTACCTTTGGGCACGTGAACAGGATCTCGGATGCCAATCTTAGATTCTGAGCAGGGTTATATATGGTAGTCTGTAAAGTAACTCAGTTTCAGCTGTTTACGGCCTTAAAGGTTAACACCAGTACTTTGAATTGGACCCCAAACTGCACTGGTAGCCGGTGCAACTGGCATAAAAATAGTGTTTCATGTTCAGGCTCTCTGCCCCCTGTTAGTATCCAGGCAGCTGCATTTTGTACCAACTTAGTTTTCTGAACTGTCTTCAGAGGAAATGCCACAGAATATGCATTGCAATAGTCCCATTTTGATATAATTTACACTTGTACCAGTGGAATAGCAGGTTCAAACAAATCAGTTCACAAACAAAATGTCCAAAATTGAGGTTCGGACTAGATCTGCTTCAGTAGCAAAAAAAGGACTAGGGAGGAGGACAAGCCTTAACAATATCAGCTTCCACATGTTGTCTAAGTGATAATCAAAATCAAAAAGGTTCTATGATATTATGACCTCCTGAGATAGCTGTGTGCCCACAGATCTGAAAGAGGCAAGTTTTAATGTCCTTGACATGATAAATCCCTCAAAGGCATGTGAGGTAAAGCCCTCAGCTGTACTAATAAATTGCATTAATAGGATTTCATTGTTCTCCTCATTTCAGAGCTCAAATTACTCAGAATCTTCCAACTGCTATCCTGGACTAACCTCCTCCTGTGGCTGTAAAAACGTCTCATGAACATATCTTTTCACCTCTGACTTTACTCTGCTACCTAATATGATCTCCTCCTCACCCCCCTTCCCCCACTGCCTGCCCCCACCCCAGCCTGCATCAAGGCATTAGTCATTTTGTTTTTGTCTGTAAGAAAGTATCCTTCTTCGAGTGTTTGGACAGAGCCTGCATTTCTAGACTAAAGGGGATGTGTGCAGTTTGCATCCACTGAGAAATGGATTACTCAGGGTGCTTCCAGATGGAGGGCTTCTAGCGCTACCAATCAAAAGGCATTGTGCAGCTATTCCATCTTTCCCACCTTAACGGATATCCTGTGGTAAGACTGAGGAAGCAGTGAGAAAACAGAGGAGGGCTACAAGCTGAATGCGTTGTCTGGTCCCACGGAAAATTTCGTGGATGGGGCGGGGCTGTCTTCATGAGCAATTTGGTGCGAAGTTAGAGCAATCCAAGGCCGTTCACAACGGATGACGGCGTCACCAATCCACTGCCAACCAGCCACTTGAAAAGCCACATTTTCTGAAACTCCTTTTACTTTTTTACTTAAAACTCCTGGCAGTTTTGCCACAGTGTGCCATGCCCCGTGCCCCCCGCTGCATTAAATCTTGGGCATACCTCTGTGACCTGGCAGTGACATGGTCAAGGAGGTGGGACACCCCGTTCCCTCTTGTTTCCCCAAACTAAGTAGTTTTTCCCATTGAGAAACTACCCAGGAGCGCAGCAGCGCCCCTCACATTACCACAGTATTGGGGACACTCATTCACCTTAGGTAGCCTACTTTTAATCTTTAACATATCCCCCCTTCTGTGCATGTAAGAAATAAACCTCATTCCCCCGCAGTGAATCTTTAACATATCTGAATGCTGGATGAGAGTCTCTGTAAAGCCCCACCACCACCACTTTTCTGTGCATGTTTACTCAGAAGTAAGAAATATATCTCGCTCCCCTGCAGTGAATCTTTAACATATTTCTATGAATTTGGAGCCACAGTATTTCACTAAAGTGTTAAAGGGTTGAAGGCTATAGTAACTAGCCCGCCTTTCCAACACCTGCCCTAAAGCACTGTTTCACTTTTGTGATGTTTTCTTAAATAACTATTTCAGTGCTGTGCTTCTTTGATGTTCCATAGTTTCTCTGATGTAAAGTCATTTCTCTGTTATGTAAAACCCTTCTCCAATGCGAAGAGCTCTATCACAGTAGCACTCTTTTGGGTATATGGGAGTTTCTCATTGCAAGCAGGGAGAAGGAGTAAGCGAGAAAGTGGGGTTGGAAGAAATAAGTCTGCAGCAGATTGCTGGAATATGGCGAAATTGTGGAGGATGCTTTCAGGGGGAGCCTTCAGATGCTTCACTTGAGAATTGGGGTTTGGGGCTTTTTCTGGGAAATCTGCACACATGGGGAAAAAATTAGTTGCTTTCCATGCGTAATAAAGTAGTAGCAGGGGAGAGCCTGGATGGGGTGACAAACAAGCCTCTCTCATTGTTTGAGCAGCCCCTGCCAGTTTGATGATGTTCAGTTCTACTCCCTCCACCCCACCCAGAAGTAGTAGGCTGCTTTCAAGCACTGTGTGACCTGTGAAAAGTGGATTTTTAAGGTATGGTACACTTGGCTTATCTTGCTTTGTATGTCTCTGACGGACCAAAGCCAATTCTGTGAAAATCTGGGTAACGCTCCAACGTGCTTCTCATTCCATTGTCATGAAGATCCCCCAGGGTAACTGCATGTTAAAAGCCTCATACGGAAGTCCACAAATTGTGACTACTGAGGGTTAAGTTCTTCTTGACTGAGACTGCAAGATTAAACTGTTTTAGCCATCTATGTGGCTGAGGTTTCCAATTTGTGGGAGGCTTTACTTGCCAGGTTTGGTTTTTTTTAACAAGCATGCTGATACCAAATAGAAACAAATTCTCCTCAGTAGGGATGAGACTCATTCTTTTCTCTTGCTGCTCATAGCTATAAAGAAATGATAATGACTCTTAATCACATCATCTGGAGTAGTAAACTGTGTTTTATACACAATGGTATTTACTATTTTCTGTTACGTGTGTGTCAGTGGGTCATTTCACAAGTGCTTCCCCCCTCCCATTAGCAGTGCTGACCTTACTTAGATGTACATTCATGTAGACAGATGTGACATGAAGGGATGTCGGAGAAATCCAAATGAGTTCGGGTTTTCATGAATCTGAACCATGGATTCCTCAGCAGACCAGCTTGTCTCTTGTCAGACAGATTCTGTAGACCTTGTCAGGCAGATTCTAAGGACAGTTTTGTAACTTTCCTGAATTTTGCACAAATTTCATAGAAAAATACACAACATTAAAAAAAACCTGGCCAAAAATGTGCATTTCCACCATAGCCTAAAGCCTGAAAATGTGCATTTGGGGAAATTCGCAGAAATGCACATTTGCGCACATTCGGGAAAAAATCCGATTGTGTCAATGGGCAGATGATGGAACGAAAGGCACCTGACAATCCACGAAACACAGACAGAATGGATTTTACACAATCTGTACATCCCTAGTGACGTGTGACCCAGGTGATAACAGAGTGCCCTCTTTTACAAAGGACCATCCTCTCTTTGAAGATGTGCTCTGTTTGAAGGGCTGTCCAGTCGAAGTCTGATTTAAGATAGAGGGCAGTGCCTCATGGGATCGTTGCACAAGGGGCCCTCCCATCACTTCCATTGCACAAATAGGACCCATCCCTTGTGCAGCAGAGATTTAACACTTCTGACAGGAAGCCCCAAAACGAGTGGAAATGCCCATTTCTTGATTGGGACAGGTCCATGGAGCTCCCTTATACAAGTTCCGCTGGTGTGCCCTGTCCCAGAAATGAGCATTTCCACTCGTCATTTCTAGTTGCTCCCAACAGCACTAAATCTCTGTTGTGCAAACGGTGGGTCTCAGTGGGGGCACAACAGACACAGTGGGGGCAGAGTGCCCTATTGGATGCTGCCCAATGAACCATCAGAACCCTTGCCCACCATCAGTGAGCACCTGGACAGCAGGTTGAACAGGCAGGCACAGGTCACCTGGTCACAGTCATATGCACTATGGTGAGATGGGATGGATTTCTATTTAAATTTTAATAGTTATTTCAGAATTTGAATCTATACATATAAATTAGCATACATGGAATTGATGCAAATTGGTGTCGTCTTTTGTCAATTCATAAGTGGCCACCCTATAACAGATATAATGCACAGCAATTCCCATGTTTTGGATGCTCATCTTTTTAGTCACTGTGATCATATGAAATGTTACCTGTCATCTGTGTAATTGCCTGGTTCACATGTTACATTTGTAAGGAATAGCCAACATCTGCAGCCTGTTGGCCACTCTTCCTTAGGCAGAGGTCCCAGGTGCTTGTAGTATATTTTTCTGCACAGAATGACTCCCTCACAAGTGTTCAGACAACTGAGCTGTGGCACCACTTGTCTGCCCATATGTGCTGTATAACTGGGCAGTTATAGAGCACATATGAATGCATTACATACAAATATGTGTATTTGTATACAGTGTACAGGACTCAGATTGGTGGCCTATTTTCCCCTCCCTGGGGAGCTGCAACCTCTCCATCCTCATTTCCATTTTGTCCCCACCATGGCAAGGTCAAAAACATGGTATTGTTGACTTACCAGATGTTGCTGAGCCCACACTCAGCTCACAGGAAGCCAACAGTGGCCCTGTTACCAAGGTGATGGGGTTGCTGCAATCTTCTCTGAAGGCCCACGAGGTTTTTTGGGCGCCTGGGGAGGGAGAGATGCATGCACAGCCTGCCTTAGAGGGTTTAAAGGGCCAAAGTGGCCAATGAGGAAGCTCACCAAGAAAGCTATGGTTGCCAGCAGGAGCTGTAGCCAGAGAAGGAAGATCTTGGGGGTATTTTATCCCCTCCCTTCGGAGACAGAGGTCCTCTGGAGCTTGCCTTATAGGTTGGACTGGGGCACAGTGAGACTTTAACTGCCCAGCAGGAATGGCAGAGATTTGGCGTGGCGGCCTGCAATGGACCCCTTTTTTTGTACAATAAAGGAACTTTTTCTTACACCTTGAAAACTTTTTCATTCTCTTAAGTCTGCAGGCAGACTTCCTACCATTTCTTGATTACTATTTGGCAGAAGCAGCAGGAGGCCACATAAAAATGTCTCCAAAGCCAGATCAACCCTATAGGCTACCGGTTGTCCATCCTTCCCCTATGAAAATGCTTGGATTCCTTGCCTGGAATCTTGAATTCCTTGCATAGAGAAAGGAAAACTGGTATTTGCAGGAATCAGTCGTTTGGCTCAGGAGATTGTATCTACTGTACCTGCTGCTGTACGGAAGAGGGAACCAGGAAGGGATACTTTCTAACACTTCTCTTCTACTTTTTTTTTTTTTGGTCTCTTGTCTCTTCTCATCACATTGGCCTTCAGACATTTCCATGTCACAACAGACTAGTAACACTACAGCAAGCCTGTGATCAATCCTGCACTGTCAATGATAAATATGAAGGCACTGGGCTGTGTCAGTTCCATGCTGCCAACATGTTTTTCTTGACTTCCTGTTCACGCCCTCCCTCTGTTGGTCAATCACTCTTTATATCAGGCCTGTCTTCTGTGGATCTCTTCAGTGAAAGCCTGTAATTTAGGGATTCTACAGCTTTCTTCAATTCCTTAAGCGCATTATTATCTCCCCTGCCACACCACTGGGCCTCCCATTTCACATTATTCATGAAAACACATCTTTCATTGTTTGTAAGTATTCTGTTTTCCTCGGCGCAGCTTCGGCTTTAGTTTTTATCTCTGGTTTTTCTTTATTGGTATCCCCTCTGTCTTTCTTTACCCAGCTCTCAGGGTGTATCTCTTTTCTGTTTGTTTTCATAACACATACATATTTCCCTTGTCAGTCTCTTTTTCATCTATGCGTGCCTGAATTGCTGTGTGTGTGTCTCTGTCTAGAAAGAAAGATTAGCAGATAAATAGAATAGGCTGACTGCTACATTTATGTTCATTCCAACTAAAGTATTTGCCAAGCAGTGGCATATGGAATATCTGTGTCATAGGCTCTGAGCCTCTGAGTGAAGAAGTGAATTTCTATTACAAGGACGGAAAGCTCACTAGAGAATTTTCAGTGGTATCCAGAATATTAAAGTTAATGTATAGCACGACAGACTCTGCAAAAGGGCAGGGTGAAACCTTCCCTATTATTTCAACAGATATTTTCTATCTTGCCCAAAGCTACACCACTGTATATCTGAGACAGATATCTTCAAAAGTAGAGATGCAATTTTCTTGATGCCAAGGTTGTTTTTAGTTGTTATTTTCATGTTAGTTTAGAAAGATCCCAGTACTATTGGGGTTATTTCTCATTTAAATGGAGACCTCTGTTAATTCTGCATAGTACCCAACAGAAAGACAAAAGACACTGGCTAACTTTTGTGCATCCATCCAGCCTAAGGATGGACGAAAGTCCGTTACCTGGTCCCGCAGCTGTGTTCGGTGGGGGGGAGGCGCTCCGTTTTTCCCCCCAAAATTCAGGCCGGGGGGGAGGTGCCCCACCCCTCCCGGCCGAAATTCAGGCCGGGGGGGGAGGTGCCCCATCCCTCGCCGCCGAAATTCAGGCCAGGGGGGAGCGCCCCATCTCCCCAGCCGCGAAATAAAAAAGTAAATTAAAAAAAAACATGTGGTAGGCTACGTAACGATTTACGTAGCCTATCATGGCTAGATTTTCAAAGTCAGCCGTGATAGGCTACGTAAATCTTTACGTAGCCTATCACGGCTGACTTTGAAAAAAAAAAAGCACGTACGCAAATGGCGGCGCACATGGGCGCCGCCATTTGCATTTCTTGTTTGGGAAAGGGTAGTCTACGTAAAGATTTACATAGACTACGGCGAAAATAAGGGCAACGCAAATAGCGTTGCCCTTATTTTCGCCGTAGTCAACGTAAATCTTTACGTAGACTACCCCTGCCCAAATAAGGAACGCAAATGGCTGCGCCCATGTGCGCCGCCATTTGCATACGCACTTCCCCCCCCCAAAGTCAGCCATGATAGGCTACGTAAAGATTTACATAGCCTATCACGGATGACTTTGAAAATCTAGCCGTGATAGGCTACGTAAATCGTTACGTAGCCTATCATGTGTTTTGTTTTGTTTTTTTACTTTATTTTGTAATGGCGGCGGCAGCAGCTGGTCGGAAGACTGGCCGCCGCCACTGCCGAAACGCTGCTGAAACGCCGCCGGGACCCGCCGCCGAGAGGGACATTCGAAGGAGGTAAGTCCCATCCTGGGGGGGGCGGGGGGGCGGATAATTTCACCACCAATTTCGGGGGGCTGAATGCATTCGCATTCATCCTCCCGGAGATTCGTGGAGAAATTCTCCGCCATCCCTAATCCAGCCTAACTATTGCTTATGTTCCGTATAAAAAGCAAAGATTGTTGTATATCCACCTGGCCAAATAGCTGCTCATCATTGTTTCATGCTTATTTTCTATCTGGCTTGCTATTGTGCATGTGCCATACTAGTTCTCATTGTAGTTCCCCAACCAGTGGGAGGGAACATGCTTGCTACTGCATTTTCTGCCCCGTTCTGTGACATTGCCTGAATTCTACAGTATTTTCTGCAAGAGATCGGGGGGGGGGGTACTTTTTTAAACATCCATACTAACAATTCAGGACATCCTCTGCAGAAACAAAATCTCTGGGAGAACACATACTCATATGGAAGATCCCAATGCCTTCTTTGTCATCAGCATGACTATGATGAAAGAGCAGCTTGGAAAAGTGAAGAACTCTCACCTCTAATCTGAGGGGTGGGGTGGGGGCATAGGGTCTCACCTACCATGAAGGTTTCAGAGAAAACTGCTGTTTTACAGCATCCCAAATTGCAGAGTGATAAAAAGCATCAGAGAGTATGTGGAGGAGAACAGGGGCTGTGGAGGAAATATTGGTGAAATCTGTCTAACGCTTCAGTCCAGGATGGCATCTCTTCCACTGGGACAGTTCTGCATGTAATGCAGGAAACAAGATAGCTTTCAGCTACTTGGGCTGATGGGGAATCTTTCTGTGGCCTTTAGTTCCATTGACCGTGGTACCCTTCTGGACCAAGTGTCTGGGGTTGGAGGAATTGTACTTCCGTGATTCCGGTCATATCTGGGTGGCCAGTTCCGGAAGGTGATGCTGAAGGACTAGTAGTGCTATGCTGTGCTGTTGGGCTCTGTTTTTGTCCCCCATGCTGTTTATCATCTACATGAAACTGCTGAGTGGGCTTATCTGGAGACTGAATTCAAATTGAACGAAGAGGCTGCCCAGGGTGTGCATTTAGCCTTGCCCCAAAGGTTGCATGACTCCTCCTGGCATTTCACAGACTAGGGGATAACTTCTGCAGTAGGGAACATTTCTTAACCCTGATCTTCCAGGGCTCTAAACCATGTGAGAATCCTATACAGTTGCAAAAGTCTCCCCACTGCACAAGTTCACCCTCATCGTATCAGGGGCCATGAAGAACCACGTGAACTTGGAGTCAGGGCTATAACTCTGCAGCCACGCCATATCCGTTTTGTCTCTTTCCTCCAATTACCCCTGAAAAGGGCCTGTGGAATGCTGAATCACTATCTGAGATTGGTAATTGGACTGGATAAAGGCCAACAAACTGAAGCTCAATCTAGACAATATGGAGGTGCTGACATAGTGTTCAAACTGTTGTGGATGGGGTTGCACTCATCTGACATTTGGAGGCCCAGGTGGCCCCTGTGGCATGAAATACTTTCACCAGCTAAGCCTGCTGTGCAAATTGCAGCCCCTTCTAGACAGAGTGAGCCTGGCCACAGTTATCTATGCCATGGTAACATCTTGTTTAGACTACTGCAATGTGTTATATGTGGGGTTGCCTTTGAAGGTTGTTCAGAAACTGCAGTCAGTATAGAATAAAGTGGCTAGATTGTTGACTGGGACCAGGTGATGGAATCATATCTTGCTACTTCTAAAGCAATACAGAAGTGCTGCTTTTCTCTGCTAAAGCCCTAAAGGGCTTTGGGCCCGGGTACCTGGAGAACTACCTTTTCCTGCACGAACTTTCATGAACCTTAAGATCATTCTCAGCAACCCTTCTCTGGATCCCCCTGCCATGAGAGGTAAGGGAGATGCGGTAACCAAAGATGGGGTGTTCTTAGTTGTGGTACTCACTTCTAGAACTCCCTCTCCAGGAAGCTAATGTAGCAATGAGTGTTTTTCCTACTCCCACCCCCAGGACCAAGTGAAGACCTTTTTATTCATTCAGGCCTTGTAGATCTATTAGTTGTATTTATTTTAGTGCTTTTATCTGTTCTGCTGCTTCTCATCTTGCATTATGGTTCTTTTCATTATGTAGTTATGATTTATTTATTTTTACCAAAAACAACTATATTTAACCTATGCTGTGAGCAGTGCTGGAGATGAGGCAACATGAACAGTAAGTAAGTAACTAAATAAATAAAAAAATTAAACATGAGCTGAAGAACCCTACTTTTTTGGACTGTGAAACAGCATTTATGATCCCTAAGCTAATCATAATCATTCTGGATGTACTCTCAGGTTTTGAACATATTACCATATTTGTCCCTGGGAAATTGTGTTGCAAAAGAAATGCAAAGTACCCATACAGATCTAATCTAAATTACCAGAATAAAAATGATTCAGCTGTATTTGCATAAAAGTGTTCGTTAAGGAAGAAAATCTCTTGTGTCCATTCACCACTGGTATGTTTCTCTACTAGAAGGAACGTTAGTGTTCCAAGAGTTTAACCTGCTTGCCTATTCTGTTTTAAAAAGAGCAAGAGGGGAAAACTGAGAAGTGTAAAACTTTCTACTAGGTAATTAACTTCCAGATCAGTAGAAGAGATCTAAAGATTAGCATAGGGCTGGTAGAAAATGTAAAATGATTTTTACTTAACAAAAGAGTGTGGATGAATCAACGCATGACAATAGAAATTGTCAGACAAGGGCACAGAAGGCATTACAGGCTGATAAAGGCAGAACAATTCATCCTGACAATAGTATCTTTAATTTCTGCTAATGCCATGCTGTCCTGTTTGAATTATATTTTGATTTTGCTATCAAATATATCATTTTATTCGTGCAAAAAGCCGAAGTCTCTTAAACTGCTTAGAAAAACACAATGCAGGTTTATTTAAACATTGAAAAGTAAGTAAGTAATATTATCTTACTGTGGAATTGTAATGCATTGGTATTACAATTTTTGTGACCCTTAGCACCAATGGGATGCCTTTTTCTAAGCTTCATAGCTGCATGGAATGGGGATTATTACCATTATCACCATCACCATCATCATTAACAACTACAATAATAGTCAATAATGAAATAAAAATAATAAAATCAAAGTAATAGTTTGATTTATAGCCTGCCTTTCCATGAAAGAAAATGGCACTCAAGGCTATTTCAACAGTAATAAAGCCAAGATTAAAGTAAACTTAGTTAAAACAATAATAGAAACAAATAGATTAAAAACAGAATTAAAAAGTACAATACAAAAACATAAGAATATTAACCAACCCTAACAGAACCTGCTTCAATAAAAGACCAGTTTACATGCTAAAGGCCTGCTTGAATAAGCAGGCAAATGGACAACTTGCTGGCAAATGGACAACAAAAATGCAGCCAGCCTATTCTTCCTCAGCAGGGAGTTCCAGAGCCTAGGAGCAGCCCATTCTTGCATCCCCACCAATGGTGGCAGGGCCGAAAGAAGGGCCCCTCACAGATTTATTGGGGTTGTGGCTGGGAAGGGAAGGATTAAACCTTCCCTCCCCATGCATTTTAGTCCCTGTGATAATCCCTCCCCCGCCCCCTGCACCTGTAATTTAATAAAGGGGAAACCCCAGACATAGTTGCTAATGGTACATTAAGCATCACATGTAGTTTGAGTCTTATAATGTGGGCGTTAATGATTGACTTCTCCATACCAAAAACATAAATAAATCTTGAAAATGACATGCCAAGGAGAAGGTTTCTAGCCTACCTTTCTCCCTGACATCTCTGTTCAGGGATTTATTTACTGAGGACCCTTGTACAATCATGTACATCCCTCCCATGCCACAATTTGAAGTAGTATGGCCCTGCTTTATGAGAACCAAGCCAGAACTTCCAGAAGGAAGAAATCTTGCCCTGAGGCAATGGTACAATTTCCACCACCACCACCCCGATCACTGCTGATAGAACAGGCATTGCTCCTGTGTCAAACAGCAAATGGATCCCATGATTATGGCAGTTGTTTCTAGGCATTCTCCAGACTATCCTAGAACAATTCATATTTCAGTCTTCAGTAGAATTACTTCAGAATCTGTTGCATTTCCTATGGCAACCAATCAGAATTTAATGAAGATTAATCCTACCCTTGAGTGGGGAATATCCAGTCACATTTGAACTTAGTTCCAGAACCTGTTGTCTTTTTGTGTAGTTGCAATCTCCTCACAGACATTTGGGATTAGCATTAAAAGTTTCAAAGGCGGACTACAACTTTTGGAGCGCAACCCTATGCATGCTCAATCCCACTGTGTTAATAGGGCTTATTCCCAGGTAAATGTGTGCAGGATTGCAGTCTTAGGCAGCTCTCAGTTTACAAAGTTGTGCACATGGTAAACTAATGGTAAAGTGATACTTTTAAAAGGCAGCCTAAAGTTCTGGAACAATCATAGAAGAAACATAGTGAGATGTGTCCTTCACACTGAAAGGGAAAAGCAGATTTCTTCTCCTGGAAGCTAGTTTCTAACATGCCACTTGAGATATCTGTAGATCAAACATTGGAATTTCCCCACCCCTGCCTCCAGGACTCTTACAGTAATGAATGACAATTGAGGAACTAGATGAGGGAACCACTTATAAAAGAAAATTGCTTTGGAAATTCTAACCCACATCACATATTGTACTGGTGGCTAGGTTCCAGTTAATTGGTATGAATCAACATTTGACTACCTAAGATCAGATGTGATGGATTGTTTGGTTTGGGTTTTTTGTCTGTCAGGTGTTTTCCAGTCTTTTGTAGAGCTGGGTGCTTGTGAAAGATGCTGAAAGGCATGAGTTCCCACTATTGTCAGGATGACCTTGAGGATGTTTTGCAACTGCAGATGAAGAGTGCCAGGGGACTTCATCTTAACAGGCTTACTAAATGAGTGAAGAACTTTTCATTGTGTCATTTGAAAGTAACTGGAGATGGTCAAATCTAACACCCTTCAGGGGGTTGACAGGAGAATATAGGGATGGCGGAGAATTTCTCCACGAATCTCCAGGAGGCTAAATGCCAACGCATTCGGCCCCCCGAAATTGGTGGTGAAATTCTCCCTGCCCCCGTCCCCCGAGATGAGACTTACCTCCTTCGAATGCCCCTCTCAGCGGCGGGTCCTGGCGGTGTTTCGGCGGCGTTTCGGCGGGGGCGGGGGTGGCGACCGGTCTTCCAACCGGCTGCAACCGCCGCGATTACAAAGTAAAGTAAAAAAAAAACAAAAACCACTTGATAGGCTACGTAATGATTTACGTAGCCTATCACAGCTAGATTTTCAAAGTCAGCCGTGATAGGCTACATAAATCTTTACGTAGTCTATCACGGCTGACTTTGGGGGGGGGGAAGCACATACACAAATGGCGGCGCCCATGGGTGCCACCATTTGCATACGCGTTTTTTTTTTCCCCAAAGTCAGCCATGATAGGCTACGTAAAGATTTACGTAGCCTATCATGGCTGACTTTGGAAATCTAGCCGTGATAGGCTATGTAAATCGTTACGTAGCCTATCATGTGTTTTTTTTTTTCTTTTAAATTTACTTTTTTATTTCGCGGCCGGGGAGACGGGGCGCTCCCCCCCGGCCTGAATTTCAGCAGCGAGGGATGGGGCGCCTCCCCCCCGGCCTGAATTTCGGGGGAGAAATGGAGCGCCTCCCGCCCCCACCGAACACAGCTGCGGGACCAGGTAAGGGACTTTCGTCCATCCTTAGGAGAATATAAGAATCCAAACTTAGACAGTATGTTCTCCTTCCTAGGTCCTTGAGGTCAGTGACTTGGGCTGCAGTGGACCCAGAGCAAGGGCTTGAGCAGGAACTTAACAAGCAGCAGGCAGAAAACAATGCTGTGCTGATGAGGTCAGGGCAGAAGGCAAGGCTCCAAGTGGTTAAACCAGGCCTAGCCAGGCCAGAGGCTTCAGTCACAGAAGCTCATGTTGCACAATCCTACTCCATGCTCTGTTCTGAGGCCCAAGTGTTTGTGCTATATATTACATTTTTACCCTGCCCTTACTCCAAGGTGTTCATGGTGGCATATAAGGTTTTCCTCCCCACCCCCATTGTGCCATTTTATCCTCACAAGAAGCCTGAGTGGAGAGAGAGTGACTGCTCCGAGGTGACCTGATGAGATTCATGGCTAAACAAGCATGGCTGAAGTTGGTATTCTAACCACTACACCACACAAGGTTAGGACCCAGACTCAGGTCATGAGGTTTCCTGGTTCAAGTCCGGCACACTGTTATGCAGAATCTTCACTCTGAAGATGGCAGGATCACTCACCCATCTACCTCCCAGAACAGCCCACAGATCCAATTCTTAATTGCATCATCAGGAGACGATTCGGGTGGCTTTAAAAGAGGACAAATCCATGGAGGGTAAAAGCTGTTGATGGCCACTAGTCCTGATGGCTCTATGCTACCTCCAGAATCAGAGGTAGAATGCCTATGTACACCAGTTGCTGGGGAACATGAGTGTGAGAGTGCTATTGCACTCATGTCCTGCTTGTGGGTTTCCCATGGGCAGCTGGTTGGCCACTGTGTGAACAGAATGCTGGGCTAGATGGACCCTTGGTCTGATCCAGCAAGGCTCTTCTTCTGTTTGTTTACTTGTTTACTTACTTACTGTATTTTTAAACCAACCAATAACCAAAGTTCTCAGGGTGGTGTACAATACCTTAAAAACATACAGTACAAACATCTAAAACAAAGAATAAAAACAGGGCAGCATGAAGCCAAGATAAATCCAGTAACAAAGAATTACAACACCATAAAACCAAATTAAAACCAGCAGCAGAATAGAGTACTAATGTATCCATACTCTGAGAATGCAGAGTTGAGAGTTCTTTTAATATCCTAGAAGCCAAAGCAGGAAGGAGCCTGATGCAGCACTGCTTCCGGTGTGCTCTGGTTGTAAGTATTTCTGCCCCTGAAAGCAGAAATCAAGATGGGTGAAATTTCAGGGGAACTGTAGTAAGTACTTGCACCTGTAAAAAAAATTAGGTTTATGTGTGAATGTGAATATTTTTATTCTCTTTTATAGCATCATTATCAAGTCGTCTAAGGGACTGGGCATGCCCTGATAATAAATAAAGCATTTGCCTCCTGACCCAACACATACACACACACGCACACACTGCTGTGGTAGCATGTAGAGCCTGCTATGTAGTTTCATTTGTCTGTTGCAGAGGTTGTTGTTAATTGTGGTTGTTGAGGAGATCTTTTGACTCATTCCGGCAAGGCTGCCTTTCATATGGTTGGCTAGCAGGAATACTAGGATGGGGTTGCACAGAGTCTGCTTAGCTGGTTTCACACTGTGCACATGGTGGCATCCTGCAAAAAGAAAAAGACAGCGGGGGTGGGGGGGATACCTATCTTCTTATTGCAATGCATTAGGTGTGGATTTTCAGACACTGAATTGACTCAAACTTTGCTGCTGTTTTTTTCAAAAGACCATTTCTCAAACTGTGATTTTATTGCTAACTTTCCAGGAAGCCTCCAAAAACATCCCTGTGCTACTGTGCTTGCTTTTGTTTGTGGTCCTCAATGGATAGTGTTGCATAAGGCTGAACAAGTGCAAGACTGGGTTTGCCATTTGCTATTGAGAAAAGAGCAGTTCCTGCAGTACAACTGCCATCCTAGGGACCAAATGGAAAAATGTCAATTGTTTTAAGATCTGGTCTGTGTCTTACAGGCTGTGGCTCTCTTAAATATACTTTATACCCTGTCTCCATTTCAAGGAAGAATTCAAAGACTTATGGATGCTTACAGAATTCTTTTTTAGAGACTTGAAGAGACCCCCACTTGAAGGTCTGTAATGATGGGGTCTGGCGGACAACAATCAGCACAGAGTTCCACAAGTGAGGGGCCAGTACCAAAAATGCCCTATCCCTCAGGTTCACCAGTCTAATTGCTTTTCCATGTGGGCACACAAGCGGTAAGGACATCGGTTTCTGGGAAATCTCGTTCTTTTTTGGCTTGACAGAGTTCAGCAGCATGTACAATTCTCTTTGTGTTTGTGAGCTGAGTGGCGAGCTTTCCCCTGAACTCTGGGAACTTGTTTTGTACTTCCCCTCCAGGCAGGTTCTGCAATTTGCACAAATTTCCAAGGAAATCTGCCAGGGGGGAAACGTCAAAATAGTATACCCAGAAAAATCCACATACTGGTCCGCCTCACTGCAGATTGAGTCAGGTGCTGCAGCAGGAACTGAAGTAAAGAAAATTTGTCAAAATCCTCCCTGCAAATGGATTTTTCTGAAATGCCTAACTAGCAGGGCTTTCCAGGCTGAACTCAGAGTGTGGGCAGGTTGGCATGGGTGAAGGCAGTCCCTTAAGCAACCTGGGCCCAAACTGTTTAGGGCTTTAAAGGCCAATACCAGCACTTTAAATTGGGCCCAGAGATAAACTGACAACTAGTGCAACTAGTAAAGTACAGGTGTTGCATGATCTGAGCACCTAGCATTGACTAGCAGGGGGTTCTACTCCTCCCATCAAAGGATGGGTATAGCTTGGTCGGCTCCCACTAAAATACCCATTGGGACATTGTAAAAATCTGTCTTCAGAGGCACTTTGTTCTTCATCCAAGGGTCTGAAAAGTAGGGATGTCAGAGAATTCCGCCATGGATCTCGGTGAGGCCAAATGCCAGTGCATTTGGCCCCCCGAAATCCATGGCGGAACGAAGCCCCCGCCCGCCGCCCCACGAAAGGCACACAAAACGGAGCACTTACCTGCCGCCATTCGCTTCCTCATTATAGCTGTGATAGGCTACGTAAGTATTTACATAGCCTATCAGGACCAAAATAAAGCAGATGCAAATGGCGGCGGTTACGGCGGCCGCCATTTGCATTCCCTTTTTTTTTTGCCGTTTTAGCCTACATAAATAGTTATGTAGGCTATTACAGCAGGAAAAAAAGGGAACACAAATGGCATAGTGGCCGCCATTTGCGTTCCCTTTTTTTTCACCATAATAGCCTACGTAAATATTTACGTAGGCTAAAACAGCCCCCCCAAAAGGGAACGCGAATGGCGGCCACTACGCCATTAGCGTTCCCCTTTTTTTTCACCGTAATAGCCTACGTAAATATTTATGTAGGCTAAAATGGCGAAAAAAATGGGAACGCATATGGCAGCCACCGTAGCCGCCGCCATTTGCGTCCGCTGTTTTTTGCGTGTGTTTTTTGCCGTGATAGGCTATGTAAATATTTATGTAGCTTATCACGGCAAAATACAGGGAAGCAAATGGTGGCGGCTATGGCAGCCGCCATTTGTGTCCCTGCAGGCTGCCCAGCAGCCGGATGTCCGGCTGCGGGCGGCCTTGGCCGGCAGCTCCGTGGAGCCGTCCAGAGAGAATTTCGGGGGGAGGAATGGAGCGCCTCCCCCCCACTGCAAATGTCATTGTCACCCCTCGAAAAGGTAAGTGACTTTCGTACATCCCTACTGAAAAGTGAGGAATATGTCGACTTTCCTAATACCTTCCCTACATTTGGCTATAAATGTCGTCAATGGCCTCGGCAAAGTCTTTGTCTCTCAGCCAAACTCTCAATGTGTAAAAAGTTGTTGCCTAGTGTAAGCCTTAAGTTGAGTTATAATTTAAATATCCTTGATTAGTTTCATCCCCAACTCTTGGTGAAGTGTATGAACAGAATAAATATATGGGCAGAATCTGGTCCAGAACCTCCTTGGAAATTTTATTATTAACAGAGAAGACAAGGCATGTTTTCTCCCGATTTACTTGATGTGTGACCTTCAAAAGGACTTGTGATAATTTAATTCAAAGTTGTGCTGTCTACATGTTCAGCACCTCATTTTGCCTATGTAACCGTGAGAAGAGAAAACAGTGAAGCTGACACTTTGAAGTTCCCAATGAGAAGGAAAGTTGGCAGGCTTCCTTTTGCTCTGCTGTTAAATATCTCTATTTAAATGCAAATTATCATCTTACAGACACACACAAAATCATGTAACAGGAAGCAGGTAGGCATGTCAAAGTCCTTTAAAAATAACCAGGATCCCAAATTGTGTTTACTCCCAGGAGAGGAGGAACAGTCAGGCAGCATGTTTGATTTAATGCTAAGAATCATATTAGTACCATGGAAAGTAATTTAATCTGGGATGACAATTTACTTTAGAGGATTTGAGTTGGAGGTGGGACAACCATGAATGCTCAAGCTTGCTGGCATTCTCCAAGGGCCAATCTACACAGCTGATTTAATGCAGTGGTAGAGCACATTGGGGTAGTTTGCAACCAATGATGTTGTCACTAATCCGCTGCCATCCCGGCCCGCAGCCTCCATCCCCAAAATGCACATTTTTGGAAAGTCCTTTTACTCCATTGTTTTTCTTAAATGCGGCTCTGGGGCGGTTCTGCAGCAGTGTGCTCCATCCCCCTGCATTTAATCCTGGGCATGCCTCTGTGACATGGCTATGACATGGCAGTAACCTGGTCAAGGGGTGAGGCTGACCCTTCTTCCCCCCATTCCCTCTTTTCCCCCATTTGCAGTAGGGCTACTTTCACAATAAGTAGCCTCCTTTTCCTAGGGATGGACGAAAGGGACTTACCTCGTCCCACAGCTTGCATCGCGGTGGGGGGGAGGCACTTCGCTTCTCCCCCCGAAGTTCAGGCGAGGGGGGGAGGCGCCCCGCCTCGCCCGGCCAAAATTCAGGCCGGGGGGGAGGCGCCCCATCCCTCGCCGCCGAAATTCAGGCCGGGGAGGAGCGCCCCATCTACCCGGCCGCGAAAAAAAGAAAGTAAAGTAAAAAAACAACAACACACACCCGTGATAGGCTACGTAATGATTTACATAGCCTATCACGGCTAGATTTCCAAAGTCAGCCATGATAGGCTATGTAAATCGTCACGTAGCTTATCACGGGTGACTTTGAAAAAAAAAAAGCTCGTACGCAAATGGCGGCACCCATGGGGCGCCGCAATTTGCATTCCTTATTTGGTCCCGGGTAGTCTACATAAAGATTTACGTAGACTACAGTGAAAATAAGGGCACGCTATTTGCGTTGCCCTTATTTTCACCGTAGTCTACGTAAGTCTTTACATGTAAATAAATCTTTACATAGACTAGACGTGCCAAACACATCACGGGTGTGTTTTTTTTTTTTACTTTCCTTTTTTATTTTGCAATGGCAGCGGCGGCAGCCGGTCAGAAGACCGGCTGCCACCGCCATCCCCGCTGAAACGCCGCCGGGACCCGCTGCCGAGAGGGACATTCGCACGAGGTAAGTCCCATCCCGGGGGGGGGGGGCGGCGGAGAATTTCACCACCAATTTCGGGGGGCCGAATGCATTGGCATTCGGCCTCCCGGAGATTCGGGGAGAAATTCTCTGCTATCCCTACCTTTTCCCATTCATAATAGCAGTAGTGCTGTTTCATTCACAATAGTGGAGTAGCTGGCTTATATGTAGTGCATAATAAAGAATACACTGAGCTGAGGGAGAAAGGGCAGCCAGGAGCAGGACAGGAGCCATGGTATTCCGCAGTCACATTACTGCGATACACCTACAACTTCACAATGGTGTGATACACCTACAACTAAGGACTACTCAGAAGAGAAGGAGAGAGCGTGGCCAGCCTCAATACTTTGCAGTTGCAATACACCTGCAACTTCGCAGTAATGATACACCTACAACTTCAATACTTTGCAGTTGCAATACACCTGCAACTTCACAGTAATGATACACCTACAACTTCAATCAGGAAATACACCTGCAACTAAGGAATATGAAGGGAAGGAGAAAGGGTGGCCAGTACAGCAAGGGAGCATAGACAGGGCTGGGAATACAAACCTCCCCAGTCACAGAATTGCCCTTCAGGGTAACGCAGCAGTTTGCTTTTTCCATTCACAGATAGCAGCCACTGATTCATTCATGTCTCCCCTTCAGAATAGTCCCCTGTGTGTGTGATTTTCCTGTGTGTTTGTGAGGAGGAGGCTTAGTCCAGATTGGGGAAGTGGAGGCAGTAGTAGCAGCAGCAGCAGTCCCTGCTGCAGACTCCAGAGCACGAGCAGAGGGAGGCAATGCCAGCCCTTTCCCTCCATGCAGGACTTAGGCGGCTCCTGTCTTCCTGCCCGTCAGTCTGTCCCCGGGCTTCAGTATTGCTGGTTGGTGGATGTG
Organism: Heloderma suspectum; assembly: GCF_057233095.1. Classification (NCBI taxonomy): domain Eukaryota; kingdom Metazoa; phylum Chordata; class Lepidosauria; order Squamata; family Helodermatidae; genus Heloderma; species Heloderma suspectum. The sequence continues at coordinate 217,373,420 of NC_139458.1, read as the reverse complement.
AGGGGGAGAGGCACAGAGTAAACTATCCAACATTACTTACCTCTTCCATGAAAATTCCCTGAGCAGGGGAGCATGGAGAGGGGCGGGAGCAAGCCTCTGTCATTGGTGGAGCAGCATCTGTGGGGTTGACGATGTTAGCTTCTACTAGCGGGAGTCCACCCATCCAACTGTAAAGTAATTAAAGTGCAGTTTAACCGTGAAAAGTGGGTTTTAAGGTAGCGCTTGCTCTGTACTTTTTGCTTTATGTGCCTGGGACAGACCAAAAGTGATTTCATTAAAATCCGGATAATACCAGAAGCACTTCTCATTCCATTTCCATGTAGACTACCCCCAAACTACACTCCGAAGCTCAGTTCACCTCAGTCCTCTTTTCATTTGCAACCTGATTTCCTTTTCATTCGAATGGGGAAAGTGTGCATTTTCATGTGCATTTTCTAGGGATGTACAAAAGTTCCGACATGGATCTCAGGGAGGCCGAATGCCAGCGCATTCGGCCCCCAAAATCGGTGGCGGAACAGCCCGCCACCCCCACCCCCCCGCCACGGGACTTACCTGGGGTGGATCTTCCTGGCGGCGGCAGCTCTGGCGGCAGTTTGGCGGCGGTTCGGCGGCGGTTCGGCGGTGGCGGCTGCAGCGGCCGTTCTTCTGACTGGCTGCCGCCGCTGCCATTTCCAGGTTTAAAAAAACAACAACAAAACGTGATAGGCTATGTAAAGATTTACGTAGCCTATCACGGCTAGATTTTTAAAAAACACCGTGATAGGCTACGTAAATCTTTACGTAGCCTATCATGGCTGACTTAAAAAAAAAAAGTGCGTACGCAAATGGCGGTGGCCATGGCAAAAATAAGGGGAACGCAAATAGCGTAGATGCTACGCTATTTGTGTTCCCCTTATTTTCGCCGTCTTAGTCTACGTAAATGTTTACGTAGACTAAGACGTGCCAAAATAAGGAACGCAAATGGCGGCTGCCATGGCCGCCGTCATTTGCATACACGCGTTTTTTTTTTTTTTTAATCAGCCGTGATAGGCTACATAAAGATTTACGAAGCCTATCATGGCTGACTGCAGGGACGCAAACGGCCGCGGCTACGGCCGCCGCCATTTGCGTCCCTGCTAGCCAGCGGCCGGATGTCCAGCTGCTGGCGGAGCCGGCTGGCGGCTCCACAGAATCGCTGCGGAGCACAGCCGGCCGGCCAGGATTCCGAGGGGGGGGAGGAACGGAGCGCCTCCCCCCCTGGTGAGGATTCTGGGGGGAGGTACGGAACGCCTCCCCCCGCACCATCAGCATAATCCCCGAAAGGTAAGTACCTTTCGTACATCCCTAGCATTTTCCAAAAGCGCGCTTTCTGCCATTGACTCAAGCATAAAAGTGTGTTGTTTTATAAATGCACATTTTAACATGTGCATTATTTTTTTTAATGCATTTTTTGAATGTGATTGCAGTTTTAGAATTTGCAAGCATTTCCTGAAAAACTCACTCCCATTCACATTCAGGGTTGCAAACAGGGCAACTTCTGATGATTTGCAAACTGAAACAAAATTCTTGTACATCTCTAATTTGAGGACATGCACAAGTAGGAAGGTGTCTCGATCAGGAGATCATTATCAAACTGCTTCAACTAATGGCATTTGGTTGCTCACTTCATTGCTTCTTTCTGTAAGAACATGGAGTTGATTTGATCTATGACCCCTATGAGGTCATAGATTAGAAAATAAGGATTCCCTGAGAATATTTTGCATTTACAACTCTCCAATGGCCTGTGCATCAACAGTTTCCCTTAACTGTTATTCTAAAAACTTTGCCTACCTGTACATGCTGTCATGAATAAAAATCAAGTGTCCATTCTGCCATGTGCACAAGTTTGTAAGCCACAGCACTCAACAGTTTTCAAATATGAAAAATACACCTTTGTTATTTGAATATGTGGCAGTGTACACTGATGGTACTCATTTTTCTATATACTGAAGTTGTCTCCATATAGAGGCAATATAATATGTGATGTAGCCAAATGTCTTCTACCAATTACAGTGCCATCAAAGTAATCTTGCCTGCCAACATGCAGTCGTTTGAACATATTTTCCCTTCCGCCCAGTTGGGAGGGAAGTAGAAAGCATTAACAGTTGCTCAAGGGACCCCGGTAGCTCTGCCACAAGCTGCACATGTAGCAGGGCAGGGTGACAAAGGATCAAAGTGCCATGGTACCCTGGCAGGTTTGATTTCAGATAACATAGACTCACAAGTGTAGACAATTATCCCAAACCTACCTTCTATCCAGTCCATTTTCTGTCCAGAAAAGGATTATCCATGACTGGATGCGCAAATATCTTCTGTAAGCTAGCTAAGGTTTCAGAATGGTGGTGCACATCTGGATACACAGCCAAATACACATCCCACTGAAAGCAGAGGACATTTGGATGTCTATCTGGATGTGAACTCAGATTCAAATCCCATTGAAAGTTATGGACACCATCTACATTCAGATGCCTAATGCAACGTAGACTTGCAGTTCCTAAAAGCAAGATATCTGAGGCACCTGTCACGGTTTCTATTGATATCCAAGACCACGTCTCCATGACAACGGAAGGAGAAGCGAATGGAGGAGTACCAGATTTTTTTTAACAGAATCGGCTTTGCGCCTTTGCTGCACTTTGGTCCATGCAGGGCTCCATGAGGGAGTGCTCCTCACCAGTAAAAATCACTTCACAGAACCCCATCACTTCCTGGTGGGGGTGGGGGTTGGAGTGAACATCATCTGACTGGCAGGGGCTGCTGAACCAATAAGAGAGACTTCCCCCCAACCCCGCTCTCCCCCTTTCTCCTTTCCCCTGAAGGTCCAGATGCACCTGCATTTCTGGAGCAAGCTTCATTGAGCACAATGGGAGTTACTTCCAAATAGACACACATATGCTTATGCTGAGAAAGATGTGGGGGGGACACAAGGATGGGAAACCAGCCCCCTTTCAAACCACAGGATCTCTGTAAGGAAAGTATGAAGTAGTTACTTCCTAAGGCAATAAACCAAGATGTGGAGAATCTCAGGTTCGGTGAAGACGTTTACAGGCTTTAAACTTCAGTTCACTGGGTTTTCTGTAAATTCTGTGTGGGCATTCAGAGGGCAAGCCTCATTGAGTATAATGGGAGTTACTTCTGAGTAGACAAACAGATGCTTGTGCTGGGAAAGGGGCGGGAGAACACAGACATGGGAAACCAGTAGGGATGTACGAAAGTCACTTACCTGGTCCCGCAGCTTGCTTCACGGTGGGGGGGAGGCACTTCGGTTCTCCCCCCGAAGTTCAGGCCGGGGGGGGAGGTGCCCCGCCTCGCCTGGCCGAAATTCAGGCTGGGGAGAAGCGCCCCGTCTCCCCGACCGCGAAATAAAAAAGTGAATGTAAAAAAACACACACACACACGTGATAGGCTACGTAACGATTTACGTAGCCTATCACGGCTAGATTTCCAAAGTCAGCCGTGATAGGCTACGTAAATCGTTACGTAGCCTATCATGGGTGTGTGTTGTTGTTTTTTTACATTCACTTTGTAACGGCGGCGGCGGCAGCCAGTTGGAAGACCAGCCCCCGCCCCCGCCGAAACGCCGCCGGGACCCGCCGCCGAGAGGGACATTCGAGGGAGGTAAGTCCCATCCCAGGGGGGTGGGGGGGTGGAGAATTTCACCGCCAATTTCACGGGGCCGAATGCGTTGGCATTCGGCCTCCCCAAGATTTGTGGAGAAATTCTCCGCCATCCCTAGAAACCAGCCCCTTTTCTAACCAAACCGATACTGTGCAGTATCTCTATAACAAAGCTGTAAAGTAGTTACTTCCTAAGGCAATGAACCAAACAAGAGAGAATCGGAACCTTGAGATCGCTCTTTAGAGCATTTAGGGAATGTGCTTTAAACTGTGCCATTTCGATTGAGGGGGATCTCTGTAAATTCTGATGTGGGCATTCAGGGGACAAGCCTCATTGAGCACAATGGGAGTTACTTCTGAGTAGACACTAATTGGTTTGTGCAGGGACAGGAAACACACAGAAAACACCCCTTGACTGGGGTCACGGTGAAAAGGACACCCCTGGGCAGGCCTAGCATACCCGAGGTAAACTCAGGGGTTGGGGCACACAGCAACTATACCAGGGAGAACCCAATTTGAGGGAAACAATCGGACTTTAAGCAGTCTCAGGAAATCTGGTTTTTCCCTGATAAGCTCCAGGGTTGCCTCTGGGTGGCCATGATGTCATGTATCCCTAACGACCTCAATTCCCAGTCAGCTCGGAGTAAATCACTGCTGGAGACACTCCCCTAGCAAGATGTGGATCTGAACATCAGAAAACTCTGTGGAAATAATGGGATAGATCCTGCACATTCTTAAAACCCCTTATTTGGGCAAGTGGAATGGTACAAAAGTGTTCCACTTCAGCAGGCCTTCTAAGGTTAGGTTTTCTGAACAACATTAACTCATTCTGTTATGTTGGTAGGTACCCCATTCATAAACACCCACTCCTTTCCTGTGCTTAGGAACCAACCACTTTCCTCTCTTGCCATTGTACATTCACCATCTGTAAGAGTCCTTGCTGCTCAAAGTGTGTGGAAAGCTCGGCCGCAATTAGTGCAGAATCTTGAGTGCTGCCAGAACAGCAGTGGTGGATCTCCTGCATAGGTGTACCTACAAGCTCACCTTTGAACATCTTGGCTACTTCACTGTAAGGGAGAGAGCACATGTTTAACTCTCTAGCACTGAAATTGGTGGAAATAAAATTTTGCTTAACTTTGGATGGATTGTATCCTCTGTGTGCATCTGAATAGATTATTATGAACTTAAATAGAGGGGAACCTGTAATTTGCCTTCAATGTCCTTGAAATATCAGCTGTGAGATGCTGTAATTATCCTTGTGTGTCTACTCAGAAAGAAGTCCCACTGAGTTCAACGGGACTAATTCCCAGGTTAAAAAAAAATGGAGTCTCCATTATTTGGTCAGAAGTGAAAGATCGGGGGCGGGGTGTTATCATTTGGGTTGGGCACTACTGCATTTCTGTAGCAGGGATGAGTTATATATGACAAGCAATATATATGAAGTAGAATTAGGGATGGCGGAGAATTTCTCCACGAATCTTTGGGAGGCCGGGTGCCGACGCATTCGGCCCCCCGAAAGTGTTGGGGAAATTCTCCGCCGGCCCCCCTCCCCCCCCAGGATGGGACTTACCTTCGGCGAATGTCCCTCTCGGCGGCGGGTCCTGGAGTCGGTTCGGCAGCGTTTCGGTGGGGGCGGGGGCGGCGGCCGGTCCCCTGACTGGCTGACGCCGCCGGCCCGCCACCATTACTAGGGGTGGATGAAAGTCACTTACCTTTTCTCGCAGCTTGTTCGCGGTGGGGGGGAGCGCTTAGCTGCTCCCCCCGTGAAGTTCAGTCCGGGGGGGGAGGCTTCCCGCCTCGCCCGGCCGAAATTCAGGCCGGGGGGGAGGCTTCCCGCCTCACCCAGCCGCGAACGTGAAAGTTAAAAAAAAAACAAAACACGCCCCCTGATAGGCTACATGACGATTCACATAGCCTATCACGGCTAGATCTGCAAAGTCAGCCGTGATAGGCTACGTGAATCGTCACGTAGCCTATCACGGGTGACTTAAAAAAAAAAAAAAGCGCGTACGCGAATGGCGGCCCCCATAGGGAGCCGCCATTCGTGTTCCTTATTTAGTTCCTGTAGTCTACGTAAATGTTTACGTAGACTACGGCGAAAATAAGGGCAACGCAAATAGCGTTGCCCTTATTTTCGCCGTAGTCTACGTAAACATTTACGTAGACTACAGCGACCAAATAAGGAACGGGAATGGCGGCTCCCTATGGGGGCCGCCATTATCCGTACACACTTTTTTTTTTTTTTTTTTAAGTCACCCGTGATAGGCTACGTGACGATTGACGTAGCCTATCACGGCTGACTTTGCAAATCTAGCCGTGATAGGCTACGTGAATCGTCACGTAGCCTATCAGGGGACGTTTTTTTTTTTTCTTTTATTGCAATGGCGGGGGCGGCAGCCGGTCGAAAGACCGGCTGCCGCTCCCGCCCCGCTCGAACACCCGACGAACCGCTAGCTGGACCCGCCGCCGGGAGGGACATTCAGGGAAGGTAAGTCCCATCCCGGGGGGGGGTGCGGGGGGCGGGGGGGTGCGGAGGATTTCTCCCCGAAACTTGTTCGGGGGGCCGAACACGGTGGCGCTCAGCCCCCCGAAGTTTCAGGGAGAAATTCTCTGCCATCCCTAACCATTACAAAATAAAAAAGTACAGTAAAAAAAAAAAAAAACACCCGTGATAGGCTACATGACGATTTACGTAGCCTATCACGGCTAGATTTCCAAAGTCAGCTGTGATAGGCTACGTAAATCGTCACGTAGTTTATCACGGGTGACTTTGGGGGGGAAAAAAAAACACATACGCAAATGGCGGCCATTTGCGTTCCTTATTTGGACAGGGGTAGTCTACGTAAAGATTTACGTAGACTACGGCGAAAATAAGGGAACGCTATTTGCGTTGCCCTTATTTTCGCCGTAGTCTACGTAAATCTTTACGTAGACTAGACATGCCAAAATAAGGAACGCAAATGGCGGCGCCCCATGTGTACGCGCTTTTTTTTTTTCCAAAGTCACCCGTGATAGGCTACGTGACGATTTATGTAGCCTATCACGGCTGACTTTGGAAATCTAGCCGTGATAGGCTACGCAAATCGTTACGTAGCCTATCACGGGTGTTTTTTGTGTTTTTTTTACTTTTTTATTTCGCGGCCGGGGAGACGGGGCGCTCCTCCCCGGCCTGAATTTCGCCGGCGAGGGATGGGGTGCGTCCCCCCCTGGCCTGAATATCGGCTGGGCGAGGCGAGGCGCCTCCCCCCCTCGCCTGAACTTCGGGGGGAGAACCGAAGCGCCTCCCCCCCACTGCGAAGCAAGGTGCTGGACAAGGTAAGTCCCTTTCGTCCATCCCTAACTAGAATAGACTTGGGCAGAATTTGAGTCCGTGTAAGTCATCACCCCAATTCACAACTGATCTTTACTGAAAGTTTTCCATAGGTCTTCAGAGCTTGTTTGTCTCCCCCACTCCCTCCTTCATTTCTAACCTCCTATCCTCCAAGGCAGTTTGGTGTTGTTATTAGCTTTCTGCACAGTGCTTCAGTAGATTTTTTTAAATAAGAATTGTCATCATTATGGGTTAAAGTTGTATCATTTGTGCCACATGGAGTCCCCTTCCTGTCAGCCAGAATGAGCTTGCCGTAATGTAAGTTCTGGTTCCAATAAACGAAGCCAGGCAGTGACAGGAAATTATATGCTGATATCAGCAACTGTGTTTCCCAGGCATAATTGCCTTAAATGAACTTTGTTGCATCACGGAGCTGATGCTTTTAATGAGGTGGTTGGCATACATGTGTAATTGCTGTACAACATAATCAGTAGATTCTATCAACATCGTGTAAGTGTCAGAAAGCGGTGAAATTTGGCTGGAGAATGTGGTTTCTGGTGACCTGTTGATGTTATACATATGTAACAATGTCTTCTTCTGTAGAGCAGAGAAATTTCAAATGTGCCACAAGCATGCCTTCCCTTTCCAAGCTCATGGTTAATATCCACAATTCTTAGTAGAGGAATTTTCAGCCAGGGTATGAGAGTAAGATGGTGGGGATATGACAGTAAGACCAGAATTTTTGGTCACCTTGGTTGATGGCCTATGCTGGGAACTGGAAGGGGGCGGGGGTGCAGCTCTATTCTCTATTTAATGTCGGGCCCGGCTTCAGCACTGCAGTGGGCCTTGTAGTTTATTGCTAGAAATTGATTAGAAGTCGTCTGGAAGGGTCTGGGCCTATTCAGCCTGTGGAATGTCAGGATCTGTGTGATTCTGCCAGTGTTCCAGAGCAGAGCCAGAAGGGAGTCACCCTTCTCCCTGTCCACCTGCTGGTCTGGCCTCGGCAAGCAGGGAGGCTGGAAGCTCTTCATGAGAACCTGACAGAAGTGGGGTGGGGTTTGCAGAAGGGTCACCCAGGTTGAAGTGTCAACACTGGAGGGCTGAGCACTGATGACCTGTTAGGGGAGAGGCCTTGCTGAAAGGACAAAAGCCCTTGTCTGTCAGGAGGTATCTTACAGTCATGCCTTCCCCTTTCAAGATGATGCAAAAACGAGGCTTCTCTTGCCAGGAGCATCTCATCTTCATTGCCTGAAACTCTCTGTTTGGATCTACCATCATCTGACCCTCTGGAGGCACTCTGCACATGGACTCACTTTCTAATTGGAACTTTGGATTGCTAAGGACTTGCCATGAGAAGAACTGTGATGCTTTTCATAGACTATTAACTAGGGATGGACGAAAGTCCCTTACCTGGTCCCGCAGCTTTTTTTTGGGGGGGGGGAGTGCTCCGTTTCTCCCCCTGAAATTCTTGGTGGGTGGGGAGGCGCCCCGCCCCTCCCCGCCGAAATTCTGGCCAGGGGGAGGCGCCCCATCCCTCCCTGCTGAAATTCTGGCTGGGGGGGAGCACCCCGCCTCTCCGGCCGCGAAAGAAAAAAGTAAAGTAAAAAAAAATAAAAATTGATAGGCTACGTAAAGATTTACATAGCCTATCACAGCTAGATTTTCAAAGTCAGCCGTGATAGGCTACGTAAAGATTTACATAGCCTATCACGGCTGACTTCGGGGGGGAAAAAAAAAAAGTGCGTACGCAAATGGCGGCGCATTTGCATATGCTGTTTTTTTTTTTTTTTGCCTGCCATGATAGGCTGCGTAAATACTTATGTAGCCTATCATGGCAGCCTGGCTGGACGCAAATGGCGGCCGCTATGGCAGCCGCCATTTGCATCCGCAGCAGCCAGTCCGCGGCCGGAACTCCGGCTGCAGACAGCCCTGGCTGGCTGCTCCGCGGAGCCAGCTGGGCAGGATTTCAGGGGGGAGGACCAGATCACCTCCCCCCCCATCGAGGATTCCGGGGGGAGAGACGGAGTGCCTCCCACCGCAAATCACATCTGCAAAAAGGTAAGTGACTTTCGTACATCCCTACTCATGTAGCATAGAGTTACCAAGGCAAAAGCGATGGCATGGAACTCTCTGCTTGTGCGGGTTGTGTGGGTTTACTCTATGCCTTGACCTTGTGGTGCAGAGATCCCAAAAAGGTTGGGCAAAGTCTCTGTGGGTGTGGATTTGCTTGGGCTTTTCCTAGAACTCTTTCCTTTGATTGCCTGGATGACCCCAGGAATCATTCCAGTTCCTTGTGTCAATTGTGGAAATTCATGGCTTTGATTGCCTGGGAAGGGTAGAGATGGACGGACCCATCTCCGTCTGGAGTGCAGGGGAGCTCTATGAGCCTCCTCCCTCTGCTCGCGCGGCCTGGACCTGCTCGGTGAGCCTCTTTCACCCGCCCCTGCCCACCAACCCACCTGATTCGCCCCTCCTCTGTGCACTGAGGACTCTGGCAGTCAAGCCCTCGTGCACACAAGGGCTTGGCTGCCAGAGTCCTTGGCACCACGTGTGTGCCCCAAGGGCTCTAGCCATCTCCTCCTCATGAGAAGGAGATGATAGAAAGGTTGGGATGCTAAGGCCTCATGCTGGCCCTATCAGCTGTTAAGGGCTTCCTTGATAGCCGATGGGGGCAGGACGGGTCCTCGGCGCTTTGCACGCCCCAACATCTCTTGCTGTCTCCTCCTTGCAAGGAGGAGATCGCGAGAGTGGTGGGGGCACACGCAGCAACAACATCAGGCTTCTCCCTGCCACTTGTCGAGCTCTGGGGTGCTCGGCAACCAGGTTTATCAGTGCCCCACATCTCAGTGAGCAGGGTCCAGAGGACCAGGTGTGCAGGAGTCCACCAGCCTCCCAGATGAAGGCAGGTGCTTGTGACATCCCTGGGGAAGATTGATCCCAGGAATCATTCAGGTTACTGTATCTTGTCCTCAATTGCCTGGGAAGGATGACTGAAGGAATCTTGAGCCCCTTCCCCTGTGTTTGGAGTCTCAGAGATGTCAGTGGGGAAACCCATGGTGTGGATGTTCTGGAACTACAGTGAGCGATATGATTTCTGAAGAGTGTAATCATTAAGCTTTTGTCGTGAGGTTTCCTGCAATAAAGAAAGAAGTCTCACTGATTTGGGCGTCTTGTGTCAGTTTGCCAAAGTGTGTCTGCTGGAAGGATCGGGAGTTACTACATTTAATGTGTATCCCACCCTTCTGCTAAAAACAGTACTCAAGGCAGTTAACAGTAAATAATAAACAGTAATAAAATACAGGCCAAAAATAAAACTTTATGAAACATAAAAACAGATCCAGACAAGCACAATACATCCTGCCCTACCAGCAAGTGCAAGGAAGCAATAGGGGAGGCCTGAGGTGTCACAATCAGCCCTGAACAAGCGCCTGGCTGCTGAGTGGTAAGCAGGGGTTGCTGATGTCAACAGGAGTGCTAGCCAGTTGGCAACTGAGCCTGCAACATGCCACCTTGATCACCCAGCAGCAGTGAGTAGTTCCTTCAAGCGACCCACCTCAGTAATCGCTGCTGGCCTTGGGCATACAGCCAGTTTCGTCATGTACCCACAAAAACCCAAGTTTAATTTTGGGCTCTTTAAGAGAATTTGATGTATCCCAGATAGGAAAGGATGAGGAATCCACTGTTGGAATTTTTTGGCAGATTTCCCCAATCCCACACAGAAACAGACGCAGACCCAGATGCACCTCGTGTCCCCAAATCCATACATTTCAGGACTCGTGATTCATTCCATGGAACAGGAAAAATGCATCTGATTAAACGTGCACATTTAAAACATGCATGAACAAAAATTCACACATCTCAAAAATGTGTACAAACATTCTTTACTCAATGGGTGGATGTATACAAAAATGCCTACAATTGGCAATGTAGACAAAAATGAGCACATTTTCAAAAACATGCAAAAAAACCCACAGCCCGATATTTTTCATTGAAAAACCCGTATCCACATGGAACCAGCATTGAATGGACATGGAGCTGGGGATAAGATCTGTGAAATCAAACTAGACAGATTTGGTCATCCCTAAATTCCCAGAGAGGAATCGATGAGGGGATTCCTGTTTTTGCAAGTTATGCGAAGGACAGAGGAAGCATGCAGCATTTCTCTCCCTGCCATAGATTAAAAATTGTGAGGTCTTCCAACATAAACACACCTGACCTAACAGGCCAGAGGTAGTGGTAAGCACACAACTGACATATAATGATTAATACATTCATAATTAGTTTTCCAACTAAATGAAAAGGGGTTTTAATCAAGAAATGGGAAAGGTAATTCCCTGTGATTTTCATAGAGCATTCTGTTATAATGAACAAAAATTAATTGAAAATATACATTTCTGTGGGTAAATGCAGGAGGCTGTGTATCAGCAGTGCTTAGTAGAAGAATCAAAGCAATATTGCATTAATTGGTAAGAAGAATCTGTCAGTTTTGTTAAGCCACCATGCATATGACATTATGCTTTTAAAAAGAAAATCTTTGAAGAATTTATTCCATAGGCTGTGCTAGCTTTTATCTACTTGTAAAAAAAAGTCCTGCCCCTACATTTCTCTCCTTGCTGCTGCTGCTCAGCATGCTCACAGAAATACGATACGAAGCTGGAAATGAGCTAACAGAAAGTGGTGCGCAAAGCTCCACCATAAATTACCTCCAGTCCATATATGTTTGAAACTAGGTGTAGGGTTAGAGCCTCGTGTGGCGCAGAGTGGTAGGCGGCAGTATTACAACCGAAACTCTCCCCACGACCTGAGTTCGATCCCAGCGGAAGCTGGGTCTCGGGTAGCCGGCTTGGGTCAACTCAGCCTTCCATCCTTCCGAGGTCGGTAAAATGAGCACCCAGCTTGCTGGGGGAAAGGTAGTCACGACTGGGGAAGGCAATGGCAAACCACCCCGCTACAGTCTGCCATGAAAACGCCAGCGAAAGCGGCGTCCCTCTAGGGGTCAGTAATGACCCGGTGCTTGCACAGGAGGAGCCTTCCCTTTCCCTTTCCTCAGGTGTAGGGTTTCCAAGGAGCCCTTTTACTGCCAATCTTTCAATTGTGGTAAAGCATAACATTCTCTTAAAACTGCAATAGTGGCTTCCCTTAAGGAGTCATTCCAGGCCCAGGCTTAAAGGCACTGAAAAATCCAGTCTCTGAATCATCTTTTTTATTTTGTCTCTTCTCTCCTCGAAGGTGGGCCGTGTCACAAGTCCTGTGGAAACCAGTGTTGGGGACCTTCGGCAGATCAGTGCCAGAGCTGTAAGTATGTTAGATTAAGAAAAGAAGAATATAAAGCGAAAAGGGGGCCAGATTTAATACCTGTTAACAACCATCTTCCTAGCAGTCATCAGTGAGAAGTTTCTATGCAGCAGAAAGATATGGAATAAAATGGTAGAATCTTGAAGTAGTAAAATGGACCATGCCACAAGGTCAGACTGACAGTGGGGACTCATTTTTTTAATTTTTTTAATTTTCCACTACATGAAAAAAATACCTGAATGTACCAATGAACAGAGTTATTTCTGCTTGAAGTATCAGTCCTCTTCAAGGGAGAGGAGGCAGTGTGTGGGGGCTATGTTTTGTGACTGACAGCTCTGGCTTCTAATCACAGTCGATGGTTTTACCAGGGCTGCCCAATCTCAGTGCTTTGGGGCAGGGATGTTGAAGTAATATATTGCAGGACCAATTCAGTGTTCAGTGCTCTTTACTAGTTCGCCCCCCCAAGAGCAGGAATCTTAAAAGAGGTGTGGCAAAGTCTGTGGGGTAGTTGGTGTAGCACTGGGTGTCTGCTTGGAAAATGCAGGATGTTCCAGTCCTTCTGCCTCTGCCACTGTATGCTCCACATCTATCATCAACTCCTGTCCTCTTTCACATGCTGTGATTTTGGTACCAATTAAGCAGAAGACCAAAAGAGCCTTAAACCATATTTTATTAATCATAGCTCCCTAGCCCTTGCACCTATCCTTCTGAGATTTTTCAGACTTCTTGCCCGCTGACATCTATATCATGGATTTTATATACACCTTTTTTAAAAATGGAGAGGGAAGAGGAAGCAAATTACATCACTCCCCACCAAACGTTTTTGAAGACTCCCCTTTTACAAAAACACTGCACCCATCTTTTCACATTTTTTCACATTTCTTACCTAGGGCTATGTCTATGCTACATGTGATTTTCATGTCCACAACACACACACCCCTTCGGGGTTATAAGCTCATCCTTTAAAAAATAAATAAATCTCCAAACTGTAAAGGCTATTCTTGCACAAAACCTCTGCACCTATTCATCTGAAGCATCATTCAAATTTCATCTATTCTGGCAAGAAATAAAAATGTTATTGGCATTTACCTTCAAAAACAATTAAGGGTGCCTAGCACAAAAACTTCTAGACTTATCTGTCTGAAGTATGGCAGGAGTCTTCCCCTCATAGGTGGCTACGATTCCTGCAAAGTTTATCCAGTTCAACTTCTGTCAAACAGAAAACATGTTATAACCATTTGTTGATTTCCAATGGTAGTCCATGGGAGGCATGAAGCACTGAACTTCCAAATTAAGATTTGGATTCCCTCCCTGTCCCCTGCCCCAGTCGAATCAGGCAGCCTCTAAATCAGTCCTAGGTGAATTGGGCTGTTTTTCGAATGGCAGGATCAGGACTTGAACCAAGTCTTGTGATCAGTGCACACACCTAATATAAAAAGAAGAAATCTACTGCTCTCTGTGGGTAAGATGGTGGTGGAAGAGGATTATTTTGGAGAATATCAGGGAAGCCTGGACTCAGTGGATCAGCTGAGTGCCTTACCCAGCAACCTCTAGGAGACTACATCATAGTAGTGTTGTTTTGAAATTAAATTTTCAAATACGTTTATTTTTTAAGTCCATTGGCCATATAAGAGACATTCAGAGCTGATTCCTATCAAATGAATACCAAAATTCATTGACAAATAACAAAAGAAATAGAGCACTGATATCCAAAGCACAGGAGAATACTCTTATACTTCTTTGCTGACATCAAAGCAATGAGAAAACATGTAGACAGCTGAGTTCCAAAAAGATATGTAAAATCATTTATGCCTCTCTCACATGCCTTTAAAAAGGCGCAACCTATAAAATCATTAAAATATGAAAACATAACTGACGAAATCTAATCCAACATATATATATATCCAACAAAAGTATAGCATACAACAGGAAGAAAAAATCCTCCCACACCCCCACAGCAGTATAAAATACTCAACCTTCAATCCACTCAGAAGCTGTCTGAAATCCATTTTGTGCAGGAGAGGTGGTGGGAGGGTGCTGTCAGATGGACCTCCCTATAGAGGGAGTTCCATAATCTAGGAAGAACTGCTGAAAAGACTCTGTCTCTAGTGGCCATCAACACAGAAGCAGGCAGAGCATACAACAGGGTCTTAGATGATGTTCTAATGAACTGGGCAAGTTCAGGTGCCCCTTGGTACCTTGAGCCTAGACTGTTCGGGCTTTAAAGGTTAAAAAAAGCACCTTGAATTGTGCCTGTAAACCAACTGAGATCCAATGAACTAAACAAAGGACAGGTATTATATGCTTCATGTGGCAGGAACCACCCAATAACCTTACTAGTGCACTCACAGATCAACTGTAGTTTTTGATTAATTTTCAAGGGCAGCCCCACGTAGAGTACTTTACAGTAATCTAATTTGGAGGTCACAAAGGCGTGCATGACAGTCGCAGGGCAAGCTTTTCGTAGGACTGGTGGGTGCCTGCATTTCTCCAGTATAAAATAGATTTCATATGGCCATTTTGGATGAACCACACTGCCAATATTTATTTCCGAAATTCCTGCTTATCAAAAGCTACAATTATTTCATCATGCATGCTTCCATTGTCCCTCATGACGCATTGTCATTTTCAGGAAATACTTCTTTATAAGCAAGGGAAACAAAAATACTGATGATTATTCAAGTGAACATGGAAATATTTTTTACAGTGCTTCGTATGTTTTGTCCTATCTTGGCAGAAATTGTTTAGCTTTTGTTTGGTCAAGACATTTCTGAAGAAGGAACCAAAGATAGCTTTGATCAATGAGCTCAAGAGCAAAAAAAGAAGAAGGGGGGAGCACTCAAATGTATGATATGATGAATGTTGTTTTGAAGCACCATTCATCCATCCTCTAGGTCCTCCCACCCCACCCCTGCTCAAGTTTCTAAACAAGGAAACAGATTTTATTTCAGATGTGTGCATGAAAGCATCTAACACATAACCAAATGACATGTTTTGTTTCCAGAAGCAAATCTCTTGAGGGCACATCTGCATGTTAATACATTTTTTAATGGAGTCAGGGAATAGAAAATATTCTAATGAGCTTCCCTCCCATGCTAAGATCCAAATTATTTTCTGGGGGGTGGGATAAAGCTGAAAGATCTTAATCCCCATCTTTAATTTCAAATTACATGGGGAAAATAGCAGTTGGATACTTTTGTTCTGGAATGAATACTGTCCACCCCAGAGTGCTTTATGTGTTGCCTTCTTCTTACTATTTCTCTCTCTCTCTTTCTCTTTATAAATCTTTCTGGAACAACCAGCTGCATGTTTCTCTCTCTCTCTCTCTCTCTCTCATTCTCTCTCTCTTATTATCTATGTAAATAAAAATTTTCACACTTAAGAGGGCAATTAATAAGGAATTATAAACAGTGTGTATTATGAGGAAGAGATCACTTCAGAATATTATGCAATTAGCAAGCCATTATAAATTATAATGCTAGAAAAGCAGTGGGCAACATTTTGCTGGGGAGGGCTATTTTATATTCTCTTCAAGTTGCATACTTCTGTTTTATACTATTCTATTGTCTTTCTTTGATACATTCATAAAAAAAATACAAGGCACAAACAAGTCAATTTTAAACATTTTTCAGCCTCATTTATTTTAATAAGAGGAGAATTCAGTACATGTATAACTCTCCCACTCTGCTGGATCATGCCCATACAAACATATCTTTATTTGTATTTATTTATAAAAACATTTATATGCTGGCATTTCACAACAATAAAACCACAATATTTTACAATACCCAGATCAACATGCACAGCATATGTACATCACTCTAAATAAATGTTCTCTTACATCACCTTAGGAAAGAGTTCCACATTCAGATGTTTAAGTAGAAGGGCTTCAGATGTTCTGGTGATCTTGAGGGAAGACCATCTCCTCCAGCTTCTTTGCATTGCTCCTAAGAAAATTCATTCTCTGGAAACCAGATACACCTGTGCTGCGCGCCCCTCCCCCAGAGGCCACCCTTTTCATCCCCTTCCCGTACTGCTTGCACATTCTTTTCAAAGAATGGAAAAGTGGGCAGGGTGGTTGACTTCATGGGAGGAGAGCGGCCTTGGAGTGGGGCCCCACCCTCTCAATGTCATCTGGCCTGCCAGCTTGGTCCAGGAGGGTAATCCGGCCCCCGGCCCAGAAGCCGTTGCCCTCTCCTACTATACTCCCTTCCCTTCCTGATTCTGTCATGGAGGAGGGACCTGCCTTTTGACAGAGACCTCCTCAGGCCCAGCTGTCGAACCTGCCACTTCACTTTGTTACAGACTCCCTGGCAGCAGATGACACATGGAAAATGTCTTCCCCTCCTGGGGGTCATGGGGCTTTCTTACAATCCCCATGACACCGCCCCCCCAGCAGGCAGTTATGATCTGTATGTCATTTGCTGCCAATGAGAAACCACTGAGAAGCTTTATGGGGTCTCCTATTTGGCAGCAAACAATGCACAGAACATCATTTCGTGACAGGAAAGTATTCAAGCAACATCACACCTGGTGGGAAAACAGTGTTCCCCATGTCATTTGCTGTTGACATTGCAGCAGCCTGTGGGAAAGCCCTTGGGTGGGGATTTGGAGGCTGAGTTAATGGGTTCAAAGGTAAGCGGGGAACACATCTCTGGTTCAGATATTAAGCCGAACCAGCGATGAAGTCAAGTGCCTCATAATAATCTTTTGTTTGAGAGGTGAGCATTACAAGCCTCTGAACCTGGGCTGAAGCCTGGCTATCTTTGTGTATGCATCACTAGAAAATATGTGGAATATTCAGGGAGAGCATCCGTTCCTTTGTAGACAAGGCTTATATGCTTCTGAAGACCAAGAGGTGCTATTGAGTGAAGACATACGACCCAACCACAAACACTTTTCACATATAAATAATCAGCTCCAGGATTTGAAATTCCCATTTTGTTGTTTCAAAATGAAAAACTGTCGAAGGGGGAAAATAGTCAATAAGGCCAGCAAGATGCAAAGAAGAGCTGGAGAGGCAAAAAGAAAAAGCTGAACCAGCAGCCATAGATCAATTATGAGAACCCAACATTTTAATGAAACATTGGCATCTTTAATTAAGATCCTTGTATTTCACTAATAACTTTATATGTTCATAAGGCTTTCTTATTGATTCCAGCTATTTCCCATTTCTCCTCCTTTTGGTACATTTACAATCCGTGTAATGGAGAATTAAAGGAAATATTCACAGTTATTAATTACACAGAACTTTGTAACCTAGCCTTCCCCAACCTGGTGCCCTCCAGATGTGTTGGGCGATAACTGGAGATGTGCAATGCTGGGAATTCTGTTCCTTTTGAGCCCAATGGGATCTGCAGAGTTTCCATTCTGATATATACAGAATGGAGTGGCTGGGTGACCAGTCAGTTGGGCGATTAATAAATTTAATAAATAATAATAATAATAATACAGTCTCGCCTTGTCAGTTCCCTTGTATGTTACCTACTCCACTTCTGTGCTCCCCTTGATAGCTGAAACATACAAGGAAACTGACAAGGCAAGAGTACACATATCAAACAGCTGAATCTGTGCTCTAGCAGACTTCTGAAAGACTGGGGGTGATGGGTGGAAATAAAAAATATATGACCCCATTTGTGCAAATTTCAAGACCACCCCAAATCCCATTTGCACAAATTGCCACCATTAAAAAAACCCGAATGGAATCCACATATTGGATCAACTCGCTACAGATCAAGTCGACACCAGAGCAAGGGGAAATGAAACAAAATCCATCAGGGCAGAACCGGAAAGATCCGTCAAGTTTTCACACTGCAAATGCAATTCTTGTACATCCTAACTAGAACTCATAGTGTCTCCCAGCGAGCCACATTGTAATCCAGCCTTCCTCAACCTGGTGTTCTCCAGATGTTATGGACATCAGCCCTAGTTAGCATGACCCAGTGGTCAGGAATGCTGGGAGTTGCAGTCTAAGGCATCTGGGAGAATCCAGGTTGAGAAAAGCTGTTGTAATACACATCTGAAGAACACTAGGTTCAGGAAGGCTGGTATAAACAAGCATTGTCACCCCCCTGTTCCTACTACTGCTGTCCACTAATAACAAGGCAAAGTAAAACAAGGGGACATGATTTCCACAATTAGGAATTAGGAGGATACTTGAGAACACATGACCATGATGCACAAACACCAGATTTTTAAACACCCAGAGGTTTGGTTCAAAAATAGTGATGTAGCCCTTTGCATTGAGCAGTGTGCCTTTCTCACTGACACCACATATCCACACAGGGACAGCACATCTGGGCACCTCATTCATGCTGCCACAGCTGTGAAAGTTACCGCACTGTAGCTCTGCAGAGAAGGTCATTTAAAAAAAAACCCAACAACATAGAAGGTCATTCTGAGTAATTTGTTGATGTTTATTCGGTCAGTCGCTTCTGAGTCTTTGTGACTTCATGGACCAGCCCACTCCAGAGCTGCCTGTCGGCCGTCGCCACCCCCAGCTCCCCCAAGGTCGAGTCCGTCACCTCCAGAATATCATCCATCCACCTTGCCCTTGGTCAGCCCCTCTTCCTTTTGCCTCCCACTTTCCCTAGCATCAGCGTCTCCTCCAGGGTATCCTGTCTTCTCATGATGTGGCCAAAGTACCTCAGTTTTGCCTTTAATATCATTCTGAGTAATAGGGGAGTGTAAACAAATATGTAATCCTTGGCATTCTAGGAAAGGAAGAACTTGGCATCAGTCACACAGTTGGGGAAAATAACCAGAAGAGATTCATGCAAATGGCATGGTTGTAGTAAACTTTATATTTAACTACTTTAGGAGTAGAAAGGTTATTGGGATTATAGTCATCCATTCTCCTGAATGCCAAATGTCCTAGTCTTCCTAAGTAGCAGCTTCTCCTGCTATATAGCAGTGCCAAAACAGGATGTGGTACTTACAAGCCTGTGGGTTTGGCACTCCTGTCACTTGCTTTCCGTCAGAGTTGCTGTGCTGCTCATGTTGATCCTGCTAGCCCATTTGGACTGGTTGTAATCTTCATGGAGATTGGCATAATCCCTGTGGGGAATGCATGTCAAAAAGAAGTAAAACAAAATTGTCCTAGCCAAAGGCTAAGACAAAATGTGTAGATTATAATCATTAGCCATCCTTATTCTCTATTTTAACACTCTCAGATCCTTCCACTGTAAGACATAGAGCATCTCTACACCAGCCTAAAATCCTGCATTTAAAATGGACTTTCTGCTTGCATTTTAAATGCAGGAACATGACGGACTCCCTTTACATGTGCTTCCTTCCCCTACCCCTACCCCCCCCCCATCTGAGTCTTCCATATGTTTCACTGGTCTAGCTTCTCTTATTGTGGGTTTTCACAAGGGAACTCAAGTGAAACTCAAGCACTGTAATTTGAATAGCTCATTATCTCCAATCTTTAAAAAAATGGAATAAAGGTTATTTAGTGCGGGAGACACCCTGGAAGTTAACAACGTCATGTAAAGGATCCGCAAACTTCTGTGAGTGACCAATCTCAATAGCAGGATAAAAGCTCGGTGTGAAGAAGCCCATATTTTGCCAACCTATGCCAGATAGCATATGAATAGACCATTTACGTCATAGACCAATGAGAAAATGATCTTGCATGTGCAGTCAGCTCCATCTGAATTCTTAGTGTCACAAAGAGATGAGTCCCAGACCTCCCCCTGCTGTAACTGTATCATATGGGATCAGATGTCTGTTTCTTAATATAGGGCCTTAAGGAACTAGAGAAAATTAATAATATTAATACATATGCCAGTATTAATCTTAGGGTTCTGATAAAATGTCCAAAGTTTCTTGAATTTGTAATCACAATTATAACTCTGGTTTCCAAGAGTAACAATAAACAGGTTATGACAAACTATAATTCAGATGGTGTCCTGTCAATTTTCTAGAAAAAGAAGGCATCTGTATAGTTCTATGTTTAGGTAAGTTAAACTTGGAGGGAGCAATATATGTTTAAAAAGTGTTGTTACAGTTAAATGTCATTATGTGTTATTGTATATGCCTGTGTCTTCCATTTTTAATATTTTAAAATTGTATCCGTGTGAATTTTGCTTGTGGGCTTACTGCCATAATGCAATTTGCTCTTTATACCTATATCAATATCTGTATCTGTCTCTATCAGTGCATCACAAGATGCTGTCAAATCTTTTGAATGTCATAAAATATGTAACTGAAGTTTGTTTTTATGGGATTTTATCTGATGTGAACCAATATTTGGCTTAATTTATTACGTTACAGTTGCAAAAATTCAGGTCTGATTAAGCATGTGTGCTAAACTACAGAAATGTAGATGTCATAAATATAACAGATGCTAATATCCCCAGGAGCTGCAGTTTCATAGGGTTTATAACAGCATGTTCCTTGACTTCCATCCTTTCCGTTGACTTAAACCTCTGAACCACTATCACTTCTTCGCATTACAAAATAACTAATAATGCAATCTTAAGCATGTTTACTCAGAGGTAAGTCACTCTGTGAGTTCAATCATACTTACTTGATTGTGTGTTTAGGGTTGCAGCTTAAGAGTATATTCATAGAAATCACCTGAAGTGTGTCATTATTTTAGTTAGTGTACTCCTAGCTCCCAAGAACTGGCATCCACTTCAACATTCATTCCTGGTTATGTTACCAGTACTGATAAATTGGAGTGGTCATCCCTGGACTATGGGCAATGGAGAACTTGAGACAGGTCCATTTCCAGAAGGCCTCCTCCTCAGTTAAGAATGGACATCTAAAGGCAGTGGAGACTGGTGGCTCTGATTTCAGTAGGGCTGTGAATCCATTCTGGGTTTCAGTCAGATCCAGCCAAAACTCTAAAGGAGTTATCCAAGGTTCTGAACCCTATCCCCCAAACAGGTTCAGCACCTTGAGTAGCTCCTTTAGAGTTTTGGCTGAAACCCAGAGTGGATGCACAGCCCTGCTGAAATTGGAGCCACCAGCCTCCACTGTCTAGAGCAGTGTTCTTCAAATCTTTTGGATCACACATCTCTATCAGTGAAAGGTTTTTGAGCATGCACCCCCAATATATGCATTTTTTAAATAAATTATATACATGTACTACTGTACTAATATATTTTGTACATTATAAAACATACAAATACAAAAATTAAAAAGGATGAGATAAAGATGAAATAAACAACATTTTAAAAATATTTTTTATTTTATTTATTAACTGTACAAAAATCTTTTTGCTCTTATTAAAAAAATTGTTGTTGTTGTTGTTCAGCGAGAGCAATGTGATTGAAGATGCTTCATTATTTTTGAAAATCTTGGTTTAACACTTTGTGTGATACAGCAATTTGAAGGTCTAGTTCTAAGTTCAGTTTATTTCGAGACTTGGTTTTAGTGGCTGTCATAGCTGAAAAAGGCACCTCACAAAGATACACAGATCCAAAAGGAAGAAGGGCATTGTTGGCTGCGCTTGCTAAATCATGATACTCATTTTTCAATCCCAGCCACCAATTATGCAAAGGTTTTTGTTGAAATTCAGCTAATAAATTTCCATCTTCCCTGATGTCAATCAGTTGTTCTTGCAAACTAATCAGAAGGTGGTGCATTTTTATATCTTTAACAAATGGGTTCAAAACCCACTGAAACTCTTCACTTAGAAGATTTTTAAACAGGTTAGAAAATTCCATTTCCAAGTGTTTTTTTTTACCTCGAATGCAGCTGATGAAATTCAGGCCGGGGAGGAGGCTTCCCGCCTCGCCCGGCCGCGAACACGAAAGTAAAAAAAAAAAAAAAAAAGTCCCCTGATAGGCTACGTGACGATTCACGTAGCCTATCACGGCTAGATCTGGAAAGTCAGCCGTGATAGGCTACATGAATCGTCACGTAGCCTATCACGGGTGACTTTAAAAAAAAAAAAAAAGCGCGTACGCGAATGGCGGCCCCCATAGGGAGCCGCCATTCGCGTTCCTT
Source organism: Heloderma suspectum (assembly GCF_057233095.1). NCBI lineage: Eukaryota > Metazoa > Chordata > Lepidosauria > Squamata > Helodermatidae > Heloderma > Heloderma suspectum. The sequence goes on along the minus strand of NC_139458.1, from coordinate 217,351,223 downwards.
ATTTAGTTGCTGTAGTCTACGTCAATGTTTACGTAGACTACGGCGAAAATAAGAGCAACGCAAATAGCGTTGCCCTTATTTTCGCCGTAGTCTACGTAAACATTGACGTAGACTACAGCGACCAAATAAGGAACGGGAATGGCGGCTCCCTATGGGGGCCGCCATTATCCGTACACACTTTTTTTTTTTTAAAGTCACCCGTGATAGGCTACGTGACGATTCACGTAGCCTATCACGGCTGACTTTGCAAATCTTGCCGTGATAGGCTACGTGAATCGTCACGTAGCCTATCAGGGGATGTTTTTTTTTTTTCTTTCATTGCAATGGCGGGGGCGGCAGCCGGTCGAAAGACCGGCTGCCGCTCCCGCCCCGCTCGAACACCGGACGAACCACCAGCCGGACCCGCCGCCGGGAGGGACATTCAGGGAAGGTAAGTCCCGTCCTGGGGGGGGGGCGGGGGGCGGGGGGGCGGAGGATTTCTCCCCGAAACTTGTTCGGGGGGCCGAACACGTTGGTGCTCGGCCCCCCAAAGTTTCGGGGAGAAGTTAAGGATAGATAGAGGCAAGGCAACTTGAGAAGGAAGCAAGGGAGGAAAACTAAAAAGTGTGGCTGGCTAAGTGGATCATTGTGCTTGTCTTGAGATGTTTGCAACCACCTGAACACCCCAAATTCCCCACTGGTTCATCTAACCATTGGGCTCAGAGTCAGCAACTCATATGGAAGACGTAGCTCGTTCAAGGCACAGAATTCCAGGGGAGCAAAATAGTGAGCTCACAGGGTGGGCTATGTCACTTATGGAACCTGGCTGTAGAGACTCAACAGGTGTTTCACAGGGTGAAGTTCTCTCTGGGCATACAAAGCAACACAGATCTATCTGGCTAAACATGGTTGCACAGTTATTCAAGTTGAAGGGGGAGAAGAACTCTGACCCTGAAAACATGGGCTACACATAGGGATGGATGGACTCACCTCCATCTGCACTCATCACTCGCTCACTGAGATGCCTCTGTTGCCCGCTCCCACTCACCACATGAGCTTCTGGAGGGCTCGGTAAGTGGCCAACGAGTGTTGCGGGGCCTCCTGTCCCATAGGAGCCAAGCTGCGCTTATGCACAAAATAGCAGGCAATAGGGAAAAATGGGAGAATAGTGGAAGAGCTGCTCTCTTTTCAGTGAAGAAGCTAAAATCCACAATTATCCACCACAGCATCTGAAGACTCCCAGTGAGGGCACCCCACCTGTGCAATTTTGCCATTCCAGCAAACTGTGAGGGAGTTATAGCTCCCAACCCCCTTTTTTCTTCTCTGGTCACTTTTCCATGAAGAAGCAAAATGGCTTTGGGGGAGATGCCCCATTGTAATTTTGAGCAATTGTGTTTTTGCGCAATTTCGCTATAGCACTAAAGTGCGATAGTGAACAGAAGCACCTCTGCCAGCAGTATCTGGGAAGGAGTGTAATGGGCAACTCCACTGTATTTATTGAGAGAATAAGTAGGTGTCTTTAGGTGTCTATGCCAGCAATGGCTATGGGCAGAAATGCACAATTGAGGGATTGTCCTTATCCTGCAAACCCCCAATGGTTTATTTGTGCCACCCTCTTTTTTGGTGCACTCAGGATTTTCCTAACTCTGGGATAAGTGAACAGGGTATTGATGGTGCATCAGGTGCCTCGCACCTAGGACAGGCTGCATGTGAGGTTTGGTCCGGATCCTACAAACCTCCAAGGTTTTATAGTCGCCACCCTCTTTTTGGTGCACATGGGATTTCCACTCCTTTGGGAGTTATAGGTCTTTTTCCTTTTATGTGCACTTTTCAGTGAAGAAGCTACATTGCACAGTTATCCAATGCAGCACCTCGAGGTTTGCCCTGAAGGCACACACCTGTGCAATTTCACCTCATTCTAGCAAACTAGGAGTTTTATAGCTTTCACCCCCTTTTGCCCTTTATGTGCACTTTTTGAGCTGCAAAGGAACTCAAGCATCAGAGAAGTGGCGAAGTTATGCAAACAATTGGCCACTATTTCGGTAAAAGCAGTCTTGCACAGAATGGGAAGAGGCGCCATTCTGCACATAATTGTGGCTCTCTATGGGGATGGGTGGTCTGCAACACTTGTCAGCTGCTTGCCAAGCCCTCCAGCAGCTCATGTAGAGGAGGCAGCTCAGCAAACGGGGTCCAGAGGGATGAGGAGCGGGGAGTCCATCAGACTCCACCCCCTTCCCATATGGCTGTGCCATCCCTACACACACACCAAAACAGAGCAGGGAGAGCACTAGCTAAGGAACATGAGGAACAGGCCTGGGAGCCAAGCGAACCCCAGGCTGATCTTACAGTTGTGTGACAGCAGGTCTGTCCACGCTGAATCCCAAATCACAAGAAAGAGCACAGGGTGCCTGAACAAAAGGGCAGCTATCAACTTCAAAGCAAAGAGTACAAAGGGGTACAAAGGGGTCAAAGGCTCTGAGGCTGGACTAAGGACGGGAGAGAAGAAAGGGATCAATAGCTTGACTTTATGGGGAATAAAAGGAGATCTCAAGGAGATTCCTGGCAACTTGACTGAGAATTTCAGAAGCCATGCATCTGGGAGACAGGCAGAGGTATCCGGGGGCAGGGGGGAGAGTGTGACAAGGGTGTCCTGGTGGTGTTTTAAACAGCTGATCTATCTTGAGACAGGGATCCTTCAGGACTGGGCCATGTTTTCTGCCAAGGCTCTGGATTGGCCAGTTTAAATGGGTGGTCTGGCTGGGATGGTGACTTGGTAATCAGGAAGATGTTTGCATGTATCTGACATTTTTATGGGGGCAACTCTGTAAAATTTAATCAGTAGAGGACACACATAGGTAATTAGGTAGCCCCACTGCTCCTGTCTGGGGCTCTCTTGTTCCTGGCAGCCTTCAGGCCTGTAGCTGCGTTTCTCAGAATAAAATGGATTCTTTACCCAAGGTGCCAGAGTGATGCCAACACAATATAAAACATAGACTCTTATATGTGTACAGAAAGCCAGCATGGCTGAGCTTCTCTTCACCATTACTGTCCTCCCAGAATTTGTTGGAACGGTGCAACATCTTGACACACAACAAGGGCCCATCCCAACACCTTCTTGGAAGAGAATAATGGTGTCTGGCCTGCCAGCTGCCCACCTCTCAAATTCTCTCTCTCTCTCTCTCTCTCTCTCTCTCTCTCTCTCACTATGGAAAGAAAGAAAGCATGGTTTTTAAAATGTAAAAAATAGTGAAAGGTAAGCTCCCACCTGGAAAAAAAAAGTTGCACTGTAGAGCAAAAACAACCACAGAAACTGAGCTGGTTTGGAGCTGAACCTGGCTCACTCCCCCATCAGCCACACATTCCTGCCAATGGAAGCAGGCTTTAGGGTGGAACTCAAGACCCCAGTGTGTGGATGCCTTTCCAAGATTTAACAGCCTTCTTTATGAAGGCCATTATACATAAATTGGCTCTAAAATAGGCCGGTCAAAAGTAAGGGGAGATGGAAAGAGCTTGATAAAGGAAGGAAGTTGTCCCTGATCCAAGGACTCATTTTGCCGTCAGGCCTAGCAGACTGTAGATTGAATGATATATTAATTGGCTCAGCTGGATTGCTTTCGCATGCTATCCTGTTCAAAAAAAATATAATCAAAGATGGCACCTCTAAAAACAAGATTTCACTTTAGCCACTCCTGGCAGGAGGAGCCAAGCACGAGCAATCAAGCCACAGTGACTAGCACACTGGGTTGTTCACGACCACGGAGGGTTAAAAAACCTGGTTTGCCACTGCATGTGAACTGGGCCATTAGCTCTTTTAACTGATTTTAATTCCGTTTTTATAAACCACTGTATGAACACTTTGTTGAAAAGTAATATAGAAATACTGTAAATGAAATAAACAAAACCACTGATTTGCAAATAGTTAACCAGAAATATGGTTTAGGTGATCCTTGTGATTCATTTTGCACAAGCATGGAAACTTGGCTTCAGATCTCTTTGTGGCTGTGAATCCAGTGGATTGCCTTGAGCAAGTTATTCTCAGGTACCCTGGAAATTGTAGTGCGCCTCAATGGGAGATTGTAAGGAGGGGCAAGCTAAGAGGATCGCTACGGACTTCACGGGTGAGAAATGAAATAGAAATGATCAAAAATCAAAGTGTATATGTAGCATTACTAGAGTACGATGTTACATCTTTCCACTGGCAAGAACAAAATTTAGTCTGTGGTGAACTTCTCTTTTGCACACTTTAGAAAATACCTTTTAGAGGTTTTTTGTTCATGTAATGAATCACTGAAGAGTGAATCATATTTAAATTGGATAGAGAGTTCAGGAGGTTTCATTTAATGATTACCTTGAAGAGTGCAGTCTGGTTGTTGACTGCTCATTTCTGAATCACCAGCCATCCTGGGAATTCAGGACGCAGTAGTGTTTAACCTGTGTAGGTCACCTCTGCATATTTTATGAATATGGCCCAATGGCACTTTCCCCCCCTAATAGCAGGCTAGCTAATTAGCTCAATAAAGTATAGTTCTGGATTTGATTTCTGGGTTGCATTTTGTTTCATTTTATGAAATGGAGAGCTTGGACCCCAATCAACAGAATATTTGCAGGATTGGGTGCTTCTAGGTTGAAGTTGCATAGGGAGACAAAAGGCAGGAATGCGGGAGGAAAGGGAGTCAGAGTAATAAGTGTGTTAAGGCTCCAAAAGTCCTTGCTGTCATGTGTTAACTACAATCGCCACAAGAGTAACAGCCAGAGGTTCTCTGATCTCTCTCTCTCTCTCTTTTACATGCACACGCAATCAAGCTTATTTTAAAGTAATGCTTAAATATTGTACTACGTGACTAGGCTGGCAAGTTATTCTACTTTAGAGAGGACAGTCCTCTGTTTGAAGGTCTGTCAGAGATTATGCCCACACAAATATATATTTATTTGTATTTATTTATGGAACATTTATATACTGTCTTTTGGACTCCATCCCCCTACCCCCTGCAGTTCACCACAATAAAAACACAGTATTTTAAAATATCCACTTTTAAATGTCTTTATCAACGTACACAGCATATGTACTTCACCCTAAATAAACATTCTCTTACATCACCTTACAAAAGATTTCCATATTCAGATGTTGAAGTGGAAGGGCTTCAGAAGTTCTGGTGAGCTCGAGGGAAGACCATCTCTTTCAGCTTCTGTTGCGTTTGCTCCTGAGAAAATTGATCCTCTGGAGAGCAGATACGCCTATGCCATCCTCCCCTCCCCCAGAGGCCAAACGCTTCACATTTTAAATAGGGTGGCCATGTCTCCTACTTTACAGAGGACAGTCTTGTATTTGAAGGGCTGTCAGAAGTTGGTCTTCTGATCGTTGAAGGAATGTCCCATCCATGTCCCGTTTAGAGATTTTTAAAAACTCATAAGGAAGGAGAGCAGCAGAGGCCTTGAAGCTGCCCATCAACAATTAGCACCTGGTCAATAGACTGAGCAGCCTCACAGGTCACAAGGTCACAGTCTCTCCCACCATGCTGACATGAACTCTGTTTCTATTTAAATTATACCAATTATTTCTAAATTGGCGCCTATACATAAAAATTAGCAAATGCAATTTGTATGCAACCCTGTGTCCTCTTTTGTCCTCTTTTTTTGGCAATGCACGTCCTCTTTTTTGCAGTGTGTAACTGGCTCTCTACGTGTTACGTTCGTCACTTGAAATTATAAACGTAACTCATTATCTTGACTGGGCCGCTCACCCCACCAGCCCTTTCCTGGCTGCTAAAGTGCACCTTCCAGTTCGAGATATTGTCGATAAAATAGGCTGTGCATTCCTGCACATCAGTAAAAGATCACACAAAAGAATCCTGACGCAAGCACATGTACAACAGTTTTCCTTCTTTGGGGCAGTGTGCACGTGTGTTGCTTTTTATCGACGAACAATGGTAAAACATTGCACACAAACAATCTTGCTGCAATTATCATATATAAAAATAAACTCACCCCCAAATTGATTGGGGGGGGGTGCAATGTTTTATCAATGCACAGGTGCATATTGATAGTGTGGGGGGGGCGGGGGGAAGGTAGGAATACAAAAATGAACTGAAGAAATTAAATGTTGGCACAAACTGCCCATTCACAGTCTTCTGTACAAAATTTAGGAATAAAAACTGATCAATGGAGAATTCAAGGTGCAGCAGACTCAGGCTAGGTAATTTGGATTAGGAGAATTTTGGAATCGTCCCAACTCCTGACCCAGGAAATCTGTTTGTGAATGTTACCTTATTGTGCGCTGGAACATTTTCAACTCCCTAATTCCAGAAGGGAATTTTCAGGATTTGTTCTTTGCGTTCATGTAACTGTTGCTCTAGGTGTGGTTCCTTTCTGAGCAACTTGACACCCCTTTACCCACACACATTGTCTTGCCTTGTTTCAGCTCGCTGTCTTCTCTAGAACTCATCCCTCAGCCTGGCCCTGACTACTCGCTGGCTCTGGCCTCTTGGCCTTGCCCATTTGGACCAAGCCCTGGTCTCACAACTCAACAAGGGCAGAGCCCTGCTGAGGCCTGCCACCCTGCCTGGGGACATTATAAGGTTGGTCTTGATAGGCAGCCTGAGTAAACAGAGCAGTGCAGAGTTAGAGTAAAGATGTACAATTTCCTCTGGGCTTGAATCGGATTGGTTTGAAAGGTAAGCCAAGCTACATAAAAATAAATTAAGAAATCATAAATAGCTCTGCTTATTTTTCGAGCTGATTTGACTTGGGCCTCAGATTTTTAATCGAAGCCAGGGAAGAATTCAGGAGCCCTGAAATGCTCACTGCTTATTTGAGATGAGCATTATCAGCCCTCAAATCCTATATCTATGCCTGAACACCATGAGCTGTGCTGGATGTTGGCATATCTAAACTAGTGACCGGACTGCTCTCTTCAGCCACATGGGGGTTTCAATAGCTTGCCTGAAAATGGTAGCTAAGGGACTGCTACAAAAGGCAAGGGACTCCATAATTTGTTCACTTAAGAGATACAAGCTTTTCTGTGTGTGCGTGTGCGTGCGCGAGCACGAGCGTGCGCACCGTGCTACATTTTAAAATATAGAACTGTCAACTTAACAGAAACACTTCAGCATCACAATCGTGATAGCAGGCACCTGATCAAGTTTGGATGCAGTTTTTTAAAACTTAGTGATTTGAAACTATTATATGATACCCTGGGCATGTGAAACTTGGTGATGGCTGTGATGGATCACTCAAGCAGTATCCCTCATCTACAGCCTGTGATAAGCTTGTCATACAGGGATAGGCTTGTTTTGTAACCTCATATCAACCCCCTTGTATCATATGGAGATAAGAAGAAGTCAGGATTTCCCCAAGCTTACTAAGCTCAGGAGAACAAATCATAGGGCAGTCAAGACCCTCATATGTTTGAGAGCCACTGAAGACCCAGATTCAAAACCCCTCTTGACTATGTATTTCACTGGGTGACTTTGGGCCAGCACTGACTCTCAGCATAGCCTACCTCACAGGGTTATTGTGAGGATAAAATGGAGAGGAGGAGGATCTTGTATACTGCCTTATTTTGTTGTATTTATTTATTTTTTAAAAACATTCCCGGCTGCCTTTCAGGGCAGAAGCCCTCCCAAGGTGGCTCACAGCAACAAAATAAATAAAAACAGTTAGCATATTAAAAGCAATAAAAACATAAACACAATAAAATAGCAATAAAAGCGACAATAAAAGCTGACAAAACCACCAACAACAGCAAAACGTTTCTTGGCGCCTTGGAGGAAAGGCAGGATATAAATGTAATAAATAAATAATATAAATATAAATACATTAAGGGCACAATCCTATGGGGATAGGCAGCCACCTCCGAACTCGGAGGTGGCCTCCTATCCAGTGCAGGGGGCGGAGAAGCACGGAGGGGATCATTCCCTCCATGTTTCTCCTGCCCTGCATTTGCAGCTAGACAGCCGTGGCTAGACAGATTTTAGCTGTCTAGCTAGCGGTGGGAAGGCGGAGTGGAGGAGGAGGCTGCTGGACAACACATTGGGTGTGTCGTACCGGCATTTCCGCCTTCCCTGCCCCAGAACACCCCCCAAAATGCCCCGTTTTGGCTGTTCCACATTCCTCTTTGGAGTGTGGAACACGGGGCTGTTCCACGCTACCTGCGAGGCAGCACGGAATGGGGGGAAGGTTGGTTCTCTGGGAACCAACCTCAGAGCACAGGCTCTGAGGTCAGTACTTGGAAAACCAGATATTCTATGGCCATCTAGCTGCTGACTAGTGGCCATAGGCTTGCTCCCTAAAAATATAAATATAAATACATATTTTAAAATGAGTAAATTATGATGATTTTTTAAAAGTGAAAAATATTTATTTAAGAATTATGAATGTGCTAGGCAAAAATATTGTAACATATGACATGTACATATATAAAATACAATTCCTGGAATTTGAGATAAATTCCAGGTTACCTCAAGAAACATCTCTCCCTACCTATACTGATCTTCCAGACCACTATGATCTTCAGGGGAGGCCCTGTTGTCCATGCTGCAGTCTACGGATTTCCGTTTGGCGGCAACATGGAGACAGGCCTTCTCTGCAGAGTCTGTATAGTACTTCAGACCTCTCAACACTGGCATGTTTTAGCTGCTTATTGAAATTGTATCTGTTTACTTTGGCTTTCCCCATTCATGAGCTACCTTTGAACTAACCTCATGATACACGTGTGTTTGTTTTCACTCTTTTGTAAATCACTTCGGGATTTGCTCAAATGAGAAGCGGTATATAAATGCTGGTAATGAATTATATTAGTACTATATTATACTAGCAAACAGACCTGGCTTCACATAGCTTGGAATTGCCTTTAGGCTGATACAGAGAAGCCTTCAAGCAGACTGTCACAGCTGGGCACATTGTTCCCACCCCGCCTGAGTGAAGGCATGCCTGCTAGCATCCCAAGGCATGGCCCCTACTAAGGTCCACCCCTATAGCCCCCTGAGGGAGGGTTCTGTCCACTCCATCTCCCTTAGATGAAGCTGCCCCACAGCAGAGGGGACGGGCAGGCCTTTAACTCAGCCTACTAATTTTCCCTGGCTTCAAACTGTACTTGTTCTTTTTTGCATACTTTATCATCATTTTTTGGTTTGTTTGTTTTTTCAGTATTTGGGGCTTGTGGTTTTTTTAATGTGTAAAAACCATGAAAAGCATGAACACTGTATGGTTATAATCTGTTCACTGCATTGGTGAATCGTGACGTGAAGTTTGGTTGAAATTGATCAAATGGTTTAGAAATTTTTAAAAAATGTCGATTGTTGCCATTTTGTTTCCAGATGGCAGATCAAATTGTCACTATGCCTAAAACCATCCCAGATAGAGGTACAACAAATCCTAAAAGTTTCATAACAATCGGATGTACAGTTTTTGAGTCCCTCAAGGCCATACAGACAAACACTTCCTTTTATATACAAAGATTAGGAATGCATCTGGTATGTTCCATTCTTTTTCAATTATCTCCCATGTTTTTGTGCTGTACTAGCAGGTGAACCATAAAAGTTTTTTACTTTTTACTTTCTATTTTCTTTCATGGAAAGAAAGTTTGTTTTAGCCATCTTGGGTGTAACCATTTCTCTACTGTGTCGTAAAGTAACTGTCAGATCTAGAATTGTTATGTGCAGAAGATCCCTCCTCCATTTCCTGTAGTCTCATCTTCTTTCAACTGAGCGAGTTCAGTTTACGCTCCACTCCCTGTTTGCTGTTCTGACCTGTTTGTGATTTTTCTGCCTTCTCCAGTAACGAAGATGGTGTGTGCTGAGCAATGTGATGGGCGGTGCTATGGGCGCTCTGTCAGCGAATGCTGCCACCGTGAATGTGCAGGAGGCTGTTCTGGACCGAAAGACACCGATTGCTTTGTACGTTTCAGCGCTCTCTCTTCTTCTCTTTCCCATCAGCAGCTCTCATTCTTACACTGTACTCCAAGGGATTTCTAATGTGTGTGTATATGTATGTATGTGTGTGTGTGTCTATATATATATATATATATATATATATATATATATATATATATTTGGGGGGTAGTTTAATTATACTGCACATACGGTGAAAGATATTCACTAGGCATTTCACCACTCATCTTTTCCCATTACATTTCTGTTACTTATCAGCTTATTCCACCCATTAAAACATTTATGAGATTTGCAGACAGAGATTTGAAATAATTTATATGCTAATTGGTGTGATTTTTATCTTAAGTGAAAATACATTTTTACTTCCCTGAAATTAACATTTACAGGATGTGGGCAATGTATTCAGAAGTCTAATTTAAACAAAACACACCTGCCCCATCTGTCATGTTTTCCCACGAACAGAATAAAAGACCTGTTAACTAAATATTAAAGGAAATAAGTCCCATCGATTTCTGTGGACTTAAGTGAGCTTCTGACTGCCGCCTAACAGAGGAATCCAAAAATGGAGTTGTGGGGGAGAGGTGACAAGACTTATCTACCACCTCATCAATAGTCCAACCAGCTTGTGCTTTCCAGGGCAAAAAATGGGGGTGGGGAAAGAGATTTCTTTCTCCTTTTCCCCCAGCAATGTGAGTGTGTGTATGTGAGTATGCATTTTCCTACATCAGTTCCAGGCTGGTGTTGGTGAGTGGTCTGGATAGGGCCCCTCTCAGGGCATTAGAGCATCTTTGGAACCAGCTTCACCTTGCCCCCCCAATGCCCCATTTCAGGCCCTTATGCTTTCTACCAGTGGCAGGAGAACCACTGGCAGTAGCTTTCCACCTGAAGAGTTTTCTGTAGGTGCAGTCCCCACCCCACCCCCGGCCACAGCAGTGGAGATCCTCCCTGCCACCAGATAGTCACCATCACTAGATGCTAACCCTATCCAACAATCAGGGGGTTGTTGCTCTCTAAATCAGATATTCACATCTTAAACAATTGGAATGGCCACAATTGAGATTTGCTTAGCAATATGAAGCCTAAACTGGCTTCTACATAATTATTACCTAGAATCCAATGTACCATTCATTCTTGGGTAAGATACTGGAAAAGGTGACGGCTTCTCAACTCCAGGTGGTCTCAGATGATACTAATTATTTGCATCCATTCTAATCTGGTTTCTGGGCTGGTTCTGGGACAGAAACTGACTTGGTTGTGCGTTGGTGGATGATTTACACTGGGGAACTGATGGAAGGAATGCAACCCTTTTAGTTCTTCTGTACCTTTCAGTACCATTGACCATGGTATTCTTCTGGGTTGCCTGGCTGGGATAGGACTGCGGGTCACAGTTTTATGGTGGCTCCAGTCCTTTCTGGAAGGATGGACCCAGAAGGTTGTGCCAGGGAACTCTTATTTCACCCCATGGCCATTGACCTTTGGGGTGCCTTGGGGTTTTTCTTGGCCTGCATGCTTTTTAATATCTACATGAATCCACTGGAAAAGTCATCCATATGTTTGGGCTAAAGTGTCATCAGTATGCAGATGACACGCAGCAATACCTCACATTTCCTCCAGCTAGTCCCAAGGAGACTGTGGAAACCCTTCACTGGTGTCTAAAGGCAATTTGGGGAGGGATGAGGGAAAACAAGCTGAGGCTTCATTCAGATAAGATGGAGAGACTGTGAGTAGGGAAACCTACTAATAATCTAGATGGAGGTGTGAGACCAGTGTTGGATGGGATTGCAGTCCCCCTGAAGGATCAAGTGTGCAGCTTGGGGATTCTCCTGGACTCAGCACTATCTAGGGAAGCACAGGGAACATCAGTTATCAAGAGTGCTTTTTATCACGTTCAGAAGCTTCAGCTGGTGCAGAATGCAGCCATCATCCAATTGCTTGCAAGGGCTGTGGGATCAGAACACACATAACACAGATTCTGCACCAGCTGCACTGGTTGCCAGTGTATTTCTGGGCCCAATTTAAATGGCTGGTAATTACATTATCACCCTAAATGGCTTGGGTCCATTTTATTTGAAGGCTGCTGGAACCTCTGTGAACCTGCCTGGGCCCTAAGATCAGCTAGAGAGATCCTGTTCATACTATGCTGTGCCGAAAATTTCTCTCATTTTTTTCGACCATTCTCATTTAATTTGATAGACGAGAAATTGCTTTTGAAAAGAAATTCAATGGTGAAGAAATTTTGGAGAAATTCTCTTGGGTTGGGATTGGGTTTCTTGGGCATACCTTACTTAGGAGGTGGCCGAGGAGTGAGTGCAAATATCCTGTTTTTCATTGTGCAGTCATCTCTCCAGCAGCCTGTAGCCTCCTCAGCTTCCTTCACTTCAATTAAAACCCAGTGGAAGGCATCATGAGGTAATTCCTCCCATAGGGCCTTTTCAGATCAGGAGGTATAGGCAGCCTGGGAGGCTAGCTGTGATAGGTAAGCTCAAAAACACTGGGAAAAAGAATGATAAATCACCCTGAGAACGAGACAGAACAATGGAAGCCTCTTTCATGAGGGAAGAAATCTTTCAGGAAACTGGAGGACAGATTTTGGCTCAGCATTAACTCTACCTCTCCCCTTCAGCTAGATAAAACACTTACCTCCCACACCCCTACATTGTGGTGAATGCAAAATGGGGGCCAACACAGTTGATGCTGTTGCAATATGAAAAACAAACAAACTGCCTTATGAAAAAAGCAAAAAGCTGTGCTACAAGCTCTGCCAATGGGGAGCCGTACCTGTGAGAAACTGTTGAGAATTTCTCCTCCCCCTGGAGAAATATGGTGAAATCGTCTCCCAAATTTCTCTGCTTACAAATAAAGTGGAGAATTTTGAGAGACCATCTGCACTCTGCTCTAGTTCGTATGGCCACTGATGACATCTATCAGGTTGGCAGGCACAAGCAACAGGGCCATTTCTGTGGTAGCCCAACCATCATGGAATGGTACACCTGGCTCCTTTCCTATTTTAAAAAGGGCCTTAAACACCTGGAGTTGGAGTCATGCATAGAGTAGACCCATTGAAATCAATCAGCCTTTTCATGATGATGGATGATTTGGTCCACTTTTAATTCATGTTGGATTATATTATTTATTGTATTCTTTTAATTGCCAGGGATTTTTTTGTTTTTGATTTGTCTTGTAAATGCTGCTGTTTTAGTTAATTGTATTACTGTTTCATGGTTTTATTTCTGTAAACCACCTTGATAAGATGTTTACTTTTAAAGGAGGTAAAAATATGATGATGATTAACAAGATAATGAAGATATGCACTTGTCAAATTGGGATTAAGCAGGGTCTGCCAAGTGGGGAATATGATGTAACACCTTGGAGCTGAAAAATTAATGTGAAGAATCACACTCAAATTTGCACATATTGTATTTGAGTCCAAAAATGCTGAATTGTTGTGCCTGAATCTTGGAATTGTTCCCGCTTTAACCTGGTGTCACCTAAATGGTACTCAAAGCAGAACAAGAACATGGCAGGCAATTAACATCCTTAATTAACAGCTGTAGTTTGTGGATGTCATTTTGCTCCTGTCTGCTGTACTTCTTTCTGACTCTCCCAGCAAAAACTTACTTGAAATCAGGAGTGACAAAACATGGCCAAAACATGACAAAGACATTTGGCAGGCATAATCCCCTGCTAAAGGGCTACTCTGCATACAAATATCATCCAATTCTGACAAAGAAGAAAAAAGTTACAGCCATTTGTCAATTTCCAGTGATAGTCACTGGGAGGCACAAAGCCTCAGATTTCCAAATCTCAGCTCTGGTCTGGTCCCCGGTTGAAGCAGATGGCCTCCCAAGTCTGAGCAGAATCAGTCCATTTTCTAAAGTGCTGAATTGGGGTCCAAGTCAAATTTTGGGGGTGGTGCACACGTCTAACCTCTATTCTATTGAGTCTGGAACACACAGCAGAGTAGCACTAGAAAGGCAGGGAAGAGACTGATTTCATGCCATAGGTCTGCCTCCTCCAGCTGAAAGGCTTAGGATGCTCTAAAATATACTACCACCACTTGTAAACAAGTGAATAGCCACAAATTAAATATTTGCTGAGTTTTTCAGATTGATTTTAGTAGATTCTTATAGAACATTATCATTTCCGCAGGCTATATGTCATTAGTGTTCTACATCTTTATTGTACAGTTACTAAGCGATTTAATATGATGATAAGGTACCTGGAAAGTCAACAATGGATAAAGGCAATGGATTGGGAAAAAGAAATAAGTGAGTTATGTTATGTATTAATTAACAAAATTTCAACATACGATGAATTAAGTGCCTGCTCTGACACATAGTGCCTGCCTCCTATAACCTATAATATCTCACTGTGAAAATTGCTAGATAAGGCAATCATCCATCATTCTCTGTGCACTGGCATCTATTCATCTGTGTGAGCGCTCTTGAAAGCAAAGCAGTGTCTATCTCTGCAGCATTACCGTTTCAGCAAATTTACTCACAAGGATTTAGTGGTATTTAGAAAATGATGAGAATCACGTTTAAACTCGATCTAAGCAGGCCTTTAAGTGTTCTTTTGCCTTTTCAGCAAAACCTCTGGAGGGCTACAAGGTGCCTAGCCCAGATGTAGATGCAGTGCAAAAGTTGCACCTAATGAACAGCTCTTAAAGACACAGAGACTCTGCCAGGAAAACAAGCTAACAACTATATTTGTTCACCACCTCCTTTGGGACCATACCTCTCTCCACCATCTTTAGTTGACAGGAGGAAGGAGGCACATCTCTTACTTTTGGTTCATATATGCTACAGAGATTCATGTGGCTCCCTGATCCCCCAAGTCTGCTGCGGTGGCACAAAGAGGGCATTGCGCAGCTTGCTGCCAAACCAGCACCTGATCTCTGTCACACTGTCCAGGGATGCCCAGCTCTGCCTCCTGCTATGGAAACCCCACTCTCAGGCACTTCAGTGAAAGACGATGTTGGCTTTTCTTTGATCATTGCAAGGTGGTCATCCATTGTGCGGTGGCAATGGATTGCGTTGCTTTGGGAGGGCTTCTGCCCTGACAGCTGGCCAAGAAAATTTTAAAATAAATAATTAAATAAAGGATAGGGGCCTGAGCATAGTTGCAGAAGCAGTGACGAATGATAGTCCTGCTTGGATACTGTGGTTCATAATGGTATTTATGTATTCATTTGCTTTATTTGTATCCTGCCTTTCTACCAAAGAATGGCACTCAAGGCAGCTTACAGAATCAGTTCAACTGATTAAACCAATAAATACAATACAATAAAAACATAACAATTACAGAAAACATATTCAAAACAGCACCAGACCTACTTAAAGGCCAAAGGCCACCTTAAATAAAGTGGACTTTGCCTGCTGGCAGAAGGACAGCAGAGAAGGAGCAAACATAGCCTCCTTTGGGAGGGAGTTCCATAGCCCGGTAGCAGCCACCGAAAAGGCCCTCTCTCAGGTTACCACCAAATGCACCCTGAAGGTGGCAATCTCAAAAGAAGGGCCCCTCCAGAAGAATGTAGGAGCTGGGCAAGCTCAAGTGGGAGAAGGCAGTCTTTCAGGTAGTCTGGTCCCAAGGCTTTATAGGTCATAACCAGCACTTTGAATTCTGCCCGGGAACAGACCAGTAGCCAGTGAAGCTGTTGCAACAAGGGAGCCCCTGTAACCAACCCCGGTGAACACTCTGGTCGCAGCATTCTGGACCAGCTGAAGTTTCCAAACAGTTCTTGAAGGCAGTTCCATGTAGAGTGTGTTACAGTACTCCAAATGGGTTGTACCTAAGGCATGTGTGATGTTTTCTGCTGGTGCAAACAGCTTAAGAATCGTTTCCTGTTGCTCTTGTCAGCTTTTACTTAGCTAAGCCTCAGTTTATTAAATACCAATAAAAGCACTGGTGCAAATGATATTTCTTGTCTTGCAGGCTTGTATGAATTTTAATGACAGCGGTGCTTGTGTCACACAGTGTCCCCAGACCTCAGTCTACAACCCTGCCACCTTCCAGATGGAAAACAACCGCGATGGCAAATACACCTATGGTGCTTTTTGTGTCAAGAAGTGCCCACGTAAGTTATAGGAGGGCTGTTTTCCTCCCAGTAAAGTACAAGCCATTCAAAGCTGCATTATCAAAATCTTAAGAAACATTCCAAAGCATGTCAACTCTACAACTCCAAGTTAATTATGAGATTCCGATAGTAATTAAACCTATTTTTTTCAACAGCAATATCTTGAAGTTATAACTTGTTCAGAGAATGGCATTGCTGAGTACTGACATTTTAATAACACCCTTTACCTTGGAGCCAAAAATGTGTGCTAAGTATTATGGTTTGTACAGTCACAATTTCAGGTTCCATCCAAAAACTGACTTGCATGCATGCCATTTGTCAAATATAGAGCACATTCTAGCATTTCCTTTTCTTAAAGTCTCATTTTCATTTCTGCTCAAACATAAGTGGAAATCATCTTTTATGTTTGACCTTTTCTTGAAGTTCAAGTGCATCGTGTCGTAATGTCAGTAAGAATGGGCACATCACTATCAGGGCGCATAAAATATGATTCACAATTCCAGAGTTAGAATGGCTACTAAGGACAGGCAACAAGATTCATAAAACGTTGAGGTACTCCACCATAAATACATTTCGGGTATAGAGAACTAACCCAGAGTATTAAAACTATGTACAAGGACTGTTCCCAGTGGATTCAGCAGGAACAGTGCAAAATAATGCCTTACGGAAAGTTTTTTCTTCCTGCTTTCCAGAGAGTAGGTAGATCCTGATGGTGTTGTCTTCTGGCCAACCTGAAAAGAAGGCTACTACCACTGGAAACAAGCATGTATTATCATATGTGCAGGAGATCTGTGTGAACAGCTCCCATCCATTTAGCGTATTCTGTTGCAGTAGAAGTGAACGTAATCTGAGATGAACTGAATGTGCTAAAAATACCCTTTATATGGTTCTCATTTCAATAACGTCTTTGGATCACATAATCAACTGTTTCATATTTGAGCACTTATCTGGGTTTAAAGATACAATATAGATACAAGGAGGGGAGAAAAGTGTAAGACAGACCCTTAAGGATGACCTAGTACGTGCATAATGGCTGCCTCATGTATGAAAATGGCTACTGCAGAACAAGCAGCTCCATTTTTTCACATTACCAGCTGTCATCACACACAGCAGCCTTCCCCAACCTGGTGCCCTCCAAATCTTTTGGACTACAACTCCCAGGTTTCCTGAGCATTGGCCATGCTGGCTGGGGTTGATGGGAGTTGAAGTCCAAAGCATCTGAAGGACACCAGGTTGTGAAAGGCTGACAGACAGTAACTACCAGCGGAGTCACTGAGTGAGGCACATACATAGGCAAATTAGCTCTTTGTTGGTATTGTTTCATAAGTTTGTTGTAACTGTTGTATTGTATTTCTGACTGAGGTAAGTTGCCCTGAGTATATTACAAGCAGAAGTGTGTGTTATAAATATATTAAATTTACCACTACTACTATTATTAATAATAATAACTCTCTACCAAAATTATTTTAACCATTGAAGAATCAGACCCATTCAAGTAGTTTCAGGTAGCCTAGACTAGAGCTTTGCATAACCACAACAAAATGTTGTGCAAAATAATGAAGATTGGTGGCAAAGTGGGTTGAGCATTTTTGGTGGCTGTGAAAGTGGAAGGATACTTTCTTCATGTTCTCAGGTGGTCTAGAGAATTTCTGAAGGAAGCCTTTCCCAGGCAGGGAATGGATTTTGATTTTCAACAGAGAGCAGCAGCCAGAGACCAGGCTCGCGTAATCACGGAGGGAAAATAAGCCACGGTGGCTTATTTTTCCTCCCTGCATGTGCTGGTTGTGAGCCATCTAAATGGCAAAATTACCCTTGACGGGCACAGGTTGTCATGACGTCCAAACCTAGCAAGGGTGGGCAGCTGGGGTGCCTTACAAACCACCTGAAACCCATGGCTTGTTCTAGGGTTGCTGGGTGGTTTGTGATTGTGTGAACCCACCCAGAGTCTTCTCCTTTTTCTTTCTTTTTAAACCTGTTTTCTTTCTTTTCTCATTAAATAGTTTAGATATAGGCTGCTCCTCCCTTAGAGTTTCTTTTTAAGCAGCAAAGCACACAAAATTGAACAAAGTACCATGTGAAGAGGGCCCTGGGGCTTTGAAGTCCTGAACTTTTATCTTGGATGCCCGAGGGCTGGGTTGAGTAAGGCTGTGAAGGAAAAGTGCTCTTGATTTGTTCAGAAGCACTTTCCTCTTTGGTTGTACGTACCTTACTCTCTTCAGCAAATGGAAGAGCTCAGCTGGAGTATTCAAGCATCCCACCTCATTGCTAGCTTTCAAAGGCCATGATAGAACCAAGCACCCAGCCAGCTGCTTCTTCCATGAGCAGAAAGAATTACTACAACAAGTGGGGTGGCGGGGAGAGAATTCCACCCCAATCAAGGCTGAGTTACCTCTTAGCCCCCAAATTGGGCTCTTAGCCCCTCCAAATTGGCTCTTAGCAACAGGGTACAGTTTATGGAACATAATGTGAAGTAATGTTAAAGAGAGAGGAATGCCTTTGTGCATGTGCAGGGTGTCTTTGCCCACCACCACAGCATCACTACAACCTTCACTGCAACCAAGTTATTAAACAAATGCCAGCTCTTCCCATCCCTTCCCCTGCACCCAAATCACCTTCTGAATAAATGAGATTAATCTTGTAGATCAGGAGTGAATTCAAGACGGGTTTGAGCCACAGAGCCATTCATGTTTGAAGTTAAGCTCCCTGTGCTCTTAACAACAGGTGCAGCATTTCCCCGATACGAAAGTGCACTGATGGGGAAGCTCTTCCTGATGAATTTCTGCCTGTTATGCAGCTGATACAGTCACAGAGACCCTTTAATGAAAGGGCTAGGGAAAGATGGCAACTCTGTTGGGGTGGGTCAGAAGTGTGATTTGTGGGGGGCTTGAATGGGGAGGAGGCTGCCCAACCTGCCCCATCTGTTCCCATTTGGAAGTCTCTGGAAAGCACACATCCCTGAGGCATGCTGCTGCTGAAGATGAATGTTTTAGCTTTTACACTAGCACTCAGCCAAAGTGCATTCATGGAGGACAGTCAGTCACAGTCTGTCTGAGTGAAGTCTTTTTCATCTGTCTTCAGGCAATTCCAAAAGGTGTCAATAGCCAGGTGGTAATAGCCAGCCTGTCAATGACTCAATGGAACTAAATACTTAGTGTCAAGGAAACGGAATTCTTTAAGTAATCTCAGACTTCAATGCTGAGAAACCCAACCCAATGAAGGAGACTTGATGGCTACTTTCTCCAAACTTCCCCATCTTCTCCCAAACAAAATATGTGCTGAAAAAACAATACAGTGAATTCAGATCACCCTAACTTGAACCATATGGCTCTTTCCAAATCATTCTGTTGCAAAATGTACATGACTACAAATCTACTGGGTTGAAGACGGTAATTAAACAGAAAATAATTAATACATAGTGCTTCTTTATGCAGTCATCACGGGGAGGGGCCATAGGCACATCTTTGCATACATTAAGTCTCAGTTTCGGTCCCTGACATCTCCAGTTAAAAGGTTGTTTGGTTGCTTGGAACAGAGATCCCAGCCTGGATCCTTAAAGAGCCACTCTCAGAATGGGCAGTGATCTGACTTTGCAGTTTCATATGTTCAAACATACCTTAGATCTTGGACCACAGTGTACTTTGTCCATAGCATCCCAGTGAGCTATAAATGAGTCAGGGTGACCTTTGACTTTTGACACAGATTGTTGTAAAGTTTTTTGGTTAAGTAGACCAGGTGTACATAGTGTCCAGACCAGTTATTGGAATAAATCTCACATTTGTTATGGAGAAAAAAAATGTATTCCTTTTTGGCCATTGTTTTGGAAAGTTAATTGCCATTATCTTCAATATTGAATATGCAGATACCATGTTTTTGTGTCTGCATGTGGTCGAGACTGAGATAATTCAAAGCCTCTTTTCTTTTATCCAGTGGTTGATACTAGCTTGGCTGTGACTGTATATCCTTTGATGCTATAATAACATTTCAAACATATTCCAAAATACAAACCTCATTAAGATGGAGTTACAGCAGCACCAGCATGCATCTCAAGGGAAATGAAACTTTTAAAGAATGAAGGAATTAGCAGCAACATAAAGCTACGAGAGAACAGGAGAATGTGAGCTTAGATAAAACTTCAAAAGATAAAATGCGGCATTTAGTTCCAATGTATACATAGGAACATCAAATGCAGAGGTGGAAATGTAGGTCCTGCATCCAACTTGCCCCACCACCTCTGTTTTAAAAAAGGTGTTCAGAGTATCCATTGTGTTGTGCAGCTTGTAGACTGATTTCAATATTGTATTTTCCTTTTTCCAGATAACTTTGTGGTTGATATCAGCTCTTGTGTGCGTGCCTGTCCCAGCCCCAAGATGGAAGTTGAAGAAAATGGTATTAAGACATGCAAACCATGCACTGATATTTGCCCTAAAGGTAGGCTGTCGTTTATTATAGCTTTCACTATAATGTAGTTAAAACTATAATGTAATGAAACCTAATAGAGTGCAAGCCATAATGTATGCACTTTGCACTATAATGACACAAAGCAGGGTGTAAATTTGAAAATGGAACAAAACCTGGATACAGTGTGGTTCAGTATACAGCAGCCTTCCCCACCTTGGTGCCCTCCAGATGTTTTGGACCACAACTCCCACCACTCCTGACTATTGATCATGGTGGGAGTTGAAGTCCAGAAGGCACCAGGAGAAGGCT
This sequence comes from Heloderma suspectum, assembly GCF_057233095.1. Classification (NCBI taxonomy): domain Eukaryota; kingdom Metazoa; phylum Chordata; class Lepidosauria; order Squamata; family Helodermatidae; genus Heloderma; species Heloderma suspectum. Next base: position 217,330,574 of record NC_139458.1, on the reverse strand, counting down.
GGTATTTTGTTTTGTTTTATTTTTATTTATTAGTAATACTTACATACAGCCTAATATAATAAAATCTCTAAGCGGTTCACATATAAATATTTAAAATCAGATTTAAATGCATGACTAAAAACCATTTCAGCTACAGTAACAATACAAATCACATTTAAAACACACTATTAAAAACAATTCCAACTACAATAAAAATTCAAAACACTACAAGGTAGAGTAAGGTGAAGCAGCATATGCTTAATTGCAATTAATTACAAGCCAGAGAAAGCCCAGGTGAACAAGTGCGTTTTCAGGAGGAGTTTGTTATATGCCACATTTTCTGCCTCCCGAACCTCCCAAACCCAAACAGAAAGCATTTGGGAGTCCCTAATATGGCTCCCATCAACATTCCAGGGCCCAGATATACCACTAATGAAAGACTGGCTTGCTTAATCACAAGTAAATCCACTGTTGAAATGGTGCTAGCTTAATGGACTGACAGTGGATCCACTTTCAAAGCCTTGTTTGTTTCCTGCCCTTGCCATGTCTCCGATTTCTGGGTTATACTCCCAGAAGAGAAATACATGCAGAGGGTGATGAAGATTGGGAGGAGGAATCTGGGAAATTGTTCATTCATTTGAGGTGGAATTTCAAATATCTGGTGAAAAATTATGCATGAGGCCCCTGGACAACTCTTCAGTGTGGGAAAGTTGGCCCTTCAATTTACTTGAATTTTACTTACACCTCTGCAACTGAGGATACTGAGGAAGTGTTTGCATGCTCGATTTATGCAGTACAGCTCCTGAACATACAAGGTGTGATTGGATCAGAGTGCTTGATTCAAACCCTAATAGTGACGGACGTATTGGACAGCCTTTTACAATCTTTAGTTACCTACATCTTGAACTGGTATTTGGAAACGAAAGAGGTAACAAATATTGTTACCCACCTCAAACCGTAGTGAAAGGATGGATAATATATCTTACCACATTTAACAATAATAAAACTATATCTTGATATTCAGACATCCACACAACATTAAGCTGTGAGCTGTCGTGAAAAGAACATGGCTATTTGAGTCTAGTTTGATTCCTTTAGTGGTGAAATAATTTGCCACAGAGGAAAAAACACACACTGCATTGAGGAGGTAAAATAAATGTACAAGCTTTCTCTGGATGCTTTGGATACATAAAAAGAGCTTCTAGTATCATCATGCAGTCAAATGTATCATAATGCGTACTGGTACAGATAATGTCTAATACATAGCTTGAGGACCTTCAAAACATTTTACAGCCATACTTGTTTGACCTTGTTCTCTCTGAGATGGTAAGCCTATGTCTGGGCTGTACCATTTCAGACTGCAAGTAGAGGCTTGCACGAATTGATGCTTCCCATAAAAAAGGCTGTCTGCACAAAAAAGAACAACTATGTTAGTAGGAAAGTTACATATGAAACTATCTTATGTTGATTCAGATCAGCTTGGTCTGTCTACCCCATTATGGTCTATTCCATGGGTCTCCAACCTTTTTGTGTTATTATTACTGTATTTAAACATCAGCCCAAACTTCTATCACTGCTGCTATAACTACCAGTTTCTCAAAACACACATTCATGTGTTCAGGACACAGGCATTCATTCATTTCTTATCACTGCTTTATCAGTTACCTTATAAGTATCTCCTAGCATACTCTGCTTTTAGGTACTTAAAATAGTTCAAGAGTTAAATATGTAGGACTCAAAGGGGAGTTTCTAAAATTATAATTTCATTTGAAATTGAACATTATAATTTCATTTGAAGATCTAACAGCAAGATTTGTGTCATACTTCAGTGAAATATATGGCTTTAGAGGCCTGTGAACAAAACTTTAGCTGATGATTTCACATCAGCTTGTAAAATTTAGGCACAGCTTTCTCCTTGCTTTCCCATCACACAGTTCCCTTTCCTGTCTTGTTCCTTTCTCTCACCCCCACCAGCATTCACTGTCTCCCTGCTCTTAGTTAGGCCATGTACGAGCGGTTTCCCAGCCAACTTCCTCATATCTTCTCAGCTCCCCTTCATCATGCCCATTAACAACACTATACATGTAACCGTCTGTCCATAGAAGTTTAGGAGAGGTTTCAAACTTTCATTCCATCCAAAGGAACTTCCATTTGAGCTGTAGCTGAACTGACTGACAACATTCTGTGACTGATCCTTATTCTCATCCTGGTCTCCCCAGTCTCAGTCTGATTCCAGGAAACATGGATTTTTTTTTCCTGATTAATTACGAATCAGTCTGCACTGTCATGCACTCAGTGTCATAAAAGAATCCAAATATGTGAATGTATATGTTTTTAAAAGTTATTTATTTTTACAGCATGTGATGGCATAGGTACAGGAAGTTTGATGTATGCTCAAACTGTAGACTCCAGTAACATTGACAAATTTGTCAACTGCACCAAGATCAACGGGAACCTGATCTTCCTTGTCACTGGGATACATGGGTAAGTGCAAAGAATTATGACATACAGCACCTAAGTCAAAGACCTGTTCAGATTGTGCAACTTTTTCGTCAGTCAGTGTTGGGATGAAACATCAGGCCTGCACTGCTTCTCCTAAGAAGTGATGCAATTCTAGTTTGGGAATAAACCATGTAATGAGCTCATTCCAGTGCAGCCCAGATTGTCTAATGTTATTAGAGCATGGAAGGGGTAAATGGGCTCCTACATCACAAGGGTAACATCAAAAGGGGCCCTTGGATTCCCAAACTGTGGGATTGAAATCCAGGTCCTGTACACCATTATCATGGCTTTTGAAGTTCTGGCTATGGGGTTTGAGAAACTTGATCAAGACTGCTAAGACTTTCTGAGTCCATTTTGAAAGGATCAATGTTGCTGGGAGACATCTATTGACCAGTCTCAGAGAAGACAAGCAGACACACATAGGGGCTTGTGGAAGGGAGACAGGGACTTCCATAGCTTATTACTTGAGTGAAAGTCTTGCCTTCCCCATGCACTAAGCCTTTAAAAGTGGTGTATCAAAGTAAGCTCCATGTGTTTTATTTCTCTGCCGCTTCGCCCTGACCTATCAACAAGGGATGCTTATGAAATTTTCCCCATGCAAATTTCTTTCCAGAAGTTGAGTTTCCAAATGACCAAGTTCTAAGGGCAGAATCCAACAGATCGCTTACGCCCCCACTGATCCTCTTCCACTGATTCTGTTGCACAAGCAGGACACACCACTTATGCAAGGGAGATTTTAATGCTTCCTAGAGGAAGTCCCCAAACGAGTGGAAACATTTCTGGAAGGAGGCAAATCGGTGGAGCTCACATCCCTTATGTGAGCTCTGCCAACATGCCTCCTTCCAGAAATGAGTGTTTTTATCATTTCAGGTTGCCCCAAAGCACTAATTAACATTGTGAAAGTGGTGAGGGTGGGATTGGCAGGGCGTAAGAGAATCAGTGGGGCTGTAAGCACCACCCCATTGGATTCTGCCCAATGCTTTCAGAGCAGCACCCCATTAATAATCTGCTATTCTTCTGTGCTGTTTTTGGATGGGCTTTGTACATGTGCATTTTGCTGCAGTTTTCAGTTCATGTTGTTTTCGTCATCTTATGATCTTACACCTTACCAATGTACATCAGTGTGTTGGTGCACATGTGTGCATTGATTAAGTGAATGTGCAAAAAGGAATCCTGATGTGATCATGTCAAGATTCCTTTTTGTGCTGATTTTAATCAATGTGCATGTGCACCGGGGCACATCAGTAACCCTTAAGAAGAAGAAAAATATGCAAACTGGAAACTGCAGCCAACTGCACATATGTCAACTCTGAAATTAATGTTAGGAACTGGCTGAGTTAAATTGGGAGGCAGATAGGTGGAACATATGGCAGAGCCAACCCACAAAATAATAGTAACACTCCTGGTATGTGCATTACTATTATGCCCAAGATATTAAAATCCCTCAGCCTCCTGAAAGAAAAAATCCTAAGTACCGTTATTCCTAATGTACTGTCAGCATTGCATTAAAGTAATATTTTGAAGCCATATGTCTTAGCTACTTCAAACAAGGGAAAACATAAAATTAATTACATTTGTTTGGCCTTTCAAAAACATTAAGTGTTACTAAGTATATTTGCTGTCTTGAAGCTATAAGGAAAGTTCATTCATCACACAGTATAATTAAACTGAGCATTACAAACATTTGACAATATCGATACGAATGAAATATATATATTTATCATTCACAATATGAATTTCGAGTATTTGAATAAAAACTTAGGTTCAGGTTGAATTCTGTTATTTAACATTTAAATAATTGGGGAGCAGGTTGCATGTTAATATTAAGGGAAAACAGTGGCAGATATTAAAATACCAAAATATTTTAAAAACTTAAAATATATTCACACTCATTAAAGGTGCAATCCTATGCATGTTTTTAGACAAAAAAACGGGGTACAGCTTCCAGCATTCCCCAGCCAGCATGGCTGGCTGGAGAATGCTGGGAGCTGTAGGCCTTTTTTCTGTCTAAACATGTGTAGGATTGCACCTTTAATGGAAGACAGTATTGGACATTGAACATAAGACAGACACTGTCTTATACCTGGCCAAATGGTTTGTCTGCCTAGCCCAGTATTGTCTACTCTGAGGTTTTTCACATCTATATAATGTACCAGAAAGAACTTGAATGGCATGCTACCATTTTTTTTCTTATACTGTTTAGTAAAAAGAGTCTTCTCCATAAGCTACTGATTCATTTGTTGGGCACTGAATTTACCTCAAGACTGCAGGACTACATCTAACCCAAAGGAAATGTGCAAATATCTGTCATCAACATTAAAAGTATCTATGTACATGGACAAGGGAATTCATATCAGGTGGGGAACCTCAGGCCCCTTAGGCCAAATTCAGTTCTCCTGTGATCCCAATCTGACCCTCCAGGATTCCTGAGACTGCCACAACCCCTGGGGATGTAATGCAGGAATAAGTCCTACTTTGCAGTTTCCCTGCAATTACCTTAAAAGATATAATGTTCACTGATGATGTAATAAGATATCACTTGTGTTTGTGTTAATCGCTGGCTATCAGTAAAGACACCACTCTAAAGCATAATGCTCATCATAATTTAGAACCCAAACCATGGTTTGAGCTTCCAAAACATACAGGCTAACCATGGTTTTAGGTAAGAATTTACCATTCCCTACCTTTATTGTTTTAGCCTTGTGATACGTTCCATGGGGTTTTCTTGGCAAGAATACTGGAGTGGGTTGCCATTTCCTTCTCCAGTGGACCACATTTTGTCCTAACTCTCTGCCATGACCTGTCCGTCTTGGGTGGCCCTGCACGGCATAGGTTATGGCTTCACTGAGTTACGCAAGCCCCTTCGCCACAACAAGGCAGTGATCCATGAAGGTGATGCTCAAAATCCTACAAGCTAGGCTTCAGCAGTAGGCGAACCAAGAAGTACCGGAAGTACAAGCTGGGTTTCGAAGAGGCAGAGGAACTAGAGAGCAAATCGCCAACATTCGCTGCATCATGGAGAAAGCAAGAGAATTCCAGAAAAACGTCTATTTCTGCTTCATTGACTACGCTAAGGCCTTTGATTGTGTGGATCACAACAAACTCTGGCAAATTCTTAAAGTGATGGGAGTACCAGACCACCTTACCTGTCTCCTGAGAAACCTGTACGAGGGACAAGAAGCAACAGTAAGAACCAGACATGGAACAACTGAGTGGTTCAAAATTGGGAAAGGAGTACGACAGGGCTGCATATTGTCACCCTGCTTATTTAACTTATATGCAGAGTACATCATGAGAAATGCCGGGTTGGATGAATCACAGGTCGGAATTAAGATTGCTGGGAGAATTATCAACAACCTCTGATATGCAGACGATACCACCCTAATGGCAGAAAGCGAAGAGGATCTAAAGAGCCTCTTGTTGAGGGTGAAAGACGAGAGTGCAAAAGCTGGTTTGAAACTCAACATTAAAAAAACTAAGATCATGGCATCTGGCCCTATCACTTCCTGGCATATAGAAGGGGAAGAAATGGAAGCAGTGACAGATTTTACTTTCTTGGGCTCCAAGATCACTGCAGGCGGTGACTGTAGCCATTAAATTAAAAGACACTTGCTCCTTGGGAGGAAAGCTATGGCAAACCTAGCCAGCATAGTAAGAAGCAGAGACATCACCTTGCCGACAAAGGTCCGTCTAATCAAAGCTATGGTTTTCCCAGTAGGAATGTATGGCTGTGAGAGCTGGACTATAAGGAAGGCTGAGCGCCGAAGAATGGATGCTTTCAAACTATGGTGCTGGAGAAGACTCTTACAAGTCCCCTGGACTGCAAGGAGGTCAAATCAGTCAATCCTAAAGGAAATCAACCCTGAGTGCTCATTGGAAGGACAGATACTGAAGCTGAAGCTCAAATATTTTGGCCACCTAATGCAAAGAGAAAACTCTCTGGAAAAGACCGTGATGCTGGGAAAGACTGAAGGCAAAAGGAGAAGGGGACGGCAGAGGCTGAGATGGCTAGATAGCATCACCGATGCAATGAATATGAACTTGAGCACGCTCCGGGAGAGAGCACAGGACAGGAAGGCCTGGTGTGCTATGGTCCATGGGGTCACGAAGAGTCGGACACGACTGAACGACTGAACAACAACAACAACAACCACCTTTATTGTTCTATGGCAGGGGTGAGGGACCTGTGTCCCTCCAGACATTGTTAGACTACAGTTCCCTTCATCCTTGACCATTGGCCATGCTAACTAGGGGTCATGGTACTTACAGTCCAACAATATCTGGAGGACCACAGGTTCTTCACTCCTGTTCTATCCATCCTCTGTGCCCTGTGTTCCACTCCTTCTTGATTTCAGTTTAACTAGGAGAATTTGTAAACTTATTTCTGGAAGTGGAGCTTGCATAGTTCACCCTAACATTCAGTTCCTTTAGTTCATGTGTATATTTTCCCTGTTAATGTTACCAATGCACGGATGTACATATTGATAAAAGAGCAATCTTCATGTGTATCAAGATGATACACATGACTGTAACAAGAGTCTTTTGTTGTTGCATATTATTGATGCACACAGGAGCTCCTGCACATTGGTAAAACACCATTAAAACAAGGGAATCTCGATTCAACCATACATACAATCACTTCAAAATTGCTTTGTTGGGATTTTTTATCAGTGCACTCATGGGCACTGGTATCGTAGAGGAGTAAAAAGACATGGGGGGGGGGACCCTGAAAGTGGCAGCAAACTACTTGTGCATGGTGATTTGTATAAAATTTTGAAATTTAAAAAAACCCTGAACAATACAGGATTGATCATACATCGGTTCTTCTTCAGAAACAAGAACAAGTAATATGGAACTCCAAATCCACGGAGAAATTCAGATGAGTAGAATTTGAGAAGCCCTAAACCAGGAGTGGGCAACTTGTGGCCCTCCAGATGTTTTGGCATACGACTCCCATCACCCTTGACCATAGACTATGTTGGCTTGGGCTGATAGGAATTGTAGGCCAAAACCTCTGGAGGGCCACAAGTTGCCCACCTTTGCCCTACTCCCTTTGCTTAAGTCTACTTATCTACCTTCATTTCCCATCTGCTCAGAACACCACACACATTTCGATGGTACAGCACCCTCCGAGACAGAGCAACAACCTTAACTATAACTTGTTAATTCACATATCACACCAAACCACAGTTAGCACAAACCATAGTTTGTAATCCCACTTCAAACCATGGTTTCTCTGTCTGGCTTGCTGATTGATTGGAAATCAGGACTTGTGGACTGGTGAGCCATGATTTGAGCTCCTGGTGAATAAATGCACACTTTAGACTTTCCATGCCTCACTTCAAAGCATTTTTTTCCTTTCAGATGGCAATCCTTTCTCAACAGCATCACACTGAGCAAAAAGGAAAATTAAAGACTGTAATCCTATGTGAAACTGGTTGCATGAAACAGATTGTAGGCCATGACAGGGCAGGCCTAAACCACAAGAATTAAGTGTATAATATTTGGTCAATCCTTTGGGCTTTCTGTGAATATTGGATTTCCCTCCTGCTAACCTCACTGAAAAACCTGGAAATGACCCCCATTTTGCTGCTACATTTTTGAGTCTTTTAAGACTCGTTTCTAAGACATCTTGCTTAATTAGTCTCCTATGTTTGTTCTTGACATCTGAAGGGCACACAACACAAGGAGGCGCCTACAATGTGCTCCTCACCCTCTCTTGCATGCGTTAATATTTGTTTTATGATCAAAGAATTGCACAAGAAAATTCAGTCTGCCTCTAAAAGCCCTAGAGGAAAAAAACCATACGTATTTTAATACTGTTCTTGTGAAGGCAGGCATCAGAGTGTTAGATGATTCTTTTGGGGGGGGGGGTTATACCTAGACACTTTTTCCAGGATGCTTTTGACTGTCTTTTTGTTTTCAATGCATGTTGAAGGCATCTTAGGATTCTTGAACTGATCAACATAGGAGTCTTTGGCTGTTCACATTGGTTGTGCCAAATAAATCCAAATCCTGCTGAAAGGAAGCCCAGGTTCTGCTCTCAAAATAAATCATGCACTATTCAATAAGACTGACAGTTGTATAGTGTAGTAGCTAAGAGTTTGCATTGTGTGGTAGGAAGTAAGGATGCTTATTTAAATTCCCGCCGAGCAAATTTCTCCCTGGATGTTGGGGTTCCAGATTACCTGATCTTTCCAGATTGGCACTGATGTATTAGTAGTCCACCATTCTTCCATTGTTGATTTTCATATTTTGTTCTAGTGATGGTTCTCCTCAAATTGGCTTGGAAAATAAGCCAAGCTTTTCCCTCTCAAGGCAGGAAATAGCCTGATTTCTTCCAAGTCAACTGGAGTCAAATTGGAGCTGCCAAGCCCTACTCACAAGCTTTCTTCCCTGTCTCTCCCCTTCCCATCCACCTCTGAGTCTCCTTCCCTGTCCCTCACTTCCACCTTGAGTGGAAGGTGCCTCACTCCCTCATCCACTACCCACTTGCTCAGCTAGCAATGGGAGGGAGGGCAGGAAGTCATTCTCTCTCCTCCCCTCTGCAATATTTGCTACTTCTACAGTAGTGAGCCAGGTGCAAGCACCACTGAGAAAACTGCATTTCCCAGGCCTCTTGGCACCTGGCTTTTATAGCAGAACCTATGTGAAGGTGGGACAGAGACCTCCCTCCCACTGTCAGCTGAGGAGCAGCATGGTGAGCTGGTTGGAGTGGGATTGGACTCTCACGGTTGGGGGTGGGGAGGCTGGTTGGTTGGAGACATGTGGGAGGAAAAATGTAAAGCTAAGCCTGGTAACAACTCAGGGGGTTCTAATGTTTGTGTCTTATTTAAAGCCAAGCATTATAATTCACCAATATTTGAATTCTAAGCCAAAGAATTCCAAACCTTGGTAATGTCTCTATTTTGTTCAGACTGCTATATATGCACAGTCTGCAACAATTTTCCGTTTACATCTTTCTTTCTTTTTACAAGTTACCAATGCACACTACCAAATATGTGCATTATTCAAACCAAAGCACAAAAAGAATATTGTTGTGATTGTGTGATCACATCAGTATTCCTTTTTGCACTGATAGGATCAGTGCACTGGTGCGCGTGTGTGCCAGTGTGCATTTACTGGTTTTGACAGGTATTTAAATATGAATTAAATACTCCATTAAATACTCCATTTAAATATTAATATACAGAATGACAGGCTGTTTTCAATGGATTGCAAAAAGATGCTCCCTTGAATTAGCTGAATTTTATCTAAGCAGAAATATTTTACGTGTGTGTTTTGCCCCCTGGCATGATATGTGAGAAGTACATTTTACAGATTCAAAATATAAAATAAATGGAATAATCATGAAAACAAGTTCTGGCTTTCTGAATAAAGTTGGTGTCTTGTCTTGTTTATCACATCTAAAAGGTAGAAACATTGGCAGAAATATCAGTAATACCAGTCCAAGAACAGCATGCGTTATGCCTAGATTGCACTGCATTTGATGTAGAAATGTCATTGAGATATGAGATGAACATTTTGACCCCATAATACATTCTAATCTGAGCTGGAGAAAAAGTCAGGTTCTTCCCACTTCCTTCCCAATCCTCTCCTTCCCTTCCTTCCTCTTACACAATTGTTGAAGTCCCCTATCCTCTTTCCTCCCACCACTTACATGACTGCTACTGCTCTGGTAGCGGTGAGCAGGAGGGAAGAAAGAAGAGATGGAGGGTGCCCCTACCCCATACACTAGGCTCAAGTAAACATGGGAAGTGTAGTATTCCAAAGGGCTACTGACCTATTCAATAGCCCTTTGGAAAAACCACATTTCAGGTATACCTGTAGTGGGCTGGGGGAGAAACTTCCTGCTGCTGCCACCAGAACCAGAAGCCAAGTAAGCCAGTGGGATGGGGTCTGGAGGTTTGCAAATGGAATCTCATGGCAGGTAGACATTGAACCCTAATGTAGCCTTAATTGACGGTGCAGTGGGATCCATATTAATTTAAATTGGCTTGGAATAAGCTGAGATACTTTCTGGGTTGGGGTGGGGGGATAACTTGGCTTATTCCAAGCCAATCTGAAATTAGCCTGGGCAAGCTCACACATCTTTGATTCTGTGAACAATCTTTTGCCTTTCCTCATTGTACCTTTGCATTTAGAACAGTTCATTCTAAAGCCATCTATGAAGAGGCTGTATGGGAAGAAATTGGCTAAGGGTCAGCAGGGAAAGTCTTATTTGTTTATTTATTTATTTAGAATTATTTTTAGAATCCTCTCAAGGCCATGTACAGGATAAAGAACACCATACACAAGTATACAAATAGGCAATAAGAAATATACAATAGAACACTGAACAGATTACTACCAGATAATTGACCAAAGAGCATTTTTCCCTTTCTATAAGCAGCCAGAGGAGGATGGGAGTTACTTACACTTTAAGCTTTAATAGCACCCTCCTGAGCAACCTCTTCCTGACTAGGGAAGTTAAACCTGGTTTTCTACACATGAGACATGGTGTAAATCCTTCAGTCTGATTTCATATTCAGATCATGACAATGTGCCATTATTATTTTACAGGGACCCCTATCACACAATTGAAGCAATTGACCCGCAGAATTTAAATGTCTTCCAAACAGTGAGAGAGATAACAGGTAACCTACAACTGTGATACTCCATAAATTAAACTCTTTACTTATTTTATGGTTTCCATTAAAAAAAAAAAAGCATGAATGCGAGGTATCATTTTGGCTAAGAGCATGAGCAAGACGTTTTGTCACAGCCATGAATTCCCTAGGTGGTCTTAGACAAGCTACCATGACCCCGCCCGTTCTTCTACATAGGGATAATGCCTTATGGGGTTTCCATAATGGTTACTGAGATGATTATGTGAAGTGGTTTAAACATTTTAAATCACCATATAATTGCATAATATTAGTAACAGCAGTAGTAGTAATATGCTAATATATGTGCCAAAAGCCTGGGGCACCAACAGAGGCGGGGGAGGGATTGCTGAATAAACATAAAACCAAATAGTACAAAAAGTATTCTTCTAGCAGATGATGGTGTGTCATGATTTTCTAGACAAGCATCTCTGTGGAGGTTCAGCCAGTTGCTAAGGGAGCTATCAGTACCTTCCAGGCCCTTCTTAGCTGTCCCCTGCCCCTACCCCATTTTATTTGCATGTATTTATTTAACTGGCCCTAGTGACACATTGCCAACCTACCCTATCATTCCATTGCTAGAATGGCACAAAAGTAGGACTTGAACCCTCGTTTTCCACCTCTGGTGTTTCCCAGGACAAATCTATGCTTACGAATACAGTTTTTGCAGCTGTTTTTCTCCTTTCCTCTGCCCCTCCTCTCCTCTAGTGTTTGGAATCAAGACAAGCTATAGCCATTATAGAAGTTCTGTTTCATTAAGAGGGAGGAGAGAACTCCAATTCCAGTGGATTAGCCATCTTCTTTTGGTGCAGCAAAAATAACAAATAAGATTGTGGCGCCTTGCAGACTATTGGCTAACCTTCTGCCATTCATCATCATGGGGGGAAAATACAATCCTGGGCACCTTAAAGACACACAGAGCACCGTAAATGGACTGTGCAGGAAGTGACGAGGTGGATGATCCACCAGCGAGGGGGTATATAAGTTTCTGCTGAGGGAAATTAACTATAACCACTCCAGATGAGTATAATTAAGGGCCCTGATCCTAGGGATTCTTAGGGGAATGAAGGAGCTTTGGATACAGCAGATCCAAGGCCACCTCCATCCAACCCCTGCCCCAGCCCTGTTTGGAGCCTATCACTACATCTACACCCATGGAACTGGGACCTCCAGGGTGGACGTGCCCCACTGCTGGCGCGGCCCTTTTTAGCTCTGATGCTGTCTAGCTCCCTCCAGCCAGTGGATCTGGGGGTTAGGATTACTCTCTGACAGATATCTTGTGTCTTAAACTTTCATAAGCTGCAACCCGCTTTGTCAATGCGATATGTAGCAGGGGTTTACATTGGAATCAGACAAATCCTGAATTTTGACAGTTTGCGGATTCCTCTAAAGCAAAGCCAGGGTCACCTTGAAGTGAATTTGGGTCCACTGGAAGCTTCAGGAGCAATTTGGAGATTCAGAGGGTCATGGAGACACAGGCAGCGGGTTGGATCTGCTTCCTGTGGATGGAAGGGCTCTGCTCATGGAAGGTGCCTCCCCCCGATTTTTTAGGATTCCTCCCTCCCCCATCACACCACAGCTCATTCAACAAATACTACAAATACTCTATTTAGTATTGTCAGGGGGCTGGAGGAAGGGGTGCAGAAATGCACCTCTGTCAGCCCAGTTGCACATCCATAAATCTGGATCCAACCCAGTGAGTCTACAAAAATTGATACATTTTCCTCCAAACTCTCCATATAACCAAAAATCCCATGGTGAGAAGAGGGAGAGGAGGAGCTGTAGTTTTGTGATGGGCAGTTCTAGCCTCTAACCAGTGCATAATTTATTTTGCCAGGCTCTCCTTTTTCCTTCTAATCACAGTGCTTTTGGGATGGACATACAAGGATAGGAACTTAACAGAGACAGTTCTTGTGTTTTCATTGCATTTTGTGCCTGGGCGTCTGTAGCAGCAGAAGCAGCAGCAGCATCTCTTAGGGCTTCCAAGAATTACTTGTGAGCCAGCACGAAATGGGAGAGGCCTGTACCCTCTGCTCCCTGTTCAATTGGTGACTGCTGCCGATACCAACTTCCCACAACCTATGTCAAATTCCCCCAGCACTTTCTCTCTGGCTCCCTGTATTTATAGATTTGTTTGTTTATTACATTTATATCCCACCTTTCTTCCATCATGGAACTCAAGGTGGTTATGTGGGGTTCCCAGGTGGTCTCCCAGCCAGGTACTGACCAGACCCAGACCTGCTTAGCTTCACCAAGGTGGCTGCCTCAAGGGCTTTCAGATCAAGGCAGCCATAACTGTTTTAGATCCCTTACATAGTAACAAAGCTATGCTTCTGTCCTACTCAGTTACATTACCTTACATCACAAAAGTCCCTCAAAGGATATAAATGTTACAAAACACAAACAAATAGGTGAAAATACAGTATTCCTTCACAGGGTTTTACGAGAAAGTAGAGTTCTATGATTGCACCATGCACTAACACTGTGTGTGTGTGTGTGTGTGTGTATGTAAAACACAGTCATACAACAAACAACACAATTAATTGCCCACAAAAGAGGAAAGGGGAATCCCTTTTAAAAAAAACCCAAACATTAAAGGCTCCCCTTGGCCCTTGCACTATTTAATGTGCACAAGACCTATAGTGTACCCTTCCATATATTTTCTCAATAAAGTGTCATCCATCCATTCAATCAAGGATGAAACACGTTTAGCGTCTGTGACTTTGTGCTGTCAACGAAGCATAAACAAAACAAAATTTAAAACTGTTTTACATTCATCATAACTACTATTGTTCTGAAAGCGTAAATCTTACTTAGGGGCACCTCTACAATGTATGCATTCAAACTGCACACAAAACCATAGTGGAGAAGCAAATCCCCCTTTAATCTTTCCTCAAATCAACTTTAAAAGGGTCTAGCACAAAACTCCAAGAACCTATCCTTCTAAAATTTTGCAGATTTCTTTCCTGGAGTATGTTGTTTTCATACAAATTGCCCACCAAAACACTGAGGAGTAAGTGAATTTCTTTTTTAAAATCCCCAAACTGTAAAGGCTGCTCTTGCACAAGCCCCAGTGTGCCTCTCTGTCTGAAATTTAACAGGCTCCATCTCCTTAGAAGGGGATACTTGAACATGTTATCTAACTATGCCAAGAAATAAAATAGTTCCCCTTTTAGAAATATCAGGGATAGTTGCCCTTTCTGAGGGAATCAAGCCTGCCAAATTTCAGAACAATAGCTGCAGGTGGTTTTGTGCAAGAGCAGTCTTGATATTTTGAGGGTATTAAAAAAAGAGGATGCATGTTCCACCAAGTTGCCCTATGTTCCTTGTGCACCATTCTTCTGAAAATGACAAGACAGCATAGAAGTGGCCCCAATAAGAAACCTGCAAAGTTTCATAAGGATAGTTGCAGTGGCTTGTGTGGAAGTGGAGTCCTAAGATTTGGGTGGGGAGTGGTTCATTTTTCCTTCCCTCACCTCATGGTTTTGGGGCAATGTTATGAAAATGGCACACATCATAGAGCTGTCCCTGGGCACAAAACCTGCAACATAGAAGGATAGGTGCAGCAGGGACTAGGGAGTTATGATGATTAAAAACAAGTTTAAGGCATTTTTCATAGTGAAGCCTGGTAGTGTTGGATGAATGACCACCTCACAATGCCATCCTTGCCTTCCCCCAAAGCACAGTGATTGGACAGCCCCTGGTAAAATGTGCCCCATGATAAGAAGGTGGACATGTCAGCCAATCAACCCCACTCCCTCCCTATCCCCCAGCATTTACAGAAATGAAAGTAAGGATGCTATTTTTGGAGACGTGCTGTCTGCCTTTAGAAAGTGGAATTGTCAGTGAAGCCTGATGCAGGGTCCAGCTTCAGTTCTGGTCACCCTTCACCTCAGGAAGCACCAGAAAAGGTTGAAAGTGGCCTGATTTGGCTTGGGCTGAATTTGATGCACATCCCTATTTATTGGTCTTTAGAGTGCCCAGGACCTTTGACACTCTTTTCCCCCCTTAAATGGCTGCCTCTCCTATTGAGTTTTCCTCTGTGAACAAACATCATATAGTGTGGACAAATGTTTATTTGGCTGGAAGTTTGCAAACTAGGCAGCCAATGTACACCTCCTGCTCTTAGGGATTGCTTTTCCACAGTCAGATTTCAGGTGTGTTTTCACGCTGTGACTGCAGCGAGGACATTCTCTAACACCTCTGGTTTCATCCCCCTTAGGGTTCCTGAATATACAATCATGGCCTGAAAACATGACAGATTTCAGTGTGTTTTCTAACCTGCTTACCATAGGTGGAAGAGCATTATACAGGTAGGATATGCTTTTTTATTTTTATTTATTTATTTAAAAATTTGGTCACAGAGCTGGTCCTTTAACATTAGGACCTGGTTTTAGGAATGTCCGTCACTGCGAAAAATCTGGTTCTTTTTTTGGCTCAAAAGAGTTCTGCAGTGTGCCCGCCAACTCAGTTTGCATTTGTGGGCCGAGACGCGGGTTTCCCCCCGAATTCCAGCAACCTTTGGCATATCTTTTTTGTGTCGGGCTGTAATTTGTATAAATAGAGATTTCAACAACTTGCTGCAGCAGTTTGTGCAAATTATGGCTGAATTTTGCACAGATCTGCATAAAAATTCAGTCCTAATTTGTGCAAATTAAAAAACAGAAAATCCATGAACTGGCCTCACTGCAGACCAAGTCAGGCTCTGCAGTGGAAAACAGGCTAAAGTTTGGGGGGCTGAACCAACCCCTTCCCCAACAGATTCCTCCAACATCCCTACCTGGATTATTCCTCTGTCCTCCTGAGAAAGAAATACACATGCAAATACATATACACAAATATAAGTCTTCCCTTGGCCTTGACCCAGTATCTTTCCCTTATCTATCCCACCTGCACTGTTGCCACTAACCTTCTTCACTAGCAGCTTCAACTGTGCTAGTGATTAATGAAAATTGGTTGTATAGTTTTAATGGTTTTTATTTTGTAGCCACCTTGGGAGCAGTAAAGCTGAAGGGTGGCACAGACATTTCTTAATAAAAAACAAATGCTGCTGCTACTGCTGAAGTTTGGAAAAATGGAGGGAGGCGCTTGTAATGGAGGACTGAAGAGCTTGCTCCCACAATGCCCATTATGAGCTGAGCACAGAACTGCACTAAAGTTTAGGCTCAGCTTTGAATGGGCTCATTGCCAGTCTCCTCTCCCCAACACTTTCCCAAGCAAATCTATCCTGGTGATGGACCCATCTAGGCTTGGATCCTTCTGGGCATGCTTGGGAATGTTCATGGATGCATGGAAATGGTACTTTCCAATGGTACCAGGCCTAATTCATTGAAGCAGGACCATCTCTGTGAACAAAGTTTTGTTATAAAGGTATTCTTCTGACATATGCCAACACTTCAAGCTTTTTCACTAAACTTGGGGGGGGGGGAATGTGAGGGGGCACTTTTTTCTGAGATCTCCAAAATATTAATTACAAAGCTAGTCTCTGAGAAAATATTGTACATGGTTCATGAATGGGTTGACTCTGCTTCTTCAGAAATAGCAGGGGGAGTTTGGAAAGCTGTTTAGAATGTATTCCATAATAGCCAGTTCATTAATAACAACAAAATATTCATGTTCCTGTTGCATTTTGGATCAATAATATTTTAGGTTGTGTAATAATAATATGTTCAGTTTTGTCTTGCCGATTTTATTTAATCATGTTTTATGTCAATTTTTTATGGCTCGTGGCTGAACAAAACACATTTCAGTTCACTCAAGTGCATAATACTGGATTTCATCCAATACTATCTGAGTAGAAGAGTGTGAGTGGTTGTGTTGTTCTGTAAACTGTTGCATAAATGTTGGTGGAAGAAATTCTGCAATAGAGACAGGCAACCTTATATTTAATTGCAAAGGCCCATGAACTCTGTCAGACCCTCCTCAAATCTTAGAGTCTTGAAAGCTACAGTGCTTTGGACAACTATCCTGAAAACAGTTGACTTAGAAGATGTGGTTTGCAAGGGTGAACCAAGACAATTCAGGATTCGGCTATGCACTACAATTAGACCGGAGGGGGATTTGCAAAATAGTTTATGCAAGATGTGCTGCAACATCTTACAATAACAGAATTACCACTTTGGATTTGAGCATGCTTTTCTTGCCAACTCTCTTACGTGAGGATGAAAAAAGGTCTTCTGCTAGTAAAAGAGGTTTTGTGCCAGCAGGGAGACACCACTGGATGCAAACCATTGCTTTGAATACTGTCAGTCAGTCCGTCAGTCAGTCACAATATGTACTAACTCTGTAATGTATTGTTTGGTACTCCAATTCCATAATGAGCTAAGATCTTTCCATGTTGCAGCTAATTTTGTCTTTAGTCATTGTCATTGGTTGCTCTGGTATTGATTGATTTTTGTGTCTTGGGATGTAAAGTAATATGAAATGCCAGGTAGAATGCTGAAATGTTTGTACTGATATTACAGGATATGAGACTTGTAAGTGCTTACATGATCCATTTTTTTAATTTTTCAAACATATTCTGATATGAAAGCTGATGTGGAGGAAGAGTTGCTGTAGGGAGAGAAAACACCAAAACAGAAGGGGCATGAAACAGTAGATCAGTGTAATGTATACCATGGCCCATGGAACAAAAAGCAGTTAATCAGTCATGAGATTCTGCTGATGTTGTAAGCAATGGTTCAAACAGATTATAAATAGCTGGGGGAAACCTTGAGATTTGAATTACAATCTTGTGCTGCCTTTTGTGGTATTGGTTTTCATCTAGAACAGCTGGAAAATAATTATTGTCTTTAAAAAAAAGATATCAAATAAATCTGCGAAGTGCTGGTTTCTCGTAATCTAGGTTTTAGCTTCACTAACTTTCTACTCTGGAATACTATACGAAGTTATCTCCACTTCACACAGCTAATAATTTTTGTTTGATGTTAAGAAAATGACTGGCTGCCAAGAAAAAAGAATAATCATAAGCAAAGGAGTAGGAAATCTCCTTGGAATTAATAATTTTATTTCCATTTTAACATAAATGGTATGAAAGTCGCTCCAGTGGGATAAAGCCCTCATACATCAAGCAAGCCTTCATCATTTCCACTCTTGATAACCATTCATTTCAGTATTACTTTGGTTCTTCATAATTCTTCTTTTTCTTTTTTTACTGAAAACAATGATACTGGATTAACCTAATTTGGTTGACAGCAGCTCTGAATAAGGGTGCAACAAACCCTTCTTCCCTCAGGAATTGTGGTTCAGACTGTATAATCCTCTTCCTGATCTTCCTCATATGCCTGGTCAGGGAATGAGATGACGCTTTCTGACCCTACCCACCAGGCATACCTGCCCCACCGCTGAGACTGCCCAAGAATCTATGCATGGCCATAACATCTGAAGAGAACATAAACATGTATATAAAAATCCAGTGTGTGTGTAGGCCTCAATAGCTCAATTGCTGCCCCACATACAGTGTGGCAACTGACCATGAAGTCTGGGTCACACATTGGATTGTACATGTATGCACCCACCTATGGATGTCCACCAGTTTTAGAGGTGGGTTAGGCATGCCAAGTAGGCAGACGG
Organism: Heloderma suspectum; assembly: GCF_057233095.1. Lineage (NCBI taxonomy): Eukaryota > Metazoa > Chordata > Lepidosauria > Squamata > Helodermatidae > Heloderma > Heloderma suspectum. The sequence continues at coordinate 217,311,876 of NC_139458.1, read as the reverse complement.
GGAAAGCCGACCTCACGCGTTGTGCATTGGCAGAAGATCAGGAGCTGATTGCTTGATCCAGGCTTGTATGTCATTGTTTGAGAACTCAGACACATTTTTTCAGACATATGCCTATGGTGTAGCTCTGTTAGGACCAGGATCCTACAGTCAAGATTGTTCTCCACTTGCAATGTCATCCTGACCTCAAAAGGATCCAACAAATGTTCAATCAGGCTTTGTAATCCAGTAGTTTAATAAATGCAGGAGATTTTGGGAAGCCCTAACAATCCATCTGGAGTTAAGACCTTGACAAATTTTATGGCAGTAACATTCAATACAGAATGTGGCTTAAGCACTAAATAATATTGCCACAATCCTTCCCGTCAAGGCAGTCATCTTCTTTTCCACTGCTTCTCAAAATGCACAAAATAAAATCCAAATCAAACAGTACAATAACAGTAAAAACAACAACTAAAAGTCTACATAAACAGCAGAAGGAGTTTTTAAAACCCTCTGGTGGTGAAAACATCTAGAACAGTCAGCCACTGCTCAGCTCAAATGCTCAGCTAAACATCTCCTGGGGCAGTGAATTCCAAAGACTGGATGCCACTAATAAAAGGCCCTCTCGTCTCATGTGTACCCACCCAATATGCTTCAGAAGGAGATGGGAAGATCTCAATGTGTGCAGAGGTTCATATAAGGCAGGGGTGGGGAATGTGTGGCCCTCCAGATGTTGTTGGACTGCAGTGCCTATCAGCTCTACCCAGCATAGCCAATGATGAGGGATGATGGGAGTTGCAGGGCCCCACGTTCTCCATCACTGGTATAAAGGATTCTTCAGATATTCTGATCCAAACCATATAGGGCCATAAAGGTCGGAACACACACTTTGAATTGGGTTTGGAAATAGATGGGGAGCCAATGAGTATGGCGTAGTAATGGGAAAATATGATCAGAAAGATGAGCTCCTATCTGAGCTCTGTCCGTTGTACTCTGCATCAACTGAAGCTTCCAAACACTTTCCATAGGCAGCCCTATGTAGTGCATTGCAGGTCTATTCTAGGTGTGCCTGAGGCATGTGTGACAGCAGCCAAGTCTGACTCTTCCCTCAATGTGTTCAACTGACCAACTAGTTGAAGGTGGGCAAACTCACTCTGGGCCATGTACCTGGGCTTACAGGAACAATCGTGTGTCCTGAGCACTCCCAAGCTGTGAACCTGATCTTTGGGGCGGGGGGGGGGGAGGCAACCCCAACTGACAAAGGAATAAACAGCTAACTTTGGATTAGCTTGAGGGTTTTTTTTAGGCCACATCCAGTCTATCACTGACCCCCACCCCCTCAGGCAATGCTCCAGAAGTATTGCAGCCTCCTCGAAAAATGATGGAAAGGACAGATATGGCTGAGTATCCTCAGCATTTATATGGGCAGAAGAACTAGTTCATAAGATGGGCTACAGCAATGGAAATGATTTGATCTGGGCAACAAAATAGGGAGGGCGATTTCAGTCACGGCAAGAAATGATAAGGACACTGGAGTGTAGCCCTGTACAGCAGTGGAACAGGTTCAAGTCTTCTTTGGCCGCTAGCCTAAGATTTGCATCAGCGGTGCAGCGCTCATAACTGTATGACTAGTTCACAGTCAGTCAAACCTCTCTCCAGCCAAGTCATCTGGAAAATTATACTCTGTATAAGGGTACAATCTTCAGTAACTGAACTATTGAAGTAGCTCTTTGTGGATCTCACCATGAATGTGGCAATGGCTGCAGAGACTACCCACTGTACTGCTGCCTCACTCAGTATGTTTCTCCAAATGATCATGTTCTCCCACATTCCAGTCCAGGGGTGATGGTGTAGATTGAAAAGACTGTTGTTAATTCTCATGTGAATTGGCCTAATTATATATTTTACCACATTGGATAAGTTGGTAGTGCTTGATAATTATGATCATTCTCCTGAGCTCGTATATAGGTGAAGACACATGGCTTGTCTCAGACATCTGAATGATTGCTTTTTACTAAACCGCTCCTTACTTTTGAGCACCTGTGGCTTTGTGCGCTGTGTCAGCACCCACTCTCTGCTACCGGCACATAATAATCTGGATGGGGTAAAGAGTAGAGAGCAGAGACCTGAATTAGATGGATTTTCCACCCTTCCAGTTTCAGGCCCTATGTAACAGTTGTCACTAAGCAACAAAGGACATTTCCACAGTATGTATGCCTGTATGTGACTATGTATGTGCCCATTTACGATTCTGTTCTTGTTCCTTCTTTCAGTGGCCTTTCTTTGCTCATTCTCAAGCAGCAGGGAATAAGATCTCTACAATTCCAGTCCCTGAAGCATATCAGTGCTGGCAACATCTACATAACAGACAATAGTAACTTGTGCTACTATCACACCATCAACTGGACCAGCCTCTTCAGCAGTCCCAACCAAAAGACTGTGATCCACAGAAATAAGAAGGCTGAGAACTGCAGTAAGTACTGTGCTTGTGATGATGCATGCCCTTAAAGAAAGAGAGAGCAATGGTGCTGAATGTTGTAAGATATGGATGTTTGTCTATTTATATTGAAATAAACAACAGCACAAGCTTATTTCTTCTTTAACATTCCCCTCTTTTTTTAACACAGGTTTTGCCACTGTGTGAAAGTGACAGTAGCCATTCTCCAGGGCAATTCTCACCCCCGCAGTGCATTAGAGGAGGGATGCTGCATTGTAACATGGCATCCTTCCAGGTGCACTCTGGGTTGAGAGTGGCCCTGGAATAGAAAATGATCACTGCCATCACTTTCCCACAGCAGCAAAACCTGTTCTCAAAAGCCAGGGTGGGGTGTGTGGAGGGGACTGTTAAAGGAGAAGGAAGACCCTACTACTGAACATAAATGCCCCATCCCTGGGAAATGTCCCTGAAAGCATTAACAAATAACAATATCTACACCTCTCTCTCTCTCTCTCTCTCTCTCACACACACACACACACACACACACAGCAAATATGCAGAAAGTGCCTCCCCACCTTTCACAGGCTGACAATTTCTGATCAGCCAGATACAAATTAAAATCAAACATGATAGTCTGGTTAATTTCAATTTGAGCACAACTTACTGGTGAGAATTACTTTACAGAAAATCACTCCGTTTTCTAATTATCTTCATGAAGGCCCATCCCTGACTATCTTCAGCTTTATCAACATGCCATATTAACAGTTCCTATGCCACCACAGAAGCGAATATATTCATGGCCTGTGGTTGTCACTGTCACCGAACCTCTCCCAATGCCCCTCTTTGTCCTCTGATTTCCGAACTCTTATAATGTCCTCCTGCTACTGCCATTGGCGGATCTCCTAATGCTACAGGTTGGCTTTGTTGGCATGAGTCATAGCTAGGCCTGGCACCAGACTTGTGTGGGCCCATGGTACAGTGTTTTTGATAGGCCCTCCTGGAACCACTGCTACTCCCCTGGAATTACCAGGGCCCTGTCAGTGTTGCCACCACCACTGCCGCAACCACTTATGCCCTGCGGAGTGTGAGTGTGGCTGTCAGACCCAGCAGCACTGCAGCCACCGTTCAGCCCCTTTCCCAGATGGATTTACCTTACCTCACATGCTGCCAGCACTGCTGAGAGGAGAGCCAAGTATTTTGCTCTGTTATATCTCCGACAATGCAATGCCAACAGTACCAGCGCTGTGCCTGGTAAGCCCATCTATATGGAGGAAGCAACTGATAAAGCCCTTTCACCCACTCTGCCAGGGGACCCAAGTGGTGGCAGGTAGTGACAGTGATGCTGGGACACACAACCAACAAGGTAGAGCCCCTAGTGAGCCCTGCTGGAAGATGTGGGCCCTGGCAGCCACCTAAGCATGCTGGGTACCGGCACTGAGCACTGGCTCTAGCTGCTATGGCTGCCACTTTGGGGGCTATTTTGAAGTCACAGGAGGACTGGGTGGGTGAAAGGGCTTTAGAGGAATTATTTATGGTTGGTCTTGGCAGAATTTAGAACTTGGATTTATAAATCCTTAACAACTTTTCTTAAACCCGTTCTGCTTTGTCTAAAGCCATTATTTTTAATGGCACCTTGTAGGTTTGGATTGGTTGAGAGTTTCAGATAATAATAATAATGATGTTGTTGATTATGATGATGATGATAATAATCACCAGACAGAGATAAACAGCACTTTTCCGCAGTGCTTATTATACAGAGTGGCCCAAAAGTAGGTATACACTTGTTTAGAATGTTGATGGGAGGGGGAGAGAATGTGTGAGCAGAAGATGTGTGGATGGAGTCAGAATGAGAGTTGGGAAGAGTGAGTGACAGGGAGTGACAGTTAAATCAGTTAAGTGTAGAGAGTGAGGGGAGTGAGGCCCTTAAGTAGGTATACCGTTGTTTAGTTGTTTAGTTATTTTCTTTACTGATATTGTGAATGATGGCAGCGAACTTGAGTCAAGAACAAAGAAAGTGGATTCTCAAGCAGTACTGGAAGACTGAAAATTCTCTCCTCTCCCATCAACATTCTAAACTGTATACCTACTTTTGGGCCACTCTGTATAACTAGCAGAGGGCCCAGCAGCACAATAGGGTGAGACCTCTTCCTGATGTTACCTTCAGTGGCTTACCCTCAATGTCTGTGTTTCCATTTCTTACGCTGATGGGCTGGACATCTTGGGACCAGGAAGATGGGGGCACTGAAACATTTGCAATGCAATCCACTACAGATCTACTGTGAAGTAAGCCACATTGAGTTAAATGGGACTTACTCCCAGGTACATGTGTACAGGATTACAACCTTAGAATTTTAGGTCTAGGTCTTAGGATTACAACCTTAGATACTTCCAAGATCTTTGAGCAGCTTTTGGTACACTAAGACCTCTCATCTATGGCAGTTCAGTGTTGGCTTCTGAATGGCATCTTGTTGGAGCACATCCACTGAATATTTTAGAGCCTTTCAATAAGGGTGCTTCCAGATGGAGGGCTGGACTGGAAGCACTACCAGCCAGAAGACATTGTGCAGCTATTCCATCTTTTCCTCCTTAATGGATTTTCTTCAGTAAGAGAAAAGATGGAAGAAGCGGTGGGAAACAAGGGAAAATTATGAGTAGAAGATGACAGCATCCAGACCCCCCATAAAATTCTGTGAATTAGTCAGGCCAATGGCATGATAAAAGCCTTTTCTGGAAGCACCCTAAATATGGAGATACACTTGTTTCTTATGAAAGTGAAAGAGCTACAAATACTAGGTTAGGATGGTCTTTCAGACTACATTTACTAGACGCCTGTATTAAGAACATCAAAGGGGAAAACATGGCTTGATGAAGATTCATTTTTACTTTATTATTGTCAGGGATTTCAAAGAAGGATCTGCAGCTTGAAGAGCCTAACAAAAGCAGCAGGGTATGAAAATATAAAAGAAGGACTTGGCAGAGCCATTCCTCTAATGCAATTATCTGCTGATAATTGAATCACATTTGTCTCCAAAACTTTAAAACTTTTAAGGTCTAATTGAAGCACAAACACTTCAGTTCTGATATTAAACATTATCCAGGACTAGCACCATTCATGGACCTTAAGTATATACCTAGACTTTAATTAAAACAGGCTTAGTAGATGAGAAGTTTGGATAAAGCCAATATATTTTATAATTAATTGAGTCTAGTCCACACAGATTCACTTGGTTGTCCTCCAAACTCATTTAGAAACTTCCATAATAATGGGTAAACCTTACATTCTGTAACCCCTGTGGTCCTAAAATCTGATGGGACCAGTTTAAAGAATGAGAAAAGTTTAGAAGAAGAAAAATATAGCTACTTAGGGACACAGGAAATTGCCTTATACTGAGTCAGGCCATTGGTTCATCTAACCCAGTATTGTCCACACTGGCTGGCAGCAGCTCCCCAGGGTTTCAGGCAGGAGTTTTTCCAGCCCTGCTAGGAGATGCCAGGGTTTGAACCTGGGAGCTTCTTCATGCAAAAACTAGGGATGTACGAAAGTCACTTACCTTTTCGAAGGGTGACATTCGTGGTGGGGGGGAGGCGCTCCATCCCTCCCCCTGAAATTCTCTCCGGCCAGCTCCGCTCCACAAAGATTCTGCAGAGACGCCAGCTGGGGCCGCCCGCAGCCGGACATCTGGCCGCTGGGCAGCCTGCCGTAGCCGCCGCCATTTGTGTCCCCGTATTTTGCCGTGATAGGCTATGTAAATATTTACGTAGCCTATGACAGCAAAAAAAAAAACAGCGAACGCAAATGGCGGTGGCTACGGTGGCTGCCATTTGTGTTCCCTTTTTTTTTGCCGCGATAGGTTACGTAAATATTTACGTAGCCTATTGCGACAAAAGAAAAGGGGAATGCAAATGGCGGCCACTACGCCATTTGTGCCCCTCTCCTTTGCCATAATAGCCTACGTAAATATTACGTAATACGTAATAGCCTATGTAAATAACGTAAGCCGTAGCTGCTGCCATTTGCGTTCCCTTTTTTTTACCGTGATAGGCTACGTAAATACTTACACAGCCTATCATGGCTTCTGTAGGGACACAAATAGGCCAATGGCGTCCCTGCGTTAGCCGTGATAGGTTGCGTAAGTATTTACATAGCCTATCACGGCTATAGTGATGAAGGGAATGGCGGCTGCGGCCGTGGCCACCATTCTCAGAGCAGTGCGAACAGCACCGAGTAAGTGTCCCGTTTCGCGCCTTTTGCGGGGCGGGGGGCTTCATTCTGCCACAGATTTCGGGGGGGCGAATGCACTGGCATTCGGCCTCACCGAGATCCGTGGCGGAATTCTCTGACATCCCTAGCAAAAACCGGTGCTGTATCACTGAGCCACACAGCCCCTGAGATACTTGATTGCCCATGATGAGCCTAGATGTGAAGAGGAACATGCTGTACATGCAAGCATTTGGAGCTGCCTCGTACTGAGTGAGATCACATGGCCCATCTAGTGTGCTACCATCCCCCTTGTTAGATGGAATCTTTCCAGGCAGGGATTTCCCACTCGCTTGTTGCAGGAGATTCCTTACCTCTCAGCTGAAATTTCTCAAAAGATAATGTTCTGATATGTTTGTGAACATTGCTTTATCGAGGTCCTCCTGAGCTGGTGGGGAATTGCAGTCCTCCCTCGGAGAGTATTTTATGAATGGAGTGGAGATTTTTGAATGCAACTGTAGCTCCAGTTCTAGTATTGTTTAGTACTACTTTAATATTGTTGAAGGAAGCAATGGAAGCAGAAGCCCCTATTTCTTCCAATCCTCCTCTCTTACTCCACTGCTTCCTTCATCTACCAGTATAAACTAGCTATATAGTTCATTCAATATTAACAGAGCTAAGATTTCTTAGAAGAGAATTTTCTTTTTAACCCCCCTTCCCAAACGGTTAGAGAATTTCACCTAGCTCCAGAGAATATTCAGCAAGATGGTCCTCCCAATTTCACAGTCTGCTCCGCCCTATTTGAAAATGCAAAGGACTGAATCTGGGACTTTATGCATGTAAAATGTATACTCTGCCACTGAACTGTGGGCTGCCACCTTTCCACTGCCCTCTTACTCAGCAGTTGTATAGAGCAGAGAAGTGGTGCACCTAAGATAGCAGCATGGATAAACTGCAATGCAAGGTAGTAAGATTCCATTATCTGGACAGATGTGAAATATTTGTCATTAACATTGGGGAGGGGGGTCAGTTATACCTCAATGCGCTGAACTTTCTAACAGATGGGCTCTTTTAACTATAAATCACAAACCATTATCTTGACCTCATTATTTTAAAGGGAGAAAACCTGATTGATGGGAGATTTCTGTCATGAGTGCTATTTAGCATTTCGTTGGTGCCAACTGCCAACAACATGGTGAACTGTAGAGAACACAGAATCAGCACAGTACCTAACCAGAGGATTCCTCAGTGCTTGCAACCATTGGCTGAAAGTCTAAAGCTAGCTTTCAGCAGTGAAGAACTTTTGAAAGCCTGCCCCCAAGTAGCACAGAAAACTTGATTACTTTCTGGGTATAGCTAATAGTCTCTTCGAGAATTCTTTCTTGTCTTGCAAATAATCTACATGTGACTCATTTTTGTGAAATGAAAGGAGATTTCTGCTCTGGGCAGAATAACCAATGGGTCAGAAAAATGTTGCTGCTTTCTCCTCCGTTATTGGGAGTAATAGACTAGTGTGAACAGGGAAGAATTAAACAGTACCTAAGTGCTTTGTAGTGCTTCACCAGTTCTGTTTTGGGAAGCCACAGCTTCTTCATAAACACCTTCAGTCAATTAAGTTTATAAATCTTTGTGGCCTAATTGACTTTATTCCTGCTTGTTTAATTAACTGAGTAATATTGTTGTGGAACTTTCCTTTAATAAAAGAGACTGACAAGCCAAGGTTTTTAATGAAAGATTACTCACAGGTTTGTCTTATATATGTAGAGAGGCTCCTTCTTCTTTGTCTTTGTTGTGTGTAGGGAGTTCATTTCCTTGTCAAATGTTCCAGAAGGCTCTTAAAGAACTCCAGCCTTAGAAAAAGTGGCAAGACAGTTTAACGATTTCTCCATATAACACAAACAATTTTTTAAACCATGTCATTCAAAAAAATTGCTGTAACTCTCCAGACAAGAAATTGGATGCAATAAATACATTGAATAAATTCATTTATTAATATAATCCCACCATACTTCCAAGCAATTTGGGATGGCACACACCCTCCACAACATCCCCGTGCGAACCAGCGTGGTGTGGTGTAGTGTTTAGACTGTTGACTGGGACTGGGGAGACCTGGGTTGAAGTCCCCACTCAGCCATAAAGCTCACTGGATGACTTTGGGCCAGTCACTGGCTCTCAGCCTAAGCCTAACCTACCTCACAGCATTATTGGGAGGATAAAATGGAAAGGAGAAGGATCATGTCCGCTGCTTTGGACTACTTGGAAGAAAAGGTAGGATATAAATGTAATAAATAAACAAACAAACAAGCAAACAAACAAATGGCTAGGCTGAGAGAGCACGTTAGTGGACTAAGGTTACCCAGTGGGCCTTGTATCTGAGTGGGTATTTGAACCTAAGTCTCCTTGGTTTTTCTAATGCACTCCATCCACAATATCAGTATTTCCTAAATCAGGACACAGTCTGTTTCTTAAGGTATATTGCCCAAGCCCTGCCCCTGCTCACCATTGTGAGTGATCCAAAGTGAAGTAGTTTCTCTCTTTAGGAGAACCACAGTAAATAAACCACTTCCCCTGCAGGCATTTCCTGGTCACTACAGAATAATCAGTTTTATGTCTTGCTTCTGTGGCTGGAACTTCTGGAACTCGGTATATGTGGCCACGTGGAACATAATAATATAGGACTTTCTGCCCAAAGATCCTGGGGCAGACGGTAGGGATGTGTGAGGAATTTATGTATTAGTCTGAATTAAAGTAATTTTTTTCAGAACCCAGTATTTCACTTGAACTGGAATTGGGATCAGGGTGTTTTGTGGGAAGAAATGCAAGATAAGTGGAAGCTGGAGTTCCCAAACCCAAGTTTGCCATCAGAAGTTTGGATTGGTCTTTGCCTGGAGATTAATCACCAGGCAAGACATACAGTCTTGTCCCTTTCCTCTTATTTATATGATTTATTTAAAATAGTTGTATCCTGCTGTATATCATTAAGATCTCAGGGCAGCATACAGATAAAATCAATTTAAATAGTATAAAATAATAAATAATTGAAACAGCTAAAAGCATATTAAATCATTAAACAAGCCAATACCAATTAAAAATCTAAAACAATAAAACAGTTAAAACAGTGTGCAACTTGAGGGAATTCAGTTAGCCCCCAAAGGCTTTGGTAAAAACCCATGTTTTGACTTGCTGAAATTAAACCTTCGTCTGTGCCAATCGGGCCTCCAAGGAGAGGGCATTCCACAACTGGGGTGCAACAGCAGGGAAGGCCCTCTCTCACATCCCACCATAGTGTATGTCTTGAAATTCTTGGGCAGGCATATAAAGGGAGAGGCACTCCCTCAAATATCAAGGGCCCAAGCTGCTTAGGGCTTTAAATGTCATCACCAGGACCTTGAATATATAAATACTATTATAAAGTATTATAGAGCAGTGGGGAGTGATATGGTGAAGATAGTATGACGTTTGTGCCCCATGAGGAGGGTTGCCAGATCTCCTGAAGCTCACGCTCCAAGAATGGAATCTGGGAGCTCGAGGGGGGTGATCCATCTGGAGCAAGGAGGCAGAGCCAGGTGGCGCTTGCTAAGTTTTAAAGCCATCTCAAGCCTCTTCTTGAGTTTAATCTCTAGTGCAGGATATTTGCTCTCTGTTCCATAATATATTTATGATTCCAGACTTGGTGTCCACTTCTCAGTTACTTTCTCCCACAGAAAGAGAGAGAGAGGTATTGAGACTGGAAGAATGTGCTAGGAAAAGTGTGGTGCTGGTGGTCTCCACTTTCAGCATGGGGAGAAGGCTGGAGATGGAACCTGTGGAAAAGAGCTCCCCCTTAAGTCCTTCCCCTGGAGATCCTGAGGAGGCTCAACTCCTGGACCTGTTATTCTTTGAGACTGTGATTCTCTGGGAAAATAAGAAGCAAGCACAATTTTAAAACACTGCTAGGCCATAGGCGAGGCAAGCTATATAGATCAAAAGAGGCATTTGGTGAATGCAGTGCCAGTACCAAAGACTGAAGCACTATGATGAAAGAGCAGATTGAGCCAAAGTTGAAGAAGGAACAGCTATATAAAAGTAATAATATGCTCAAGTGCACAGTACACTTGCATGACAGATATTCAGTGTTTTTGTTAATGAGGCACAGTCAGCCATTCATTCTGGTGGCAGGAATATAGAGTAGATGCTTCTCAACCAAGATACATTTTAAAGTATGTAAGATGATGTGGTGTTGTGCAGCATAAGTAGCAGCAAACAGAATGACAGTGGGAAACAGGCAGGGACTTGCTGCTCCAAACTCCAGTCTTTTGGGAGCACTCCCATCCCCTGTCCATCCCCTCACTCAGATAAGACAACAGAAATGCACATGCTTTTAAATCACATGATGAAGTGAACATTACAAACTGGATGCGTATTCTTCTGCTGTTACTCTCTCCTCCATCTTCCTTCCCCCTCCACTCCCCACTATGTTGAATTTTAGATTGTAAGCTCCTCAGAGCAGGGTCTATTCTTCTTTGTTACTCTGCAGTGTATATTGGGAAGGGTCAGAGTAGACTACTGGAATAGATGGACCAATGGCTTGACTCAGGAGAAGGCATTTTGGTGTTTTATTTGATATAAAATGTTATTATTAAAGCCTTACCAATAATATGCAGCTCAAATAATCACAGGTCATTAACTCAGTGATATGAAAGGATAGGAGAATCTTCATAAATTCATACAATAGTACTCCTGTTTAGGACCTTAAGGGCACAGTCCTATTCAGATAGGTGGCTGCCTCTGAACTCGGAGGTGGCCGCCTATCCAAGGCAGGCCAGGAGAAGCACAGAGTGGATAATTCCCACCGCACTTCTCCTTCCCTGTATTTTCTGCTAGACAGCTGATTTCGGCTGTCTAGCCATGGGGCGGCCAAATGGGGGAGGAGCTGATGTACAACACATTGTATATTGGATGTGTTGTACCGGCAGTACTGTGCTCCCCGCCCCAGATCATCCCCAGCCATGCCCCTTTTCGGCTGCTCCACACTCCTCTTGCGAGTGTGGAGGACACAGCTGTTCCGCGCTGCCTCCGAGGCAGTGCAGAAGTGAGGAGAGGGCGGTTCTCCAGGAACCGGCCTCAGAGCACAGGATTGAAGGTCAGTTCCCGGAAAACAACATATCCTATGGTTGTCTAGCTGCTGTCTAGCAGCCATAGGATTGCTCCCTCCATCTTCCAAGTGCCATCTGTTCATGTACATGCCAACTAGAAATTCTTCATCAACATCTCAGAAATGGTGTGTTATGCTACCACAGGAAGATTTAACACATTAATCCCCAGCCTTCTGCTCCTTAGTAATGAACCTTTTTTTTAAAAAAAGGAAATTGCCTTTCCATTTGTACAATGCCTCAGGCAAATATACATTATGTGTATATATGCTGTTTAAAACCATGATAGATTACACATCAAATCATACATTAAAATCCAAATAAACAATCTGAATGTAAAAGGAGAGGTAGCAATAGTAATTATCACTAAATAACCCCGACGTCTGTTGGAAGTGGAACAAGAAGGTTTTCTTAATTTTTTCCCCCTGAAACTTAATAAAAATGAATGAATGGATGAGGATGAGGACGCAAGCCAAGCCTCTCTGAGTGGTGGTCATTCCACATGTGCAACACCACTTCTTCCATGCTCTGGTCCAGGACTGTCCTATATTCCTCCTCCTCACACAGAGAATCCTGCGTGCCTGCCTGCCTGCTTGCTTGCTTGCTTGATTTATTTATTAAGTGTGTGTGTATGTGTGTGTGCTTGCGGGGGGGGGGGGCTGTAAATCAGCATTCTAAATTTGACAATAGTGCTTGCCATTTAGCATATAGTATATTGTAAACGATCACTCCTCTCTTTATTTATTTTACAGCTGCAGAGGGGATGGTGTGCAGTCATTTATGCTCAAAAAATGGATGTTGGGGGCCAGGACCAGAACAATGTTTGTCCTGTAAGCACTTCATCAGGGGAAGGACCTGTGTAAAGGCTTGTAATCTTTATGATGGGTAAGACTTTTTCTCCTGTATTTTTTCTTTGGTGCTTTCCCAGAAGTCTGCTCCTTACCTTGAAACTTCAGCAGGCATGCTGTTAGGTTCTAGGAGACAATGAACCTACAAATACTTACAATTTTCTGCTCCCAAAGCAATTAGCTGTTGCAGATCAGTGTTGCAAACAAGCAACATGCTCTGACATCATGAAGTAGACTGATATGATGTCCAGTAGCTAGCCAGGGATGCTGTGGTGCATCGTGGGGAAATTTTTAAAAAAAAATTTAAAAAATAAATTTTTAAATGGGGAAATTTTATTTATTTATTTATTTATAATATTTATATACTGCTCCACATCAAAAGATTTTGGAGCCATGAACAGCAGAAATAAAAAATAAAACACCATGTTAAAACAATTAAAACATTTTAAAAGAAACTAATTCTGAGTTTAATAAACCATAGCTGGTCACTCAAGGAAGGCTTCCTGAAATAACAATGTCTTCAGGAGGTGCTGGAAGCAACACAACATTGGTGCTTGCTTGACCTCCAAAGGCAGGGAGGAGTTCCACAGGAAAGGGGCCACCACACTGAAGGTTCTTTTCCTGGTGGACTCCAACCGGGCCATGGGTCCATGTGGAACCACCAGAAACATGCCCTCTGATGATCTCAGTGACCAAGCAGGTTGGTAAAGAAGGAGGCACTCTCTCAGGTATCTGAAATACTGAAATGTAGCCTAGCTTGAAGAGAAATAGCTATCCAGCTCTGTGATTTGAAAGGTTGTGTACATGATTGCCTGATATAAGCTTTGAATGGGAGGGACTGATGAGCTTGGCATGAAGCCAAACAGCGGATCAATTTTTTGAAAGGAAACTGATGACTAATATTCTGGAAAAATGTAAAATAGCATGCCAGGTTTGACTGCATTTTAAGTGGGGGACTGATAAGCAGCAGTACAAGGAGAAATAGTAGGTTGGGTATTTGAATATGAAACCATGAGCAACAGCAGCAAAAACTGCCTATCTGCCAGAATGGTCCTCAACATAGAATCACAGAATTAGAAGGTCATCTAGCCCTGCTCAGTGCAGGATCTGCAATACACGATGCACCACAGCATCCCTGACAGGTGGCCATTCAGACTCTGCCAAAAGGCCTCCAGCGAAGGAGAGCCTGCCGCTTCCCACTGTTGAACAGGCCCTGTCCTTAGCTGGTTTCTCCTAGTGTTCAGCCAAAATATGTTTCCCTGCAATTTCCACCCATTGGTTCTAGTTCTGTCTTCTGGGGCAGCCCTTTGGGTATTTGAAAATTGCTATCATGCCTCCCCTTATCTTTTCTTCCCCAGGCTAAACATACCTAGCTCTTTCAAGCGTTCCTCATAGGACTTGATATCCAGACTAGGGATGTATGAATTGTGTACCTTCCATGCCTCTTGACTTCCGCAGTTTGCGGCCAGTGCTCCGTTCCGCCGTTCACAAGCCCCCGGAATTCTCCTCTTTTTTTCCCACTCCAAAAATTACGAAGATAAATCTGTACCGACAACCATAATTCCGGTGCCCAGCCGTCTTCATGAGTCTGCATAACTTCCATAAGAATTGCTATTTTTCGTAAATATTTACTTTTTTTTTTTTAATTGAAATCCTCCATCTCTGTTTACTTTCAGCCAAAACACTTCCTCTTCCTAGGGGCTTCCCAAAAGAAGGCTGTCTTAGGTGTGCCTGAACGATAAACTATTTGTTTAAAGCAACGCTGTTTTATAAAAAGAAAAAAAACCTTTTAAAATAACCATGCCGCTCCAGGACTGGCATGGTCATTTTAAAAGGTTTTTTCTTTCTTTAAAAAGCATTGCTTTAAACAAATAGTTTATCGCACAGGCACAGCTAGGGCAGCCTTCTTTTGGGAAGGCCCTAGGAGAAGGAAGTGTTTTGGCTGAAAGTAAACGGAGACGGAGGATTTCAGCTGAAAAAGAACACCCACAAACAAGGCGGAGAGCACAATTCATTTTTTAAAAAAACTTACATATTTATTATCGAAATATATTACACTGTGTTTTTATTTACAAAAATTTTGCGACTCTTTGCAGATGACAAAAAAAAGCCGCATGACGGCTGGCTCCGCAGGACCTCGTGGTGCCATTCTGCAGAGGACTCCGTGGCACGGACTGAAGGGAAGTTGATCCCATTTCAGTCCGTGGCAGAATTCTCTGACATCCCTATTCCAGACCGATTACCATTATGGTTGCTCTCCTCTGGATAGTCTCCAGTTCGTCAAAGTCCTTCTTAAAATGTGGTGCCAAGAACTGATCATAGTACTCCAGATGTGACCAGATGCTACACAGAATAAAGTGGAACTCTTTATCTAAATTGAATTGTTTTGCACATCCCTTAACAGAGAAGCACTTTGTGGCACAAAATGACCCAGTACATTTAGTGAGAGGCATTGATGGGTATGAGTACCATTTCAGAATGATCTGATACATTAATGTGTGTGCTCAAACCACTGTCATAAATAAAATGCACATTGTAAGAAATCAAGGTAGAGTCACATGTGCATTCTAAAGCCCACATTCTTTTGCATGTGTATAATGGTTGTCACTCTGCATGCAGGCACATATCTGAAGGAGGTAATATGCATAGATAGATACATTGCTTTTTGATAGCATAGTATACACATGCAGATTACTAGAAATAACCCCTCAGGAATGTATCAAACATGCACCACAAATGCAAGAAACAACTGACACTGATGCATAACTCCATTCTCAGTATATAATTATATTTTTATTGTAGATCTAACATGAAGGGCATTTTCAGATACAGTCATCCAAATATTCAGTAGTATCTCACAGACAGCATGTGAGGAAGCCTTCCTTACACTATTCCCCCCTCCCCGCCCTTGTCTCAGATTGTTAATTGCCATGACCCCTAGCTGTCTTTGACTGTTAGGGCAACACTGTGTTCTGGCTGACCCAAGGCCAACCGTGGTCGCCCAGCTTCTTCATGATTAACTTTACAGGTTGATAAACATTGGGAGTTCTCTTTGAATGGCTAACCCAGCAAATCATGTTTCAGGTCCCTGTCTAGGTCAGCATGTCCCAGGTTGACTACCAGGGTGTTTTAAAAGGTTATTCGTAAAAGAACAGAGTATTGATAAGATATTCATTCAGTTTTATGGATCATATCTTAAAAAATACAATATTGCATTTATTACATTTATATATTGCCTTTCTTCCAAGAAGCTCAAGGTGGCATACATAGCTCCCCACCCACCTTTATCTTCACAACAATGCAGTGAAGTAGGTTAGACTGAGAGGTAGTGTCTGGCCCAAGGTCACCAGCAAGGTTCATCACTGTGTGGTCTCCCCAGGTTCAATATTCTAACTGCTACACGTATTCCTTCATGCCATTTAAAATTTTAAATATATAATGATTACTAGCTTTAAATTGAAGCTGAGACAAAAGGGGGGGCAGATTTTGTAATAATTTCATGCCCCCCAAGTTACCCCCTGTCAGGGGTTTTTCAGTATTTTCAGCTTAAATGAGCATGAAAATCGATGTTCCCTTCTTGACATGCTGCATAGCAATGGCAGGCAATGAAAGCACCACAGCCAACATAATGTCATACCAATTCCCTTGGCAACAAGGGGGGAGGTGTTCTCTTTCCCCATTTTGAGTGAGTTCAATGTAATGTCTTAATTTGCCCTTCGTGAAGCCAGATGGGATTACCCACATGGCCCTGTGATATCATCACATTCATCATGTGGTCCCTGATTGGGTGGGATCACATAGTGAAAATAAGAATATAAGAAGAGCCATGCTGGGTCAGACCAAGGGTCCATCTAGTCCAGCATTTTGTTCACACAGTGGCCAACCAGCTGCCCACAGGAAACCCACAAGCAGGACGTGAGGCAACAGCACCCTCTTGCCCATGCTCCCCAGCAACTGGTGTACATAGGCATGCTGCCTCTGATACTGACGGTATCATATAGCCATCATAGGCATGCTGCCTCTGATACTGAAGGTAGCATATATAACTAGTACCCACTGATAGCCATATCTTCCATGAATTTGTCCAATCCCCTTTTAAAGCCATCCATATTGGTGGCCATCATTACATCTTGTGCAAGTGAATGCCATTGTTTAACTATGTGCTGTGTGAAAAAGTACTTCCTTTTATCTGTTCCAAATCTCCCACCAATCAGCTTCATGGGTTCTAATATTAAGAGAGAGGGAGAAAAATGTCTCCCTATCTACATTCTCCACACCCTGCATAATTTTGTACACCTCTATCATGCCTCCCCTCACCCTCCTTTTTTCCAAGCTAAACAAGGCCAGCTGTTGTAACCTTCCCTCATAGGGGAGAGGCTCCAGCCCCTTCATCATTTTAGTTGCCCTTTTCTGCACTTTTTCCAACTCCACAAATACAATGTCCTTTCTTAGGTACAGCGACCAGAACTGTACACAGTATTCTAAGTGTGGTTGCACCATAGGTGTGTATAAGGGGAGTATGGTTTTGGCAGTTTTATTCTGAGAATTCGTTTCATGATTGAGAAAGAAGCCCTAAGGGGGGGAGGGTGCTGCTGTTGTAGCAAATATGAGCCATTTTTTAAAAGAGGAAAATAGAGAGATAGGGAGGTTTGGGTGATTTTTTTCAAAAGTATCCTTTTTGAACTCAAATGTTCATAGATGAATATGTGGTGAATTACTACTTTAAATTAATTGATTATGTGGAGTCCCATTATGGATGACCCCTCCCCCCACCCCACAAGCATATCTTCTACCTGGGGCTGATCTTTGGAAAGTATGTTTAACTTAAGTAGTCAGTATGCTTCAATTAAGCATGTGCTAAACTGCTTTTTGATGTGAGGGCTGAACGAGAGAGGCTGTGTCCAGAAGATGCATGAAAGGAGCCTGAATTACCCATTAGCATCTAGTAATCATAGCCAATTTTCCTGAAAGATTTTTCTTTTCAACATCTGTCATGAAAAATCTTTTTACGAGACCTTCCTAGGTATAATTTTAGATGATGTTCCTTTGGTTATATAAGGATGACACTGTGAAGAATAATACTGCTCATATAAATCTGAGAGCTGAATTTCAAGGAATCATAATTTTATGCTTCATAATTGTCTTTCTTGGTAATGATGTCCATCTTTGCTGCTGCCACCCGCAAAGCCAGGCACTAGCTAGCGGCCACCGCATTGCTAGTGGGGGCAGGCTATGCGTTTTTATCGTAGTTCTTCCTCAACTTTAAACTGGATTGCCTCGTTATATTTCTCCTCCCACAAGGATGTGGACTTTCCGCATTTTATAATATTCTTTATTATATTATTCTGTGCACTGCACAAGCTTTCACAATAAGGATGGCCTGTGTGGTGCTGATCAGATAACAGGCAAGTCTCTGTGTTTGTCAGGAGTGAGGAGAAAATTACACATCTCTCTGGAACAGTTGCAGTGCAGAGCAGTGAGGTTAGGCCAGTGACGACTATTTGTAGCAGTGAAACAGTGAGCCAAAGGAGCGTCCACTATACAGCCTGCGAGTGTTGTGCCTCCTCTGAGCAGTGCCAGCACAAGCCCTCCTGCCACCTGAGAAGGCAGAGCACACATACACCGCTGTGGCCTGCCGTTGCTGCCTCCACTGCGTCTGTCTTCTTCCCTCCCTCCACCCATCTCCCTCTCCCACCCACCCGTCATGTCAGACTTCCCACACCACCCAGCCCAGCCAACTCACTCCTTTGGTGGCGTGTCTCGCACTGCATCTCCCACCCCATTGCCACTTTCCTTAAAACCAGGCATTGTGGAAGGGGTGTCCCTGGAGATCAGCTGAGGAAGGACCCCTCAGAGCCAGGCATCTGGGCCTCGCCTTCTCTCTGAAGAGCTGTAGTGGCCATTTTTCCAGCTGACATGGCTCTTCAGGGAGTTCGCCATGCACCTCTCACTTTGAGAGGATCCGTAGAGTGGGTTCTAGTGGCAGCAAAGCTGCAGTGAGGGTGAGACACACAGTGGCAATGAGGGTGGGGGGACATGCAGCAGCAGCAGCAGCAGGTCCTCATGATTAACAAACCATGGTTCAGACAACCCAACAACCCACATTTCAACAACAACCCACTGTTCAATGACAACCCACCCTCAAGCCATACTCATCCTTGAGTGTGGGTTATCACGTTGTGTGAACTCAGTCCTGAGAACCCTCAGTTATGTGGGTTTATTTTTCTTACTCTGAGAAATATGCATAGAAAATGGATTTATATTTGGAGTGATTTCTTTCTTGTCTGTCTCTTGGCTTGTTTACCAGATCTTGCTATTATGCTTAAAAAAAAAGAAAAAAAAAGAGTAGCTCTGCCTATCACAATATTCCACCACTTCACACACAGTCTGAAAATCCCACAAGGCAAGGGGAGAGACTTGTGTTGGGCACTCAGGCCCAAGGGCTGGAAGGTTTCCTGGAGATGGGCAGACCGAAAACAGGCTACAGGAGACGGGCAGGAGACAGGCTGGCTGAAGGGCTATAGTGCAGAGATGGAAAACTAGGTGGCCTTCCCAGCAACAACTTGCCTATACTGAGGATATCACCAGAGTCTTTATACTTGCTGGTTCTTCCACATTACCTGATTTCCCAGGCCAAGAGGATTAGGGGCTGTTCTGTGAGACTCCTGGCTGGAACTGCTTGCAGTTTCCCCTTCAGGCAGCAGCTCCAGCTCGACAGGTAGCAGAAAGCTGCAACACACAACGGTGTGATTGTTTCCATCAGACATTGTGAAATAATCTGATTGGTGGCCATGACACTTGACTAATGGCTATACTTTCTCTACACTAGAGGAAGTCTTCTTGTTGGGACTAGGTATTGCAGTTATCCAGGACCTAGCATTGGAGGTGTCAGAATTGTTTAATACAAATTTGCCAGTGATACTGGTACCGGGTGGGGAGATGTTATGTGTCTCATTCAGCCATCACCCCAGAGTCTTCTTTGCAACAAGCCTGCCTAATATTTAAAATTGGGTTTGGCAACTAGATAGGCTAGTAGGTCAGGCTAATGCTGAACACTGAGTCGGCCACAGCCGTTCCTGGTGCTCAGTAGAACCACTGGGACTACTCAGAAGGTGGAAGAGCAAGGGGGGATAATCCAGGTCCCAACCCACACTACTTTAACACCTGGGCCCCATCTACACCCAGCTTTTACTCTAGAGCGGGTGCGAGTCGAGGTCCCTGGTGATGGATGACGCAGTCGGAACTTTGCAGTCATCCATGGTTTTCGCGATGGTTTTCAGTATAATTGCAAAAAAAAAAAAAAAAGGGCACAGCAAGCCTGTTAGGGAAGAGTGCAGTACATTGCGAGTGTATCACAGGGCATGCTGATTCGAAGCCACATTGCTGCGCAGTTGCAACGGGGGGGGGGGTCAACGCAGATGGGGCCCTGGTGACCGTTTCAGGTTCCAAACATGTGATTTATGAGGCTCTAGAAATAGCAGCCCTGTCTTTCTTATTTCTGACTCAGAAGTAATTCTGTGTATGCAGCATTTGGAGAATACTTTTTTCCCCTGCACAAAGGAAAAACTTGCGAGAGCAGTTAAAAGTGTAATGAGAAAGTTGTGAGAGTTGTAGCTCTGGGAGACAGAGACCATCCTGGTGGAAGATAGATGATTGGACATCAATTTCATCATGACATTTGCAGCCTCCTGGGAATGCATGAAACTTGTCCCATTTTCCCCATAGAGCTCTCTGCTTTTGCACACTCGGAGTATTGGATACCGACAAAAACTGCATGAAGTGTCTCAATACCCTTGCTTTTAGGAACAGTGAGCAAAACGTAAATGTGCACCCAAAGGCGGATGTTGCACATTGTTTTCTATAGGATGTGCATTCCCATTCTTAAATTCCTGGCTAGCTTGTGCAAGAGTTTGAATATCCAGCCACCAATATTTTTCCCCTTCATAGGACAGAATCGGAGAGAAGGTGGGTTCTGTGGGATAAGTGTCCTCACTAGCAGAACAACAGTATTCAAGTCAGAAATTGAACCTGCCCAGTGACTGCGTCAACACTAACCCCCAGCAACAATTTGCGTAGATTGAGGATATCACCAGACCTGAAACTCTTTATACTTTCTGGTTCTTCCATGTCACCTGAGTTCCCAGGCCAGGACCTGCCTAACCTAACCTGACTATTATTTCCCCAGGGAATACAGGGAGTTTGCAAATGGCTCTGTCTGTGTGGAATGTGACCCTCAGTGTGAGAAGATGGATAACAACAGGATCACATGTAGGGGACCGGTGAGTACAATTTAGATACAGCAGGATTACAGCATAATGGACTGCTGCTAAAGGCATACTGGAGAAAATGCACATCAAGAAAAGATATTTAATTTGTTTAAAGAAATCAGAAAAAAAATAGAGTCTGCATGGTACTGTGCAAGGGTAAGTAATCTGGTGCCCTCCAAATGATCTGGACTACAACTCCCATAATCCTTGAGCATGCTAGATGGGGCTTATGGGAGTTGTACTCCAAGACATCTGGAGGGCACCGGGTTCTCTACTTCCGGTATAGTGGGTAGCATGTCAAACTTGGATTGGGGAGGCTCAGGTTCAAATCACTGACCAGTTATGGGTAACCTTGAACCAGTCATTATCTCTTAACCTAACCTACTTCACCGGGTTGTTATGAGGATAAAAGGGGGCATGTGTGCTGTTTTTTAAGGAAGGGTTGGAGAAAAAACTAAATTTAAAATTATTCACAGAATGGCATGGAAGGAAAGCAAAGTTACTTCTCATTTCTTAAGTCACATTTACTATCCAGCTAGTGCCTTTGATACTCTCATGTCACATTTTATGCAGCACTTGCAACACTAGAATTGAGTCTAGGGATGGCGGAGAATTTCTCCCGAAACTTCGGGGGGCCGAACGCCAACGTGTTCGGCCCCCCGAACAAGTTTCGAGGAGAAATTCTCCGCACCCTCCGCCCCCCGCCCCCCCCGGGATGGGACTTACCTTTGCCGAATGTCCCTCCCGGCGGCGGGTCCGGCCAGCAGTTTGTCGGGTCTTCGTCCGGGGCGGGAGCAGCAGCCGGTCTTTCGACCGGCTGCCGCCGCCGCCATTCCAATAAAAAAAAAAAAAACGCCCCCGTGATAGGCTACGTGACGATTAACACAGCCTATCACGGCTAGATTTGCAAAGTCAGCCGTAATAGGCTACGTAAATCGTCACTTAGCCTATCACGGGTGACTTAAAAAAAAAAAAACCCTACGGCTAATGGCGGCCCCATTATTTACAATACGTAAATATTGTACTTTACAATATTTACAATATTTGTATTGTACTTTACAATACGTAAAGATTACGTAGACTACGGCGAAAATAAGGGCAACGCTATTTGCGTTGCCCTTATTTTCGCCGTAGTCTACGTAAAGATTTATGTAGACTACAGCGACCAAATAAGGAACGCGAATGGCGGCTCCCTATGGGGGCCGCCATTTGCGTACACGCTTTTTTTTTTTTTTAAGTCACCCGTGATACACTACGTGACAATTTACGTAGCCTATCATGGCTGACTTTGCAGATCTAGCCGTGATAGGCTACGTTAATCGTCACATAGCCTATCACGGGAGCGGTGTGGTTTTTTTTTAACTTTTAATTTCGCGGCCGGGTGAGGCGAGGCGCCTCCTCCCCAGCCTGAATTTCGGCCGGGCGAGGCGGGAAGCATCCCCCCCAGCCTGAATTTTGGCCGGGCGAGGCGGGAAGCCTCCCCCCCCGGCCTGAACTTCACGGGGGGAGCAGCGAAGCGCCTCCCCCCCACTGCGAAAAGCTGCGAGACCAGGTAAGTGACTTTCGTGCACCCCTAGAATAGACACACGAGAAGTCTTGCGCTTTCTAGGGATGTCGGAGAATTTCTCCACGAATCTCCAGGAGGCCGAACGCCAACGCATTCGGCCCCCCAAAATTGGTGGAGAAACGGTCCACCAGCCCCTCGCCACCCCCCAGGATGGGACTTACCTTCAGCGAATGTCCCTGGCGGCGGCGGCTCCCAGCGGCGGTTCAGCGGCGGTTTGGCAGCGGCGGCGGCAGCCGGTCTTCCGACTGGCTGCCACCGCCGCCATTTCCAAGTAAAAAAAACAACAAAACAACAAACATGATAGACTACGTAAAGATTTACGTAGCCTATCATGGCTAGATTTTCAAAAAACACCGTGATAGGCTACATAAATCTTTACGTAGCCTATCACGGCTGACTTTGGGGGGAAAAAAGCGCGTATGGAAATGGCGGTGCCGATGGGTAAATATTTATGTAGACTACGGCAAAAATAAGCGTTGCCCTTATTTTCGCCGTAGTCTACGTAAATATTTACGTAGACTACCCGTGCCAGAATAAGGAATGCAAATGGCGGCGCCCATGGGCGCCGCCATTTGCTGCATACGCTTTTTTTTTTTCCTTCAAAGTCAGCCATGATAGGCTACGTAAAGATTTACGTAGCCTATCACGGCTGACTGCAGGCCAGGGACGCAAATGGCGGTGGCTATGGCCGCCACCATTTGCGTCCTGGCAGGAGAAGAACTTTCGCGGCCGGAGAGGCGGGGCACTCCCCCCTGGCCAGAATTTCAGCGGGGAGGGATGGGGTGCCTCTCCCCCGGCCAGAATTTCGGCGGGGAGGGACGGGGTGCCTCCCCCCCCAGAATTTCGGGGGGAGGGATGGAGCGCCTCCCCCCCACCGCGAAGCAAGCTTCAGGATCAGGTAAGTGACTTTCATCCATCCCTTCCCAGCAATATAATATTTTGCTTTGAGTTCCAGGAAACATGAATTCCTTGCAAAAACTATGCTGCCTCCGGGGAAGATCTCTGAATCCAAGTTGGGTTAGCACTTCTTAGGTCAAAATGAGAGTCTTGGGAAGCAAAAGGAAGCCAGTGAAGACACTCAATCACTGGTGCTGTATCTTCCTGGCGGCCTGTGCCAAATTGGTTGCAAATGGTCATGTTCTGCTCTTGCAACAATTTAAAAAATATTCTCAAGGGCTTCTGGGTGAGCAATAAAAGACAACAGTAAAAACTGTGTTAACCCGATGGAGAAGCCAAGAGATCATATTGCAACTGTGCTCCAAAATATCTGAGGCTACTACATCTGGTATATTACCAAGAGCTGTTGGGGAGCTCCAAAGTGAGAGGGAGATGTGAACACACTGCACGTTCTTTCCTTCTACTTAGGGAGCAGACCATTGCACCAAATGCTTCCATTTTAAGGATGGCCCCAATTGTGTGGAAAAGTGTCCTGATGGTGTACAAGGGACGAACAGCTTCATTTTCAAATACGCCGATGAGAACCGTGAATGCCACTCTTGCCATCCAAACTGCACGCAAGGGTAAGCTTGTATAATTTAAATCAATGTCCTTTGCCTATATTTACCAGTGTTAGAAAAGCGTTGATACATGTTATATATTTTAAGATCAGCAAATATACAGTCGCCTGCCCAACTTGCTTCCCCAGATTAATTTCTGATTAGTCTGAAACATTGTTTACAAATGAGATTTTATAACCAACATGTCTCTGTGTGTGTCTGTATGCATATGTTTAATATATATATAGGGCCCAGGCTAAGTTAAGCACTCTGAGACCCATTGTCATTGAGAGAAGTGCTTACAATGAGGCTTAAAAGTGCCTTATTGGATCATCCCACAGAGTGATAGACTGTGTGTGTGTGTGTGTGTGTATGCATGTAGTAGGTATGTACACTTCTCTCTCCCTCTGTGCATATGTATGTTCAAATGATATTTTTAAAATATAACCTCATATGGGTTATATGGGTGAGGCCCATATTCATGCTCATGTTACTGTGTGAAATAGCGAGTACATTGATGGTGCAAAATCAAAAATGTCGATTTTGGTTAGAATGTCTCTCATCTTTGAGATGTTATAAAAACTTATAAAGATGATGTGCTTCACTGAAGTGTGTATTCATGCACTATTTTTCCTTGTTAAGCCACAGCAATGCAGATATCAGTTTAATAAAGTGTGACCAAAATAGTTTGGCTGATGAAAAATATTCCCTATCTCTATCTGAAAAACAGCATAATCTTCTCAGGTTTTGATTTAGGCATCTGTGATTACATTTCCGTTTCAGTTATTATGTTCCAATGACTTGTGTTTAACACTACTCCTCTAAACCTATTAGAATGGCTCTTGTTTTCTATGAATGCCCCTTCTGATGGTGCACACTTGTGCGGAAGCATCCCCAATAGTTCTTAACATGAAAGCTGGCATGGGTACAGAATCTCATTCATATTTATTTAAGAGCCTTTTCTTTGGTTCTGAGTACCGTGTTTCAGCATTAATGTTCACAGAGCAGATGCCATGGGGCACTGTTAAAAATAAAGTACCCACTTCCAGAAGTCTTCAATGGAATGCTTTTCAAAGGATAATGCTTACGGTTAAAGAATCAGGTCACTTTGTAAGATCACTTTCTGAATGAACCATTTTTTTAAAAATCATCATGGCCTAGCTCAAGCTGACTGGGCTTGCTGACTGAACCATTGCTCCCCTGATCTTCATCCTCTTTTAGCAGCATCTAACCAAGGTATTATCTGGGTTTAGCTGGAAAGCAGCATTGCTCAGTGTCTATATATATTTGACACTGTTATATAAATAGTTCTCCCAGTGCCTAGAAGCTTGGTTTGGTTTGATTCGGGATGCCACAATTTTCCTAGGACACACCTGAAAATAACCTGAATTAAGATATCTCCAGACTCTGACTAGTGAGTTCGCTGAAGACTTCTCCTGGGAGGCGGGGGGGGAGACTTAATTTGGTTTGTATTTTCCTGAAAACTGAGCGGCTCTGCACTTCCCAAACTAATATACCAATGGAGCTTTTCAGAATTCTGTGATGCAGTTCTCCAATAAAAAAATCATACAAATGTATGCATTTTTGAATGCAGTTCTGCGAATGTATGCTTTTTATATGCCTACTGTTGTACACATTTCTACTAATGTATGCATTTCTTCTAATATATGCATTTTTTCTAATGCATGCCTTTTTGTATGCACACAAAAATGTATACATTAGCAGAACGTGGACCAAAATCTGTAGGGACTTTTGTATGGACGTTTTAACCAAAAAAAAAAAAAAAAAACATTGCAGAAACGGGACAGAACAAACTTGTGCTTAAAAAAAATGCAAAGGTTGTAGATCTTATGTCTGTGCATTCCATAGATGGCTCCTGGATGCAGCACAGTAACAGACCCTTTATTAGGAAGATGTTGCTTGCTTGCCTGCTTGCTTTGTTTTGCACTGATATACACAGACACAGCAGAAGCAAGCCTCCTAGAAGTTTGATGGAACATGCACAACGGTAGAACTTGAAAATCCCCGCTTCTCCCACATACAGGCAGAGAAAGCTAGAAGAGCTTGTACAGTCACTGGCTGCCTTTCTCCATCCATTCTGCTTTCCTCATCAGCTTGTCCCTCCCACTCCTGAGTCCTGACTCTAAGGGAAGAGATGAGGTAAGCAAAGATAAACAGCTGTCAGAGAAAGGTGACCAGTAGCTCCACAACCCCTTGCAGCTTTCTCTGCCAGGCTCCAGAGGAGCCTTCAGAATTCTCGACAGTCAGAGCCTGGCTTGGCTCCTTTTCATGTGGTGAGTATAACATATAGCCAGGCTCTAAATCAGAGCATTTTCAAATGTTAGTGTTTAGCATGCAGAATATGTAG
Source organism: Heloderma suspectum (assembly GCF_057233095.1). NCBI lineage: Eukaryota > Metazoa > Chordata > Lepidosauria > Squamata > Helodermatidae > Heloderma > Heloderma suspectum. The sequence goes on along the minus strand of NC_139458.1, from coordinate 217,285,584 downwards.
CATAATAATAAAGAAACCTGGCAGTACAACAGATGAAGTAATGTGAGTTATGAACATTTAATACGGGTCACTTCAGTTAAAAATGGTTACTCCGCAATGAGACAGTTGGGCTATGCCCAACCAAGAGCAAGAGATGATGACAACAGCAACAACAACAACAACAGCAACAATCAAATCATCTTCATCCTGTAAAATAATAATTCACAAGAGGGCGTATTGTTTTGCAGCTAAAATTAAACCAGTAAATTATTCAATAAAATGTTGATGTCAACAGCTGTTGCCATTCAAAACGAGACCTTTTGCTGTTTTTGCAAATCTAATTACAATAGAGCCATTAGGGAAATGAAACTAAGATTGCAGAGACAGTGCCAGAATCTGTTGTAGAGGCACCTTCCATGTGGCCCTTTCAGTTCTTGAGTCATATAATAAGAAAAGTGGGAGTACTATGGGGAAGAAACAACAGAGAGGGAAAGATTTCAATTAGAAGATGTTTCCATAACTCAAATGAAGTGCTATATTTTAACACAAATAGTACCATGCAAACTTTATTCCTTATCCAATTACAAATGTAGGTTCCTGGAACTGTACTGGTTCTGCTCTTGTGCCTTTAAACAATGAATGGATATGTAGAAATTTAACAGTTAAGGTTTTTCTCACCTGGCAGGACTTCACCCACTAAATTTCTGCATGTTAAACACAGGAGTAGAGCCAGTAAACAATGTTGGCCAAAGCTTTTGGTGGGTTTGAATCCAGTCCTTATGATCTGATGGCCAAGGGGGGAAAATTGCTCCAGGCAAAGGTAATATTCTTCAATATGTTATATCATGAATTGTTTCTTTTGCTGGAACTGCTGAGGCTATGGAGAATGAGACAAATGCACATGGCAGCCTTGTATGTAAGGAAGCATAAGGAACCAACCCCCTAGTGCTGCTGCTTTTACTACAGAAAAATCTTTGCTTTGCTAGCCCTCCCCCGCCCGCCCAAAAATCACATTTCATATTTCTTGGGACTGCCAAGCCATGAAAAATGACAGCATTAACAGTAGATTTGCCAACTTTCTCTGCTATCCACCTACTCTAAAACACCAGCAAAACTGCCCCTTTTTCATTTTCTGATTTCTAATTCTCCAGCATCATGGTTGTCTAATAGAAATAGGCATTATAGGTTTCCTCCCTCCTTGTACAGGACTCTTCAAGTGGACATAAAAGGAGCAGTGATAGAAATGTGATGTCTGCTTTGATATTTGGCCCAGAATAGGAATGGTTGTGAAAAATCAAAATGCTACACCATGTAGCGTATCTTTAATCCTCTGTGGTAGAGTGACTACTGAAATAAAACTAAGAGAAGCAGTATGGAAAAAATACCTGTCAAAAAAAGTGCAGTGCTGCAATGCCACAGCAATCCCATACAGCCTTCTAATGAGGTCTGTTCTTTGATATGTATCCACTGTAGGAATTATGTCAGTTAAACCAGACCAATGACTTCTAAGTAGAGATGCTTGAGGAATTTAATCTTTCTGAATTCCAAAGTAAACTGACCTGGTCTGGTCAACACTTGTTGGCAGACCCAGCACCAGAACCTGGCAGGCTCTGGCAAATGCTGGGGCTCTAACATTAAGGACTTCCCCCTTCTTTGCCTGAGCGAAACAGGAGCACCCGTCCCATACAGCTGAACCTGTCCCTGCTGCCATTTTAATCTCCCCAGAATGCAACTCCATATATCTGTATGGCATCTGTATGGCCAGCTGCACAGGCCCAGTGCTTCCATCTACACTTGCTCCACTGCCACATTTGCTCCCAGGCTGTCCGGTGGGCTGCCTGCCTGACAGAAGCAGGCCACGGGCCAGATGCTATTTCGTTTCAGGCAGAACGCAAGACTGTGTATACAGCCTTAAATTCTGAGCAAATCAAAATGGTGGCCAGCTGCACAGGAGTGGTGCTCCAGTCAACAGTGCTGGATGCTTGCCACTGGACAGCCACCCCCCCCCCTCGCATACCTGGTAAGCCCATCATGATGGAGCCCAGTCTGCTAGAGGGATTGGCTTGTTGTGGCTAGTTTGCCCAGGGCCCCCTCATCCCTGGAGCTGGCTCCACTTATCGAACTAATGTGCCCGGCCGATCAGAACTTAGTTTCAGCTTAACGTTCACACTTCCCAAATATCCCGATTCAGTTTTCAGCTCAAAAAATGTATCACAATAAGTTTTAAAATAGAAGAAGGAGGGTTGTATGTCCAGTGGCTGTGCAAGCAAAAGGTGGCTTGCAGAACTAGTCTTCTCTTCCATTCCTTCCCCCTGGAGCTCCCTGTACCCTCCAAGCCTTCCCAGGGGGTTGGAGGGCCCTCCTGAACACCAGCAGGTGTGTGTCATATGGGCACTTCAGTGGGAGGGAGGGAGGAGAGCCAAAACTGGGGGGAGGAATCATGTCACTTGTTGTCTTTTAAAGCAGTACACAATCACTAATGACTGCCTTGCTCCATCAAATGTATTAAATAACTGATGTGAGGGGGAAAGCATGGGTAGGTCCCTCACCTACCAAGTGAAACTTGTCTTGAGTCACTTCTGCAACTCCACAAACAACAATTCTGGGGTAAGTAACTCAAGAAACACAATGTGTGTCAGAGTGGTTACATCTCGGAGGGCATTGCCTCATTTTGTTCTCTGCTGTTTGTATCTTCTTGCATTGAAAAATTTCTGAGCAGCGAAATTTCATGACAACTAGGTAACTCTGAAAATTATAAGTGACTGTCTCAGCCCAAGGCAGAGCGGAGATCATTTTTTCTGTCGATAAAATGTCTAACGCCTGTTTTCTCTCTCTTTCCCCACCTCCTTTCACCTGGATGTGCTGCAGGTGCCTAGGCCCACGCCTGGAGGACTGCACTGGTTTCATGGATAGGTACTTGCCAAGCACTTGCCCCTCTTGCCACACCTTCCATGTTCCATGTGTGGGCAAAGGCGCTTGTGTGTGCATGGCCCCTGTGAATGGTGAATGATATTTTCTGTTCTGTAATTGCCTGCAGGTGTAGAGGCCCCACTAGTCATGACTGCATTTACTATCCGTGGACACGCCAGTCCACTTTGCTACAACACGCTAGGTAACATCTGCCATCCCTCCTTTTTGTTTTTCTTGTCCTTTTTCAGTTTATACAGAACAGGAGAGTCACACTAACCAGTTTGGTGAACTGGAAACTGCATGCAGTATAGTCCTTGTCTGCAGCTGCATGCACAATTTACTCAGAGTGCAAAGGCCCACTGAATTAAATGAAACAAAGCATGCATAACTGAACACAGGACTGCAGCCACATGCATTGGTGCTTCAAAAGATTCAGTACACTGAGGGCCTGTCTTCACCATAGGCACGGATGTCACAGGAAATCTTGTAGTTCTGTGAGGGAGGTTAGGGGTCTGTAAGAGAATTCTTATTCTCAGGATTATTGCAGGGAGAAAGGCAGCAAAAAACAGTATAAGTTTGTTAAGTAAATATTTCCAGTTTAAAAAGTAAATTCTAGTATTCTAAATTAGTCTGTTTAATTGAAAAATCTAGTTGGTCTTTTCTGGGTAATTAAGGCACGTTTTTCATTCTGAAAAGAATAGACAGTGTTCACTGATGATGTGTCTCCCTCTCCAGCAATTCGGACTGGTTAATATGACCTCCTGGTTCAAGCATTCTTTTCTAACCTAAAACACAACTGTTCAACTTTCTTTTCCTTTAAACCAGCTTCACCTCATAAAGTGTTGTAGCTAGTTCTCTATTGCTTGTCTTTTAAGCAGAAAAGTAATATAAATATCTAGCTGAAATGTGTGCTTCTTAAAATGTTTTAGTGTTGCCAGTTTATTTATTTAACTAATAATTTCTAAGCTTGTAGCTGTGTGATATTGATGCGGTAGATTGAGTCTACCAAAACAGAAATGTGACTAAAAATATATGTAGCAATTCTAGTCACATATTGTAGTCCTGAGTCAAGGTTTCACTGTTGCCTAGGGATGTACGAAAGTCACTTACCTTTCCGCGGATTATGTTTATGGGGGGGGAGGCGTTCCGTCCCTCCCCCCGGTATCCTCAAGGGGGGGGAGGCGATCCGTTCCTCCCCCCTGGAATCCTCGAATGGCCGGCTGTGCTCCGTGGCGGCTACAGCCGCTGCCATTTGCATTCCTTATTTTTGGCCGTCTTAGTCTACGTAAATATTTACGTAGACTATTACGGCAAAAATAAAGGGGAACGCAAATAGCGCCCACTACGCTATTTGCATTCCCCTTTATTTTTGCTGTAATAGTCTATGTAAATATTTACATAGACTAAGATGGCCAAAAATAAGGAACGCAAATGGCGGTGGCTGTAGCCGCCACCATTTGCGTACGCGGTTTTTTTTTTAACCCAGCCGTGATAGGCTACGTAAATCTTTACGTAGCCTATCACGTCTCTGTAAAAAAGAAAACACACATCCAGACTGCAAATGGTGGTGGCGGCAGCCAGTCGGAAGACCAGCCGCCGCTGCCGTAGCCGCCACCCAGAACATCCACCCCAGGTAAGTCTCGTCCCGAGGGGGATCTGCAGGGGAGCAGGGGGGTGGCAGGCTGTTCCGCCACAGATTTGGGGGGGCGGAATGCACTGGCATTCGGCCTCACCAAGATCTGTGGCGGAATTCTCTGACATCCCTACTGTTGCCTAAGCAATGTAAATCAGCAAAAAGCCACATGGACTTGTATTTTTCAAAGATATTTCTTTCAACCCAATAACTCATCCTGTGCTTGCACAGGAACCTCATTAAGAGGTGCATGTGTTCACAGACATCCCTGCACAAGGTTCTTTAATCCAGCATCAGTAACAAATGTATTTCAGCCCAAGACATTGCGCGACTAGATATTTCACTCCTGACACAGAGGCGTATCCTGTTTTGGAGACAGGGACAGCAGATATAGGAAACAGAGCAAAGTTAAACCAGGGGTGGAAGGGATGGTGATAACATAAGTGAACATAATTGCTTAGACCTGCAATCCTATGCAATAGGAATATATCCTATAATTGCACACATTAGGGCTTGCATCTGAGCAAACATGCATAGAATCAGGTTGTAAAGCTCTTTGAGGTGTCCAAAATGTTGCTGCTATCCTGCATTGCTAGTTAGAATTGATCACTTTGGTTTTCTTGATTTTAGAGGGAGATCCCAATCCCATAAAGTCTCATCACGTTAGATCCTCCTGTTTTTAGAATCAGGCAAACATATAGTTGTCCATTTAAAGCTTTCTGCAGGACTGAAACCATTTAGCTTCTAATTGCATCATAATTATACACTGATGTATATATAGAGAGAGATTTGGTGCATAACATGGACATGAAAAATCTCTTAATTGTCTTGCTCTCTAGCAACACTAAGAAGCCAGTTGTAACTCGGTTCTTGCCAGTTGAAAATCCCCTAGCACAGGGTAATTGGCAAGGAATAGGATCATCAACTCTAAAATCAGCATAGGAAGCACATGCCAGGAAGAAGAGGAGAGAGCATGGATCCTGTGCCAAACTTAGTTGGCAGAACTTCTGTGAGCTGGCAGATGGGTTACAGCCTGCTCACTGTTGTTGCCAGCCACCCATCTAGCTGTCTCAAGATTTTGCATTGTACTTATGGTAGTTTCTTGAATGAGTGTTTTTAATTGTATTGGGAAAGAGCTGTATTACCACTCAGTCTCTGAAGACCATGATGAGGAAACTAGAACTGAGTTGCCTGAACACTGTATAGCAGTGTAGGCTGGGATTTTCAAATTGCTGGAGTTTCAGCAATCAAACCACCTTCTCTCTTTGTCTCACAATCACCTCCTCCATCAATAACACTTCTTGTCATAAGGAGGCATTTATTATTTCATGCATCTGGCTGGTCAACCCAGTCCTGCTCAGTGTCATTATCCAAGAGGGAAGGAGCAAGCCAACACTTGGTAGGCTGCACTCCTTTTCCACGTCCTGCTGATGTTAAACGGTGAAACTATTTGCCGCGAGAGAACCAGCAACTACTTTTCACACTGCTATAGACCTCCCAGGCAGGTTGAGTGATGGCAAGCCCAATTCCTGCTTGTGGTTGCAGCTGGTGATTCAGATGACCAGCCTTACACAGCTAGCATTGCTCAGGGGAAAATGAGATCAGCCATGACAACTGATGGAGCTGTGGTTTGGTCCTGAGTGGTCAAGATAAAGGGAAGATTTTTTTTAAAAAATGGACTGGAATGTCTCTGCTATATAGAGCCTATCTGTAGTGTTTCTTATTAAAAACAATTTGCCCCCCCACACACACACACACACACTTGAGTACACAATAAAGGTATCTACACAATTAGAAGTCTTATGAAGCTTGATATATGAATATATCGAGCCAGACCACTGGTCCATCTAGCCGGTACTGTCTACTCTAATTGGCAGGAACTCTGCAAGGCAGTAGTGCAGTTAGGTAATTTTAGACTTAAGGGGCAGAATCCAGTGTGACACAAGCGCTAACATAAATTACATTGCACTAGCGTAAGGGACCTCTAGCGCAATGCCAATAGTGTTAGATGGCACCATAGGATTCCCCCAGAAAACGCCTCATGCCAGCTGACGCTATTGGTATTGTGCTTGAAGCCATTAGTGTTGCTGGTTTCACTGTTGGATTTTGTTGTTGTTTTTTATTGTTTTTATGTTTTTATCGCTTTTAATATTGTAACTGTTTTTATGTATTTTACTGCTGTAAGCCACCTTGGGAGGGCTTCTGCCCTGAAAGGCAGCCAAGAAATGTTTTAAATAAATACATAGAGGTCCCTTATGGTAGCGCAATGTATTTTACGTTAGTGCTCATGTCACCGTGGATACTGCCCATAGGCCAAATAGAGACACACACACAAACACACCCCGCGTATTACTTCAGTTGAGAAGCACACAACAAACATTTCTTTTCTCGCCCCCTCCCCCATTCCACGCTTCACAACTGCTTCTAAATTCCTGACAAGTTACAGCAAAAAATACAAAAAATAAAAACTGTGTGCCAAGCTTGGTTTAAAAAAGAAAGTCTGTGCATGAGCAGTTTCACATTTTAAACTCCCTTAAATCATAGTGCCATTGTGATTACTGAAATAAAATGGAGACTGCTTTTGCTGTCCTTACACTGACTGAACACCTTCGCTTGGGAATAAGCACCATTTTGTTGTCGAAAAGGATAATGTATTTTTAAAGTAAGAAAAAAGAGCATCTGTATCCATCCATGTACATGCCCAGCCAGTTCTCCCGTGACTGAAAAAAAATATTATAAGACAAAAGGATGCCACGGCAAACAGTATCAGCCCCAGTGGGCCTTGCCATATTTATGTCAGTCCAGGTGCTGACACTGGAGCTGCTTGTTGTGGCTCTATCACTTGCCACTCTCTGGGTGGTTATTTGTGGGGGGGGGGCTGCAGGGCCCTGGACACTGGCCCCTTTCCCTGAGGCCTGCACTACTTGCAAGGCCTCAGAGAAAGATTGGTCCCCTGTGATCCTTTGTCACAGGAGATGCCAAATATGCCAAGATGCCATATTTGGGAACTTCTGGGAATGTTTGTGCTCTGCTCCTGAGGTACAGCCCTGATACCAGCCATATGGGATTTATAGAGATAATAAGTAAGTGATGCTTATGTTATGGTAAGCCCTTGGAATTCTCTGGTTCATTTCCTTGCTTGTGCTTCTACAGAGCACTCAAATAAGAGACCTTGAGCCAGAAGCATGACAAATTGCATGTGCTACAATATTCAAACTGTGGTGCAATATTCAAAACCAAGCTGGCCTATCCAGCAGCTCATGATTGTATTAGAGAAAACATTGCTAGCATTTCAACTTTCTCAGTAAGCATTCAAGGTGTAATTAAGAGCAAAAGAACCCTATAAACTAAAGGGAACAATTTTCTGTTTTACTGGTAGATGAACAATCATAATGTGGCAGATGTAATCAGCGTGGGGAAACAGTGTTTTAATATTTCCTTGAATAATCTGATCCCCGTATTGATTTACACCCTAAATGAAGGTCCTTCTTATTTTCACATTTCCCCTTTTAACTAACAGGAGCTAATTAGCCAAGTCTTCCCCACAGAGAGATGGTGCATGAAGCAGTGTGCGGATATTAACTCTCTTCATCCTTTTCTTCCAATTGAACAAAAGCACATTTTTCCTTTCGACTCATCCCTTTACAAATATCAGGCTTTTCTTTTCTGTTGACTGTGTATGTATAGAAGAGCTAATTAACGGCAAATCCTTTGTACAGCAGTGAAACCTTTTCCTGCTTGTGTTTGATACCCCCTTCACAGTATGATTTCATTATAATTTCACAGTAACTCAGCAGCATGGAATACATGATAGGAAAGGGGAAACTTGCCATTAATAAACTCAGAATGTTCATAGTCAACTTCATTTTATAACACCATGTTCTTCTGCATGGATTAAAGTTTTCCATATGTTCCAGTTATTTATATGATAATTTCTGGTTTTTATTTTTGTGAACTGCCCAGAGAGTTTTGGCTATTGGACGGTATATATATATATATATATATATATATATATATATATGCCATCCTGTAAAAGGAAAAGGGTAGGGGGGGAGAGAGAAATCCACCATTCAAATTATTTAAAGAGGGGAAGTAAAATGTATTTGTGATCTTAAACTAAAAATGTGTCTTTGGATTGGGAATAGCTACAATGGAAAAAAAAAACATGTATTTTCCAACAGCAGTCCTTGACAAAGAAAAACTTCTGCTGTGTTGGAGAAATTAACTCAGTAATCCACGAACTGCATTGCAGGAGGGACTATGGTTCAGTGGTAGAGAGACCCTGCTTTGCATGTAGGAGGTCCCAGGTTCAATCCCCATCATCTCCAGTTAAAAAGGATCAAGTAGCAGATGCTGGGGAAGATCTCCACCTGAGAACCAGGAGAGCTGCTGCCCGCCAGAGCAGACAGTACTAAGCTAGATGGACAAATACTCTGACCTGGTATAGGGCTGTTTTCTGTGTACACATCTCTTCTGTGATATGTGTATTCCAGTGAAATTGGAATTGGGTATGGATGACCTGGTCTAAATCAGTATCCTATGTTCCTATATGTGATGTGGCTCAATAATGTGCTGCAAGGAAATTGTTTGGATATTGTGAGAAATTAAGCAGATGAGTAAAGTCTCCTGTGAGTGCCCAGCACAGAGAAGGCTGCCTGCTACGTCTCTATGTAATTACTGCTCTGGCCTCCCTGCCTTCCAGTCAACTCCTGCTCTGGAGTTTTGCCACCTCTCTGCATCAGGAGTGTGAATGGATGGATCATTCAGCCATTCCCAATGTAGAGACAGTGCAGCAGAATTATACACTCTTAGGGAAGCCTGACTGTTCTTCTCATCCAAAGGTAGCACATCCAGAACAAGGGCTTTTGTTTTACAGAAATATAGGCATGACACAAGGTAGGTAATTCGTACTCTTACGCACACTAAGGGCCTTTTCGGATTAATAATGGCTTAATAAATCACAGCATCGGTCATGTATATTCCCCCTCGCCTCTTTCCTCCTCTCCCATCTTTGCTTCATGTGGTGGTTTTGACACCTCAATCTTGGTCTGTTTAAACTTGTTGTTGTTGTTCAGTTGTTCAGTCGTGTCCGACTCTTCATGACCCCATGGACCATAGCAAACCAGGCCTTCCTGTCCTGCGCTCTCTCCCGGATCGTGCTCAAGTTCATATTCATTGCATTGGTGATGCTATCTAGCCATCTCATCCTCTGCTGTCCCCTTCTCCTTTTGCCTTCAGTCTTTCCTAGCATCAGGGTCTTTTCCAGCCTAAACAATATTGTTCTTTACAACATCAGATTTTCTTTTCACCACCAGACACATCCACAGCTGAGTGTCCTTTCGGCTTTGGCCCAGCCGCTTCACTCTTTCTGGTGCTACTTGGAAATTCCCTCTGCTCTTCCCCAGTAGTATATTGGACACCTTCCGACCTGAGGGGCTCATCTTCCGGCGTCGTATCTTTTAGCCTTGTGATACATTCCATGGGGTTTTCTTGGCAAGAATACTGGAGTGGGTTGCCATTTCCTTCTCCAGTGGACCACATTTTGTCAGAACTCTCTGCCATGACCTGTCCGTCTTGGGTGGCCCGGCACAGCATAGCTTATGGCTTCACTGAGTTACGCAAGCCCCTTCGCCACAACAAGGCAGTGATCCATGAAGCGGTTGTTTAAACTACAGTTCCCCATTACATCCAAAATGGGCACTTTAATGTCAGTTTACTAACCAAAATCTTAAACCAGTATAAGTTTCTTTGGCCTCATTGAGACATAACACTAAACCATAGTTTACTATGTGCGCAAGTCTGCTTCCCCTCCCCTCTCCTCCCCAGTGTGGCTGCAAGGAGGAGACTGGAAGCATTCGCTTCTGTTTTCAACTAATTGCTGTTTGTTGAAAACTGGGAATGTTGGTTATTTTTAACTATGGGTTATCTGAACAAGCCATAATCATAAACCATGGCTTGAAGTTGGCTTGTGCAGATAAACCATAGTTAAAACTAACTGTCATTATGTCCACACTGGGACACACTGTTGTTAGTTTAAAACAGGAAGCAAACACTTCCCATCTCTTTGCGGCTGCAACAGAGGAGAAAATGGAAGGGGGAGTGCATGCCCAGGCTTGTTCCTGTAGTGATACACTATGGTTTAGTATTTCATCCAAATGCAGCCATTGCATGGAGAAGCCCAACTGACTGATGTGGTCAAGGAATCGCTTCCTTTTTATTTTTAGTTGAATAGCCCAATACATCACCTGACTAAGCATTCTGGATCATGAAAAGACCCAGTGAGAGACTGGAAACTGTATATTCATTAAATTTGCAAATACTCTTTTGGTGTTAGATGCTTGTCTGAGCCTGTTGTTTTGAAAAAGTCAAGTATAACTCTCCTTGACTTATTAAGATCTCTTTCATGAATAAACACCTTATGACACTGAACTTCCATTGTACATTTTTAATTGTGCCCCTTTTAAGAGAGACCTTCAGTGAACTATGTAGAAATTACAAGTAGAAAACTGTAAGACTGGATGGCAGCCGTAACAACATACTTTCAAGTAATGAAGGTGTTATTCTTCATTTGAAAAAAAAGTTTATTTCCCATGATTTTTTTCGTGGGATCGTCCCTCCTCCCCAGTGGTGTTTTGAAGACACTCACATCACTAGATGAGGGAACAGCTTGTTGAATACATAGATCATTCTTCTCCTGTGCTGGCAAAGTTATTGGTCCTTGAATGTGGGTTTTTTCCAAGTTGCAATGTACCTTTTTTCCTGTCTCTTTTTTCCCTTCTAGTTGCCATATTTATTTATTTTTTGGCACATATCTATGCATAACTCTGAGACCTTGTGTACACCAAGCCTAACTTTATACAGCTTCATTTAGCTGTAATTACAAACAGCACCTGAAAGGAATGCATCATTAAGAGGAGAAGAAACACAAAATCTGCAATTTGGGAACATTCCCAGATTCTCTAGTGCCTCATTAATAAATAAGGCCCAAGACCCTCGGTAGATGAAATTACATGCTAAGCCTAAATTTCTGCCACTTGTGCAGATTCAACACAAGGAAGACCACCTGTTCTGAAGAGTCCCACTGTTCATTAGGTTGAGAAACAGAAGTTCTTTGACTAACATAAATAGTAGTTCAAAGTACCTATTTCACTGCAAGGTCGACCCAAATGGCTATCAGTGAACATTGGATGAGGTACAGTGGCAGAACTAATGTCATCACAAAAACTACAGCATGTGTGTTGTGAATAAGAGCTGAGCAGATTTTAGGCTTGCTCCAGTTACTTTTGAAATCAGTGTGGACCATATGCTGCCGTGTAGTGCCTGGACTTGCTGAATGCATCCTTTGTGCAGCCTGTTATCTGGGGCCCAACCCTGACATTTTTCAGGTGGAGGAATGGGCATGCCTGATCCTCTCTACCTTGTTGCATATCATGTGGATGTCTGATCAAGTAGACACCCATTTCATGCAAATCCCCTTTTTCTGGGGAGGAATCAAATAAATTGGGCATCTCTATAGAGCGACTGCCTTGCATGTGGAGTTATCTGCTTGGTGGAGGGGAGGTCCGTTTCTGGTTCTCTATCACATGAAGACTCTCGCCAGCCCAGCAGCACCTGGACTGGGATAAATCATCAGTAGGACTGCATGGCCTGAAGAACCTCCTCTAGTGTAAAAGGAGCCATATCTTAAATATATTAATTGTAATAGCCTGTTCCATTCAACTTCTGTTGATTCTGTAAATGTAGAATATTACATCAAATCTGGTATTTGGCATAAAGTTTGAAACTGTGATGATCTTGAATATTTAAAGTAAGTTCCTAGGCTCACATGAATTACAAGATCTGTTTGCACATGCATTTCTGGATTAGGGCCATGCCCACGTCACCATACATTGGTGTGAGAGGCAGCTTGAGAAGGAGGGATCATTGGCTTGGATCTAGGGATGTACGAAAGGCAGTTACCTTTCACGGATTATGTTGATGGTGGGGGGGTAGGCGCTCCGTCCCTCCCCCCGGAATCCTGGATGGGGGGGAGGCGCTCCGTTCCTCCCCCCCCCCCGGAATCCTGGCCGGCCGGCTGTGCTCCGCAGGGATTCTGCGGAGCCACCGGCTGGCTCCGCCAGCAGCCGGACATCCGGCCGCTGGGATGCAAATGGCGGCGGCCGTATCCGCCAACATTTGCGTCCCTGCAGTCAGCCGTGATAGGCTACGTAAACATTTACGTAGCCTATCACGGTTTGTTTTTTTAAACTTAGCCGTGATAGGCTACGTAAATCTTTATGTAGCCTATCACGTTTTGTTTTGTTTTTTTAACTGGAAATGGCGGCGGCGGCCGGTTGGAAGACCGGCTGCCGCACCACCGCCGCAGGTGCCACCAGAGCCGCCACTGGAGCCGCCGCCGCCAGGAAGATCCACCCCAGGTAAGTCTCGACCCTGGGGGGATGGGGGGGGGCAGACCATTCCACCACCGATTTTGAGGGGCCGAATGCGCTGGCATGCGGCCTCCCTGAGATCCGTGGCGGAATTCTCTGACATCCCTACTTGGATCCAAAGAACTGGAGATATTCCATGCATGCAATGGGTCTTCTTGTCTCCCTTTCTACTACAGCCCCTTGTGGCCCCTAAAACTCCATTCCTAAAGGTTAGGGGGCTTCAGAACGGTGTGGAATGAGGAGTGGAGGCTAAAGCAGGGTAGAATAGCAGAAATCAGAGCTTCCCCCTCCCCTTTTGCTCATACAAGGGGCTCTTTGGATAGTCTGATAATAAATTTTACATAAAAGTAGCTAGGGCTGCAATCCTATACCCACTTACCTGGGAGTAAGCCTCATTGCACTCAATGGGGCTTACATCTGAGTAGACATGCATAGGATTGCACTGTAAGTGTCTTAGCTGGCCAGTGCCATGAGAGACATCTGTAAAACTCATTTTTGTGTGCCCACAAACTGACCATCCCATATCTACAGTCTGTGGGTAGATACAGATAACCAGTTCAATGTACATTTTACCTTACATCTCCCCCAATGTCTGGAAGATTATTCCTTACTATTTCATTTTCATTTCATTCATTTTATTATATTTGTATACTGGCCCATAGCTGAAGCTGTCTGGGTTGTTCAGAAGCCCTCTGGGTGGTTCACATGTGACAGGATGTGACCATTTGGCAGGATGATACAGATACTTCAGAAGAAGTCATCCTGGGGTTGTTTGGTTATCTGTATGAATCATAGAATCATAGAATCATAGAATAGTAGGTTTGGAAGGGGCCTACAAGGCCATTGAGTCCAACCCCCTGCTCAATGCAGAAATCCAAGTCAGAGCATCCCTGACAAATGGCTGTCCAGCCTCGTCTTGAAGGCCTCCAGTGTGGGTGAGCCCACCACCTCCCCAGGTAATTGGTTCCATTGTCGTATTGTTCTTACAGTCATGAAGTTTTTCCTGATGTTCAGCCGGAATCTGGCTTCCTGTAACTTGAGCCCATTATTCCGTGTCCTGCACTCTGGGATGATCAAGAAGAGATCCTGGCCTTCTTCTCTGTGACAACCTTTCAAGTACTTGAAGAGTGCTATCATATCTCCCCTCAGTCTTCTCTTCTCAAGCCTAAACATGCCCAGTTCTTTCTGTCTTCATAGGGCTTTGTTTCCAGTCCCCTGATCATCTTTGTTGCCCTCCTCTGAACCCTCTCCAGTTTGTCTGCATCCTTCTTAAAGTGTGGTGCCCAGAACTGGACACAGTACTCCAGATGAAGCCTAACCAGTGCTGAGTAGAGGGGAACTAGTACTTCCCGGGATTTGGAAGCTATGCTTGTATTAATGCAGCCCAAAAGAGCATTGGCCTTTTTTTGCAGCCACATCACATTGTCGGCTCATATTCAGCTTGTGATCGACAACAATTCCAAGATCCTTCTCACTTGTAGTGTGGTTGAGCCACATATCCCCCATCTTGTAACTGTGCATTTGGTTTCTTTTTCCTAGGTGCAGAACTTGGCATTTATCCCTATTAAATTTCATTCTGTTGTTTTCTGCCCAGCGCTCCAGTCTATCCAGATCACTTTGAATTTTGTTTCTGTTAGCTATCCCACCCAATTTTGTGTCATCTGCAAATTTGATCAGCATTCCCTGCACCTCCTCCTCCAAGTCATTAATAAAAATGTTGAAGAGCACTGGGCCCAGGACTGAGCCCTGCAGTACCCCACTCGTTATCTCTCCCCAGTTTGAGAAGGTCCCATTGATAAGCACTCTTTGAGTCCGACTCTGTAGCCAACTGTGGCTCCACCGGATCGTTGTTTCATCTAGCCCACTTTGAGCTAGTTTGCTCATCAGGATATCATGGGGCACTTTGTCGAAAGCTTTGCTGAAGTCGAGGTATATGATGTCTACAGCATTCCCACGGTCTACAAGGGAGGTTACTTGATCAAAAAATGAGATCAGATTTGTCTGGCAGGACTTGTTTTTGACAAATCCATGTTGGCTTCGAGTAATCATGGCATTGTTGTCAAGGTGCTTCCAGATGGATTGCTTTATCATCTGCTCCAGAATTTTCCCAGGGATTGATGTCAGACTGACTGGTCTGTAGTTCCCAGGTTCCTCCTTTTTACCCTTCTTGAAGATAGGGACGTTAGCCCTCCTCCAGTCATCTGGCACTTCCCCCATCCTCCATGATTTCTCAAAGAGAATAGACAGCGGTTCTGAGAGTTCTTCTGCCAGTTCTTTTATTACTCCAGGATGCAGTTCATCTGGCCCTGGAGATTTGAACTCATTCAAAGTAATGAGGTGTTCCTTGACCATATGCCTATCGATCTCAAGCTGCAATCCTGCCCCTTCAGCCTGTACTTTGCCTTTGCCAGGGGGGTCATAGACCCTCTTTTGGGAGAAGACTGAGCCAAAGTAGGAATTGAGCACCTCTGCCTTTTCTTTGTCATCTGTTATCGTTTTGCCATCCTTATTTAATAGCTGAACCACCATTTCTTTCCTCTGCCTTTTACTATGCAAGTATCTGAAGAAAGTCTTTTTGTTGCTTTTAGCATCCCTTGCTAACCTCAGCTCATTCTCAGCTTTAGCCTTCCTGATGCCAGCCCGGCAATTCTGTGCTATCTGCCTGTACTCTTCCTTTGTTACTTGGCCTTCTTTCCACTTCCTATATGTGTCCTTTTTTGTTTTCAGGTCATCCCTAAGCTTTTTGTGAAGCCACATTGGCTTCTTCTGTTGTCTTCCACCTTTTCTTCTTGTTGGAATTGTTTGTGATTGTGCCTTGAGAATTTCCTTTTTTAAAAGCCCCCACCCATCTTGGACTCCTTTTCTCATTAGTGTCGCTTGCCATGGGACCTTACTGATCATTGTTCTGAGTTTATTAAAATCAGCTTTCCTAAAATCCAGGGTACGCGTTTGACTACACTCAGCTTTTGCTTCCCTTAGAACCAAGAACTCAAGTACAACATGGTTGCTTTCCCCCAGAGTTCCTGTAACTGCTACTTTATCCTAGGGATGGGTGAAAGTCCCTTACCTGTCCTCGAAGCTTGCTTCACGGTGGGGGGGAGGCGCTTCGGTTCTCCCCCCGAAGTTCAGGCGAGGGGGAGGGAGGCGCTCCGCCTCGCCGGGCCGAAATTCAGGCCGGGGGGGAGGCGCCCCATCCCTAGCTGGCGAAATTCAGGCCGGGTAGAAGTGCCCCATCTACCCGGCCACGAAAAAAAAAGTAAAAAAACAAACAAAAAAAACACACACCCATGATAGGCTACGTAACGATTTACGTAGCCTATCACGGCTAGATTTCCAAAGTCAGCTGTAATAGGCTATGTAAATTGTCACGTAGCCTATCACGGGTGACTTTGAAAAAAAAAAAGCGCGTACGCAAATGGCAGGTCCCATGGGGACCGCCATTTGCGTTCCTTATTTTGGCACGTCTAGTCTACATAAAGATTTAGCGTTCCCTTATTTTCGCCGTAGTCTACGTAAATGTTTACGTAGACTAGACGTGCCAAAATAAGGAACGCAAATGGCGGCGCCCATGGGCTGCCGCCATTTGCGTATGCGCTTTTTTTCTTTTTCCCAAAGTCACCCGTGATAGGCTTAGGGATGGGGGAGAATTTCTCCCCGAAACTTCGGGGGGCCGAGTGCCAACATATTCGGCCCCCCGAAGTAGTTTCGGGGAGAAATTCTCCGCCCCCCCCAGGATGGGACTTACCTTTCCCGAATGTCCCTCCCGGCGGTGGTTCGGCAGGTCTTTGACAGGGGCAGAGGCGGCAGCCGGTCTTTCGACCAGCTGCCGCCACCGCCATTCCAATAAAAGTAAAAAAAAAAAAAAACGCCCCCGTGATAGGCTACGTGACGATTAACATAGCCTATCACGGCTAGATTTGCAAAGTCAGCCGTGATAGGCTACGTAAATCGTCACGTAGCCTATCATGGGTGACTTTAAAAAAAAAGACCGGCTGCCGCTCCCGCCTCGCTCGAACACCCGCCGAACCGCCGGCCGGAGCAGCCACCGGGAGGGACATTCGGCGAAGGTAAGTCCCATCCCGGGGGGGTGTGCGGGGGGCGGGGGGGTGCGGAGGATTTCTCCCCGAAACGTTGGCGCTCGGCCCCCCAAAGTTTCGGGGAGAAATTCTCCGCCATCCCCAATTTCAACCCAAATGCTCTCGATGGGGCTACCAAGCTCCCCCTCCTGTATTTCTGTGCAGAGATATGCATTTTTCACATACAGTGCAACCCCACCTCCCTTTCTGTTCCTCCTGTTCTTTTTGAACAAGTTATATCCTTCAATTGCTGTATTCCAGTCATGAGAGTCATCCCACCAAGTCTCAGTTATACCTGTCAGGTCATAATTTCCCTCTTGTATTAAGAGTTCAAGTTCGTTCTGTTTGTTTCCCATACTCTGGGCATTAGTATATAGACATCGAAGACCATGTGCTTCATAGTCTGGCTTTCTTCCTACATGTGTCTGAAGACTATTATTGGGCACTATCAGAGCTGTTCTCTCCGTTGCAGTGCATGCGCCTACGTCCATTGTTACCCCCAACATTACATCTCCCTTCCCCGTAGGATTCAGTTTAAAGCCCTCCTGATGAAGTTCTTCATGCTGTGGCCAAACACATTCTCCCCATCCTTTGTGAGGTGCAACCCGTCCCTAGCCAACAGCCCATCTTCCAGGAAGTATAGCCCATGGTCCCAGAATCCAAATCTCTCTAGTCGGTACCACCTTCATATGAGCTGAGCTCTGTAACAGTGGCCATAATTTAGTCCCAACAAACGGAAATCTACATTTAAAATCTTGCATGTTATACAACATATGAGTCCTCTTACTGAAAAAAAAATATGAATGTGGGTTTGATTTTAGAAAAGGCAAGAAGCTTGGCAAGTGAGATGAAGGTGGAATCTCAAGAACAAAGGAATGAATTTTGCAAATGAAAATAGGCAGCAAAATTATATCCAGGTTATTATATCCACCAAGAAGAAGGGAGAGCAGTGATAAAATGAACAGAAAGGATCAGCAGTAATGTCAGAGACAGGCATTAGTTTGCTGGCAGTTCTTCATAACCAGTTTTTCCATGATGGCACTAGAGAGGTACTGTTACTGGCACATTAGGGCTGTGGCCAGATCGACACCTCGTGTCATATCATTATGATCCCATCATAGTAACGCTACATCCCTCTTGCACATTTATGCCTCGTTGCACACACAATGACATCTGTAGTGGCATTTTGGAGAATATGGAATAAAAAGCAGGAAAGAAGGCTAGAAAAGCGGAATACGGAACATCCTTCTTACCACCATAAATTACTATTGATCTAGCGATGGGTGAGAAATTCACTTCATCACGTTTTTAAAGGCATTTACCTGATCCACACCTTCCAGAACCATGGGCAGAGGTGATTTAGCACTTCCAGGGCAACCCGAAGCGAGTGGAAATGCTTGTTTCTGGAAGGAGGCAAGTCAGCAGAGCTCACATACCGAAGATCCGCCAATCTGCCTCCTTCCAAAAATGAGTGTTTGCTCATGTTTTGGGGCACCCCTAGGAAGCATGAAATGTCCCTTGAATAAGTGGTGGGTCCTGCTTGCACAGTGCAGTTGGCGGGACCCAGCACTTGTGGAAGGGAATTGCCAGTGCGTAAAGGAATCAGTGGAGGCATACCCCATCAGATTCTGCCCCATATACAGAAATGGACACAATTTGTGGTCAGAAATCTATACATTTCTGGGCTTGCAATGCAAGGAGGGTGGGGAATGCATTGGGCAGCATGTGCATATTTGAAAAATGTGCAAAAAGCACTATGTGTACATTTCTAAAGTGCGTACAAACGTGCTTTAGTGAATGGGGAAATGTGTCCATTAATGTGTCCATTTGAAAAATGTGCGCAAAAATATGTATGGAGTTTTAAAAACTTGGATAGAACTGACATGGAATGAACTTGGAGGTGTGAAAAGGAGTAAGCCCTTGGCAAAGGACTTGACAGATCATTCCATCCCATAATTGTCAAGTCTCAATATTAAGATGCATTATTTGAAAGGCAAAGTCTGCATCCTATGCACACTTGCATGGGAGTGATCTCCACTAAATATAGTGGGACATGGTCTGACTCAGCCTGCACAGGATCATCCTGAAAATGAGTACAAAAGCAAGAGGGTAGACCAGAACTCAATTGTATCTCGATTTTTGCAAGTAATTAATTTATATCATCATCATCATTGGAAACACACTTCCAAGGAAGTGTAGGTATCAGTAGGTGGAACAACTCAGCAAATACTTCCTTGTATGAAATGCAGTTATGTAAATATCAGTATCAGTAAAGAGAAGTAAAATTCAGGTTTTCCTTGTGCCAATTTCACTAAATCCCTTTTCCTTTAAACTACCAATAGTAGTGGAATCCAGAAATGGTTTAGTATGATAGCTTAATAAAAAATAGGTTAATGAAGTATAATAAGGGTACAAAAAGAACTGAGGATCCAATCCATCTTTAACAGTCACAGTATAAGTATTTTGGTAGTTAATGCATATTTTGCAAGTTATTGGAATTCTGCAGATATAATAACAGACAGCGTGTAAACCTTGCATTAATTTATACCAGACTCTTGACTTTATTTTGCCTCTTTTTGCATAAATCAAGAGGGATTTGATGATCATGGTATAACTCATGTAGGGCATTTACACAGACATAATACTGCTCTTGTAATATAATAGTGCTAACTCCCAAAGTAGCATAAAGGCATACCCAGGAATAAATACTGTATACCTTTTTTGTTTTGCTGCTACCTTGAATTCTCCTTGATATTTATGAGCCCAGGAGAAGTTTATTCCCTCATACACTTCAGAAAGTTTGGGTTCGCATATTTAGAAGCAGCTTGAGTACAAATGTAAATACTGATGCATTCTGGGGCAGTTTACTAGAATACTAATGAATCAAGGTATTACAAATGGTGGTTATGGTTTATGGAGACTCTGGGGCAGTTATACCATGGGGTACACTGAGTGAGTGGCAACTTGCCCCCTACATTAAAGTGGAATTCAGTAATAAATCTGTCGTCTGACTCAGGGTAAAGACAGACATAATGTCTAGGTGAAAATGGTTTGAACACATAGCACTCTGAAGGTAAATGCCACCACTTCCACCACATTTAAAATGTTACATCTCTCTTTATCCTGGGTGCATGTTATCACTCTCAGGTGTCAAAACTCTGAGAGTACAACTATTCGCCATCTTCCATTCCTATGTACTTCCAAAATTATCTCTCCTCAAGTGACTGACTTTGCAATGCTATGAAGCTTTGATGGCGAGGAGGGCCCACAAAATCACGTGACCACATGCCTGCATATGCTCTGTCCTCAATCTGAACTTGTGATGGCAAGAGTACACAAATGCACTGACACTTGCAGTATGTACTGAATAGGCATTTTTAATTTGGACTGTTGGGTGCACTTTTCATTGCCTAGATCAAAAGTGAATTCTCTTCAATATTTTATGTGTGCATTGAAATATTGGCATCCCACCCCAATGCAGGCAGAGGTTCCTGGATGGCCCTCAACTAGTTTACTATGGGCCAGATCCAGACTTATTCATACTTGAAGTAGACCCATTGAAATCAATTAGACTTCTTTCAATGGGTCTATTCTAAGCATTGGCTACGTCTGGATCCTATATAATATCCATCTATCCATGCTTTGTTTCTAGAATCTCTCATTCCAGAGTCCTCTCATGAAAGCTCAAGCAAGATCTAACCAAAAAGGTTCAATCATATATCACAATACAGTCCCACTGCCTGAAAGTCTCGTCTTCTGATTCTTTAATGTATCCTTTTAATTAAATGGGAACATGTAGGCATGAGCCCCACACCTCTCCGTCATCGCATTTGTCTCCCTCTCCTTGTGAAGGGCAGTTGTCTGAAGAGGAGAGCCTCATCTT
Organism: Heloderma suspectum; assembly: GCF_057233095.1. Lineage (NCBI taxonomy): Eukaryota > Metazoa > Chordata > Lepidosauria > Squamata > Helodermatidae > Heloderma > Heloderma suspectum. Next base: position 217,264,674 of record NC_139458.1, on the reverse strand, counting down.
TCTGTGGAGGCTCCCCATGCAAGCCAGAACACAGAAAAACAGCAATGCCTCTTTCACAGGGAGTGGAGCGTTCTGCAAAAGTGTGGAGTGGGGTTCAGCACAATGCTAATTGTTATGGGTACTTAAGATTGCCCCTGAAGAAGGAATTTTGTTCCAAAATGCATTGGGCCCTAATAAATAGCTTTGGTATGTTAAGAACAATTTTATTTTTTCTCTTGCTTATTCCTGCATTCAGCAACTCCCCCCTTTTGGGACAAAATGTTATTTAAAACAAAAGTGGATATGGCATCAGGTAAGCTCTGGGCAGAGCTTCGGCAAGGAGGCTGTCTGTCCATTGTCACAATTATGGTAGTCGGGATCTGATTGTGCTGGAATATGTGCATCACAGCAGAGATGGGAACATAGGAAGCTGCTTATAACAGGTGAGACCATTGATCGATCTAGCCCAGTACTGTTTACTATGGCTGACAGTGTGTCTCAGGTGGAGGTCTTCCCCAGCACATGATCCTTTTAAGTGGAGATGCCGGGGATTGAACCTGGGACCCTCTGCGTGAGATGCAGGTGCTCTACCACTGAGCTATAGGGATTGCAATGTGATGCACCTTCTGCCTGTATACTGTGTGACCAGTGAGCTATTATCCCAGTATTGGCTGGTGAAAGCAGGGCGACAGAGTTGAAGTGGGAAAGCTGATTCCCTTATCAGTAACTGATTCCCCCTGCCTCCACCACTATCAGCTGATGCTTTCTAACAAGGGAAAGGTTTCCCTTCTCAGCCTCACCCAGAATCACCTCGCAGTGGACAATGCCTGCTAGGTCACCACCGGAAAATACTTTGAAGTATGATATGCAGTTGGATAATGTGCAACGGAGTCTCCAGCATAACACTGTTTTGTATTAAAACAGTGAGCAATTATTGATTATTTGGGGGGCTGACCAGTTGACTACATTTTCACTGCATAGCATGGCCATTCCTTTTCCATCAATACTGCTGTCTTACAGTACATTTTTGATTCAGTGCCCCAATTAAATACCAGTGGAACAAAACATCAGATTAATTATGCTCAGCTATTCACGCCACCTGCTAAATGCCGACCGCATCTGAACTACTGCCGAACAACGAGAATGGATGTCACCATGGCAAACTGACCTCTTGGCATATAATATGTTTCTGCTCAGTGTGCTACGTGCCCATGTTTTTAGAAAGCACATTTTCCATTTAATACACAAAAATAAAGTTTATAAACACAGAGCAAAACACATGCAACTTGGTAGAGTGGAGCATGCCTAGTGCACCCTAATCCAATTTGCAGGTTTTAACAGAGAGGTTTTATGCAGGGAAAGGCTATCTGAAGAAAAGTTCAGAGTGCAAGTTGCAAATCATCCCTATTTGGGTTGGCGCCGGTCACTAGACTGTTTCCATCTGAAGTATTTTTTTCTCTTTCTTTTGAGAACATTGAAAACATACTGGAGGTATATAAAGAGAAAGGTTCTTTTGCTTAAATTGAACTTGCTTCACCTGAGACTCCAATCTAGTGGATTTTGCCGCTTTTCCATCACAGTTAAATCAATCTCTATAAGACAGGACCTGACTGGGCATATTTTAAGTACAGCATTAATTCTTTTAGTAAAATCAGACACACACTGAAAAAGAGTGTCTGTGAATGTTCTTATTTTTAACTTTTCCTGATTTTATGTGCTACTGAGGAAAAAAAATATATGATTCTGTTCTGAAAACAGTTTCCTAGATCTGGAATTTTCATAACTGGCCACTGAACTTTTGTATCCTCTTCACATCTGACAGATATGGCAGGGTGATGTCATTATGTCCTGATGCCTCTTGGAGCCAGATTGGAGCACAGGGGTTTTTGGTGATTCTTTGGTTCATTTGTGGTCTGTTCTACCATGAGCAAAGCCATAAAAAAAGAGGTGACTGCATAAATATCAATCTGAAGTGGACAATTAGAGGTGCTCAGATTTGTTACATCACACACACACAAATATCTCCACGGCCCCAATGCATTTTGGGGTAAGGGGATGAGGGAATCATCAAGAACATTTTTGAAGTACTCATGTGCAGTCATTAAAATTGTGCCTCCTGGATGACCAAGGATTTCTAATAACATTCAAAAGAAGACTTTAAAATGCCTTACAGTTCAACAAAGTAACAATGTAACAATGTGGGAAAGCACAAAGGTGGTCATATTTTGCCATTGAGATATAAGGTTGTCCTTGTGCTTTTTCAGCCTGTATATTTTAATACTTATTAATTAAGGCATTTTCCAGTTCAATCTTAGACATGTCTACTCAGAAATAAGTCCCACTGAGATCAGTGGGACTTTTTCCCAAGTAAATGGGTATAGGATTGCAGCCTTAAAGTCATATTGTGAATGTGGAAATAGGAAGGGAAGAGTGAAGAACCTTCTTAGAGCTCTGTGTATGGATATCATTATGTGATCCAAATATATGCTCATCTTTTTAGTTGGCTGACTGAAGCTCAGCTCCAGCTAGGGCTGGCAAAAAATCAAATATATTTGAATCACATACCAAGGAAGTAAGTTAAAAGACTCCTTAATGGAAGACGTTTCAGGAAACTCACTTAGGTATGTTCACATGCACTTACATAGATACATGGGTAAAGATTAATAATTTATTTTCATAAATTCTGTAGCAGCTAGGCTTCAGAGCTCCATCTACTCATATATTATCTGTTTTAATAGAGAAGATATGAGACCAGATGCTTTCTCCCCTGGCTTTCCTTCACAGGCCTGTTCTCCAGCCTACAATATGAAAACACTTAGTAATAATGTATGTAAGTAATTAGGCTCCAAACCCTGATTCCAGCAGCACCATAGGAATGGTAGATGTGTTTGATACTTTGAAATGGCTGAAAAGTTGATACATGCACCCCTCCCCGCCACCTCATGGATCTTGTGCTAGTAACTTTGAATGTTCATTTTGTGTTTGTGTGTGTTGTGTATACGCAGGAGTGAGTAGATGTTACTGTAAAAAGAAAAATACTGCATACATGTTAAAGAAGTGTACATTATCGTTCTCTTCTAGATGATTTATTTATTTATTTATTATTTTTATACTGCCCGAAAGCCAAAGCTCTCTAGATGAATACTAGATCATTGCTTCTCATTCTTAGTAAAGGACTCCAAATTTTCTTGTGACATACTTTTAAAGTATTCAGTTATTCAATTTGCAACTTCCCCTGTGCCTACAAGTTAGAAGTATTACTGTTTTATTCTTAATTGCACTTATACCCAATTCTTCTTCCAAAAAGCTCAGAGCATTACATCTAGTTCCCAGGAAATTCACATCCAGGCAGAATGCTGGGCCAAAGCCACTGACCTTCAGGAAATGAGCTCCATCACATGCCCTCAGATCACGCTCTGATCTGCTCAGTGTCAGTAGTAATAGTTATCCTTACTGTAGGGCTGGGTATTGCTTTATTTCTCCCATTAAGAATAAATAAAGTAAGTGGAAAGTCTTTGCCCTCAACTTTTATAGATCCCCATATTCAATATAGAATCACATTGTTCTATTATAATGAGACTATGATAGTTTTTGTTCTTAAATGCCATAACATCAGGACGTTTTTCGTGGACTTGTATGCACCAAAGGCAACCAGGTCTATTAAACTAATGGACAAGGGAAGACGTGTCAATTAACTCATCTAATGCAGCTTTTGCTCAGAATTGTAAGGCACTAAACATTCTTGGTGACACAAAGGAACAAATGTTATGGGTCAGCTGATGCAATCTATCACTTGTGGAGACAAAGAAGAATCACCATAAAAAGAGAGGATTTTTCTGTATTCGGTAACATTTTTTCCCTAGTGTTGATGTGCCCAGCAGTTCATCTGGGGCAATTTTTCAAGGAGGAGGTCACAGCACTCAAGGAGGTGAGAGTTAGTCCGCCTCTTCCCAGCAGTGACCCTCCCCCCCATGCCCCTGCATGCTAATTAGGGTTTTTAAAAGCCTCCATTGGCACCAGTGGAGGCTTTTAAAAGGCCTAATTGCAGCAGAGAGGAGGCCACAGTCCACCAGCTAGAAGTTCCCATCCCATGACTTTGAATCTAAGAGTACAAATTCACTGGACCCTAAGCCCTGAATTAAGGCAACAATAAAAAGCAGTGCTCACATTACATGAGGGAGGGGCAGAGGGGACCCATTACCGTTTTCTGATGCATCCTTCAGTTTAGAAGCCTACAGATGGGCATGGTTTGGCTAAAATGAGGGGAGTCAGGGTGGGCTTTTGAATTTCATGAAGGGCTCTCCTATCTTCCCCTCCTCCTAATTGAACACTGAGCAAGAAGATGTGAGGTGTCCATTGACTGAGTGGGCAATAGATATCAAGGTTTAATGAAAAAGCAAGTAGTATGTCACAATGTCAGGCCAGCATAGAAGAGCCTTTGTGATAACATGATCAAATAGCTCCTTCCTGCAAAGGAGAAGAAATACAGTGACATCTGCATACACCCTGCTCCCATGTATGCTAGTGCCAGAAGATCTCTGTGAAAAACTTTCCTATCTCTGGTTCTTCTTGTCCTTGTTGCAAACTACTGTAGTCTAGCCTAAGTTCATTCCTATGGCCAGAGATTTGAGTTTACATATGAATACACAAAGCACCTCTGATTTTCCCTTTTGTTTATAGTCCTTCACCCCACATTAAATACCATTGTGAGTGTGCCCTAAATGTGCCCTAACATTCAGGAGTGACTTGAGTAGAATATGGGGTGGCTTACAGGGCGCTGCATACATGCACATGTAAAAACCCTTTGGATCCAGGCTTATTCAGTGTCATATTTGTGGGGTTCTTGTTAACATACCTAAATTCAGTGGAGGTTGGTGGCTCCAATGTCAGTGGAATGGTGAATCCATTCTGGGTTTCAGTCAGAACCAGACAGAACTCTAAAGAAGCACCTTCGATTGCTCCTTTAGAGTTCTGACTAGTTCTGACTGAAAAGCAGAGTGGATTTACTGCCCCACTGACATCGGACCCACCGGCCCCCACTGCCTAGATTCCATTGGAATCAATAGAACACACTGGTGTTTAACTTTCTTTTGAACAATTACAGTGTGGTCCTATTCAGGTTTTGTCCGATCAAAAAAAAAAAGACAAGGAGTATAACCTGTCCCTTAGTGCGTGTCAGAACTGTTTGCACAGAATGAACAGGTCATGACGGTCAAGTGTGGCCCGGTGGATAGAGTGCCGGGTTCACCTCTTCAGCGGCAATTGTGCTGGATGATTTCTCAGCTTCAGTCACACCAACCCATTTCCCCATCTGAAACAGGAATAATAATGATTTACCTCATACAGTGGTTGTAAGGACAAACATGATAAGTTGAGAGCTCTTCGTGTGTAAAATATAGCCTAAGCATGTTGGTGCTTGACATATAATCAGAATTGATTGTCGGAGAGCAGCCTGAAGTCTTTGTTTTCCCATTAAATGTTTTCATTTGTCATCAAAGCATATGCTGATTGTCCGTCTGACCAGACCACCCTGTCCCCTCCTTCTCTCCCCTGACCCCCCAAAGCATGCATGATGGCCTGCTTAAAAACATAATTCAGAACAGATGTGATAAAGGAAAACTTTGTCACAACCTTCCTGTGTTTTTGTGTTATTTAAAATGTGGCAAGACTAACTGCACAATTTCATGCACTTACATGGGTTTCCAGAGTTTAATTTGTAAGCATGCGCGCAACCTTCTTCCTGTGACTCACGGTTACTGTTGGATCCTGATTCGTAGGACTCCCCTGATTGCTGCTGGAGTGATTGGAGGACTCTTCATCGTTGTCATCTTGGGCTTGACGTTCGCAGTTTATGTGAGACGCAAGAGCATTAAAAAAAAGAGGGCCCTACGAAGGTTCTTGGAGACTGAGGTGAAGATTCTTTCTTTCTTTCACACAGAAATTTCTGTCTGTCTTCTCCTAATTTATATTCCTGTGCATATATTAGGGATTTTAAAAAAATAAAATCCTTCCCATCCAAACATCTCCACTAACATTGGGGTCTTATTTGCAGAACAGTACCAATGCATTGGGAATCCATCATCCTGTTTTTGATGTCCAGTTTTTGTACACAATGTGGCAATGACACTGTTCGCAATATGGCAACTTCAGCTGGTCAAGAATGCTGCAGCCAGACGGTTGAGCAGGAACGGTTACAGGGAGCACATGACTCCCTTATTGCAGCAGCTTCACTGTCTGTTCCTGGGCAGAATTCAAAGGGCTTGTTATGACCTATAAAGCCCTATATGGCTTGGGACCAGGCTACCTAAAAGACCGCCTTCTCCCATACAAGCTGCCTGGTCCTTAACATCTTCTAGAGAGGCCCTTCTTTTGAGACTGCCACCATCAGAGGCACATTTGGTGGTGTTGTGAGAGAAGGCCTTTTTGGTGGTCGCTCTCAGGCTGTGGAACTCCCTCCCAAGGGAGGCTAGGCTCACTCCCCTCTCTGCTATCCTTCCCACAGCAGGCTAAGATCCCTTTATTCAAAAAGGTCTTTGGCCTGTAAGTGGGTCTGTGGGTTGGGTGCTGTTGTTATTCTGTAACTGATATATTTTTATTGTATTTTAATGTGTTTTATTGTTTTAACCTATTTTTTAAAAAATTGTAAGCCACTTTGAGTGCCATTTTGGGGTAGAAAGGTGAGGTATAAATCAAATAAATAAGTAAATGAGCATCTTTCAGTTCCTTTGATTCACTGATGTCTTCCCCATCATCTGTACTTTTACCACATGTATGCACATGCATGCACTGATGAAACAATGTGTGAAAGGGACTCTTGATGTGATCATGGATTTGATTGCATCGATTGGCTTTGGGCTGTGTTTTATGAAATGCACATGCACACGGGCACATCAGTAATGCACAAGTGGAAATGAGGGGAAAAAAAGGTGCAGCAAACTTTCCATGCCCAAATTCCAGAATTAATATTAGAAAAAATTCTAAATTTTACCAGAAAGAAGGTGGGGCAAAATACTGCAGAAAGCAGATGAGAACTTTTATGGAATAGAGAAGATCCATTCATTGCTAGCAAATTTCAGGCCAGTATTATTCAATATAAATTTAACTGGTCTACCTCAGCTGCACAATTCTCAAATTGAACCTAAGATTCTAAGACAACCACCCACCCTTGCCACTTGGCCTAGGACAAATAATCAAGAGCAGCCAAAAGTCAGTTCTCAGAAACATGCATTTTTTAGAGGAAAGAATTTACCAAATTGCTTAATCCTAAACACATTTAAGGCAGTGAGAAGACACATCACAGTATCTTAATAATATAGGAACATTAGTGTCTGACATGGAAGAAATTCAAAACAAGCTGAAATATAGTACATGATTTCAACTTGGCCTCCTGAACAACATACTAAAAGTCCCAAATAATTCCACTTGAGCAACAGCTGCCACCTTGGAAAAATTGTGGCTATTATGTGAACATGGAAAGTGACCATAGTGTGGATTCTGTATTATCTAGGACCATGGTGTCTACAACCAGCTTTTCAGAGCCAGTATTACATTTATGACCTCGGCCAAGTTTTTTGTTCACTGATTACAATGATACAAAAAAAGAAAAGAAAGGCCACCAGTACAGCCACCAGAACAGTGAAACAACCACAATATGGGATCAGTACCAAGATTTTGATGTCTACAACCAGGAAGAGAATTTGAAACAGATAAGTCTTATGCAGTGAAATCTACAAGTCAAGGGTTTCTTTCAGTTTTTTCTCAGTTTAAACCGCATTTCATGTTTCAAGTGGCAACAGTTGACCAATACCAATCTTACAGCTTGCATAGATGCTTCTATGGAAAATCAACATTTTACTTCAGTCTAACAACTAAATGCTAAGAGATGATATATCCCTTGCTTATTGCTCTCTATGAGGCCTGGTTTGAGGTATGTCATGGTCCTCACTACTTCCATCAGAAATATCAACCACAAGCTTTTCAGGAGGAAGTTCTTCCTAAAGAATTTCATGTGAAATGTCACCCTGAAGGTTTTAATCAGAAAGGTCAGTTTGAAGGTTGTCATTCACATCAGTTTGCATCCACATCAGTTCTGTTACTGTAGCCATGGGCAGCACAAAAAAATGCCCACATAACAAACCTACTTGCCTGCACTCACAGGCACACTCACAGCCTGATGTGCAATTGCAAGCAATGAGTTGAAGAAGATTCTTAGGAGCTGCAGCCTGTAATGTTGGGATGGGTTGCAACCTATCACGGTCCAATATCCAGCCCTGTTCCATAGGTGACAGGTCAACAACACGCCACTGCATGACATGGCATGGTGAAAGAGAACATGTTGAGATACTGTGCCCAGGCCAGACTGAAACTGCTGACTACTGAACATTTGGGGTTGAAACTAATAGGACTTAAGTTGTGACTATGTTAATTCTCACTGACTTCAGTGGGTCCACTCTAAGTGTGATTAAGTCTGGCTCCAACCCTTTGTCATGGTGACCTTTTAAACCAAGAATGAGTGTGTGGATGTCCAACGTCTTGTCTGCAAGAGCAACAAACAGAACTAAAATGTCTTGCCTGTGAGAACAACTAAAAGGGCTGATGTTCCTTCCTATCGTGCTAGTAGATCTCAGAAAACAGCAAATAATTCTTCACTATTAGTTTGGTAAACCAGGTACACATAATGTGAGTCAGGTCTTAGCAAACATAGTAAGAGACAAAGAGGCACCTTTTAAAAAATGAGTTAAGATCAGATACTCCGGGGTGCTTCTGGATGAGTGAATACTTTTTTCTGTTTTGTCATTGTTGCATTGGCTCTGCCCTGTGTTCCTGCCTGCTTTCTGATTTACTCATGATAATTTCTAAAATTGATTTTGTAATTGGCACATGGGCAGTTTTAAGTAGTTTTTAATTCACATTGTTATCTGTTTTTTGTATAGGTTTCTAATGGGCCTGGGTGCATATGTGGATCCATATAAACATTGCACAAAAAGGAATCTTTCTTGATGCTATTGTGCAATCATATCACTTTCTCACAGCGTTTGTGCATATGTGCTAGATAATGTGAACATGATCTATCAGATTGTGTACATACAGTGCATACCCTTCTGCTACTCCTTACACATGTATTTGTTATTTGATATATATTTGGGTGCTTGAAACTGAAAGTTAATTAAGGGAAGCAGAGTGTAAACATTATTGTGCTGGGCGTACATCTATGGCTTTTCTCTCTGCTATTTGTTTTTGTTCTAGATTAATAAAGTAATTCCCAGTTCCCAATAATTTTGTCTGTGCAGCATAGTCTGTATTCAACTAATTAAGTAGTCTGCAGTGTTCACAGTGGCATGGTAATGGTGCTCAAATGGCAACACATCATGGAGCATTTAGCCCTGCAAACAGACACTTTGGAACACGGCAGCGGTTTCAACCCAATTTGAGCGGGAGTAGCCCTTAATTATTTTCCTTATCCTGAGAGAAGACAGGCTATTTGTCAGTGTTTAGAGGCTAGTCTTTTCTCATTTATTTTTACAGAAATATATGTTTCTCATCAAAAGCGGTGCACAGTTCTAATCAATTGATATTCTTTTGACTGAATTCTATTCACATGTTTTGTTGGATAACAGTTCACAATACAGGACACAGAAGTGGAACTAATTATTCACAATTACTTGCATAATGCTGGAAACCCTTAATTTAGTGCAGAACTCCTCCACTCCCCACCCCAATTGCCTTCCTTTTGAGATTATCTAAAGCTTGGATGAGTGAACTTTATCTTCAAAATAGAGAATAACAAGTGGATGAACTATTATGTTTTTTAAGTGCTAACTGTATTTTACAGCTCTGCTTTTATGCTGTCTAGACTTTGGGGGGGGTGTTATTTGTCAAATTGAAATTGTAATTGTAAGCCTTAGGGGGGCAGATTAATGTTTTTATAAATAAATATTTATCTCTGGAACAAAATATTTCAAATAATACATGATGGCATAATGGCAATTATTGTGTCTCATCTATTGCTTATGTACAGTATGTATGTATGTATGTATTGGGAGCATTTATAACCTGCCTACTAAAACCAACATTCCCAAGGTGGCTTACAATATATTTAAAATACTTAAAAACAGATGAGAAGTACTGGGTGGCAGGGGAGATGTTTACAAGTCCCCCCTCCCTTCCCCAGGTATTCCAACTGCCACTCTGCTTCTGAATCTCAGGACCACAGCAGATCTCATAGGAAATTATCCAGAGCAGCCAGCTGTTAGTACTTCACAGGGCAGGACTTCCTCACACAGGATGCTTTTGCTCCTGTCTCATAGCTTCTGGCTCTGGTGGCAGATTCAGGTGGTTCTCAGGGAACATGGGGTGGGGAGGTATTTATAGTCCTTAGATATTTCAACATTTTAAAATATTCCTGAGAATAAGCATCTGCTCCAAATAACTTCATGACACACACAGATTGTTTTTTTCTAGCCTTCAGAAATAATAACTCACACCACTTAAGGTGGAAAAGCCACCATGTTTTATGTGTCTTTGTGTATTACGTGACTGTGTGGAATCATCCCCGGGGATATCCTGTGATCTCACCTTGTAGAGAACCACTGCAGCACGTGCACGTGAGGAAACGTCACTACTATGTGGTGAATTTCCCACCTCAAAAATGCTTCCATGAGCCCTCAGTAACTTCATTTGAAAGATCAGTTCCTAGGAGCTGTAGCACATTCAAAGATCCAGGCCCTGATCTACATACACAAAGATTGCTTCAGGTGTGAAAATTTGCTCTCTCCATAGAAGAAAAAGTCCACATGCAAGCTGCTATGGTCAGCCCCCCCCCCGCCCCCCCCCCCCTTGGTCCTGTATTAGCAACAGGAAACACAGCTACTGCACTTCGGATTTATGGATTGGGGTATAACTCTTTATTGGATCTGCTAGCGGCCCAGCAACAGAGTGGCAATTTTTATTAAAGATTGTTATATGGATTGTTAATTCAGGGTTGTTCTGAACCAACAATCCTTGTTTCCATGGGCAGGGAATCTCTGAGTTTTCAAGCTAGAAAGCCTTCTATGATATTTCAGGCTGTTTGGGGGTCTCTGCAATCTTGGTTAACTCTGAATTCTACATAATAAAAAAGTGTTGAAAATACTTATACAGCAATATATTCTGCAATGTAACAAGTGAATTAAAATCACTAAATTCATTTAATTTCATTTATTACATTACTATACTGCTCAACAGCCAAAGCTCTCTGGGCAGTTTATAAAGAATAAAACCCTAAAAATATATTATAATATCAAACTAGTGTACAAAAATATAACAATCAGCAGTAAATCCCAGAACCCATTAAAAATCTTATCATACACTGTCAAATGCCTGGGAGTAAAATTTTAACCTGGTGCAGAGAAGATGACAATGTTGGTGCCAGGTAGCCTCACTGGGGAGAGCATTTCATAATTGGAGGGCCACCAAGGGCCCTTTCCCTTGTTGCCATCCTCCAAGCTTCCCACAGAGGAGGCACTTAGAGGAGGACCTCAGATGATGAACACCGTATATGAATATGTTCTTACTAGGAGATATCTGGAGCACATCTTTTAATTTACTTACTTGCTTACTTATTTTCAGACCCAGGATAATATAGGATGGAATCTACCTCCCATATAAACAATGGAAGATTGGATTCAGTGGGATGTGTACTGTTTCTTTATTGATTGTAGAACTCTAAAAAAAATTAAAAAACCCACGAATAAAACATTAAATCCAGTTAAACCGTGGAATTCAGGATAACATATTTTAGTGCAATAAACCTTTTTTAGCCATTCTTTTTCTTCTTAAAATTCTTATTCTATAAAGAGGTTTCTGCAAAGAGTTTGCAGCATGAGGGATGAAGTCACACATTAAAGTTCAGTCTCTCTCTCTCTCATGCCAGTAAATGGATTTTAAATGCTTTGTGACCTTACTTCAGATTATTTGTTTACTGTTTTTTATAGGCCACCATCTAACCAGAGGTGAGCACATCTCAATCCCATTTATTTCACTGGGAATTCTGAACACACTCATTGGAAAACCTAAACACATTATTTAGTCATTCCCACTGAAATTAATCAGATTCAGTTGATCTAACATTGGCTGGGTCGTGCCTATAGTAAATAAAAACACAAAGAATTTAAGATTCAATGACCAGGATGAATACCAGAATATCCAGTATTGCCATGGAAGCAGATTTTAACTAAACAACAAATCTTTGAAATGAGCCTTCATAGAGACTGTCACTTTTCACTGCCTCATGCTTTTCCATCCATCCAGCATGCAATAAACACCTGTTTTACTTTGCAGCTGGTGGAACCTTTGACCCCTAGCGGCACAGCACCCAACCAGGCACAACTCCGCATTCTGAAGGAAACTGAGCTAAAGCGAGTCAAGGTCCTTGGATCTGGGGCCTTTGGAACTGTGTATAAGGTACATGTCTTGGACATAGGTCATCCACTACGTTTTTCTGTCGAAAATGTCAGATGATCAAGGCAGCAGAGCAGTAATGTATTCAGCGGGTTCCAAGAATAGCCCCTCTTTCATTGCACAGATAAACATTCAGCTCAGAACCTAATTCCCAGACCTGTGTTTGACTGTTATGTTAGGGCTGCTGCCTGTTCTGGTGTTCAGAATTGGGCTGCTCACTCAGTATTCAAAGAAGTATTATAGTTAAAAAATGTAAATTCAGTTCAAAGGTTCATTTCCCTCAAGGCATTAAGACCGACTTAGATGTGTGGTAATAGTAAGATTCAATGGATTTCTTATTGAGATGTTCAGACAGCCAGACAGACAATCAGGAGGAGTTGTTTCATTTTTCTTCCCTTTTTCATCAATTTAGGGTGTTTGGGTTCCGGAGGGAGAGAGTGTGAAGATTCCTGTGGCCATTAAAATTCTGAATGAGACAACTGGTCCAAAAGCCAATGTGGAGTTCATGGATGTAAGTAATGGATATCTAGTTTCAGTTAAGCATTTTCCATATGTCCTGTTAGTAATGGTGGGAGAACTTATCCTGGGTGAATACATTATTTCCTCATCCATGTAAGCTGAAGCAACCATTCTCCCTTAAAATGATCTCTCCTTCCGTGTAAACATGCTTTTGCACATGCACAATATCAAGGTGCATCTAAGCAGATGTAGTTTGGAAACACATAGTGTGTCTTGACATCATATATCACAATGTTATGTACCTCCTTCCTGATTGATTGTTTTCACATTGCCTCTCACAGAAACACTCCACCCACCAGCAGCAGTAAGTAAAGTACATCTTTACTTACCGAACAGAATTAAAGCAAGTACTGTACAAACAACAACGACCCAAATCCAATCCAAATAAGAGAGATGTGACATCATCACAGTTTACCCTAAGCAAGGAAAGGGTTAATCCAACCAATTCAGCACGTGCATGAAAATAGTGTTGTTTAGATACAGTCTGTATATGCTCAGAAGCTTGTGATCAATTCCAAACCTAATAGCAAATTTGTAAAATGCTGGTCTAGGCACATTAAAAAGGTGAGCATTATGAATGGGCAAAGCTGGACCAACGAGCTGACTAATTACAAAATTTGGCAGCATTTTTAGTTGTTAGTAGTTTGTTTGTTTTAATTTATAATGGCAAATTCTTGCAGCTTACAAATTCCACAAGTTCTTGTGAAGGAGAATTCCCCTAGAAGAATCAAACTTATATGGCTTAGAGAGCCTTCCCAAACAGCAGGGGCCTTTGGTGCCCACCCTGTTTTGGTGCGGTGGGGGTGGGGGAGGAATACTTGGGATTCAGTCAAATGCTGCATTCCAAATCAAACCAGGCTGATTCAGAAAGATTCTGGAGTGGGGCTCCTCAGTATGGTGGCTACAGGTCAACTGCTAGGGCTTAATAAGGTCCCTCCCTAGGCCTTATGTCTGAAAGCCCAGCACTAGAGCATAAACCAAAAAAAACCACCCATCCCAAGCGAGTTGTATGCTCTCTCATGAAAAGAATTAGTACACGCCTGCCATTACTGACTGAGACTTTTATACATATTGTCCCATATACTTTTGCAGAGAATCAGCTTACACCTGAACAGACCATCACAGCTTCTTCACTATAGTGCATATGTCACATAAAAATTGTACAGACTGATAAAATAAAAAACCTAGCCATGTTCTTCTCTGATAAAATACGAGTTGCCCAAAGTGGCTTACAAAAAAGTATCCAGATCCTAAGTAGGGATGGGCAAATCAGTTTCAGCTTCTCCTGCGTTCGATTTGTTAGGATCCCAACTTCCTTCTCTGGCAAATATGAAGAACTTTCCGAATTTTGCTAAATTCTTATCAAAAATAATCTGAAACTAAATTCTCATCCATCTGCACCATCCATATTCAATAAGTATAGCTGTTCCCAGCATGGAGAAGACCATGATGCACCTCCTGTGCTATAGCTATTCAGGAGATGAAGAACCTGTCAGAAAAGAAGAGGTGGCAGCCCTAATTCGGCACTACAAACATGGAAGAATACACAGGGATAAGAGCGACACTCTCAAAGCCTGGATGGACAAATGGATTAGTTTTAGTGTCTCCCAGACCTGATTTTTTAAAATCTCAAGGCCTTTTTGTCTGGAGAGGTTTTGCGAGATTTTGTAAATTCTTATCAAAACTGAAATGAAGTGAAATTCTCACTCATTCCTAGATCTAGGCCGTATAGGGCTTTAGAGGTGGTGACTATGCCAAGTGCCTTCTTCTGTTGGGTAGGACCGACTTGGTTCCTTGCTATACACCTGGGCAATGAAGGAGCTTGGGAGACGGCTGGAATGTAAACAGATCAAGACTCATGATGAGTCAGACTCAGATCAAGCACAAGTAAGACTCGCTCTTGGGTCTGCTCTGTGGCAGCGATGGTGGCAAAGAACCATGTTTCCCTGCAACACTTCATCACAGCATAACTTTTCAACGTCTCCTGCAGTCTGGCCCAGTAAGATATATTATGGTCCCTAAACCTGACAGATAAAACCAACATAGAGGCATGTACCTCCATTTCTTTCATTGAACAGGATTCTTTGTTGTTCACCATCATTACATACCGTGTCAGCTCTGATCCCTCCTGGACTTATATCCATGCTCTGGCAACTTTCAAATTGGACAAGTATGTTGCATTATGTGATGCCTTGTGAGATGCACTGAAGACTGCTTGGAAACTGTTGTAAGCTCAAAATGAAGCTTCTAGGTTGCTAACTGGAACTGAATGGGGGGAATGTGATGAAACAACGGCACTGGTTCCGTTTCTCAGCACAATTCAATGTACTGATGTATGTCTTTGAAACCGTAAACTGGTGCCTCAGTACCCAAAGGATTACCTTCTCCACAATGAATTTGCCCATGTACTTTGTGGAAAGTTCTCATTTCTTTTGATGGGAATGGGGGAAGAGTGGCAATGGTGTATCCCTGCATTATATATCTTCTTTTCTAAAAATCAAACCCAAACAAAGCAGTTCTCATAGCCAACTGAGAATCTGTTTGATATAAAACTCTACAGACATGCATTAGACGTGCATTAGAGCAGCTTGCAATCACACATCGAGACCTATTCCACAAACTGGCAAAACCTATGGATAAGAATGTCACCTCTATACTTATGCCATGTAGGAAGATTCCCTTAGGCACTAAACTACTTTCTAAAAATGGGCCTGGTTCCTTAGATTTTTTTTTTAAAAATCTACCTTTGGCCTTCATTCTGATGTAGGCTACTGGTACCTAGTGTAAGAGTGTAACTTGTTTCAGATTCTTCCTCCTGTAAGGATAGGCATTGAGCCCTGGCAACTGATCAGGTGACATCTCTCATTGGTGGCATGTGGAATGAGTAAAACAACATGTGATGTTGCAAATGTTTTATTCTGCTTCATATGCACAAATGTCTATTTTAGTGTAGCCCATTTGAACAACAACACAAAAGATATGCAAGAGTGAATGCCTATTATTCCTTGGAAGACAAAGATATTAACAGTAGGAGCCATTGCTTTTTTTGTTAAATCTTTTAATGGTGGCAGAAAGAAAATGAAACCAAGGAGTGCTTTGTGACTAGTTGGGCCCCTTTTAAATGCTGTGCTGCTAAAGAAGAATTGGCCATGGCAATTTGGCAACTCAGCTGTCATTTTAGTACCCTTGAAAACTTTCTAATGTATCCGTAATGACTATAATGACATAATGCATCATGCTAGTACATGATGTGGGCAGCCCCCTTCTATATTTCTCTCAACAGGGGACACTGAATTGAGTAGCAAAGAAAAATCCCTATGCTTGAGTGGTGACTTTTCCTAGCACAGCAAATGGTATTTATCATTTGTCTTACTCAAAGGTTCTTTCTCTCTCCTTCACCTTTCCTTTGCTTTCCCTTCTTTCTTGCAAGGACCTTGTGTAAAAGATATCCAAATGTATCCAAAAAGTATATAATTTGATTAAGGATTAAAATAAAAATGGGGTAACTATTACAAAGATGTGCATTGATTCAGTTTATATTATTAAATGCACACTAATGTTTCATAGTTGTATCATATTGCCATGCTTTAATACTGAATAACAAAACTTTATTGTTCCACTGAGCTTGTAAATTCTGAGGTAGGCTTCTCCTAAGCGATGCAGTTGCAGTAGGCCAGCCCTACCATTAGGTACAGAAATCAGGCAGCTGATTTCAGGTGTCATGAAAGGGCAGCTAACTCTTGGTTGTTTAGTGTATTGTATTTCTACTGCCAGAAAGGAGGAAAGGCCCTTGTAGGATTTTCTGCCAAAATATAACCTTAATGGTCTTGGGTACTATGCACCTTCACTTGGGGAGGAGAGACCATCTGCTGTTCAAGTTCAGGCAACAGATTGTCTTGGGTCTGCCCTGCAAGTTGTAACTGCAATACCTTAGAGCTAAGCTATCTAGCATCTCAATTTTAGAAAGGTTTATCTGAACTCTTTCTCAAAGGAAATGAGGTCCTGTAAAGAACTCAGGTTGATTTAGCGGCTTAGGTACTGTAAGAATTGTTAAGGTCTCTAGAAAATGCAACACAGTTCTGCTGCTCTGGAATCGAATTACTGTGAAGGAACTGAGCTGTTTTGCAGATTACAGATTTGGAAAGGACCTGAGATCTGTTCCAATATGCTTTGCCTTGCTTCAGCTAGTTCGGCTTACCTCACTTGCTCATAACATTACTTAGAGAAGTGATGAGAACAAAGGCAATGCCAGGAGGTCACATTTTAAATCAGCTGTCTCAAAGAGGGAGAGTCCCCAGTTTTGCTTGTTGAACCATTTTTTACATATGGGGTTGTTTCTGTTTTCTAATGACATAACCATTATGCCCTTGAAATCGATCTAGTTTATGGGCTTCCTGAAGTGTGATGTAGATGAGAGAGCCTAAATAACTTGGGGACTAGGGACTGGGAGGCAGTGGGTAGAGTGTAAAGTTCATTCACCATAGAAACAGCAATGCATAATAAAGACCTTTGGAGTATGCCAAAGATGAGGCAGGGTTCAAGAGATCCACCAGTTGGTTGTGTGGAAGCTTTTCAAAGCAACATTAATTTTTATGCTGTGTGAAGTCCCTCAGCACTCCTCCTTTCTCCTAATACACAATAAGTCAATTGACTTGAAGATGTCATGAATTCCTAACTAGCTATGTGGCTGTTGCCAAAAGCCTATGGCTTTCATCAATGCAGAGAGATATCCTATACAGAGTGGAGTGCATTCCAGATCAGAAAGTAAAATAAGCTATCCAGGATACCAGTAAAGAAGGAAATCAATGAAGGTGATTTCATTCACATCTCATCAGCCTGCCCCCCTAAAAAAAAGGAGTCTTATATTTCTAGGAAGTGATGTTGCACAAGCTGTAATTCTATCCAGGGTTTTGATCCACTTACAAGTTTAATCTAACCTCTGTGCACTTAAATTTTTCATTATCTCTTCGAAAATAATTAGGGGCTGCAAGCAGAAGTCCACATATGTAGAGTTCCTTGCAGTCCCCAAGCTCATTGAGATGAAGACAGTTTGACTGATGCTGGTCAGCCAATACTGGGCCAGAAGCTAATAATAGAAGGTACTGCTGCTTAGCTAGGTGAGAAAGTGAGCTTGGGAAAAACTGAACTGAAGGTCTGGGGATTTATGATTTGAAATAAATTTCCCATTCTCATTTGTTTCCTGGTAAGAGAACCTGCAAGGGGAGTTGGTCTCTTTTATGGTTTTATAATTAGGATCTGGGGGCGTCTCCTCCAAATGTTCGGTGTCTCTCCAGTATCCCTAGAAATCACTTTTCATGACTGGAGAGAGTGTTTAGTTTAGTGATGCATAAAGATAATAAATAATATTGACCAGTGCTTTAGCAGCTGCCACTCCTGCCAAACATGCAGCAAACAAATCAAGGTAGCTCTAAGAAGGCTTGAAAGGAAAAGAGAGGAAAATTAAGGTTTACTTGGCTTGATGAATGCAGGCTTTGGAACACTTCTTTTTTTCAGGATAGTGAAAGAACAGACATGTTTATTTTGTAATTTAGTCAGAACAATAATGGTTGGAACTCTGTGATTGGTGGTGAATAGAAGTTGCAAAAAGGCAGCCTACTGTATTGACAAGATTGGCTAACTCCTTCCCTGACTGTGTCTTCTGTGTGCCAGGAGTGCAGAGAAGCATTTCCGCAGCTGCCTCTCCACTGTGAAAATTCCATTTCTCCTGAAAACATGCAACTCTGAGTCTGAACATTTTAAGGAGTGCTATAAAGAATCAGGGCCCCACCATTTTGCGCCTGGTCAGTAGTGGAGTGCTTCTGTTTTGTTTCATCTCAAATGGTGGGACCTACAGGCATGATTCTCTGGCAGGAACAGTCTGCCACCTTGAAAATGCAGCAAACAAATTGGCCCCATTGTGTGGCCTTTCCCTTTGCCCATTCCTTTCAGGCATAGAAGGTCACTGTGAGTGCAATGGCAATTTCCATCCTGTCCAGCGATACCAGACTTGAAGATGTTCCTAAGAGTTAAATGTGACATGTACCAGTCCCTTGGAGGAAGCAGCCTCTGGAAACCAGAAATCTGATTACTACTACTAGTGAGAGTCAGTTACTTGCTTTTAGATATTTGGCAGGGAGCTGTTTCAAGGCCATATCCTCTCTCATTGCTAGTTGAACTAATAATTTTGGTCTTTAAATATTTACCCTGGTAAACTTTCTTCCTAATGTTTATTTTTTCTTAACTACTGTAGTGAAACAAAATTACTATTTATACACAGGAAAGAGCAGAGAGAACCAGACTTCTGGCATTGAGCCATAAACTGGGGAGCAGGAGTGGTGGAGAGGACTGAGAGCCATTGATAACTGTCCATCATTCCTGACAAATGTATGTGGATGACCAATTATAACTTAGAATTATAGAATCATGGGATAGTAGGGTTGGAGGGGGCCTATAAGACTATCCAGTCCAACCCCATGCTCAGTGCAGGAATCCAAGTCAAACATCCCTGGCAGATGGCTGTCCAGCCTTGTCTTGAATGCCCCCAGTGTGGGAGAGCCCACCACCTCCCTAGGTCATTGGTTCCATTGTCGTATTGCTCTAACAGTCAGGAGGTTTTTCTTAATGTTTTTGGTGTGCATTCCTCTGCCTGAGTCTGTCTGTCTGCCTGTCTGCCTGTTTGTTTATTCTATATTTATACCTTGCAGTTCAATGTAAACACATTTCCAGGACAGCTTACATAAATCAAATAGAAAACAATATAAAACAGTTTTAAAAATAAAACAATAAATAGTAGGTGAGCCTCCGTGGGGAGAGCATTCCATACCAGACACAACGACCAAGCAAGGCCTCTCTCCAGTTGTCATCTCCCCACCTCAGATGGTGGGGGCACTCAGAGAAGGGCCTCCTAAGATGACTTGAGTGTGGACTACACCACCTGTCATTCCTTTATAGTTCGCCTGGTTTTCCATGCAGCTATGGACAATCACCGTGGGCTGTACCTGTAGGGAACCTTGGAAGGGGGTGGTAGACTGTGTGGATGTTCCTGAGTATCAATGATATGCAACAAACCATGCACCATGATCGTGTCATGTCTCTCTCAAGAGATCTCAAGAGCAGGTGAGAAACCAAGAAAGTGCAGATTTTTTGAGCAAAGCTGTTTGTTTGGAGCAGAATCAGTCCTGTCATACTCACATATTTCTGGTACATGGACGGCTCTTGCTTCATGGGCAATAGAAAGCCCAAATGAAACACTGACAGTACTTGCAGCTTTCGATCTTTTTTATCAGAATTGTTGACTCCTGACATTCTCTTGGAAACTACAGTGTGGGCTGAAGCTAGAATTCTCCTGTTCAGTCCCTATGGACTCAGAATTTGTCTGCTGCCTTAAAGTTTGCCTAAGTTTAACGAGAAGGAAATTTTTAAAATTAATAAAATAGGGGCATAATTACCAAACAACCCCTTTCCGTAAAAGAGAGAGAGAATGAGAGAGAGAGAGAGAGAGAGAGAGAGAGAGAGAAAACAGCCAAAGAACATCCAGCTTTACAGGCTGAATTTGTTATCCAGAACTGAGCAATTAATGCCGATGCTTTACAATAAGAAATTCAAAGTCTATATCAAAGAACTTCTTATTATTTAGGAATTTTTTATGCATGCCTCCAGCTTGTATTAGCAATTCAGAGTAGACACATTGGTGTTTCAATTTCTAAATGGTAATGTATATGCCAGGTTGCTGTTAGGCTGATAATAAATGAAGGTTTTATGAGATGTGTGTTAATAATACAAGGTATTATTTTCTTCAGTGTATAGGTAATGCCTTCCAATAAGTGTGCTGCATGGTTCAAGGTTAGCAGTCAATCAGCACATGTCTGATTGAAGCAGAACTGTCTAGATATTAAAGTCAATCAAATAGGGTATATATAAATATAATTTGCCAGCTAAGCAATTTTTGAAAACTTTATATTCTAAAAAAGAATCCCTCTATAGTGATAAGTTATTACTTTCTAGGTTCCTCATGGTAGCAGATTGAACACAAGAACATGATAATATACCTCAGCTCAATGACTCGGAAATCAGCAGCAAAACATAAAGAGACCCTGAAAAAGAACAATGTGTCATTAATCATTGTTCTTTCAATGTGCTCAGGAGCCAAGAATTTCAAAAAGGGGCACATTAGGTTAAGGACATCAAACCAACTTTTGATGTTGTGTATTAGATAGGGTACTAAGGTGCACACACACAGTGAAAGGCCATAGGAGGCCTGATTTTTAGTGCCTTATCATTATATAAGAGCAGCCTGAACTTTGTACATCTGTCACTTTTATTCTCAAGATGGACAAATCAACAAATAGAATCCCCAGAGAAACAGAATTTATTCTGATTCTATTTAACCTACTAGCCTGCTACATATCCAGGCTCTGAAGGATGATATGTAGCTAAAAAGCATATGGATGAAAAGCCTCCACATAGATTAAAATAGATCTGAGCCAAAACTACTCACAGCTTTTTGTGAACATTTTTGACAATATTTTTTAAAATGCCTCTGTTTTAAGCATTTTTTTAGACACTCCTTGCAAAAATGTTCACTTATGCTGCAATCCTATGCCCTCATCTGCAAGCAAGCCCCATTCAATTTGGTGGGACTTACTTCTGAGTAGATATGCATAAGATTCCATGGTCTATGACAGGGGGTGGGAAACTGCAGCCTTCAAAATGTTTTGGCCTACAACTCCCATCAGCCTTAGCCAGCGTAACCAATGGTGAGGTCTGATGAGAGTTGTAACCCAATGTTGCCCATTCCTGGTCTGTCGTAAAATTCCCACAATGACACTGTCAAATAGCCAAATCTCATTGGCTACATAACATTATGATGTTGTCATATTCACTACATGATCCCTGATTGGATGGGATCACCCATGTGATTAATCTAATAATTAGAGGCAGGGGGAATGTCCACAAATTAGCAGTAGCCAGGGCAAACCATAGCACTGAACAAAGTCTGAACAAATCTAAGTGGTTTGTCCAAACCTGCAGATACCTCTTATTTGACCCCAAAATGGACAGTGACAAATATTTAGTACAGATCTGTCTAAAAAAAACTTACTAGTTTAGCTCTGGTCACTAAAATTCAGCACACATTCCTTGGCCTTTCAGCACTAAAATTGTCCTGTGGTGTAATCATAGCAAAATAGTGTTTCATTTTCCAGAATGTATATTTGTGACCCAATTCATATCTTAACTTGAAGTGGCAGGAAAAGTGTACAACTGACTTGAGCTTCTTCTTTTACCACTTCTATTGCCATGTAGGATCTGTGACTTTTGCATCTTGCTCCTTGGTGAGCTCAAGAGGTCAAACAGGGCCAATTTCACAGCAACAGCATGTCTTACCTTCCACCTAACTGCATAAATGAGGAAATGAAGAGTGATAGGTGCATTTATGTTCTGTGTAATATACTACCATGAGCTGTGGAATAGATCAGCTGGTGAACAGATAAGGGAGTTGGCAGACTGGGAGGTCAGTCCTAGTGTGACACAGGGAAACTGTATGGCAGGTCGTCATGCTAAAGGCTGAGATTCCCAGACAAAGACTAGGGGATCATGCAGAAAAGGCTAGGGTCTGGCCAGGGCCCAAGCAAAGAGTGAGGATTGAAAGCACCTATAGCCAGGCTCAGTTGCTGCCTAGAAGAGTAGATATAATGCAGGGGTGGGAGACCTGTGGCCTCTAGATGTTGTTGGACTACAACTCTGAGTTCCAGCTGATAGGGATCATTCCTTGTTTGCAATAAATTTAGGGTGCAATGCTCTGCATGTTTAAATAGAAAAAAGCCCTACAACTCCCAGCATATCCCTGAAAGCTGTAGGACTTTTTTCTGTCTATACATGCATAGCATTGCACCCTTACTGAAATTTTACTTTAAATAAATTCCACAGGATAATGTTGTTTGAAGAATACATGACATTCTTATAAAACATTTATCATAAACTAAAGCTCCCCTCCTTATAATAACAGTACATGAAAATGAATGGCTCTTTGTACCAACCATTCCTTAATTTTATAAAGCTACCATTCAAAATAAAATAAATGGGTCCTGGGTCATCATATCATTGCTAGTTAATGTATTAATGTATTAATAGTAACAGTGGGTCTTTTATCTGAAATTGTGCCTCCACGGTTATCAAAACTAGTTGCCTCAGGACCTTTGCTTTAGATCAGAATGCTACCTGTTAATTGGATAAAGAAACCATTATTATATCATGAAAAAAGTAATGATAACTTAGGTCTCAGTATTACCTTATCTGTTTGCACTATCTTCTTGTGGAAGATACGTGAATTACTGAGAGATGTACTACCAATTTATTTGTGGTAAGAGTGATATTAGCAGTCAATACCACTTTACAACTGGTTCATTAAACAGGTTGCAAAGCCAAGCTATGCAACAGGGAAAATATTGACTGTTTTTCCTTGGAGATAGCAAAACAACTGGCTGGCTGTTCAAAACACCAACCTTCCACAAATGAAATTTCCTTTAAATCAGTACGAGCTAAGAAAGTCATCCCATGCTTCTGTATCGAGTGATTGCAACACTCAGAATTATACAGTAAACTGCAGCTTTCAAAATGTCTAGGTGTTATTTGTGATGTGTCTCATGGTTGTGTTCTTTTTCCATCACTGACCTTTACTGGGCATTGAATATCATGCATCTAAAAAGTCTAGGTTAGTTAGTTAGTTAGTTAGTTAGTTAGTTAGTTAGTTAGTTAGCATGAATGTACTTTGGTTAACAGCCAGTACCCTCCTTGTCGTTATTTCAAGCTAAGCAGGCATGGACTGTAGGTCTGTTACCAGTATTGTCCTTTGAGCAGAATCCTGCATATTGATTCCTTGGCCCTTTTTTACAAAGAAAGAAATAATATATTACTTTCACTTGGGATTCCTATTCTCAAAAGGGCTCAGAAAGAGAAAGTATTGCACAAATAAAAAAAGAGAAAGTATTGCACAAATAAAAAAAAACCCAGATGATTCCTATCCCAAATACTCACAACCAAGCTAACAGAAATCACAGCGTAAGATGAAGAAGGGAAAGGAAAGAAATAGAGGGAACATTTTTGTAATTTTCTTTCAAAAATTTATCCCAGTCACAAGTTTTTGACTCGAGGAACCCTATCTTCATGTTTCCCTTCTGCCTAATTTCATACTTCTCTCACTGAATTGCTGAAGACTCACCCCAGTCTAAACACTTTCGAGTTCCTTTCCACAATCCTATGCACACTTACCTGGGAGTAATCGCCATTGAACATAGTGGCACTTACTTCTGAGTTAATCATACATAGGAGTGTACTGTAATAAACTTTGAAATCCTAGCTAAATCCTATCTCAGCCATGTTTTCTTCCCTATTTTTAATTTAAGAGGATGGTGCACTTCACTTATGTTACCTCAGCAATCCTTACAACAACTCTGTCAGCTGGGTTGTTTTATAGATGTATGGCTGAAGCTGAAAGATCATGGCTTGCCTAAGGCCTCTGAGTGTATTTGTGAGATAAGAGCTGAGCCAAGGAATTCACTGCTAACACTCTTAGGGTCTAGGCAGGCATGACACAAAGGCAGCAGCCATATTTGTTTGTTCATCTGTCTGCTCCAGTAGCGGGAGGGCCTGTCTTTGCATCAAAAAGGATGAGTAACTAAAAGGAGCTGAACCCTCCCTACCTTACTTCTCCATATTTCATCATCCCAGGTAATTTTCTTCCAGCTCAGCATTTTTTAACAGAAATGAGCTGGGTTGGGAGAGAAGTGCCTGAACCCATGGAACATGGAGAGGTAAGATGGAGGAGGGGTTTAGCTTCCCTCACATAAGCTCCCCCTTTTGATGTTTTATACATGAACAGGGCAGATGTGGGAACAGCAAACATGGTTGTCCTCATCATTCTAGTCTGACCCTCCATAACTATACCTGAAAAACAAAGAGGACTGATTTTGTCATATTTTGTTTTACCCTTAATTAATATGCTGGATCACTGCATTTGGTTTACAACTTTCAGTAAATGGCACCCTTGAACTTTAATATATCCTGAGGAGCTCTCGGAGATATATCTATTTGTTTCTGCATATAACTAAGTATTTATATATTTGCACCACTTTCCACTTCCCTCTGAAATTTTTGTTTAGTCCACATATGGCTTCAACAGTTAACCAGGTCTAGCGCGATGCATTCTGCAAGAGGTTTTTCAAAACTTAATATGCAAGCAAAATATGTTGAAGATACATCAATTTGTAATTGCTTCCTCCCAAAGGCAGCTCAGACATGCACTGTAGACATGTTTCTTTGCTATAGCAATTACAGGTACCATAAAATTAATGAAAAAATGTGTGTCCGCTCTAATATCTTTCTCCTGTCACATAGCACACATTTGAGGTTTTCCTGAATTCCCAATTTGGTACAGTATGCTTCTTAAGTACTTTAAAGAGTCTTTGTGGCTGCAATGTAGAAAACCAGGGCAGAGAAAGGCAAATTCAAGGAGGCATCAGGTTTTGTTTTGCTTTTCCTGAAATACAAAAACTTTTTAGAATGTCAGGGCACATGATGATTTTTCAGTTTATCCAGGTGCCGCAGTTTATCTTGAGCCAAGTCTGATGTCATGTCTCACAGACACAACACTGCATCCCTTGGGTATGTTGAGAAATGTATATTATCTATCTAAGAACTTTTAGACAAGGGCAAGAGATCAGTCTTTTTATTGGTAGCTGTTCTTCATAAGAAGAAGGCAGGCTGTGCCAAGCACCATTCTAACTAGACACTGATTGTAGCAAAACTATGGAAAGAACAGAAGAATGTTGCATACAAAGTTGTCAGATCTTTTCTGATATCTTATGGGTAATATTAGCAAGATGCCCACCATATAGCAGTAATATATTTGTAAATGATTCCATAAAGTTGGACTATAGCTAGGCCTTCCAGCAGGTTCTGTCCCAAATGATGGGAAAACTCAGGATGCTTGTCGACATTCTCTGAACTCCACTCCAAAACTCAGTTCACCTCATTCCCATTTTGGTCTGTGACCCTGTCTTTCTTTTCATTTGAATGGGGAAAGTGTGCATTTCAAACAGGAAAACTATTCCTTAAAAAAAATGCACTTTCATGTTCACCCCATTGACTAAAGTGTGAAGATCCTTTTTTAAAAAGCGCATTTTAAAGTATGCATTTTCCCCATAAGATCCCACACAAGTTCAGGAATATGTGGGCATTCAGGGTTGCAAATAGGGCAGGTTCTGATGATTTTCAAACTGAAACAAAATTTTTGGACATCCCTAGTCCCATCACCGGTTCCATGGGCACCTGTTTTGTCCATGCCTCCCTTCCCTAGATTTTCCTTAAACTCTTCTGCCCAAGTACCTCAACCCCTGCACTGACTTGAAGGCTAAAAGTCCAGATGTGTTGCAAAAATGTGCTCCTAGCTTAGAATCATGAGCAACAATGCAACATCTCCATTCCTATGGTCATGTCAGTTGAGAGATGGACATGATCACTGTCACACCAATGCTTTCAAGCATGTAACTTTCTGTGTGTTTCTGTGGCGGAGTGGATATCTTTTCGTGCAAGATGATCCTACATTTTCTTTCCCAAGAGAAAGCTAATGGCTATTGTCTAATGCAGAACACTTCCAGATATTACCTTCATCACCACAATAGCACTGAAACATGGAAGGATATCGGAGAAAGATTTATATCCTGGGGTAGAGGCTACTGCTTTTGATTTTGAACTGTGTGTGCTGCAGCCCGCCCCCCACACTGTAATAGTATGCTCACTGTAATAGTATGTCTGTATTAGCGGTGCTTAGGACAAGGATGAGCACTGTTGAAATGTGGTCATATGGCATGTGAAGAACACCAGAATCCACAAAGAAACGCGATGTCTAGGTGCCTGTTTATTGCTAGACTAACTATAAGAATATCTCAAAAGGGTACCCTTTCTTCAAATCTAGGGAGAGCATACAATTCTGAGAAATAATCCAATTCAGTGATCTTGTAGAAGTTTGTATTTACCTTGGTCCAGAATTTTTCTTCAGCAGGAGTACCCAGCAGGGGTGCCCTGAAAACAATGCATCCCACACTTCCTTGTATCTGGTATGCTGCCAAGAAGAGGCTCAGCAGCAGCCCAGATGCAAAGTGCGTGGAACACTTAGTTTCCATGGCACCTGAAATCCATGATTTGTACTCAGGGGCCTGTGAAAACTACATATTTGGTACACAGTGTTTAGGCACCAGGGAGGAAAGGAGACCTCACAGAAAGGGCTCTTGGTAGCTGCTTCCATGTAAGCTTTGGCTGAAAGTAAGAGAGTAGCAGAGTCAGGAGCTCATAGATGGAGAGCTGGAGGTCTTGAAAGGGAGTTTAGGCACTCGCAGAAGATCAGACTCTCAGTGATGTCATTAGGAAAGCAAGGGGGTTCCTAAATTTTGGAAGATCTATTTTCCAGTTAATATGTTGCATTAGCTGAGCCCAGGTCCAAATCAAGCTGCGATACGTTTGCCCATCACTAGCTCATTATAGTATAACATTTTATTTATTAAAGGGGCACTTTTAGTTAAGATGAGTCACACCAAAAAGAAAAGGTTCCAGCATTATAAGCCTCAACATTCTACTGCTTATAAAATGACACCTGTAGGGCTAATAACTTGAAACTTGGCATTCATAATCTCCTGGTAAGGTCTACAATCATGCAAAATTTCAAACCAATTGATACAAATTGCCACAGATACATCAGGGTAAAAAGTGCTGAAATTTGACACGTTTGTACTTTTTACTCAAGCTGTGGCTCGGCATACCGTATATTTCTTTCAAATTCTGGGGGAAACTACTGATGGACTTTATTCAGGCTTGTTGAGGAGGTGTGCCTCTCATTGGTTTGTTGAAATTCTGAACAGCAGTTTAACCATTATCAAGGTTTTTCTGCCCCATGAAAGCCTATGGCAGCAACTGCTGGCAAAGTTATGTTGGGCATGCTCAGTTTCACTCTGAAGCTGGAATGTTGCCAGTACACTCCAGGTTTTTGAATTCCACTCTTCCTTGTCAACATTCTGACAGTGGGGGAGAGTAGCAGGGAACTGTCAACTGAGATGAGAGTGAGGTAATTTAAGGGAATCACTCTCACTGATGAAGAGAAGGAGCAAAAGGAAAAGGCTATGTTGGAATCTTGTGCAGGCTTACTCAAAAGTAAGCTATTTTGAACATACAGGGACATGCCTTGTTTGTGTTTCATTCTTTAGTTTGTGTTTTGTTTTTTCAGAACCCCGTTATAATAAATTTTCTTTTTCAAAACTAGGGAAATTCAATTATTTAAAAAACCTGCTACTTTAAGAGCAGATGTAAGGTTATCTCATGTTGGTTCAAGCTCCGCAAGGCCAGGGAATTGAAAGCTTAGGCTGATGCCTTAAAGACATGCCCTGTGACCAGAAATGGCATTGGTCAGGCATCAGTCAACTCACAGGAGGATTTCTTCTGCAATACAGTAAGGCTCAGTTGCTTCATAAAGCAACACAGTGCCAGGACAATGTAGGGCATCTTTGCTGCTCCCAGGCATTCCATCTTTCCCATCTCAATTTGGGCCTGAAAGACCCAGGAAAAGTGTGGGTGCATGGAGGGTAAGGTATAAGCGAGCACAATTTGTGACATTGCACAACATCATCACTGACATGGGGCATGTCAGTTAAGGCATCAGCCTTAGCTTCCAGTTACCTGGCTTTGTGGAGCTTGAGCCAACATGAAATTGCGTTATCTCTGGTCTTAAACCAGCAGGGTTCTCAGTTGGCTTCTTTCATATCTCAGACCAAGTAATAAATGGCAGAAAGCCATGACTTAATATATCTATCAAAATATTTTTGTTTCTGCCACCTCTCCATACCTCCCAGTCTGTTCTTGGTGGGCTCAACAATGAGCCCATATCCTAATCAGGCTACATGAAGAAAAAATCCAATTTAAAATAGAAACTGTTGTTACTTTACAGAAATGAGAAAAAAGGACTTTATGGAAAAAGAAAAAAAGAGGGAGCATAAACCAGAGAGTTATTTTGTTTCCAGAAAATGGATAATGTACCTGTCAACATATATTTATTCTAGTGGCCTTCAGTTCTATTTTCTGGTGGCAGTCGAAAAGAGGCTAACATTGCATCTTGGAGACCCCATGTAGGGTTGGCAACAGACTAGTGAATTAATTTTAACATGGAACAAATGGTTTAAGTGGAATTGTGCCTCCTGCCTGTGCTCCCTCATCCCCCCACCCCTGGCTACCATTAGTTACACAGGATCCTTATTCCACCCCTGCAAAGCCATATGTCATGACTAGTCCATCTTTAAAAAAAATCCACATAATCTCAAAAAAAGTAAAGAAAAGGTTAAACATCTGTTATAAGTTATTTTCATTATACCCCTCCCTATAATTAGTGTCTTGTTCATCTCCTCTCTCTCTCTCTCTCTCTCTCTCTCTCTTTCTCTCTCAAAAGGAACTATTATGCAAATACGCTGCAATTTCATTTCAAATGCTCTTTGTGCTCTGATGAGCAATTTTCTTTAATACAAACCCAGCCTCCTCCCCCCACCCTGTTTCCCTTTCACCTTCCATCCTCTGTTGGGTGGGGTTCATTCTGCCAATGGCAAGATCTTTTGATATTTTTGCCACCACGTACGGCCGTATCATTGTGGTTATTCTTTAACTTATCTGAAAATGTGTGTACTTGTTTGGGGGGGGGGGATGCCTTGAGAAAACAGCTTTAAATAAGAAAAAAGAAGCCCTCTTTGCCTTCTTGCTTCTCACAGTTCCTTTTCTATAGTGAAATGGTATCGACCTAACCAATGTGCTTAGTGAATCAGGATCCAAGATGTGTACAAATGTACTTGTAAAAGGGAGTCCTGGCATGGGTTCTTTTTCTTTTTTTCTGCAGAGCAAGCCTGGCTCCTCTCACCCACTTTTGCAATGCAAATGTAAGATATACTAATCAGCTTCCAGTGCTAGCTCAAAGCATTTCTGCATATTGCTCCCTGAAGCATAGCCCAAATCCCCTCCTGTATCCCCTCCTGTATCCCCTCCCTGGTTATGGGACTCCAGAAGTCTTGCTGTACCATTCAGACACCAAGTCCTGTCTTCATCTGTCTTCTGCCTAAGCTGTAACATAGCAGGGCCAGCCCTGATGGCTTCAGTAGTCTACCTAGCCCCTTCCTCATGCTTCTCAGTGCAACTGTTTACTCAGAAGTAAGTCCTACTGAGTTCAGTGGGGGTTTTTTCCAAGCAAGTGTCTTCTCACGCAATCAGGAAGAACAGATTTCCATTAAAGTGGGTCTTTAGTTTAAGGGAAGGGTATGTGTCTGATCAAAATGTCATTCCCATGCTTCTACACTGGATTCACTGCTACAGAAGTATACCTGGGAGCGCACTCAGAGTAACACATTTCCCCCTTTCTCACTTGGGTGCCAGTGCTGCTGATACGACACTCAGTTTCTAAAATTTCCTAAGGGAAGTGAACAGCTCTTAACCGGAAAGATGAATGCCATGGGTATGATCCATTTAAAAGATTTTTATTTTACCTTTCAGCAGACATTTTCAAGACAGTTAAGAAAAACATTTGCCATACAGCATTAAGGGTAAAAGAATAAAATATTAAAAATCACACAACAAAAACATTAGCAAGAGCAGCACCATAAACAGAGAAATGGGAATAACCTTCAGGAGAATAAAACTACTAATGTTGGTGCCAGCCGAGTGTCTCTGGAGAGAACATTCCTCAACCAGGATACCACCACCAAGAAGGCCATCATCATTTAGTCATCATCCACCTCACTCTGAAGGTAGCGACATCTAGAGCAAGGCCTCTGATGCAGAGCTTAAACAAGTGTACAGGTTCATATGGAAGCAGGTGGTCCTTCCCAAATTTCTGGTTCAACACTTTGGTGGCTAACTGGGAACTTAGAAGGTGAGCACCAAAGTGTGATTTTAAATGATTTTTTTTTTAATGAGACTTTTTTTTAAATTGCAGGAAGCTCTTATAATGGCAAGCATGGATCATCCCCACCTGGTACGATTACTAGGAGTCTGTTTAAGCCCGACCATTCAGCTCGTTACTCAGCTGATGCCCCATGGCTGCTTACTGGACTATGTTCATGAACATAAGGATAACATTGGCTCCCAGCTTCTACTTAATTGGTGTGTCCAGATAGCCAAGGTAAGCCCTTATAAGTGTTATTTACCATTACAAATGGGCCAGAATCAGCCAGTGATTTTCACTATAGATATCAAAGCTTTTGTGACACCCCCGCCCCCACCTTGACATCCTAATTTATGGTCCATATCTCGGCACAAGAAGAAATGTACCATTATATTAACGTATGGACTATGTCAACATACAGCGCACTATTGTGATGGGAACTGTTTTGTTAAATTTTGATTGATTGTTTTCTGCTGAGTCAAGCATTATGTCGTATGCATTTTTCAATACTGATATACTTATTTTTCCAAAACAAAGTCGAGACATACTAAGATATCACTTTCTGAAATTGTTTAATAAAATGCAATTAAAAGACGTGGGCAATCCAGATGATTGTGTGAAGAGATAGTTGAGTTTTGGAGAATTGGATCTCAGATACCTATTAACCAAATGAAGTAGTTAAGTATCTCAGGGGATCTGGAAAATGGATCCAGAGTCAATGATGTGTTGCAATAATTCAGCATCTGCCTTCTCAAATGACCAAGATAATGCCAAAACACCCATTAGTCTCTTCCATAATTTGACAGCATCACAGTTCCCCAGAAAACTTGTAGAAAAACTAAGTTTAGCAATAGCTTTCGCTGTTGGTGTTTCATGGACTAAAGTAGACTTTTGACTTCTTCTGTTCTCATTAGCATTATAATGGAGCCAATATTGAAACTGACCATTTTTCTTACCATCTGTGGCAATGGGGGGGGGGGGGACTGGGAGGTGGCCCAGTCTGCACCACATGCTGTGATCTGTCACTGTTCTCCATTTTCCTGTTCTCCATTTTCCAAAGTGGGGCTGCCCTTTGGTTCAGTTTGAAAGCTGCAGCTATTACAAAATGCAGAGGCTAGGATGCTTAGTAGAACATCTGGCAATGCACATATTGCCATTGCGCCAGTGCTGAAACAATTGCACTGGCTGCCTACTTGCTCCTGAGCCGAGTTTAGGGTTTGGTTGCTGATGCATAAGGCTCAAACAGTTTGGAGCCAGAGTATCTGAGAGAGTGTCTTCTCCTGTACAGACCAGCTCATTCACTGAGGTTGTTGTCGGAGGCCCACCTAGCTGTGCCATATTTTCTGGAGATACATGATTACTCGAAGGATGGCCTTCTCTGTGGTGGCTTCCATATTGTGGAATACCCTCCCCTTAGAGATCTCATGGGCACCTATGATGCACGTATTTGTCAGTTAGTAAAAATGTATCTATTCGTGTGGACATGCCTGGACACTGATTTTTAGTAACTATTGAATTCTGGATATTTGCTGTATGTTTTTCTGTGGTCTTATTGCATCTTTTTTTTTTTTTTGTAAACCACCTTGTTGTCATTTATGATGAAAGGCAGTCTGTAAATAATGTAAATAAATAACTGAATAAATAAACACACTCTTGATACAATAAAACTGCTATATTCCAAGATGAGCTTATCATGTCCAAAAGTGGATCCATTCTGACAGTTACTGTTGGATGAGGCAAAAATCAAACTCTGTGGCTGCACTCCAGAGATGTGTGAACTGAGTCCCACTGTATTGTCAGTCATCATGGCAAGGAAAAGCAGCTTGCATGTGTAACTGGAAATGTGTGGTGCTCATTTCAAACCACTGGTTGTGGGTAGAGATGATGCCACTTTTCGGAATTAGTCCAATTGCTGGTCGAAATTCGCCCATTTGTAATAGTCTCCTTTTTGGTGAGCCTGGACCAGTGGTTTACAAATTTGCTATTAAGTTATGAAGTGATCATGAGTTCTGAGCATGTGCAGTCTAAAAATGCCATTTCTGCACATGCACTGTGTTGATTGGATTAACCCTTTCCTTCTGGTGCTGCTTTCCTCCTCACCCCCTGCCACCCTGGCTCCGTGAGGAGGAGGAAGACTCGGCAGCCCCTCCTAGTCATCCTACAGCCTTCTTAGTAGCTTCCATTGTCATTGCCACTGCCACCGCAGCTCTGGCTCTGAGGAGGCACTATGCCATTCCAAACTACAGCTCCCAAGATGCACTCTGATATTGTGCATGTGCAAAACCGCATTTACACGGAATGAGAGCTCACTTTGAGGGAGAACTCTCATCTGAAGCTACTTGGATGAATTTGTTATTTTCCAAGTAAATAACAAAATCACTCAGGGTAAGTTCACCCATTACTAGTTGTGGCCATTACATAAAAAATACACCCATGCAGATGTATTTTTATGACTCATTTGTAAAAAAAAATTGCACTGGCATATTTGGCTGCAAAGCTGGTGAATCTGATCTTTTCAACAGTATGCGAGTATAATTCTTGATGGTGCAGCAGCGTGTCTTTCTTAAGCAACTACATTGCTAGTGCAGCTGTTCTTAGAATTGGGCTCTTACAGTGCAATCCTATATATGTCTACTCAAAAGTATATTGTATTGAGTTCAATGGGGCTTACTACCATGTTGGTATGGATGATGGTAGCCAGAAAGAACAATCCTTGGTCCCTGGGAGACTGTCCCAGAAACCATAGGATTGCTTGGAAAAAGCCTTCTGAGGTCGGTGACTGACTGTGCTCCGACCTCAAAAGGGGGGGGGGGGTCAGAGATCTGGCCTCTCTCTCCCTCCTATACCTGCTTACCTGGGAGTAAGGTCCACTGAACTCAGTGGGACTTCTGTATAGACGTGTATAGGATTGCTATGTTAGTCTCCTAAATGACATTTTAAGCCAAGCCTTTTTTAAAAAATGCATGCTACAGGATTGAGGAAGAATTACTAATAGTTTAGCACTGATGTGTTTGAAAAGGCCAATTGTCCTTTTTAAAAAAGAAAAGAGCAAATGTGTAAGATTAATTGATGGTAACCATTAAAGAAAGAGAGGGCGAATCCCTGGAACAAAAAGGTGACTTATTATTGAGGTGAAGAAGCAAAGTTTAATTAATCTATCTTTCTCTGTACTACCATGGTCTAAGGTTAATATTACTTTGACCTTGCATTACAGCATGAAGCTCATCTGTTTGGCTGTTCAAAAAGGAAAGTTATTAGCAGCATCTGCTTTCTTTGAAACTTGCAAGATGGGTACCAGAAATAGTTGCCCCTTTAGTGATTCACATTCTCAACCTGCCAAGTTCAGTTTCTCCCCAGCTGTTGATGATGCGTATGTGTCCACTGCATGTGTCCCCATTTTTTGCCTTTATGGAAGTGAAAATTACTGGTTTGCAGTAGGGTTTTGATTTGAAGTGGGTTGTTGCATATAGAGATGGTTGATCAGAATTTAGTTTGATCCATCTTTTGAAGTGAATTGACATGATCCACACCTCCGATACGCAGACCAGAACACAGTAATCCCTTGGATTTTGCAGTTCTCCAAATTTTGTGATGCAGTCCATGGCTCAAAGTACAGATAGATAGATAGATAGATAGATAGATAGATAGATAGATAGATAGATAGATAGATAATATTTTGGATCAAATACATTTAGAAATGTGTATTTTAAGAGGAAACCCTTTCAGACATGAATATTTTGTGAGAAAATGAGTTCAAAAATAGTACTTCTATACATATTTAAATATGAATTTTCATGCAGATTTTTTAAAAATGCAGACTAATGTAGAAACAGAACAAAATGGACTTTTGAATAAATGCATATGGAACTGACACGGACTGGAAATGTTCATCATTAATTGCATGAGTTAACTTTTGTTGCTACTCAATGTGCAACAGTATTATGCAGATCATGCAGGTAGCTATGGGCAGATCCTTACCTTAAGGTTGCTGTGTAGAAGCAGAGGAAAGCACTTCCAGCTAGTAGTGGCTACTTGAGAGCCATTCACTACATAGATCTTCCTGACTGCATGGAAAATATGTCAGCACAGTACATTACTGGCAATGGCTTGTGCTGGCACATGATCAAGGTCATTCAGCAGTCAGCAGCACATAGACCAATAGTCTTCTCATGTTCTTATCTAGCTCAGTATAGGTGACACTGACTAGCAGCAGTGGCTCTCCAGGGCTTCAGGCAGGATTCTTTCCTAGCCCTGTGTGGAAATGCTGGGGGTTGAACCTGGGATCATTTGCATCCAAGGCGTGTGCTCTACCACTACAGCCCATCCCCATTAGCATGCACTTTATTATTCAGAGATGTTAGCAGGACAGGATGTACCTGAAGACTCAATGAGCATTTGATGTGAGCAGGTGTAGATTTTAAAGAGGAAATGCTCCACAAAAAAAGAGAGAAACAGCATCTTAAGCAGATATCCATGATTCCTATCTCTGCATTTTATTAACCCAAAGCAGCCTAAAGGGTGGGTGGGGAAAAGCTGCTTAACCCTTTCCTTTTCCACCATTGTGCCTCTCAAAGTCACTCTCCCCAACTTGCTTTTTCATCTGTGGGAAGAAGGTTTGGGGAAGCCATGCAGATGCCCTAGGAATGAAAAAAAAAAGCTTAATTTTTAATAAGAAAAGGAACAGAAGGGAAATGGTTAAGCAATCTGTCCATGCACTCTAATTCCACATAGGGATGGGAGAGAAATGTCTTTGGGTTCAATTTTCAAGCAAACTCATCTGATTCCTGGGCTGATGTGTGAATCCAGACACAGTTTACTGGAGAAATCGATGCTGTAATGCATCCCATACGCAGTGGACCCTGAACTCCCTTCTGTCTTTAAAAAGTTAAATACTCACAAATCCACTCTGTCTCATTTCTGCATTAAATTGCAATGTTTTTCATTTTAAAAGACCACAAAATTTGCATTTAAATACATATTTTAGCTGTATTTTCCCTCAAGATACACATTTGTCAGTGCATTTTTATACTTTTTTGAGCTGAGAACTGCATCAGGACATTCAAGAATGGCGAAGGCGACAGCTCAGTTGCTTTCCCAGTGACCCTTCTCCCTTCTGAGGGGTTGGGGCTTCTGGGGAGGGAAAAGGGCCTCTCCCGAAGCTCTACAGGCAAGATGGATTGGCCTCGCAAGCCAAATTTGGCCCATGGGTCAGAGCCCCCCCACACACACACACACACCTCACAGAGTATGTAAAGGGGCAACTTCTAACGTCTTAGCTCAGTCGAGTTAGGCAACATCCCTGAGACTGGTCAGGCATGCCTGGAAATTGCACAGATCCCTTGCTCCCTAAGGTATGCTCTGGCGGCTACCTCAGGGACTGCACAGTTTCCTGGAGCCTTAATAATCAGCCTCCGGGGGCCTTTGCACAGCTCTGTTTGGGCTACTATTAGTGTCCACAACATGGGCTGAAAACAAGGAGACACTCAGTTTTCATGCAATTTACTTAGCTGTTCAAGGAAATGATCTCCCTCATCAAAGAGATACAGTTTGACATGAAAATCAAAACTCATGAACATTCAGCTGGGCGTTGTTTAAATCTCACTAGAATTTAGCCTTTCTGTAATCAAGAGTATTATTTCCACTTATGGTGGAAAGAAAAGCTTTAGAATATGTTGCTAGATGCTTCTTTTGCCACAGTTTGCGGGTGATACCTTCAATTTTATAGTTCTGAAAGTGGTTGGGAACAATTTATTGTGCCTGTCTAGAAAGCTACCCAGAACATATTCAGGGGTGTGATAGGAGCCAATGAATGTTCTGTGACCTCTCAGATAGTTATTTATGTGGCCTGAGGCAGTTTTGGATGTTCACCTTTTAATAACCGTTATCTTTTTCTTCGTCAGTTTCTGTGACAGTTTTCTACACTGAGGCTGAAGAGGAAGGAGGAAAGTGTATCTTTAGTTTTGTGATTGAATTTTGTTTTGCAAAAATTTTAAAAAAGGTTCCCGCTCTGCCGTAGTGGGCATCACCCCTGTGCTGTCACTCTTTGTCTGCTTTTGTGCAGCATTATTTATTAAGGCCACTGGTTCAGAGGAACTAATTCTGCATGAATGTTGCTTTCCAGCTGTCTCAACTTTTGTATGATGAGCCGCAAACGCTGCAGAGGACCTTGGTCAGCCCACCAGGGCCAATATGCCTCTGGTGATGTTCTCTGAAGTTTGGCAGCAATCGGTTTATGTTATTAAGTATTATCCACTCTGGATTGAGATCAAGTGTCTTTCTTGTGCATCCGTAGTGCAGATTTTATTTGTTGAAGAGGTATTTTCAACTAATTCTGCTCTTTCCCAGAGAGTTTCTATCTTGGAAACTACTGGGTCTGAGGGAGTATAGGATTCTCTCTCCCACGACTCTGCCTGGCTGCTACCCCTTGTTGACCCTTCTGCCAGCAGGCTTGTGCTGGAGGTAGGGATACACCCATAAAATGTTAAGCTGGGGTATTCCTAGTATGTTACACTGGCAGTGGGGTCCCTGTGGTGGAGAATCTCCACGATCCACTGGTGCAGTGGACTTACATCAAATTCCAGAGTGCTCCAGCCTGCATAATTTGAGAAGAGGATAGCAGCCTCACAGTCTAATCCAGTGCATGTCTCTTCAGAAGCAGATCCTACTAAATAAATCGGGCTTAACCCTATGTAAATGGGCATAGGATTGCCGTGCTGAGATTCCTGCATGTGGTCATCACATTGATTAAGCTATGCTGAGCCCTTCTTTCAAGTATGAACATGCTACATTCTCATCCAAATAAAGTTCAGTCTCAGGTTTAGTTTGGTTTTCCAAGCCATGGGTAGTATTATATTGTGTCTGTATGCTCTCAGGACCCACCACTTGCACAAGCAGGCTTTGGTGCTTCTAAAAATAACCCCAAATAAGCAGAAATGCAGAAGGGAGCTTCACTGACCTGTCCCGATCCAGAAACGAGTGCTTCCACTCATTTCTGAGATTATTTTTAGAAGCGCCAAGGCCCCGTTGCATAAGCAGTGGGTCCTGCAAGCGCAACAGAACCAGCGGAGGTGGAGCAGCCCTGTTATATACTGCCACATCTCTTTACAAACTTCTCCTAATTCACAGTAACTCTGCCACAGAAGGGAGAAGATGAATTCACACATGCCATGTATGACAACAGCTTACAGCTGAAGGTGTGATGCGCCTCCCTAGAAAATATTATTATTATTTAATGTGAATGAGAGGTCAGGTGATGAAAGGACTTTTTGTAGTGCCTGATCATGATGGCTGTTCATACAGGACAGTACTTGCTGTTGTAGTCACTCAATACAGAACATGGTTATGTGAATCCAACCTTAGCCCATTTACCATTGAATAGGGAATGGGCAGGTGCCCTTAGCACTATCATACTGAATGATGATCTGAAGAGTATTTCCATCTTTTTCTCTCCTGGGAGGCTGTCAAGCCTGCTTATCACATTTTACATTCAAATAATTCCATAAGTGTTACTTTTGAATAATAATAATGAGCCAAGGTAATAAGCAGTTTGATACACTGGAATGTCAGGGAAGGAAAATCAGGTCCTGGGGGATATCCTTCTAACATCTTTTGAGTATAAAAGAAGTCTAAAATGACATTAAACATGGCAAAGCATAGTGCCATTTGGGAGAGAGGCTTGAAAGCACAATAAAGAGAATGTTAGCTCGAAAAGTGAGCGGAATCAGATTTTCTTAGGAAAGAAAGTGAGGCTATGTTGTTGCCAGCTTCCCATGGGCCTTTTCCCCCTTCAGAGAGAAAGAAGAGTTTGCAACTCAGTGTGTGCATGTGTGCATATATACCGTACAATACAATACAATATCATATCATATCATATCATATAAAAATCCACTGGGTGAATATACACAGTTCTCTTTTCCTCTTGCTACCTCTTCCAAACAAACTCCCATGATGAAACTAACAGTCGCATTTCAGAATTCTTTGAACAAATCAAATCATCTACAAGGCTGCAGGGTTGGCCCATGTTACTCAAATGTCCTATACAGGAGGGAGCCCTGATCTCTATCTCGTTGTTCCTCTAGATCTCAGCTCAGCTCTTTTCTATGCTGGTGATTAATCATTCAAAATGTCACTCTTTATCCCCGGTAGGGATGTTGGACAGTGATCTTTTGGGGAGGAGCTTGATGAGCTTTCATTGGTTGGGCCCCTAGACTCCATTCCATCTTCTGCCAGCTGGCCTGACTTGGTGCACAATGAGTCAGGCCAGCTGGTGGAAGTTTGTTTGTGATTTCTTTTTGCTTGTTCCAGAAGCTGATGGGAGAATATAGTTTTTAACGTCACAAACATTTCCCTTAATGGGATAGCTGAGGAGCCTGGCATGGCTGGCACAGCAGGAATGCCCAGACGTTCTCCTCCTGTTGCAGGGTTGCAGAACCTCAGACCCAGGGGCCAAATCCAGCTCTTCTCTGGTTCCAGTCCATCTCTCTGGGGTTCTCTCCCCTGGCCCCACACCCTTTCCCCCAACCAGCAATTGTTTGGTGGTTTCCCAGCTCTGGTGCAGGTCCCCCCCCCCTTTAAAAGGTTGAAATGCCTCTCCTGAGGCTTAGCTACTGGCAGTAAAAGCTTGAAGCTACAATATGCTGGTATTTTGTTGTGGTTTTGGCCCCGCCCCTTTTGCCTTCAGCCACTCCCATCACTGGATGCTGCCTCCAAGGGTTTCTCCTAGAGCTGTGCTCAAAGGGCCTCTCAAAATTCCCCAGCCTATTTGTGGGCACAGAAATTGGGGGGACAATTTCACTGAATTTCTCCTAGGAGAGGAAACATTCTCCAACAGTTTCTTGCCAGTAGGGCTCACTATTGGCAAGGGCTGTAGCACAGGCTGTTTCTTTTTTCCGAATGGGTTTGGGTTTGCTGCACTGCTTCGTAGGTGGCAACAGCATCAACTACATTGAAGCTTCCACTTTTCTGATGCAGAATTTAGAATTTCTTTTGGTTTTTGAGCCTACCTAACCACTGCAAGATGGCCAAGGGTGCTGTGTGTGTTTTCTCTCTGTGTTACACATCTTTCCATTGTTCTGCAGCCTCCCAGGCCACCTGTCATTCCTGAACTGAAAAAGCCCCATGGGAGGAATTACCTCATGTCTTCCTCATGATGGCTTTAACTGAAGTGCAAGAAGAGGCTACAAGCTGCCACAGAGATTATTGTACAATGAAAGACAGGACAATCACAAACACTCCTCAGCCTAGGGATGGTGCAGGCGCCCGTTTTGGTCGGCAAATCTGTCAGACCGCTGGTGCCCGCACCCCCAAGCTCTCCACGAGCCCTCGCCCCCCTCACTTGCTTGTCCCTGGACCACCCTCCTATGTTTGGTAAGCAGCCCACAACTTACCTGAGCCCATCCGTCTCTGTCTCGATGGCCATGTTTTTAAAAAAACATGGCAATTGGTAGCCCATGCCCATAGACTTATATACAACATAGTGCTGTGAAACTAGAATATATGGGTGATTCATAGCACTTTTTGCATATAGGTCTATGTGCCATGGTGATCAGGACATAGACGGACGGGCCCAGGTAAGTTGCGGGCTGCTTACTGAACACGGAGGGGGGCTCGAGTGCAGCCTGGAGGACCAGCGAGCAGGGGCAGGGGCTGGTTGGGCGCCTGGAGAAGCCGGGGGGGGGGGCATTCATCCATCCCTACCTCAGCCGCCTGATAAGTAAAGGAAGGACAAGAACCCCAAACGCAACCCATAAGAATTCTCTGAAATTTCTTCTCCTTTAAATTTCTTTTCTAAAGCATTTTCTTTTCCTATCAAATTGAATGAAAATGGTCGAAAAAATGTGGGAGAAATTCTTGGCACAGCACTAGTTACTCCCAAATGGAATTTGACCCTCAACACCCCATCCTATGGGCTAAGCCAAATGTAGAAATGGCTCTCCTTCTGTGGGCACCTTTTATGGCTGAAACCTCATTTCCCCACCACTGTGAGGCTAACGTATCTCTAGACAAGATCAAGTTTCTTATCTTCTTTGGCTTCAAGGGGATTTCCACACATTTACACTGGCTCAAAAATCAAGTCCACGAAATGCTGTCGCATTTGCTGCACCTCTCCAGTGCGATTAACAGCCTTGATTATTAGCACCAAGAGAACAAGCTGCCACTATAAAAATGGCTCGACGATTAGGGCCATTTGGCTGCATTGTTAGAGAAGAGCATTTTCCTTTTTTATTCTCCTTGGCAGCATTTGATTGATAAACAGGCTAGGTAAGTAGAAGCAGCTTTCGTTATCTTGAAGCAGCCGGGAGTGAAAGATGGACATACTGTGTGTGCAGTGGGAGGAAGCAGGGGTGAACCGAAAGGTTGGGAGGAGGTGAAGGGATGTAGCTGTGGTTCAAGGTCTTTCTTTTTCATTAAGGAACCCTGGCTTACAGCTCTGTGAAAAGCGTATCAGGGAGTGAAAAAAGGATGAGTTTAATGACAGTCATCTATCAGCTGTCCACATTTTAAACTTCAAGATGTCTCTATTCCCAAAGCTCCTTTCATGACAAGGCTAATTGTATAATTATTATGCTATACCGACACACTCACATTAGCAAGGACCAGGGCAAAAGGCTGCGATAATTATTACTCCAAGCAAGTACATTAACATAAAATGTAGCTTACTAATAGGGCTGCTCTGGTAGGAAGTTCAGTCTGTAACAGAGAAGAATTTAAACCAAGGACTTATCAAGCTATAAAGATATCATTGCTCATTCATTCATTTATTTTTTACTTACTGCCCAATGTACAAGGCAAATAATAATCCTTTCTTTAAAAAAAAATACAATGTGAACTGCTGCCATGAACATAATAAAACTTTAAAATCTTTTTTATATTTTTTAAAAAATACTTTGTTCAATGAACCACTAAATGCTTGCTCAAAGAGGAAAACTCAAGGTGGTCTCCAGAAGATGCTCAGGGTTTGCCTCTGATGATGAGCCTCTAGTGAAACCAAGTTGGAGAGATCGCTACCAAGAACCATCTCCCTATGTATGGTATCCAAGAGATGGCATACCTAGAATAGCCTTAGCTGATGTTAGAAATCACAACAGGGCACAGAAGAAGTAATCTCCTAGATAGGTGCCAGGTTATTTACTTGAATTTCTATTTATTTATTTGAAATTCATCAGGCTGTAGTTGCCTGCAAACCTCAGAGCTGTGTTTCAGTTTTCTCTCACTAGAGAGTACTGCAGTAAAACCTTCCTCTAACTTCAGACCAGAGAAATTCTGTTCATCATAGGGAGAGACAAACAGGTGTCCTTCTCCCCTGACACTCTATATTCCCCTCAATCTGCTTCAAAGGCCTCTGGTTGCTGGTGTGGAGAACTTCCTGTCTTTTTACACTGCCGTGGAGTCCCAAGACTATGAGCTGCTTGCTCCCTGCTTCTCCTTCAGGGCTTTCTCTGCCTTTTATGAGGAAATAACGGGAAGCCGAAAGAGGTCTGTCCTCCACCCCTGCTCATCTCCACTTCTAGCCCATCTGTATTTATTTCTGATCAGGCCAACTGCAGTCAGGAATTGTGCTGACTTGTCCTTGCCAACTTGTCACAAAATTATTTATGTACCACTGTTCATAAAATGTATCAGCAGTTTAGAATTTTAAGATATAATAAAAGCTATAAAATCAGTCCAAAATGAAAAAGGGGTGAGGGACAGAAACACGCACACACACTAAAATAGTCATAAAATGTGGGACACAGCAGTCAGCTTTGGTTTTCCAAGGCCTACTGGAATAAATAAACAGGGATTTTTTTTTTACCTGCCTGTGGAAAGCCAACAAGGAGGAGATGGTACAAGCTTCCCTTGTAACAGAGTTCAATGACACCGGGGCTGCAATAGAGAAGGCCCTGTTCCTGGTGGCAGCCAACCTCCCTATTAGATGAGAGTCAGGCTTCACCAGAAGATCTTAAGTGCCAGGAGGCTCATAAGAACGTAAGACCATAAGAAAAGCCATGCTGGATCAGACCAAGAGTCCACCTAGTCCAGCATTCTGTTCACACAGTGTCCAACCAGCTGTCGACCAGGAAACCACAAGCAGGAGCTGAGTACAATAGCACCCTCCCACCCATGTTCCCCAGCAACTGGTGTAGCTAGGCATACTGCCTCTAATACTGGAGGTAGCACATAGCCATCAAGACTAGTAGCTATTGATAGACTTCTCTGGGAATTTGTCTAATCCCCTTTTAAAGCTATCCAATCCAAATTAGTAGCCATGACTACATTTAAAGCTATCCAATCCAAATTAGTAGCCATGACCACATCTTCTGGTAGATAATTCCATTGTTTATGTGCTGTGTGAAGAAGTACTTCCTTTCATCTATCCTGAGTTTCCCAGCAAACAGCTTAATGGGATAACCCCGGGTTCCAGGATTATGGGAGAGGGAGAAAAATGTCTCCCTATCCACATTCTCCACACTGTGCATAATTTTGTACACCTCTATCATGTCTCCCCTTCCCTCATAGGGGAGATGCTCCAGCCCCTTGATCATTTTAGTTGCCCTTTTCTGCATGTTTTCCAGCTCTACAATACTTTTTTTAGGTGTGGTGACCAGAACTGTACACATTATTCTAAGGATCATAAAAGATGAGGTATTGTCTGAAATAATCAGTACCCACACCATTTAGGGCTTTAAATATAAGAACCAGCACCTTGAACTGGGTCCAAAAATTATCTGGCACCTAATACAGATGCTCTGTAGCAATTAACAGGCAGGTTGCTGCATTTAGGACTGTATAGGTTTAAATTAGCCTTGATTTTAAGTTGTTTTCAGCAATTGAAATAGATGGATATACAGCACTTAAAGCACACCTTAGTGTGGTCACCTATCTAAGCATGTCAACACAACTAGCAGTTTGACACTGATGTCCATTTTTAATGTTGGTTGCTAGTTAAAACATCTGCATCTTATATTGAACAAGAGTTTACACCAGTATATAGCAATTTCAGTGGCATACACTGCAATGTAGTTAGACATACATACATGTGTACTTTCCTCAGTCTGCCACCTAATAGTATGTTACGTTCTTCTGAGACATTTTGGTCATCTCAACACTTTGGGAAGGAAATGGAAAAGAGCAAAATAGCAGTGAAAGAGGATAGCAGTGTGATCTTAATAGAAATAATGTGCAACCTCTTTTTGTCCATTGGATGAATTGGTCTGATTAGTTTATGTGCTCCCCCCGCCCCCAGGTAGTGAGTGGCCCGCAGATAACAAAAGGTATTGTAATTGCTTGAATGCCAGATTCAAATGATATTTCAAAAGAGTTAAACAAGGAAATTTAGTTATCCGGTTCACATCATCACTAGGTAGGATGTGAATACTGACTTGATGGACATGAATGTAAAGTTGTAGCTAACCTAGTGGATTGAACACTGTAATTTCCAATAGAAGCCAAGTGCCTAGTTCCCCCGAGTCCTTTTGAAAACTACAGCACTCATCAGACTATGTTCCTCTAATTACTACA
Source organism: Heloderma suspectum (assembly GCF_057233095.1). Lineage (NCBI taxonomy): Eukaryota > Metazoa > Chordata > Lepidosauria > Squamata > Helodermatidae > Heloderma > Heloderma suspectum. Next base: position 217,220,276 of record NC_139458.1, on the reverse strand, counting down.
GTATTATTAATTATGGCTAACACATTGCAAAGAAGGGCAGCCATTATGCCCTTGGAGAGCTGCCAGTGAAGCATATCATCCCATTAATTAAAGGTTGTATGTGGGATATTTTCCTGTTCGCTCTCCTCCATTTTCAAATTTCTTTTCCCTCTCGTGTGATCTCTGACTCATTTCTCTCAGCCTCTCTGACTTTTACCTTTCTTTCTATTTCTTCCTAACTGGCATTTTCTTCATGCTATCTTCACTTCATTTCTTCTAGTTATGCCTTGTATTTTCTTTCCCAGATAAATGTCATTTCCTTTTCTCCTTAACCGTCACTCTGTGCTCTGTCACCTATCATCTTGTTCTTTTCCTCACAGCTATCTCTCTCTCTCTCTCTGTCTGTAAATTTCACTTGCATCTTTTGTAGATGGAAACAACCAGGGCAACCATTTGGGCACCCTGCTGCCACCACCATTTTAACGTTTTACTTGATGTCCTATTTTATAGAATAGGAAATTAAAGCCCAGTGACAGAGGCGGTATATTGTTGTATTGCCCATAACTGTGAATTAAAATATTATGTGCAAACTTCTGTATGACTCATTCTCTTTCTGACATAGGTGTTCAAAACAAGAATGGAATAAAATCAGGAGCCTCTATCCTACTTGGTTTGAATCAGGTCTGAATCTGAAGACCTGCTTACCTTCCAGAGACACAATGCTAACTAATAATGATATATAATTAACACATATTTATTTTATTTTTCACTATTTTGTGTAGTGTTCTGGAATCCTGACCTGAACAATTCAGTTGTCTGGGACTAAATTGTTATTTATGACCCATTCATGATTCGAACAGAAAGTTGCAACGTATATCTCAACCATGGAATAACTCACACAAATTGTGCTATGTCTGAAAAGGTACCATATAAGGTAGACTACATTATTACCTTAACAAGTGCTTGATCATTGGAGGAATTTTAAAATCATAACAGCCTTCATCATAATGACACAACTATAGATGGATGGTTCAGAGAACTGAGGGTAGATATCGGGTTTAATGCTAAAATAAGTTTTGTAGCCCATAGAGGTAATGTCTAACTGAGATTAGGGATTAGACAACACTGTCAGATGCTTCTAAGGACGCAAAAAACTGCCAGGAGGATCATTAGCCAATCTAATCTAGTGTAATCCTCACACACAAACCTGCAGCCAGGTTGATCAGTCAGGCATTGAGCATCAATGAGATCATTCAAAATGTCATACTTAAAATGAAATGTACAGACCAAAGTTTGGGGGAACCGGGGAAGAAATACTTTACAGAGCCTTTCATCTATTTGCTTTAAAGACTAACATCAAATTAATTGGACTAGCTATTTATTCACTTCATTTGCATATCCTGAAACATAAAACAAAATTAGCATCCACTAACATAGTATAGACCTAAAGTATTGTGGATATGGGATTCCCAGTTCCCATAGATTTGCCTTGGTATTGCTCTCCTAAAATAAATGGATTTGTACCTGTAGTTGTACCCTGCAGTGCAGAGCCTGCATTGAACAGGAGATTGGACTAGATGATCTCTGAGGTCCTTCCAACTCTATGATTCTATGATTTGAAGGACAAAAATACCCTGGCATAGTTTACCATTGGTCTTGGCCTGACAAAATATCCCCCAACTCCTGGTGTAATTTTTCTACATTACATGAGATATCAAAGAGTTTTCACATGACTGTGGATCATAATAGTGGAATAAGCCCTTTCTTATAACCTCTAATCAACCCTGATTTTTGTGTGATATTAACACAAACCATTATTCCGTAATACTGTAGCTCCAAGCCAAACCCACCCCACAAAATCAGTGTGAGGCCAGGTAGATTATGTCAGAGTTAAGGGCTCCAGAATAACATTCCATAAAACATCTAGACTGTCTTCAAATAAACTAAGGCAGTTGGAAAAAGAAACCCATTAAGTTTTCTTAGCAGTCCCCAAAAGACAGTCTTGGAACAGTAGTATTGAAAACTTCTCCTAAATCAGATTCAAGATATTATAGCAGCTTCTGCTAAGGTCTGTTAGGAATTCCATTATAAACCCATATTTTTCATGTTTATAATGTAGCCATAAAATTTTTCTCTGGACTGTGACTTGGCATAAAAAGTCTTGGCCTGAGGCAATTTTGTTTTGTATTATTCAAGAAATCTGTATATTCGGTTATTTTTGAATTGCTGGAATATCAGAAAAATAGTCTGGGTGCTTTCTAGCATTGCTGTAAATTTTTTTAATAATACTTCTTTTCCTTTACAATAAAATGGTCAAAACCATAAAATTATAATGCAGCTAATCCCATGCCAATAAATGTGGAAGTGGAATACTGAAGTATACAAAGTAGATACTGTACATCTCAAGTGATGAATGGCTTTGTAAGGGTTTTATTATGAAATACGGCATTTTGGATTAATATTCATATGCAATTATTTATGCTATTAATCATATTCTCATTCATGGACACAGAATGCCTACCTCTTGCTTTCAAACTCAAGGGAGTCTGCAGCATGGGTGCAGGACATCAACAGAAGATATTTCAAACGTACAGTTCCTCCTCTCTACCGCATTCAACATAATAGATGGAACTGACCATTCGAATCCAAAATCCTGCTAGACTAAAAAAATCTGCAATTTTAAATGCTTAATTTGCATGCTACATACAGAATGCATTTGATCCATTCCTCTCAGAATGTAGGTGTTTTATTCATATTCTGCTCATTAGGAATTTGTTTTTAAAAGGTCATGATCAGTTCTTAACACAGTGCAATAGTTAAACTATGGAATTTGCTACCACAAGACATAGTGATGGCTACCAATTTGGATGGCTTTAAAAGACAAATTCCTGGAGGAGAAGGCTATCAATGGCTACTAGTCCTTATGGTTATATGAAGGGCTGTTGTTAGGTTCCTAAAAGATCCGGGGCACAGGCCCATAACACAAATTTGTGTGTGTGTATATATATATATATATATGTCTAAGCGCACCTCTAATATATATAAGTGTGTGTGTGTGTGTGTGTCTGTGTATCGATTACATACAAGTACAAAAAAGGGCCATAGTTGTAGAAACTGTGATAATTATAATTTGTATAATAATAATAATTTGTATATACCTGTGATAAAGATGCTTCTGTTATCTACCAGTATATGTACAATTGTATTCATATGTATAATTATAATGTTCTAACAACAACCCTATTCTGAATAGATTACCAACACTCACTATGTTATTGTGTGTGTTTCCATATTTTAACAATATCATATTAGTATAACCTGTGTTTGTTTGCTAATTTCCTATAGATTACATACATACATGCATACATACATACATAAGAAGTGTGCACTGACCCCCCACCCCACTTCAACTCACACCCTGATTCAGCGTTTTGGAAAACATCCCACTTCTGCTCTGGCCAATTTATAGTCGGACCATTTCAGCTCACTACCAAACCTGAGTCAAGGTTTGGAAAAATGAGTCTTTATGTTTCCTGCTGACTACCATGGGAAATTAGAGAAAAACTGTAACTTTTTTCTCTTGGTTAAAACTGGATGATAATTTCAGGCATAGTAGCCCCCTAGAAGGGGATTATATCTGCCCAATGTCAGAAAAATAGGTGCAGGGTTTATATTTTGATTTTCTTTTAAAGGGAACCGCCAATAACATCTTTATTACTTGGAAGAATTGAATAAAATTTTCAGGATTCATTGCCCCATCAGAGGAAATCATGTCCGCCAAATTCAGAATGATGGCCACAGGGATTTTTGTGCAAGGGTGGCCTTGACATTTTGAGGTCTCCAAAAGAGGACATACTTATCTCCCTGTTTTCCTTGTGGACCATTTTTCTGAAAATACAGACAGCCTAGAGTTGTCCCTAAGTAAGAAACCAGCAAAGTTTCAGAAGGATAGGTGTAGCAGTTCATGTGGAAGGGGAGTTCTCCAATTTGGGGGAGTGATTTGCTTTCCCTTTCCTTCACCCTTCCCCAATAGTTTTTGGGTAAGTTTGTGTGAAAAGGCACAGGTCATTAGAGGTGTCCCCCAGGCAAGAAACCTGCATGAAGTATATACATGAATGCAAATTTAGAAATACTAGAATTTATTTACATTTCCCCAATGTTAGCAGCAGGGGAACATGGGTGGGAAGGTGCTATTGCACTCATGTCCTGCTTGTGGGTTTTCTGTGGGCATCTGGTTAGCCACTGTGTGAACAGAATGCTGGACTAGATGGACCTTGGTCTGATGCAGCATGGCTCTTCTTATGTTCTTAAATAGAGAGTGCCTCTGAGCATATGCAGAATGATTTTTATTCACCACTGCGCACTTAAATTCTCCCCCTATTCTATTCCCCTCTGTGCAACCATTCCTCCTCATCCTACCATCCTCCAGCATCGCTTCATCAAAACAGATGTCTTGTTTTGCAACTCTCCTCTACGTCCTCCTTGTTATGCACAAACTCTCATTGTATCTTCCTCCCCATATTTGTGCCAAGACTTCACCAGGATTCGGCCAATGAGTCTGTTCTCAAAACTAGGGTTACGTTATGGAGAAGCTCTGAGCATGTACTAAGTGCCTTTCCCTCATCACTGAACTAGAGTTCATGCAAACACACACACACACACACACGACAAAACATGCATAGGACTGAGCTGAAAGGGTAGTCAATTAATTAGACGGAATTGGGTAGGCACTGTATTAAGCCTGCAGTACCATGTTCACAACTCAGGACTTATTTCTGAGTAAACATACAGAACATCAAGGTGCAAATCTCCCTACAAAAGTAACTTGTGCTGGAATCCCATGCACACTTGCCTGAGGGGAAGCCTCATTAAACATAATGGGGCTTCTGAGTAGGCATACATAGGCTTGTAGAAATGAGCAGTATTCATCTCCCCTCCACTTAAAAAACAAAGCCCAAACTCCTATTTTTATTAAAGCTTTCTGTTCATATGAACATAGGAAGCTGCCTTGTACTGAGTCAGACCTGGGTCCATCTAGCCCAGCATTGCTGACACTGAATGGCAGCAGCGGCTCTCCAGGGTTTCAGGCCAGATGCTTTCCTAGCCCTACCTGGAGATGCTGGGGATTGAACCCAGGACCTTCTGCATACCCAGCATGTGCTCTGCAACTGAGCTACAGCCCTTCCTGTTGCTGGATAATGGCAACTGACAAACAAACAGCCCCAGATTTGTTTCTCTGCAACCATGTGAACCCACTTTTCTCAAAGACCTGAGTGAGAAGGAGAAAAACTAACCCTCTTGTCTGTTTGTATAAAGTCAAATACAGTTCAGAACTTCTCTTGCCCACTGAAAAGAATTCTCTTTAAGAATTCAGTTCCCCAAGATATGCTCTGGGTGGAATAAAGAAGAGAAAGGAAGAACAGGATAGGGGAGGGAAGAAGAAAAGAAGAATGGAGATTAGAAATGTGCGCGGGGGTGGGGGGCAGAGAAAAAGCAGCCAAGTGGCTCCTTTCAGAGAGGTAGTACTTCAGAAGAATTTGGGAGGCTGTGGAGGGTTTGTAAGGATTACAAGTACTTAAATTAACTTTATAAGGTGAAGTGGCTGAAGGCTTTTTCTAGCTTTTTTTAAAACTGTAGAACCTATTCAAAAGCCTCAGCAGTTCTTCGATCATGATGCCACATAGTCCTAACCCTCCTTTTGGAATAATTTGAGTCCTACAGCTATTTAGGAGAAATTAAAGTGGAGGGAGAGAAAGAAGTTTGTGGAGGCTGATTGGATATAGGAATGTACGAAACTCACCTTTCCGTGGAATTTTTCGCAGGGGGGGAGACGCTCCGTCCCTCCCCCCAGAATCCTCAACGGGGGGGAGGTGATCCGGTCTTCCCCCCCGGAATCCTGCCTGACCGGCTCCGCTCCATGGCGGTTCAGTGGAGCAGCCAGCCAGGGCCGGACAGGCTGCTGTGGACACAAATGGCGGCCACCATAGCGGCCACCATTTGCGTCCAGCCAAGCTGCCGTGATAGGCTACGTAAGTATTTACGTAGCCTATCACGGCTAGCCCCCCCAAAAAAAACCCAGCGTATGCAAATGGCGGTGGCTACGGCAGCTGCCATTTGTGTTCCCTAGTTTTCGCCGTTCTAGCCTACGTAAATATTTACGTAGGCTATTATGGTGAAAAAAAGGGGAATGCAAACAGCGCCCACTATGCTATTTGCGTTCCACTTTTTTTCGCCGTAATAGCCTATGTAAATATTTACGTAGGCTAGAACGGTGAAAACTAGAGAACGCAAATGGCGGCTGCCGTAGCCGCCGCCATTTGCGTATGCTGGTTTTTTTTGGGGGGGGTAGCTGTGATAGGCTATGTAAATACTTACGTAGCCTATCACAGCTACAAGGATGCCAATGGCGGCCGCAGCAGCCGAGCTGCGGCCGGCCAGGAGACCAGCCGCCGGAGCCGCTGCTGCCACCGGAACCGCCGCCGCCGAATCTGCCACATCCGCCCCAGGTAAGTTCCATCCCAGGGGGATTCCGTGGGGGGCTGGGGGGCAGGAGGCTGATCCGCCACAGATTCCTAAAGAATCTGGCCTCACTGGAATCCGTGGCGGAATTCTCTGCCATCCCAAATTGGATCCTTTGCTGTACTGAAGCTACTAAACTTCTGCAGAAGCCAATTTGGGGTAGTCAGTGTGAAATACCAGTATTTCACATGGAGCTCTTTCTTCCCTTCCTTCTCCCTCTTCAAAATTTCATTGCAAGCAAGCTCCCAACAGTGGGCATGTAAGAGCATAAAAGTAGGGGGAGATAGGTTTTTTGCACCTCAAAAAACCCCTACACCAGAGATTAGGGATAGTGACCTCCTAATGGTCACCTTAAACACCTTCTGATTAGGATCTCTAATCCCCTGTATGGCTTGACAGTTTTTTATTTTTTGTTTTAGTCTTTGAGAAAAGGAAAATTTATGCATGGCTAGCACAAAAGTCACTGGACCTAACTGTCTGAAATTTGGTAGGTTCAGTCACCTCCATAGGGACTGCCAGGTCCCCCAATTCCATGCATGTATGTGGGAAGCACACAAAAAATTATAGCTCTTTGCTTTGACAGATTTTCTTGAAAATAGCAGATTTTACCTGTGGCTAGCACAAAAGCCACTGGACCAAACTGCCTGAAATTTGGCAGGTTCAATAAGCTCCATGGGGGCTGTCTGCTCTCCAAATTCCATGCACTTATGTGGAAGAACGAAAAAATTACAGCTCTTTGCTTTGACAGATTATCTTGAAAACAACAAATTTTACCTGTGACTGGCACAAAAGCCAATGGACCTAAATGCCTGAAATTGGGCAGGTTCAATAAGCTCCATGGGGGGGGGGGGACCACTTCTCCAAATTTCATGTATTTATCATACAAACTAAAAATGTTATGGCCATTTGTATTGTCCAATGCAAGTCAATGGGAAAATGTAAAAAAAATGGCAATTAGGACAACTCAAAAGATCTGGGGCACAGCTCAAAAAAGATCCGGGGCCCGTGCCCAGGTGGGCCTCTTCTAATGATTCCCCTGGTTATATGCTACCTCCGGTATTAGAGGCAGTATGCCTAGGGACACCAGTTGCTAGGGAACATGGGTGGGAGGGTGCTGTTGCACTCATGTCCTGCTTGTGGATTCCTGGTCAACAGCTGGTTGGCCACTGTGTGAACAGAATGCTGGACTAGATAGACCCTTGGACTGATCCAGCATGACTCTTCTTATGTTCTTAATATGTGTGGAAATGGGTGGAAACTCACTCTAGCAGCTCTGGACCATGGAGGGTGATTGGCCTTGCTCACTCCCATTCCCACCCAGAAGCTTCCACCATGTTTCCAGCGTTTTCTCTGTAACCATGGGGACTAGATGTATTCATTTTTTAAGAACTCTGAGATTTGCAGGTTCTGCACAAGCTGCAGGATTCCATTTTTTGCATCCTATGGCAAACTCACAGCTATACCAGCTCTGGAAGTCCTTAAATGCTTTGAAGCTGGTAATATTTAGAGAGTCCTCAGGATGGCAGGTTTTTCAGCATTTAGTGTCTCTTATGTCTCACAGGGCCATCCGCTGCTTTGTTACCTTCAGCCATGTTTTCATACTAGCATAGCCTGAGCCCTTCTCCCAAACCTAGTCCCAGGTGTAGATGCCAAAACACTTCTGGATCTCTAAATTTCATTCAATTCACCAGTGAGTAATAGCCATCACATCTTAAAATGACCATTGCAGACAGAGAGCCCTTTCATAAGAATATTCCTTGCAAAACTCACATCAATTTATTGTTGTTTCCATTATATGTGTATGTTATTAGACACCCACACACAACACAACACACCAAGGTTACCTCTTTAATAGTAATGAAGGAGAAGGGTGGACAGGAGACAGGGCAGTACCAAATGGCTCCTGGCACCATCTCAGATGTCACACCAGCATTTAAACCCTCAGGGTCATTTGGCAGTCAGGTATCATTAGTCAACATTCTCCTTCTCTCCCTCTCTGCCATCTGTTTCTGTCTAGCCTATTTGTGTAAATTAACTCTCAGCGTGCAGCCATTCTCACTCGTCATGATCCTTCTCTCGGTGTCCTACAGCTTTCCTCCTACACCCAGACACTTCAGTGACGTATATTTAATATTTTGCCCTGAAATGCTCAATGCATTAGTTTTTATTCATGTCCTCTCCCCCCCACACACAAACACACTGCAGGCTACCATATCTGCGTCAGTAGTCAGGCAAGCCCAGTGGTATCAGGTGGCACCACCAGACAGCTGCCAAGGGCCCATCCTACCACCACTTCTGCTTCCTCCTTCACACCAGTGCCTATGTCACCACTTCATCCTCTTCCTCCCTTCTGTTATTTCCAGCGAGGTCCTGCTATCCTGCCCATCCTCCAAAAACAAACTTTCAAGGACAGAGCCGGAGTCAGGACCCAAGGCCACCTGCTGGAATGGGGGGGGAGGCTCCAGAGGCACCCATACATCTGAAGTCAGGGCTATAGTCAAGGTTAGGCTGGAGAACTTTGTTGATTAGAAACACTGTACACTCCTTTGGGCATTCTTTTGGATCTCTGACATACATTAATTCCATCTCCCTTTCCTGGAGCTAGTTTGCTGCCTTCTGTTTCTCTATCATGCTGTACTGCAACACTGTTACAGCATAAGAAAGAGGTAAAATGTTTAGAACTGGCTGCTAAAGATATAATACGTATCGTATCAGTCCTGCCTTAGGCTAGGATTCTTTTATGCACATTTCCAGATTAAGTTGTATCGCCACACCTATTAGAAAGCCCCAGACATACAGCTCAAGCCTGTCTTTGTTTACTCAGAAGGAAATCCTGCTGGGGTAGGGTTTATTCCTTGTAAAGGTGTTTAGGATGGATGAATTTGTCCATTTCACCTTTGCCCACATTCAATTTTTATAAATCTGAAGTTCTTTCCATTCAGTTTATGACGAAATGTGCGGATTTTGGTAAATTCTTATAAAAAATGAACCAACACAAAATTCTCACCCATCTGCACTGGCCAAAATCAATAGGTACAGCTTTTCCCAGCATGGAAAGCACCATGTTGTATCTGCCTGCCATAGGGATGGACATAACTGTCAATTTCGGTTTCTCTTGGTTTCTTATTTTTCCAATCTTAAATTTGGTTTGTCCTGAACTTTGTCCTTTTTTTTTTTTTTAAGTTGATATGAACATTTGTAGGCATTTTCCTAATGCACACATTTTGTATGCAATTTTGTTTAATATACTTAATAATATATTGCTTGATAATATATTGAAAGAAATTTTCTTAATATAATGCATTTTTGAATACTGTTTTCAATAATATACACATTTGGGGAAGTTGGAGAGACGTTTCCCTAAGATATGCATTTTTTACTTAGAGGCAAAGTTTGCAGAAGTGCATATGAAGAAAAACTGAGTTTCCATTCATGTACTGGTTTGAAAGTATGAAATTAGGCAAGTTTGCATTAAAATGCAAACCATACACATTTCTCCCTATCCTGACACTACAATGATAAACAGCAACGTATTTGCTGTTCAAAACATTCACACATGATGATTCTATTGTTATTTGGCAGCCATGTACTGCAGAATGATTCATTAACTATTGTGTGCAGTAGATGGCTGAGGTCCTTTCCAAAGAACTCACCTTCTTATCCATTCATATCTTCCTAAATTGTGTTCTTTCCAGCGTCTTCTCCTAGCCTTCTGGCACATTTGCTTGCATCTCATGTTTCTTAATTAACATTTTAGTGTTTGCGCTCTTTATGTTTTGCCTGATAAAGGAGAAATAGAAATAAAACAAGATAATTCCGGATGCATCTTCTTGTTAAGAACCAACAGTCTATCATTATTTGTCCTGACATGCATTATTTGGTTCTGTAATTTAGCCAAATTGAAGAAAATGAAATTCTGGAAGTCTTCTTTATCTACTTCTCATTGACAGAGTAAACCACATGTGCCAGCAATGTTGACACAAGGACCTAGGTAGGAATGCCCATCAGTGGGTATTCTTGTTCAGCTGTGGAAAGCTGTTGCTCTGAATCCAGAGACTACATTGCACTTTGTGGTGAGACTAATCAGTTACAGGGTATCCAAGGGCTAGCAATAACTTGGTGCTGTAGGCCTGTAGCAAAGACAGTTTCCATCTGTTGCAAATTGCAGTTTGGGTTGCTCCGGGACAATGGCACTGTGCTCCCACAACAGGCAATGCTATTCTGCTAGAGCAATCCAACACGATAGCATGGGATTGTTCCAATAGCATCACTGGATCCCACCCGCCCAATAGCATTGCCTCTTGTGGGAGCACAATGTAGTTGCATGGTCCATTGGTCCTCCTGTTCTAGGAAAGAGATGGGATTGAGCTATTCAGCATCTTGAAAACTTCTTTATCAGAATTATTCCTGATGAGTCAGTGGGAATGCTGCAAACTGAATCCACCACTAAAACTGCATAGTTCCGGGGTCTGAGATGAATCTGGAGGCTCCTCTTCCTCTTTAGGTGAAATTGCTGTAGGGCTTTCAAGAGGAGTTGGGGGGATTTGGGGGATATTTGCTAGGCTTCTGTCTGCATTTGCAAGGGAAAAACAAATGGATATATTTCAAAATATATGGGAAAACCCATCCATATCACAGCAAAAACAAAACAAGCCAGCGTCAAGTCACACTACAGTGAGAGCCCACAGAAACACACACACCACCATCAACACACTCACCCCAGTAAAAAGCAAAGGTAAGAGAAGCCAGACATTGTTGTGCTTTAAAGCAATGTCTGGAGGCCCTTGCTCTTGCCTTGACTCACTCTTGCATGTTTTGCTTTGGCTGCAGGATTCTTCTTTTATTTGAATGAGTTTAATACACACTAATAAGGTGGAATGTTCCCCTTACCAAATATGAAGCCATCCAGAATTCCTGGAAATAGCGTATGTGCCACTGCTTTCAGACTATATATAATGGTTTGGGCAAAATCCAACATTGTGCAAGTGGACTTTCTTCTGTTCTGGAGCAGATCTTGAAAGTGCTCGGTGGGCTGTAAGGGGAGGGGGAATCACCCCTCCCCATTCAGTGGATGGGAGCCATTCAATCAGTAGGAGGAGATAATTGGATACACACACCCTTTATTCCCCCAAAGCAATATATTTTGGGGACTGTTAGGAAAATTTGCAATTATTCTTAGCCTTATTAATTGTGCATCCAGAGTTGTTTTTAAACTTGTTCATTGAAGCATATATCACAAGTGTGAAGGGCTATGCAGTCATATCACTACTATAAGCCATAGGACAACGCTTGCTTTAAAACAAATTATGTTTGGTTGTACTTGTCTGTTGGTACATATGTATGTAAACCTCTCCTGCTTCATAATTTTGTGTCCTGCTTTATGCTTTGTTTTGCGGTAGAATTGTTTTTCTTTCCATTTGGTATGGCTAGGGGGGATGTTTCCCATATTTGATTTTTAATGATAATCTAACTAAGACTATAACAGTATCTGGAGAAACTGTACAAAATTCAGCTGGAGCTGTTGGAACTTGGTAGAACATTTTTAGTTTACTAATAGTTCATAATCAGTCTGGTACCGAAGAAGACGTTACTGTTTTGCCCGTTTGAACCAACAGGGAACTGCAACCGTTTCTAGTCCCAGTATTTTTTTCTCCATCATCAAAACTATTTAGAAGGATCAATATACGTCATGCATTTTCTTTTTTGTAGCTGCCTTACTTAAACTTCTACTGTTTAAGTAGAAGGCAGCAATCCACATGGGTGTCTGGGTTGAACACTATTCTGAACTCTTTCTGTAGGAAAATCCCACAGCTTACATATTCGTGATGCTGCACCTACTTTAACTGGAAGACTGTGGCTTCCTGCACATAAGGCCATAAGAAGATCTGTGCTGGATCAGACAAAGGCCTATCTAGTCCAGTATTCTGTTCACACAATGGCCAATCAGATGCCTATCAGAAGCCCACAAGCAGGACATGAGTGCAATAGCACCCTCCTGCTTGTGTTTCCTAGCAACTGCTATACAGAGGCATACTGCCTCCGATACTGGAAGTAATACAGAGCCATCATGACTAGTGGCCGTTGGTAATCTTCCCCTCCATGAATTTATCCAATCCCCTTTTAAAGCTGTCCAAATGGTTGGCCATCACCACATCCTTCCTGTGGTAGCGGACTCCATAGTTTAACTATGGGCTGGGTAAAGAAGTCCTTCCTTTTATCTGTCCTGAATCTCCCACCAATCAGCTTCATGGGATGAACCCGGGTTCCAGTACTATGAAAGAGGGAGAAAAATGTTTCCCTAACCACCTTCTCCACACCATGCATAATTTTATATACCTCTATCATGTCCCCCCTGTAACTTCCCTTTTTCTGAGCGAAAAAGCCTCAAATGATGTAACCTTTCTTCATAGGGGAGTTGCTCCACCTCCTTGATCATTTCGGTTGCCCTTTTTGACAAGTTTTCTTTCTCTACAATATCCTTTATAGGTGCAGTGAACAGAACTATACAGTATTCCAAGTGTGGTTGCTCCATAGATTTGTATAAAGGCATGATGATATTGGGAGTTTCACTTTGATTCCTTTCCTAATACTCTACTCTCCCAACATGGATTTTGACATTTTCAGTGAGCTGTCCACCACAACCCCAAATCCCTATCCTGATCAGTCATTGCCAGCTCAGGCTCCATCCGTGTATATTTGAAATGGGGGGGGGGGGTTGCCCCAATGTACATCACTTCACACTTGCTTGCACGGAACTGCCTTTGCCATTTTAATACCCATTCCCCAAGTTAAGAGATATACTTTTGGAGTTCTTTATAATCCCTTTTTGTTTTAACTGCCCTAAATAATTCACTGCTCATTCCTAACTCCAGATCATTTACGGACAAGTTAAAAAAAAAAAAGCTCCTATCCCAGTACAGATCCTTGGGGGAAATCCTACGGTTTACTTACCTCCATTGTGAGAATTGACCATTTATTCCTATTCTCTTGCTTTCTCTTCTTTTTACCTCTCTACAAGAGGACTTCCTCCTCTTATCCCATGACTGCTCTGTTTGCTGAGGAGTCTTTGGTGAGGGTCTTCGTCAAAAGCCTTTTGGAAGTTCAGATAAACAGTGCCTACCAATTAGCCCAAGCCACATGCTTGTTGACACTGTCAAAGAGCGCATAGAAATACCTGTACATGCACTATCGCTGTCCAGATATCTCTGGTGTGTGCATTTTCCCCAGTTTCCAGGCAGCAGCCCCAGAAGTGGAGTTAGAGGCAGCTAACAGATTCTTTTTTGCAGGGCTCCCAGAGCCTGACATGTGAGGCTCAAAGAACCTCCAATCAGTTTGGGCAAACCTTAATTCTAGATCAAGGATGGGGAACCTGTGGCTGCCCAGGTGTTGCTGGACTACATCTGCCATCATCCCTGACCATAGGGGATGATGGAAGTTGATTGGAATTTGAGCTGGGGCTGATTGAATTTGGAGTCCAACAACATCTGGATGGCCATAGGCTCCCACTCTTTTCCCTGATCAAAGCAGCCATACTCTAAGCTCCTTTGATGTATAGGTCTATTTTTCACTTCAAGTCAGATCAGAATCATAACTGCCTAGATAAAGAACCTACATTCATATGCCAAAGATACCTCAGTAGAAATAATTCACAGGTGAGCTTCCTCTTTGCCAGCCTTGGTAATGGGTATAATAATTTATGTTAGCAATAGCAGCTTCTCAGATTTATGTCATGACAATTAAACAATAAATACTACTGTGGATTCAGTTTCAGTGGATGCTGGTGAAATGATGTAAAAGAAGTACCGCTGTTGGAGTAGAGCACTGTTTTAAAAGGCAGGTTAGGATGACTTTACAAGGCCTGTCATTTCTCATTAGGCTCAGTATGAGTCTAACTTTGCTCATCCAGGTTATAGCATCAGAGGAATTTAGATTGAAATTACATCCTTTCAAGAGCCCACAGGGAATAATATGTCCTTTATATACAGTTTCAATCTGTACTGAAGTTCCCTGTGTCTGTGTGGACATATTAACTATATAGGCACGTATAGGAGAGGGATGTTAGGTGATTGGGCTGTGGGCATTCATGTCCAGGGTGGCGTGGCAGCTTCAGAAAACAACCAGTGTCCAGGGTGGCGTGGCAGCTTCAGAAAACAACCAGTGTTCCAAATTGGGGCAGGACAGTCAGGACACATACCCCAAGATGAGCAGCTGTGGACTGAATTGAGTTGTACAGTGCAGCCAAGAACAAGTGTACCATGACTGTAACCCTGTGTATATTTTCCTGGGAGTAAGCCTCATTGAACAGAATGAGACTTACTTCTAAGTAAATATGCATAGGATTTCACTGATAAATGCTAAAACCTTGGAAGATTTTTTCTAACCCTAGTTGTCATGTGGGGGGAACATTGTTGGGACTGCAGTGGAGGAGAAGAGAAGGATGAAACCTCCCCTTCCCACAAACTGTGGTCCTGATCTGTACTGGGACCCACACACATAGTCTTCATTTTAAAAGACAAATACAAAGCCTTATTTCATATATTGTGTAGTTTGACCCTGTGGTCTAAGGCATAGGTGGGCAACTTTGGGAGGTCTGGGGGGCAGTTTTGGCTCCCAGATCTCCCCCGTGGGCTGCACACACACACAAACCCTACAGGCGCCAAATAAAGAAATAGATAAATGGCACCCGTAGCTGCTATGGAGTGCTCAAGGGGTTAAATTAGCTTGTTTGCAAGCTAGTTAGCTTGCAGAGAAGCTCATTTTGAACCTTTTCGTGCTCTGTAGTCACTACAGATGCTGTTTCCCCCATATATATAAATTTGAGGGGCAGCAGAAACCACATGCAGCTTGTGGGCTGCCCCCCCCCCCGGCGGTCTAAGGGTAACTGGTGGAAAGCTGGTTTTGGTGTATAGTAGCAGGCTGAGAGGAGGACCCAGGCAGAGGTGGCTGCAGGCTAAAGAGAGGGAGTGCAACCTGGAACTGTAGCTCCATAAGCACTACTTGTGTGTTGGTCTCTGTGGGGGAGAGTTGTGCTAAAGAATCTGACTGAGGGGTTCCAGGAACCAGTGAACAGGCTTATGCTCCTCTCAAGCATCCCCTTCTGCCAGTCTCTGAGACTTCTCGCAAAGGACCTTTTAAAAAGTGTATCCCATAAAAATGTAATGTGTGAATGAGACAAACATGCGTGTCACCAGGGTACACTCATGAAAGAGCCAGGATTGACCGCAAGTCCCCATGAAGAGTGTACTCAAGTCGTAAATGTGGGTTTGCTGCCAGTGCCAAGAAATGAGTGGAATAGCCCTACTTGCTGCTTCTGCTGGGCCTGACTGGGTTTCAGAAGATGGTGCATTTGTAGAGATGTTATTCCATATCTGTATGGGCCAGTAAAGCAGTAATATTTTTCAGCCAGAGGATAACTCTTGAAATGATTTCTGTGGTGAAATATATATGTAGATGTTTATGTGAATGTGTCAGGATCCCTTAGGTTTCGGCTTGGATTCTGGGCAGTTGTGATTCATGGATTTGTCAAGGACCAAGGTGTGTGGTTGACTTGTTCACTCAAAGGATTGTTGGGTATATGAATCAGGTGGTGGTGGTTGTTTTTCCTAAAATGATTTAGGACTAAAATTATTTCTAAGGTATAACAAAATAAAACAAAAAACCCTGCTACATATATTATCCATCAGCATCACTTTCATTGCCATGAAGTGGTAAATCAATTTATCCTAAAATGAATAGATATTTGATCTATTTGCCTTTGTCCTCATGTACAGCTCAAGAACACATCACCTCATTTTTCTTTAAAATTTATCACCTGCAATTCTGTCTATTTATGTCTATGTACAAATATAAACTCACAACATTCTGTACAGTGGTGATTACAAATGCGTCATAAAGACAGACAGGGCAGTGTTATAAGTGAATATTTAAAGGATACTCAGAGGATAAAATGGGGCCATAAATCACGCTTCATATGCCTACCCAGGTAGTCAAACAAATAATGGCAACAAACATTCTTGCTAATTTGTCGAGTCTCCTTTAATTGAAACAAGTGGCAGGATCCGGCAGGAAGTTCTCCTGCACAAGCCAAAACGATTAGGAGCTGTGCAAGAACACAGTAGCACTCTTTTGCAATTTTCATTCATTTCCATGGGGCTTGCACAGGAGATATTCCCAATGGCTGGTGCCCAAAGTTAGGAAGTCAGTGGTCCTCAGAGTTTTGAAAGCATCAGCAAAACCTCTGGCAGTTCAACTTTTCTGTGTGTGAGTGTACAGGAACAGATGAAAAATGTATATCTACCACCATCAAAGTAAAAACAGAGGTTTTGAAGCAATAGCCAGACTGGAGCACTGAAAATGCACTGGGTTTTTTGTTTGCTTGTTTAAGGTTGTTTAAAAGCGGGGGGGGGGGGAGCATTGCCTTACCAAGAATAACTGTGACTGCATATTGTACCCCTAGTTTTCTGAGCAATACATGCACACAATACAATGCCAATTCCAACCTTATCTTTTAGCTTTTATACATTTTTTTCTGTACAGTGGGAAAATTGCAGTTATCGCCTATCCAACATTTATCTCTCCATAATTTGTTTATTTAAACTAAATAACGCACTGTTGGACTAAAGAAAAGTTGTATAATAATAGTAGTAAAATTGAATACTGCTACAGTCTGAGAGATCAGGGTGGCCACTCACTTAAAGATGATAAATCAATAGCTATAACATTTAAGACTTGGATCCATATAGCTACTTCAGTGTGCCCAAGGGCTTGGGTGTGCTCAGGGAGTTTTTTTTGTCAAACTGCTTTTGAGAGCCTTCAGTTTCAAAAGAAGCTTACCCAGTTCTTTGGATCCAGGCAACTCAAAGTCCATTAAAGAACACCATACTGACCCAATGACTAAGCTACAAATGGCAGTTACAACAGAACAGTCTTAACCTGTTTCTGGATACCTTGAGTTGGATCTAGACTGCGTTGGCTGCCTATTCGGTACCGGACCATGTTTAAGGTATTAATACTAGTGTACAAAGCCCTAAACAACTTGGGTCCAGGGCGGAACGGCCTCCTGCCCCCCCGCCCCCCCTGTGGAATCCCCCCGGGATGGAACTTACCTAGGGCTGATGCGGCGGATGCGGCAGTGGTGGCTGGTCTCCTGCGGCCTCCATTGGCGCCCTTGCAGCTGTGGTAGGCTACATAAGTATTTACGTAGCCTATCACAGCTAACATCCCCCCCCAAAACCCAGCATACGCAAATGGCGGCAGCTACGGCGGCCGCCATTTGCATTGCCTATTTTTCGCCGTTCTAGCCTACATAAATATTTACGTAGGCTATTACGGTGAAAAAAAGGGAAACACAAATAGCGTAGTGGGCGCTATTTGCATTCCTTTTTTTTCGCCGTTGTAGCCTACGTAAATATTTACGTAAGCTATTACAGTGTGGGGGGGGAAGGAACGCATATAGCACCCACTACGCTATTTGCATTCCCCTTTTTTTTGCCATAATAGCCTATGTAAATATTTACATAGACTAAAATGGTGAAAAATAGGGAACGCAAATGGCGGCCGCCGTAGCCGCTGCCATTTGCGTACACCGTTTTTTTTGTGGGGGGGTTAATTGGCTTGCCGTGATAGGCTACGTAAATACTTACGCAGCCTATCACGGCAGCCTGGCTGGACGCAAATGGCGGCCGCTACAGCGGCCGCCATTTGCGTCCACACCAGCCAGTCTGTGGCCGGAACTCTAGCTGCAGATGGCCCTGGCCGGCTGCTCTGCAGTGCTGCTGTGGAGCAGAGCAGGCCGGGCAGGATTCCGGGGGGGAGGACTGGATCACCTCCCCCCCCGTCGAGGATTCCGGGGGGAGGGACAGAGCACCTCCCCCCCCCCGCAAACACAATCCGCAAAAAGCGGTTTGTTAAATTCCCCTTTGTTGGGGTCTGTCTTTTTAAAAAATGTTTTAACTCTTTTAACATGTTGTTTTATTCTTTTACCATGTTGTTCACCGCTCCAAAATCTTCTGATGTGGAGTGGTATATAAATATTGTAAATAAAATAAATAATAAAATAAGTTAGTCACACGTGCAGTGCAATCTTTTACATGTCTGCTCGGAAATTCAAATAAGCCCCTTTGGGACCAATAGGACTTCCACCCAGGTTAGTGAGTATGATTACAACTTTAGGGCAGTATGCAATGCTGCCCATGCACCAGCAAGACCTGCTACCAGCAGAAGAGAAATCTAACATTTCCTAAAGCAACCAGAAATATGCTGAAATGACTTGTTTCTAGGGTTGCTCGAAGAAGCTTTAACTTCCCATTAGTGGTTCTCAGTGGAGGCACAGGGACAGTCCTGGATACAGCTTCCTGGGATGACCCTGAGTTCTAGTATGACAAGTGTAAAGCCCATGTCACCATGGGCGCTAGTAGTCCTACTCCTTTCCTGATTTTTTCCCCTCAGTCCCCTCATCACAGAGTGGCTTATGAATAATGTAAATGTGGCTCATACATTGCGAATCCCCCGTCTGAAATGTGCACGCAGCACAGCTTCTCCCCCTCCCTTGCGTGCCCCAATTGGCCGCTACCACCTGCTTCCCCCTCCCTGCCGGCAGCGACAGCCTAATTCTGCAGCTGTGTCCAGGGCCTGCCTTCATGCCACACTGATTGGCCGAGCAGGGCTGTCCGTCATCCCACTGGGTGGAGGGACTGCCCTACCTGTTTGGCATGGAGGAAATTAATTGCTGTCAAAGCTCAAGCTTTGAAGTTTTTCAAACTTTCAAAAATTTCTGCATGTCTGCACTGCTCAAGCTTCAGTTTAAAACAAAAATGAGCAAAATTGGCCTGGTAGATCTCGAGTAATAAGCGCTGTGTGAAGAAGTGCTTCCTTTTCTCTGTCCTGAATCCCCCACCAATCAGCTTCATGGGATGACCCCGGGTTCTAGTATTATGAGAGAGGGAGAAAAATGTCTCCCTACCCACTTTTTCCATGCCATGCATAATTTTGTACACCTCTATCATGTCTTCCCTCTCCCTCCTTTTTTCCAAGCGAAACAATCCCAGCTGTTGAAACCTTCCCTCATAGGGGAGATGCTCCAGCCCCTTGATCATTTTACTTGCCCTTTTCTGCAGTTTTCCAACTCCACAATATCCTTTCTTATGTGCGGTGACCAGAACTGTACACAGTATTCCAAGTGTGGTTGAACCTTGTGGGGGTGGAGAGAAGCTTGGAGGCACGATTTGGTAGTTGAGGAATACACACGTGCACACACATGCACACACTGGTTTCTGTCTTCTTGTTTGCCCCCTGATAGAGCTACTTGCCCCTGCTGAGAATTTAAAGTTAGAACCCCTGTGTGTGCTCAAGGCAAGCTCACTAAAAACAATGGACATCAGCCTGACCGCAATAATATATTCCGAATGTAGACACACTTCTGTGAGTATATCAGAATGCACCACTTTAATCATCTCTCTGCAATGCATCTAGCAAGATCTCCTGGTTAACACTGTGTGGCATATATCATCTCCATCTTAAGCACTGTCTGGACAGCTGTCTCTTCATTCCATCCTTTGACTCAGGGGACAGCTGGTGAGTCTTCGAACTGGGCACATAAGCTTCAGTGCTTAGATCCTCTTGGATCTGGTCTTCATAGTCCAGTTACCTTAATCTCCTTCTTGCCTCCTTCAGATGCAAAACTAAGATGTCAGTAAGAAATTACCTCAGAAGCCAAGAATGATAGATTGGACCAAACTGAGCCATAGGCAGCCCATTTACGGAATCTGTGATGCATTCTTAGAAGTTAACTTTACAAGAGAGTATAAAAAGGCAGCTGTCACAGCAAATCTAATTTTAAAATGTTAAATACGGTGTGACAGTAGGCTATTAAGATAAAAGGTACAGCAAATATAACATTTTTTTCCTGATGTATGTTGGCAATGACCATTTTAGATAGCCAGGGACTAATAGAATCATGGATGAAGTGATTTGAGGTGACTGTATCCATTACAGCACGCCCAGCAATCCTCTTTCCAGAATTCATCATTTTCTGAGGCAGGTTGTTAAAAGATTAGCTAATCATTCCAATATTGCAGTGCCCATCTTTTAGAAAAAATAGTTTACTTGTTTCAGAATAAAACCATCAGAGAGAGCAATCCTATGTCTCCTAGACAGCATCTGGGGGAGATAGCATTTTTCAGTTTCCTCCCCCCCCCACCCGCCATAGCTGGGGCAGAGAGAACTGCAGCAGCTGCCCCTCCGTGCCTGTCCAGGCTTGTAACATGGAGCATGGACAGTGTGAAAACGGGGCATTCCCAGGGGTGCAGAGGGGAGGAGACCACAGAAGCTGTTTTAGACAGCTTCCTATGTGGTCTCCAGCCCAGTTCCCCTCCCCCTCCCCGAAGCTGTGCTTAGACGCCCGAAATCAGGCATCTGAGGAAAACTGCAGGGCAGCCAGCGCATGGAAGGAATCCTCTCCTCTGTGCTTCAGCCACCCTGCATTGGATAGGCAGTCACCTCCAAGGAAGTCAGAAGCAACCATCTGTCTCAATAGGATTGCACCCTAACCTAGGCACTGTGCCTTTTGATGCTCATAGATTGCAACAAATAGGTATTTCCTATTATGCTGCCTCTCCCTCCCACTCTGCTTCTTGCCTTGTCCACTCAGGAATGCATAAGTCCATTACATCTATCTGCTACTGATTAAATAGGAAAGAAGGAAGTGTGGAAGGGAAACAGGAAGAGGTAAGGGGCATTGAAAGCAAAAGAGGAAAGCATCAAGAAGAATGTCTCTGTCTCTCAAGACGTATGAGGAATAGAGTTCAGAGAATATCTGCAAAGTGTGACCCATCTCTGGTATATCATCTGTTGCTAGATCAGAAAGCTATGCAAGCCAGGTCTGGATTATCAGGGTGAGAATAGCCACTTCTGTATAAAATGCCCCAAATCATGTCCTCCCCCACCATCAAAAATAAAATAAAAAAAGAATGAGAAACAAATGTAAACAAGCGTCCCGCTCCACAGCAGGAGATGGACTGGCCCTCTCTCCCAGTTCCACATTAGAGCTCATACAGTTCAGTGTTCTGTGCAACATGTGACGGAACCTGAAACACTTGTTTTCTCAGAGTGGCTGTTGCAAACCTCAAGATGCTGGCAGGGCGACATGCACAATATTTACTTAACCGTGATGTGGCCACGTAAATTAGTGGCGCCCTCTTAGAATGAGGTTGCAACATACATCATTTCAGTCCTGGCCTACTTCCTCGTCTTTTTTCTAATCTAAAAATCCCCAGACCTTTGCTTTCCTCACAGGGGAAACGCTCCAGCCCCTTGACCATTTTGGCTGCCTTTTTCTGTAAGGTTGCCAAGCAACCTGAGTCTTAGACCATAATACTTGTGGATGGAGCTTGGGAGTTAAAGTGTGGTACTTATATTGACTGATCATTACATTTATATCCTGCAAGGAACCCAAGGCAGCTCCTCCTCTCCATTTTATCCCCGCAATATCCCTGTGAGGTAGATTAGGCTGAGAGTCAGGGACTGTTCCAAAGTCACCAAGAGAGGTTCATAGCTGAGTGGGGACTTGAACCCAGGTCTCCCAAGTCAGGGGCAGTGTATGCTATCATTTGGGTCAGGGGTCAAGTCTGTTTGTTCCTATTGGCTCATATAGAACCTGATGAACACTGGGCAGAGCTAATAGCAAAAGCTGTCAAGCCAAGGAGAAAATAGTTGGTTCTATCCTCTTACTCTGAGATGGTAATGCTTTCCCTGGAGACCCTGAGAAGAGTATGTGATCTGGTCAGGCCTCAAAGGGTATCCCTGTCCCCATCCTTGGGACCACAATAAAAAGGACAAATCTGAGGAACCATAAAGGTGCCTCAGCATGCTCACCATGGCTTACCTGCTGAACACTGTCTTGTGTGATCCTGGCATCATGCCACAAATAACTTTGCCACCCATATCTCAATTCATGTCCTTCTAGTTCTAAAAGTCTTCTATTTTTCAGCGTCACCCATTCCTTCACCCACATCAAGCAGCAGGCAGAAGAATAGGTTTAAAATCTGGTAATCCCAAGCCACCTCTTTCCTTTGCATCTTGTATTTTTTTTTTATTTTAACTCTTGGTTTTTTTGCTTGCCATATAAACTTCGTTATATCTCTCTGCCACTGCTTAAAAGGTAAATCTGATGTAATAATGGGTATCATTTGAAACAAAAATAACATTCTAGGTAATACATTCATTTTGATCATTGCAATTCTTCCCAAAAGTGATAGTTGTAATTTTTCCCATTTTAATAGGTCTTGTTTAATTTCATTCCACACTTTAACATGGTTATTTTCGAAAAAGCATACAATTCATATTTGTCGAAAGGACTCCCAAATATTTAGAATTTTCATATTTGAGTTCTTTGAGAACTCTAGGATGGATACCATCTGGGCTCGGTGATTTATTTGCTTTCAATGTATAAATAAGGTTGAGAGCTTCATCTTCATCTTCAGCACCAAGCTATTTAAAGAATGCCACCCTGTCCATTTCCCCATATAACTCCGCCTCTATGGATCAGTGCAGGGTAGGCACAAAACCCTGCTCTTCAGTGACCAATCGGGGGCAGGTAAAAAAATTCTTATCTAGCCTCAAAGAGGCCAGCTGAAGCCTGCACCAATGAAATAGGGTGGGTGGGCTGGTGCCAGATTGAGAATAAAGAAGCCAACGCGGGGAAGAGCAGTTCTTATATACCCCATGGCTCCACCCCTTTGTTTCCTGTGTTCCGACGCAATGTGCGTCATGATGCTTTAGGAGGCAGGTGTAAAACAGCCCCCCCCCCCCAGCAGGTCACATGGAACTGGGGGAAGCCTCAAGGACTGGCTTGAGTCTCTAGCTTGTTTACATGTTGTAATGATTAATCGTAGGCTAAAGATACAAGCCGTATTTCCTAAAAACCAAAAAGTCTGTCCAGAACTATGAATATCCATTGCTGCTTTGGCATTTATTTCAGAAGGGTCTGGATTCCCCCCCCCCCGAAAAATTAGGGTAGATTTCAATTTAATTTTTTAAAAAAGACACCTACGAGGGCTGTGTGCTAGCCCTAAAACACTTTCCTTAGATACAGGTACTGACAACATAAATCTCCCAGCTAGGTGAATGTTTGGCAAATGGCTGCTGTTGAAATTACAGATGGAAAATCTTATTTAGCGCTTTAATTAAGATTCCCTGTTATTGATATCCAATTGCATAGGAGAGGCTTTGTTTTGTGTGGAAGGAACTATGTGTTCTCTCCCCACCCAGCACAAATTTATATTAGCCCTGTTTTAAATTTCAGACAAAGACCACCAATGATATTATGAGGTTGCATGAAGGTTAATGTAATTTAGGCAGATGGGGAATTGCAGATTCAACTTGTTGTCACAATAATGAATGTGTCTGAAAGGACATTCCTCTGGCAAACGGGAGAAAAATGAAACTGAGCACACACATGCGTATGCACATACAGACATTTAGTATTACTGGCTACAGCTTTGATATATTAAAGAAAAATCAAGGTAGATGCATTTGGATTGTTTTCACCAATCAATACAAGAAGCAGCATTATATACCCCACCACCACCAATGCACTTTAATACTGATTTGCCATAATTTTGCCTGACAGTAATGACAGAGCATTTGATCCGAGTCAGGCAGAAATTTATAGTTCTATTAAATATGATTTCCCCTCCTCCTCTCACACAGACATACGTTTTCTCCTCCCATGGTGCACAGCCCTATGCAATAGCCCTTACAATAAATCCAGTTCATGAAGCGTATTCAGAAGAGGGTGGATTTTCCTGCTTGTCAGTGTCTGTTCTTGTTTGCTCACTAGGGGCCATCTTAGTCTCTCTGTGAGTCTCAGGCATTAAATGAAGGGAAGAGTGGAGAAGAGCTGTAGCTCGGGAGCTGGGCCCATGTTTTGCACGCAGAAGCACCCAGGCAGGTCTGGGAAATGCTCCCATCTGAAACCCCATGAAGCTTGCTATGCTCCTAAAATGGTTGGGTTACTTGAACGCCCAGTGCTATCAGGGTTTTTAAAAAAGATCCCACGTGCACGGTGTACCTTGAGAAAAAACAAAGAGGTAAGAGGCTTGACAGGGACAACGGCCTGATCTAGAAAAATCCAGTCTTTGTCTGCTTGACACAAAGACCCCCACATCTGGCAGTAATGTTGTGCTGCTGTTATTTGTACCAGCAATGCTGCCACCAGCATAGGGCTCTGTCTCAACAGGGAGACACCTGCAGAGCAGGATAGGATATAGCAGTAGCAGGGGGCTGTAGAAATGCTTGGTGCCATCCCACGCCTTCTGCCACAGATTGCAGCCTGCCTGTTGGGCAGGGGATTGTGCACAGTGGGGTCATAATGACTGGAGGACAAAGCTAGCATCTGCTTTGCTTCTATGTGGACAGTTTGGGCAATCAAGCCGATAAACTAGTAAGTTTCATTGAGACATTCAGAGAGACGTTTTGTGTACAACAACTCGGGTACTTCTCAAAAGTTACTGATATACCCACAAGCACTATTCTGGCATATTTTACTTTCATGCACTCAGTCAGTGGTAGGGCAGTTGGACTGTGCTTGACACAGCACCAATTTGCCCCCTTACTTTGGGCATAACAACAGCAGCAGCAGCAGCAACAACAATACCAACAAAAACAAATGGGAGGGATCTGCAACAAAACTTTGCAGCATGAAGTTGCTCCTTTTTAGGATTCAAGTCAATCAGCCATTGCCTCCAGCATGCACAATGGATACATTATTCCACCTCCCACCCAGTTTTCCCCACATTTGTCATGCCTAAATATCAGAAATAGCTGGAATTATTTCTTCATTTATATGCTACTCTTTACTTTTGTATCCAGAGCATCTTATCATATAAGGACAAAAGCATATGATATCATCATAAAATAAAAATAAAACAGATTATTAGAATATGATACAAACAGCTCTAAGAAAAACCAACAGCAGCAAGGCTAAAGGCTGTTACACATTAAAACTAGTAGCAGTAGAACTAAATATGTTGTACATTAGAATCCCTTGAAACAAAGGTGTCTTTGATTTCTGACATGTAACTTCTGGAAGCCCACATGTTTCCTGCTTGTGGGCTTCCCACAGGCAGCTGGTTGGCCACTATGTGGACAGAATGTTAGACTAGATTGCTCTTTAGTCTGATTCAGCAGGGCTCTTCTTATGGTCTCAGGTGGTGCATACTCATATATAGTCCAGTATGCATAGGCCTGATAATCTGCAGTTATGCTCCATCCCACCTCCCTGGTTTTTTTTCAGGTAAGGGTTGTGCATTAGGTGTAGATTACCTGGGTCCTGGTGGGCAGGTGCCATTCCAGTACCTCCAACCACATGTTGAGCATATGTGTGCTAGCAGAGTTACACACTCACTGCCAAAGGTGGGTTCTTAGTGGAAGGAATACCTCCTTTTCAGATTTTTTTCTGCACAGTTATTCTATATCATGTAGTCCCAGAGAAAACAAGACTTAATTGTTAGGAAGATGTCACTTCGGGTGGGGGGGGGGAAATCTGTTGACGCATGATGCATGCACTGTTTTGTAAAAACAATACACTTGAAAGATTACACAATTATTTGAACTATTAAATGATTAAAAATTAACGATCAGCAGTTTGAATGACTTTAAATGAGTCAGAGGTATCCTTTTGGAAATCCCAGCTGCCTGAGATTAGGGATGTATGAAAGTCACTTACCTGGTCCTGCAGCTTGCTTCGCGGTGGGAGGGAGGCGCTTCGGTTCTCCCCCCGAAGTTCAGGCCGGGGGGGGAGGCGCCCCGCCTCACCCAGCTGAAATTCAGGCCGGGGGGAGAGGCGCCCCGCCTCGCCGAAATTCAGGCCACGGAGAAGCACCCCGTCTCCCCGGCCACGAACTACAAAAGTGTGGGGGGGAGCCACACCTGTGATAGGCTACGTAACGATTTACGTAGCCTATCACGGCTAGATTTCCAAAGTCAGCCGTGATAGGCTACGTAAATCGTTACGTAGCCTATCACTGGTGACTTTGGGGGGAAAAAAAAAGCGTACGCAAATGGCGGTGCCCATGGGCGCCACCATTTGCGTTCCTTATTTGGTCCCGGGTAGTCTACGTAAAGATTTACGTAGACTACGGCGAAAATAAGGGCAACGCTATTTATTCTACGTAAATCTTTACGTAGACTACCCGGGACCAAATAAGGAACGCAAATGGTGGCGCCCATGGGTGCCTCCATTTGCGTACGTGCTTTTTTTTTTTTCAAAGTCACCCGTGATAGGCTACGTAACGATTTACGTAGCCTATCACAGCTGACTTTGGAAATCTAGCTTTGATAGGCTACGTAAATAGTTATGTAGCCTATCATGTTTTTGTTTTGTTTTTTACTTTATTTTGTAATGGCGGTGGCGGCAGCCGGTCGGAAGACCGGCTGCCGCCCCCGCCGAACCGCTGCCGAACCGCCGCTGGGACCTGCCGCCGAGAGGGACATTCGCAGGAGGTAAGTCCCATCCCGGGGGGGGGGGGCGGGGGGCGGGGAGCAGAGAATTTCACCGCCAACGCATTCGGCCTCCCCGAGATTCGTGGAGAAATTTCTCCGCCATCCCTACCTGAGATATCACTGAGGAGACAGCCAAGCAGGTAATTGCCTTGTTGAACCTCTCCTAGCTGTGATGCAGAAAACATTCCAGGAATAAGGCATAGAATTTTTACCTTGGGGCCGATTTACACTTATAGTTTTTTACACTTCCAACGAGGTTTCGCCCCCCATCTTTCACATTACACCATCCCTGCCTTGTATTGGAACCGCAATTTCCCGGTTCCCTGCTACCGCTTTCAATACCTTGATATTCTGGTATTTCCCATTCATGTGCTCTGCTGTTCCGTGTTTGTCACCAAATAAGGTTGTAGTCCCCTCCCACACCTGCCCATATATGACGGTGTTTGTATTGCTCTCCTGTCCAATCATAGCTCTCAACACCCCCATGCGGTCTTCCGGATACTGATTGCATAGCTTCCTCAGCACTCAAAGTTGCTTCATCAACCAGCAAAGGGCTGGATGTGTGTGCACTTGTCTGATCTTGGAAGCTCAGCAGGGTCAGCCCTGGTTGGTACTTGGATGGGCGACTGCCTGGGAATCAGGCTTCCTGCATTGAGCAGGGGGTTGTTCTCTCCCTTCAAATGACACTAACTTTTACCTCCTTCTATTTCCTGCTTTGGCTTTAAAAAAAAAAAAATTAAGGCATTATCTTCAAATCTTCGAATCCTCAAATCTTTGAAGAATCATAGCTTCTCCAGCCCAATTTCTCTGCACACTTACCCAGGCAAGTGTAATTTTTTTCATGGTCCCCACCATGCTCACAGCATGGAAAGAAACACACACACATATCCAGGCAGACAGTCAACACTACTCATGGACTAACATCAATAAAAAATGTCCATGGACAATTTTAGTGTCATCTCATGAGCGGTGGACAAACACAGGGCAGTCTTCAAAGTTTCGAAGCTTCAAAGACTCTAGCAGCCCCCTCCCCAAACCTGAGCACTGAGTGCCGCCACTGCTGCCCCTCTTCCTCATGCTGGCTGTCAAGGGCTGGCATGGGGAAAAGAGCATCGGGAGACACCCCTCAGCCTCTCGCCCTGGCCTCCAGCAGGTGGGGGGGAGAAGAGGATAGGTGCCTCCTTCTTCCCTCGACCCCCACCTGCTACATCAGTGGCAGTGAGGGACAAGTAGGGATGTACGAAAGTCACTTACCTGGTCTCGCAGCTTGCTTCGCGGTGGGGGGGAGGCGCTTCGCTGCTCCCCCCGAAGTTCAGGCCGGGGTGGGGAGGTTTCCTGCCTCGCCCGGCCGAAATTCAGGCCGGGGAGAAGCGCCCCGTCTCCCCGGCCACGAACTTCAAAAGAAAAAAAAAACGCCCCTGTGATAGGCTACGTAACGATTAACGTAGCCTATCACGGCTAGATCTGCAAAGTCAGCCGTGATAGGCTACGTTAATCGTCACATAGCCTATCACGGGTGACTTTGAAGAAAAAAAAAAGCGCGTACGCAAATGGCGGCCCCCATAGGGAGCCGCCATTCGCGTTTCTTATTTGGTCCCTGTAGACTACGGCGAAAATAAGGGCAACGCAAATAGCGTTGCCCTTATTTTCGCCGTAGTCTACGTAAATCTTTACGTAGACTACAGGGACCAAATAAGGAACACGAATGGCGGCTCCCTATGGGGGCTGCCATTAGGCGTACGCGCTTTTTTTTTTTCAAAGTCACCCGTGATAGGCTACGTGACGATTAACGTAGCCTATCACGGCTGACTTTGCAAATCTAGCCGTGATAGGCTACGTTAATCGTTACGTAGCCTATCACAGGGGCGTGGGTTTTTTTTTACTTTTCTTGTAATGGCGGCGGCGGCAGCCGGTCAAAAGACTGGCTGCCGACCCCACCCCTGATGAAGACCTGCCGAACCGCCGCCGGGACCCGCCGCCGGGAGGGATATTCGTGAAAGGTAAGTCCCATCCTGGGGGGGGGCGGGGGGGCGGAGAATTTCTCCCCGAACAACCTTCGGAGGACCGAATGCGTTGGCACTTGGCCCCCCGAAGTTTCGGGGAGAAATTCTCCCCCATCCCTAGGGACAAGCTGATCATTTCCCCTAAGGCCAGGAGAACTTACGGAGAATGACCTCTCCCACACCACTGCTGCTGTAACGATAATGGGGGGAGGATGAGAGTCGCTGCCTTCTTCCCCTGTTCTTGCTGAGGGAACTGGTGTGCGAGGGGGGACAGAGTGGCAACTTCTCGCTGGGCTTCAAGCCCCAACAGGATGCTCATGCCATCCCTACACACACACAGGGATAGAGGAAGAGAGGGACGGTGGGCGGGGGATCGGCTAAAACAGGAAGAGCTGGCACTCCTCCAATGAGAGCCACCTTGCTGGAGGGCTGGAAAACAGCGCGGCACTGGAGTTTGAACTGTGCTTGCACACTCGACGAAGTACTGGAATGGGGAAACAGGGTGAGTGTGGATAATCACATTTTAATGCGATTGCATTTAGCCTGAGAGTACGCCGACTTCATTGCGATGGCAGGCACAATGTAGATCGGCCCTTGGTGTTGCTGAAACCCTGGCCTCCTGAATTTGTTCCCTTTTGAGGATATTGTCTTCAGTGCACTGACAACACATTCCTGTGTTTACCTGTACAAGGCACAATGCAGGTAGGATCAGGTACAATGGCTGCCATGACAGTTTGGCTGATTACAGCCAGTACATCTGGCATGAGGACCTGGACCCAGGAAGTGTTCAATGTTTCCATGAGAGATGGCCAACTACTAATCTCTTTAAAAAAGAATATGATTCAGCCTCTCTTGAGAAGCCGGGGATCGATCCAGAGGGCCTTAATAATTTTAAACCAGTGGCCAATCTTTCATTTAGGGGCAAGGCGATTGAGTGGGTGGTTGCTGGCGAACTTCAGGCACTTCTGGATGATACTGGTAATCTAGACCCATTTCAACCAGGTTTTAGGCCTGGTTTCAGGGTGGAAACTGCCTTGGTCGTCCTGTGGGTAGGGATGGATGGATCCACCCCCACCCAGTACCATCAGGCACCCGCTGAAGTGCTGCCCCCACTCGAGCCCCCACACTCACACTGGATCCTGTCTACGAGTACCCGCCGTTTTGCTGAGCTTATTTTTACAGGAAAAAAGGTGGTCATTAAAAATGCACATATTTAAATATGCACAAATTTGGGGTGGGAAAGCTTGATATACGCAATATTAGAGGTGTAAATGGGCTGTTTATGCCTCTGATGTTGCGTATATCAAGCTTTCCCAGCCCAAATGCCTACCCCATTCCCCCAACCTTACAAAAACCACTGGGTTGAATGCTGCAGCCCAGTATTACTATGACCCCATAATGCAGATGAGGAGTAGATATCCAAGAGATCTTAATGATATAGGGTGGGATACAAATGTTTTAAATAGATGATAGATAGATAGATAGATTAGATAGATAGATAGATAGATAGATAGATAGATAGATAGATAGATAGATAGGAATTAAAGAAACAATGGCTTGCTTACCAAATTCTGATGAGTTCATGGCAGAAGTTAGATTCAAACCAGAGATTTCCTAAGTTGTACTTCACTCCCTTAGCTGCTGCAGTACTCTAGCTCCCATGTTATTTTAGAAAGAAATCTGCTAGTAGCTAAAACTGTAAGCCAGCAGGCACATGAACCAATATTAAATTTGCTCAAAGGGAAGCCATGTTAAAATTTGAGAGAGGATAAGGTTAGTTTTTCATTCAGAGCTACTCTGTCATATACTTTGAACTTCCCACTCTGAAGACAATCTGAGACCTCTGGTCTCAGTATGAAACAGAATAAAACAAAGTTTGAAAAGAGCTTGATGCATGTTATGTTGCCTAGGCATCTTGTCATGTTCTCGTCTTCTTGAGAACCCCAGCTGCCTGCAATTATAGATTGAAAATATAGCAGGACAGACAGGATTATAATGCAGGCAATAACTTCTACAAGCTTCATTCACTATTAGACATATTATCAGTTTTCCAAGGATGGTAATTCCATTATTTCACATTTGAATAGATTTTCCTCCTCCACCACCACCTCTTTTTTTTAGTTCTCTAAAATAGAAAACACTAGATTTTTAACATTATTTCTTCCATATTTGTGTATGAAGACTGAGTGAACTGGCTGATGAATTTCACTAGGTGATGTTTGCATGATGCTATGTATCTCAAAGCATAGCAATTGTTTCAGTTTCTGTTGTCTTTGTGTGAGAACTGCAGACAAGGGCAGAGCACAGTGGGTATCTTGATGACCATCTTGATGACCATCAAGTACTGTTGCCCAAGCCATGGCCAAGATGGTGATACAAATATGTTCCATCAGAGAGAGCCTTCTTGAATGCTTCAATTGTGCACCAGTCTTCAGTAATTAAAAAAGTGGTTATTTCATATGGCTGTCCCTCATACTGTTTGCCATCTAGGGTAGATAAGGATTTGGATACCACATGACAATTCCTATTTTACTATTTGGGGTTCACCATAGGCCATGATTGAAGAACCTATGCAGTAAGCTCTGCATGTGCAGCAGGGCTGCTGAGCATTCTTTCTTGAGTAAACCCATCATACATTACCTGAAATAAGTAATGGGTTGGATGAGTGCCAATAAACTGAAGCTCAGTCCAGGCAAAATCCAGGTACTGTTGGTTCTTCTGACCTGACACACAGGTGGTCAGCCAGGTTTGCAGTCTGAGGCTATTAGATCTGGCCCTGTCTTTGGAGTTCCAAATGGCATGAAGCAGTCCCAACCCAACCCCCCCCCCCAGGCTGCAGCCCTTGGACAGAGATAGCTTGGTCACAGTTATCCATTCACTAGCTATCACTTGGAATACTGCAGTGCATTATGGATGGGGCTGGCTTTGAAGACTGTTCAGGAATTGCAGTTGGTATAAAATACAGCAATTAGATTGCTGACTGGGACCAAAACAGAACATACCTGACTATTTTTAAAACCACTGCATCGTTCCTGATCCATTTCTAGGCATACTTCAAAGTGTTGGTTTTTTAACCTTTAAAGCCCTAGGTTGCTCAGGACTTGGGTATCTAAAGCTGCAATCCTAAACACACTTACTAGGAAGTAAGACCATTTGGACATATTGCAACTTATTTCTGAGTAAACATACATAGGGTTGCACTATAAAGGATTTATTTCTACCACATAAGCCTGTCCAGATGACAAGATCATCTTCAGAGGCCCTTCTACTGCCACTCCACCCTCTCAACCCATCTTCAGAGGTGAGAAGCGTGCAGCCATTTCACTTGTGGTCTCCTGACTTTGGAATGCTGTCCTATTCTGTTGCCTTTTTTGTACCAGGTGAAGGCCTTTTTACTCAGGCCTTTTAAATGCGAGACTTTTTTTGCTTCCTGTTTCAAACTGTTTTGATATTAATATGTTTCTGGGTGGATCTACACTTACCGCCTTTTTCCGCTTCCAATGAGGTTTCACCACCCACCTTCCACACTACGCAGTACCCGCCTTGAACTGGAACTGGAATTTCCCACTTCCATGCTCCCGCTTTCAATACCCTAATATCCCAGTATTTCCCCTTAATGTGCTGTGATTTTCCACCTTCGCTACCATATCCAGTCGTAGTCTCCTCCCCTGCCTGTCCATATATGGCAGTGTTTGTATTTCCCTCCTGTCAATCACAGCTCTTGACGGCCCCATGTTTTCTTCCAGCTACTGATTGCATAGCTTCCTCAGCAGCCCCCGTTTCCTCAGCAACAAGCAAAGGGCTGGATGTGCATGCGCTTGTCTGATCTCGGAAGCTAAGCAGGGTCAGCCCCGGTCAGTAGTTGGATGGGCGACCACCTAGGAATCAGGCTTCCTGCACTGAGCAGGGGGTTGTTCTATCCCTTCAAATGAGATTAAATGTTTCCCCCCCTCCTGATGTTTTTTTTAAAAAATTAAGGCGTTATCCTCGCAGAATCGGGGCTTCTCCGCAAATTTTTTTTTTCTAATTCAGGCATGATCTTCGAAGATTTGAAGCTGTGAAGCTTCACCACTTCGAATCTTTGAAGATCATGCCTGAATTAGGGAAAAAAAACATCGCAGAGAAGCCCCGATTCTGCAAGGATAACACCTTAATTTTTTAAAAAAAACATCCGGAGTGGGGGACAGGAGGGGGTAAAACCTAATCTCATTTGAAGGGATAGAACAACCCCCTGCTCAGTGCAGGAAGCCTGATTCCCAGGCAGTTGCCCATCCAACTACTGGCCGAGGCCGACCCCGCTTAGCTTCTGAGATCAGACAAGCGCGTGCAGGAAAACAGCAGGAAAACAGCACAGTGCTCAAGTGTGAACCGAGCTCGTGCATTCGATGAAGCGCTGCATTGGGGAAAATGGGTGAGTGTGAATAATCACATTTTAATGCGAGAGCGTTTAACCCGACGGGACACCGAATTCATTGCGATGGCGGGCGCAATGTAGATCGGCCCTCTGACTGTTCTGTTGTTGTTTTATTGTTCTGATCTAATCGTTGTGTTACTAGGATTTTTAAAAAAATGTTAGCCACTCTGAGAGCTTTGGCCTGAAGAGTAAGACAGAATCTCTCTCTCTCTCTCTGTCTCTCTCTCTCTCTCTCTTTGAATGAAATGCTCCCAGATAAGCTGCCTCCAAAACTTTAGAGTTGGCCTCTGATGTTATGTGAAGAACTGTTCTGGAGGGAGTTTTAAGAAAACCTGGTGGGTTTTCTTTATGATCCCATCAGCTTTTATGATCCCATCAGAGAATCTGTGGATCATGGCATTAGTTATCTACCTGAGTATTTCTTGTAGGGTGACTACGGAGTGAAAAAAAAACAGTAGTAACACATTCACATCTTCAGACTGAGAAAACAAAAGGCAGCTTAGATGATAGGGCACTGTCAGCCCATTGTAAAGTGTGACAGTTACAGTAATATGATATTGTTTATTGTCTTTCATTCCTTGGATGTGCTGTCAACATTCTAGACGCTATCATTGAGGATGGAGCAGGGGAAAACACAAAAATATCAATCCCTTTAAAATGCCCCATTGTCATCATCATCATCACTGTTACAAAGATGGTGGCAGGGATGCTTGAGGAGTTCATTCGTTGCACATTCCACTGCAAACATATCTGACTAAAGCATTTCCTGGACTAATGCGTGGATCGGAACACAATTATCCTTTGGATTTCGTGCTTCTCCAAATTTGCGATGTAGTTCTTCTCAGTTCAAAAACTGTACCAAAAATGTGTATAAAAAGACATATTTAGGAGAAAATACACTTAGAAATGTGTGCTTTGAGGTAAAATAAGTTCAGGCTACAATCCCATACACATTTACCAGGGTGTAACCACAATTTAACTCAGATGGCCTTACTTCTGAATAATGCATAGGACTGCACTGTTATAAATACATATTTTGCGAGAAAATACATTAAAATAAGCATTTAAATACACAGTGGGACTTACTCCTGGATAAGTATTTGCAGGCTTGGTGTGCTTAACTGTTTACGGGACAGTGCCCAATGAGAGACACCCATCTTTGAGGGCATGATCTTGAGCGACAATAAGCAATTCCTGCTAGATGCAAGACTGGCCAGTACACAGCTTGGTATCTCTCCTCCACCCCTTGGCTAAAATTAATTTTTAACACTGCTCATCCTTTGACTATCAAGATCCACTTAATGTCGATAGATGAAGCAAATAAAAAGCAACTTAATTTTAAACAGCACCGTTGCACATTTTGTTTTTATATAGCCAAGCCAAACCAAAGGTGGAGACAACTTGGGGCTCATTCATTTGAGGGGTGCCGGTGTTTTCTCAGGGAAGCCCTGGTATTTCTTAATTATTCTCTTCATGGGTAGCCATGTGCAAAGTTTACTGAAGGCTCAGCAATGCGTTTGTGTGCTGAATCCTTGGAGAATGAAAATGCTGACATTACAACACTCTGGTGTTGAATGTTTCTCTCGCGCTCGCTCTCCCTGCCTTCATTATACCGGCTAATTGCTTTGACCATTGATGGGGCTGTTCAGCACAGCTCCACCCACGTAAGCCCAGCAGTTCTCCAGTGTCGGTGTAATTTACCTTAATAACCTAACCTGCTCTTGCCACTTTACCTTTACCTTACCCATGAGAAACAGGAAGTCCCATGGTCTTCTTTTTATTTGTTTTATTTTATTGCTTAGGAGCTCAGTTTGGCCATGGTAGAACGAGCTTTATTTTTTGGCTACCATCCTACTATCATAGCTATGTGAATGCAAATGCCTGTTCTAAACTGCTTTGATTTTCAAAATAACCCACTTGTTTGCCCCAATGCAGGGTTGAGCCCTGAAGTCTCCCTTATCTTACCTCTTCATGCCCCATCACTTACAGCACTTTTCTCACCAGCCCAGCTCACTTCTGGTACTGAAGGTGGGATGGGAGAAAAGTGCCTGCAGTGATGGAGCAGAGGGAGGAAATGCACCCCTTTCTGGAAAAAAGTAAATCCCCACCCAGTGCCAGCTGCAGCTTTGGGGAGGCCCTTAGGCAAGATGCCCTCAAGGTGGGCCTCCCTCCTATGTTCTCTCCTCCTCCTCCCCACCACATTGCTGCTAAATAATCACTTGCTAGGAAGAGAGCTAATTAGTAAGCAGGGGGCAGCAGTGGCCATTCCCCATCTTTACTGCTGCTTATCCCCTCTAGGTGAAAGCGTGGCTAAATGAACAGGTGACGACATCAAGGGGAATGAGAAACAGCAGAGCCAATAGCTCCTATTGGGGCAAGTGCCTCAGCAAACACCCAGCCATGCCAACCCCATGCCCTACCTCCACCCTTCTCCTCCTTGACCCGTGCTTTGTTATATACCCACCAAGAGGGGAGGAAGCAGTGCATCCTTTCCTGGATCATAGGTTATCACATGTGAGTTAGGTACATCCCTCAACATCGGATTTATCTTCCAGTACTTCCTTGACAGTCCCTCCCTGTCTCCACCCTTGATGGGGCTAATCAAGCATTGAAAACCAAGAAAGAATATCCAGATTAATAGAGGGCTCATGCCAAGAGATGCGGTATAAATCCAAACTTCAGGGTGTTTGAGCCTTTTTAATTGTATTTTAGTTTTAATAAGTTTTATTGTTTTATATTGTCTTTTCATGCTGTCTTTGTTTCTGAGCCACCAAAGGAATGGGGTGACTATATAAATACAGTAAATGAGTAATTAAGTAAATAAGTAAATGAAATTTTGTATAAAGCAGGGGTGCCAGCTCTGTCTGACAGCCCCCCAAACATCCAACAACTGCTGCCACTGGAAAAAAGAAAAAGAAAAAAAAACAGGGTGACTGCTCTATGAATGAGCTCTGTGGTTCCTGCCATAGAAGCCTCATGCCTAAGGTGTCTAGAAAGTAGTGCTTGAAGGTTCCTGTTTCCTTCCTAGGATTCTCCGGGGATACTCTGGGAATGAGGCTACTATGGCAGGAACCATAGAGCCCATTCCTAGAGTGTTTTCTCTTTTTTTTTGGCGGCAGAGGCCTTAGCTGTGAATGAGTAGGTGTGAGCTCGTGTGAGTAAGTGTGGGGAAGTGACTGTTGTGAGTGGGTAGGTGAATGGAAGTGAATGGATGTGTATCTGAGTGGGAGTAGTTTGTGTGTGAGGGGGGGCAAAAGGGGACCCCAGCCCCTGACAGATTACCCTCAAGGGGAATGCACCAGGAGTTGCCCACCCCTGACTTAAACTGAAGATTTTTAACTACTAGAATGTATAATACAAGACACGGCCAGTGTGAGTGTAGTGTGAGTGAGTCGTATGTGAATGTGCATATGTGTGCGCATACGTATGGGCATACACACATATGTGTGGCCCCTGCCATGCTGGCAAATACCAGATGTGTCTTTCAGGGCCATAAAGGTTGTGCAT
Source organism: Heloderma suspectum (assembly GCF_057233095.1). Taxonomy (NCBI): domain Eukaryota; kingdom Metazoa; phylum Chordata; class Lepidosauria; order Squamata; family Helodermatidae; genus Heloderma; species Heloderma suspectum. Next base: position 217,183,355 of record NC_139458.1, on the reverse strand, counting down.
CTCTCGTGAGGTGTAAGTTTTGTGAGGCGTCAGTTCCTGTGCCACCAAACTCAAAGCACTAACCCTTCGCCTTGCTGAGATTAGAGCAGAAATTGAATTTTGCACAATTTTGAATTTTGGTGAATTTTCAAATTCTGAAAGATGGGTTTTGATGTCAAAATTTGATCTCAAAATTTTAAAAAAGAAATTCAGAAGTGCAATTTGACATCAGCAATTTGAACATTTTCCACAAATATTTTTACTGAGTTTATCAAGGGAATACAAAACTGAAATGAACACAAAAGGAAACAATGAAGCAACACAAATTTAAAAAGGGATCAGTTTTTAGTCAAATGTTCTTGGTTTGATTGGCTAAATTCATGACTGAAGTGAATATAAAATTCATTAAGTTTTATTGCATGTCTGCTGTCAAATACTGGATGATACTGTATAGAAGTTGTCACATTACAACTGCTACTGTATGCCTGTCCATTTGTTTGGTTAGTTATGTAATTGATTTAAAATATTTAAATTGAGCCACTGAGAAAAAGAGGGAAGTATCAGCATTCTCAGGAGATGCCAGAGGTTTGCAAAAGTATTAAAAAAAACCCTTTAAAATTAAAATCTTACGGGGGGAAACACATACGTACGTATATGCAAACACACACACACACCAGCCCAATAAGGGCTAAGCATGCTCAGTAACCAGAGATGGCTGAGAATTATTTGGAAAATAAACACAGAAAGGTGTGTGTGTGTTGAGAGTAGAATGACCTGCCTTAGCCCTGTACAATTTATAGTATCCTGGAGAAGCGCATGGCTGGCTGGAACACTGAATAGGAACATTCGTAGGAGGTAAGGATACAATGCAACATTTTGTTGCACATCTCACTTATATTCTGCACAGACAACATTTTTACAGATAAATTACGAGATATATGAGAAGCCTTACAAATACTGCCTCTGGAATCTAAATCCTGGCTGTTATGACACTTAATCAGCATACAGGAACCTTAAAGTGAGTGCAACGGGAAGGGCAAGTGCTCTTGATATGAATGAGAATCTTACTTGCTAAGATTAGAATTTCAGCTTTGATTTTGAATTCAATTCTCACGCCATTCCACTCCACTCTCTACAGTCATTTATCTGATTGCAAAGTGTGTATAAAATACTCTGATTCTGATTTACACTGACTTGTGTAAGCAACAGATATGCAGAAGTGTAATAGAGAATCCTTGGTTTCTAATTGGAAAGGTAATTTATCAGTATGACAAAATCTACTAAGAATTTCACAAGTGTAAGTTCCCCAAGAAAGGACAGACTGTGAGGAATTTCCCAAGAAGTAGTGGAAGGCGGTGAGATCGTGTGAAATCAAATAACAGTTCTCACAAACATAAACACCACAATTCAGTTCCTGCATTCAGGCTCACCATGTGCAGGCTTCAAGCAAGGCCTGCTCAACCCAACCATCAAATTGCCTTCACTGCCACACCCAACCACTCCCCTGCTGAGACCAGCAGCCTATAAAGCTTAACCAGGACAGGAAAAGGAGATGCGGCAGCAATGAATGTGGTATACTGACTTGGGGTATCCATTTCCCACATGAGGAAGGGAGCAGCATCTCCCTTGAGAAAAATAATGCTACTCCTAAAACACATCAAAATTACCTTTCTTGAACATTCCCATATTTTGCAGTAGAATATGTAATGATTATTGTAATTAAGAGACACTTTCTTACAGGGAAGATAGGGAGGGGAGTTTAGAGATGATCCCTGGGTGAAGGGGACAGAACCATGAGTAGACTGAGAGAGGGCCTCCAACAGAAGCCATGTATATCTCTTTGGCAATTAAACACTATATTTACATCTATCTATCTATCTATCTATCTATCATCTATCATCTATCTATCATCTATCTATCGTTATGTCTAGGCTGCCTTAAGGGTAGAACCCTTCTTCTTTAGTGTGACCTTCATATGACCTTACAGAATGATGCTCTGAATCTCATCCTGTCCCATACACTTTTTTTTTTACCAAGACCATAGAATCTAGATGTCTGAAACTTTGCAGATTTACTAAGGGCACCCTAGAGGTGCTCACCTCACAGTTATTTGTTTTTTAAAACACACTAATTAAGTTCTGTGTTTGAAACCTGCAGCACCATTCTCAGTCATTAAGTGGCAGACTTGCTTAACCAGACATAGCTGTGTGGTCAACACAGTTCGAAGCCGGGGGCAACAGTCCTAGGGACAGAGTTTTATGGCTGCCCTTTCCCCCATGCTGTGGAGCAGTCCCCCCCCCATGGGCATGGAGTGGACTGACCTGTCCCTCAGGGGGCTACAGGGTTGCACCATGGAAAGGGCCCAGGGGCGCCAGTGGGCATGGCTTCACTCAGGGCAGGCACAATGTGCCCAACTCTGAGAGTTGCATAACTTTGTTCAATATCAAACTAAGGGCTATTCCAACTCATGTGACATTGGGTCTGATCACTAGTGAAAAATAAAGGAAAGGTCTTGGCTGTATATCTGTGAATCTGAGTATCCAGGAAGAGCCCATAGCTCAGTGGTAGAAGTTAGAAGACAGACACACACTTTTTATCATACATGCATAAGGTCCTGTGTTTGCATTATGGCATCTACATTTAAAACAATGTCAAGTGCCAGGAGTGCAAAAGTCTTCTGACTGAGACTTTGGAGAAGCTCTCCCAGTCCAGACTAGAGGGAGCAAAGGTCTAGCTCAGTGTACCACACCATCATGTGTTCAATCTGGATGAGTTCTTGACTTGTTCGGTCTTCATATACAATCATTTTGTAGAGTATACCCTGATTATTTTCCATTATTTAATTAACAGTCCCATATGGCAACATTAAGTAAAATCCATCTCTGATTCCTTTCCTTTTAAAAAAGAACAGCAGATCTGTTTATTCCTGAAGCATTACCTTTACTGTCTTCCTAGATTACCATTTCAAAAATAAGCCTCGGCACTTTCCCAAAGATGGATGTGTCCTTTTATGCCTATATTCTCTGAAAAGAGCTTATGAGCTGTGAACATTTCAGAAATATTTCATGTAAATAATGTAGGGATAAGAAGTGTTTAAGTTGCCAGCCCATATCTCTCTTCCTCTCTGTTTGCTCTTATATAGAGTGTCAGACCATTGGTTCATCTATCTTCACTGACTGACAGTGGATGACAGTGGCTTATGCTTCCCTGGGTTTTAAATTAACATGCAGAAGCATTATCAGTTGCACTTGCACCCTACTGTTACAGACAGGGGCTGAGAAGGAGAGGGAGGGCCTGTGAAAAATGTTTCCCTTTCTCCCTGCCCATATGCTGGCTTTGGACATGAATTGATCTATGAGCATTGGTTGGAAACTCCATGCAAATCTGAATGACCATTCTGCATCCATGTTTTGGACAACTTTAAAATGATGCTTTACACACGTGCCCATTGGCTTAAAGTCACATCCTGTTCCCCATATGAAGCAAATCTTTAAGCAATATAACCTCTCTGGGGAAAATGGATATATGTTGTGACTGGAACTGAAATTGGCTTAAAGCTGCATCATATTCCCCATTTGAACCACATCCATTATGCATGTTGTGAACTGAAACTGATTTAAAACTGTATCATGATCCCCACTGAGAATTCTGAGTGTTATGAACTAAAATCTAGAATTCAAGATGCAGAAAGGGCCTGTCCTCTGTAGTTTTCCATTGCTGCACAACCAGTTTTCCCCCCACCAAAACCATTGCAATATTCCTGAACCTGCTATATATCCAGTACAAGAAACAACAGACTTTTCCATAATACTGAAATTTATGAGAATCTATTGCAGATGGGCGAGAATGTTGTTTCAGTTAGTTTTTGATAAGAATTTACCAAAAATTGCAAACTTCTTCATATTTGGGAACAGAAAGAACTTGAGATTTTAAAAAATCAAATATGGGAGAAACCAGAATGGGCAGATTCATTCATTGAGGCCCAGGGTTTTAGGTGCTTAGCAAAATCTGAGTTTGAATCTCTGTGTATTATTCAGCCAAGCTCCTCATCTTTAACAGTGATATGGCAGGCAGGTATAATGTGACTATACTGGGAGAAGCTGTACCAATTGAATTTGGCCAGTGTTTCACTTCATCTTTTTTGTTTAGTTCATCTTTTTATAAAAATTTAGCAACATTCACAAATTTCTTCATATTCAGGAAGGAAAGAACTTGAGATTTTAAAAATATGAATGGAGGAGAAGGCAAAACTGTCAGATTCATCCATCCCTAGAATCATGGATATTTGTGGCAATCCTACTGGCAGCCAGGGCTGGCCCAAGGTATTTTGCTGCCTGAGGCAAAGGACAAGATGGTGCCCTCTTCCCATTCCATGTACAGAAACCAGCCAGATTGGCAGCTGAATCTTACTTCAAGACTGGCTATGGGATAATATCCTCCACTACACCAAAAAGCAAGCTAGTTGCGGGGTGGGGGCAGGACAGGTTGTGTGGTATGCACAGTTCTGTCTTCCAACGGTCAGGGAGTTCAGGAGGAGCAACTGGGAGGCTGCCATTACTGCCCCCCTGAGGCAATTGCCTCAGTCTGCCTGATGATAGGGCCGACCCTGCTGGTGGTTGCTTCTGAGTAACATCAGTGAGGGGTGATAGGTCTGATCATACTGAGGCATATATTGATCTACATAAGCTGGAAAATGTAATCTAAGTCCATTTTAGTTCGCCTATTTTTTGTGTATTTTGTTTTACACACACACACACACACACACACAAAGTACTATCAACCCAAGGAATTTGGGCTTCAGTGTATTAGGCAAAGTACTCTGAAAAGGGTCCAACACTATAGTTTGTCTCCCAACTAAATGTGACTGCCAAATGTTGAACATGCCAAGGATCACTGTTTTCAATCAGTGGCAATGCTGAAAGGCCTTTTTGTCATACTTGTAACTGACCTAGAAAAACAGAGTATAGAGTCTGACTTCTAAATCAGATTGTGTGCTCATTTTTGCTTTAAAAGTAACTTATGTGCAGGAAGTCACATAGTGCAGGTTTACTGTGTGTTTCTTTTGTTGTTGCTGTTTGCATTTTGGCTTGTGAACAATGAAAATAATGCAAGCTGGAGAATGAAGACAGTCGGTTTAAAGCAAGTAGAGCCTTCAGAATCTGGCTCTCCCAACAGGAGAGTGTGTTTGTATATGTAAGGGCATGGGAATAAGACATTACAAAATTGAACCATCCTGCTGCTTTCGACTTTGGTGTTCCCTTCACCTTGTCATGAGCAAACTCATCTTAGTGACCGATCGCACTGGCATATCGGTTATATACAGTAAGTAGTTGCTTGGCACAGATAGTCTTGGAATGTATCTCTATTAAGAATTTCCCTAATCAAATGACCGAGAGTGGTGGACATTTCCCTGGATGTGAAGAAACTGGTGGAGGCTGGTGGCTCTGATTTCAGTGGGGCATTAAACTCATTCTGGGTTTCAGTCAGAACCAGCCAGAACTTTAAAGGAGCTATCCAAGGTGCTGAACTCATTTTGGGGATAAGGTTCAGCACTTGGGATAGCTCCTTTAGAGTTCTGTCTGGTTCTGACTTAAACCCAAAATGGATTTACAGCCCCACTGAAATCGGAGCCACCAGCCTCTACTGGAATAAACCTTAGGGATGGCAAAAGAATTTGGCAGAGCCTGGATTGGATGCAAACCCAGGGAGTTTGAAAGACCAAGTCCAAACCAGCTGTGAGTCTTTCAGTTGCCCTGAACTTCATCTAATGAGTGTTCAAAAACTCTGCAGAGGAACTTCTGTCTTTGCTGCCCTACCCCTTGGTTTTCTGCCCCCCCCCCCCGCCTTTCAACAGGTAGTCAGAATTCCATGGCCACTGAGCATGCTCAGTCCTCATTCACCTTCCTCACATCTATTGATAATTTCCTCTTTTGTATGGGTGCTGCCATTTTGGCTACATAAGTGATGGCACTCGGAATTAGTGCCATCGGCACTAATTGAATCGGAATTAGAATATATGATTGAACTGAATTGGAATTAGAATATATGATGATTTGAAAATATAAATGGTGTGCCTTGGGCAGTAGTGAATACCAGTTGCTGGGGAACATGAGCAAGAGACTGCTGTTCTGCTTGTTTCCTGCTCCGGGGCTTCCTATAGCCACCTGGTTGGCTACTGTGGAAACACAATGCTGGACTAGATAGGCCCGTGCTTTGATCCAGCACAACTCTTCTTATATTCTTATACTTAAACCTCTAGTTAAATATTGGCAACTGGGCTGTGAATGTGTATCACTTATTTAAAAAAAAGAAATGTGAGTGTAATTCAAAACCTGGATGCATTTTTATTTATTTTTATTAATATATCTTGCTGTATAGGCAATTCGAAGAGTATTCAACAAGCCCTGAGGTAGATTCTGTAAAACTGCAGTTTACATAGGCATGAACTATTGTCATAAAGCCTGAGGGAGGTTGTTCAAGAATCCATCACCCAGAACATACAGCTGAACAATCCCAGAATATGGATGTCATTGGTGTCTGCTTTGCACATTGCAATTATGCTTCTAGTGAGGATATTTCTAGTTATTGTCAAAAGTGTGTTGCTGGGATGTGAGGTACAAAAACTGGCCTACAGCTTTTACACATATGGTTGTCTGACTGCATTCTTCTTGGCAACAGAGAAGGGAAAAAATACCTGCACCAAAATTTGCATTGCAAGGACATAAAAGGTATAAATGTTTTTCAGGTCTGTGACACTATGAGGGTAGCTCTGTGGGAGAGTCTGGCATAGGAAAAGTAGGGTCAACACAGCCATCTGCTGACTTCTCTGTTGTTTTAAAGGGGCAAAGAAAACACAGAGACCAAGATGTTTCTGACTTAAAAGATGGCCTTCCAAATATTTCAGGAAACATGATGTCCCTCCCATGTGTGGACATTAGAATATGCTTGAAATGCCAAAGTTCAAATCAGTATATCTTGCATTTCGGTTAATTTTGATGATAGACAGAGTATCTGAATTCCAGAATGTGAGTCTATTAGTCTATTATCATAAAACCAATAAAGCCATAATGTTATTATTCTTTGAAATGCCACAGGACACTCTGTTATGTCTCTTGAGGTATTTCAGATTACTAAGTCACAAATAGTACTGACCTATGGCCCTCCTCCTAAAGAGGCTTGGGGTGAGCCATGGGATGTTCCTAGCTAAGTTCAAATCAGCAGGTCAGTTTATATTAGAATTCACAAAGATCACATTCCTTAAGCATCCCTAACCAGGTCTGTCTCTTTCCTGGGATCTCCAGATATTTAAACCCCAAAGCATTTAATTATTTTTCAAAAGCATACAAGAAAAGGTGATTTAGAAAATGGCATGCCATTGATTATACTACCTAGGCTTGATTTGTTTGACAGTGATGGTTCCAGGTTTGAGGAGAGGAGGATTTGGCCAAGGTGCTTTCAGCGGGGTCCTTCTCTCTGAGTATTGTCACCAATGCCCATTTGTTTGCCCTTTTCCTCTGGGCCCAAGGAGAGAGTGAGGTGAGCAAAAGGCTGCTGCTCCTTCTCCTTGCTCACTCAGAGGAGCAGGGGGATAAGCAATGAGACCAATGAAGAGGAGGAGGAGGAAGGCCAGAGGGCTCCAGGCCTTAGCAGTTTCCCCCCACCCCCAGCCTAGAGGCCTGGTATGTGCCCAGTGATTCAGACCCCTGAGATCAGTCCAGGTCATTGATACTTTGTTTAAATTTAACTAGTGGTAGCTATCTAAATGAATGAATGAATGAATAAATAAATAAATAAATAAATAATGAATATGGACTTGAGCACGCTTCGGGAGAGAGCGCAGGACAGGAAGGCCTGGCGTGCTATGGTCCATGGGGTCACGAAGGATCGGACACGACTGAACGACTGAACAACAACAGCTATCTAAAGTTGTCCAGTAAACCCACATATCATACAAGTAGGGATGTACAAGAATGCCATCCCTGTTTGCAAATCATGCAAACATGTCTCGTTTGCAGCACTGAATGTAAACATGAGTGGGAATGCAATTCTTGGGAAATTTTCGCGATTTCCTGAACTTAAATTTGCAAGTGTGCACACTTCTAAAAATGCACATATTTGCAATTGCACATGTGCACAAATCCTGCCAAATTCTCATTTTCACACTTGGGAAAAGTGCACATTTTCACCTGGGAAAATTGTGCACTTTAAAAAATGTGCATTTTTCCCAAAGAAAAAGAGATGCTTGTGTCTGGGAATGCAAATGAGGCAAAACAAGCTTCAAGGAAGAATTTGGAAAACCTCACTGAGCTCGAGCATCACATGTTCACCCATCCCTCCATATGAAGATCCTAGGATGGCATGTCTGTTGAAACCAAACATACAAGACATGAATCCGTATTTCCTGGTGAGTGGCTTGACTTCCCTGCCTTACAAATCTTTTGTGAAACCTGAATGGAAATTGAATAATAAATAAATACCTCAGTAAAAAGTTAAGATGTTATCATTGCAGCATTGGTCCTTAAAGAGTTTGAAAACCAGTTTCTAAGCTGTCTCTATACCAAATGAACTGTAATTCTATCCACATAACTGGCCCAAACATCTCCTTTATTCTCCCTTTTTAGTGCTTTGAACAACTAAGCTTGACTGATCGGTCTTGTTTTTGTCAAGTGATGGTGAAAGGTCTTTCATTTTTGTTAACTCCCTGACATGGAAATGATATGGGAAACTGAGACAGAAGTGGCATATTGGAGGAATGTGAAGGGCAGAAAGAGAGAAAACATAAGTTGAAGGTGTGTGTATGTGCATGACAGAATAACAATTCCAAGATCAGATTGGGGTGGGAGGATGTTACATGTCTGCCACCCCCACCCCCTGCCACCCAGAGTAAGTAGTCTAGAATATACCTTAGTCATAGGATCTGGGGTAACCAAAAGAACAAAATGCACTCTTTCAACAAATAACAGTGCAGTCCTATGCATTCCTCCTCAAAAGTAAGTTCTGTTGATTATTCCCATATGATTATATATACTCATGTACATATAAGTGTGTACATGATTACAGCCTTAAGAGAGGTATGAAGAGTCTGAAGTATTTTGGAAGAAAGGTGAACTGTGTTTAGATTTTAAAGAAGAGATTGTCTCTTTCTTACTATAAGTACCGCCCCCCTCCCACCACCACCAGACACACACACACACACACACACACACACACACTTTGAAGGGTTGTTGTTTTTATATAGTTCCATGTCATTGTTTCAAATATGATCTGTGAGCGATGAGGCCAGAACATCACATTCAGAAGGTTAGTAGCATAAATGCCCAGTGTATTGGGCAGGGCAGTGTCGTTCTGCCCTCTTGTGCTCAAGCAATAGCAATGCTATTATAAAGGAGATATGGGAGAAGCCAAAACTGACAAATTCATTCATTACTAACTACCATCCAAATATATGAGGACATTTGCTCAGCTCCTATGTCTTTAACCCTCCCCATTTGCCTTTGACGCACTCCTCAGTTTATGCTGAAAGTGATCATAATTCCATTTTTCAAGAATAGAAAGGGCCTTGTTTCTACAAAGCTCTTACTATAAAAATGGTTAACAAGAATGGCAACATAATGCCTGCAATCAGTAATCAGCAAGTAGCCAGCGATGCCACTTTAAAGCTGTGGGCATGACAGATCACCGACCTCAACTCTAGGGACTTCATAGCAAGTCCTCCGGCTCTATCATGAGAATGCTTTCTTTAATATAATATGCAGTGTTCTGTATGATTGCAGCACTTGATCCACTAGCTTAAAAAAATCAACAATGAAATCGCAAGAGTAGAAATCGTTTTTCATAGATTTGATTATTATAAATACCAAATTATTTCCTCACTGTGACCCAGAAGGGTATTCTGCCTTCAGCGGATATAAGCATGCAGTGGCTCCGAAAAGGCATCAATCCATCAGCCCTCTTTTTTTCTCTTGTTCTTGTTCTTGTTGTGTTTGGGTTTCACTTATAAATGGTCCCAGCTAGAAATTAGCAAACTGTGCAATTCCATTTCTGTTCTTCTAACACATGAATGTCAGTCTATCACTGCCCTGGTGCAACTCCACGCTTAACACAAGCAGTCAGTTACATGGATACCAATTACAGAGGAATTAGAAAGACAGGATGTCACATTAGAGTGGCAATGTTTGCTCCTGTTTTAATTTAATGAGAGCTAATATTCACAGCAATACTTATTCACAAGAGCTGTAGCTGAAACTGTCACCAGCTAGTGAGGCTTCCCACATGCTTACCCTGTGAGGTATATGGGGGAAGCACTCTTTTGCCATTAAGTTGTATATGCTGCATATTTGCAGGTCAGTATTCACAAATGCAGAAATTAGTTTCAGGAACAGAGGCAGGCACACGTATTAGGATTTCTTCTTTATTATTTAGAGTGCCCCAGTGCCTGAAACCCTGAGTGCATGCACGTAGCAAAATAACGTACAAAATGGATAATTAGCAAAGGGAAGAGTGATGTGCATAAGAATGTACACTTCAAATAGCTGCTGGGGCCATTTTAAATTTTACCTTAATGAAGACTGCACTTAGGGTTGTTGTTGTTTTTAGCTGACCTAGATAGGTTGCAAAATTAAAGAGTAAATAGCATGGCACTATTCAGTTGGACTAGTAAACTGCACAATATTAAACAGCTAGTGCAGTTCAAAGAGTGCCAGATGGCATCAGAACAGAAACTTCTGGCTCTGCACATGCAAGAGGATGAGGTAGGACTTAGGTGGGAGGATGCTGTAGTGATAGCATACGTCTGAGGCTGCAGGTGATAAAATAAGTAAAGCAAATGTCCCGGTACCAAGGAGAAAGGTTTTATCCCTCTGGGTTTTTTCATGACATTTTATTTTATTTTGAAATAAAGCTAAAAGAAAAAAGTCAACAGAAAGAAGAGGAACATACATAATAATAAATTTAGATCACTAAAGAAACAAAAGGAAAAAAAGGAAAGGTTCCTCCTGTGCAAGCACCGAGTCATTGCTGACTCCTAGAGGGACGCTGCTTTCGCTGGCGTTTTCATGGCAGACTGTAGCGGGGTGGTTTGCCATTGCCTTCCCCAGTTGTGACTACCTTTCGCCCAGCAAGCTGGGTACTCATTTTACCGACCTCAGGAGGATGGAAGGCTGAGTTGACCTGAGCTGGCTACCTGGGACCTGGCTTCTGCTGGGATCGAACTCAGGTAGTGGAGAGTTTCGGTTGCAATACTGCCGCCTACCACTCTGCGCCACACGAGGCTCTACAAAGAAACAAAGGAATTCACTAATTATAATTCTTAATCTATAACCAATATGCTCATGGAACATCTATAGTAAAATGGCCTAAGTAGGAGCTCAATATCTAATGAAAGAGTAAAAATACAATTTATACAACATATAATAGGAGCATATGTGAGCACATGTTATTTTGTGTGTGTGTGTATTAGTCAGAAAAAAAAATAGGCAACTGTATTTGATTGTAATTTAATCAAAAGTTTGAAGGGCTTCAACAAAGGAAACAAATGGAAACCATAATGCCATAATATCTTTCTTAAAGTTAGAATTCCTTGCTTGCTGCACTTGCTGAATAAGTGCATACATAATCATAGTCTCCCTCTGATTTTTATGTTTTATTTGTACACTGCCCTGGCTGGGACCCCTTTTTGTGGGTGAAGGGCAGTATAGAAACCTTAAAATTTGTGTTGCGTTCCACTCTTTTAGGTGTTGTTGTATGCCACCTTGTGAAGGTTTACCCTAAAAGAAAGCTTATAAATCTTTTATTTTTATTTATTTATCTATTAAATTGATTAATCGCCAATCTGTGATGTACAACAATAAAAACAGTTTATACAATAAAATTCAACATTAAAAACATCACATTTCTAAAATTACCCTAGCCCACCCCAAATGCCTGCCTGAACAACCATGTTTTTAATGCATGGTGGAATCTCATTAAAGAGGGGGCATGGCAGAGTTCCCTAGGGAGGGAGTTCCAGAGAGTGGGGGCCACCACAGAGAAGGCCCTCTCCCTCATCCTCACCAGCCTACCTGTCCTGGCTGATGGGACAGAGAGAAAGCCATCCAAGGCTGATCTTGTTGAGCGGCCTGTCTGGTGTTGCTGGAGGCACTCCTTAAGATAGGCTGGGCCTGAACCATATAGGGTTTTAAAGGTCAAAACCAACACCTTGAATTTGGCCCGGAAAACAACTGGTAGCCAGTGCAGCTCCTTCAGCACTGAGTGTTGTGATCTCGCCGGCGGCTGCCTTTAATCAGGCATTTTAAATGAATCAAATCAAAAATAAATAAAGGTTCTGAACCACCCCTCTGCTTGTTATGAAGGTTTTCTATTTGCAGGTAATTTTTAACATAAGGGAATCTTTAGAAATGGTATCCCACACCTGAAGTCTGAAGTGACACATTCCATTCTACCATGTCAGCATTTTACTGCCTCATTCTGCTGCATGTAGACTAGGTCTTAGCTGAGTTCTAAGCTGGACAGGCACTTACATATCTCATCGCTGTTAGAACAGCTTGTTGAGCCAGGTTCAGGGTGTGTGTGTGTGTGTGTGTGTGTGTGTAGTCTTGCATTCAGGTTTGAAACTTTAGAGTTTACATTTCAGTCATTTGGACATCTTTGCACAGCTGCAAATACTATTTTGCTCTGTTTTAATCATACACTCCCCAGCAGGCTCCCTTAAGTTGGCTAGAAGTAAGCCCAGGCAAGATACAAAAAGAGATGTTTTCTCAAGCAGCCGACAAGTAGTAATGCTTTGCCTAGCAGGCTATCTGTTGTATGTTGTATTGGCCATGTGGAGTCTTCTCAGTTATTTATCCTCCTTAGAATCCTATTTACCAGACTGCTGGTTGGATCTTCCAGGCCTAAAGTGCTAGTAGATGTGGTTCCTGGCTATGTGACTCTGACCTCTGGTGCTCTGACCTCCCCACACCTTCAGGTCCCCCATTACAGATTCACCTGTAGATTTGATGCCTACATGGGTGGTACTCAAAAAGATGGGCTAACAAATCAGGTCTGGGATTGATTTCATCATGAGTAATGTCTCCATGCCCATACTGCAGATGTTGTAGTAGACATGGTGGGTGAGTGCTTTTGGGAACCCACAGACTGCTTTTGTGAAGCTGTAATCATACACACACTTACTTCAGAGTAAAACCCACCAAACACAGTGCAATATAGGAATGCACTGTGCATCATTGCCTGAAAGACCAAGGCAGGTAAGGGTTTATAAAGGCATGGCCCATCCCCAAAATGAAAGCCTCAAGACCACTTCCACAAATCTCCATTCTCTCTCCTCTCCAGCCTGAGTTCTCCCCTCCATCTTTCTCTGCTATGAAGACCCCTCCTGCAACTCATTCTCCCAGAGAAATGGCACATGGAGAAATTCTGAGGCATGACAGACAACAGGCTAGCTGCTTTTTCCTGGCCACCCTTTCTTTTATTTTCCTCCCATTATTTATGTATTTATTGTAGTGGTGGAAGAGAAGCAGTGAATGGAGAGAAGGATGTTTACCTTCCAGCTCTGTTTGGTCTCATTACATGCAGGATCAGGTCTGTACGGTTCCAGACTTCTGCACAGCAGCTTCCGCTGAGTCTCTCTGGAGAACTGTCAGCTTCCTCATCTCTGCCAGTCTGGTTGACAATGCAGTACATGAAGTTATGAAGCATAGAGATATGCTACATTTTAAGTGTATTTTTCACACACACACGGACACCTTTTTCTTTGTACAGAGGAATATTTTCTAGAGGGGAAAAATTCCTTCTTTTCTCATGCATTTGCAGGACCCAAATTATCCAGCGCTTCCAAAACCAGACCTGTCTCAGTAATAAATCCCCAGCTGGTTATCTGTTGTTCACTACATTTCTTTTATAGAGCAATCAATCTAATATTTTTCATATCAGTCATTCAATACCCCTGCCCTTACTTTCTCTAATACACCTATTGATATCTTATTACAAGTACATTTGTAACTGTGGATCTGGCTGACGGAAGTTATATCTTTCCCCCACCTTCTCTCCCCTTAACTAGAAATGCTCTTTTCACAGCAATGTAATGGATTTTCTTGGTTATGGCTTTGCACACAGATCCCTCAACCAGAACTATGCACTGTTCTGTTAAATAAGCCTTATGTTTCAGTTCCCTACACCTTGCACATCATGGCTGAAACATATGTACACACACACACACACACAGCCCAGCAATTTTTATTCTTGTGCTGTGCCCTTCATAGAAGTAGGCCTTTGATCTTAGTTTCATAGCACCTTGTAGCATTCCTTTTCTTTCTGTTCTTCCTCTTCCCTCCCAGTCCTTCAGCCATCTTGTTTATGTTTGGGATGATTGGATTTGCCTTTGTCATTTCACTACTGCCTTCTCTTTGTAATCATATTTAGGTTTTTTTAGTCAGAGGGTTGATAAAGCATTGCAATATGGCTCTGCCAGCTTGAGAGGCCTGTAGTAAGAGAAAATTAGTTCCATTTGGCAGAAAAAATAGCAGTGATTCTAGGGTTGGATCCAGGATTTGCCTTCCTCAAGAGAAAGGGCTCTGCTTATGGAAGGTCCCTCCACCTGATCTTTGAGGATTCCCCACCTCCTCCCACACACCCCCCACACCTCAGCAGGGTCTCCTGATTCCCTGCAGCATTTTCAGGGGGGTAGTGGGGCTGCTGTGGGAAAGGAAGGGCCAGGCAAGTCCACTTCCATCAGTGCAGTTGATCTAGCATAAATCTGGATCTAATCCCTAGTTTACATATTAGGCCATTTTCACATACAATACTGAAAGCACCTATAATTGACTATCTCAGTATTTTTGTACACTTTGGTTAGTGGGCATCAAAAGCAGAAGACAGGCTTTTTAGAACTGGAAAAATGCCTATCCTCACATAAATCTGCCTGTGTGCTGTCATCCTGCCATCTGAATATGAGGCAGGTGGCAACCAGAGTGAAGGCCTTCTCAGTGATGGTGCCCCATCTTTGGAATATTCTCCCCAGCTCACCTAGTACTGATGTCTTTTTGGCACTAGCGGTTTTTCTACATGAAGCATTTATTGTGCGCTCATCATTCCCTACTTACGGTTGTTTATGGGTTCTTTAGACGATGTCGTGACCCTCCAGTTTCGCTTCTGTGTCTAACCAGCACTTTCAGCATAGCTTTTTTAGAGCAGGGAAAATGTGGCATTTAATTGTGAAAGCAAAAGGAAGTGCGATTCCCTCTTGTATATTTGTATTATTCTGCTATATCACAGTGCCACCTAGAGGTTATGTAGTGGAAAAGCAGGAAAAGAAACACTCTGCATGTAGTGCTCTTAGATCTGCAAGGGTCCAAAAACAGATACAGTGGATTAACAGCCAATTAAAAGCCTATTATTAGAAAGCTCAGTGGGAAGGCTTTTCTATTTTCCCAGGCATTTTAACATCTAAAGCTAACATTTTGTGCTGCTGTCATCTTTTGGCTTGGTTTGTTGATGTTTTTGATGAGTGATGCTTTTATGACTTTATTATTTTGTTAACCATCCTGAAAAATTTATATTGCAGGGTGATATATACTTATTCAAAACAAACAAACAAACAAAACACATTTATTTATTTATTTATTTATTTATTTTTGCGAAGGCTTTTTACCCTGCTCTTCAGCTGAAAAAGGCTCCCAGAGTGGCTTACAAAGATCAGTGGTGAGTCTGTCCCTGCCCTCAGGCTTATAATTCAAAGAAATTACACAAAAGGAAAAGGGATTGAGGGGAGGAGGAAAAAAGCACACTCGGGCACTAGCTCTTAGTTACAAAGTTTGGCAGGTAGTAGTCATTCAGCAGGTCATTGATCTGGATATAAGCACGGTGGAAGGGCTACTGCTTCCTCTCCTCCCGATGGCCTCAGCAGTGGCAGTTGCCAACTAGAGGAAGGGGGGCTCTCCTCTGGAGCTGCATCTAGGCGAATGGAGGGGTACCTGAGTACTGCTGCTTCTCCCTCTAATGGAATTCTCCCCCTAATGTAGATAAAAATTCAAATAATTTATGCAGGAAATGCAATGCTTGTATTTCACTTCATGTGCAGAAATGCCCCTAACTGGTTAAGAGTTTGACACTACAATCCTATGTATAGTTACTCAGAACTAAGAGCCTTACTACATGAGGCATTTATTGTGCGCTTGTGATTCCTCACTCGTGGTAATTTTCAGGTGCTTTACATTACGTTGTCATCCTCCAGGGCCTCTCCCATGCTTTGCAACTATTACAGCATTTTTCTTTCTAGTGAGGAAAGTCTAGTATATCTATGAATGGTGGCATGAAACCCTAGTGTATTTGCGCAAATCTGCTATACCACAACAGCACCTAGTGGTTGTGTAATGAAACATATAGAAAGGCAGATAAAGAAA
Source organism: Heloderma suspectum (assembly GCF_057233095.1). Classification (NCBI taxonomy): domain Eukaryota; kingdom Metazoa; phylum Chordata; class Lepidosauria; order Squamata; family Helodermatidae; genus Heloderma; species Heloderma suspectum. The sequence continues at coordinate 217,166,979 of NC_139458.1, read as the reverse complement.
AACCCCAGCAAAAAAAAAAAAAAGTGTAAAGGAGCTGTTCTTAATCCAACAAAGAATCTGGAAGCAGAAGCCTCTGTAAAGTGGTGGGTTAAAAGCCTCATGCAGAAAAGCCCTCAGTCCCAATGCGTTGCATGAGAACTTACTTACTTATTTATTGCACTTCTGACCCAAGTTCTCTGGACAGTATACATTTAAAAAATAAAATGCAAACAATAAAACAATGAATTAAAAATAGCACATAATGTGCTATTGTTCTATTTCAATAGGGCTTCATGCCTGGTTTTGGAACAGAAACTGCCTTGGTCACCCTAAGAGGATGACTTTTGCTGAGAGAGAGAGGGCGGGGGGAGTGTGGTCTTTCAATACCATCAACCAGGCTATCCTTCTGGGTAGGGTGTCTTGAGTTGGAGGTACTGTTTTGCAGTGCTTCCGCTTCTACTTGCAGGGACGATTCCTGAAGGTGGAGCTGGAGGATTATTGCCTTGACAGTTATATTATGGGGTTCCACAGGGCTCTATTGTATGCCTCATGCTTTTCAACATTTACATAGGGATGTTGGAGAAATTAGGGATGTACAATAGTCACTTACCTTTCCGCAGATTATGTTAATGGTGGTGGGGGAGGCGTTCCGTCCCTCCCCCCCGGAATCCTGGACGGGGGGGGGAGGCGATCCGTTCCTCCCCCCCCGGAATCCTCCACGGCCGGCTGTGCTCCGCGGCAGCTCCGCGGAGCAGCCGGCCAGGCCCAGGCCAGAGCCGTTCGCAGCCGGATTTCCGGCCGCGGAGGGCTCTGGGTAAAAAAAAAACAAACCGCGTACGCATTTGCGTTCCTTATTTTTGGCTGTCTTAGTCTCCATAAATATTTACGTAGACTATGACTGCAAAAATAAAGGGGAACGCAAATAGCATAGCGGGCGCTATTTGCGTCCCTTTTTGATTCACTGTTTTAGCCTACATAAATCTTTATGTAGCCTATCACGTCTTGTAAAAAACAAACCAAAAAACCCGACAGGACTGGAATGGCGGCGGTGGCGGCCGGTCGGAAGACCAACAGCCGCTGCCACTGCAGCCACCGCTGGACCGGCCCCGTCCGAACATCCGCCCCAGGTAAGTCTCGTCCCGGGGGGGATCTACGGGGGGGTGGCAGGCCGTTCCGCCACAGATTTCGGGGGGCCGAATGCACTGGCATTCGGCCTCACCGAGATCCATGGCGGAATTCTCTGACATCCCTAGGAGAAATCCTCCATGGACCCCAATGAGGCCGGATTCTATTGAATCTGGCCCCCCGAAGTCTGTGGAGGATCGGATCTCCTACCTTGTCCTGCAGGGTGAAGTCCTCGCTGGCAGATTCTCCCTGCTGCCAGATCCGAAGCCCCAGCGATACGGCCGCCATGGCCGTATCACTGGCTGCGTGGATTGACTGAGTACACAAATGGAGTGCGGGATGCCATTTGTGGCCGTAAAGGCCTTAGTTTAAGGTAAATGCAGCCATTTACGGCTGCATTTACCTTAAACTAAGGCCTTTACGGCTACAAATGGCGTCCCGCACGCCATTTGTGTTCGGAGACTCACCCTGCCTGCCCCAGCGATACAGCCATGGTGGCTCTGCAGAATCGCCGTGGAGTGGAGCCGGATGAAGAGGATTCTGGAGGGGAGGAACGGGTCGCCTCCCCCCCCCCCCCCGAAACAACAGGTAAGCGTTCCTGCCATCCCTACATTTACATGAAACTGCTGGTGGAGGTTATCTGTAGGGATTTACGAATCCCACTTACCAGTCCACTGCCGGGGTCCGCTGGGAGGGGGAGGCGATCCATCCCTCCCCCCCGGAATCCTCCCCAGCTGGCTCCGCTCCGCCGCAAGGCCATGGAGCTGCTGGCTGGGGCTGGCCGCAGCCGGACTTCTGGCCACAGCCAGGCTGCTGCGGCTGTGAATGGCAGCCGTTGTAGCGGCTGCCATTTGCGTGCCTGCATCAGGCCATGATAGGCTACGTAAGTATTTACCAAGCCTATCACAGCAAAAGGCAGGGACGCAAATGGCATAGTGGCCGCCATTTGTGTGCCTACCTTTTGCCGTGATAGGATAGCAGATAGCAGCTGGAAGATGACCTGGAGCCACAGCAGCTGCTGCCGCTGTCAGGTAGGTCCATCCCGGGAGGGATTTCGGGGGGTGGCGGGGGGGGGAGTCTGTTCCAGAGTTCTTTAGAATCTGGCCTCACTGGAGTCCTTCGCAGATTTCTCCAACATCCCTAGTTATCTGGGGATGTGGACTGAGGTGTCACCAATATGCTGACGACACTCAGCTCTGCCTCTCCTGTTCATCTAATACAGGTGAGACAGTTGAGTTCTGCTTGAGCAGGGTATGAGGGTAATGCTTTCTCAGCTTAGACTGAAATTCTAAATACATTAACTAGATCAATGTGGGGATTAATCCCACATCCCAACTAGGGATGGCGGAGAATTTCTCCACGAATCTTCGGGAGGCTGAGTGCCGATGCATTCGGTCCCCCAAAAGTGTTTGGGAAATTCTCCGCCGGCCCCCCGACCCCCCCCCCCGGGATGGGACTTACCTTCGGCGAATGTCCCTCTCAGCGGCGGGTCCCGGCGGCGGTTCGGCGGGGGCGGGGGCTGCGGCCGGTCTCCCGACCGGCTGCTGCCGCTGCCATTACAAAATAAAAAAGTACAGTAAAAAAAAACACACACACACACCCATGATAGGCTACGTGACGATTTACGTAGCCTATCATGGCTAGATTTCCAAAGTCAGCCGTGATAGGCTACATAAATCGTCACATAGCCTATCACGGGTGACTTTGGGGGATAAAAAAAAAATCTTGTATGCAAATGGCGGCGCCCCATTATTTGGACAGGGGTAGTCGACGTAAAGATTTACGTAGACTACGGCGAAAGTAAGGGAATGCTATTTGCGTTGCCCTTATTTTCGCCGTAGTCTACGTAAATCTTTACGTAGACTAGAGGTGCCAAAATAAGGAACGCAAATGGCGGTGCCCATGGGGTGCCGCCATTTGCGTACGCGCTTTTTTTTTCTCCCCCAAAGTCACCCGTGATAGGCTACGTGACGATTTACGATTTATCATGGCTGACTTTGGAAATCTAGCCGTGATAGGCTACACAAATCGTTACGTAGCCTATCACGGGTGTGTGTGTGTTGCTTTTTTTTCGCGGCCGGGGAGACGGGGCGCTCCTCCCCGGCCTGAATTTCGCCGGCGAGGGATGGGGCGCCTCCCCCCACCAGCCTGAATTTCGGCCGGGCGAGGCAGGGCGCCTCTCCCCTTTGCCTGAACTTCGGGGGGAGAACTGAAGCGCCTCCCCCCCACCGCGAAGCAAGCTGCGGGACGAGGTAAGTCCCTTTCGTCCATCCCTAATCCCAACTCAAAACAGCCTATCCAGAAGGATACCATGGTTGATGGTACTGAAAGCCAATGAGAGGTTCAAGAGAACCAATAGGGTCATATTCCCCTGTCCCTCTCCCACCACAGGCGACCAAGGCAGTTTCTTTTCCAAATCCAGGCCCAAAACCAGATTGAAATACATTTACTAATCAGTTTCATCCAAGAAAGCCTGGAGTTGCTTGGGCACCTTGCCCAGGAAGGGCGCATTAGCACTGACCTATAGTTGCTTTCATCTTCTGGGCCCAGGTTAGATTTCTTCAAGAGCAGCCTGATTGCTATTTCTTTTGAAGAGGCTGGTACCACCCGCTTTCCTACTCGATGTAATAAGCCAAAAGGGGCAAAGGGCAGGTATACAACTGGTTGGCCAAACACGACCAAGCAATATAAGACCCATGCTGGATCAGACCACAGGCCCATCTCATGCAGCATTCTGTTCCCACAGTGACCAGCCAGATGACTATAGGAAGCCCATAAGCAGGAATGAGTGCAACAGCATCCTCCTGCTTTCGTCAGGCACATAGGAAGCTGCTTTATACAAGGTCAGACCACTGGTCCGTCTAGCCCAGTATTACCAACACTGACTGGTAGTGGCTCTCCAGCATTTCAGGCAGGGGGTTTTCTGGCCCTACCTGGAGATGCTGAGGATTGAACCCGGGATCTTCTAAAGGCAAAGCATATACTCTACCACAGAGCTACGGTGTTCCCCAGAAACTGGTATACAAAGGCCTACTGTCTCCTATACTGATGATAATATATCGTCATCATGATTAGTAGCCATTGATCCTCCATGGAGTTTACTCCCTAGTTCATGTGTTTAGGATTTAACTCTAAGCTGGAAAATCCCTGTTTCAAATTCCATCTCAACCATAAAGCCGCTCTCTCTCTCTCTCTCTCTCTCTCTCTCTCTCTCTCTTTCGCTGTCTCTGCCTCAGTTCTTGCATCTGCAACATGGGAATAATAGTACTGGTTTGCCTTAGAGGGGTATTGTGAACACTACTGAGTCAATGTGCATGAAATGCTTTGAACACACTCTCAAATACTACCTGTGTGGAAATTAAGCATGTTTGGCCCTGTAAACTGCCTGGAAGGTAGACCGTGTGGGATGCATATGCAATGTAATCTATTCTGAGCTTCTCAGAGGAATAGCAGGCTGTAAATGTGAACAATAGAGATAGCTAAATACCTTAAGGCCAGCCTTCAAAGAACTGCACAACTAATTCTGCATGCTCAATGGGGATTGGGTGTGTGTTTCTCTAACAGCATCTTACCCCCTGCTACTTTCATATTCATCAGCTGTCCTTGTTAACTAGTGACAGCCCTGGTTTTTTTGCACCTATTCCTTGCACCTGTTTATTTTATTCCTATGTTTCCTTTTAAGACGTTTCTGGGGATGTCATTTAGAAATGTCGATATATGCACACATCCTCAGAAGATCTATATTAGTGTAATACCTTCATTGGGCCAACCGAAGTCACAGAAATGTGCAAGCTTTCAAGATCTCCAGAGATCTCTTAATCTGTCAAGATGTTACAAAAAGCAGGTTATGGGACAGGGGGTGGGGGGTTGCAGGAAAGAGAGGAAAAAGGCTGGCTTGATCTTGAAGTCATGTTGTCCATATGATCACTTGTGGTCATGTCCAATTGAAATGCAGGAGGAGACATCTACAGACATTCAAATAAGGCTCTAGGAGGTGATGCAATGGTTTCAGGTTACACCTGAAGTTGCCCCGAGGACTGCTGGGAGTAAAAAGGGCAGAAAAATTTGATCCCCCCTGCCCCAACTTTTGAAACTATAAAATCCAGCTGTTACTCTGAACTGTCTCCATCCTGGGCAAAGCACACTGGCTCTTTTAGTGGTCGTTCTAGCAGCTTCTTGTCTTGCAAGTACAAAGCCAACTTTTCCTTTAACCCACCTGCATGCCTGCATACTACGGGGTATTCCCCGTAGTAACCTATGGCTGCAATAGCTGGACCATAAGGAAGGCTGAGCGAAGGAAGATAGATGCTTTTGAACTGTGGTGTTGGAGGAAAATTCTGAGAGTGACTTGGACTGCAAGAAGATCAAACCAGTCCATACTCCAGGAAATAAATCCAGACTGCTCACTTGAGGGAATGATATTGAAGGCAAAACTGAAGTACTTTGGCCACATATTGAGAAGACAGGACACCCTGGAGAAGACACTGATGCTAGGGAAAGTGGAAGGCAAAAGGAAGAGGGGCCAAGCAAGGGCAAGATGGATGGATGATATTCTGGAGGTGACGGACTCGACCTTGGGGGAGCTGGGGGTGGCGACAGCTGACAGGAAGCTCTGGAGTGGGCTGGTCCAGGAAGTCATGAGGAGTCGGAAGCGACTGAACGAATAAACAACAACAGACCTGCATGCCATCCTGTGCCAATGGATGTAGATGCAGCAAATTAGCTGCCTGTGTGTGTGTGTGATTGTCACAGGTGAATATCTATCTGTGGTTTTCACATTCTTCCCACACAGAAGTACTTTCTTTCTAGGAAATCTGGAGCTTCCAGTACTTGAGTGGAGGAAAGAGTTATGCTTCCATTACTTCTGAAAAAAGGGATCTTGAATTCTGCTCCAATAAGCAAGGGATTAAAGGGCCTGCCATTGTAACCTCAACTCCTGTACTAAAGTTACCAAACTACCTCTCTTGGCGGAAGGAAGAACATTGTAAGTCATAGGGATGTCAGAGAATTCCGCCACCGATTTCGGTGAGGCCAAATGCCAGTGCATTCAGCCCCCTGAAATCTGTGGCAGAACAAAGGCCCCCCCCCATGAAAGGCACGCGAAACGGAGCACTTACCTGCTGCCATCCGCGCTTCCTCATCACAGCAGTGATAGACTATGTAAATAATTATGTAGCCTATCACGGCTAACGCAGGGATGCCATTTGTGTCCCTGCGGAGGCCATGATAGGCTACATAAGTATTTATGTAGCCTATCACGGCAAGCTAAAAAAAACAAAGCATACGCAAATGGCGGCGGCTACGGCGGCCGCCATTTGCGTTCCCTTTTTTTCACTGTTTTAGCCTACATAAATATTTATGTAAGCTACTATGGCAAAAAAAAGGGGGGGCACAAATAGCGTAGTGGGCACTCCTTTTTTTTGCCGTAATAGCTTACGGAAATATTTACGTAGGCTAAAACAATGAAAAAAAGGGAACGCAAATGGCGGCCGCAGTAGCCGCCGCCATTTGAGTACACTGGTGTGGTTTTTTTGCCTGCAGGCTGCCCAGCGGCCAGATGTCCGGCTGCAGGCGGCCCTGGCTGGCAGCTCCGCGGAATCTCCACGGAGAGGAGCCGGCTGGATTAGGATTTCACCTAATCCAGCCGGATTAATTTCCACCGCGAATCACCCCGTCAAAAAGGTAAGTGACTTTCGTACATCCCTAGTAAGTCATCGCAAAGTGGGGGTATTATTTTTCTTCGTAACAAACTGCTCTTATATACTTGTATCATCATACAAAGGCACTGGCCCATGACTTCCCTCAGTGAATGCTATTTTGTTGAACAACAGTGACAATGTATGAAAGAAACATAAATTGTATGCGAAGGATTTTACAAATGTCTTTTTAAAGGTCTTCAGTGTTACCCTATTCTTCCTTAGTAATACTTTGTGGAATAAGTTTAACAATATCAACAATAATAATAGATGGAAAATGAAACCATCCCACAAATGGCTTAAACATTCTGACCTTTGGTAAATGCTATAACAGAACGTATTTCCTCATATTACCATGATTTTGTCTGAGACAAGGAATCAGAATTTTTTAAATTGAATGTTAGTGAATGAGCATAGGCAGACAATGCTTTGCAATTCCACACATGAAAAACGTGTGTGAAATCTGATATTTGGCACAGAACTTTCTAATTAGAGAGCTTCAATTTAGTTCTTAAAAATGCATGTTTCTAGCCCTTATTGTAGTAGCATGTTTCTAGCACATACATTTGAAAACATACAGGCACTCACTCCAGTCCAACAATCCTTTTCTATATGGGACCACCGACCACAGAGCTCTCGGTATAGCACCTGACTGCTTTAGGCATGTAATAAATCCTCAGTAAATATTTGGGAAGGCTTCTTATACAAATACATTCTAATGATCCATGTTGTACTATTAGATAAATTCATTTAATCTAATGAATGTGTGTGTGAGTGTGCGCGTGCATACACGTGTACATAGGTTATGTAAGTTAACTGCTGAGAATTGAACCAATAGCTGTGGGATACTAATTTGTGCAGTGACCTCTTGAACTGATAGATCATTTCAAATGATGTTCTTAATACAACCATTTATGCGGCCCTCTCACACTGAGCAGTCTCCTCGCAGTTCCTCATTCCCCTTTCCTTTGTGCTACCCAAAATAGGCAGGGAGAGAGATGGAGAACATCCCATTCATCCTCTCATTGGTACGCTCTGGGTTGGTCTCCCTTCTCACCTAATTTCCTCCAGACATTATGTGGTGAGGATAATTAGGTGTGCAAAGGAGAAGATGAGTACTCTTGCTTGTGTACTCTGCTCTCCATCTCTTCTACCCCCTATGCTGTTTCAAGAAGCACGATGGGGAAGGAGAAAGGGAGTGGTTGGTGGGTATAGATGAGGCAGAGAGACACCCTTCAAGGGCCATATTCAGCCACTTGTGCCACCGGTTTCTGACCTCTATGGAAAGAATGGACTGCCTTTCCGAGTGTTCAAGGTAGCTTTTAATCTGCTGTATACTACTCAGAAAACAAGAGTATCTGTTTCATCTCCAGAGGCCTTCCTTCGGGTGCCCATGCCAAATGAAGTAAGGCAGTTAGCTATTAAGGAGAGGGCCTTTTCTGTGCTTGCACCCCAGTTGTGGAATGAGCGTCCCAGAGAGGCTCGCCTGGCGGCAGCTACATTATAATCTTTTTGGCGCCAGGTGAAACCCTTTGTATTTTTCCAGGCTTTTTAGTTCTTCAGTTTGCTTTTAAATGTGTGTTTTTTTGCTTTTAGATCTTTCCCTGCTGCTGGTTTTTACTCTGGTTTTATTCTGGTTTAAACTTTTAAAGGTTTTAAATTAAGTTGTATCTTGTTGTATTTTAGGGTTCTAATATCTGTGAACTGCCCAGAGAGCTTTGGCTTTTGGGTGGTATAGATATATAATAAATAAAATTAAAATAAAATAATTATCTCCTATTTTACACACGCAAGCAAGCACACACACACACACCACCTGCTACTACTATTCTCCCATATTCTCTTCAGTCCTCAGCTCCGCTATGAGCAGTTCCTGTAGGTAGGATGCCTATATCATGTTTAAGTAGGAAGCATTATCAATAACATAATCTCAATGGAAATTGTAGCAGTTATATATTTTAGTGAGCTGAACAAGGGATGAACAAACCAAGAGTTCTGTTTCCAAAGGACCTATGGCGAGATACAGCAGCCAGGGTTATCTTAAAAGTCTGCAGGTGGCCTGAAGATAAGATGTTGGCAATTGTGGATAGGGTTTTATTTTTCCCCTCCCCAAGAAAAGAAAGCAATTTTCCTTGTAAGCTTAAGTTTAGCTTGTCAGAGAGGTCTGTCTGTGTTGATTTAAGTGCCCTTCCTTGGCGACCTTCATGTCTCCGTGCCGGTGAGATGTAAGACATGCTGTAGACACAAACAAAGGCCGAAGCTCCCTCAACTCGTATGATATCCCAGACGCTGCCTGAGTGTAGCATGTTTGATACAGCATATTTCCATCCCCCAGACACAGTGGCAACAAAAATTACTGTGTCGATCTGGAGAGGACTGCTAAGCAGGAAGAAAAACCTGGTTTTAAAAAGAGGGGTGGGGGAGCCCACTCTCACCTCCATTTCCTTCCCTGTTGGTGTTGATGATAAATGAATGAAAAAGGTAAAGCCAACAGGTTGGTTGTTTTAAGAAGCATTGCAGGAAAACTCTGCATTTCTAAAAGGAACTCAGGACTTTTATCAAAAGAACACTGTCTTTTAGCTGATTATAGATCAAGATGGATACTCTTTTAGTAATTAATCCACATGCTTTATTATGTAGTATCATTTTTGTTTATCATGTGTCTTTTCAGAATTATGTTTTTTGTTTAGCTTGGATAGCAGAAGGGATAGCAGAAGGAGAGGTGAGCTTCTGGCGGGAATCAGTAGGATGCAATTATAGCAGGAGAACAGCAAGGGGGATGTAAGGAGTAACTGGGAACTGTGCTGAGTCAAGAAAGCTGATCCCCAGGGCATTTGTACATCTGGCTTCAGTTGTAAAAGGGAAAGCAATACACAAAAAATTAGCTTTGTTTCATAACACAAAGGGAGTAGAAACATATTTCTACAAAACTATTTCACAGCCATATTCAGTACCAACCTGAGACATTTTGACTTTTATACCTACAAATCCACAGCCCTGAGCAAACATATAATCTGTTTACAAGTAAACAAGTGACTGGGGCATGGGGCAGTCATGCTTGATGGCCCCACTCCTGACTTCCTGTCGGAGCTGAGCCACAGGAAGCAATCCAAGAAAGGTAAGCCAGGAGCTGGGACTGTGATTTGAGCCAGGGAGTCAAAGCTGAGGAACAAACCAGGTCAGAGTCAAAGAACATGCAGAAGTAGGCCAAAGCCAGGAAGAGCTTGTTCCTCAGGCAAGAACTCAGCCCAAACATCAAGTCCTTTGTATCCTGTCCTGTCCAGGAGGGCCCAGGGGCTAGCATGGTTGGGGTATGGAGAGGGCAGTCCAGAACCTGGAAGTACCACACTGTCAGGAAGATGATCCAAGTGGCAGTTCTGATAACTTACCACATGGGGCAGGCCCACACAGAACTGTTTCCAGTCCCAGCAGTTCTTGACACCTCTGCATATTTGAGGTGCTATCTGAATAGGGGCCTACACATGCAGAGCCAACAAATGTACAGTTGCATGGAGATCATGGGAGGGCCATCCATGCAGTACTGACCCGACCCTTCCACACAGTCATCTGTACACAGTTGAAATGTCTTCACGAGAACCATGAATGCCTCCTCTGTCTTCTCCCCTTTAGGCATCTGAGCTGCCCATTCATATGACTTTCCCACATTCAGAAATGTTAAAATAAATGGACTTATTTATTTTAACATTTAGACCCTGCTTTTTAGATGTCAAGGGGCTATAAACAATATGGCTTCACAAAGGGTGACATCCGCAGCTGCTTGTTATCTCGGTATTTGTGAGGAGATGTCATGGGTTTAGGACTCTCCTGGCCAAACAAATCCTGCATTAGCAATGGTGAAGGAAGAATCATAAAGTCATAGAGTTGGAAGGATCCTCTCACAGGCCATCTTGTCCCACTCCCTGCCAATACAGGAAATCGAATACTGCTACAGCACTCCTGATAATTAGCCATCCAGCTTCAGCTTAAAAACCTCTATGAATCATAGAATCGTGGAGATTGTCTCTACTCCAGCTATCACTTTCAAAGCTGTTCTGTGCTGTATACATATTGTTGAGTTCCATAGGTGTTTTACTGAGTAAAATATATGAATGACTTCCAGGAACAGGTAGTAAGAAAACTTTATTGCAAGACCAAGAAGCAGTTATGCTCTTGTTGCAATTTTTAGGAGAAACACTTCACTACAGGGAGCTGATACTAGCATTTTACATGAAAAGCCTCTGTTGGAAAGAATGCCTTCTCCATCTTCTCTGTCTTCTAATATGTATTTGTTAGAATACCCACTAATACTGGGTAGGTTCAGTTCTTGTTTGCTACCAAAGTTCACGACTGACAGCACAATAAGAAGTGATACTTCAGAGTTTCCATTAAAGTCAGACATAAAAGCAGGATTTTAAGAAAACGGTCAAGTGTAAAGAATCACACACACACACACACACACACACACATTATTTATTATTACATGTATATTCCACCTTTTTTATCTCTATTGCAAGGAACCCAAGGTGGCTTACATGGTCTTACATGGTCTCCCATTTTATCCTCACAAGAACCCAGTGAGGTCAGTTAGGCTGAGAGTCCCAAAGTTACCCAAAGAGATTTCTGGCCAAGTGGGGACTAGAACCAGGATCTCCTGAGTGCCGAGTCCCAGTCCAACACTCTAACCACTACGCCACACTGGCTCTCCATATACAGATAAACAGCTGTGAAATAAATAGCTATCTGGATGGGAAAGGGATGAGTTTGGTTGTGTGTTTTTATATTTAAAAGACAACACAAATTCCCTGTATTTTTCCTCCCATGGATGGAAAGCAGTTAGGGTCAGAGAGATGCTTTTGACTGGGGGAAAAATGGTCCACAGGGAAATGATTAAGCATTGTCCTTCAACAATACCAATGCTGCAATCAAATTTTCAGCTCATGTAACCATTTCTCTCTCTCTTGCTTTCACTAGGGCTGGGATAGCTGTCTGTTGCCCTCTACTCTGCCCCCAATGCTGAACTCACACACAATGTTTGTGCATATGCACAGAGAAAGAGAGAGAGAGAGAGAGAGTCAAGAATAGACGGCAATAATGCAAAAACAATTTTTATTAAATATTTTAGTGGAAATAGACTTCCATGCTTTCCTGGAAGCAAAAGACTAATATCTCTTCAATGGTAGAGAACTCAAATACCAATACAGCTTTCACTTTTACAGTATAGGGACACAGAAAACATAAACACACATTGAATCTCTCTCTCTCTCTCTCTCTCTCTCTCTCTCTCTCACACACACACACACACACACATGCTCAGAAAGAGACACAGACTGCCTCACTGCCTCATTCAAACACGACAGCCCAACAGGATGGATGGCTAGACAGATGGACACACACACGGCATTTTGCTGCTTGAGGAGGACCAGCAAATGCCTCCCATTTCTCACTGGATGATCTTGGGACAGTCACTTCCTCTCAGGCTAGACTACCTCATAGGATTGTTGTGAAGGTAAAAATGGAGAGCTCTTTAGCTCCTGGAGGAAAGGAAGAACATAAATGTAATAAAATAAAATAAAATAAATAGCTTTATACTAGAAAAATGTAAGTTGTCTTACACCATGTTCATAATAAGCATCTCTAGCATGTAAAATGGCCAACTGTATATTGTATGCTGCCTGTGTGCCCCCATCCATTACCCTTTTTGGAAATCTCTCTTATAGAGACCCTGGGGAGGGTGCCTAAAGACTGACACCAACTCTTATAACTCATATTAATCATTAAAAATTTGAAGAACATTCTCTTGCTTCTTCTATACCCCACCCATATGCTAGGGTTGTGCAAAGCTGGGGATTCTGTTCTGTTTAAGCCTGATGGGATTTTGCAGTGTTTCGTTCGGATAAGCGGTAGCAAACTGTAGCAGAGGTGTTTTTCTTCTGATTCTGGAAAAAATTCACGCATTTTTTCCTGGGTCTTGTGATTTCCACATATTGGATCTTTTCTCTTTCTTCAGGTCTTTAAATTTGTGCAAATGGGGTTGTAATTTTTTTAAAAATATTTGTTTTATTGGCAATCTTGCACAAGTGCACATTGACAAGTTGTTGTCAAAGAAATTATCAAACACACACACACACACACACACACCCCATTAGCAGGAACTGGAGGATGAAATTGAGAAGTTCTTTGACAAGTAGGGATTATGGTTCTGCTGGGCTAAAGAAAGCAGTGTGTGGAAAAGATGAAACTGACAGAGATAGGACCGCAGCCTTACAAGACAAGCCTAAATCCCTCTTCTCCCCCACCCCGTTGCCTTCTTTCAGGTTACTGTAAGGCACAAAAATCAGTCATTGGATAAAGAATTTGGGGTTGAAATGCTAAACACCCATATTTATTGGGGAGTTAGTATGTTGCTGTTTTCCTGCTGCAATGGGGGGGAGAGGAAGGAGGCCCAGCATGGGCAGATGGCTAGACAGTGGGGCACACCTTGGCCATCACTAATAGCTGAGGTGGCAAAAAGCTCAGGAAGACCACCACTTCAGATTCCTTGCGTGCACTCCCACATAGCTTCCTAGGACCCCTAAAAGCGGGGAGGGATTCAAAATGAACCAGGAAGTCTGTCCTGCAGATAAGTGGTCACTCTACATTTCTCTCTATGGCAAAATGTTGATAATAGCTGTGACTTTACTCATTGGCCAAACACAATGAAAGGTGGTAGCAGGCTCAACAATTGCATGAAACAATCGTCCATTTCTCACAAAACTATTGGAAAGTTCCTGAATGTTTTGTCTTGTATCTCAGTTTCTACAAGGGCTAGAAACTTGCTCCTTTTAATTTTAAAGCTGGGAATCTGGGTTAGCTAGTGGACCCACAGATGGTGGGCCAGGGACTGCAGGCCCCTTAGCCCTATGGTTAATCTAGCTATTCCTCTCACACACAAACCTAGTTCTCATGATCACACTGAGGGAAATAAGCCACGATGGCTTATTTCCCCCCGCTGTGTGCCAGTTGTATTCCCCTAATTACCCTCACTGGCACAGCTTGCCATGTTGTCTGAACCCCAGGGCATGGCTTGCTTGAGGGGCAGTGACCCTCAAATAACCCATAGGCTGTTGTTTGATTATTTGAGAGTTGCTGCTTCGCCTTCCCCAAACAAGCCATGCCACCCGTGTTCAGATTTGGCCAGCATGCAACAGGCACATGTGTGATTGTGCGAACTCTCTCTCTTTCACACATAGAGCGAGAGTATCTGTCAACTAAACAACATAATTACCATACTTACAATTAGAACTGGAATGGGGAAAAGAGAAATCACTAGGCAATGGAATAAGTCGTGATCCCTTGCCTGACATTCTATATTGAGTTTATTGACCCTACACCGAATTGCTCAGCCTTTTGTGTTATTCAATGTACTAGTTCATGAATAACAAAACAAGAGCTATTACTCATCCAATGAAAGCAGACTTGGCTATAGTTTACCTAAGTTGGGTGGTTTGAATGAAACCTATTAAAAAAAAAAGGTTGTTGCCTTGTTTTCAAATGCCAGCCAGCAAATGCTCTTGGGGGAGTGTAAGATTTTGACCATGAATACACACACACACACACACACACACACACACACACAATCTGTATGATCAACACTTGATGCTACTTTAATGTAAACAAGATTAAATTCCTTAAAAGAACCAAATTAACCAAGTTGAATACTAGAATGTGCTTCAAGGATTTTTTACATCTTTTTTCACTTTGGGAATGTAAGCATCTGTATCTGATAGGGATGTACGAAAGTCACTTACCTTTTCACGGACTCTGTTTGTGGTGGGGGAGGCGCTCCGTCCCTCCCCCCGGAATCCTCGACAGGGGGGAGGCAATCCGGTCCTCCCCCTCAGAATCCTTGACAGCCGGCTCTGCTCCGCGGTGGCTCCGCAGAGCAGCCAGCCAGGCCAGGGCCATCTGCAGCCGGATTTCCGGCCGCAGACTGGCTGGTGCGGACGCAAATGGCAGCCGCCGTAGCGGCTGCCATTTGCGTCCAGCCAGGGAGCCGTGATAGGCTATGTAGCCTATCACATCTGGGTAAAAAAAAAAAAAACAGCGTACACAAGTGGCAGCGGCTGTGGCAGCCGCCATTTGCGTTCCTTATTTTTTGCCATTTTAGACTACGTAAATATTTACGTTGACTATTACGGTGAAAAAAACCTGGGGAACGCTAATAGCGTAGTGGGCGCTATTTACGTTCCTTTTTTTTTCACTGTAATAGCCCATGTAAATATTTACGTAGGCTAAAATGGCTAAAAATAGGGAACGCAAATGGCGGCCGCCATAGCCACCGCCATTTGCGTATGCTTTTTTTTGGGGGGGGGGCTTGCCGTGATAGGCTACATAAATACTTACGTAGCCTATCACGGCAGCTTCACAGGACGCAAATGGCGGCTGATACGGCAGCTGCCATTTGCGTCCATAGCAGCCCGTCCACAGACGGAACTCCGGCTGCGGACAGCCCTGGCCGGCGGCTCCGCAGAGCTGGCCAGGGAGCATTCCGGGGGGAGGGACGGAGCGCCTCCCCCCCCACCGCGAATCACATCTGCGAAAAGGTAAGTGACTTTCGTACATCCCTAGTTTATACTTGATGGCGATAAGATCAAGAGATTACGAGCGTGTGTGAATGAACCATCATCATTTTGTCTAACAGTAGATATAAAAGCTTGGGTATAGAGCTAGAACAGGAGACACATGCTGGGATCCTAAAATAAATTAACTACAGGAAGTCCATGGAAGGAAAGTTTCAGTGTAGCCACGGAACCCTCCCCGAAAGCAGCGGTCTTCCTGAACAATGTAGCACAGGACCATGTGGAACAGGACAATGTGGAAGACTCTTGGGGCAGGGGGAGCCAGCCACCCAAAACTGGACTTGGATCTAAGTTATGTTAACGTAAGGAAGTTCACAAAAGGGAAGTTTCCCATTCTTAGCACACACCCAGCAGCTCCCCCCCCCCATGCCCTGTCCCACATTGTTCACGAGGGCTTCCTAATCCTCCAGAGAGTCTTGGAGGGGGGGTTACAGGGGGCAGAGGGGATGGGAGACATTTCTTCCGCTATCTTCCTTAAATTAATTTAACTCAGGATCCAAGCTATAGTGTGCAGCATAGCTCCAGAACTGAACCAAGGGAATGAGGGACTTTCTACTGCTAATGAATATGATATTTTCCAGAAACCTGGTTCTCAAAGTGCAAATTATCCTGCAGAACCAAGAACTTCCTTCCTAGATAGGTCTATCATCTAATCTACCCCCTTTCTTAATTGTGGCCAGCCTGTACACAGGATGTGAAAGCAACCACCCACCCCTGTGATTTGTTCCTAGCATCTGGAATAAGATGTATTCTACCTCTGAACATGGATATTCCATCCACTTTTTAAAACTGACTTTATTAATTTTAGCACAAACATTTCAACCAATAAAGCTAGTCTTAAACAAATTATCATCCCTATGATTTTTTAATCCCTGTTTAATTCCACAACCCCCCTCTTCCCTCTCCTTCAGCACAATCTTCAACTTCAAATCCTCCATAATGGTTCATCCTGATTAAGAACTATGGATTTTGTTTATGAGCCTTCTGCACATTCAACCCCCACCCCCACCCCATACACAGAAGAAAGACAGAATCAATTAAGTAGGAAAACCTCAAATAAGAAGGGGGTGGGGGAGAGAGAGAAAAAATAAGTAAGGAAAGAAGAAGATGGGGGGGGGGTGCTTTGTATATTTCCACAAAATATCTCTATATTTCTTTATACCTTTCTTCCATATCTTGGCTTTAATATGTTATTTCTCCCTGGGCTGGCAGTTCTACTAACTCTAAGATCCAGGTATCTATTTCTGACAGCTTTATTCTTCCATTTAGCTACCAGCTAACAACAAGTACTGTTCTTCCAGTCCTAGCCTGTTGTTCCTTCTATATATACCAAATAACTGGAATGTACCCTAATATTGACACTCTGAAAGATAATTTCCTACACATTCCTAGGACCAGATTAATTTACCCCTTCTTTCTAGAATGTAACTACTACTGGATTTTCAAAAATTATTTATTTATTTATTATTACATATATATCCTGCCTTTCTTCCTCTTGCAAGGAACCCAATGCGGCCTACATAGCCCTCCTCCTCTCCATTTTATCATTCCCAACAACCCTGTGAGGTAAGTTAAGCTGAGAGTCAGTGACTGATCCAGAGTCACCCACTGAGCTTCATGGCCGAGTGGGGACTAGAACCCGGGTCTCCCAAGTCCCAGTCTAACACTCTAACCGTTACACCACGCTGGCTCTCCTATTCCCTGTAAAGTGGCTCCATGTGTCCCACAACTCCGAGAAGCATAAGTAATATTCACCCTTCATTAAAATACTACTCAGGAGACCAGTGTGTGGAAGAACCATCAGCTCGATCAATCTTAGTTTCAAACCTGGAGCGGAAAATTTAATACTTGCCAAAACCTCCTTCCTTTGTGCTCAGAAAATGTCATTCTTCAGTTCCTTATTCTTCTTTCCCACTGTATTGGTAGTCAGTTTTTTCCTGTACTTCAGATACTAGCAAATTACTTGATTAATTACAAACATGCACCATATCCTTCAGTGATTTTGATAGGTGTTGAGGTTTGGTGCCACAAGCACATCTGATCCAGACCAAACAGCTCTCTAAGTATGCCAAATATACCAATAATCAATTTGGTATTTATCCATATTTTGTTCTTAGGACTGCAAGGCTATAGAATCCATGCTGTGAATTAATCAATTGAGACAGATAAGAAACATTTTCTGACACGTTGTTTCCATAGAATTACACATTCTTCTGTCTATAGCTGGACTGGAGATTCTATCTAGATGGCATAGCTAATAGCTGTTACCAGATCCATCTTTCATTAATTTGATAATCCTAAACCTAGTTGCTCTTACTAGCCATTAACTTACACTGAGTTCTCTAAGTTAATGGTTATTTCCTCCTGACGACCCTTTAAGCCCCTTTCCTGTAAATTGTACAGTTGTACAATTGTGTTCAAAGGGGGGGTGTTACATGAAAACTTTCCCTTTATTCTCTTCCTTTTTGTCTTGTTTCTCAACAATATCCTGATTGCTCTTGAGCATATATTATTTACCTAACATGTGCTAAATACTATCTGTCTCAGTTTTCCAGCTACCCAACCACCAAGACACAAAAAGACCCACCAGCATCCTTTGTCCATGACATCGATAGTTGAGTATGAAATTATTTCTCACACTGCCACAAGCACCCACCCACCCAGGGCCATTACATCCACACAGTAGTCATTATCAGCAGTTACGCTATTAAACAACTGCAAGTTCGTCACAAAACGAAGAGGTGGGCAGCAAGACAAAGAGCGCCATCACAAATTTTTTAAAGCTTTTATTTTGAAACGTACTGTAATTCTTGGGAGTGCCAACTCATTCAGAGTCTGTAAGTAAAGTAGGGCTAACTATGCACACAAAAGAGTATTGCACAGCTCTGTTCATTCACTTGTAGGCCACGTGAGTCCATTTTTTGTTATGAAAATCAGGCTGCTTCTTTAGATAAGTGGCTACTTCCTACTTTAGATAAGTGGCTACTGTTGATGAGGGTGGTGCAAATCAAGCTCTATTTAAATGCTTGACTTTAGTTTGTAAAGGCTGATCTTTGTGTTCTACCTGTGTTATTTTCCTTCTACCACATTGCAGAGTTTCTGCAAATCACAGAAATGTCCATAATTAAGTCTGATTGTTCTTCACCAAATTACTGAAAACTGCTTTGGATTGAGATGCCTCATTTTTTACTTTATTTTTTTTTTACTCAAAACACCCATTGCATTGGCTAGGAATCATCCCACTACTGCCACTGCCACAGGGACTGCAAAGCGGCTATGAGCCAATAAGGAAGTCCCCCAAAATCTCAGTTTACTCATTCCCATCCTTCTCTAGTGTGGTAGTTAGACTAACATTCAGCAGCCTCAAGGCAGAGTTAGGTTTGGGGGAGCTCTCTGGAGCTGTGAAGGTTTGTTTTCTGTATTGTGTACAAAAGAAGTGTGAAGGGGACGGATATATGAGAACGCATATTTTCACCAGTAGTTTTCTTCAGCAGTAACGCATTTTGATTTGGTATTGGCTGTGCCACCAAAGTGATCTCAAATAGCAAATGATTTCCTGTTTTTAACTAGTATTTGTTGTTTTTAACATGTTTTACTGAGAACCTGTCACAGGGCAGCATATGAAAATCATTCAGAAATAAATACATAAATAAATAATCAAACAGCAGTAGAATACTTCAGTGTTCCATACTCTTGTTTACTACAGGTATGTTAACACCCCCGTTAATGTCAAGTACTTTACAGCTGAAATTACCACTGGGGTAAACTATTGCTGTTTCAGATGGAAGGTGACCCATCTCCTCATGTTTGGAATCAGCCGCAATGTCTGTGACTTTGGTGACATTTTTTCATTGCACTGATTCTGCTGTGATCATGGAAGTTGCTGATTATATCTGTGATTGCCTGGTTTCCACATTACACTTCTACATTACATGAGCATGTACACAGTATTGGTCACAAGAACTACTCATATAAACTGAAGAGGAGAGTGACTGTGAACTGGGTTTAAAACAGGCATAACTCTATGGAAAATCGTCACCCACAGATCTACTGTTAATTCTACAATAAATATCTGACTTCAGAGAAGAGTTCATCGTCATTTTGTTTTGTAGTTATTATTTGCATGATAGGTTTTATTATCCACAAAATCTTTCATTGAATATTTTATTCCTCATAATTAAAACAGTAGGAATTAATGATAGACTGGGGAAGCTTAATCATCCCCCCCCCCCCAGTAATAACCCAAACTGTTTTGGTTGAGTGGAGCTGTTAATACAGTGATTATTTCAGGCTAAGATAAGCCTCATCATAAAAGTTAAAGTATTACGTTTTCAATAGGTGTGTATATATAAAAATCCAAAATAGAAAACACCATAGAATTCTAACATTCTCAGGGAGAACTTTATCATACAAGTACTTAGCTAATGAAAATAAAGAGAAAAACACTATACTGACCTTTCAAATGAATTTATGCTGACTATTAAGCAAGTATCTAAAACACTCTGCTCTTTTTGACATCTGAGAAGCTCACAGTCTCAGTGAGTTCATTTCTCCTCTCCCATTAACATCCTAAAATAGTGCTGCTGTCTCTTTTCTGATGGCCACACCAATCCACATTCCTCTTGCTGAATTAGCCCTGCCAAGACCGGTGACCCCTGTTAAACATTTCAAAGGTTATTTTGCTTCTAGCAGGGTTGATTCATCCCGATGATGTGAACTCAGGTGGTGTGTGCAGTAAAAATACAGTGGGATAAAATGGACAGGCAGAATTACTCCAACACTACCAGTCATCTGAAGGAGCCCCCTTTCCCCTCCTAGCAGCCTGACAACGCTAACCAACTACTGCAGAGCACAGCCTATGTAGGGATTGTGGGGCGAGGGACAGGGGAAAGCTATTTCACACCAGGCTGTGCAGTGGCCTGCCAACACACGTGCATCCCATCGCTCTTAACCATGCTCTGCAGAGCTGGACTGTTCAGCATTATGGACTGACCCAAGCTCTGGCTTTCCCCCGGAGGAGGTGAGGGTTGTTGTTATTATTTTGGGGAGGGGGGCGGATAGTTAGGAGAGGCTGGAAGAGCTGCAATGAGAACAGCATCAGAAGGTGTGAAATGTTGAGAACGAGGAGGGGGCAGTGAGATAAAGAGCTGGAGCAGGCATTTAGCTCCTTCATTTGTCAGCATAAGGTTCAATAGGAAAAACTTGTACTGAAATATACTTGTACTTAATTAAAGGCTGATCAATGCATCCACAGAAAGCAAATGGTAGAGTCCTAATGGAACAGCACCATTTCAGAATGCATGTGGAAGATTCCATGACTGATTTATACCCCACACCTTCCATCCCAAATGAAGCCTTCAGTGTGATAAACAATTGGCCATGTTGTACCATAAATAAACAACAACAGTAAAACAACAACAACAACAACAACAGAAAAAGCAGGAGCACAATCCTGAACAGCATCCACTAAATCAGAATTGGGGAATGTTTAAAAAAATGCACATCTAAACAAAATAGACTTATGCTGCTGCCTGAATATACCCACAGAAATAGTCAGCTGGACCTTCTGGGGCAATGAGGTCCAGAGTCTGAGAAAGCCATGTCCCATGGCCTTCACCCAGTGGAAGGATGCAGAGCAAGGCTTCCTCTCTGACAACCACCATGTATGGGTAGGTTCATGTGGACAGAGGTGGTATTCCACATTCTCCGGTTCCAAACTGTTTGGAGATTTAAAGGTAAGGACTGGCCCCTTGAACTGGGCAGGGAAACAAGTGGAGAGCCAATTAAACTGCTGTAATGTTGGTAGTTTGGGGGTGCTCCTGGATTCATCATTGTCATTAGAGGACCAAGTGGCTTCTGTGGCTAGGAGCACTTATTATCAACTCAGGATGTTGTATCAGCTATGGCCTTTCCTGGACAGTGATAGCAAGGCCACTGTACTGCATTCCTTGGTAACCTCACGTTTAGATTATTCTAATGCGCTTTTAGGGATGCTGTGGGAGTCTGAGAGGTGGGTGGAGTCTGGAGAACTCCCTCACGCTTGGCCTCCCAGATCCTGCTCGCCGAACAATCATATGCTTACAATGATTAAGTAGGCTCAACTACATCACCAAAATCCATTATAAAATAACCTGAGAATGAGACAGAAAATGGAAGCCTCTTTAATGAGAGAAGAAAACTTTAAGGGCAGATTGGATGGCAGATTTAGGCACAGCACTAGCTCCATTTCTTCCCTGGAGCTAGACACAACATTGCCCCCCTCACACCTACATTGTGGTGGACACAAAATGGGGTCAGATCGCCAACACAGTTGATGCTGTTTCTACTTGCAGTGGCAACACAATACCCCCCCCCAAAAAATACCCTTAGGAAAAAGAAAAAAGCTATACTACAACTCCTGCCAATGGTGAGCCCTACCTGTGAGAAACTGTTGAGAATTTCTCCTCCTGTTGGAGAAATTCAGTGAAATTTCTCCGCCCATCAATAGGGTGGAGAATTTCAATAGGCGATTTGCACACAGTTCTAGTTTCTAGTCCCCTTGCCTTGTTTCGAAAATGAAATTAAGACGTTAGTGATACTGCACTGTTCTGTTCTGCTTTTTTATTTTAAAATTTTGTAAAGGGTACTGTGTGAGCAGGTTTCAGCTGCTCCATTTCCTTATGTCTTTCCCCGCTCTACAGTACCCATGGAAATGCGCATATTGATGAATCATGAAAAAAGCAACCTTGATGTGATGATACACAATACAGGTTTGCATCAAGATTCTTTTTCTGCAGGGTTTTACTGATGTGTATATGTTATGACCCTCATAGGGATGTCAGAGAATTCTGCCACGGACTGAAATGGGATCGAATTCCCTTCAGTCTGTGCCACAGAATCCTCTGCGGAACAGCACCACAAGGTCCTGCGGACCCAGCCGTCATGCGGCTTTTTTTTTGTCGTCTGCAAAGAGTCGCGAAATTTTCGTAAATAAGAGAAACTACTTGTTTAAAGCAACGCTGCTTTAAAGAAAGAAAAAACCTTTTAAAATGACCATGCCGGTCCTGGAGCCCTGCATGAGGTATTATTCTCCCTGCTAAGCTCCAGGACCTGTGTGGTCATTTTAAAAGGTTTTTTCTTTCTTTAAAACAGCGTTGCTTTAAACAAATAGTTTATCGCTCAGGCACACCTAAGATAGCCTTCTCTGAGGAAGCCCCTACAAGGAAGAGGAAGTGTTTTGGCTGAAAGTAATTACTGCACGTCAGGGCAGGGGGAAAAAATACGTAAACATTTACGAAAAATAGTGATTCTTACAGAAGTTATGCAGACTCATGGAGACGACTGGGTACAAGAATTATGTTTGTCAGTACGGATTTATCTACATAATTCTTGGAGCGGAAAAAAAATAGGAGAATTCCAGGGGCTTGTGAACAGCAGAACGGAGCACTGGCCGCAAACTGCGAAAGTCAAGCGGCACCGAAGGTACATAATTCATACATCATAGACCCTCAGTTCCCCTTCATAGATTACTGCCTTGTTGGGGAAAAGGGGCTTGCATAACTCAGTGAAGCCATAAGCTATGCCGTGCAGGGCCACCCAAGACGGACAGGTCATGGTGGAGAGTTTGGACAAAATGTGGTCCACTGGAGAAGGAAATGGCAACCCACTCCAGTATTCTTGCCAAGAAAACCCCATGGAACATATCACAAGGCTAAAAGAGATGACGCCGGAAGATGAGCCCCTCAGGTCGGAAGGTGTCCAATATACTATTGGGGAAGAGCAGACGGAATTTCCAAGTAGTGCCAGAAAGAGTGAAGCGGCTGGGCCAAAGCTGAAAGGACACTCAGCTGTGTATGTGTCTTGGTGGTGAAAAGAAAATCCGATGCTGTCAAGAACAGTATTGTTTAGGAACCTCCTGGAATGTAAGATCAGTGAATCAAGGTGAGCTGGAGGTGGTCAAACATGAGATGGCAAGATTGAACATCGACATCTTGGGAATCAGTGAACTAAAATGGACAAGCACGGGCGAATTTAATTCAGGTGACCATTATATCTACTACTGTGGGCAAGAACCCCTTAGAAGAAATGGAGTAGCACTCACAGTCAACAAAAGGGTGGGAAAAGCAGTACTGGGGTACAATCTCAAAAATGATAGAATGATCTCAGTACAAATCCAAGGCAAACCATTCAACATCACGGTAATTCAAGTCTATGCCCCAACCACTGATGCTGAAGAAGCTGAGGTTGATTGGTTCTATGAAGACCTACAACACCTTCTAGAACTAACACCAAAAAAAGATGTCCTTTTCATCATGGGGGATTGGAATGCCAAAGTAGGAAGTCAAGAAATCACTGGGATAACAGGCAAGC
This sequence comes from Heloderma suspectum, assembly GCF_057233095.1. NCBI lineage: Eukaryota > Metazoa > Chordata > Lepidosauria > Squamata > Helodermatidae > Heloderma > Heloderma suspectum. The sequence goes on along the minus strand of NC_139458.1, from coordinate 217,143,212 downwards.
ATGGCCTTGGTGTACAAAATGAAGCAGGACAAAGGCTAATAGAGTTTCGCCAAGAGAACACGCTGATCATAGGAAACACTCTTTTCCAACAGCACAAGAGGCGACTCTACGCATGGACATCACCAGATGGTCAATATCGAAATCAGATTGATTATGTCCTTTGCAGCCAAAGATGGAGAAGCTCTATACAGTCAGTCAAAACAAGACCTGGAGCTGACTGTGGCTCAGATCATGAGCTTCTTGTTGCAAAATTTTGGCTTAAATTGAAGAACGTAGGGAAAACCACTAAACCATTCAGGTATTACCTCAATCATATCCCTTATGAATATACAGCGGAGGTGAGGAATAGATTTAAGGGATTCGACCTGATAGACAGAGTGCCTGAGCAACTATGGATGGAGGTCCGTAACATTGTTCAGGAGGCAGCAACTCAATCCATCCCAAAGAAAAAGAAATGCAAGAAAGCAAAGTGGCTGTCTGATGAGGCTTTACAAGTAGCTGAGGAAAGAAGGGAAGCGAAAAGCAAGGGAGAAAGGGGAAGATATATCCAACTGAATGCAGAGTTCCAGAGAATAGCAAGGAGAGACAAGAAGGCCTTCTTAAATGAACAATGCAAATAAATCGAAGAAAACAATAGAATGGGAAAGACTAGAGATCTCTTCAAGAAAATTGGAGATCTCAAGGGAATGTTTTGTGCAAAGACAGGCATGATAAAGGACAAAGAAGGCAGGGACCTAACAGAAGCAGATGAGATTAAGAAGAGGTGGAAAGAATACACAGAAGAACTATACAGGAAAGATCTGAATGTCCCTGATAGCCATGATAGTGCGCTCACTGAACTTGAGCCGGACATCCTCGAGAGTGAAGTCAAGTGGGCCTTAGGAAGCATTACTAACAACAAAGCTAGCAGAGATGACAGTATTCCAGCTGAGCTATTTAAGATCCTAAGAGATGATGCTGTTAAAGTGCTGCACTCAATATGCCAACAAATTTGGAACACTCAACAGTGGCCACAAGACTGGAAAAGGTCAGTTTACATTCCAATTCCAAAGAAGGGCAATGCCAAAGAGTGCTCAAACTACCGTACAATTGCACTCATTTCACATGCCAGCAAGGTGATGCTCAAAATCCTACAAGCTAGGCTTCAGCAGCATGTGAACCGAGAACTACCGGAAGTACAAGCTGGGTTTCAAAGAGGCAGAGGAACTAGAGATCAAATCGCCAACATTTGCTGGATCATGGAGAAAGCAAGAGAATTCCAGAAAAACGTCTATTTCTGCTTCATTGACTACGCTAAAGCCTTTGATTGTGTGGATCACAACAAACTGTGGCAAATTCTGAAAGAGATGGGAGTACCAGACCACCTTACCTGTCTCTTGAGAAACCTGTACGAGGGTCAAGAAGCAACAGTAAGAACCGGACATGGAACAAGCGATTGGTTCAAAATTGGGAAAGGAGTACGACAAGGCTGTATATTGTCGCCCTGCTTATTTAATTTATATGCAGAGTACATCATGAGAAATGCTGGGTTGGATGAATCACAGGTCGGAATTAAGATTGCCGGGAGAATTATCAACAACCTCAGATACGCAGACGATAATGGCAGAAAGCGAAGAAGATCTAAAGAGCCTCTTGTTGAGGGTGAAAGAGGAGAGTGCAAAAGCTGGTTTGAAACTCAACATTAAAAAAACTAAGATCATGGCATCTGGCCCCATCACTTCCTGGCATATAGAAGGGGAAGAAATGGAAGCAGTCACAGATTTTATTTTCTTGGGCTCCAAGATCACCGCAGACGGTGACTGTAGCCATGAAATTAAAAGACGCTTGCTCCTTGGGAGGAAAGCTATGGCAAACCTAGACAGCATAGTAAGAAGAAAAGACATCACCTTGCTGACAAAGGTTCATATAATCAAAGCTATGGTCTTCCCAGTAGCAACATATGGCTGTGAGAGCTGGACTATAAGGAAGGCTGAGCGCCGAAGAATTGATGCTTTCGAACTGTGGTGCTGGAGAAGACTCTTACGAGTCCCCTGGTCTGCAAGGAGGTCAATTCCAATCCTAAAGGAAATCAACCCTGAGTGCTCATTGGAAGGACAGATACTGAAGCTGAAGCTCAAATATTTTGGCCACCTAATGTGAAGAGAAAACTCCCTGGAAAAGACCCTGATGCTGGGAAAAATTGAAGGCAAAAGGAGAAGGGGACGGCAGAGGCTGAGATGGCTAGATAGCATCACCGATGCAATGAATATGGACTTGAGCACGCTCCGGGAGAGAGTGGAGGACAGGAAGGCCTGGCGTGCTATGGTCCATGGGGTCACGAAGAGTCGGACACGACTGAACAACAACAACAATAACAAGAAGACCCTCTGTTCTAACTCCTCCTATTTGAAGGACCAGGCCACATGGGTTCACAAGCTGCATCGTAAGGCAAAAGGGACTTGCCCTCCAAATCAGCCTCAGATGCCACCATTCCCACCCTGGAACTCCAGGGCAAGAGGAGTCTGTTTGGCTTGCACCACTCCCGCCTGAGGTGGTCGCAGTGCTGTCTGAGGATTCTAGCCTAGAAGCTACAGTGGAGTCACGCTCTCCCCCATGCCATCAGAGCCAACTGTTAAAGCAGGCTAGGCCCCCTTAACTGAAGAGGTCTTGCTCATGGGGAACAGAGCCAGGCCACCCAGATGGAGCCGCAGGTCTGTTTAAGACTCAGGCTAGATCTACAGTACTACTTTGTAGTGATATTGAAGTGCACTGATAACTGTTGGGGCACATTACACATTTGATATACAGCTTTTGTAGTGTCATTTCCTGCTTTTTATTCCACATTATCCAATATACCGCAACAAATGTCATGGTGTGCCCTATTAGGTATAAATGCGCATGAGGGATATAGCATCACCATGATGGGATTGTAATGATATGACACAAGATGTAGTTCTGGCCTCAGTGTGGGTTTGCTTGCTGTTTATGCAACATCGCTTGAGTTTGCTTCAATCAGTGATGCTTCAGCCTGCATATCACATGGAGCTATCCAGACCCTGACTTGCCTCATTGGAACCTAAAACTTGCCTTGCTGGAACCTGTCCCCAGCACCCACCTACTTGGAATAGGACCCTGTCCAGCTGAGACCACTGCCTCAGACAGAAGAGCTTGTATGCTTGTATATAGTGGAAAATGCTGCAAGAAACAAACTTGATGTGATTGTACAAACCTTTTCTATCATCTTTTTTTTTTTTTTACATGTTCTCTCACTGTGAAGGACTGTGTTTGTAAAATAATTTTGATACAATCATATGTATGATCACATCAAGATGGTTGTGTTTCCCCGCCCCAGGTTTTTATCAATAAATGTAGAAAATGCGAGTGGAGGATGCCAGTAGATAGAAGGAAGTGAAAGTGGCATGTAACTGAACTCACTCCAATTCCAGAATTAATTTGAGACATTTTAAAACTATAATTAATTCAGGAGGAGTCCAGGGCAAGAAAACCCAGAAGAACAATACAGGAATGGAATGACAGAAATCCTTTCATCTGTGGACATTCTTGCCTTCCCTCGAGAAAGTTTTAGCTGTGGTCCTCAACACAACTCCAGACTGGCTTTATCAAAATGAATAGGATTATTCATCTTATGTGGTTTGATAACCGGAGCTCATACTTTTCTTGAGGGTCGTTTCCCTCAAGACATGGCATGAGTGTATGTGTGTATGTTTAAAATCTTTATCATCATATAGTTCAATGGACCATATAAAACAGTTACTGCTGCAAAGCTGTGTTCAGTCTTTGTGATGGAGAATCTGACTACTAGATTTTCACATGCACCACTAGGAGAGTTTTAAACACCCAGTACTTAGATAATACTAAATTATCCACCAACGAAGTGATCTCTGTGTGTGTTTTGGGCGTGGACTGTGTGTGTGTGTGTGTGTGTGTGTGTGTGTGTGCGCCCATGCGCGTACGTGAATGGGAGAGAGAGAGAGAGAGAGAGAGACAGAATGTTTGGAGGAGTGATCCTGAAAGAGAAAGAAATGGGTGAGTGGGTAGAGTGGATCTTGTGTGCAGGGAATGTGGGGTGAGATAGAAAGAGTTTGGAGGGTGATTCTGAGAGAGAGAGAGAGAAAGAGAGAGAATGAGAACTGTGGTTTCAAAAATGTGATTTGAGGTTCTGAGGCTCAGATTCCCCCTCTCTCTTTTATGCAGATTCTTGGGCAAGTTACTTGTCTTTCACCCTTACTGGTTTGCCTTTCTGTGAAATGGGTATTTTGTGACTGGTCACAGCCACCAGTGCAACCATTTTCTGAATGGGCACCCCCAATAGCAGCCATTTTATGACACTTCCTCAAAATCCTAATTGTGCCCAGCAGCCTAAAAAGATTGGAAGCCCCTGTCTGAAAGGTGTATTCTTTTTTCCCTGAATGTAGGTAGAAAAATATCTGAGCTTATTTGTGACTTTGGTTAACAATGATCAGCTAAGAGGTCAGAGATGAAAAATACAGAGAAAGGTTACAGGACATCAAACAGATTGAATGCATTTACTTGAATCATAATGATTCAAGCTTACTATGAAAATTAATCTAACTCATATTTTCATACTTTACAGTATGGTGTAGTGGTTAGAGTGTTGGACCACGACTCAGGAGAGCCAGGTTCTAGTCTCCACTCAGCCATGAAGCACACTGAGTGACTTTGGGCCAGTCACAGACTCTCAGCCTAACCTGCCTCACAGGGTTGTTGTGAGGATAAAATGGAGGGGGGGGGGACCATGTAAACTGCCTTGGGTTCCTTGCAAGAGGAAAAAAGGCAGGATACAAATGTAATAATAAATAAAAATATCTGCTCTGAGCTATGTGGAAGAAATAATAAGGTAAAGATATTAAGCAACAAGTTTCAAAGAGTGCAGGAACCTTACAAAATTCAAGAAGGCACAAAATACCAGAATGAGGATGCTTAAACAAGACAGCAAAGGTGCCAGGACAAAAATGAGTCTAAGAACAACAAAAGTGAAACCAAGTCCATATTTTCTCTGCTATGTATGACAAAGTATAGAATCCAGAAGAATTGCCAGAAAACCTGAAAATCTTAGCTTTCATTGAGAGAGAGAAAAAGTAGTAGTAAGCTTTCCTTCTATCATGTGACACATATATCAGGGGTGTAGAACCCCCTGGACCACGAGCCTAATCTGGACCACTGGGTTCCCCCACCTGACCTACAGAGCCCCCTTGGTTTCCTCCAGGGGGCAGGTCTTGTTCTCCAGTACCTGCCTGTGCTCTACAGGAATCCCCTTTGTTATCCCTGATTGGAGGTAACAGTAGGCATGTGGGCGCCAGCCAAGTCTTCTTCTGTGTACCTCTCGCTAGTCGCTACGAAAAATAGCAAGAGGTGGATGTAAGAGGCACCTGATTTGGCTGCCACTTGGAAGGAGCTACTTCTCTCAATGCTGCTTGATGTCATTCCCATGCCGTTTGGTGTCCACATTGGGGCAATAAGCAGTGGGTGAACCTAGAGACTCCGAGCCGGCTAAGATCCTTTTTCCTTGCTGAGAGAGACATGGAATTCAGCATGGAGAAAGTGAAAATGGGTGGGGGCAGGGCCATGGCATCAGTGGGAGTGGCTATGCCCACCGATGTCACACAACCCATGGAGGGCTGGATGGGGTGCTATTCGGCCTCCCGCTGATGATTGGGTCTGCTGCTCCCTGGCATGTATGTTTGGCTTACAAAAGAAGTCTGAAAATTGAAGGTGAAAAAATTGAGCATTATGGGTCTATCAGTGCCACTCTGCAAAGAAGAGCAGATAATTCTGAACCTTGAAATCCAAGGAGAAGTTTGAAGAGGGAAGGAATTTCAGGAGCCACTCTGGTCTCCTTACAAGAGGTCTTTGAGAACCCTTCTATTCTATGACCAGGTGGCCTTTGAGAACCCTTCCATTCTATCAATGGCATTGAGTTCTTATCTAATACCTTTCTGATGACTGCACAACTCCAAGTGGCAGATTTTCATATATGCTCCACTTCTACTCAGATCCTAGCTTCTCGCTATTCTGAAGCTCCCTGATGCTGTGGTTGTATAGGGATGGTAATAATTGAGACATCTGGTCTGCATCCCAAAGTCTGCCTTTTCTCTTTTCTGTTTTTAAGTGCTGACTCCCTTCAATTCTGAATGGAATGCCAGGGAGAGAATTTTGGCAGTCACATCCTTGCATCCTTATGTATCCTTGGATGCAAAATGACCTCAGCTGTCCCAATCATAAATGGTAAATAGATACTTAGAGTCCCTACCTTGTATTCTCAAACTTTTGTAGGCAAAGTTAGATTGCCACGTTGCAGACCCATTGTTACTAGCTGGTGATTTATCCTTCTTGAACTACTATAGCTGCCTGTTAAGGGACATCAGTAGGGATGTACGAAAGTCACTTACCTGTTCGCGGATTATGTTTATGGGGGGGGCATTCCGTCCCTCCCCCCGGAATCCTGGACAGGGGGAGGGACGCTCCGTTCCTCCCCCCTGGAATCCTCCACGGTCGCTTGTGCTCCGTGGCAGCTCCGTGGAGCAGCCGGCCAGCCCCAGCCCGGCCAGAGCCGTCCGCAGCCAGATTTCCGGCCACGGAGGGCTCTGGGTAAAAAAAAAAAAAAAATCGCGTACGCAAATGGCGGCAGCTACGGCCGCCGCCATTTGCGTTCCTTATTTTTGCCCATCTTAATCTACGTAAATATTTACATAGGCAAAAACGGTGAATGAAAAAGGGACTCAAATAGCGCCCGCTACGCTATTTGCGTTCCCCTTTATTTTCGCCGTCATAGCCTATGTAAATATTTACATAGACTAAGACGGGCCAAAATAAGGAACGCAAATGGTGGCAGCCGTAGCTGCCGCCATTTGCGTACGTGTTTTTTTTTTCTTTTTAACCCACCCAGCCGTGATAGGCTATGTAAAGATTTACGTAGCCTATCACCTCGTGTTTTTTTTTTAAAACCTAGCCATGATAGGCTATGTAAATCTTTACGTAGCCTATTGCATCTTTTTTTTTTTTTTTTTTACAACAACAAGAATGGAAATGGCGGCGGTGGCAGCCGGTCGGAAGACCAGCTGCCACAGCCACCGCCGCCGCCCGGAAGATCCGCCCCAGGTGAGTCTCGTCCCAGGGGGGATCCACAGGGGGGCAGGGGGGTGGCAGGCCATTCCGTCACAGATTTTGGGGGGCCGAATGCCAGTGCATTCAGCCTCACCGAGATCCGTGGCGGAATTCTCTGCCATCCCTAGACATCGGTTTTGCACTAGGGCAAGGATGTTTTATGAAAATGACTCAGTCAGGTGGCATTTTCGGGACAATGGTCCTTAGGCCCTAAATTCAAATAATATGGACAAATGGAAACTAGCACCTAACGAAAAGTCTCAGTGTAGTAATAACAAAGTGATTGATAAAATAAGCCTAGTACACAAGGATGCATAGCATACCAAAACAGAGGGCTAAAATACACATTGGGGTTGATTAAAAGGATTCCCCTCATAGTTCCTGTTAATTAAACTGGAGTGATTGGAGTAATCTAAATGAATATCTCTTTCAGCCACTGGAGTCCCTTCTCCCACATTTCATACTATTCCTTCTTTTATCTCCCTGCGAGCTGCCACCGCACCTGTGCCTAGATGTAGGCACAACGCAAAATGGTTTAAACAGGCTGTTCCAAAGCCTATTGCAGACTTTGGAACAGGTACATTATTCTCAAATGATGTCTAGCTTTAATTACTTTCTGTTCAGATGGAGTTTCTAAGGGCCAAACTACCCATTATGCTACATCTTGATTTTTTTATTAATTACAGGATTGCATGGAGGCAATACAGCAATGCATGGAGGCAATGTACTCAAAGTATGAATCCCCCTCTTTTGTCTGTAATTAATCACAAAACCTGCACAACAAGAGTAATGCATAGTTTGGGCCTAAATAATAAATAGTATATATTTAAATGAACAGGATGTTAAAATCCAGGGATTTCTGGATGACGCAGATTATCTAGATCCCATTCAATCTGGCTTCATACTTGGTTATGGGATAGGGACTGCTTTGATCACCATGGTGGACAATCAGCACCAGGAACTGGAAAGGAGGAGTGTGCCCCTGTTGGTTTTGATGGACCCTTCAGTGGCTTTTCGATATCATTGACCATGGTATCCTTCTGGGGCATCTGTCTGAGATGGGACTGGGAGCCACTGTTAGATGGTGGCTCAGGACCTTCTTGGATGGGCTGTCTCAGAAGATGATGCTGGGGAATTCCTGTTAGACACCATAGCCATTGGCCTGTGTCCCTCAAGGTTCCATTTTATCCCCCATGCTATTTAACATATACATGAAACCTGAGGGAGAGACTGTCTGGAGTTTTGGGGTTCAGTGCCACCGGTGTGGTGATGACACACAACCTCTTTATTCTTTCCATCCCAAGGAAGCTCTTCTAGTTCTAAATTGATATCTGATGTCAGTATTAGACTGGATGAGGGCAAACAAATTGAAGCTCAGTCCAGACAAGACAGAGGTGCTCCTTGTTAGTCAAAAAGCAGATCAGGGAATAGGGTTTCAACCTGTGCTGGATGGGATTACACTCCCCCTGAAGACTCAGGCTCACAATTTGGGTGTACTCCTAGACTTGGCCTTGAACCTGGATGCCAGATTTCATCAGTTGCCAGGAGTGTGTTTGCACATCTGAGGCTAGTGTGCCAACTGCACCCGCTCCTGGAGATGTCTGATCTGGCCACAGACACACATGCCTTAGTTACATCCTGTTTAGACTACTGTAACATGATCTCCATGGGGATGCCCTCGAAAACTGTTCAGAAACTTCACCTGGTCCAGAATGCTGTGGCCAGACTGTTGACTGGGGACAGTTTCAGGGAGCATGTGACTTGCTTGTTTCAACAGCTTCACTGGCTACCAATCTGTTTCCAGGCAGAATTCAAAGTGCTGGGGCCCATCTACACTCGGCTTTTACTCTGGGGCAGGTGCAAGTCGAGGTCCCTCGTGATAGATGTCGTAGTTGTCACTTCACAGCCATCCATCGTTTTCACCTGGAAAATACAGAGTTCCAAGGAGTTGTTTTGCTGCGATGTTTTTCATTTACTGCAGATTTCCCCCGCTTGTGAGCCATCTGTCCCTTCCCCAAACCAGCTTCGCATTGTGCAGTGGGCGTGTTGTAGGCATGTGTAGTGCCTGTATCACTCTGTGACACCCCTTTATTCTCCCCATCCCTTTGCAGCTGTCCAGTTACAGAGGCACAGCGGGGTATTTTCATCTATTTAATAACATTTCTGCACATATTTGCAGCTTCGTATCTTGGCAACAGTTGCTTTTGGACTCATTTCCCAAGGGTTGGGGCGGAGGGGTCTTGCGGGAGGAACAACATCGCTCTGGCCACCATTTTGGAGTGATGGCTAGGCACATAGCGCTCATGCTTGTGAGTATGAACCATCGCGAGAGTCTCGGGCTGTGGAGCTGATAAACTGATGGTGTGGAAATGAAGGAGCACAAAATACCCACTTTTTACCTAAAAGGGGATGGGAAGACACAGCAGAGCCCCTCAAATACAAAACAGCCACTGAAGTGTCGCACCCCCACACTCATGGGACTGCACAACTGCACATTTCAGTATAATGGCAAAAACAAGAGGGCACGGCAAGTCTGTTAGGGAAGTGCGCAGTGCCTCATGAGTGTATCGCAGGGCATGCTGATTCGAAGCTGCATTGCTGGCGCGCAGTTGCGACGGGGGGTGGTCAAAGTGGCGCTATGTAGATGTGGCCCAGGTTATGACCTATAAAGCCCTATATGGCTCTAAAACATTTTATTTCAAAATTTGGCCATGTAGTTTGAGTTTCCAGAATGCCTAATGTCCATATAAAGGACTCGGGTGCCATGGGACATTGCCTTGGTTCCCTGGTGTGATAGCAGCATTCCGACCAGGAAGGGAGGGATGGAGGTGAAACCTCCCTGCTTCTGCCACTGCTGCCCCCAAGCCAGATAAGTAGGAAGTGAGTAATTCAAGGGCTCAAGGGGCATTGGGAGGTCACAGGGGTTTGAGGAGTTGTTTGGACCCCACTGATTTTATTGTGCATTCAGGAGGGTCTAGGCACAGAACAAACTAAAGTATTTTCCCAGGGGGAGGGGAGGAATGTTCGGGGGAGAAATTTCTACTGCATCAAAATTGCTACTTTGTACTCAGGATGGGGGAGAATTTCTTTCAGTTCATATTTCAATAAGAACTTTGCATCGGTCTACATGTTGCATTAATTGCGTAGCATTAGGTGAGGCTTATCTCTTGCCTTCTTTTTTTTTTTTTTTACTCTAGAGTTAGTGTGTGTGGCCTCAATTCAGATCAAGACGATCATGTATGTGGAGGGGAGGATAAAACTTCCACTCTCACTTGCTTCCTGAAATCCCACCCCCCTCTCAAGACACACACACACACACACACACACACACACGGGTTAAAAAAAGAGAAGGGGAAAAAAGGTCTCAGTTTTGTGGTGCGGTTCTCTGAACAAAAAAGTGCATACAAAAATGCATGCATTAAGGGAAAGTATGCACAAACCCGCATATATTTGTGAAAAAAACCACATAACCCAGCATATGAAAAAAATCTGCTTGCCAAAACTGTATATGTTAGATAAAACTGTGTACAAAAATATGTGTGTTAGGGAAATGCAGACAAAAATGCATTAGAATTTTCATGAAGACTCGTTGTTTTAAGTTGCAAATTGATACGGAAATGGGATGGAAAAATGAGAAACTGCAAGAAACCAAAATTGACAGATTTGTCTATCCCTAGTTTCAACCTGAAAATCGAAACTGGAGAATATTTGGTGCAGCTTTAAATAGCATCCTGCTTATTTATTAACAATAGATACAACACAAGAATATTGGGAGATTGCTGGTGTTGTTTTTTTAATGATTCCACCAGCCCTAGCTTATTGTGGAGAAGAAGAAGTAGTCAGATTCCCAAGGAGTGGTCTGAATATTTTTATTCCTGTTGTCTCAAGTGCCAATGAGGCTTGATTGTATTTGCCCTGTTTCTCTGCAACCAAGGGAAGGCTGTGCTTGTATCTGTTAATCTGGAGGTTGCCTTATTAATGGGCTACACACTCCATTGATTTTTAATTAATTTCTAAAGAGACACAGAGGATAACTACCGCAGCCTACAGACATCTCAACACTTAACTGCAAGCCACATCTCTATTGATTGACTGCCTAAGAAGCAGAAGTGATCCATTTTAAATACACTTCTTGGAGAAAGTGCATGCGCTACACAATGTACTCCCCCAGTTGTAATTGTATTGGCAAGAGGTCAATGATAAAGCGGGGAGGGGAGCAGGGAAGGCAGGGAAGGGTTGTTAGTATTCTGCTGGCCTAGTAAGAAAAGCCTCTTGCATGTGGTTAATGTTTCGGGAAAGCTGCATTATCTCACTTCTGGGTAGATTATAACTCTGAATCATTAAAACAATGGTGCTCCTGGCTCCTTTAAAGAACAGAATTACAAGATCGTGGTGGTACAGAGGCATTTTTGCTCCTCTGATAATCCATAATCATCCCTCTGGTTTTATTTTTTTTGTTATTTTATCTAGTTTTTCCAGTCCATCATACAGTGCCAAAGTTACAGTGTATAGCACTCATTTTTTACAACACAGGGAAAAATGAAAAAGATTGCACGCTATCATTATATTTGCTGTTGAACAAATAATATCCCGTTGTCAAGAAACTGGCCTTGCTCTTAACATTTTGGGTATATCCATTTCTCATTCTGATGTAATCGGTTTCATCATCTCTACAGCTTGCATATATGGCCTCTGATTTTAAAACACATGTTTTCATATTTAGAATGAGTAGCTATTTTTGGAGTCTTGGTTATTATTTGTCTTTGAGATAATAACACTATTGCTATTTGTTATGTTACTTTATTTATTTATTTGTTTATTAAATTTATTAATCGCCTATCTGGCTGGTCACCCAGCCACTCTGGGCGATGTACAAAGCATATAATAAAACAGTTTAAAACATTCTACAATAAAAACATTTTCTAAAATACCCTAACCCACCCCAAATACCTCCCTGAACAACCATGTTTTTAATACACAGCAGAAGCTCATTAAAGAGGGGGCATGGTGGAGGAGGAGGGAGTTCCACAGAGTGGGGGCCACCACAGAAAAGGCCCTCTCCCTCGTCCCCACCAGTCTAGCTGTCCTGGCTGATGGGACAGAGAGAAGGCCATCCGAGGCTGATCTTGTTAAGCGGCCTGTCTGGTGTTGCTGGAGGCACTCCTTAAGATAGGCTGGGCCTGAACCATATAGGGTTTTAAAGGTCAAAACCAACACCTTGAATTTGGCCCGGAAAACAACTGGTAACCAGTGCAACTCCTTCAGCACTGGAGTGATGTGATCCCGCCGGCGGCCGCCTTTAATCACGCGAACCGCCGCGTTCTGTACCAGCTGCAGCTTCCGAACCATCTTCAAGGGTAACCCCACGTAGAGCACATTACAGTAGTCTAAACGAGCGGAGACCAGGGCATGTACTACCGATGGGAGCAGATGGTCGGGAAGGAAGGGGCGCAGCCGCCGTATCAGATGGAGTTGATACAGCGCTGTCCGGCTCACCGCTGACACCTGAGCCTCCATGGACAGCTGGGAGTCCAAAATGACCCCCAGGCTGCAGACCTGGTCTTTCAAGGGTAGCTGTACCCCATTCAGTACCAGGTCAACATCCCCCAGCCTCCTGTTGTCTCCCACCAAAAGCACCTCGGTCTTGTCAGGGTTCAGCTTCAGCCTATTCCCCCCCATCCAGCCACTCACCGTCTCCAGACATTTGGACAGGGATTCTACAGCCAACCTTGGTGAAGATTTGAATGAAAGGTGGAGCTGCGTGTCATCCGCATATTGATGACACTGCACCCCAAACCTCCTGATGATAGCCCCCCGCGGCTTCACATAGATGCTAAATAGCATCGGGGAGAGGGTGGAACCCTGTGGCACCCTACAAGTGAGCGGCCACGGGTCCGAAACCTCCTCTCCCAGTGCTACCCTCTGGTACCTGCTGGAGAGGAAGGACTGGAACCACCGCAATACGGTGTCTCCAGTGCCCAACCCCTCCAGCGGTCCAGGAGGATACTGTGATCAACGGTATCAAAAGTCGCTGAGAGGTCAAGGAGAACAAGGAAGGAGCATTCACCCCTGTCCAGAGCCCTCCTGAACTTAACTTAGTGTGTGTATCCAATTAAATACTTCTGCTGATGGAACCTCTTCCATCAGAATGGGGAGTGGGCAATTTTCCCTCCCCATGCAGTGGCCTATGCACCCTCAAAATCTGCTCCTGAGGTTGGGCGGACCCTCTGGAGTAGATGTTGGGAGCACGCAGGAAGGCTGATGGGGAAGGTGAGGAGAAAGTTCTGTCACACGAGCAGAAGTCCGCCCATGTAACATTGGATTCCACCCTGTATTTCTAATGGTTTCTTAATAATGTGCTCAAATTAGGGGCCAGTTCTTCTAGGGAGTGCTCCCTGTCTGTTCTTCCTCCCTCATTTTGTCACTGCTCCAGAGTTCAGCCAGCATTGTCAGTTTCCTTTTTCCCTGCACTTCATCACAGCAGTTTCCTTTGATGCCTGTGGTTTGTTTGGTTTTTTTCCTATGCTGCCCCTTTTGCACAATCTATTGGCAGCCAAAGTTTTGGGACTGTGCATGATAATAGTATGTAAATTTGAGATTCTGTGGCAAATGGTTTTAAGCGGGTGAATTGTGTTTCCTACCCTATGGCTATGTAAATGCTAAAATAAAAGCTGTGTCTCCAACAAAGTGGGATAGAAAGGAAGGGAGAAATTAAGAAAGAAGGAAGGGGCTAACGTATTATATAAGAAATGCAACTTTGAGCATACCCTTTAAGGTTCATGTATAGTACAACTGCATGACAACAGGACAGAGCTTTTCTGGAGGATGGTAGTTCCTATTCCCATGGAGTTCACATGTATTTAGGATTGCAGTCTTAATTAAGTAAACTTCAAATTATTGGGATAAAAAGTGGAAAGTATACTTCCAAGTTTGCAATGGTGTGCTTGAAAGTTCCAGTTCTGCATCTGTGATGATTCAGCTGTTCATTCTGCCTTTTCTTAACACTTCCTCAAGCTGGCAGAGCATTTCCCCCCTTCTTTATTTTGAGAGAAATTAATTTTTACCCTAGCGAATAGAAAACTGGTCAGAATGAAGGGGTGGTTATTGTCATGCTGCCTTTGGAACCAACACTCTACTGGTGTTCAGTTCTCTTTTGTGTGTAATCTCTTTAGATATGTATTGCCAGGGATAATAGGCACTTCACCAACAATTTAAATATTAGCAACCAAACTGGTGGGGGACTGGTATTTAACCTCTGTGCAGATACTCTGATCTCTGGAATGTCCCAGCCCAAATCTCCACCGCTTGCTGATACTTTAGTAGACACTGGCTGCAATGGTTTCAGACATTTCTCTGGAAACATGAGGGCTAGAACAACATTTACCAAAAATTCTAAAAAAGATAGTGCTGAATTTTGCTCTTGTGCATTCAGATTCCATACATTGTGCCTTACAGTGTGCCTCTCCAGGCTACCAAGAAGAGGCAGTGGCCACCAGGATTGGAGGGTGTATGGAAAGTAATGGACCCCAAACCAGTCCTTACTTGTGATACGTTATTGTTTTCTCCTGAATGACATTGAGCCAGGCCATCAGTTTATTTGAAAGTGCCCTGTGGAGCAGAGGGGTGGATGCCCTATAACACCCATCCCTTTGATAATTCCTTCCCCTTGCATTTATTTGTCAGTCTAGCCCAAGATAAAATAAAGCTGTCATTCTAGCCTGGTCCTATATATCAGCCTGGGCAGTTGGAAGGAAAAAGAATTCTACAGAAATAAATAAGCGATCAAGGGCGCAATCCTATGGGGATGGCCGTAAGCCTCCAAACTTGGAGGCTTATGGCCATCCACTGTAGCGTAGGATTGTCACCCCCATACTTCTCCCACTCTGCATTTCAACTAGATAAGCTTTTTTTGCCCATCTAGCTGAGGTATCGGGGAGGGAGAGGGAAGGCGGCTGGGGAGGCTGGAGAATTCCTTGTATGCGGGCCTCCCAGGTCCCCTCCCCACCCACAGGGACACCCCCTTTACCTTCCCTCTGAGATTGCTTTTGCAGCCTTGGTTCTCTCCATGCCGGCTGCAAGAGGAGGGGGAGGGGAGCTCGAACTGCTGGGTCCAAGTCCAGAGCACTGACTCTGACCTCAGATCCAGAAATCCAGACTATCTGATGTCCCCCCAGATGCCATCTGCTTTCCTATATACACTGATCTGGAGTAAGCCCCATTTAACTCAGTGGGACATGGCTACTCAGAAGTAAGTCCCACTGAGGTCAATAGGGTTTATAACCAGGTCAGACTTAATTATGTGTAGGCCTTTTCTTTGCAGAAGAACACAATAATGCATGGAAGCGTGTATTTTACTATTGGCAGCCATCTTAAGGCAGGATATATGTGTAATGAATCAGTAAGTCTAGAGGTGGAGCCAAGCAGAATCCATGATGCTGGGGTTAGGCTAGGAATGTAGCCCCCAGTCCTCTGCAACTACTTTTTTAAAAATATATCTTTAATTAATAGAACACCCTCTGGGCTTTTAAATCAGTTTAGGACAGGCTATTGAGAGCAAACCTTTCCAGCCCAAGCCAAGCTGCCCTATAGGCAAGGCAAGGCAAGGCAACCGCCTGCCCCCAAATTGGGCTGCCAGCCACACCCATACTACATGTGCACCTTCCCTCGCCAATGCTGGTGGTCACTGGTCAGGCACACCCTCCACCTATCCTACCAGCGCAGCGTACCCAGTTCTGGCAGCAGTATCTTAAAGTTGGGGCTGAGGTCCTGCTCAGCTCCAAAGTAGGATGGCTGCAGTGGGGGGAACCAAATTAGGCAGGTGCTGGCAGGCATGCTCATTTCACCAACCTGCCCAATCCACCATCTGAGGCAGGAGGCTCACCGAGTCTTGTGGCAGGGACAGTCCTGAATCTTTGTATGAGAGTAAGGCTGTTTGAAAGCATATCCCTGATTTCCTCTGTGAAATGTTGTGAGGAATATCATATGGTAACTATTTTTGTTCCTTTAAAAGTATTATAACTCCAACACTAGGTTCCAGATCCTCACATGTCTAGGGGCATCTCTACACCATCCTAAAATCCTGCATTTAAAACGGGGCTTTCTGCTTCTGTTTTAAATGCAGGATCACCACTGACTCCCTCTACATGCGTTTCCTGCCCCCCCCCGCTGCCCCCATCTGAGTCCTCCATTATCTTTCATTGATCTCGCTCCTTTTCTTACCACTTTTACTCTTTTCACAGAGGAAACTGAAGCGGAACACAATGGGGTAATTTGATAGTTCATTATCTGTGATCTATTTAAAAACGGAACAAAGGGCATTTAGTGCAGGAGTGTCACAGCAGGGTCACAGAGTCATGTAAAGAGCCTGCAAACGTACGTGAAGGAGCCATCTCAATTGCAGGATAAAAGCTCCACGTGATGGAGCCCTAGATCCAGAATTGTGAGCATATGGCTGAATGCCAGTACATGGTGTTTGCAAAGGAAACTGAATATGAGACTATATATGTGAGGGTGGATTTCCCCACAGGCATCGGAAGAGCATCTGTTTCCCTCTTACACAGGTCTTTTGTTAAACAGCAGTTACGAGATTCATAAGGTACCTCTCAGTTCTAAAGTACCTGTCATGCCACAGGAGGAAACCTGGCCTAATGTTCAGCTAGCCAATGGTCCTGATGTGGATTGGAATGAACAAGGGATGGCTCCTGTCTCACAGATGGCTGAGTTTCTATGGAGGAAATTCACATCCACACCCCCTTCTCATTTCTGCCTGCCTGTTTCTTGGTTACTATGCTTAGTCTTTCCTCCAGAATAATGGCAATCCATGTGTGAAGGATATTTTAAAAAGGGAGTGTTGGGCAGCCATTTGTTCCTTTCAGGTATCAAATGGCAGGGGAGGATTTCCAGAGGCGTGTTTTGGCTCTATTGCTTATGAAGGTGTAATTACACATCAGAAAACAAAACAGGAGCTGTAGATTTATCTCCATACAGAAGTGTTACATTACATCGATATAGGTTATTCCTGTTCATGCTAAGATTCCAGAGAGACCTCCTCTGCATGCCTTTTGTTACAGCTTGTAGTAAGGTCTGCTTGGCTTCTTAATGGGTTTAGGCTCCGTTTCCAAGAATGATTCAACATTAGAGGATTTTGACAGTAATTGCCCTTGTAATGATATCCTCAGCAAGGTAAATCTTGCAGTGATTGTGATGAGGGGGGTTACCAGTTGCAAGGTCGAGCTGATTCAAGTATGTGAGCTACAAGGCAAGTGGTAGAAAACAGATGTGTGGTTTTAACACCTGGGGCACTTACCTTTTGCTCATAATGTCTCATGATAAATGGGCAACATTTAGTAGATTCTTTGGTGCCAGTACATGGAAGGGAGGGTGGGAGGTAGAGAGGACAAAACCCAAAGTCAGTATTTCCTCAATTTCTGGAAGCTGAGGTGCATTTTATTCTGACTTAAAGCTGAAGGTGCACACTGGGGAAGGTTTACTGTAAGATTGTGTAAGAGGAAGAACTACCTGCCCCCCAGAGGAGCCCCCCCCCTGCATGAGTCACTCTTCTGAGGGTAGGTAATTCTGCTTCAGGAATGATTTAATGATACTTAATGCACAGAAACAGCAGTACTACCAGCCCCCAATTGGAAGGTTAATTGGAAAGAGGCATGTCCAGACAATGGATCACGCAGAGACTGAGAGGCACTGGGCATCCTCCTTGATGGAAAGGAGCCCTTCATTTTTCAGTTAATTTATTTCCCATGGCATAACTGTTCTCTCACCCCAACAGACCTTTTAGGAAAGACTCCCTAAGTGTCAGGGGTGTTTCTGAGCACAGGGAGTGGAATAGCAGTTCAGATTCTGAAGGAGAACCATCAGACATGGGGGAGGTGTTTTCACAGGCTAGTCCAGATATGAGTAGGCCTGCTTCTCAGGTTACAAACATACAGATGGCTGAGCTTGAAGGTCCCCCCTCACCCCCTCCCCATGAGAGGCAGTGAACAGGAGGTTGACCTAATAGATGCCAGGCTCAGGCACAGAGCAAAGAGGGAGAAGGCAGGGATGGAACTTAGATGGTCTACCCGATTGGCCTTGCGTGAGAAGCTGCACTTAGAGGCCTCACAAGAAGAGAGGGACCTCCCCCCCCCTCAAGTTAGGCTAGCGAGACCGCCTCCCTCTTCAAATGGCAGGCAACTCTTGTAAATTCAGTTTGGATCTCCTGAAGGCATTCCTTGCAGACAGAGAGTTTCTCTGAGAATTTGCAGTTGTATGACCCTGTGAAGTAATGGATTAAAAGCTGTAGACTGAAGCTTCTCATCTGTGCATGTTTGGGCATTGAAGTGAAGTGGGTGCTAAGGGAATCGTGACACTAAGTGCATCCCTCAGTAAAGATGTGTATCAAATTTCCTAGGATATGATGCAGCCAACATTAAGCTCTTTTAAGGTTCAGTTATTTCTATGGTTAAGGTAAGCTTGTGCTTAGGTCTTCCACTGAAGTCAAAGGTAGTGTTTGCCGTGGCCCATAGGTGTGTAGTGAAGTGATGGGGCAACTCCTTAGCTGCTGACGTTCTTCTTGTCAGGTAATTGTTAAAGACATATGAGCCCTGTCAAAAAGGGGAGGAGGCAATTTTATCATTTATCATGAATGAAGTTAGGTTTAAGGCTCTTTACTTTCTGGTACAGATGGGCCCTTTTTCAAACACGCTGATTTAAATTGATTTGCTTTCATGTGGTAAAGAAGCTACTGCTAGTAAGAAATTATGTATGAGGAATTAAATAAATCAGTAGTCTCATATTAGGATATCTTTCAGGACTCTTGGGTGAACGCCATCTGTTCCTGGTGATGTACTGCTGTTAAACATGAAGAACTAGCAAACCAAAAGATTAGTCACCTTAAAGGAATGATTCAAGGCCCATCAAGGAAAAGACTTTGGTTGTAAAAATGGCCTCTGGCCCTTTAAAAATCTCTTGCAGCTATGGGAAGATTTTCATAGTCAGTGAGGCAATTCCAGAGGGAGCTTTAAGCAGTACTCATGCCATTTTGAGCCTGGTGTAGAGCTGAGCCAGCTGCATCCATTACAAACAATGTGATACGGTACTACTGTTATTGCCATAGTGTGGTGTAGTGACTGGAGTGTCAGAGTGTTACCAGAGAGACCTGTGTTCAAATCCATCGTTGTGCGACAGCCACTGTCTTCAACTACTTCACAGGGTTGTTGTGAGAACAGAGAACCATGTATGCTCCCCTGAGGAAGGACAGGACAAAAATGTCATAAAGAGATAAATGGTTGTCTTGGGTAAAGTGGAAGCAATGTGTGAGCAGGCGTCTGCTGTTTTTGTCCAGCCTTATAACAGAGAGATACATGTGAAAGTAGTTATTGGAGCAGTTTACAAGGACACACATCTTGAAATCTTATTTATGTCTGGTGGAACAATAAGTGTGTGCCTGAACTTGTGATATAACACGTGGCCAGGGTGCGTTTCTGATATCAGGTAACCTTGTGCAGTCGTCTCTGGGTGTACAAACAAACGTGTGAAGAAGAGATCTGTTTCCTGCCCATTGGCCCTGCCCTCCATGCAGACAAGGATCCGTTTGTACAAGTAGGCAGGATATGATCCATGCCCTGCAAAAGTGGAAGATATGGCTCACAGGTTGTGAATCTGTGCAAATGGGACCATGAATATAGGAAGGCTGGTGTCAGGGCCAGCAGGTGCAATCCTGATTCCACAGACACACATTAATTTGTTGACCAGTAGAGGCCCTGTGCGGATGGTCATTGAGTGTACAAATGAATATGTGGAGAGGACTGGGCTACCTATTCGGGAATTGGATGTCGGCAGAGATATGCGCGTGTGTGTGTGCCCGCGCGCCCAACATCATACATGTTGAAATATACACAAAGTGGGACGCAAAGGTGATGCTCTACCACACAAATGGGATTTCAAGAAGGATGAAAGTATGAACTCTCCTCCAGTGTCATTTAGGAACAGCCATCCATTATTATGATTTTCTGTTGCATTGGGAATATGGCTTGTAGTTCTTAAATATTGTTTTCATTCTGTAAAATTCATAGTTTGTTTATGGTGCTTAACGCTTCTTATAGAGAGTGAGGCATAATGCTATGTCTATCAGGCTTGAAAAGGTCAAATGAAGCACCCAGGAAAATATATATCCAAATTCTACATCTCGAATGAACACCATTAGGTATCCTACACTTCCTTCCCCAGCTTCATTTCGTTTTAACCAATATTATTTGGGTTTTAATATAAACCAATGCTTTTGTTTATATATTGTGTATGCTCAGCCACCCACAAACCACTTTAATAGGATGCTGAGAAAAATCAATGTGTAGTTTACTGTGACTGTTCATAAGAGGAGAGACAGTCCTAAAGTGCTTACTATTTGCCACAATCCTGCAAAACTCAACCATACAGAAACCAAACCCAAGCCTTTGCGGTAAGAAACCACAATGCAAAAACACAAAGGCCAGCCCTGCCATGAGCCAAGGTGAGCCCCTTGCCTCAGGCACCAGGTTGGGAGGGGTGGCCATCTGTTACTGCTGGATCACCAGGAAGGTCACCCACAGGCCACCTGCCTGTTGGCCTGTCTGCCACCACCCATCGGCTTGTCCACCCAACCTGTCAGTTTGTTTGCCCTTGCTTGTTGGCCTGTCTGTCCACGCCCATCCCTGCCCATTGGCCTGTTCACCCCCACCCTTCAGGGGTGGAGAAAAAGCTGGGAGTGGGGCCCAGACAAGCTAGCCAGTGGTTACTGCTTTCCTAGGAAGGCCACAGGGCTGATGCTTTTCTGCAGTGGTAATACAGTTTAATGTTTTACAGCTTCTGGCATTTTTGCTGCTGCAGCAAAGTGGCCAATGACGCTCATGCCCAATATTCCTAGGTGTCATGCCAGTGCCTTGCATGACATCATGAGGAAAGGCTCTTAGAGCAAGGCATTGTGTTTTAAGGTTGGCCCAGAGATTGCCTACAGTACTGCTTTGCTGTGATGGCAAAAACACTGTTTAAACCTATCATGGCAAAGCAGCCAGCAGCACTCCTAAGGCTTTCCAGGGTTATCTCAGCCCATTGTCCCCATGCCTCACTGTTCTTCTGAGCAAGGCACTGGGGGGATGAGGTGGCTTCAGAGAGTTTGTGGGAGTGCCTCTGGCACCACGGCGGCCGCAAAAACTGGACAAGGAGCAGCAGCACAAAGCGTGGAGCCAGTCGGTCAGTGCACTGTGGGAAGCAGCATTTGCTGCTCTGTTCTGAGGTGGCAGGATGTCTTTTGCCAGCCATGTGACAGCAGTGCTAGTGCAGTGTTCTCTTCTGCTGTGGTGGAATTTGGAGCCAGTGTGTTTGGCTTGGGTCTGGATGACTTCCCAACCCACTTGTGGCCTTTCTGGGTGGCCTTGGGAGCATCTGATATTCTCACTTGCCTCATCTGTTAATAGGGGGTTTCCCCATTCTCTGACCCCCTTCCCAGTTGGGGACTATATCCCCAATCTCTAGAACATCAAAAACCTGCCCTTGTTTTCACCAACCTCATGAACACCTCCGATGTGCAGTTTCTTGAAAGCTATTGAGGAGCAACTCTCACCTCATACAGATTATCATATTACCACATATTTTGTCACACATTTTTCCACACTTCTGCTCCTGGTATGCCGCAAAATCCTCCTTACCACCTTGACAAATGATACCAATGTTCTAGCTATTTGGGGGTGAAAAGAGCTCACTCTACAATAATTTGGTCATTCGTGTGGGCACAATGGTCCAAATTGTAGAGTGGGGTATTAGCCTCTCTGCTGAATTAAAAATTGTGAGATGCTTTGAATAATGCTATTTATTGTCAAAACATAACTGTGCCATCTTCTTGCATGTTTGGATTCAGATAGCTAGAACTTAGGAACGTATCATATTGCATAGATAAAATGAAGCAATGTATATATAATTGTTCTGATCATTCTGTAAACCTCTTGAATGGAGAAGTTAATAGTTATAAACCAGGGTCAAGGAATATTGCTTGTACTGGAACAAGACATGTTTAAAAGAAAGAAAGAAAGAAAGAAAGAGAGAGAGAGAGAGAGAGAGAGAGAGAGAAAGAAAGAAAGAAAGAAAGAAAGAGAAAGGAAGGAAGGAAGGAAGGAAGGAAGGATGATGGAGGGGCAAAGGAAAAGTTCAGTTTCATTTTGGAAATTCTAGTCCTCCATAGTTATTAACTACAGCATTCTTACTACTAACTCAGCACTTGTTAATTTCCATGGGACTTACACTGGAGAAGGTCGGGGGGATTGCAGCCTAATTAGACTTCAGAGCCTCCACTCGTTTGGATTTCTATCATGTTAATGTTTGTGCTTGACCCAGGGGCCGTCTAAAGCAATCTACTGTTTTATAGCATGCCCAGTATATGGCTCATAATCATTTGACCCTTTATGATTTACTTGTCCCTTTTTCTTTTCTTTTTTACTGCTCTTGGTTTGATGTCAGAAACTGTTAATCCTTCAGTGTTCTACAGCTCTGATGTTTAACAGCCAGCGGCATTGATTTGCAATTGGCTGGAGAGAATGTGCTTGCTTCGGACAGTTAAAGCCCATTTGAAAAATAATGTTGTGTATTCTACGCCCAAAGAATTTTTGTGGCTGTGCTTCAAACCCTCTTCACTGTCAATTGTTGCAAAATCTATTGCAATAAAAGCAAAACAGGAGCAGTTTATGCAGAGTGTCCTATATACACTTTTCAAGAACTTTCATGTCAATTTCACGCACACACACACACACACACACACACCCCGCAAAAAAAACCCTCCTTGTTAAAATCAAGTGGTTTTATGGTCACTGGGATTTTCCCATTCTCATGCTCATGCATCTATGTTTTCTATTAGAATAAATCTTGAGTTATTTTATTGCATTGGTACTTTTAATTTTTAACAGCTTTGTGAAATGGGAATGCTTTGGTCCTTATATTATAAAATATGCACTGAGGCACATATGCTAAAATAACATGCTCAAGGTCACAGTGGTGATGTGTGTGGCCGAGTCCTGGGGCATTTTGCACATTTATCCTTCAATTAAGCTGACAGCCCAGGTAAAACAACAACAAGATGTGTCCAGAGCCTCTCATGGTAAATAGTTAAGGATTCCCACTAAATTCACCTGCTGCCATGTTATGATCACTTTGCCATCTGGCTATCCTAAGATGGTTTCAGATCAGTTTCTGCCATTAGAGATCTCATGACTACACAATGAGGAGGCCTGAGTGAGCATCTTTCCAGCTCTTATTTCAGTGAGCTGCTGCTGTGATGGGGACTGTTTATCTCAGAAGGTGATATAAAAAGTTGTTTACATAAAGAACACTCCAATTTGCCTTGTGTGTTTTAAGTATTAAACAGTTACCAAACTCTGGGAGCAAGTTTATCAAGAGATCAATACATTAATGAATCAGAATAGTATCCCTGACTCCAGAATGTTACTGGGCCAATTTATTAATGAGCAGAAGGAACCTTTTGCATAAAGACCAATTTACATTTATTATTCTGGCTGCCTGTGTGGTATTTGTGAACTAGGGGGGAAAAATCACAAGGTGAGATCCAGCACTGTACATACAGATGCCCTCTCCCATCTCACCTTCTGCGTGCAGCAGCCTTGTTACCCCTCAAATCACCTCTGTCCTGGAAGATCCCCCAGAATCTTCTGGAGGAGATTTTGAGGGCACAGAGGGGGCTGCAGGGAAGAGGAGAAATCACCCTCCTCCCCATTTCACTGATAGAAGCAGTTTTGCCATCAGGAAGAGTTAATTGGATACCATCCAGAACCACTCCATATACAGCCATGGCATCAATGAGTTGGGAACTTGCTCTGTCAGAAAAACAAACCCAAAGCTGTGGCCAAACCAGATCCTTTTTATTCATCATGGTATCCCTTCCTTTCCTATGTTTACGGAGATGCCCCTCCCATGCATCCACCTCTTGTCTGCAAGTAATGTTGGAATGAAGTCATTAATATGAAGATTTGTTCAATTCTCTATGCTGGGCTGGGCTAATGAAAACGTTCTCGATAACTCTGCAGTTATTGTCCTATTTTTGTAGAACATTTCACCTACACACACACACACACACACACATCTACTGAAAAATCCTTTAATAATAAAAAGTATATATCTGTAAAAACATTGAGCAATGATTTCCTATTCAGTCACAACTGAAAAGATTAACTGCTAAAAGAAGCAGTGTTGGATTTCTGGCAAGGAATTCAGGGTCACACACAAACACAGTCACACACAAAATTCACAATAAAACACCAAGTTTGCAAACCTGTGCATGTTTAGACAGAAAAAATCCTACAACTCCCTGTGTTTCCCAGCCAGCCAGCCAGCTGCAGGAGATTTTTCTGACTGGGGAATGCTGGGAGTTGTAGGACTTTTTTCTATCTAAACCTGCATAGGATTGCGCCCTAGGCTAATGAAAAACAAGGTTGAAGGCAGGTAGTCTTGTGACAAGCTACTGAACTAGGACATTAGAAATTCAATAAATTATTTTGTCTTTAGGCAATTAACTTAGTACCACAGAATCTCAGCTAACTGACTGATATAAAATTGATACAATGGTATTTATGGCTTTTTAAAATAACTCTTATCTGTTTTGATGGCACTCTTTGTAGGATAACGATGGCCTACTTTTGTGGCCTTGTTCATGCATTACAATTCAGCTGAAACTATTCCACGGTATAAAAATTGAGTGAGTCAGGAGGGATTAGTAGTTGGGGGGAAAAGGAAAGGGAGTATGACCATCTGAAGACCTCTGGAGGGCCATGTTGGGACGCCAAGCCTAAGATTCACCACCCCAGATTGATGGGGATTGTTCTTGATAAAATGCTAAATGGATAAATGCTTCATGCACATATATGTTATTACAGAAACTGCTTCAAACAATGACCAAGTGAACATGCACTGTTTTGTCCGAAATGGCCCATGGTGTCCTTCATGCAAAACTGGAAGGAGGGCAAAGGGGCCATGTATAGTTTCCTATGAGGAGTTTTTAGCTATATGTACAATAGCTCTAACAGCTCACTTTGACAATGAAGCCGAAAATTTTAAAAGGATGGTGGTCATTTGGCAGTAGCAGGAATACCATTGATAATTACTTGGAATGCTTCATAAGGTATGTATCATGCAGATATGTTGCATAAGCCTAATTATACTGAAAAATTGTTGTTTTTTGTAATGTTTTTGCTTCTTAGGGTATGATGTACCTGGAAGAGAGGCGATTGGTTCACCGAGACTTGGCAGCCCGAAATGTTTTGGTGAAATCACCAAATCATGTGAAAATCACAGACTTTGGCCTGGCTAGGCTGCTGGAAGGTGATGAGAAAGAGTACAGTGCTGATGGTGGTAAGGTGGGTGTTATAAGTTGATAAACTAGATTTGAAAGAGCCTCAGTCCTCCATCTGTTTTTATTCATTATATTATGTATAACAGAATATAATCATAAGTGATTAAAAAGAGGTTTATGTAACTAAGCCTTTTTAAGTTTTTAAGCTAGATCTTCTTGTTTACCTAGTGTTCTCATGAAGCAAGGTTCTGTTTTCATAGCATCTCCCACCAAGTCAGTCATAACACAATGCACCGTCCTCGGTGCTCATGTCCATCCATCTCTATTTCTGTCTGCAGGGTTTAATTTGTGCCAGGTCTCACTAAGACCCAATCTGAGAGCCTGTTTTTTTAAACACCAGTTTGTTTGTTTGTTTGTTTTCATTTCTATACTGCCCAATAGCCACAGCTGTCTGGGTGGCTCACAAAAACTGAAACCACGGAGTGCAGCATAAAACAATATAAAATATGAAAGCTTAAAACCACAGTATAACAGTGCAACCAGAATAAAACCTAGCAGTATGCAGAGATTTAAAATACAGACTTAAAAGACCAGAGCTAAAAGATTAGGAAGTTAAAATGCTAAAATACTGGGAGAATAAAAAGGTCTTCACCTGGTGCCGGAAGGAGAACAACATATGCACCAGGCAAACCTCTCTAGGGAGCTCATTCCACAGCTGGGGTGCCACATTTGTTGTGTTGAATATGTGAAATAATAATAATAATAATAATAATAATAATAATAATAATAATAGAGAGTTTTTTGGTTCAAGGGCATGTCTCATTGATTTAGGCTCCAGCACCACACTTTTGAGAGATAAATGTTTTGTGCCTGCTTTCAGGATGTAACTCCAACTCTAAATAACAATGGGGAAGAAGGGGAATGCCTCTTCTTGCAGACAAGAAAGGTTGATCTGCTCTACCTTTCACTATGGATATCTAATAAAACCAGGAGGACACACTCTTAGACAAGCTAGTTGTTGGATGTGGAAGCACTTGCACAAACAAATGAGAAGTTTAAATTGTTATGGAATGAGCATTCAGATGTACATCCCACTGAATGCATGGAATACCTAGAACCCTAAGTCCTAGATGGTAACCACTTTGCAGGCTCATTCCTAATCCTTCCTATGCACATTCTGATGCACACATCCAATGTATGGTCGTGGTTCCTTAAAACAAAGATCTCTTCCATAGAGTTTCCACAGCTATCCTAGGCCAGGGGCAGAAAAGCAACAAACTCCATGAAAACTAAAGGATGGGTTTCACACATCACTATTCTGGTGCATTACCAGTGCCATCACTGAATTCAAGACTGTGGGCTTTGAAGATTATTTTTGCTCTGCACATGTCTCTGCTGGTTTCCTGCAGGCAAAGAAGAAAAATATGCAACATGCACAGTTATAGACAATATTGTTAGTTTGTACATATGTTTCCCAAAACTTTGCACACCACCTCACAGTAAAAGCATCCATTCATTCCAGGATTCCTCATGGCAGAGCCCCAACACAGAGAGATAGAAGATTAAGGCTGCAATCTTATGCATGTTTAGATGGAAAAAGCCCTACAACTCCATGCTTGGCTGGGGAATGCTGGAGGTTTGTAGGGCTTTTTCTGTCTAAACATGCATAGGATTGGGGCCCAAAGCATTTAATAAATAGAGCTGTATATAATTATTACTGATAAAATAAACCATTAATGTTTATTCATTGCTTACTAACATTCATATAGTAGTTCCAATATCAATTTAGCATTGTTTAGACTTACATATGCTGGAAAGGTAGTTGAAACATGGAGACGCTCCTTAGAGTTGCAGAATATAGGGAAGTTCCATGCCATCACTCAAGGGAACCCTCAGCTCATGCTAACTCTGGCATATAGCAAGTCCCAAATATGGTGAGCAGGAAAACTCTGACCATGAGCTGAGGGAATCATCCATAGAGTCCTCCCTCCAAAACCTGTTTGAGTGCAGTTCCATGCCACTGAACACTAAAAATGCTTCCAACCTTCTTGTCAGAATTTCTCCCTGGATTTTGGAGTTCTGAATTGTCTGGACTCATTTCCAAAATGGAACTGATGCATTAGAAATCCTCCATTCTTGGGTTGTTTGTTTGTTTTTGTTTATTGTTTATTTAAATTCTGACTTTTATGCGGAGCACGTGCACGTTGCAGTTTCCTGTGGCTTCCAGTTCTTTCTCTTCCCTTGTGTCTCTCCTCATTCCCCTCCACATATACGCACACACATTATGAATATATGCATATGCACATTGATAAATACTGCACAAAAAGCAAGTACTGTGCATATAGTTATACCAAGATTTTTGTCTGCGTGGTGTTTCACCAATACAGAGGAACGTACATGCACATCAGTAAAACACCTAGTACAATAGAGGAAATACACTTGTTCCCTACTGAACATCCTCAACCCCAAGGCAGCTGAGAAAATGTGGTTGCATAAACAGGCTTCTGCATGCGCACATTTTAATTTTATTTATTTCTTTATTTATTAAATTTATTAATTGCCCATCTTGCTGGTCACCCAGCCACTCTGGGCGATGTACAGAATATATAACAAAACAGTTTAAAACAATAAAATTCCACAGTAAAAACATCATTTTTCTAAAAAATACCCTAACCCACCCAAATGCCTGCCTGAACAACCACGTTTTTCATGTGCAGCGGAAGCTCATTAAAGAGGGCAATTAACTGGGGAATTTGTTTAATTGTGTTAATATCACTCGTTGGATCAGGAACCTCAGACATAAATCAGATGGGCATCCAAAAAGGTGCATCCAAGTATGTGGTGTGGCTTCAGGTTTTTGAGGGCCCTTAGGCAAGAAACTCTCCCCAGGCCCCCTCCGTCAGTGAGTTCTACCTTCTCACCACCGTTGTCCCCAGCTGCTGCTGCTCGCCCTCCTCTTTCTCGTCATCGCTACCACTTGTTACTTGTCAGGCAGAGAACCAGTGAGCAAGTAGGCAGCAGCATCTGCTGCTCCTCCTTCTCACCGCCACCGTTGTCTGGGCCAGAGCGAGGGGCAGGTGAACAAGCAGATTGCGATGATGGAGGAGGAGCAACTCTAGGGGGCTGATCACTGGGCTCCTGCTGCAGCATGGGTCCTCAACAGGAGCTATGGAGGATATCTATCCACACTGCAATCTCTTCGGTTGAATTTTCCTTTGAATGCACATTCCCACTGCAACACAACTAATCAATCATATAACTGCTTTAAAAGTGTATCTGTAGCTGGATTGGGATTATTATTTCTAGCTGTAGTTCTGATAACCGAAGAGAGCTTCGGCTATTGGGTGGTATAGAAATGAATAAATACATACATACATACATACCCCAGGAAATCTGAACATTTTTTGCCAGTCAGGGGATTCTGCCTGACCCTATGCCCACAGATTAGGTGTCCAAATACAGCAAGACATCCTTTTTCATGTGGGGGTTCAAAGGAGGACATGGAATTAAAATTGGGGCTGGTGTTTGCAGTGTATAAAAGAATATTTCAAACGAGCTAGCTAGCTCTAGCATCTGGTATCCAGCCTTAGATTAGTCTAATCTTGCAGGTAAGCAAATCGAAACGTTGCTTCTGAAAGGTGAATCTGTAAACCTAGATATTTGCCTGGATTTTGGAGACCTTTAGTCGAATAATGTAATTTTCTTTTCTAATTGGTTTTACTTTCTCTCTTTCTTCCACACTAGATGCCAATTAAGTGGATGGCTCTTGAGTGTATACATTACCGAAAGTTCACACATCAAACCGATGTTTGGAGCTATGGTAAAACAAAACCCATGTGTTTATATTCAATAAGTAATAATTTTGTATTTACTTGCCAAACGGTTTCATTGTGTTACTAACATTTATCTTCCTTTCTTTAATAAAAGTATTAAGAAAGAGAGAGTTCACAGTGGCTGGACGCATGCGCTTCACATAGGGGGCTGCATGTTTGAATCCTGCCCTCTCCTATTAAACATTTCTTGTAGGAGAACAGAGAATGACCTCTGCCTGGGACCTTGGAGAACTGTCTTCAAGACCTACGGCAAATCAGGATTGATGGTCCTACTCTAGTTTGACTTTTACAAACCAGATCTTAGCCTTTGCTTTGTTTCCACACCATCTCCCCAGTTGTTTTTAAAAATGTAAATCTGAATAGAGTTGCTAGGTTCTGTTTCTGTGCAGAAACAGCAGTTTCTGTGCTGCATTCTGAAATTTATTATGTCACCTTGCAGCCCTTCTAGCTTGCTTGCTGTCAACACCACTTTGGCAGCAATTTGGCTGATTGTTGGGACAGAAAAAAGTTATTTTCTGGTTAGCTAAAGATACATAGAGATCATGGCTGTCGACTGCAATGCACAACACTGGTTTGAACAGCTATGTAGAAAAGCCGTGATCTTTAAAAATTGACTTATGGGAATTTTGTATCATACTCAGATAAAAAGAAATTTAGTACAACACAGAACAAATATAGGAAAAGTCGTGGGCTAAATTGAATACTGGGGAGACTGACTAACATGGGATCAGTTTGAATTTCACAAGCAACCTTAACATTTGTGAGAAAGGTCAGATGCATGGGGAATCTTTTAAATCCATAACTGGGGAATTTGTTTAATTGTGTTAATTAGAATATCAGCCTAAGTTCATTGTCATCTGTCTGGCCCTTTGCCTCCAGAGCAGCTATTCCTACTGTTACTGGCATGATTACATGTACCTTTGTAGGTAATTTGAGAGCATGAAGGCTATAGCAATTAGAATACACTAGTTATCACTTGGTATTGCAAAATGGTTTTATGATATCGTCAGCTTTGTGGTGCTAGCTGAAATGGCAAAATGGTTTTGCAGAGCTAGGTGAAAGCTCATTAGATATTTGTATGTGTGGATACAGATATGCTGTTCGGTTTTACAAACTGTCTACCAAAACTTTCACTTGAGCTAAGAAAAACTAGGCACTGGAGTTTAAATTGTTGATATACACAGACATCCTCTGCACCTTGTGTGGTATATTGCTCTAGTTAGCCAAAGAGATGTGCATGTGCTCAGCAGGGGTGGATTAATGCTCAGGTGAAAAGCCCCAGCCAACCAGAGATTTTGATGTGATACAGAAACTCTCAGATTTGCACCTTAAAATTCAGTTTAAGTCATAGCGGGCCTCCCTATATCAAGACAGCAAATTTTCAAGACTCGCAAGCTGTAAGTAAGAATATCACAATAACGTAGCTGGGGCTGACTGGGTCTGTCCCTCAGGATAGTTGCAGCATTCACACACATACAACAGCCATGCGGGATTGCACCACAGGAAAGCAGATCCCATATGGCAGTAGATGTGTGTGAAGGGGACCTATGCAGGTTGAGTAAGGGATGTAGCACAAGTATCAGATGTGCAGGTGTGTGTACCTGCAAGCTAGAACCCAAGGTACTACAGGCAACACTATTCCTGTCATGCTTTTATGTTCCTTTGTTAAAAAGCAGGGGACCCAGCAGACCTATTGTTTGAAAGAACAAACATGCAGTGTGAGGGATAGTGTGTCTTGCGCAGTGCCCCCTCCTTCCATGATACCCTTATGACTCTCCATTCCTGACTGCTTCAGCTGGTTGCCCGAGGCCTTAGAAGAAGGGAATAGGGTTTGGTATCCCAAGTTTTCCTCCTCCTCCTCCTCCTCCTCCTCCTCTTCCTTCTCCTCCTCTCTATACTTCCTCTGGCTCTGACAGGACTTCAGAAGACCTTTCATCCTCTCCTCCGGACTCTTTTAAACAGATTTCCAAGCAATACCCATTTCCTGTTCCACCATCTCCACTTCCTACTCACAGCATGGACCCTGTTCCTGTATCTCAGGGCCTTGGTAACCAGTCATGCACAGATAAACTGTGGGAAGGCATAGTTATTACTTACAGTAGGGAGAGGTAAATAATGGAGAAAGAGACTGTATGTATTCGTATGTGTGCTATTGATATATGTATTGCCCGCCTCTCTTCAGGCTAGAAGTGACAGCCTGCAAGATATCATTACTGTGTTGAAGGCATATTTTAAATGACCTTTAAAATAAAAGAATTAAAAAGTCGAAACAAAGGAAGCTGCTGAGACAACAGAGCATTTCTGATATTAGAGTTAGTCTTTGGGGATACATTCAGTTACTCTTGGTGAGGTGTGTGTTATTTATCTTCCTTCATAGGTGAAAGAGAAAAAAGTAATCTTGAGTACATTTGAAAATACTGTCCTAGTTACAAAAACGGCACTATCATAATTCAGATCCATCAGGGGTGTGTGTGTGTGTGTGTGTGTGTGTGTGACTGACTTGAAATGTAGAAACAATATAGCTTTACTTGGTTTTTTGGAGAAATTGATGCTGTAAGTTAGAGAAAATGTTGTGCTATTTTTGAAAATAAGTTTAGATCAGCTATTTGTGTCGTCCCCCCCCCCACCCCCATGAATAGATCAAAAGTAGGAGTTATTCTTTTTTGTTGGCATTCAGTCATTTTCCCACCATTTATTCACACTCTCCATCTAGGTCACGGGTTCTCACATGATGACAGGCTCAAATAATATTGTGGGGAGACTTGCAGAGGTTTGCAATGGCAAAATATGAGGATCCCATTTTTAAACCTTGTTATGCATTTTGGGAACACATTTTTATATTTTGCTTTTTAATATGGACCCCTAAACCACGGGTGGGGAACTTCTGAAGGTCTGGGAGCCATTTTCACCCCCTGGAACCCTTGTATGGCCACAGTCTGTAGGGCACTGTGAAATCCATGGGGTGCCCCCCCACACACACACAAATCATAAAAAATGCCCACATTCCCAGTTTACCACTGAAATTCTGCAGCAAATCACTCCATAACACTGCAGAGCACTACAATGGTTACATTTAGGGCAGTAATACTTGAGTGGCGGTACACATGAAGCTCCATGTGTGTATTGAATTTTTTTCATTTTCTCTCTTAAGCCTCATGGAGTAACTCTGGTGTGCATGTTCTTAAAAATGAGAACTGCATATGAACTCGTACAAATTTCCACTATAATCTTATATTGGCTTAGTGAATGATTCTGTGTGTATGTGTGCTAGGAATGCATTCATTAAAATGTCACCTTCATTCTTTTGCTTTAGGTGTCACCATTTGGGAGCTGATGACTTTTGGTGGAAAGCCCTATGACGGAATCCCAACGAGAGAAATTCCTGACTTGTTAGAGAAAGGGGAACGTTTGCCGCAGCCTCCTATCTGCACCATTGATGTTTACATGGTGATGGTGAAATGTGAGTCGTTCCGTTTGGTTGTAGCTCTGTGGATGAGTTGAATTGAAGTGGTGATCCAGTGTATCATGCATACATTGTCACAAGTCCTTTGTAATCCTGCTTGCAGCATCGTATTCAGAAGGCTACATAAATTATATCTGGATATTATATGCTAGTGTCTTGCAATTGTGAAGAATATGAGTCTGACTGAGGCTTGTGTTAGCTTAGATTCTTATTGCCAGCAGATATCAGACATTGTTGCTGTGAAGTCAAAATTGTAGAACACAAACTGCTGTCATTTCCATGGCAATTGATTCGTTAGATGATAACATTTCACATAATTATGGTACCCAGGTAGTCACATATTAAAGGTTATAAAGGGGCAAAAGTTGACTCCAAATGACATAATGAAGAAGAAGGAGCATCCAAGATGTTTTATTAAAAAGGATTTCAGTTAATATACTAAACCAGCTGAGCTTTTGGGAGTAGCTGTTCCTATGCAGAGTCAGTAGTACAGAGACATCGATATTTTAGCTGCTAAGTGTGCATCTTTAAGGGGAGCCAGGAACAGTCAGGCAAGGATCCAGAAGCAAATTATTTTTATTTGTACTATTTGCATCTGGATTCTCACCCAGCATCTTTCACCCCAAATGTGCACATGCTAGCAAATGTGACCCTGAAGCTCAAGCTTCTAATTTAAAAAGAATTAAGAAAGTCTCTGTGGTGTTTCTGATTTAATTTAAATGAGATTAACAAACAGCCATTTCCTCCACGTGGGGTTTGCTGCTCATGTGTACAGATGAAAACATTAAACTAAGAATACGAAAAAGCTAATCCAGCTAACTGTTCAAGTTGACAGGCTGCTGCAGCATACAAGAGTTCTACCAATTCATGTCACAAAAGATGATGTTACGCTAGCATCATGGCAAGGGCACAGCACTATTGCAAGCAGACTCTCAGACTGAGCTTGCCTTGTACGCAGGGGTTCCTTCAGAGCAGGGACAGGGGTTCCTTCCTTCTCAAGCCACATATCTCATGAAGTATTGAATGGCGGAAGAAGATGGTAACTTTGGCACGTGAAGCAAAACAAAGCAAACCAGCAACCAAGCCCATTCCCTCCCAAATACCCACAGCTGTTCCATATGCATGTTTTCCCACTTGGAGTCTATCTGTCCAGGCAGGGAAGCGATTGATAAGGAGGGAGAGGTGACCTCCCTTCTACTTCCCCTCCCTCCCCAAAGCCTCTAAATGATGTATATTATCATCATCATCATCATGCTGAATCCTAGGGCTTTGCACCGCCTCGTTACAAAGCCTGAATAACAAGGCAAAGTGGGCTGATTCGGAGCAAAATCCTCATGATACGAGGCAGGTCAGAGCAATACCGGGGTGAATTCCCCCCACACACAAAGCGCCTCCTCCACCCCATATATTCAGAGCTCTGCTTAATGCCTGAGCAGTCCAGATGGACTGTCTCCAAAATGTATCAACTTCTGAACGCTCACCGAAGGGGCATGAGGAGGAGGAGGGAGGGAGGGGGAAGGCGAGCAGACGCGGGAAGGCAGGGGGAGGCAGGGAGGCGAGCGCAGGAGGAGGAGGGAGTGTGCTTTGGCGAATAGGAACTCTCAGCCAGAACCCACGCCAGCGCCAGCTGTGTCTTTGGGAGAGACGGCTGGTGTGGGTAGATGATGGTGCGTGTGTGCGCGTGCGCACATTCCTAGGAGTTGTTCCTTCAATTTATTTGATTTTGATCGCCATTAGGCTTTTCTCAAAATTTAAATTAAAAGGAAACAGCTTGGTTGTACTGGGAGTGTTCCCTTCCCTTGCTCCTTGATAGCCCATCCCCTTTGGGTGTCTTTTGCAGCACCTCTTCCAGCCGCCTTCTCCTATTTCTTTCTACCTCCAACTCGTTTGTTATTTGTAGGGATGTTAGAGAATTCTGCCACAGACTCCAATGAGGCTGGATTCTTTAGAATCTGCCCCCCCCCCGGAGTCCATGGTGGAACAGAGCAATCCCCCCCCGACACCCCGCGAAATTTCCCGGGGACGGACCCTACCTTTTGTCGGCTGTCCTGTCCATCCACTGCTCTGGTCTGCGGCCGCCATTTCCCTCCCTACTTTAGCCGTGATAGGCTACATAGGTATTTACGTAGCCTATCACGGCAAAGAGCAGTGATGCAAATAGCGTCTGCTGCGTCATTTGCGTCCCTGCGTTAGCCATGATAGGCTACGTATATATTTACGTAGCCTATCACGAAAAGAGCAGGGACACAAATGGCGTAGTGGGTGCCATTTGCGTCCCTCCTCTTTGCTGTGATAGGCTACGTAAATATACACATAGCCTATCATGGCTAATGCAGGGATGCAAATGACGCAGCAGACGCTATTTGCATCCCTGCCATTTGTGGCTGCAGCCCAGCAGTGGACGGAAGTCCAGCTGTGGGCAGCCCTGGCTGGTGGCTTCATGGACTTGCTGCAGAGCGGAGCTGGCCGGGGAAGATTCCAGGGGGAGGGACGGATTGCCTCCCCCCCCCCAGCAGATGGCTCCACCGGAACAGGGTGAGTAATCCGTACACCCCTAGTTATTTGTATTTGATTAGATTCATCTCTCCTTTCCATGGCGTA
Organism: Heloderma suspectum; assembly: GCF_057233095.1. Lineage (NCBI taxonomy): Eukaryota > Metazoa > Chordata > Lepidosauria > Squamata > Helodermatidae > Heloderma > Heloderma suspectum. The sequence continues at coordinate 217,107,871 of NC_139458.1, read as the reverse complement.
GCGGCCACCATTTGCGTCCCTGCCTTTTGCCGTGATAGGCTACGTAGATACTTACGTAGCCTATCATGGCTTGGCAGGGACGCAAATGGCGGCCGGCATAGCAGCCACCATTTGCGACCACAGCCTGGCAGAGGCCGGACGTCCGGCTGCGGCCGGCCCCGGCCAGTGGCTCCGCAGCCTTGCCACAGAGCGGAGCTGGCCAGGGAGGATTCCGGGGGGAGGGACGGATAGCCTCCCCCCCCACTGCGGACTGCCGGCCGGAATGGGGTAAGTATTTCGCACACCCCTAATGAGGCATCTTCAGGGTGTTGGCCGGGGCAGAGGTGGGGAGAAGTTACAGCTCCCCGCTTTGGGAGTTTTCCTGGAAAAACTCAAATTTCACCTGCGCCTAGCACACAAGCCAGTGGGCCAAACTTCCTGGGCTTTTGGGAGTGCAATGCCCCCAAGGGGGGCTGGGAGAGGCCAAGGTGTCACTTGCATGTGTGGAAACAAGGAGAAGTTACAGCTCTTTGCTTTGAGAATTTCTGTGGAAAACATCAGATTTTAACTCCACCTAGCACAAAAACAACTGGGCCAATCTGTCTGACATTTTGCAGCTGGCCTCCTCTCCAGGGGGGTGGAGAGGGGGTGGGGAGGTCCCCAGATTTCATGCCTGTATCATAACAACTAAAAAAGTTATGACCATTTGTGTTTTGCCATGCAAGCCAATGGGAAAACGCCAAAATCAGGCAATCCGGATATCCGAATCTCGCTTTGGATTCAGATCCAAGTTGGAGAGGAGGGGGTCCAAATCAGTCTGAGGCAGATAGGGGTTGCTTCTGAGGATCCAAAGTGGCAACCGAAGCAGATCGGGTGGTCCGTGCACAGCCCTAGTGAATACATTATTTTTTGACCTCCAAATGTAAAAATGGTTTTATGAATCAACTCACAGATGTCAGAAATGGACCTGATAATGTGGGAGGGGAAGTACTCACTCACAAGTAACGTTGTTGCCATATATATAATTTCACATTTTCCATAGAAGCCCAATTATTTAAGGCTTAAATAATTTAAGCAGAATTATTGCTTAATAATTCAGCAATTATTGAATTCATATATTCAATAGAATTCAATAATTCCAGCAGAATTCATATTTGGCCCAGTGATAGGTATATCACAATAGTTGGTTTGAATGTACATGGCCCTCTTGAAAGATATTTCACTCCAGTGTCAACTTTGACCAGATTAAGTTTTGAAAACTATGGATTTAATTATAATTTTTCTGAAGAGCATCACATTTTTTAAAATCACCGTTATGGGTCCTTTCCTCCTCCCTTTTGAAGCTTGACGCAGCGGCCTAGTTCTCATGTGAGGTGATAAAACCTGGGTTTGGGCTGAACGACTTTAGACTGCAGGTGGGAACTCACATGATTGAAAGCTCCTCCATACAAAACAATTCCCTACCCACAGAAAACATCTCCGACATGCTTCTTTTTATGGGGAAATAGTCATTTTGTATGCAGGTCCATTCAGTCATGTGAGCCACCTATTGCACTCTGAATTGGTATAGTCCAGGCAAAGGTTAACTACCTCAAGGAGAACTAGTCAAGAATCTCAGATCTTGCATTGGAAATAGAGAGTTTATAAACTTTAGATTTTCTGTAAGCTGCTTTGGGAATTTGTTTGAAGTGCAGGGTAAAAGAAATCCCCCAAACACATAAGTAATAGAAAAAAATACACAATGCTAATTTCACAGTACTGAAATTGGGTTTGGGAAGGTGGGGTGCCATTATTATTATTATTATTATTATTATTATTATTATTATGCATCCTTGGCTTTGTTTTTGTTTTTTGTAGGGGGGTTGCATCCCTGTGGCCCACTGCAGAACTGTCTTGCACACTTGCATGTTCTGTGGTGCACAAAAAAAATATCCCACATGAGATTTTCCCATTCATTTTAACAAAAGGGAGACACATCCATGTGTCCGTGCCATTGAAGGAAATGTATGTAGATGTGTGTTATCTGGTCAGAAGGAATAGTCAGGAGAGGTTTATTTCAGTATATCGCTCCTGCTTGTTGTACAATGTAATTGCCTGAAGTGTATCTGTAGGGATTTCGACGGGTTTACACGTCTCCCTGCATATGCCAACAAATCTGGAACACTCAACAGTGGCCACAAGACTTGAAAAGGTCAGTTTACATTCCAATTCCAAAGAAGGGCAACGCCAAAGAGTGTTCAAACTACCGCACAATTGCGCTCATTTCACATGCCAGCAAGGTGATGCTCAAAATCCTACAAGCTAGGCTTCAGCAGTATGCGAACCGAGAACTACTGGAAGTACAAGCTGGGTTTCGAAGAGGCAGAGGAACTAGAGATCAAATCGCCAACATTCGCGGCATCATGGAGAAAGCAAGAGAATTCCAGAAAAACGTCTATTTCTGCTTCATTGACTACGCTAAAGCCTTTGATTCTGTGGATCACAACAAACTCTGGCAAATTCTTAAAGTGATGGGAGTACCAGACCACCTTACCTGTCTCCTGAGAAACCTGTACGAGGGTCAAGAAGCAACAGTAAGAACCAGACATGGAACAACCGATTGGTTCAAAATTGGGAAAGGAGTATGACAAGGCTGCATATTGTCACCCTGCTTATTTAACTTATATGCAGAGTACATCATGAGAAATGCCGGGTTGGATGAATCAGAGGTCGGAATTAAGATTGCTGGGAGAATTATCAACAACCTCCGATATGCAGACGATACCACCCTAATGGCAGAAAGCGAAGAGGATCTCAAGAGCCTCTTGTTGAGGGTGAAAGAGGAGAGTGCAAAAGCTGGTTTGAAACTCAACATTAAAAAAAACTAAGATCATGGCATCTGGCCCCATCACTTCCTGGCATATAGAAGGGGAAGAAATGGAAGCAGTGACAGATTTTACTTTCTTGGGCTCCAAGATCACCGCAGACGGTGACTGTAGCCATGAAATTAAAAGACGCTTGCTCCTTGGGAGGAAAGCTATGGCCAACCTAGACAGCATAGGAAGAAGCAGAGACATCACCTTGCCGACAAAGGTCCGTCTAATCAAAGCTATGGTTTTCCCAGTAGTAATGTATGGCTGTGAAAGCTGGACTATAAGGAAGGCTGAGCGCCGAAGAATTGATGCCTTCGAACTGTGGTGCTGGAGAAGACTCTTATGAGTGCCCTGGACTGCAAGGAGGTCAAATCAGTCCATCCTAAAGGAAATCAACCCTGAGTGCTCATTGGAAGGACAGATAATGAAGCTGAAGCTCCAATATTTTGGCCACCTAATGCGAAGAGAAAACTCCCTGGAAAAGACCCTGATGCTGGGAAAGACTGAAGGCAAAAGGAGAAGGGGACGGCAGAGGATGAGATGGCTAGATAGCATCACGGATGCAATGAATATGAACTTGAGCATGCTCCGGGAGAGAGCGCAGGACAGGAAGGCCTGGCGTGCTATGGTCCATGGGGTCACGAAGAGTCGGACACGACTGAACGACTGAACAACAACAACTGCATGTCTGCTGTATGTGCAGTGAGACTCATGCCTACCTCCCTACTTCTTATAGAGAATAACATCTGACACAAGGCCCACATGTTTATATCCTGCTCATGAGATCCACCCACTCTTTTTACAGGCAACTTAGCACATATTGGCTCTGTAGTGTACATTATGGTTTACATGGGCGAGAGGCACAAGTGTCCATACACCTTTATGTGGATTTTAACTGAGATTGTGTGTGAGCCATCCCATGATCTCTGAGAATTTGGACATGATAGTCCATTGGAGACAGTTCGATGAGATGCTTCAAACTAATGTGTTGTATACTATTCTCATCCTATTTTGTACATACAACTTCATCAGTGCCAGTCAGGTGTTGCTCACAGGTCCTGGAGACTATTTAAACAGGGATGAATAGAGGTGTCAGCAGATAAGACCCATTTTATTTAGACTTCCAGCCAAACAATGACAGATTCCTCAAAAACTGCTGATACTACCTTCTCCTAGGAAAGGCATGCTCTAAGATAAACTTGTGGCTATTTCTGAGCAGAATGTACCTATTAGTAATACTTTGTGTCCTCTCCTCTGTCATGCAGCAGAGAAGTGAAAGAGAGGTAGCTGTGCCTAGTAAGCCTTCCTAAGAGACAGAAAGAAGAAGGATAAGAGGAAACCATACTTGGGAAATCAAACCTGTCTAGGTAGCAGCAATAGTCATTAACCACACTTTATATGCACAGATGTACTTTGGAGTGTAACCAACACTAACAGATACATTACATGATAGGGGTGGGGAACCAATAAAAAGTCAGGTAGTGATATATCTAAGAGATATCATATGTAACAGCCATTCCATTGTATTCTTCTGAAAAATGTAGCACCATCTCTTCTTTTTTTGAGTTTAGAGTTCTTGGAATATAATAGGAATTGTTTAAAATAGAGCATACGATGTTGTGAGGATTAGAATGAACCAGAGTTTGCACAGCAGTAACAAACCAGCCAACCATAGTGTCTTAAAGTGGAATTCAAAAGCTGCTGAGGTGGAAGGGTTTGTAGCATTGTAAACTCATCACATCCAGTCTCCTGGAATAAGCCACATTAGACCCTATGGCCAACCCTACACACTGTAGTTCACCCCAAGCAGAGAGCAGAAATGAATACAGTGTTCTGTAGAATACAATAACTCAAGCCACTAAGTCAAACCACAAATTCAGGGGAAGGTTTCATCATGTGTCAAGATGAGTTGAAGATCAAAAGGGGAAATAAGAATACAAGGAAGTTTTAGAAAAGAAAATGCACAGTTAAGGTGTACAGCATATTGTCTTGGAATTAAGTTCAGAGCAATGCATTTCCTAGTAAATATGCTAAGTATTTCAGCCTTTGGTAAGTAAGTTCAAAGCATATTAGGGGAAAAAAGATTTAGGGGGAAAAAGTGAATGCATACTAACGGAATGCAATAAAGGGTAAAAATCTTGATTGAATCATGAAGCCAATGGACTAAGTGCAAAGAACATGAAGTAATAAATTATGGTACGAGGACATGATATAGCCCAAAATTAAGTACTGTTAAGTCCCATTGATTCCAGTTTGGGTAGAAATTTGAGCATATGATCAAATCAGGGGATCTTATAAAACTGCTTAGCTTCAGCTGGACGTTCCCTTGGGTCTATACCTCCTCATATACATTTTTTTAATTAACCATTTATGAAAAAACAAGTGCTTGTCATTAACTTTTTTTTCCCTTTCCTTGCATATCGCCCCAGGTTGGATGATCGATGCTGACAGTCGGCCTAAGTTCAAGGAGCTGGCTGCTGAATTTTCTAGAATGGCTCGAGATCCTCAGAGATACCTCGTCATTCAGGTGAGCAGCTCCATAATATTGTGACTTTGTATCTGAATGGCCTTTCATAGGGCCATTTCACTGGTTATATAAGGACAAACCAGGCTGGCCACCAAGTGAACATGCACCAAGGAGCTGCAGCCTGTCCCAGTCTCTGCTGATGTACCTGTATGATACACAGGTTTTCAAACACCTGCTTGTCACATTCACATTTTAAATGTACAAAAACATTAAAAAATATGTTTTTAAAGACATATTTAAAACACACCACCTAACAACAGGTGGTGTGAAGAGGCACAAAGATTACTCTTTTGGCAGACCTGTCCCTTAGCTACCAAAGATAAATAGCAATGACTGCTACAAAAATACATATGCTTGTGTTAAGCCTCCACTTCCATCCCAATAGCAATGCATTAGTCTTCTGTTTATGTACCTAAACCACACTATAGCAGTGGAAAACACTTGTCTTGACCAATAGACTCCAGTTCCATCTTCTTCATGACAGTGATCCTGCAGCCCATTACATGCATCCTGAGCTGAAAGGAGGGCACAGCCAAAACAATCAATTTACCTTCCAATCCTTTGCACGTTTACTCAGATGTCTCTCTACATTCCATGTCTCTCTACATTCCTCACTAGGATTGCACAGTACAGTATGATCATTTGCTTGCACATGGAGAGATCATGAGATAGGGATCAACAGAGCCTTGTTTCACTGTGACAGGCATTATGGAGAATGGTAATTCTAATAAGGGTCTATGCAGGCCTACCATGTACCCATGTAGTGGTTCCTTTCCACTTGTCAAGTTATGTGATGCCTGCTAAAGTAACTTGGCAGAGCAGAATGAGGGGGATGGATGGATGCATGGCAGGTGTGATCAGATGTCCCATTGCCTGGACTGCCTGGGAATGTGCCAGGTCCCCGGGTGGCAGGGGGGGGAAAGACTATTGAGACTTTTAGGGATCTTTCCATGCTTTGGCACTGAGCCTGCATGAGAAAAGATCATGCCTTTAGTTAGTTGTCTAGTTCTTCAGCAGTTGCCCTTGTAGCTATTGAGGTTCCCTAAAGTTCCAGTTAGGGATGCTGGAGAAATTTGAGACGGAGTAAAATGAGTTTGGATTTCTAAGAATACAACTTGCGGAATCTGCTGCAGAGTGCCCCCCTCAGGCTGCGTGGAGTCTGTGGACTTTCAGATTTTCTTTTCACTTTCCCAAAATTTACAAATATAAATTCGTAGGAAAATACATAAGTTTCTGCTGAGGAAATGTTGAATGGAATGGGGGACAATACACTAAATGTTACGTACAAAGGAAAATTATGTAAATACTTATGTAAATACTTAGTAAATACTTACATAATTATTGGTGTATTTTTCTGCACAACGAAAAAATAATAATTTGCATCCATCTGTGGGCGGACAACATAACAAAAGGCACCTGACAATCCGTGAAACAGACGGAGAGGATTTTACACAGTCCGTACAACCCTAGTTCCAGTGACCCAGTTCACATGACACACCAGGACTCACCATGGATTATTTAAGCCACAGTGAGCCGTGGTGCATGCCAGGCATGATTTGAATATGCAACCCCCAATTGGGGTTGTTGAGTCATGTGAACTTGGCCATCGGGAATTATGCAAGGGTTAAACAAGTTGAGAGCTCTGCAAGGCTTGTTTAACCCTCGCATAACCCCCAATGGCCAGGTTCAGATGACATGGCAACCCCCTAATCGGGGGTTGAATATTCAAAATGGTGGCCAGCACATGCTGCAGGTCATCATGGGTTAAATAACCCATCGTGGGCTGTCATGTCATGTAAACCAGCCTGAGATATCTTATGTATATTGCAAGAGTCATTGCAAGTCATGGATTCTGAAAGTGCTCATTGGTATGTGAGGATGGCAATGGGAATGCTAGGTTGGTGGCTACAAATATTAAATCCTGATTTGCCTCACCACTGGTAAGTATCAGTAATGATTGTACCAGCCAACCTCCCTTCCCCTCATTCAACTGAAGAGCTGTGTACGGTGGGTTACTTTTTCTCCCCATGCTGTTTCTGTGATTATGTTATCACCAGGCAGGCAGAAGAACGAAGATAAAATGAAGTTTCAATAAGATGATTTATTTTGCTTTGCACCCATGCCCTTTTACACTTTCATTAGCATGTATGCTGTAAGTGATTTTTTAAAAAAAATATACTGGATTCTCCCATTAAGCTGAACAACAATAGCAAAATGAATGCTTTCCTCTCTTCCCCCAAACCAAAAGCAGCCATTAAAAAAAATCAATACCTTAATATTCAGTTTCCATGTTCAGGAGAGGCTTTATAAACACTGTGGTAATACCTCAGGTGGAAGTAAAAGCAATTGATTCTTTTTGCTCATCTGTGGGCTTTTTTGGCCACTGTTAGCACAAATTGGCTTGAATCAAGCTGCTGAATATCAGGAAGCTGGATTGTTAAAATACGTTGCTTAGACTAGCATACACTGCAGGGTTTCCCAAAGTTAATGTTTCTGTGATGTTCCCTCTGTTCTGTTCCCTCATGAGAAGGGAAGGCTGGGGACCCATTGGTGGGGCACAGCACAGTAACCAACATCAGACCTGTGTGACACACAAAAAAACAACTTCACAGCTCTTCAGGGCAGTAAAGAAAATAAAATCTACACCACTGATTTAAGAGTACATTGCTAGAGTAGCAGGTTTCCATCCCCACAAAGAACTGGTTCTTTTGTTCAAAATTCAAATCAGAACCCAGATTTCAATGGCAAGCTGGGTTTTACCAGTGAACATTATATTCTATAATTATCTCCACTTAAACAAAGAGCCATTATCTTACTAAACCACCACAACACGGCTGACATAGCACATAGTGGCTAAGGGCGCAATCCTATGCATGTTTAGATAGGAAAAAGTCCTACAACTCCCAGCATTCCCCAGCCAGCATACCTGACTGGGGAATGCTGGGAGTTGTAGGACTTTTTTGCCATCTAAACATACATAGGATTGTGCCTTAAGTGCCTGAAGTGTGGAACAGGAAGCTGCCTTACACCAGGTCAGGCTATTTGTCCATCTAGCCCAGGATTCTCTGCTGTGGCTGGCAGCAGCTCCCCAAGACCCTTCCCATAATCACCTTCTACCTGATCCTTTTAACTGGAGATGCGGGGCGTGGAAACTTGGGCCTCAGCAGACGCTCTAGCACTGAGCTGTGCTTGTCTGTGGTTCGCGTCTCACCTTTTGCAGGAACTTAGTACAAAAGCAATCAAATCTTGTCAAAAGCTGGTGGTCTGGAATGATTCCCCCACCCCAAGAATGTTTTTTAAAGGGGGCTTTGTTTTGAAGGATAACAGGTCTTACATCTCTGTCATCACATTCCCAACATCATGTGACTGAGAATAATTTCCTTCTTTATCTAGATTTAAAGAGCAATCAAGAAAATTTTCCGTTGTCTTCATGGAAAGGACAACAGATTTTCCTAGGAGGAAATGTGAAAAAAAGCATACTACACTTGTATAGTCCTTTAGGGCAACCAGAATAACCAAACACACGGTGTCTGTAGCTAGGCAGAAAGATTATTGACAAGACAAAGTGATCAAAGTTTCCATTTGTCCTCCTTCTCCATCCTTGTGCCATATCCAGGGTGATGATCGTATGAAGCTCCCAAGCCCAAATGACAGCAAGTTTTTTCAGAATCTGCTGGATGAGGGAGATCTGGAAGATATGATGGATGCTGAAGAATATCTAGTTCCTCAGGCATTTAACATTCCTCCACCCATCTATACGTCCAGGGCAAGAATGGACTCCAACAGAGTAAGAACAAACAATAGCATTTTGGCTGAATCAGAGACAAATTCACGCACGTGTATACAAAGACTGGCAAAACCAGACTACAGACTAGGCTGAAATACGATATTCCAGTCTTCCCCAACATAGTGCCCTCCGGATGTGTTGGGCTACAACTCCCATCATCCACAGCCAGCATGGCCATTGGCTGTGTTTAATAAAGCCCTCATTTCCCTAGGAAATGGAAGTGCAAGGGATACTCGGCAGCCCACACAATATGCATTCGGGCAGGCTTGTCTGCAGAATTACCTAACATAGGCAGATCCTGTACTGACATCACTGCCCCTTCAGAATGGTGTGGAGAAATATTGTCAGTCTACTTACAGACAGGCTATGTTACTATTCAGAATGTTCATCAGCAGCAGGGTGATAGTAACAGTGCAATTATATGCATGGGTTCAGTGGAGCTTACTCCCAGGGAAGTAGGCATTGGACTGCAGCTTGAGAAAGGCTGTTACGATGGGATACAAAGCCTATTTTCCAGCACCATGGAGAAATGGCCCATGCAGCCGGCTCAAGTCTGCACATAAGTTCAAATGAATGTGCAATTCAGATGAGTGTGCTGGTTCCAAGACAGGGGTGCACCCCTCATGCACCATTGTCATCCTGCCTGTTTCCAAACGCACAACATGCAGTCATGAGTTCAACTAGCTCTCCACATTCTGTCATTTATAGATATAGATATAGATATTTTAACCAGCCATAGATTTTCTGGATATAAATTGTTTCTGTGTCCCCACTCACCTGCCCTAGCAAAGTAACCTTGTGCATAAACATCTTGTGAGCACGCCGTAGCAGGGTAAGCATGCTTAAATCCTGTTGATACAACCGGGGCTTAACTGTTTATCTGGGAATTAAACAGGGGTGGAGGAGGGCCCGCTGCCATCACTCCTCCACTGCATGAGAAGCAGCCACAGGAATTCTGGCTCAACCGCTGGCTGCATTCCACATGCATTCCACTCAGACGCACAGGGGAGCGTCTGAGGAAGTGAGTCGCAAAAGTGTCTTGAGGTGGTCCCGCCAGCATGACTATAAAACACCCTTCCCCAACCGAGTGCCCTCCAGATGTTTTGGTTTACAACTCCCAGCATTTGTAACCATTGGCCATTCTGGCTGAAGCTGATGGGAGTTGAAGTCCAAAACGTCTGGAGGGCACTAGGCCAGGGGAGGCTGCTCTAGAACATGCACTGTAGCCTCCGAGGTGTGGTGGCCCTCCATTGGTACTTCTCCTGGTTGAAAAGACATTCTCTGCAGGATGCAAGAGGAGCGCTTTCAGCAGAGCAGCTTAGTGCCGTTTGGAAGGTAGGAGGAGTAAACAGCTGATCCCAAGCAACTGGATGGAGGAGGGAGAAGTGAAAGGGATTCTTTCAGGAGCCCTGTTGGGGAGGCTGGAGAGATGAGGGCGCTTGTGTCCAAAGCTCTGCCTCTTTAAACTTGCTGCCATCATTTCTGTGCTTCATTTTGATGAATGTGAATTCCTTTGAATTGCATCACTTGTATGGAGCTGAAGCTCTTTCTTCTCTACAGTGCCACATAGATTTAGGGTTGGCACAGGCACCCAATTCCATCTGGGAATCCAGCGGAACTCCCCCTGCCCGAGCCCCACTCGCCAAGCCCCTGCCCCCACTCACCCCCTGCCTGGGCTTGGCGAGCAGCCTGCACTTACCCCAGCGGCTTCGTCAAGCTCCGCGGTCGCCATTTTTTAGGGATGGGTGGATCACTTACCTTGTTCCATTCTGGGGCATCCGCTGCCGGGGGAGGTGATCTGTCCCTCCCTTCCCCCGGAATCCTCCCCGGCCGGCTCTGCCCCACGGGGAGTCCACAGAGCCACCGGCTGGCTCTGGCCACTACTTCCGGCCACAGCCAGTCTGCAGATGCAAATGGCATCCGGTGTAGGGGACTCCATTTGCATCCCTGCCGTTGGCCGTGATTGGCTACGTAAATATTTACATAGCCTATCATGGCAAAGAGCAGGGACACAAATGGCATAGCAGACAAAGAGCGAGGTACTTTTTTGCCTAACAGGAAAAGTGTGCTTTTTCCAAGTACGCACCCAAATGTGTACTTTTTCCCATTGATTAAAGCATGCAAATATATCCTTTTGGGGAAAATGCGCATTTTAAAGTGCATGTTTTTCAAAAAGGATGCATTTTGCTAATGCGATCACAAGCTCGAGAATGTGTGAGCTTTTTTCAAAAAACATTTGGTGTTACAAGTGGGACATTTTTGGCTGTATTTGAATGATAACAAAATTCTCATACATCCCTCACTAAAAGGTAGGGATGGACAGACCCATCTCCATCTGAGGCGCAGGAGAGCTTGGCGAGCTCCCCCTCCCCGCTCATGCAGCCCAGACCCACTCAGCAAGCCTCCCTGCTCACTCCACCTGCCCGCCGAGCCGCCCCTCCTCTCCGTGCCAAGGACTCCTGCAAACTTTGTGCTTTATGCACACAACAGCTTGACTGCCGGAGTCCTTGGTGTGGCTCACTCCCCGCCAGTGCTCTAGCCCCATCCTCCTCTTGAAGAGGACAGAGCTAGAGCACTGGGGCACTGCTGAGGCCCTTCCTGCCCACACCAGTTGTCCAGGGCTTCCCTGACAGCCAGCGGAGGCAGGACGGGGCCTTGGCCGGTGCCCCGGCCGCTAGCTGTCTCCTGCTTGTGAGCCTGCACAGCACTTCCTCCTCCTCCTACCTGGTCAGCTGTCAAGGAAGCGTCCTTGACAGCCAACCGGGCAGGAGGGGGAGGAGAGGCACCACACACACCCCAGCTGCTCTTGCCATTGCAGAGCACGCAGCAACAAGTCCAGGCTGTTCCCGGCCACTCATCAAGCTCCAGGCACACGTTGACCAGGTCCGTCAGGGGGATTTCGCCAGCCTCCTGAACTAAATCAGGTGCTTGTTGTGACATCCTTACGAAAAGGTCCTAAATAGCAGGGTTGAGGGCTCAAAATGACTTGTGGCTTATATTTCTCTAGCAAGCCACCTTGAGAACCCATGGTTTGTTGTTGGGTTGTTCAGGGTGGTTAACAACACACTGTTCAGACAACAAGCTAACCCAGGGTTCAACAACAACCCACACTCATCTACTGAGTGTGGGTTAGCGTGTTGTGTGAACAGCCCCAGTATAAGTCAGCTTCATATGTTCATATATGTCCCTTTTACAAGAATATACACATTAAAAATGATTTAATTGATAATTGTAGGACTTAACAAACAACCAAAATGCATTCCAAATGCATTCTCAAACTGTACAATCACCATTCTCTGACATTCTGTTTCCTTTGGGTAACTTGAATTTATACTTCTTTGCTCTAATGAATATTAATATTAAATGGACCCATTATAATTGGTGCTATTACCATGAATGGTGAATAAATTGAAGCAGCTTAGGCAGTTTATGTTCATTGTTACTGGGAAATTAAATTTTATAGGGAAGTTTCCATGCTGTTTGGTAAAGCAAGCATGGAAAGTTGACATCTACAGGGTCTGGAACTCTTTTCCAGAGATTAAACTTTTTAAACTACAACAACAATAAAATATCTCATTAAACTATGCCTTTATTTGGATGAATATTTTAAAACAACTAAAGAAGGTATTTCTTCCTCAGTGCTGGCCCTGGGATTATGGTGGCCCTGAAGCAGGGCACCTTTGTGGGACTCCTTAACCTGAATGAGGGGGAAGCATGCAAACTGAGAATTCCCTTTGACCTTTTAGTACCTTTGGCTTTCTTGGGTACTCTGTGCAAAGTAAGAATGGTGACACTGTTGGGGTGGTAGCATTTTGCTGGTCTTTGGACCACTCTGACCCTGCCACACTCTGGAGGCAGCCCTGTGCCTACTCTTTGTATAAGAAATAGAGCTCACTCTTTGGGCATGGAGCAGAGCGTGATGGTGATGGTGATGTTGATTTTGCATGTGGAAAGTCCCAGGTCCAATCTCCAAATAAACAGGATCTCAGGTAGCAGGTGATGTGAAAGATCTCTGCTGGAGAGCCTGTAGACAATATGGGTTGGGTGGACAAATAGTCTGACCTGGCACAAGTCTTCCTATTTTCCTACTTTTAGTTGTCACAAGCTGGGTAGAAGGACTGTTGTAACTCCTAAACATCAGAGGGCAATAGGTGTGAAGTACTGACAAGGATTGGGGCTGGAGGGGCAGAGGCATGAGGGATGTGGGCGTCCACAGGAATTTTTGCCGGGGGCAGCTCATGCAGTTGTGCATTTTCCTTGCTTTTTTGCATAGAGTCATATTCCATGACATTTAGAAGCCTACACAGAGAGGCAGAAAATCCTCGGAATTTGACAGCACCAATGCATATTCTAGTCAAGTTTCATACAAGAGTCACCATACAAAAACTAAGAACAAGAGGGAGAAAACAGATGCACAGACACAGAACAACAGTCTTACGAATGTCATATTGGATATTTTATGGCAATTATGTCCTTACCGTATCATTGACAACTTCTCATGAGTCATCCTAGAATTAATTATTTCCTTCATCTTGGAAGCATTAGTGAACGCTCAAGCAGTGGAGTCTGTTGAGAGTGCCTTTGGCAGGGACAGGAAAATGGGTATACTTGATTAGGCTTTAGGGTTCTACTGGAGCCTGGGCTACTCACTTTATTCTCACATTGTTATCAGCCACTTTTTGCATCAACATAAAACAATATTTGCGTGGCTTGAGTTTTGAACCGTGAGAATATTTTTCTGGAATTGCATATTTTTTTCCTGGAACTGCACATTTTATGTGTGATTGCACATTTTGTATATGCAAAAAAAAAAAAAAAAATACACAAAAGTAGTTGTGCTGGCCTATAAGAAAAAAATCCAAAAGCTACAGTCGAGCAATACCTTTATTGAGACCATCCAAAATTCCACAAAACTGTGCAAGCTTTTGAATTCTCCAGAACTCTTCATCAGGCTAGGTGGCATGGAACAAAAAGCAGGGGATCGGGGGCGAGGGACAAACTCCAAAGATTTGTCCAGGAGGTCTGTAGTTTAGATAGACCCAGTCTCAAAGTCATTTTTTGGCTGAAGGATAAAAATACTTTAAATAAATACATAAGAAATAAAATTGAGATTTGCAGTCTGAATGAATTAGCGGTAGTGATAGAACCAGAGAAAGATTTTCTATCACCTGAAGAGAGACTTTGCACTGAGGGTTCCATCCCCACCAATCACTAGGCAATTTAGCCACAATTGACTCTTTTACATAGTGCACCACCTAAAAATGATCTCCAACTTTGTTGAAATAAAAACTGTCATGTTTCTTTGCACTTCTGCATTATGCTGCCTGCAGAACCTGTGTGTTTCTCCTTTCTGCTTCACTCTGTCTTGGCCCAGCTTTGCTCTTGCAAAGAACAAAGTAAAAAGCAAAAAATGAAATGCCCAAGACTGGTAGGTCAAACCAAGGTTTGACCTGTACAGCTGCAAATGGTGTAGTGGATGCCAATTGCTTCCGCAGTCAATCAGCCCAGCCAGCGATATGTAGGGATGTTAGAGAATTCCGCCACGGACTCCAATGAGGCCGGATTCTAAAGAATCCAGCCCCTCGGAGTCTGTGGCAGAATGGATCGCCCAGCTCCGCCACCCCACGAAGTTGCCCCAGAACGGATCCTACCTGCCACCAGCCAGGTCCAGTCCGTCCGCTGCCATCCGCCACCAGTCTGCGGACACAAATGGCGTCTGGCATAGTGGATGCCATTTGCGTCCTTGTTCTTTGCAGTAATAGGCTACGTACGGCAAAGAGCAGGGACGCAAATGGCGTCAGCAGAAGGGCAGCAGATGGAAGTCCACCAGCGGCCGGAGCCGGCCAGCGGCTCTGTGGACTTGCCGCAGAGTGGAGCTGGCCAGCAAGGATTCCGGGGAGGAGGGACGGATCGCCTCCCCCCCTGCGGACACACCTCCGGACCCAGCGGTAAGCATTCCGCCCATCCCTAGGCCAGACCCCAGCCCCCAGCGCTCTAGCCCTGGGCCCTGCCAAAGCCCCTCCTGCCCATGCCCGTTGTCAAGGGCTTCCTTGACAGCTGGCAGAGGCAGGACGAGTCCTTGCGCCATTCCCAGCTGCTTGCCAAGCTCCAGGGTGCTCAGCGGCTGGGTCCGTCAGTGCCCCAAGGCTCACCAAGCAGGGTCTGGGAGGCCAGACAGTGTGGGAGTCCACTGAACTCCATCTCTTCCTCGGACTCCCACGCCATCCAAGTATGGCAAATTGTCTCAGCTCCAAAAAGGCCTGCACTACAAGAGAGAGAGGGGGGACCCATCCAGGCATCCTGCAAGAACTAAAACTTGAATGTTCTCTTAAAGCTATATACACACACATACATACATCCCAACAACCTACTCTAGACCTTAACAAATTGCACTGCTGCTACAATCAACTGCACAGACCCCCCCCCACCTCAATATTTCCCGAAAATAACCCAAACACCAGGACACTGGATAAAAACACAAAACTATACTGCAAAATTGTCACAGACTACTCTAACTGCCCCTACCCTAGTAAAATGGGAATAACAACTTTGGGGTACTTTGCAGGGCTGGCATAACCCACACTCTCTCAGTCACAGACCTGACTGCTGTACTGTACATATAATGATGAACTTTATCTGCATGCATTGCCAGGATAATTTTTAAAAAGTTTACGAACTCAAAAAGAAATTATTACTTAAACTTGAGTTAGAAAGATCATGAACTCCTTCTTTCTCCTATGTTTTCCTTTGGGGTAGAGCAACCCTAAAATCTTGGATTTCTGAATTGTTTTTTTGAGGCAATAATCACTTCTCACCAGGCTTTAAAATTAGGGCTGTGCACCACTTCAGTTCTGGATCTGAATTCCGAACTGAAGCAGGGTGATTCAGACCAAAACAGTCCAGATCTGAATCGGATCCAGACCGGTCTAACTCAGGTCAGATTGATTGGGACCAGTCCGGACTGATTCTGAAGCCCAGACAGTCTGTCTGGGAAATGTACCTACTTGCTTAAGATTAGGGGGGGGGAGAGCAGGATTAGGGAGGGGGGAACTGAGCCTTGGCAAGTGGCATCTCTGGCTGCCAATAGGGCTGAACTTTTAACTCAGGAGTCTCCAATCACAGTGGTGGTGGAGGGCTCTTCAGTACCCAGCTCTTCTCAGTTCCATTTCTTAGCCTTCACTTTCCCTTAAATCCTTCTTCTAGATTCACACACACACACACACACACACACACCCTTTCTGTTCTAGTTGTTAGGCTTCAGATTGTTTCTTGCTTCATTTACTGCTTGGTCTTTGGCTCCCTCCCACCCAGCTCCGCCCTTCTCAATACTATTTCTTCCCTTCCCATTTGTCAGCTCTTCATCTGTATTCTTATAAAAAACAAAATACTAGGGATGTCGGAGAATTTCTCCACGAATCCCCGGGAGGCTGAATGCCAACGCATTCGGCCCCCCGAAATCGGTGGGGAAATTCTCCGCCACCACCCCCGCCAGCCCCCCCCCCCAGGATGGGACTCACCTCTGTTGAATGTCCCTCTCAGCGACGGGTCCCAGCGGCGTTTCGGCGGCGTTTCAGCGGCGTTTCGGCGGCAGAGGGGGCGGCGGCCGGTCTTCCGACCGGCTGCCGCCACCGCCATTTCCCAGTAAAGTTTAAAAAAAAAAAAGTGATAGGCTACGTAACAATTTACGTAGCCTATCACAGCTAGATTTTCAAAGTCAGCCATGATAGGCTACATAAATCTTTACATAGCCTATCACGGCTGAATTTGGAAAAAAAAAAAGCGTGTACACAAATGGCGGCGCCCATGGGCGCCGCCATTTGCGTTCCTTATTTGGGCACGGGTAGTCTACGTAAAGATTTACGTAGACTATGGCGAAAATAAGGGCAACGCAAATAGCATCTCCCCGGCCGCAAAATAAAAAAGTAAATTGTAAAAAAAAATAATAATAACGTGATAGGCTACGTAACGATTTACGTAGCCTATCACGGCTAGATTTTCAAAGTCAGCCGTGATAGGCTACGTAAATCTTTACGTAGCCTATCACGGCTGACTTTGAAAAAAAAAAAAAGCGTGTATGCAAATGGCAGCGCCCATGGGTGCCGCCATTTGCGTTCCTTATTTGGTCACGGGTAGTCTACGTAAAGATTTACGTAGACTACGGTGAAAATAAGGGCAAATTATTTGGGCACGGGTAGTCTACGTAAAGATTTACGTAGACTATGGTGAAAATAAGGGCTTTGTTTCCAGTCCCCTGATCATCTTTGTTGCCCTCCTCTGAACCCTCTCCAGCTTGTCTGCATCCTTCTTAAAGTGTGGTGCCCAGAACTGGACACAGTACTCCAGATGAGGTCTAACCAGTGCTGAGTAGAGGGGAACTAGTACTTCGTGAGAGTTGGAAGCTATGCTTCTATTAACACAGCCCAAAACAGCATTTGCCTTTTTTGCAGCCACATCACATTGTCGGCTCATATTCAGCTTGTGTTCTACAACAATTCCAAGATCCTTCTTGCTTGTAGTATTGTTGAACCAAGTATCCCCCATCTTGTAACTATGCATTTGATTTCTTTTTCCTAGGGGCAGAACTTGGCATTTAACCCTATTAAATTTCATTCTGTTGTTTTCTGCCCTGCGCTCCAGTCTATCAAGATCACTTCGAATTTTGTTTCTGTCTTCCAAAGTATTAGCTATCCCGCCCAATTTTGTGTCATCTGCAAATCTGATCAGCATTTCCTGCACCTCCTCCTCCAAGTCATTAATAAAAATGTTGAAGAGCACTGGGCCCAGGACTGAGCCCTGCGGTACCCCACTCGTTACCTCTCCCCAGTTTGAGAAGGTCCCATTGATAAGCACTCTTTGAGTCCGATTCTGTAGCCAACTGTGGATCCACTGGATCGTTGTTTCATCTAGCCCACTTTGAGCTAGTTTGCTCATCAGGATATCATGGCGCAGTTCGTCAAAAGCTTTGCTGAAGTCAAAATATATTATGTCCACGGCATTCCCACAGTCCACAAGGAAGGTTATCTGATCAAAAAATGAGAACAGATTAGTCTGGCAGGATTTGTTCTCGACAAATCTATGTTGGCTTCGAGTAATCACTCCATTGTTTTCAAGATGCTTCCAGATGGATTGCTTTATGATCTGCTCCAGAATTTTCCCAGGGATTGATGTCAGACTGACTGGTCTGTAGTTCCCAGGTTCCTTTCTGCTCTTTTTGAAGATAGGGACAACATTAGCCCTCCAGTTATCTGACACTTCACCCGTCCTTCATGATTTCTCAAAGATAATAGACAGTGGTTCTGAGAGCTCTTCTGCCAGTTCCTTTATTACTCTAGGATGCAGTTCCTCTGGCACTGGAGATTTGAACTCATTCAAAGTAATTAGGTGTTCCTTGACCTATGCCTATCAATCTCAAGCTGTAGTCCTGCCCCTTCAGCCTGTACTTTGCCTTTGCCGGGTGGGGTCATAGATAGGGCTGGAAGAAAAATCTTTATCTGAGATGGAAAAATGCAGTCAACTTATGTGGCAGTAAGTCTGAAGACTTTAGAGAAGAATCAAAAGCTTCATGTATGCAAATGTTTCTATTTCAGGTAGTTAATATTAGCACCTGCAGATGAGGTCACATAAGGAAAGGAGCAAAAATATTTTGTTGGTACACCAAAATCAAGCTGTCCACATTGGGGGCTACGATAGCTAATGTGACCAAGATAATGTTAGGGCTTTTACTGTAAATGGATTGATGGTTTCCCATACTTTGGCCAGGAAAGGGATTTCCAATACTTTTTAATCAATTTTTTTATTGTGAGTTTCAACAAAACAAATAAAAACATAACAAAACCAAAAAACTGAAAATATAACAACATACTTCCAACAATGTTTATGTTGGGGCCCATGTGAGAGTCAAACATTGATCAAGTAGCCATGTTCTAAGGAATGACACCTTAGTGTGAGTTTTCTGTCATGGTACTTTCTATCATGTGTGATGGTAGTTTATAATGATGAGTTATATGTATTTTAACCATGGCCACATAGAGGGAAATATAGTTTGGTAAGGCACAAAAGGAGACTGCCTTCTTCATTGTTTTTCTTAAGGAATAATCAGAGAAATAAATCAGAGATATAAAAGGAAACATAGGCAGGGGGCAGGAGCAAAAATAACGTTTAGATTTAGGATGTTAATGATTATTTTCTCTCCAAATCATTGGGGAGGGGGGAGTATTATTGTTAGTAGATTCCCAGATCTGTTCTAACTCATTTGAAAAATAGAACATTTCATCAAGGCAACCATTCTTTCCTTTAAGAGGCCAAGAGTGCACAATTATGGGTTTCTTTACCCCCTACATAATGAAATTGGGGAGATTATCATCAACTTTCTATTCAGATGTTTAAGCTGGCTTCTCTCCCCCCACCCGTTCAAATCCATCTTTTTTTCTCTAAGAGCGTCCCTGTTCGGGCCAGCCAGCATGTTAAAATGATTGCTGCCATAAAGGCTTTGGAAAAGATGTGCTCTATTTCATTCTCAATGAGGGCTGATGGCTTTTGAGAGGCTCAGAATATCCTTTGATTACTGTATAAAGTAGAATGAGGGACGGGAGGGAGGGGGGAGGGGGCAGGTGAAATATGTTCATCAAATCCCTTTTGTGCTCCCCTTCAACCCCTCCCCTGCTGCTGAACATCTTTTTGCGTCACCACACACACATCACGAGTATGTTGCCTTTTGACGCCCTCTTAAGAAATGTTTCCCACTTTAAAGTTCAGAGCTCCAGCCTTACTGGAAACCAAAGGGCTTGGTTTCTTTTTAAACTCCTAATTGGGTTTAAAAATAGAAGAGCATGACAATGTTTTTAAGACACTGCAAGTTTTTTGTTTAAAATTTAGCCAGAAAATTACTTGTGATGAGGTGGCCCAGAGACGAAGCATAACAGGATTATGAGGAGGTTCTTTCCCAGTGTCCTGCCAAGCAGCTCATGTGATTGCTCCTAGGGAATATAAGGTATGCTCCATGTCCTTGTAGTTCTCTGGCAAAATGTTCATCCCCCTCACACCTCCTGGGCAGGAGCTGCCCATACATGCTTTCTTCCAGCCATGGATCTGGCAGAGTATTCACCATTCAGATAGGAACATCCATCTTTCCTTCACTGCATGCCTTCACTGTGTGTGGGTACAGCAGTCAAAAGGGCAGACTAGAAAGATCCCATTAAACATTCTTAAGTTGTTTGGTTGCCAAGTCAATGAAAGAAGTATAGAGATGGAAAAAGAAAAGCCTTCGGCACTATGTAATAGTGCAGGAGAGGCACACAGACAGTGAATCGTGGCATCAGAATGGAAGGAAACAAGAGAGCCCCTAATTTCAAGTCTGAAATGTTGGAGAGGAAGTGGGGGATTGAGTCCCACCATAGGGAGCAGTTGAAGTGAACATGGGCAGCATTTTGTGGCCTCCCCTGAGGGAAGCCCAGAAGTGGCCATGCTGGCAGTCAACCCATCAGGGCAATGTGAGACTATGGCTGCCACTGGCAGCTCTAGCAGTTGAAGCAAAGGGAGAGCATGACTGCCAGGCTGCCAAGGACCTGGACGTCTTGTGACTGGCTTCTGTGTTTGGGGGGCCGTACGTGGCTTGCCTTGGTCTATTCAGGGACAGGGAGGAAGAGGCTGAGGAGGAAATACCCTGTGACCGAGGACCTGGATGATGCTTCTTCTTGAGGTAGATTGAGCTGGCAGGACTCTAGAGCAGTTCCCTTCTGAGGCACTGGGAGCTCGTCTTCCCCATTTCCTGACAAGGCAAAGTGCACCTTATGGCCACCTCATGAAAAGGGGGAGGAAGGGACCAGAGAAATACACATGATGATGCCTTTGAAACCCTCATGGGCCTAACTGACACAGTGAGTGCTATAGGCCAGGAATGATGGGATACATATGGAGCTGTAGCCCGCTGGAACAGCACAGGTGTATCTACATGGGGCAGGTGCCTCCCTTTAGAACAGGCTAGGAAGAGTCACATACCCACAGGCCCACTTGAGGCTCTGAAGGGCCACTGCCAATCAGAGGGTTTTGTGCATGGAAGAATAGATCTGTTTCACTAATTGCCTAGCTGTGGCATGCCTCAGGGTGCCTGTTATTTTGTGCTGCCCCTTCATTCCATCCCGCGACATCTTCCCTATGTTCCTTTGGTTGATTGTCAGCGCCTGCAGACTGCTGCCTTGTTATCCATCCTCCAACTCACCCTATATTTTATGCTGTTCAACTGCATGGCCTACCACAGCAGCAGTAACTGTCATCTGCTAGGACCTTGTGCCAGAGGGTTGGTAAGATGCAGACCCCGTGCCCTGGTGGGTGAGGTGGTAGAGGCCCCTTCCATCCTGAAGAGGTGAGGAACAAGCCATGTTTTCCACCTCCAAGTCTATTCCATGCCGAATTCTGTGTGGATTTTGGTTTTTTATGGAAATAAATCTGTATGGGTTTGGGGGCATTTAAAAAAGAATTAATGTATGCATTTTTGTGCATATTTTTCAAATTGTACATGTTTTTGTACTCATCTACCCATTGACTAAAGAGTGTTTGTGCACAGTTTTGTACGTATTCTTCTTTGTGCATTTTTCAAATCTGTGCATTTCATTGGATGTGTTTTTTTCTTTTCCTTGGAATGCATAGCAAGTCTGGAAATGTACGGATTTCCAAACACAAAATGCATTTGGTCTGCATCCATTTCCAAGTGATGCAGATTGGAGAAATCCATTTAAAAAAATCCAGATTTCTCACACATCCCTACACGCCGCACAGTAAACATTTTTTTAAAAGGAATCCTCAGTTTCTCCAGAAAAGGCTAAACAAGAACAAACCAGGAACAGGGATAGATAACAGAAAAATGGGAAGTGTCCCTAGAAAATAGGGTCAGTTCAGTTGGAGCATATGAAATAATGGAAACGTTAGCATGCCATTCCCAATACAGCTGCCACTGAGTTCAAGGTATGACAGTTTCTTGATGGAAAATATATTTAATGTAACGCATCGCCATCCTTGCTGGCCCACTCTGCCAGCCAGCAAAAGTGATATAAGGGGATCAGAAGCCTGCACTGGCTTGCGTTGTTGATCCCATGGAGTCCTCGTCCTGAGTCCCAGCACTAAGTGGCATCACTAGTGTACAGCTTCTAAGGAGTGGAGAAGTGGTGTTGAGAGTGAGAAGAGCAAGATCAGGGAGAGACCCATGCTGCCCTGCTCAAATTGATGCTCATGGGGTGTGGCAAGAGCCGGCTGGGGCTCGGAAGTAGCACGATTGTGTTGTAATCCATTTCCCAGGCACATCCTGCAATTAGCGCTCAGGGAATGATGACCCATAGAAACTGTTCCCATTCCCTTGCTCTGCCTTGCTTCTCCTGAGATAGCCACCCAGTATCTACTTCATTATTTCTTTCATACACAGAATGCAAAAACAAGCAGGAAAGATCCTTTTCACCTTGCCTTGTTCATGTATTCTGCTTTGCTATGTCTCTTTGGAAAAACGTCCCTCCTGTGGACGTAGACTGAAATATGTTTCTTGTAGCTTCTCCTCGGCAAGACAGTGTCTGCTTTTCACTCAGTGTTCAGAAGAAAACAACGTGGCTCTTGGGAAGAGGTGTGTATTCCCCTGGGGAAATTCCTCCAATTTGAATTTCATTTCAGTTAGTTCTGTTGTAAATACCAGCCTGTTCCTTTGAAATATTTGCTCTGGGCTGATGGGATGGCTCCGCATTGTATTTTTCTATCTGCAGTACCACTAGGGTATCTGTAGCATTTTACACAGATCCACTTGCATAAACCAGCTGTCCTTATTCCACACAGACCTCTTTCTGAAATCTTTCAACTGAACTGAGCGCAGCAGCTGTGCAGTCTTGCAGGGTAGGAGAGTGCGGTTCGATTACCTTTTCCAGATACTGACGCACTCCCCATTGAGTGAGTGGCTTCTGTGGATTAGAGTTTACGTAAAGGAGCTGGGGCCTGAAGTTTCTTAAACAGTTAAGCAGCACATGGGAGCTGCTGGGAAATATGCACCATACAATACCCAAAACATTGTAGTGCTAAGGAGAAGGACTCCACTTCTGTGGAATTCTGAATAAAACAAAATAAAACGGAGATGTACAAGAACGTCCATTTCTGCTCCAGGAACCAGTGATCCAAATGCAAAATTTGGATTCAGGAAAAATCTAGGGATGTTAGAGAATTCTGCCACGGATCCCGGGGGGGCGAATTCCAGTGAATTTGGCCCCCCGGAATCCGTGGCAGAATGGAGCAACCCGCCCCACCACCCCACGGAAGCCCCGCGAATCGGAGCCTACCTGGCTGTGGGTTCGGCTGCAGGTTCGGCTGCGGCGGTGGCTCTGGCTGCTGCCAGGCTGCTGCGGACGCAAATGGCGTCCTGAGTACAGGACGCCATTTGCGTCCCTATGGTAGCCCATGATAGGCTACATAAATATTTATGTAGCCTATCACATGCTACCATAGGGACGTAATTGGCGTCCCTTACTCAGGATGCCATTTGCATCTGCGGCAGCCCGGCAGCGGCTGGAGGCCCCGCTGTGGGTTGGCCTGGCCGGTGGCTCCACAGCCTGGCTGCAGAGCGGAGCCAGCCAGGCAGGATTCCGGGGGGGAGGAACAGATTGCCTCCCCCCCATCAAGGATTTCGGGGGGAGGGACGGAGCACCTCCCCCCCACCGCAGATGTCCCTGGATGAAACCAGGTAAGTGTTTCATACATCCCTAGAAAAATCTTAGTTTTTATTTGAAACAGACACCCAGCTGGTTGCTGAAATACCATGTTAACAGCACAATCCTGTACATATCTATGCAGAGGTATCTCCAATTAAGTTAAATAGGGCTTACTCCCAGGAAGAGAAGTACAAACCTGTCAATTTCAGTTTCTCAATTTTCCAATCTTAAATTCAATTTGTCCCAAATAGGGATGTTAGAGAATTCCGCCATGGATCCCAGGGAGGCCGAATTCCAGTGAATTCAGTCCCCCGGAATCCGTGGCGGAACGGAGCAACCCACCCCACCACCCCACGAAAGCCCCATGAAACAGAGCCTATCTGGCTGCAGCTCCAGAGGCGGCAGCAGTGACTCCAGTGGCAGCGGCTCCAGCGGCAGTAGCTCTGACAGCAGCGGCAGCTCTGATGGCTCCAGCCGCTGCCAGGCTGCAGCCGCAAATGGTGGCCACTATGCCGGCCGCCATTTGCGTCCCTGGCAAGCCATGATAGGCTACGTAAGTATCTACGTAGCCTATCACAGCTCAGGGCAGGGACTCAAATGGCCATTTGCGTTCATGTCTTTAGCTGTGATAGGCTATATATATATTTACGTAGCCTATCACGGCAAAAGACAGGGGCCCAAATGGCGTAGCGGCTGCCATTTGCACCCCTGTCCTTTGCCGTGATAGCCTACGTAAATATATGCATAGCCTATCACAGCAATAGGAAGGAACGCAAATGGTGGCCGCCGTAGCCTTCGCCATTTGCATCCGTGTCTTTAGCCATGATAGGCTACGTATATATTTACATAGCCTATCATGGCTAAAGACATGGACGCAAATGGTGGCAGCTATGGCGGCTCCGCAGAGTTGCTGCAGAGCGGAGCTGGCCGGGGAGGATTCCAGGGGGAGGGACGGAGTGCCTCCCCCCCACCGTGGATTGCCTGGCGCAGAGCCAGGTAAGAGTTTCATACATCTCTAGTCCCAAAGTTTGAGGAAAAAAAAATTAAGTTCACATGAAATTTCATAAGCATTTCTGTGCACATGCCTCCTAATATTGTATGCATACACAAATGGTATGCATTTTTGCATAATATGCACATTTTTTGCCAGCCCCAATACAATACATTTTAAATGATATTTTCCCTAATATGCACATTTTTATGTGCATTTTTTTCTATTTGAGCACTCTGTTGAAAAAATCCAGAGGGCTGCAAATTCTGAAGGTTTTGGTATGCATAGTGGTTTGAAAGTGCGAAATTAGGTAAATTTGCACTAAAACGGGAACTGAATTCGTTTCTCCCTCAACCCTACTCTCAGGTAAATGGGCAGAGGATTGCAGCTTCTACCTCACAAGCAGAGTCCGGGTGGCCAGTTCATGAAGGGGCAAGTCCTAGGCCAAATGTGCCTTGGGTAAATCTCGCATCTCTTTCCCGTCTCACTTGGTTCAACCTTTGAATACATTGTTTCATTGCATTTGTAGCCCATTTCAATTATCTGAATGCATGATTTATTTCTGCAATAGAAAGTGCTGTTTGTATGCATGGGTCTGAAAATGTGTATTATATTCTTGCCATATGAACTGTTCGTACTAGTTATTTCAGCTATTAAGTAGATAATTGAGTAGATAGTCTGACAGATGCACTCCAAGCCCTCAAGTGCGGTGTCCCAGTTAGGGATGTACGAAAGTCACTTACCTTTTAACGAAATTGATTCGCGGTGGGGGGAGGTGCTCCGTCCCTCCCCCCAAAATTCTGGCCAGGGGGGGAGGCACTCCGTCCCTCCCCCCCCTGAATCCTGGCCGGCTGGGTCCGCAAATGGCGGTGGCCATAGCCACTGCCATTTGCGTCCCTGCAGTCAGCCGTGATAGGCTACATAAATGTTTACATAGCCTATCATGGCTGATTTAAAAGAAAAAGAAAAAAACCTATGGGCGCCGCCATTTGCGTTCCTTATTTTGACACGTCTTTGTCAACGTAAACATTTACGTAGACTAAGATGGCGAAAATAAGGGGAACACAAATAGTGTAGACGCTACGCTATTTGTGTTCCCCTTATTTTTGCCATCTTAGTCTACGTAAATGTTTACGTAGACTAAGACGTGTCAAAATAAAGAATGCAAATGGCGGCGCCCATGGGCGCCGCCATTTGTGTACGCGCGTGTTTTTTTTCTTTCTTTTAAATCAGCCGTGATAGGCTACGTAAACATTTACGTAGCCTATCACGGTATTTTTTTAAAAATCTAGCCGTGATAAGCTACATAAATCTTTATGTAGCCTATCACTTTTTTTGTTTTGTTTTTTACTGGAAATGGCGGCGGCGGCAGCCGGTCGGAAGACCGGCCGCCACAGCCGCCACCACCGAACCGCCGCCGGAGCCGCCGCCTCCAGGAAGATTCGCCCAAGGTAAGTCCCGTCCCGGGGGGGGGGGTGGCAGACCGTTTCGCCACTGATTTCAGGGGGCCGAATGTGCTGGCATTTGGCCTCCCCGAGATTCGTGGCGAAATTCTCTGACATCCCTAGTCCCAGTCTGTCACAGACCACAAATAGCACAGGCAGTGGGCATTTGTGGCACCACTAGGAGGATCAGTAAGGACCCTAGGCTTGGCTATAGTATTAGGAACATAGGAAGCTGCATGCGTCAGATCACTGGTCCATCAAACCTAGTATTGTTGGCAGTGCCTGGCCGCAGCTCTCCCTGATTTCAGGCATGGGTTTTGCAGCCCTGCCTGGACATGCTGGGGATAGAGCCTGGGATGTTCTGAATGCAAAGCAGGTGCTTTACCACTCAGCTACAGCCCATTGGATCAAGCCCTCACCCCTTCCTGCCTCTCCCACTGACTCTGCAGAGTGCTCTGTAGGGTTGCAAGATGTGCTGAGGGTCACTTCCTAAGACTCAGTGGAAAGAACCTTAGAGCTAAGGTAGGGTAAGGTGAGGCATGCTTGGTGGGGTAGGGGGTGGAGCCTAGTAGCATATGTCAGAGGACAGCCGCTGGTAGCTTTATGTATGTATGTATGTATGTATGTATGTATTTCATTTCTATACCACCCAATAGCTGAAGCTCTCTGGGCGGTTCACAAAAACTAAAATGAAACGGCACACAATAAAACAATTTAAAATAAATAGAACATTAAAACCACAATATAACAATACAACCACAATAAAACCTAGCAGCAGTGCAGGAATTTAAAATACAGATTTCAAACAGCAAAGCTAAAAGTCTAGAAAGCTAAAATGCCTGGGAAAATGAAAAGGTCTTCACCTGGCGCCAAAAGGAATACAATGTAGGTGCCAGGCGAACCTCACTAGGGTGCTCATTCCACAGCCGGGGTGCCACAGCAGAAAAGGCCCTCCTCCTAGTAGCCACCCGCCTTACTTCCTTTGGCAGGGGCTCACGGAGAAGGGCCGCTGAGGATGATCTTAAGGTCCGGGCAGGGACATATGGGAGGAGGCGATGCTTCAGATAACCTGGCCCCAAGCCATTTAGGACTTTAAATGTTAATACCAGCTTGGGGGTGGAACCTGAAGAACGTGGACTGGAGATAATAGCAAAAACCTTCAAGCCATGATGGAGAAAGAGTCCCCTCACCCTGAGATTTTACTCATTCCCTTGGAGACCCTAATATATAGGCTAAAACCCTGAAACTTCGGCCTGAACTCTGAGATCTGACAACCCTCCTGCTCAGTAGACTACTGGCAGGGTAGAGTGGCTGATGAGTAGAGTGTACTGGCAGGGTAGAGTGGCACATCTGCCTGAAAGGTTAGCCACCACCACTAACTTTAAATGATGCCTTGCCTTAAAGCTGGCTTAACCAGGCATAGCTTCTGGATTTATTCTCACGGTAGCAAGCCTGACTCCCTTTCCCATTGTGTTTGTTTCCATTCACCTACATGGAAACCCCTACTGCCCACTGCTGACCAGTGCTTCTGTTACTGCCACCACACCGCTGCAGTCGTAACATTAATTGCCTTGGATGTGGCTTGCACACGCACCTCCCCAAGACAGTATTTTTGCTGTGCTGACAACTCTGTCTGTGTGCAGAGACGTGCCTTTAGTGTGTGGTAGATACTAAACTTCTGAGGTCTGGTTTGGGGTGTCAGGGCACTTTCCTTTGGGATGTGGGCATGTTAGAAGGGGGTAAAGTTATCCATACCCAGAACCCTTATGTTTATTAATATATTTTGGTGTGTGACAAACGGTGACAAATCTCTCATCTAAACATGGAAACATTAGTGACTAGAAAAGGGAGTTAACTTTTGCTTCCCTAATACATTCGATGTGTGGCCTGCAAAGAGAAGTGGGCAGTGTGACTGGTGGCATGGCCACATAATGGACATGTCTGTGTGTAGATGTATGGGGCAAAACTGCAAATAGCAACCCTTTCTGTAGTACTCCAGACCACATCCTGGCTTATAGCCTAGGTAAGGACTGTGCAAGATGGAGTAACGTCTTCAGTCCCCCATGTATGAGATGATTTATCACATTTTTATATTCCATTCAGGAGCAAAGGGTGAAATACCCCCCCCTTTTTTTTTCACTCACAACAGCCCTGTGAGGTTGCTTAGGCTGAAAGAGAGTGATTCAGTCAGAGAGCTTCATGGTGGAGCAGGGGATTTGAAGCCAATATTCTCTGATGGGTAATGGGATACCTTTGAAGATTCTTCGGATGTTAAAGCTTCAAAACCTTGTCCCATAACCCCAGCTTTCTTTTCTTTCTTTCTTTCTTTCTTTCTTTCTTTCTTTCTTTCTTTCCTGCCTTTCTACCCAAAAAAAATGGCTCTCAGGGAGGCTGTGTGTCATCATTTGCATATCTGGAAAAATATATCACAGGACAAACATGCCTTCATTGTTCATTGGAGCCAGGACAAATGTTGTGTGCATACAGATGCTAAAGCAGACATAGGAAGTGACAGATTATGACAGTAATAAGTTTAGATCTTTGTCTTTGCTTATTTGGGTAGTGCGTATTCTCACATAGTTCCGTTGAAATAGTCAGACTTTAACCTTCACTGAGATTTAGGCAGGCCTCTCATCTAGGGTGAAATTAGCAGGCAGTCAGATATGATTCCTAATGGAATGTGACACCAATTATGCAGAGTTCCTTTTCAGATGTGAATGTGTCCCCGACAGCTTCATAGCAGATGAACAGCAACAGTTTGTGCAGAAGTACAAAGCTTGAGAGTACAAGGTTTGCAGCAGCGGGGATGAATAAGAGCTGTGGCCATGTTGTGATGTGTGTCCTGGAGACAACCCCCAAATCTTATATGATAACTCTTGGAGGCACTGATCTTCGGTGTTTCCAGCTGTCTCCAAAGCAGTGAGGAGAGATTTGAAGAAGGATCCTTCACCCCATCAGCACAGGGAAGATCTGGAGGGAGGGAAGCAGCAAGAGAAGCAAGCTCTGAATGATAATGTGGACAAAGCTACAGTATAATGGAACAGCCAAGTAAAATGGGAGAGACACAATGCAGAGAAGGGATTTAGGTGACTTTTCGAATGCAGACTGAAGTCCCAGTGTGGATGTGCTGATGTATACTTTAGCCCCATCTGTGCACTCTTAGGCTTTCCCTCTGTTAACTCAGCAGCAATTATATTTCCTGCCAAAAAGAAGATTTCCCTAAAAGATGTAAAATGTGAATCTCTTTGCTGGGTGAACCTGATGAAAGTTTGTTCCAGCACTGCTGCTCAAAAAGCTGCTCTGTGGCAAAAGACGGTTCTTGAATTTTATTGACCCGTTGCATACCGAGCAGCAGAACACCAGGCAGGAGAAAATCAAATGACCACTAACACATGGCCAGCTTTTGAAGTATCCTATCCAAGCCTCTCATATCATGATGACTATATATTACCTCCAAGATCAGAGGCAGCATTGGGGAGCACAAACGGGAGGGTGCTTTTGTCCTCATGGCCTGATCATGGGCTTGCTAGGGGCATCTGGTTGACCACAGTGCAAACAGAATGCTAGATAGGCGTTTGGTCTGAACCAGCAGGGTTCTTCTTATGTTTAAATGTTCTTATGTCATCATGCAACAGGGGTCACTTCAGTGGGCTTGTCACTTTGTCTTTCTCAAGAAGTACAGAGTTGCCACTGGAATTTAACTTGAGACAAAATTCAAAGCCAATTTCAGGGTACCTTTTGATGCAAAACACCTGAGGAATTCCTGCAAAGTACAAAATGCCATACATCCTTATATGCTATTAGGTACAATTTAAGGTTCCCCTTCATGGATCACTGCCTTGTTGTGGTGAAGAGGCTTGCGTAACTCAGTGAAGCCATAAGCTATGCCATGCAGGGCCACCCAAGACGGACAGGTCATGGTGGAGAGTTCGGACAAAATGTGGTCCACTGGAGAAGGAAATGGCAACCCACTCCAGTATTCTTGCCAAGAAAACCCCATGGAACGTATCACAAGGCTAAAAGATATGATGCCGGAAGATGAGCCCCTGACGTCGGAAGGTGTCCAATATAATACTGGGGAACAGCAGAGGGAATTTCCAAGTAGCGCCAGAAAGAGTGAAGCGGCTGGGCCAAAGCCGAAAGGACACTCAGCTGTGGATGGTGAAAAGAAAGTCCAATGCTATAAAGAACAATATTGTTTAGGAACCTGGAATGTAAGATCAACGAAACAAGGTAAGCTGGACGTGGTCAAACATGAGATGGCAAGATTGAACATCGACATCTTGGGAATCAGCGAACTAAAATGGACAAGCATGGGCAAATTTAATTCAGGTGACCATCATATCTACTACTGTGGGCAACAATCCCTTAGAAGAAATGGAGTAGCACTCATAGCCAACAAAAGGGTGGGAAAAGCAGTACTGGGGTACAATCTCAAAAATGATAGAATGATCTCAGTATGAATCCAAGGCAAACCATTCAACATCACAGTAATTCAAGTCTATGCCCCAACCACTGAGGCCGAAGAAGCTGAGGTTGATCGGTTCTATGAAGACCTACAACACCTTCTAGAACTAACACCAAAAAAAAAGATGTCCTCTTCATCATAGGGGATTGGAATGCTAAAGTAGGAAGTCAAGAAATCACCAGGATAACAGGCAAGCATGGCCTTGGTGTACAAAATGAAGCAGGACAAAGGCTAATAGAGTTTTGCCAAGAGAACATGCTGATCATAGCAAACACTCTTTTCCAACAGCACAAGAGGCTACACATGGACATCACCAGATGGTCAATATCGAAATCAGATTGATTATGTCCTTTGCAGCTAAAGATGGAGAAGCTGTATACAGTCAGTCAAAACAAGACCTGGAGCTGACTGTGGCTCAGATCATGAGCTTCTTGTTGCAAAATTTCGGCTTAAATTGAAGAACATAGGGAAAACCACTGAACCATTCAAGTATGACCTAAATCATATCCCTTATGAATATACAGTGGAGGCGAGGAATAGATTTAAGGGATTAGACCTGATAGACAGGGTGCCTGAGGAACTATGGACGGAGGTCTGTAACATCATTCAGGAGGCAGCAACTCAATCCATCCCAAAGAAAAAGAAATACAAGAAAGCAAAGTGGCTGTCTGAGGAGGCTTTACAAGTAGCTGGGGGAAAAAGGGAAGCGAAAAGCAAGGGAGAAAGGGGAAGATATATCCAACTGAATGCAGAGTTCCAGAGAATAGCAAGGAGAGACAAGAAGGCCTTCTTAAATGAACAATGCAAAGAAATCGAGGAAAACAACAGAATGGGAAAGACTAGAAATCTTTTCAAGAAAATCGGAGATCTCAAGGGAACGTTTTGTGCAAAGACGGGCATGATAAAGGACAAAGAAGGCAGGGACCTAACAGAAGCAGATCAAGAAGAGGTGGCAAGAATACACAGAAGAACTATACTGGAAAGATCTTAATGTCCCTGATAGCCATGATAGTGTGGTCACTGAACTTGAGCCAGACATCCTCGAGAGTGAAGTCAAGTGGGCCTTGGGAAGCGTTACTAACAACAAAGCTAGCGGAGATGACAGTATTCCAGCTGAGCTATTTAAAATCCTAAAAGATGATGCTGTTAAAGTGCTGCACTCAATATGCCAACACATTTGGAACACTCAACAGTGGCCACAAGACTGGAAAAGGTCAGTTTACATCCCAGTTCCAAAGAAGGGCAACGCCAAAGAGTGTTCAAACTACCATACAATTGCGCTCATTTCACATGCCAGCAAGGTGATGCTCAAAATCCTACAAGCTAGGCTTCAGCAGCATGTGAACCGAGAACTACCGGAAGTACAAGCTGAGTTTCGAAGAGGCAGAGGAACTAGAGATCAAATCGCCAACATTCGCTGGATCATGGAGAAAGCAAGAGAATTCCAGAAAAACTTCTATTTCTGCTTCATTGACTACGCTAAAGCCTTTGATTGTGTGGATCACAACAAACTCTGGCAAATTCTTAAAGTGATGGGAGTACCAGACCACCTTACCTGTCTCCTGAGAAACCTGTACGAGGGTCAAGAAGCAACAGTAAGAACCAGACATGGAACAACCGATTGGTTCAAAATTGGGAAAGGAGTATGACAAGGCTGCATATTGTCACCCTGCTTATTTAACTTATATGCAGAGTACATCATGAGAAATGCCGGGTTGGATGAATCACAGGTCGGAATTAAGATTGCTGGGAGAATTATCAACAACCTCAGATATGCAGACGATACCACCCTAATGGCAGAAAGCGAAGAGGATCTAAAGAGCCTCTTGTTGGGGGTGAAAGTGGAGAGTGCAAAAGCTGGTTTGAAACTCAACATTAAAAAAACTAAGATCATGGCATCTGGCCCCATCACTTCCTGGCATATAGTAGGGTTGGCAGAGAATTTCTCCCCGAAACTTCGGGGGGCCGAGCGCCAACGTGTTCAGCCCCCCGAACAAGTTTCGGGGAGAAATCCTCCGAACCCCCCCGCACCCTGCACCCCCCCCGGGACGGGACTTACCTTCACCGAATGTCCCTCCTGGTGGCTGGTCCGGCCGGCGGTTCGGCAGGTGTTCGAGCGAGGCGGGAGCGGCAGCCGGTCTTTCGACCGGCTGCCGCCACCGCCATTGCAATGAAAGAAAAAAAAAAAACGCCCCCTGATAGGCTACGTGATGATTCACGTAGCCTATCACGGCTAGATTTGCAAAGTCAGCCGTGATAGGCTACGTCAATCGTCACGTATCCTATCACGGGTGACTTTTTAAAAAAAAGTGTGTACGGATAATGGCGGCCCCCATAGGGAGCTGCCATTCCCGTTCCTTATTTGGTCGCTGTAGTCTATGTAAAGATTTACGTAGACTACGGCGAAAATAAGGGCAACGCTATTTGCGTTGCCTTTATTTTCGCCGTAGTCTACGTAAAGATTTACGTAGACTACAGCGACTAAATAAGGAACGCGAATGGCGGCTCCCTATGGGGGCCGCCATTAGCGTACGCGCCTTTTTTTTTTTTTAAGTCACCCGTGATAGGCTACGTGACGATTCACGTAGCCTATCACAGCTGACTTTGCAGATCTAGCCGTGATAGGCTACATGAATCATCACGTAGCCTATCAGGGGGCGGTTTTGTTTTTTTTTTAACTTTCACGTTCGCGGCCGGGCGAGGCGGGAAGCCTCCTCCCCGGCCTGAATTTCGGCCGGGGCGAGGCGGGAAGCCTCCCCCCCGGCCTGAATTTCAGCCGGGGCGAGGCGGGAAGCCTCCCCCCCCCCGGCCTGAACTTCGCGGGGGGACCAGCGAAGCGCCTCCCCCCCACCGCGAACGTCCTTCGAGGACAGGTAAGTGACTTTCGTCCACCCCTAGCATATAGAAGGGGAAGAAATGGAAGCAGTGACAGATTTTATTTTCTTGGGCTCCAAGATCACCGCAGATGGTGACAGTAGCCATGAAATTAAAAGACGCTTGCTCCTTGGGAGGAAAGCTATGGCAAACCTAGACAGTATAGTAAGAAGCAGAGACATCACCTTGCCGACAAAGATTTGTATAATCAAAGCTATGGTTTACCCAGTATCAACGTATGGCTGTGAGAGCTGGACTATAAGGAAGGCTGAGCGCCGAAGAATTGATGCCTTCGAACTGTGGTGCTGGAGAAGACTCTTACGAGTCCCCTGGACTGCAAGGAGGTCAAATCAGTCCATCCTAAAGGAAATCATCCCTGACTGCTCATTGGAAGGACAGATACTTAAGCTGAAGCTCAAATATTTTGGCCACCTAATGCAAAGAGAAAACTCCCTGGAAAAGACCCTGATGCTGGGAAAGATGGAAGGCAAAAGGAGAAGGGGACGGCAGAGGATGAGATGGCTAGATAGCATCACCAATGCAATGATTATGAACTTGAGCACACTCTGGGAGAGAGCGGAGGACAGGAAGGCCTGGCATGCTATGGTCCATGAGGTCACGAAGACACGACTTAACGAAAGAACAACAACAACAACAATTTAAGGTTAAGATTTGAACTGAGACGGACTAAACAACTATTTAACATTTACGTTAAGTGTGTCTTTATTTGTTTATGGAATATCTATAATATTGTAATTGATGACTTTAAAATATATAAACCCCTGAGAACGTCAAGGGAAAGCAAAGGAGTTTCAATAAGAATACTGATATTTCTTAGATAAAAGAGCCAAAGTGGCAATTTCAACACCAGCAAATATATTACAGCACAAGCTTTTGTTGACTGGAGTTGGGTTTCATCAGATGCATCTTCAGGGAGTTCCCTGTGTAAGAATTATCTTTGTTGCAGAGCAGGCGATACACGAATACAGCTGCCAAGTATTAGTGTTGAAATGAATATTCTTCCATATTTGATGTTTGGCAAATTTTACAAATTCAAAACTGATTCTTCTGGGTGTTAACTTAGCTTTGTGGGGCTCACACCATGCAGCTCAAGATCGGATCTCACTCAACAGTGCAAAAACAGCATCTTGGTGAAGGAGAACAGAATTTCAAAGGTTGGATTTCACCATTTGAATTTTGCAGATATACTCACGTTATTCTACAAATTCAAATGTAGATTTATTTACATCTCGAATCAGCTTCCATCAGGGGTTCATCGGGCCCCTTCTTTGCAGGTCTTCAGGAAAGTTCTGAAGACCCACCTGTTTTCACTGGGGCCATTGACTTTTATTGGTAAGTTTGCTTTTTAATTATTTTAATTGGCAATCCCTTATTATGTGTTTTACTAAAACGCGTTTTTCGGAATTTTTTTTTATTGTGTCCACTTCGTGCGGTTTTATCTTGTATGCCACTTTGAGAGGTTTCTCCACCCTTAAAGGTGGCCTAGAAATAATTTTAGATAGATTTATTTTTTAGTGGACAAATATATGTAGACAGCTAGTCACATATAATTCTTTTATTGATGTTGTTGTTGTCGTCGTTCCAAAAACCTCTGTCTCAAGGAAAGCTCAATAGGCTGAAATTTTAAACTGGAATAGGTTTTTAAAATATATTCTCAATCTGTTCCATGCACCAGCTGGACAGACTTGAGGAAGAAGTTCAAGAATAGAAATAGAAGCAGTACACAATAGGGTGACCAGTCTGTGGATAAGACAGGTCTACCCTCCATGGCAAGTTGGCGTTCTTGCACTGAGGTGCAGTCTCATCCCCAGCAAAGTGCTGCTATGTTTCATCGTTCCTTTTGTCCAAACCAAGATATAGACGGAGTCATTGGAGAATCTTTGCTTCACAACTTCCCATGCGTTGTGCCATCTCAAAAGGTGCTGAATGATAATGATTTTCACTAAACGTATCATTGATTGAATGATACGATTGCTGATATGAAAAGTGCGGTATTCCATTATTGACCCCAGAAAAACAAAATGGGTAAGAAGCTTCTGTTTTATTAGCCAAATGACTGTTGATGAAAGAGCATGCATGATTTCCAGTTGCACTGAAGTTTTCATTCAGTGGAATAGAAAGGAAGCTAATAAGTTTATATAATGAGAAGCTTAATTAAGTGAATTTGTAGTTGTGTCAAGAAGATAATGGCCTGCCAGCTGAACTTCTGCTTATTCAATTGTAAAAAAAGACTGCAGGCAGGGACTGCATTGGCTTTTAATCATTGTACATGGACCTAGGAAACTTTATGGGCCCTTTGTAAGTAATGTAAGGGCTGGGATGTGGATCACTCGTGTTATTATTTTGGTGATCCTCATGGGGGTGGGAGAGCAAGCGAAGTCTGGCTCCCAAAATCTGGGCTTGGGGGGTGAGAATTGTGGGGAGATCATATCACCTTTAGCAGCAGTGTCACAAATCTCCCATCCTCCCCGTTTTTTTAAAATCTTCCTTTTCCACCACCTGTGGGATTGACAACAACAAGACGTTTCTCTTCAATGGTTCAGCCACCATTTTCTTTCCTCCACACTACCCCAGGGGGAATTCTCTTGTTGTCACTATTGCCATATTATTTTTTAAAAGGAGGAAAGGGTGGATCTGTACCACTGGTGCCCTGAATTTCAGCACCACCACCACCACTACCACCACCACCCCACAAGTATTGGAGAAATCGTGCTGTATTTTGCTGCCTATGAACAACGCTGTTAAATTAATGCACCACTTCATACCAGCCCATGTGTGTGTACTTCTCAGTTGTCTAGCCCCTCAAATACATAGCTGTACTGTAGTAGCAATTCAAGAACCCAAGTTTGTTTCAACCTGTTGCTTCAATCTAGAGCTCCAACCTCTTCCGGATTAGCATTCAAACAGTATTTGATGGTCCCTTTCTCTCTTGCTCCCCTGCCAATGCATCATTTTCCAGCCAATGAAAAATGATTCCACTCACATGCGTGTGCACACACACACACACACCACCACCACCACCACGATGACCAATAAAGTGAGGGTGGATGGAGGGAATCTGGTTTGCATCTTAAGCACAAAATGGTATTTTTGAATCTTCCAAAATTATGACATTGCATTGTAATTAGAAAGCAATTTAAAGACATTTAAAAAACAATTATGTTGCATTTGCATTCCTGCTAATTGGCACTTCAGCTGTTTCCTGGCATCCCTATTTGGGGAATTGTAACTATGGTACTTTTATCATTGCTTGGCCAGCCCCCTGTCCCCAGTTAAGCTGAAATAGCTCAAACATCCATAAAAATTAAAAGCGCCTTGCTTAGTATGTTGTTTTCGAAAGGAGAAAAAGGGAACTGTTTTTTAAAATGGTGCCCTAATGTTCCTTGTCATAATCTTGGAGCTGGTCACTGGCTAGGCAATGTGATGCTAAATGCATCACTTGCACTTACATGCATCTTTCAAAAACATTATATAGCCTGTCAGGTAGAAGGCTGCTAGTCTAGTCTTCTCCCCTATATACCATCTATCCACATACAGGGACATTTTTTGACACGAGAGTGCAATCATATAGCCCATGGGTATTTTGGAGCAATACAAAATACAATACAAAACTAGTCCATGCTCTCTTTCTGAAAGTTTGCATTGGTTCTCCTTTTTTGATCACTGTAAATGCGTTAATCAGTGCACATTTTCCTGTACTCTTGGAGGTTGCTCAGTGAAGGCTAGCACTTTGCTTATTGAATAAATGGAGATGGCCAGTTTGGAAGCCATGAATTATGAAATCATTGTCCTCCCAGATGATGTGAAACTGAAAGAGGTGCTGTTGTATTTGTTTGCCATTATTAGAAAGCTATTACAGAGACAGCATTACAGGGCAGATCTATGCACAAGGAAACAACAGAGCCAAAGGACTTACATCAGGGTTAAAGAGGCTTCCAAGGTCACTCTTTCTTTTTGTCCAGGCCTGAGATTATTGCAGTAATCCCTCCATTGTCTGCTTAATATGCAACCTTATTGTCTGGGTCAGGTAACAAACAACCGGCTTGCTGGGGAACTTCTGAAATTAATGCCCTTGAGGCACCTCTGCACTTCATAGGTCTGTCAGAAAGTTCACCATGTGGATCGCTCTGATATATTTGTGCTGACTATTGAGTGATGCATAGCAGGAGTTGCTGCTAGCCTGGAAAAAGTATCTTGAGGTACACCTTTGAGGCTTTTAAACTGTCCCCACAACAATAATCCCGTAGTTCCAGATTTTCCTGGCTGCTTTCTAAAATTCTTCCAGTGGTATTATTCAGAAGAATGGGCAGACCACCTTCCAATCCCTAGTCATTTATCCTCACAACACTGCTGGTTGTGAGGTAGGTAATTATTATCATTAGTATCATACAGATATTTCACCAAGGAGAGAATGTGTGAGACTATTACATACCGTAGTGCCTTGCCAGCCGGAGACTTCCCCACCTGAGGGCAAAATTAGATGGGGTGGTGGCAGTTCCCTGTGTGTAAACCCAGAACTACATCAACCTCATGGGAAGGAGGAGTTGAGATCCTATTTTTAAATGGGTGCACGAGTGAGGACTACAGACCCCTCCCCCAGTCTTATGGCCCTGCAGCCTCCTCCTAGGCTGAGGAGAAGAGTGCTTGGGGAGACAACAAGCCACAGGCAGAGTGAGAAGGTTCTTCCCTTTTCATTTATGGCGGGTGAACTGTATATTATGAACTGAATCATAATTTGTAATTTCCTTGCCAAGTTATGAATTCAGCATTTTACGTTTGGATGGAAGTTCTCTGTCTAATTGATTTTAAGTTGTAGCAAACCTGTACTTACAATAATGCAAATTGTTCGAGGCTTTCGAACCACTTCTTTATAGTTTCTCTTGGAGAGGCTGGGAAGCACGGCTCCTGCCCTGTGCTTTCAAAAGGGGGTTGGAATTGTCCCTGGAAATGGCAGTATGTGATCACTTAACATTGTTTCCAGGGGCCGCATGGGGAAATGGGGCCCATGGGGGCAGTCATCTTCTTTTCTTTCTATACGGCACCTGAAAACAATGTTCTGTCATCACTTAAGTTTCCTAAGAACAGCCCTCCCCCACCATGCAGGGCAGGCACTGAAAATAAATTAGCTTGGTTTGAATTATGATTTTTTTTTAAAAAAAAAAATTGATAGATACACATCAGGGCTTGTTATACATTTGACAGTTGAATGTTGAATGCCAAATTCAACATACAAATTGACTGATTTCACATTTAGGCAGCATGATACATTTTTCTCACCCATGCATCTTTTCACTTTTAAAATCAGACCTGACCCCATTTTCCCTACATGATTGGGGGAATTCCATATTTAAACATACCCAGCGGCCATGGTCACATCCAGTTTGTCCTAACAGTCTATCTATTGCACAATAGGAAACAACATGCAAGTAGTAGCAGAACATTACAAAAAAAATTGTGCGACTGCTAGGAGGAAGGTAAACATCAATAAGTGGTGAATGAAAGCCAAGTGGGCCATTCTGTTGCATCTAAGGAGATGTTAACAGATGTTCATCTAGAGTCCTCTTGAGCCCTCTTGGCCATTTGCATTTAAATCACAATGCTAAACAAGTTGTGCAATAGAACACAATTGTATGGTGGGGAGAGAGCTGGAAAAACCAAGATGGACATATAAACTTTATGTGAATCATTCAACTTTCCACATGCTTCTTCCAAAGAAGTGCACATGTTTAGTGCTACTGTTACCTCAGAAAGATCCAGGGAAAGGGAGAAAGATAAATGAAAATCTGCTTCTAAAATTAAATTACCTGAAGAACATTATTGAAATAAAAATCTAAAAACAGCAGCTATCTCAAGCAATTGAGTAATGGCCTTCTAAATTATTGGGCTATTATCACATCAGATTTTCAACGCTTGAAAACCTGTCTTAGTAGGTCTCCTTTTCTCTGACATGTTAGCCAGATTAGAGGAACGGACAATTCTGTGATGGTAGTGTTTGCAAATCTGAATTCCTTTCCCTTTCATCACTGTTGGACAATAAACCCTTTCCTATTTTTAGAACAGGTGCATAATGGTAGATGGATCCCATTCAATTTGTAATTTTAGAGCAAAAGCTAGCCTTCTGCATGCCCGTCACTCTCTTGTGTAAAGAAACCCCTCACATCTTTTCTTACCATTTTACAGCCAAATCCCCCAGATCCTTGAGCTCACACAAAACTGCCATTGGATCAATTTCAGTGGGAGTTTTGCCTGAGCAGAAAGGGCTGAATTTGGCTGGTATTTGAGTAAATCTCACCAATTTGTGCATGCTTTTTCTTCATTGGTTCACAGAGCTCATGTGACTTATTTTCACCCATGTGACCTCTTACTATATACATCATTCCATTTTTCTTTCCTATTAGAGTGAAATTGGACACAGCCCTCCTCCTGCCTACACCCCTATGTCAGGAGTAAGTATTTCACAATCATTTAGGGGTTTGTTTGTCTTTTTATACGTATCCCTTCTTCTTCTCGTTTCTTCATAAATTCTACCATACCTCTTACCCTTTCCTGCTCCCCCAACTCTAGTGCCAGAACTGATTATGTTCTGCGATACTGAGCATAGGCGAACAAATGTCTCTCTAATACCAATGGAAATCCTATTGAGAACTCAGAACTCTACAAAATCAAACATCGCCAGTTCTTAATATCTGCTTCAGAATAACTTCCTATTTTATTGTATTGGCTAGTGTTGCTAATTCATTGTTCAGTCACCTTCTCAGCTTTCCTGATAACTGGAAGTTGTTACAATTTAAAGATAAGGAAAGATTAGGAAGTCACTCGTGAGTCTAAAAGTATCTGGTTGGGATAAACCCGGCAAGACTGGAGATGTTGCCTTGGGTCTTGCATTTCTGATGACGCTAACACTGTAAGGGTGTGTTCCCATTCCAATAAGTTATCAGCTATTGGAGTGATGTGAGAAGGTGCCCCTGTGTCTTTAAATTTAAATCTGAGAAGCATCTCTGTTGAAGAAAATCTTTGCTCAAAGATAAAAGAAGGTGGCAGATAACAGATGCCAATAAAATTTGCCTTATTAA
The DNA here is from genome assembly GCF_057233095.1 of Heloderma suspectum. NCBI lineage: Eukaryota > Metazoa > Chordata > Lepidosauria > Squamata > Helodermatidae > Heloderma > Heloderma suspectum. The sequence goes on along the minus strand of NC_139458.1, from coordinate 217,067,179 downwards.
AAAGTTTGGTTCCTGGTGGGAAAAAGGATCTGCAATTGTCAATGGCCCAGTTTGGAGGATACACCTCTCCAGTCTCTCTCCAACATTTATGTGCTTGTGTGGGAGCAAAAGTCTGCTCTCGCTCCCCGTCCAAGCTACATAACTGTCCTGCTTCCGACGTTACCAGAGGACGTAGCCCCAAATCATGCAGTTTTATCTGGGATAGTGAACATGCAGTTTAGGGCTATGCTCGCTCACTGGATTTTATCTGGATGTTCAGTGACCTCAGAGGTGGGACAGGCAGGTCAAAGTAGGTGGAGAAGAAAGGTATGATCTTGCTCCTCCACCATGCATAGGAGAGAGATAAGGAGTTTTGCCCAGGAGTCAAACAGGCCTAAGCAGGTGCAGTCAGGCAGCCCCTGATAGCTCAGCACCACCTCCCTGTCACTGGCCTTCCTCCCCATCAGTGGTACCATCTCTACTTCTGGTTCCTCTGTTGGGAACATCACCTCCTCATTCTCTCTCCACTGTTTGTAGGGAGGTCCTGCTCAGCCACCCAGTGATAGGGGACCTTCATAGGGCTGAGGGATAGGAGGATGAGAAAGAGGGTCTGGGGCCATCTGTCACCCATACCCACAGACCAGTGCAAACCTGGAGCTGGTCTTGTTCCTAGTCAGAAACAACAACAAACATTCAGCAGGTGTAGGAGGCTGTTGATCCAAGAAGTATGGACATAAATCCCAATGCAATTCCAGCACTAAGCTCTTTATGATTGAGCAGGGGGTTGGACTCGATGGCCTTGTAGACACCTTCCAACCCTACTATTCTATGATTCTATCACAGTATTATATAAAAATATTAAAAATATATAATAAAACACCAGATATTTTTTCCTTGCAACAAACATATAAAATAAATAAGTAGTCCTTCGGTCAATAAAATGCATAATGGTTGAACGGTAATATTTTTCCAAGGAAACCAGAACTCATTCATAACAAGATTAAGGTGTTGGGGATAGTACCACTTCAGGAGTGGATCCAGAGTGGGGTGTGTGTGTGTGTGTGTGAGTGTGTGTGTGGCAAAGGATACCTTTTCACTGTCAGCTCCAACCTGGTATAGCTCAGGTTCTGTAAGTCTTTGGATACAATGGATCTACCACAGTGATATTTTCCCACTCGCATGGCTTTCTTCAGGTGGGTTGGGGGCTTGGGGCTAGTGAGGCAGACAGAGCCTCCCTACTGGTGGAGCTCCTTTCTGCCAGAACAGGCTGGCACAAGGGTACCTCTGCCCAATCCGAACCCCCTTCAGTGAGCTAGCTCTGGCTGGGGGTTGGGATGGCACTTAAAGTTGCCATCATGTTTTGCCTAAAGTGAATTTTTGAGGTGAATTAGTTCGGGAGAAACATCTGAATTATTCTGCAAAATTAATTTGGTATGGGTGGCAGAATTCTTCAGGAGGGGTCTGCATATCACCCCGAAAGCCAGGCTCTGATAGGAATATGAGAAGTGGAGAAGGTGAGATATTATTTGAAATGGTAAAAGCTATTTATTATTGAAATGAGAGCAGTAACACAAACCTCAACCTGAAATTTTCCATTTGCCTTCAGTTTTTGAAGTGTTGGCAAAAAGTTGATGGGTTTTCCGCAGGGTTTTTTTTTTCCTTTTGAAGATAATTTGTGTTGCGATATTGAAATTGAAGCCAACCATCCTAAGTTTCAGTCCCAAAGGGTGGTTCTTGAAAAGCGCATTTTAATTTTTAAACATTTTAAATCACAGAATTCTATCATGGAATTGTGATAAATATTGTTTCCACTCATAACTGGGATCCAGGGAAGAAGCATCAATGAAGCAAACAGGGCCTGTGGAATGTTACTCCAAACAATGCACTAAGAACAAACGTCAAGTCTAGACTCTAGAAAATAGATATTATGTTGAACAGATAAATGAAAATTAGATGGAATGTCAATGCCTGAAAGCCACTGAAGTATAATTTTTATTGTGCCAATCTCTCACACAGTGTTCTGTGTTTCTTACAGAACCAGTTTATCTACAGAGATGGCAGCTTGGCTACAGAACAAGGAGTCCTTTTGCCATACCGAGCCACCATACCAAGCATAGCACCAGAACCTCCCATCATGCAAGGTGCAGCAGAGATCTGTGACGATACCTGCTGCAATGGCACTTTACGGAAACAAGTGGCCAGTCTTTCACAGGAAGACAGCATCACTCAGAGGTACAGTGCTGACCCAACAGTTTTTCTGCCAGAGCGAGGACCGAGAAATGAGCTGGATGAAGATGGGTACATGACTCCAATGCCAGAAAAGTCCAAACCAGGTACATATCCAGTACATGATGACAACAATATATGTATTGTTCTGATTTGGAACAAGACCAAAGTTCCAACTGAAGGATTATACTATTAAGAATAATGGCTCATACCAGCTGGCTTCCAGAGGTTATTGCTTATCATGCTTGTATCCCCTCCATCTTCCAAGGAGCTCAGGGGAACAACCCTGTAAGGCAGATTAGGGCGAGAGGTAAGTGTAAAGAAACCATTTGAGAGGTCACTTCCTTATTATAATGAGTTACTGGATTGTTGGAATGCCAGATACTTCATTGACTGTATCTGTCATGCTAATTTATGATTTTAACTGTAAGTCACATTGGGGGCCCTATTTGGACTGAAAGACAACTCACATATTTACAAATAAATAAAAAATAAATAATTTTGACTTGACGTAAGGCCAAAACAAGATTATAGCATATATCACACACACACACACGCACACACACGCACACACTTTGGGCAGTATCCTATGCTGCCTGTGCGCTAGCAGGACTCACTACAAGTGCAACAGAAAGCAAGCGGTTCCTGAAGCACCCAGAAAGAGCAAAAATGCTTGCTTCTGGAATGCGGCAGGTCCCTTGCAGAAGAGAGCTCCGCTTTCCTATCCCAATCTGGAAACAGGCGTTTGCGCTTGTTCCTGGGGTTGCTGTCGGAAATGTTGGTTCCTGTTGGGTCAGCAGTGAGTCCCATGGGAGCACTGGAACTAGCAGAGGCGTAGTGGCAGCGTGGGATACTGCCCTTTGCCGGCATATTACCAATACGTGACTGCCTCGTGAAGGTAGCTTGGTAACCCCTCTGGGGAAACAAAGCAAAAAAGACCCAAAGCGTTGTTCTTTAACATATACTTTTAAAGTTACAGCACAAAGACCGTAGGAGATAATGCTAATAAAGGTATATGTGTTATATAGAGAGGAGGGAACAATTAATTACCAAATGAATTGTGAAAGAGATGGAAAGGTTACATTGAGGAAAGAATTGCTCTGTAGATAGGCGTCTGAGAAAAGAAAGGGAGGTTACAATGCGCAGATTTACAAGGCCATACAATAGAGAGTAAGAAACATGCTCCTGTTATGTTCATTGATTCTCCACCAGGAGAAGAGGCCTGTTTTGGTACAATCAATGTAGGTCTTAACTTCAGCCTTCTGTGGCTTTGGTCACATTCCAGAAAAAAATATTTTTATCTTTATCGGAGGGATCTAATTTCTCCTTACAACAGTGACTGGTCCAAAGTCGTGCAGTAAGCTTCATCACTATGCAGGGAACTGAGCTCAGATTCCTGGTGAAGCTCCAACACGTCGTATTGTCAGTAATTAAAGTTGGCATTATTATCTTGCTTAATCCATTCAGTATGAGATTCGTCCACGGTCTGTCCTTGCTTACCACCTGCCATAGCCCATTTGCTCTGCCTAGCTACTCTGAGTGGCCCAATGCCACTGGCACCCCTTATTGTTCCATAACCACTAAAGAATCATCTTCAAGATCATGGATGCTGTTATTATGGTCATGGGCATATGTGAAAAAGTGAACACAACCAAAAAAACAGTGTACAAAAGGCTGGGATCAGATTTGATTTTTGAATTCAAGTGGATGAACGTATTTTGAGCCTTTCTTGTTACAGATGTCCATACATGCTTTCTCCCACCTCCTCTGTAGTTAACCTTCTAGCCATTCTACTCAAAACCCGCTGAGTTTCCAGACAGCTCTGTTGACCTCCTTTCATTTCCTCCTCTTCAGCCCACAGGCTTTTGGTTTGTGTCAGATGCACTGCTTTGCAAAAGACAATATCTGAGACCTGGGAGGTCAGTCAGCACATATGTCCAGAGATGCCAACATCTCACCCAGGAGAGATCTTCCTTCAAAGAGAGTTTTCAGTAATCATTCGGTCTAACATGAAATCTTTTGAGATGTTATACAAGGATGACTTCACTTCCTTGCTAAACACTTGAATGCCTTCTGCTTTTTTTATCTTTTCAGCATTGTTTAAATCAACATATTGATATTCAAGAGTGATATTAGTCAGGTCTGTTCTTTGTTAAATGTTAACTCAGAAATTATTCTTTTTCTAAGCTCCTCATAACATGTTTTTATTTTAATTCCACTAATGGCATCTTCACAATCTGCCAGATAACATTATGATTATGATGATTATGATTATGATAGTTCTTGTTTCCCTGTGGCTGAGTGAGAACAATGTAAAGAGGAGATATTTTGGCACTCATGAAATACTGTAAGTAGTTTCAGCTCAGCTCTGTTGGAAATTAAGGTGTATCCTCAAATTCTTCCATCCTATGGCTGCCAGCATAGAGCCACAGGATTCCTTCTTATGGAAGGCTGCACACAGACGGGCATTCAGTCAGAGGCTTCCGATGTTATAGGTTAAGCTAGGGATGGCAGAGAATTCCACCACGGACCTCGGTGAGGCCAAATGCCAGTGCATTCGGCCCCCCGAACTCCGTGGCGGAATGGCCTGCCACCCCCCTGCCCCCCCCCACGGATCCCCCCCGGGACAAGACTTACCTGGGGCGGATCTTCCAGGCAGCAGCGGCTCCAGCTGCGGCTGGTCTTCCGACCGGCTGCCACCGCCGCCATTTCCAGTCTTGTTAAAAAAAAAAAAGACGTCATAGGCTACGTAAAGATTTACGTAGCCTATCATGGCTGGGTTTTAAAAAAAAAACACACAACGTGATAGGCTACATAAATCTTTACATAGCCTATCATGGCTGGGTGGGTTTAAAAAAACAAACAAACCGCGTACGCAAATACATAGACTATGACAGCGAAAATAAAGGCGAACGCAAATAGCGTAGCGGGCGCGATTTGCATCCCTCTTTGATTCGCCATTTTAGCCTACGTAAAGCTTTACGTAGACTAAAATGGTGAATCAAAAAGGGACACAAATAGCGCCTGTTACGCTATTTGCGTTCCCCTTTATTTTCACCGTCATTGTCTACGTAAATATTTATGTAGATTCAGAAGGCCAAAAATAAGGAATGCAAATGGCGGCGGCCGTAGCCGCCGCCATTTGCGTACGCGGTTTTGTTTTTTTTCCCCCAGAGCCCTCTGCGGCTGGAAATCTGGCTGCGGATGGCTCTGGGCTGGGCTGGGCCTGGTCAGCTGCTCCGCAGAGCTGCCGCAGAGCACAGCTGGCCATCGAGGATTCCGGGGTGGAGGAACGGAGCGCCTCTCCCCCGTCAAGGATTCCAGGGGGAGGGATGGAACGCCTCCCCCCCCACCATCAACATAATACGCAAAAGGTTAGTCACTTTCGTACATCCCTAGGTAAAGCTGGGTGAACATTATTCAGAAGATGTCATATCAGAAAATGAAAATGAAGTAAATATTAGCCTTTTAATTCAGACATATACGATCCCACAAAACAGTTTTACAAGTTATGCAGCCTTTTACTTTATCAGTATTACAGTGCATAATACATTTTTGTTCCATAGTTGATAAAATGTCTACCTTTACCCAAAGCAAATTTGCATTGCAACCATTGATGCAGACCCACTGACTTCAACCAAATTCCTTAATTCTGGATTTACCCATTCCTGACAAGCAGCTGGTTTTCACTGACCTGAAATAAGCTGCAGTTTATGTCAGTCCACATTTACATGAAGGCAACTTCATATTATGTATGTATGTATGTATGTATGTATGTATTAAAATAATATATAAACTGTCCTTCATCCTTACAGATGCCAGGGTGCTGTACAATAAATACGATAAATAGTCATATAAATACAAACTACAATAAAACCAATACAATAAATCATCAACACAATTGAGAGACAGCCGATACAATAAGCCAACAACCCACTTAAAATACATGGGCAAGCAGGCATTGGAAGTATTGAAATGGCGGTATCAAACGTACCTCTAAAGGCAGGGTGTTTCACAACTGGGAAGCCAAAGCAGAGAATGCTGTCTCCTTTGTTGCCACTTAATGGATTGAAGCTACTTGGAGAATAGTCTCCCCTGTTGATACAGGGACAGACACTCCTTCAGATATTTGAGTCCCATGCCATTTAGAGCTTTAAAGATAAGCACCAGCTCCTTGAATTGGAAGCAAATAGATAGCCAGTGCAGCTCCTTCAGAATTGGTGCAATGCAATTCCACCTGGCTCTGCCAGTTAGAGTTCTAGCAGCTCTGTTCTGCACTAACTGAAGCTTCTCAGTCATCTTCAAGGGCAGCCCCACATAGAACGCATTACAGTAGTTCAATCATGAAGTTACCAGAGCATGGACCACTGTAGCCAGAAAGTTATCCCTGTCCAGGAGCAGTCATAGCTGGTAAAAGGCCCACTCAGCCACCAAGATCATTTGGGCTTCAAGTGACAAAGCTGGATCAAGGAGTACCTCCAAGCTATGAGCCTGCCATTTCAAAGGGGGTCTCTACAACAGGTTGCACAGCCAGTTCCTGGACATGAGAACCACAGTGCCTCCATCTTGTCTGGATTCAACTTCAATTTGTTGGCCCTCATCCAGTTCATTACCAAGCCCAGACACTGGTTCAGCACCAGCTGATGTTACACACAGCAGAGATACAGCAAAGTCTATTCAATATAGTTAGCAATTATCTATCTTTCCTTTATGAACCACTGTTTTGTGAAACCCACTAAGAGCACATTGCCTTGGCCCACTCAAGCGCTTTGAGCACTCATCAGGGCAAGGCTCAACTTTTTCTTCCTACAGTCAGTTGGGATCATTTGTAATCCATCACAGTACACCTTAACAGCTGTCAACATAAAAATATTAAACAAATTTATTTAGCTTCTGTTCACACATGGTTGGTACGGCAGCTGTTTCTTTAATTAACAATGCCTTTTCTAACCTCTAGATCACCTGAATCCCGTGGAGGAGAACCCGTTTGTCTCTCGGAGGAAGAATGGCGATCTCCAGGCGCTGGATAACCCAGAGTATCATAACAGCCAAAATGGGCAACCCAAAGCAGAGGATGAGTATGTGAATGAGCCATTGTACCTCAACACCTTTGCAAGCACCTTTGAGAATTCAGAGTACCTGAAGAAAAACGGGCTTCCATTGCCAGAGAAGCCCAAGAAGGCATTTGACAACCCAGGTTATTGGAATCACAGCCTGCCTCCACGAAGTACCCTACAGCACCCGGACTACCTTCAGGAATACAGCACAAAATATTTTTACAAACAAAATGGAAGGATCCGGCCCATTGTGGCAGAGAACCCCGAATACCTCTCAGAGTTCTCCCTGAAGTCTGGCACAATGCTGCCTCCTCCACCCTACAGACACCGAAACACAGTGGTGTAATCCTAGAAAAGTTCAAGAAATGGGGAACCCATACCAGCACTCTCCTTTCTCCCCCACCCTTCCCCTCTCTCCCCTCTTTCTTTTTCTTCCTTTCTCTTCTCCTTTTCTTGCCAGTTCTTCCCTCAGTTTGAGGTCTGCAAATGGAAAGATATGTTTAAGTCATTTGTTCCAGGAATCTGGGAAGAAAGAAAAGCAGAAAAGAAAAGAAGGAAAAAGTCTGGCATTTCTCACTTTCCGTGCACCTGGAGGGCCAGGAGGTCAGACAAGCCAATGAATACTAGTAAAAGCCAGTGGCAGTGTTGCCTGCTGTCAAGCTAGTTCTCTGTGTAGTGATTCAGCTCTGATGCTGCAGGGAAAGTCACACAGTGTCAATTTCTATCAGCGGGAAGTGCTGAGAGCCGCTGGAGCATTCCTGGAGAAAGCAATGCAATTTCGGGGGAGTGGGGGGAGGAAAGGAGAATTTTTATACCCTAAGTGATGACATAATAACTGAGATTGAGAATCCCATTTCTTTCTTTAACACTTTTTACTCTGCCACCTAAACAAAATGGCTAACCCAGCTTGCCATACCAGTCAGCTTCACTGTGGCCATCCAAGGGATTATGCCGAAGATCATACAACTTCTGCTAGTTCCCTTTTCTCCATCCCTTCTGGAGTCCATTTCCTAACTGCACAGAGACTTTGTTACTTCATGCTTCTGTGCATGACATTACAAGTTTTCTACAGGTCAATAGGAGAACAAACATTTTGAAAGCCAAAATGATATCAAGACACAAAATTATAGGGAAATAAGAACATCTCATTTTTGAGAGCAAAACACCAACCAAGATTTATATGCACAGAGCCTCCTGTTCATGTTTTATACTTGTTGAATACAAAACGTAGTAATTCTCCCCTTCAATTTCTTTTGGTTTATCAGCTCAAGTTGGGAAGCAGGAGACAACACTGAGGGCTGGACAGAGGAAGAAAAATTATCTTTTTTTGTGAAATCCACTGGGTGTTTTGGTGACCTGTTGCTAAAGGAGCAGGGTTGGGAGGGAGTTAACATTTGAAAGAAGAAACTGGCTGGGTAAAATGCACATGGCAGATCACTGGAAAATTAGTTTGCACTTAAGCTATGGTTTTTCATTTTCATTTTTGTTTTTGTCCTCACTCTGAACTGTATTCTGGAATCTGAATGAAGCAATATGGAAGTGACCAGCAAAATAAAATAATTTAAAATGTAAAATGAATTATTATTATAATGATAAATAAATATAAATATATATATATATATATTAAAACATGACTGTGGAAATGTCAAAACAAAGTGAAATCAAGTCTTTGGAACTTCGTTCACCTGTGAAACTGCTGCTCATGGGGATGCAGTTGAAGGAATAACTAGCTTTGATGTTGCACCATGAAGGAAAGCGGAACAAACGTAAAGGGGATAGGAGGGGCGGGAAGGGAGTACAGGACTGACTTGGACTAACCAACAAAGACTGCTGTGAGACTGCTGTTGAGAATTATTGCGCTAGCACAAAGAAGAAACCCTCAACCATGTTTTAGAAATTAGGGGCATGCATGGCTGTTATGTTCTCAGTCAAATCTGTAAATAATTTCAGAGCTGTCTCCCAGCATCCACCAACCTCTCTCCACCTCTGGCTTTTACATGCTGATTTTTTAAAAAATAATTTTTAGGGTTTTTTTTCCTTTCATTGGACAAATGTTTTTTCCTTAAGCTAGCATTTAATTGTAGCTTTGAAAACAGAATAGTGAGCTGGCACACGGACAAGAAGATGAAAAAAAATCACCCCCATTATTATCCTCTCATAATATGTTTGGAATGAAATTGTATGAAGGACAAGAGTATCTCAACGTATGCACTTTAGTATTTATTAAAACTGTGAAGAGAATAATGGTAGGGGAACAGTGTGGAAATTATTATTCATAGTTATTCTTAGAATTTAGTTTAGGACTGCAACAAGTCAAGGGTCATTTTAAAGAAGCATGTTAGGGAGTGTTTCAAAGGTAACCTTTGGGCTGACTTTAAAGAGGCATAGCTCATGGTTTGAGGAGCTGACATTTGCAATAGTATCTAGATAGCTATTCATTAATTAGGTTTGTTTCTGCGATGTCCTGCCTTCTTTTTGTCACCAAGCAACAAAGAACAAAGCATCCATGTTGGGGAAAGATAATGCTAAAAATTCCTTGGTTTCAGTGCAGGGTGGTGGCTCCAATTTCTGTGGGGCTGTGGATCCATTCTGGGTTTCAGTCAGAAGCAGACAGAACTCTAAAGGGAGCTATCCAAGGTGTTAAACCTATTTGGGGATGGGGTTCGGCATCTGGATAGCTCTTTTAGATGTCTGGCTGTTTCTGACTGAAACCCAGAATGGATTCACAACCCCACCAAAATCAGAGCCATGCCCCTCCACTGCTTGGTTTTAAAAATGGCTTCCATCCAACGCCAGGGGTCCAGTGGGGCTGCTTCCCACCCTTGCTCCAAAACTGCCACCACGGTGGGCACTTCCAGAAGTGGAACTCTGCTTGCGAACAAGGGCACATTCCTTTTGGACCTTGTTTGCTTGCAAAATCGCCACTTTTTTGCCACTTCAGCTACCACTGCAGCATATTCAGGGGTGCAGGCAAAAATGGCCGTGGGGGTAGCAACACCAACCCAAGGCAATTAATGATCAAGGCAGGACTCATTGCACCGCAATAATATTCAGTGACCAGAGCAGGTATTACAGAGCCAACCATCTATAGCCTCTGCAATAGTCAGCACAAAGCTACAACTATGTTGGGCAGAGAAGAACCAGGGCATGGGATCTAAGGCATGATGCAGTCTTGCAACATGCAACCCTCTGGCCAATGCAGATTTGGAAAACACTGTATCCTAAAACCCATTGTAGTTCTCATGCTCAGCCAAGACTTGCCTCTGATGATGGCATTTAAAGAAGCATTCTGAGTTGCTGATCCCCAAATACGTTTCATAGCTTCAATAGGGAGAAATGGGCATATGTTTGTCAATTTTGAGAAAAAATGAAAGATTATTTGATATCCTATATCACAGAAGTTCTCAAACTATGGTCCATGAGCTCCATTCAGGAAGTACACATAAAGACTGTGGAGTTGGGACTTTCTGCTCTTGGCTCTGCATTTGATTTATTTATTTTTCTGACAACGGATCTTGAGGCTGTTTTGGCCCAGGTTGGAATATTGAACAGGTTAACAAAGCCCTGGCTGGAGCCCATAATTTTCATAAGATAGCGCTGATGCAGTCTACTAATTTTTCCCTTAACGTTTACCAGTTAATGAGGCCATTCTTGGTGGCCTGTACTGGGATCTATGATTTTTATAACATGGTGTTGTTTCTGACGATGATGCCAGTGCTGAAGAAAACAATGTTATTAAAATATGAGTTATGTATGTGCTTTGATTTGCAGAACAACAATGACAACAACAAATATTAAGTGGTCTGCCAGACCACCAGCAATTTTCAAATGGTCTGTGAAAATTTGAGAACTGCTGTTTTGGCTTCTTTAGGTCCCTTTATTTAAGTTGCTTGTGTTTCTGACTGCCTGACTTATATTTATAGCCAGTCATGGCGGTATGGCGCATATATATATATATATATATATATATGGAGAGAGAGAGAGAGAGAGAGAGAGTAAACATGTGACAAATGTTCTTTAGCCACCATTCCCTGTTCTTGGGATCTAGTGTCACTTTTTCCAGGCATGCTGGAGTCCAGATGCCTAACTCTTTGATTTCATATGTCCTGAGGTCTGTAATTCCTATCAGCAGCACTGGCTCCCACTGCCACGGGGATATAAATGTCCTTGATTATTATGGTGCTTGTCCCTCCCTCCTGAAACTACATCCTGTTGACTCCTTCCACCTGTGCACAGGAAATACTGGCAGGAACTAAGGAACTCTGGGACTTCTAGTTCTCAAAAGAGCATGCCACACAAGATGGCACATATCTCTCTGTGTCTCAAGCTACAAGTCTTAGAGTGCCCTATACAAGCTCAATCCTTCTCTCCATTCTAGAGGAGAGCCTTGCAGTGCACAGGTCAGACCGTTTCTCGTTCTCTTATAACACTGCTTCTGATTGGCTTCAGCAAATCTCACAAGATCAGGAGCTGAATTTATGCACAATGTTTTACTTTATGGTGATGGGCTTGCGACCTGGGCCAGCTCCCTTAGAAAAACAGAGATCTGGAAATCAAGGTAGCGGTATGCAGGTGTTTGCCTGCACATGCATAGAACTAAACTGGAAACAGGGCAAGGGTACTCAAGCAAACCCCACCCCCAAGCAACCCCACACACCTGGCTGGCTTAAATATGTCTGCACATTGATCAGGCAGGGTTCCTGATCATGGGAGCTTTGTAAGCATGTTCAGCCAAAGGCACTTACAAAGACCTCTTCAGACCTTCATGCTCAATGCACAATGGCAGCCGGGCATGCAGGGATGTTGTGAGACAGGGCTTAGTGTGCACCCACACCCTCTCCCCAGTCTATGTGTGTGCAGGTGAATGCCTGCATAGGGCTAGAGTCTTCCATTGCAATACAGGACCCTTTTATTTAGGCAAGCATTTAGTGGAATGGGTTGCCCTTTGAGTGACAGATCAAGCCTTTCATACTATATTTTATATGTAGGTGCATTTCATTATATGCTTTTAACTGTCTCCAACCTATGCTTTGATGAGAGTAGAAATTACAAGCTTACATCAGTAAGTAAATAAACAAGTTATGCTAGAAATTGCTCTATGCCATAATAAGACCTGAGCGTCATTGAGCTGGTAATGCATGCTTCTAGCTATGTTTTTCCTTAAAGCCTGAGCAACGTGCGCCCTACCTTAATCATAACAGTTTTATTTCTGCATGTAGGGGATCAGACTGCCCATTGGCAGAAATTAAATATGGGGATGGTGTTTTGTTTTCTTCTTCCTTAGGACTTAAGACTGGTATTTGAACAGAAAGGCAATATAAAACTTGGGTTCTTCCAACAGATGCTTAATTTGAAGTATCTCAATGTAAATGCCAGGTAGAAGACATACTTATTATAGCTATGAAATTTGTGGTTATTCTAAAAGTATTGTTCAAGCTATCAAAATTATATGTCAAACTATAGTGGGAAGAAAGGGAACATCCGTAAGAAAATGTGTTTATGTCAGAAACAATTGAACAATGGATAAAACACTGTATAGGCCAGGGTTGGTGGGCAAAATAGTCTCAGTTATAGTTATGCTCAGTTATGGTTATACTTGTATAGTTCCCATCTGTCATAGCAGAAGTCCAGTTAGTACATAAAGCTAAATGGGTCAAAGTCTAAAAAAGTTTGGAGCTGTGCAATGCTGACTGTAGACTGATTTCAGAGGTTTTCGTTTAGTCATTGCAAGAGGCAGGGAAGAATAGTTTCAAAAGGGAATTTGACAAATTCAGTATCTGTCTGATGCATGCGGGGGGCAGCCAAAAAGAGGTCTTGCCCTGCTTATGGGCTTCCCAGAAGTATCTGGCCTATCAATTCACTACTGAAGAGGGTGGTGTGGTGTTCCAGATGAACCTTTGGTCTGATCAAGCAGGGCTCTTCTGTTGTTCATATATACCCTCCTAGGAAACTCTAAACCCGGAGTAGGCAACCTTTTGGGGTTGTGGGCATATTAGGCAATTTGACAAACTGTCCTGGGCACTGTCCTTGAGAAACATGGCAAAGGACAAGTAACCTTCCCCAAAAACTGAGTACAAGGCTGAGGTGGGGTCTGAGCCCCAACACACTAAACAAGTCCTTTGAACCCCCATTTTTCATAACCAACAGATGCTTATTTCACAGCAGTCCCAGCTGCCAGTAAGACAATGTGTTAATTTAAAAAAACTGAGAGGGATAGGGCACCTTGGCTAGCACCAAGAAAGGTGTCCAGGGTGCATTGGTGATGGGCACCACGTTGCCTACCCATGCTCTCAGTGAAGGCAGGACTGAAATCCTCCTCTCCCATCCCATATATATCAAAACAGTCTGCCCTGAGAGAGAGAGAGAGAGAGAGAGAGAGCATTATTTGATTCTACTGATGCTTCAAGGCCTAAGGAAACGTTCTCCACCATTGGTAGGAGTGGAGATTCCACTGGAATACATGTATCCCATAGATTAGTGAGACAAAGGCTGAATCTACACATAGCAGCATACCGTTATCATACCTTTATCATAGGGATGTCACGAGCGCAGTTCAGGGTTCGGGAATTCGTTGAGCAACCCCTGCCCGCAACCCCCAAATTGTGCCCACTGAGACGCTGTCCTTGTTTGCCCCCGCTCGTGCCTGCCCGTGCTCCAAAGTACTCACCGCGAACCCATTCGGTGAGTGCTGCCATTGTCGCACCTTTGCTTTCTAGGAAAAACAGGAAGTTTTAAAAATGTGCATATTTAAATATGCGCAGTTTGGAGCTGGGAAAGCTAAATAAATGCAATATTACAGGTATAATCCCTCTAATATTGTGCTTATTTAGCTTCCCCAGCTCCAAACTGCGCATATTTGAATATGCACATTTTTTAAAACTTCCTGTTTTTCGTAGAAAGCAAAGGTGCAAAAATGGCGGCGATCACCAAACGGGTTCGCGGTGAGTGATGGGGAATTCACCGAACTCGTGGGTGGCTTGAGCACAGGTTCGGGGGGGGGGGGAAGTGAGCAGGAGCTTCAGTGAGTGCACGGGGAACCGAACTAGGGTGAGTTCTTACATCCCTACTTTATCATAACTATTGGTGCCCATTGGTGTCATATGCACCAATAGTCATGAAAATGGTATGAGAACGGTATAACTCCTATGTGTAGATTCAGCCAAAGTTATGATGGTTCTTTTGGATCTCAAATACAGAAGAGTTTGCCATAAATCTCCGGACATTTCACAATAAAAGGCACACAGGAGAGCCCCTACTCCCCCTAATACTGGTCCTGGTTCCTTTGCAAAGGTTGTATCCTGTACCAGTGCCACATGGATACCTGTGCTGTTAGATTCAGTCCCCTGGACTACTGGTCTCAAAACTGGTGGTATAGGTATCCTTGCCAGGTTAGCAGGAGAGGAGTGCTTGCATCTCTCTCTCTCTCCCTCTGAGACTAGTATTGCATGCTGATGGTCCTATAGGAGTGACTTCAAAACACCTCTGTAGCCAATGACCAGGAACAAAAACCTGTATTCAGAGCTAAGGGGCAGCATTCAACCTCCCCCACTCCAGCATGGGAAATGCTAATACAACCCAAATGCAGTGAATGGTAATATCATTTTCTAGGTGTTTGAAACTGGAGTCTTCCTCTGCATTAGAATAGATTGAGCAAAAATTTCTATCAAAGCATCTAAGCATCCTGCTGGGGACCCCAAAATGGAAACTGGTCTGTGTACATCCCTACTTTTATCCCCAGCTTACCTCATCCCCTTTGGCAAGGAGAGTGCTAGCCAGCCTACCCTGGGAAACGTAATAGATTGATGGAATCTAATCTGTTCCAGAAGTTGAAAATGAATTCTTAGTGCTGCTTACTCTTCATCTCACCCTTTCAAAACATGTTCTTTAATAACCAGCATGTCTCTCTTTAAATGCAAAAAAGCCACTGAGTAGGATGATTTCATTGGGATCATGCTGCTAAGGAAGACAACAGGGTAAATACAGCTTCCAGCAGCCTTCTCTGTGGTTGCAGCTCCGCTGTGAGAACTATGTCCCCAGGCTAGAAGTCCTTCTATTTGTGCTGAGAAGCCCTATAGTGAGTACTGCCAACTGCTTTGCATCCTTTAGATTAAAGAAAAGATACTCTGCCACAATGGAAGTCATAGGTACCAATGTTGGTCAATTTGTGAAAAAGTTATGGAAGATAGGCCGTACCCTGCCATAGTCTTCCTGTAGTTAATATTGCTGAGGAATCTTCTAGAAATGACAAAGAAGGAAAATAATTGACATTTGCTTCAAGCAGGGCCATAGCAAACCAGCCAAAACACACAGCAGTCAAAACTTGAAGATAAAGGGACCCAAACTCCAGGTACTGTGGGAAATGTTCCCTCTCTTGAAAGTCACATGCTCCAAGGGAGCGAGCTTTTGGGGGTCGAAATTATTATGACATTGCCTCATATTGCCCTTTACAGAAGTGAAATGCATGTGAATTCCTTGTCAGTTATTATTTGGGTTCTGAGCCTAAAGGAAACACTGCAAGTTACATTTTCAAGCTGTTCTCCAAAATGATGAGAGCTAGAAAATGACTGTTCTTAACAAAAGCTGGAAGTACCACATGGTTTCAACAGCTGACTTGCTTAAAGAAGATAAACAAATTCTTTTTTATTGTCAAATTCTCAATTAAAAATTATAGACATTCAGAACTTTCCACTCAACCATATATGGGGTAAGGCAGAATCATTTGGGGCTGAAGATCTTATTGTCTTTTTGGCTTAAGCTTCTGTTTAGTCGTAGTTTTCCTTTTGCCTTAACTACATAAAGAACTATTTATTCTGTGCTGTTTAATTGTATTTACATTTAAAACTCTTTCTTTTCTACTAGTGCAGTAGAGATGCTGTGGAACTACATAGGAAGGTAGCCGGGTTTGGAGTTAATGGCACTGCCATCCAAAAGGAAACACCTTCTAGGGCTGGGGTAGGGTCCTCCAGATGTTGTTGGACTCCAACTGCCATCAGCATCAGCCAGCATGGCCAATAGCCAGAAAGGATGGGAGTTGTAGTCCAGCAACATCTGTAGACCCACAAGTCCATCAACCCTGTTGTAGGGAAATCATGGGGCTTTAAAATTTCCTGAGATATGTGATGTCTCCCTTTCATCCCCACTCTGTACATACATATCTGTGTTGTAATATTATAATGTCCTAGTTGTAGTTGCTTGCAAATTCAGTGCTTGTAAATTCAGTTTTGTGGCTTCCTTTGCTTTCAAAATGCAGCCTATAATTCTCTTCACTTTAATTCAAATTTCCCATTGCTGCTAATAGAGTATTGAAGGTAATGCAAGACTAATGCTTTAAAAAATCACGATGTTTCTACAAAAGGCATTAATTAATTAAGTGTCATAATATTGCCAGACACTGCTGGGATTTAACAAGCCTGGCAGTTAGGATGTTGTGGCAGTTACGGCCATGCAGTATCTGAGAATAAGTAGAGGTATCATAGAACAGGTAACGGTCATGTAACTGACTGTCCCAGCTCTGCAAAGTTTTGAACCATAAAACATTATCTAGTAGCACAAGTATCCAGACCAAGAATAACATAAAACATACTCATTGCTCTCATATGTTTAAGCTTAATGGCATATTAAGCATAGCACCTATCTACACCACAAACCTATCTTGGTTTTATACCAGTTTAAGTGTCATGGTCTCCCCCCAAGAACTGTGGAATTGTAGTTGGATGAGAACACTGTTTGCTCTCCATAGCCCCTTCACAGGTCTACATTTTCGCAGCATTCCCTGGGAAGAATCCCAGCATTCCTTGGGAAGAGGGAATGAAGTGGGCATGCATGACACACTCCAGCCTGTTACTCTGGCTATGCCCAAAGAGTATATCTGGGCAGTCTATTTTAATTAAGTTCATTTGATGTTGCCCAGAGAGATGGCTTCAGAGTTTAAGTTCCAAGCCCTTTAGGAACATAGTTGTAGATAAAATCTAACATCTTTGGAGTTGGCATCTGGAACTGGGAAGCTATTTCTTTACATGGCTTACCTTTTCAGAGGTGCTAAGAAAAGGTTATCTGCACTGTACGTATCTGCTATTTGAAATTAGGGACAGATGTAAACCAATAATGTTCCATGACCAGAGTCAGCACTCCAGAAATGCCCCAGGCAAGTTTGGCCCTTTTCCTTCAGTGTTTGCACTTACCTTAAAAAGAAGCTTAGGGGATAAATTTCAGTACCCTTGTTCCTCTGTGGAATAATACCCTACAGCACAAACAGTCCCATTTCACTTCTACAGTTACAAAGTGCTTGCATGGTTATCACTAATTATTATTGATCTGTGTTGTAGTAGCATGGAGCGACTGAGTTAGATCGTTGTAATAACTGTATGCACACATAGCCTCCCTCTTCAGAAAATGTGCTTATGCACATCATTGATTTTAATCACTTGGGAGTTGATGCAAATCAGTTGAAATTTAACAGAGAACAACCAGTTGATTTCTGTGGTCACTGGACTGGACATTTATGTCAGTTTAGTTTATATTAAATACAGAGGTAAGTTTGTTCTTGAATGGTATCCCTAAAAGTGATTTTCCTTAGCTTCAGAAGGTGAATAGCAAGGACTGTGCATACTTTACACCAAAGTCCACCACGAAAACTGGAATTTGGCACTCAGTATTTATACAGAAGATCAATAATATTTATGGAAGTTTGTATTTTTGTACAGTTTGCCTGCATTATGCTAAAGCAGCTATGGAGGCTTGTTATTGTTGTTTTCTTGCAGAAGTAGTTGTGTTGCCAGGAGCAATAGGAAAAGTATTAGTAAGTCAGGGTCAGTAAGGAGATTTTGATAGAACATGAATAGAGACCATGACATTGGAACAAGTAGCCATACAGCATTCAGAAGCCTTGCTCAGTGGCGACAACAGCCTTTTGCAGACACTAGTTGCCTGTTTTTGAATTAATTTCTAGCATGTGAACTAGAAACTTGCTTTTCTTCCAGAACAAAAAACCAAGACCCCTAGGTTCTCACAAATCCATGTCCTGCACCAAACACTAGATTCCATGGGCATGGATTAACAGAAGATGAAAAACATTGTCTCAAACAGATGAATGGAACATAAGAGAGAGAGAAGGGAAATCAGGGTGTCACATCAAGCTTTTTGCATTTAACTCATAGGAGAGGCTAACCTTACAAAAGGATATGATAGGCACTATTCAGGATGATGGAATGCACTGAAAGGGGGCCAGTTGAATTGCGCCTTGATATACTCACAAGGAAAGCACCTTCATTTGGGCTCTTTTAATAAGCAGTGTTGGAAAGTAATTCCTCTCCACTGACATGAAAGTCACTTTGAGCTATTATTATCCATAAACACTCCGAAGACTAAACCTTTGGTGGGGGTGGGGGGTGGGGGATAACCACAGTAACAAACTGTGAATGGTATTTTATAAATGTAGATATGTAATACGTTATTTTGAAGTGAGGTACTATGAAATATGTAGCATAAAGGTACTGCTGTTAAATGGGTCGATAATTAAACTGAGCAGCTGTGTAACGGGTAAGCTAACTTTGAATGCAGAGAAACAAAATGATCCTCTGGAGGCGGAAAATTCATAATCCAATTAAAAGAAGTACTTGTGTTTATGTAGTTTTATTTCTGTTGAAATCATTGGCCATTAGGGCACAGGGTGGGAGGACCTAGTGTAATTTGGGCATGCAGGATCAAACAATGCATTCACAATGGCCTTCCACCTTTGGCATACTGTGAAGATTTTCTGTACTGGGCTGGCCACAAATGTAACGGGACAAAATTTGCTTGAATCCAAGTACTCTATCATGACTGAATTGTGGATCAAGCTCAAAGCCCTCATGATGTCTCTTCTAGTTGTCTTTTTATAGGCTGAAGTACTGCTTTTCTGAGTTTTTAAAATTAGATTCTGTCTCTCTACATACAGATGAGTGCAAAGCAAAATGTATTTTCCCCCTTTTATTTTCTTTTAAAAGCCTGGTATGTGACTGCAGTGCTAGGGGTGGGCACCATATCCACACACTCTTTTGAGTGTTTCAGTTGTTTAGTTCTCCAATGACCACTAAACCATGCTATCCTCTACACTCACACAGGTATGGAAAGCAGCTTCAAGTTCATCATAGCAGCTACTGAAGAGGAAACAGTTTTTTTAAAAAAATGTAGGGTGCGTAATTATTTTTACACACATATTGCATATTTTGTCAGGTTGGAAACCCATTAGATGGGGACCCAATTTGTTTGATTTCTTAAAAATTTCCCCATGTATTAATATCCTATTTATTACTGAATAAAAACTCAATATGGAGAGTGCTTTCCCTTTAAAACAAATTCTTAATCTATTAATCCCAAATCTGCTGCCTAAGCCAATCTCCCATCTTGATCTATAAACCAGTTCAGACTTGAGGCAGTTTATTCCCATTGCCTTTAGTGGAAGTAACATTAGTGAAATATAATATAAACTATAGGTAACCTGACGTAGCTGGTTTGTTTGGGCTTTTGGTACCACTGAAATACTTGGATTATGAACTACTTTCTAACAACTGATGCAGTCTCGTGGGGAGAGGAAAGTGAGAAGTTTGTGGATTTCCTCTAGTTACAGACAGCCTCCATGGATGATGTTTGGTGATGGTGTACCCAAAGACATAAATTGACAGCCCAGTCTCTAATCCACTCTCTTTGCTGACACAACTGTTGTTGCCAAGCTGCACCCTAAGCAAAATTATTTGCTAGTGCGGTATGTGTTAGGACTGGGCTAAGAGAGCATTCTAGGTTTTGCTATTGTCCTGTGATCCCATTGTTTAAAATGCAAATAATAAAAGACCTTTATCTTGTGAACTACCTTTCAGGAAAGGATGATACATCTGTGTTTTGTAGGTTCCACATCCTCATTTCATATGACATAATGCATTCAAAGTTAGCTGCCTTTTTGAAACAAAAATTAAAAAAAACCTACTGTATGTTAATTTGAAAATGTGAATAGTATTTTTATAGCTTGTTAAAGACATGGCTAGTTGCATATGTAAATAAGGATAATGTAGCTTTTATTTTCCTTTGTGGGCATCATTCTTTGGAACATAATTGTCTTAAGGTTGATTTGTATATAAGTAATTGGCTTGTGATTCCATCCTCTCTCCTGCCCCCTCCTATTTCCCCCTTATTCGTTTCTCTCCTTGCAGGTTCGATTGGAGGCATCATTTTGACATTCTGTGTGATTCTGTGTTAGCACTATTGTGGTGTGTTCAACCTCCTGCACTTGCTTACACAGTAGGATATGACAAATTGTGTGTGGTGTAATGTTACTTTAACATTTAGTTTTTCCATCTTTCCGCTATGAAGGATTATGCGCTGTTAAAAATTACATAATTGACTTTGGTTAATATTACTAGCTATCTATATATTTTAGTATGATTTCCCTTTCATTTTGTTTTTTGGAAGCTGGGGGAGAATCCGGTGCCTCTTCTTTTCCTTTCTTTGATTAGAGTTGCTCTTTTTCTGTATTCCCTCCCAAGTTCCTTGTTGAGGTCCTTTGGGATAGAGCTTTACCTGTTTGTTAAGACAAATGTAGATTGCAACCTGCTTTAGCTTCATCCTACACTGATCATCCCAGCTGAACAATTTGAAAACTGTTCTGCTTTTTTGTTACATGAATCTGTCAGAAATATATTTTTAATTTAATATAAATGAAATTCAATAAAATACAAAACAAATGGTCCCTCATGTGTGGCTTTGCATTTGTTACTACTACTGCTGGCTAGCTTTATTCACAAGACTAATTTCGATACTGTGAAAGTGGTGCGCTTGGTGACCTCAGTGGGCCATCTGGCTGCCTCCTTGAGGCCACCCATCAGTGGCACTGACTATAACGACAGGTGGGTAGCCATGTTGCTCATAAGCCATTGCTATAGCTTAATCGCTATGTTCAAATGACTGAAGACCAGGATGGGTGAATCTGTCAAGCTCAATTTTGCACTAATTCTTATTTTTCGACTACTAAGTCCATTGTGTCCCATTTCTGCATGGAATTGTGCATTCATTTTTAGTCTGCACAAAAATTCGTATGCTTTCTTCTGTGAATTTTTCAAAACATATTCAGTTTTGGATGGATCTTTCCCCAAACGCATGCATTTTTGCAAGCGGTTTTCCCATTGGATAAACCATTTTTGTGTGCATCTTCCCAAATATTCACATTCTTTTATTTTTACTTTGGGGGGTATGCACTGTTTCAAATGTACATTTTTTTTGTGAGTACTTTTAAAAATGTGTACATTTTTGTATGCATTGGAATGGCAGGGGGCAAATAGCATCACAAACTTCAGAAAATTGTGGATTTCAATGTCTAGCTACATTCCAGTCTGCATTCAGGTCTGGGAAATGCGAATTTGATAATTTTGCACTGAAATGCGAGCTGAACAAATTTCTCACCCATTCCTGCTTAAGACCTTGGTAACAACCTAGTTTCTACCTTAGAGTCCATTTAAGACACCCACAGACATGTATGGGGGTGGCCTGCAACTGTAGAGATTTGTCCCTGTACCCTAGTCCTATAATTCCTTCATT
This sequence comes from Heloderma suspectum, assembly GCF_057233095.1. Taxonomy (NCBI): domain Eukaryota; kingdom Metazoa; phylum Chordata; class Lepidosauria; order Squamata; family Helodermatidae; genus Heloderma; species Heloderma suspectum. Next base: position 217,045,352 of record NC_139458.1, on the reverse strand, counting down.
CAGTTTCCCATTCCAGGGTTCAGGTAGCACAGCACACACAGTACTCTCTGTACCCTCTGACTTGCACCTCTTTTCTCCAGGACGCTGAAAATAAGCCAGAATGCATCCTTACTTAGCATGATGGTGCTGTGATTAGCTGTATGCACACATGATTTAGCAATGGCTTGCATTTTGGAATGCATGTGGCAGAGTGGAAGATCAAGCTATCCATATAATCCATATAATCCTTTGCCTTAGATATAATCTAAGCAGATCATTTGGCTGTATCTTGAGCTTAATGATGCACTAAATTGGGAGCATTTTAAAAAAGCTTGGCTACCAGTATAGGTGAGTGGGCAGACTTTTATGTCCCCTACTTACCCTTTTTGTCCCTGCATAGACATCTGACATAGTTGCCACATTGAGACCTTTATTGTGAACATTTTTTTTAAAATGAAATGGTAGAAAATGTAGGTGCCAGAAGACATGTTCTTACAATCCTGTCAAAATGACAGAATGAACAAGTTACACACATAGCCCATAACAATACTGGTCAACATGGAAATTCAAGTACAATTCATGCATATTTACTTGGAAGTGAGTCCTACAGGGTTCAGCAGAGCTTACACTCAGGAAAGTTTGCAAGAGATTATAGCTTTAGTTATTCTCCAGTATATTTTTCATGATAAGCAGATGGATATTTCATACGTAGTTTTAAAACTTACGACTTTCAAGGAACACGGCTATACCTTCATTTATGGCACATGACATATACACTGTGGTGGCATACTGGGTGGGTTTCCAGAATCTCCTGAATTCTGTCCCAGCAGTAATCCCCCACCACACACATGATCTGAACTGCACACCCAGAAACTGACCAATTAGCGCTTTTTGCAGATGCCCGGAGTGGATTGTGGATTGCAGCACAGTTTCCAGAATTCAGTACAAATTTTTGGCACAGTCGAATAGACATTGCCATGTAGAACTATTTGGCTCTACTTATTCCCAGGTAAGAGGTAACTAAAATAGAAATTGATCGTCATACATAAAATAGACCCACTGAAGTCAGTGGGACTCACTTGAGTTAGTCATGACTACCTGAAATGAAATGAAATGATTTCAATTAGTCTACTCTTAAGTATGACAGTATCCAACAGTGTCATTCTGCAAACTCAGTAAGTGCTAGCAGAGCTTATGCAACGGGTTGCACAACTGCTTGCACAAACCACTTGTGGAGCTGTACTTGTGCAAGTGTGACTTTGGTTGGATTCTCTTGTGCATAGCGTAGAACCTCCCTTTTGCCGGCACAATGTCATTTGTGCTAGCGGAACGACACCTTTGGATGATCCCTATGTCTCGATCCACCCACTGTGAATAACCACACAGGATTAACCACAAATTCCAAATTGCTTATTTCTACTTATTCCTTTGTTTGAAAGTACCTCTGGTATATGACACAATTTAGCCCCTCATATAATTTCCGTTGTGGCTCACCATGATTGATCACTGGCTGAATTAAGTGACATTGAATGCTAGGTCAGCAGCATAGTTGCCTCTTCCACATGCCACCCCAATAATGCATAAAGCAGCTAAATTATATGGGGGGGGGGGATTCCCATCACACCAAAGCCACATCTCCCCAGCCTTTGGAGCTCAGGATTGTCGGGAAAAGGTGGGGAACACTGATTAAAATTAGATGGAACCTCATTCTGTTTTACTGATTCTTGCCTTTATTGCCTACCAGGGACAGGGTGGGCTAGAAATAAATATCAATTGAGTTCAATTATGTATGTGAGCTGATCTGTAAGGAATATGTTGATAGGGATGAACCTGTCTGTGTTCAAGAACCCTAGACTAGATAACTCCCAAGGCCTTTCTGACCCTCAGTACTCTTATATGAGATATAGGTCTGTAAGGCTTACCTGCCACAGTGAGATCTAGACTTAAACACTTTCCAAATGATTTGCACATATTATCCAAATGATAGAGCTGCACCATAACAGAGCAACAGGAAGCAACCTGTAGAATGCTAGAGGTTCCAGTACAGAACAACCAGAGTGAAGGTTCTTCACATACAGGCTAGGGCAAGATCTGATTTAGTTCAGTTCCCACCACCCACAACCCATGTCTACTGCATTCTACTTCCAAGTGCCCCCTACCATCTCCCCAGGCTCTTATACTGTTACCATCTCCACTCCTTAATTATTCTCCATATTACCCAGTTAGTATATTAGTATAAATACCAATTGTATGTGCAATATGTTTAAGAGGGGCATTATAGAAAAAGTTATCGTATTGGCAACAAACTAAGGAAGGGGTGGTGGCAGGGAGGGATTGTGGCAGACACAGTGTTGAGTTGAGCTGGAAGAGCAGGCAAGGCCATAAGCCACCTTAGTCCCAATGACCTGAATTCAAATTCCATTCAGAGTACCTGGAAATGATAGAAAACCAGAGTAACCCAAATGCGTTGAGGCTGGGGTTATGTTAGGCCTTATTTTGCAGACCAAGGTTGACTCCTGTGAATTATTTCTAATAGATATAATTACGTTCCCAACAGAACCATAAAATGCAAATGCTCTGGTATCTAATTGGCAATTTATGATTGTTTCTGGGAGTTTAATGTGTGTATTATCCCTCCATGAAATACGTTTTCCTGCATCTTACCTTTTCTTTCCATGTACACATTTTGCAGCTCTTCATCATACCAGTGAAAAGTGGAGGTGGTGGTAAAACAATGCAGAGACACCATTGAGAAAGTCTGACGAGTTCTTTGGAACAAATTTCTCCCAAAAGACTAATATTATTGACTGCTTACAAAACGGCCACCATGTAACAGTCTTCTGAGACACATTGAGTGGAAATGGCTTGCAAGAATACGCTCATCCCTTTCACTGAGATTCCTAAGGGAGCAAGCAGAGAAGTAACATATACTCTATTGCATTCTTGTTTACAAACAGCTACAAACCAGCCTCACCAATAGTCCCACCCACGAACACATCCTAGCTGCCTCCATCTACTATGACATCATCATTTTGGAGACTGTGAAAATGGCACAAGAAAATTCTAATAAGTTCTTTCCTCCTTGACCCAAATGCTTCCAAACTGCAAACTGGCTTTAGGAAATAACCTCCTCAGTAATATAAACAGTCAATTTTAAATCAGTATGAATCACAAGGCCAATCTGGAGAGTGAAAGATCAAATGCTTCATCAGAGAAGACATTTGTAGATGCAAACATTTCCATCTGTAAATGACTTACATGCCTTTTTCTCTTGTCTTGCCACATGATCAGGTGTATCCTATCCTGGAACGTTTCCTAAATAGCCAGCACTCACATAACTGAAATATATGTCCAAGCCCCAGGAAAATGCCTAAGCTCCTTGCTAAGTTCTGGCACAGTCCACGTAGCTTCTCATCCCCTCCACAGGACAGTATTCATGCATGCATGCATGCATGCATGCATTCATTCATTATATTTCTATACCACCCCGTAGCCGAAGCTCTCTGGGCAGTTCACTGAAATTAAAAACCATTAAAATACATTATATAAAATATAAAAACCATTCACATAGCATAAAATAAATAACACACACAACAACAGCCTGTATCTAAAACAATTTAAAGACAATCAGCCAAAGACAATCAAGAGACTCATTATATGCGCCAAATGCCTGAGAGAAGAGGGCAGTTTTAACCTGGCACTGAAAAGATGACAGTATAGGTGCCAGGTGGGCCTCATCAGGGAGATTATTCCATAAATGGGGAGCCACCTCCGAGAAGGCCCTCTCCCTTGTTGCCACCCTCCAAGCCTCCCTTGAAGGAGGCTCCTGGAGGAGGGCCTTGGATGCAGAGCGTAGTGTATGGGTTGGTTCATGCCGGGAGGGGCATTCTGTCAGGTACTGTGGTCCCGAGCTGTGTAGGGCTTTATAGGTCAAAACCAGCACTTTGAATTGGGCTCGGAAGCATATAGGCAGCCAGTGCAAGTGGGCCAGAAACGTTCTTATATGTTCAGACCTTCTGGTCCCTGTTATCAGTCCGGCTGCTGCATTTTGCACAAGCTGCAGCTTCTGAACCATCTTCAAAGGCAGCCCCACATAGAGTGCATTGCAGTAATCTAACTCGGAGGTTACCAGAGCATAGACAACTGAAGCCAGGTTATCCCTGTCCAGATAGGGGCATAGCTGGGCCGCTAATTGAAGTTGGTAGAAGGCACTCTGTGCCACTGAGGCTACTTGAGCCTCAAGTGACAAAGATGGCTCCAAGAGGACCACCAAGCTGCAAACCTGCTCCTTCAGGGGGAGTGCAACCCCATCCAGAACAGGTTGAGTACCCTCCCTCCGGTCAGCAGAACCACTCACTAACAGAATCAGATAAGACTGATCTTATCTGGACTGAGTTTCAGTTTATTAGTCCTCATCCAGTCCATTGTTGCAGCCAGGCACTGATTTAGCACATCCACATCCTCACCTGAAGAAGATGAAAAGGAGGAATAGAGCTGCATGTCATCAGCAGACTAATGGCAATGCACTCCAAAACTCCAGATGACCACACTCAACAGTTTCATGTAGATGTTGAATAACATGCAGGACAAAACCGACCCCTGCAGAACCCCATACTGGAGAATCTAGGGGTGCACGAAAGCCACTTACCTGGTCTCGCAGCTTGCTTCGCGGTGGGGGGGAGGCGCTTCGCTGCTCCCCCCGAAGTTCAGGGCGGGGGGGGGAGGCTTCCCTCCTCGCGCGGCCAAAATTCTAGGGGTGGACGAAAGTCCCTTACCTGTCCTCGAAGGACGTTCGCGGTGGGGGGGAGGCGCTTCGCTTCTCCCCCCGCGAAGTTCAGGCCGGGGGGGGGAGGCTTCCCGCCTTGCCCCGGCCGAAATTCAGGCCGGGGGGGAGGCTTCCCGCCTCGCCCGGCTGCGAACGCGAAAGTTTTTTGTTTTTTTTTTAAACGCCCCCTGATAGGCTATGTGACGATTTACGTAGCCTATCACGGCTAGATCTGCAAAGTCAGCCGTGATAGGCTACGTCAATCGTCACATAGCCTATCATGGGTGACTTTAAAAAAAAAAAAAAAGTGCGTACGCGAATGGCGGCCACCATAGGGAACTGCCATTCGCGTTCCTTATTTAGTTGCTGTAGTCTACGTAAATGTTTACGTAGACTACAGCGACCAAATAAGGAACGGGAATGGCGGCTCCCTATGGGGGCCGCCATTATCCGTACACACTTTTTTTTTTTTTTTAAAGTCACCCGTGATAGGCTACGTGATGATTGACGTAGCCTATCATGGCTGACTTTGCAAATCTAGCCGTGATAGGCTACGTTAATCGTTACGCAGCCTATCAGGGAGCTTTTTTTTTTCTTTTATTGCAATGGCGGCGGCGGCAGCCAGTCGAAAGACCGGCTGCCACTCCCGCCCCGCTCGAACACCCGCCGAACCGCCAGCCGGACCCGCCGCCGGGAGGGACATTCGGCGAAGGTAAGTCCCGTCCCGGGGGGGGTGCGGGGGGCGGGGGGCGGGGGGGTTCGGAGGATTTCTCCCCGAAACTTGTTCGGGGGGGCCGAACACGTTGGCGCTCGGCCCCCCGAAGTTTCGGGGAGAAATTCTCCGCCAACCCTACAAAATTCAGGCCGGGGGGGGAGGCTTCCTGCCTCGCCCGGCCAAAATTCAAGCCGGGGAGGAGGCGTCTCGCCTCGCCCGGCCGCGAAATAAAAAGATAAAAAAAAAAACGCCCCCGTGATAGGCTACGTGATGATTTTAATCCCCCATCCCTAACAGGGCCGAGCAATATCCCTCAAGTACCACCTTCTGGAACCGACCATCCAAGTGGGAGCGAAACCACTGCAATGCAGTGCCTCCCACTCCCAACTCAGACAATCGCCCCAGAAGGATACCATGGTCAATCGTATCGAAAGCTGCCGAGAGATCAAGGAGAATCAACAAGGTCACACTCCCCCTGTCTCTCTCCCAACATAGGTCATCATACAGGGCAACCAAGGCTGTTTCCCTGCAAAACCTGCCCTGAACCCCAACTGAAATGGATCTAGATAATCAGTCTCATCCATGAGTGTTTGGAGTAGGTTGGCAACCACCTGCTTGAGAACCTTGCCCAGGAAAAGAACATTTGCCACTGGCCTAAAATTACTAAGATTTTTGGGGTCCAGGGAGGATTCTTTAGGAGTGGTCTCACTACTGCCTCTTTGAGGCAGCCCAGGACCACCCCCTCTCTAGGGATGTATGAAAGTCACTTACCTTTCCGCGGATTATGTTGATGGTCGGGGGGGAGGCGTTCCGTCCCTCCCCCCGGAGTCCTCGACAGGGGGGGAGGCGATCCGTTCCTCCCCCCCAAAATCCTCCACGGCCAGCTGTGCTCTGTGGCAGCTCCGCAGAGCAGCCGGCCAGGCCCAGCCCAGCCCAGAGCTGTCCGCAGCTGGATTTCCGGCCACGGAGGGCTCTGGGGGGGGAACGTGTACGCAAATGGCGGCAGCTACAGCCTCCGCCATTTGCGTTCCTTATTTTTGGCCGTCTAATCTATGTAAATATTTACGTAGACTATGCCGGCGAAAATAAAGGGGAACGCAAATAGCGTAGTGGGCGCTATTTGCGTCCCTTTTTGATTTACCATTTTAGCCTACGTAGGCTAAAACGGCGAATCAAAAAGGGATGCAAATATCGCCCGCTACGCTATTTGGGTTCCCCTTTATTTTCGCCGTCATAGTCTACGTAAATATTTACGTAGATTAAGACGGCCCAAAATAAGGAACACAAATGGCGGCGGCTGTAGCCGCCGTCATTTGCATATGCGGTTTTGTTTTTTGTTTTTTAACCCAGCCATGATAGGCTACGTAAATCTTTTCGTAGCCTATCATGTCGTTTTTTGTTTTTGTTTTTTTTACAAGACAAATGGCGGTGGCAGCAGCCAGTCAGAAGACCAGCCACCGCCGCCGCTGCCGCCACCACCACCCGGAAGATCCACCCCAGGTAAGTCTCGTCCCAGGGGGGATCCACGGGGGGGCAGGGGGGCAGGCCGTTCTGCCACAGATTTCGGGGGGGTGAATGCACTGGCATTTGGCCTCACCGAGATCTGTGGCGGAATTCTCTGACATCCCTACCCCTCTCACAAGGAGGCATTAATCACCTCCCTGGCCCAGCCAGCTGTTCCTTCCCTGCCAGTTTTTAAAAGCCAAGAGGGGCAAGGATCCAGTACAGAAGTGGTTGCATGAACCTGTCCAAGCACCTTGTCCTCAAGCTGTACCACCTGAAACTCACCCAAGAAAACTGGACAAGGCTGTGCTCTGGACACCTCACCAGATTCACCTGCTGTAAGAGTGGAGTCTAATCCTGGTGGATGCAAGAGGTTTTATCATGGAAGTGTCTAGCAAAGGAATTACACCAGGCCTCAGATAAGTTTAAATTCTCCTTAGGGCCACAAATGACCCTGAAAAGCTCCACTGGGCAGCATATGGAAGACTGAATGGAGGCGGTGAAATGTTGTTTCTTTGCTGCCCTCACTGCCCCTGAGTATACCTTACCATAGGCACACACTAGGGTTTGATTGCACCCACTAGGAGTTCTTCTCCATCTCTACTCCAGCTGTCGCCTATTTTGTTCCATCATTCTGAGCTCTCGGGTAGCGATATAATCTCTACTCAGGAGAGGGCACTCAGGAGCAATCATGTCAACTGCCCTGGTCATTTCTGCATTCCACAGACCAACCAGGGTTTTGACATGAGAGCCAACCGTATCAGCCAGAAAGCTCCCCAGAGCCCTCTGGAAACCATCCAGATCCATTAGCCTCCAGGGGCAGACCATCTTAATAGGTTCCCCACACTTGCAGAAAGGAAAAGCTGCCATAAGTCTAAACTTCAGCAAGCAATTACCTGACCATGACAGAGGGACAGAAACAAGTCCTCCACCTTCAGATCACCATCTCCCTGTCCAGTTGAGAAAACCAAGTCTTGAGTATGCCCTGCTACATGTGTTGGGTCGATGACATGTTGAGACAGTCCCAGAAGAATTCTGCATTTAAAAGCTCTGGGAAAGAGGTGGGGAAAGAGGCATGTACTGAGGCTTGACTCATTTGACAAATGAGTTGAGGATGTCACCCACAGCAGGTAGATGAGCAGGTCAGTTAACTTTTGATTTCAAAAAGGATAACTATAATACAGAGATTTCTATCAATGGGTCTTTAATTGAACTTTGTATCTGACACCCAAATGATATAATTGGAGATGTGTTGGGGATCTGATCCCTCCCCTGTGATGAGCATCCTGTGCCCCTCACCTGCCTGCTTCTCCTCAAGCTCCTTTCCCCCTTTGTTGCTGCTCTAGTGGCAACAGGGGCGGGGGAGGAATCTTACCCTCTGTGAAGGTTTGAGGCCGACAGAGGCAAGAAAAAGAAAAAGGTCAGGCCTAGATGCCTGGGTTTTTTTGCTGGGAGGGGGTATCCCTGAGAGGAGTACTTTCATCTCCCTGACTGGTTTTCTTTTCCTGAGTTAGGTTTCATTTCTCCAGGTTTAAATCAGTACTTTCTGTTTTGGGGAAGGAGGGGATATAAAGGAAGAGAGAGACAATGAGAGGGAGACCAGGGAGAGGAAGAGCAGAGAGAGAGGGAGAGCAGAGCAGGAAGACAGAGCAGGAAGAAGCAGCCAGGAAAAGTCTGAGTGCAGCTAGGTTAGAGGAACTTGCATTTTTGCAACCTTTATTTTCTCTTAATGCCTTTTGTATCACTCAGCTCTATTCTGTAAATACTTTTAGTTGTAATTTCCTTGCTTTAATTTACCAGTAAACTGTTGTGGTTAACATCCAGGTGTCTGAAGTGCTAGTAATCACCCCACACTTACTAACCGCACATTATTGGGAAGGGGATGTTTAAAGGAAGGAAGGTGGGAGTCTTAAGGAGGCAAGAGATTCTCAAGGAGTTGCTCGGGGGATCCACATCATAAGGGGAGCCCTGACACCCTCCTTCCCTCTCTAATGCCTGGCATTTCTGCTATAGTTGCATGCCAGAGGCAGGGAGCACTGGGAAATGTAGTGTATGCATCGCTACCGACCCATGTCCCAGCACCCCTGTCTGGCACATAGCCTAAACAGTGATACAAACATTAGAGCGGGGAGGGAGAGACTTCCCTACTCTTCCACTGCCAATGCAGCAAAAAGGGGATAGGAAGGGGATTCTGAGGCAGGAATGGAAGGAGGCGTTCAGTTCGTCGCAGCTCAGATTTTAACCCGAGACAGAGAAAAACATGTGTGGGGGCAGGGGAGTTGGTAATGCGAATAAAGCACTGTGTGTCTGGAACTGCATTCCGAGTTGTGCCCGAGTAATATTCAGACCCAAGAGTACTATTGTTTTTATCAAGATGCAAAATAAATAGGCTCAGAGGTCCTTTGAAGAAGCTAACCTCTAGCATGTGCTTCCTCATGCTTAGCCAGATTTCACAAAATTGCAGTTTCATTAAAAAAAAAAAAATTCATGCACAGAAGAATTAATTTGTAAAGCCAATTTGCACTGCCATAAATATAGCTTAAGCTTCATGATTACAGTGATGGGTATTCTTACACATCATCACACCCACACCCTCACAATGCCGCCATTACACCACTTTTTGTTTTGTTTCCCACATTTTTACTTGCTCACAGTATGGTAACTGCAAACCCAGAAGGCAGTGAAAGTGTATGATCTAAAGGCTACGGAGGATGTGGCTGTAGGAACCAAATTATTGATTTCAGTGAACCATCAATTGGACTCCGCCCGAATCTCCTCTTTCTTGTTTATACATGGGTATGTTTTCACACTTGGATTTATATGGGATATTTCCATAAACGTTGCATCTGCTTGATGTTTTCCTTGGGATTGGGTGTCTTTTTATTCAAACAACCAAGCATTCTGTTTACCTTTTCCTGCTGGGCTGTTTGTTCCAGATTGTTGCCTCCTTGCAAAGCATTTCCATGGCTGTACTGATTATGCTGCTTCTGATAGTTCATTCTGTTTGTAATTTCCAGTTGCCATCTGGCTCTGCTGTACACCACAATTAACCATAGGAAATATGAGGTCTGTTAAGAGAACGGGAATTTAGAAAACTTTTTCTGGAATACTGCTAGGTGATTTTCTTTCTTTTGGGAGTTGGAGCATAAAGTGTCCACTTATACCCATAGCCAAAAAAGAGGACAATCATAACTGAAAAGGAGGACACAAATTTGATAATAATTAAATTTAAATGTAAATAAAGTGCAAATTTAAATAAATCAAACTTTTCTTAAATTAATTTATTCCCTCAAATTAATATCTTACCGAGGAACCCAGATCACTCCAAATCAATCCCCCCAAATTCATTCTACCTACCCAGATCCTACCCCAAACCAATCCATCAACAACCTCCAATCAGTTCATTTCCATTCTGACCCCAGATCCTAAAAGCATTCACTAGGGTGGTAAGACCAATTGAGCTCAGTGGAGCTTACTTCTGAGTAAACGTGTACATAACTGTAGTTGTCAGTCTTTGAGATGCAACAAGAGGTTGGTTGGTTTTTTGTCCGTCAGACTAATACAGCTAACCTTACACACTGCTCTCTCATCCACAAGACTTTATAGGCAGGCAGTCTCTATCTCCCTCGAGTATAGACATACTTGTGCAATACTGGTCTGCTGGTCCCTCTGCCTCCCTCCAGAGAAAATACAAATGTAAAATATAGGGCCGGTTCACATGTCACAATAAGCCACCCTAAAAATAAGCAACGGTGGGTGGGTTGTTTACTCACTAACCTACGTTACTCCCAACCAACAGTCAGGCGCTCTGCGGATTGCCATGGCTTGTTTCCCCCTTAGTGCTTCCGCCCGCTCCCGGCATGTATCCCATGGGCCTTTGCAGCACAACCTCAGCAGCCTACCCCACTCCTCTGCTAATGAGCATGAATGTGCTCATTAGCAGAGTGGAGTTTATTGTGTAGGGGGTTTTCCACCTTTAGTGAGATTTGCTCATATGTGACATTATTTTTTTTTCATTCCTTTTTTAAATTTTATTTTAACTTTTAGGGAGATTTCTGCAAATTCACTAAAGCACAGTGAAGTTTTAAAAAATAGTAATACCAAACTTAAATTTGCACACGTCTCCCCAAAGGTGAAAAAATACATTAAATATGCCCAAATATCCTGAAGGAGGGGAAAAATGGTTAGATTTGTACAGATCTCCCAAAGGCAGGTAGGGGAGTGTCATGTTATGTGAACCAGGCAGGGATGTACGAAAATTCTGCCATGGATCTTGGGGAGGCCGAATGCCAGCGCATTCGGCCCCCCGAAATCGGTGGCGTAACGGCCTGCCCCCCCCACCTCCCCCGGGACGAGACTTACCTTGGGCAGATCTTCCTGGTGGCGGCGGCTCCGGCGGCGGCTCCGGCGGCGGTTCGGCAGCGGCGGCAGCCGGTCTTCCGACCAACTGCTGCCACTGCCATTTCCAGTTTAAAAAAAAAAAAACGTGATAGGCTACGTAAAGATTTACGTAGCCTATCACGGCTAGGTTTTTTTAAAAAACCGTGATAGGCTATGTAAATGTTTACGTAGCCTATCACGGCTGACTTAAAAAAAAAAAAATAGCGCGTGTCTACGCTATTTGCATTCCCCTTATTTTTGCCGTCTTAGTCTACGTAAATGTTTACGTAGACTAAGACGTGCCAAAATAAGGAACGCAAATGGCAGCGGCCGTGGCCGCCACCATTTGCATACGCGCGTTGTTGTTGTTGTTTTTTAAGTCAGCCGTGATAGGCTACATAAACATTTATGTAGCCTATCATGGCTGACTGCAGGGATGCAAACGGCGGCGGCTACGGCCGCCACCCTTTGCATCCCTGCTAGCCAGCGGCCAGATGTCCGGCTGCTGGTGGAGCTGGCCGGCGGCTCCGCAGAATCCTTGCGGAGCACAGCCGGCCGGCCAGGATTCCAGGGGGGGGGGAGGAACGTAGCGCCTCCCCCCCCGGCCAGGATTCCGGGGGGAGGGATGGAACGCCTCCCCCCCAACCATAAACATAATCCGCGAAAGGTAAGTGCCTTTCGTACATCCCTAGAACCAGGTCACAGAGTAGTCTGAAAACCCAATGCATATAGAGGTTAATGTACATACAAGCTAGAGTTTCACCATTTGATATAATCTTCTGTCTGCCACCTGTTGAGGAAAAACCTGAATGTATAAGAAATATATCCTAATCAGAGTTTAAATAAAGCCAGCAAAGGAATCAAAAAAGGGGAAAGGGCTTAGAACAGGTGCTGACAAAATCATGAAAATGGAAGAAAGAATAAATATGTGGGGAAAGATGAAAAGAAAGGGAGAATAGAAGGAAAAATGGAAGGAAGGAAAAGAGGGAAGGAGGAATGGTGACAGAGAAGAGAGAGAGAAAATTCCCCAAAACTGCTGCTTTTGGGTGGGAGGCGGGAGGTTTTTGGGTAAATTTGTGGGGTAGGCATTTGCAGATATTTTACTTAACTTTATGAAGTAGCCAGTTAGTTTTTCTTGCTTTTTAAACCTTTAAAAACAGCCCCGCTTTCACTTGCAGCAGCACAAGGCTCTCTATGCACAATCCCCGAGCTGGACATCAGCATGTCTTGGTATGGCCATAGGATAACGTGGGGTCCTATAGTCCCAGTTGTCCTCCACCACTCCGTGTACTCTGCTGTGGGCAAAGTTAAAGTCAGTCAGGCAGCACGGGGGCGGGGGGGAGTTTGTCAGATCCTTTCCTGAAGCCAGTGAGCTTCTATAGAAGCCAAAAGTAAAGTTGCAGTTTGGAACAAGCAGTAAAATCGGAAGTTGTGAAATGGCTGGACCCATCTCCGTCCAGGCCGTGGGGGAGCTTGATGAGCTCCCACCCACCTGCTTGTGTGGCCCGGACCTGCCCAGCAAGCCTCCCCGCTCACCCTACCCACCTGCCAAGCCCCCCTCCCCCCACACACCAAGGACTCCGGCAGTCGAGCCCTTGAGCTTTATGCACACAAGGGCTTGACTGCCGGAGTTCTCGGTGTGGCTCACCCCACAATGCTCTAGCCCTGTACTCCTCCCGAGAAGGCCAGGGCTAGAGTTCTGGGGTGCTGCCAAGGCCGTCCTTCCCGCACCAGTTGTCCAGGGCTTCCTTGACAGCCAGCTGAGGCAGGATGGGTCCCGGCGCAGCCACCCCCCAGAACTCTAGCCCCGTCCTCCTCTTGAGGAGGACAGAGGTAGAGCACTGGGGTGTTGCTGAGGCCCTTCCTGCCCACGGGGCGCTTGTCAGCTGGGTCTGTCAGCGCCCCATGGCTTGGCAAGCGTGGTCTGGGAGGCCAGACAGGGTGAAGTCTGATTGGACTTCACCTTCTCCTTGGGCACCCGTACCACCCCTAGAAATATTCAATGATTCACACAGCATACACTGGACAGGTAGAGGATGCCACACCAGACAGAACTTGAAATACTGGACTGTCCAGTGTGAAAGAGGACACATAGCCACTGTAGCAGCGGTGGGGGGGCATAGAAGTACAGGGGGGCATGCGGGGGTAAGTAATCCGCCCATCCCTAGATGCAACTGAATTATATGGATGAAGCTCTCTGGGCAGTTCACAACAATTCACAAGATAAAATACAGCATAATCCATGCCATTCGCCAGTGCTCTTCACATGCCTTCAAGAGAGGAAACAAAAAGAATACATCACATAAGGACAGCATCCCATTCCCACCTCCTCCCAAAAATATCACTGACTGACTGTAAACATTTAAAGTAAGTATAATTATATCAGTGTTATAAATCACAGTTAATCGCTGCTGATCTAGTTACACATTTGATTTCAGTGAACTGGACATCACTTTTGGGAGGGCTATTTGGAAGCATAATGCCTTTGCAATTACAATGGAATTGCATGCAATTCCTTAAATTGACCAGCTGATTTAGGGTGCAATCCTATAGGGGTAGGCGGCCTCCTCCTAACTTGGAGGTGGCGACTGCCTATCCAATGCAGGGCAGAGAAGCACGGAGGGGATCGTCCCCTCCATGCTTCAGCTGCCCTGCATTTGCGGCTAGATATTTGCAGCCAATATCGGCTGTTTAGCAACAGGAAGGCGGAGTGGGGGAAGCGGCTGCCGGATGACACGTTGGATGTGTTGTACGGGCATTTCCGCCTCCCCACTCCGCAACGCCCCCAGGAACACTCTGTTTTCACCACTCTGCAGTCCTCTTCTGAGTGCGGAGCATGGGGCCATTCCATGCTGCCTACGAGGCAGGACGGGATGGGGGGGAAGGTCGGTTCTCAGGGAACTGACCTTGGAGCACGGGCTCCGGGGTTGGTTCCCAGAAACTGACATATCCTATCGCTGTCTAGCCACTGACTAGTGGCCATAGGATTGCTCCCTCCAATTCCTTAAATTAACCAGTTGATTTCACTCTGTTTCCCCAGACTAAGGATGCAACCCTATACATACATACCTGGGAGTAAGCCCCAATGAACTCAGTGGGACTTCAGGCATTTATACACAAGTCTTTTGTTGTGCGCTCATGATTGGTCACTCATGGTTTTTGCAGATCCTCTGTATGACATTGTCAACCTCCAGGGCCCCTCACATGCTTTCTCGCCATTATAGCACTATAATTCTCAATGGGGATAACGCAATAAGAGATCTTATCACACTTTGAAGCACAATACATTTCTGGTGAATTTCTGGAATGCCACTTTATCACAGCACCATCTCGTGGCTGTATAATGAAACATATAGACTTTGGCCAGAAAGAAAGAAAAATAGAAATAACCACATGTAAAAGAGGCAATCTTAATCCCACAAAGAATCCAGAAGCAGAAGCCCTGGTACGGCTGCAGGCTCCTCATGTGGAGAAGCTCTTATTCTGAATAGTCGTGTAGAGTGAACAGTAGATTGAACTGTTAAAGCCAGATAGATTGTGAATGGGGAATCTACATTAACCAGAGAGCCTCCAATGTTGAATTCCTGCAAGTGTCAAAAGATTAATTATAAATGGAACAGAAATCTGTACTCAAGCAGCAGCCATTTTATGAGCTAATTCACAGTGTAGAGGTTGAGGAGCTGTACAATAAAAAATATTGACACTCTAGCTTTGGGGTGGAGAAGCAGAGATGGGGAAAAGGCGTACTATTGATTCAACACATGTGATGGACATCTTTGCTGACTTTTGGCAATGAGGTCGCTTGCTTCTTTTGCTGCCATTCATTAAAGCTAACTGTATAAACAAACAGGATTATAAAAAAGATGGGAATATCGGCCCAAAAGCCTGAAATGACTATTTCACTCTGCAATTTTTAATCTGAATTTTGACCCTCTCGTTCAATTCTCAACATAGTTGGATGCTGTATTACTTTTATTCCATACATTAGAATTTGGAGTTTGAAGTTTAACTTTCATTCATCCCACTCCCTGTACATTGTGGTGACAAAAAGCTGATGAAATATGATGGAACTTATGGACTCAATACTGAATTACACATTCTACACTAAAAAAAAAAAAATCCTGTAGAGCAGATAATTAATAATAGAGTCACATGGACTATTTCTAATCTAGAGAACTCAATAGGAACTGGAAGAGTTCTGGAGAAGGATTCTGGATCAGTGGCAGAGCACATGCTTTGTACGCAGAAGTTCCCAAGCTCAGTCTCTAGCATCTCCAGGTAAGCTGGAGAAGACTCCTTTCTGAAATGTTGGACAGCTGATGCCAGTCTATACCATAGACAATATTGACTTTAATAGATCAATTATTTGACTCAGTATGAGGCAGCTTCCTAACTGTGGGAGCACCAGAAGACTGTATGAAAGCTACTATGCTAACAGATAACCGGTGTAACAGATAACCGGTGAGTAGTACTTAAATATGGGGTACATGGGTATTTTTATGGGGCGAGGCTTAGGGTAACACAGTGAATGCCCTCCACCTTCATTTTTAACACTATATTAATTACAAACAATGTATCAACATGGTAAGGAAATTCTTGCCCTGTATGGCTGATAACACAAGAAACGGATGGGGATGAGGTTCCTGCAGTTTGTTCACTCCTCTGTGGGATGACCTATAAATTGCTATACATGCTACCAGGACTCAGCAGGGTGTTAGGAGGGAGGATTGGGGGGGGGGGGGCTGGTCCTACTTCATCCCCTGGGAGAATTCACCCACAGGCTATTGTACGTGAAGGACAGGTTCTAAGTGGAAGAATAAAATAGAACTCTGAAGTATGTCCAGAAGACAGGTAAATTCCTGATACTGCAATCTTATACAGCATGGTGTAGTGGTTAGAGTGTTACACTGGGACTCAGGAAAGCCAGATTCTAATCTCCACTCAGCACTGGGTGACTTTGGGACAATCACTGACTCTCAGCCTAACCTACCTCACAGGGTTGTTGTGAGGATAAAATGAAGAAGAGGAGAGGGAATATGCAAGCTGCCTTAATTTCCTTGCAAGAGGGGAAAAGGCAGGATATAAATGTAATAACAACAATTCTACTCAGAAGAAAGTCCCATTGAGTTTAATTGGGCTTACACCCAGGTAAGTGGGTATCGGGTTGCACCCTAAAGGTATTGGGAGCAGGAGTATGGACCTTGCTAGGAAATCTGGATGAATCCACTCCCCTCTCTTCCTTTGAATTATTTTAGAATGATCTGCCCTGAGAGCATTCTTGGAAGCTGCTGACATTTATAAATATATTTTTATTATGCTTTATAATTGCAGTGTTCTTACAAGCCTTGCCTACAAAGTTCAGAAATTGAATTCTAATTTTAAATGTGCAAATGCTAATCTAAAAACTTTGGTTGCTTAAATCTCTTAAAATACTAATTTCTAGCTCCAGTGGTTATGTCTATGTCTAGGGAAACATAAATTGTTCACTTTGTGCTAAGTAGGACACAGTAGGGCAATTGTTCTATGCCATTCTAAACGGCACAATATGAAGAGAGTGAAATAGTAAACCAGGGCATGTTCAGATGGTATTAGTGTCTAAATCCCTTATCATGATTCAAGCTGTTTTCTGCACACACACTCAACACATTAAAGGCTAAAGTTGAAAGGTCAAAAGAGAGTCTCTGTACATTCAGTGGTCCTCAAATAGCCTTTGTTCCCCACATGGTGCAACCAACCAACTATGCAAAACAATATTGTGGTCCTTACCTTGGGAACACAGAGGATAAAGTTCAGAATCTTCGAATCCCATCCCCACCATCCTTGTGGGATTTCCATCCACAGTGGGATGAGTGAAGGTAGTGGTGTAATAGACCTGAATGTAGAGTAGGCATAGCATGAATGCACAGGGGCAGATGGTGGAAGCGTTTTGTACTTCCAGTTCCTGTGCATCTCTGATGCATTAAAAACATAATGTTCACATCTCCTACATTAGGTGCTTCCTCCTCCTTCCACACACATGTCAAGGCTGAAGGTGGGTCTTGTTGTGTGGTGCCTCCAGCCTATTTGCTTCCATGTTCCCTCACCAGAGGATGAGAGGTACTAGTGAGCAAACACTGTGCAGTCCCAGATTCATTAAGCATGTCCACACCTCGATCCAGATATCCTCCTTTCCCTTTTGAGTCCCCTGTATAACTTAAGCAAGTGCGGGAAGGGAGAGAGAAATCAAGGAAAACAACATTATAGTGGTATAACAATGCTGTCAGCAACAGGGCAGTTCAGTCCATTGAAACAGCAACCCCCAACAGGGATGAAATCAAATTCCATGCAAATCAAAATTCTCACCCCACCCCACCCCACCCTCAGACAGAGCCCTCCATTTCACTTTGTTGTAAGTGTCGCTGTATCAAACTAAGGGCTATTCACCTGTGTAAAGTCTGGTCCATTTGCTAATTGTGGGGGAGGCTGAAACATTCAACCTCCCCAAATTTAATTATTTCCGGTTTATATTAGGAAGCACGTGTGGCATATAAGCATGGGTGGCATGTCTTCTCACAAGAAAGCAGGGGAGTCCTCTGCACATCTACTCAGAAGTAAGCATGAAGTAATCACTCAGCAGCACTCTCAAATAACATCCCAAATACCAAGCCTCTAGATATCTATTCAGAAGCAAACATAAGCATCACGTCTACTCACAAGTAAGCAGGGAAGCCTCTGAAGGCTAATCCTATTGAGATAGTCAGCAGCCTCCGAAATCAGAGGCTGCTGAGTATCCAATGCAGGGTGGCCAGAGCATGGAGGCAATCCTCTGTGTTCTGGCCACCCTGCATTTTTGGCTAGGCCTAGATGATGGCTGATTTTAGCTATCTAGCTGCTGCTTCGGGGAAGGGAAGGAGGCCACGCAGTACATAGGAAGCTGCATAAATCAGATTCCACAGTTTCCTCCACTCCTGGGACCTCCCCTTTTTCACTGTCTCCACACTGTTTCTGAGCACAGTAGCTGGCGGCCTGGCGCACAGAGAATCACGCCGGCTACAAAGCGTTGGGCGAGGGAGGCACAGTTTCTGGGAACCATATTCAGAGCCCTGGCTCCGACCTCGGTTCCCAGAAACTGAAAAATCCGATGGCCCTCTAGACAGTGTCTAGTGGCTAATAGGATTGCTCCCTAAAGCTCAGAAGGAAGCAGGACTGAATCACTCCGCATTTCTTTCAAATAACATTTCTACTCAGAAGTACGCATGAGCATCATGTTTACTCACAAGTAAGGCGAGCAAGCCTCTGCCGGACAAGGTCAGAAGGAAGCAGGACCAAGCCCCGGCCCCTGACACCACTCCCCCTGCCCTGCAGGGAAAAGCTCTTATCTCCATTCAGCAGCTGACAGAGACGTAAGTGTTTCCTCCCGATGAGCACTGAGAAAGGGAGCCTGACGATTAGAGATCAAAGCTTGCCCCTCCCTGGCAGAGGGTGTGGAAAAAGGCTGCTGGCCAGATATGGAAACTAAGGCCCAGGGGCCAGAGGTCATAGAATCATAGAATCATAGAATAGTAGGGTTGGAAGGGGCCTACAAGGCCATCGAGTCCAACCCCCTGCTCAATGCAGGAATCCAAGTCAGAGTAGGGATGTACGAAAGGGACTTACCTTGTCCCGCAGCTTTTTTCGCGGTGGGGGGGAGGCGCTTCGCTTCTCCCCCCGAAGTTCATGCGAGGGGGGGGAGGCTTCCCGCCTCGCCCGCCCGAAATTCAGGCTGGGCGGGAGGCGCCCCATCCCTCGCCGGCGAAAGTCAGGCCGGGTAAAGTCAGGCGCCCCATCTACCCGGCCGCGGAAAAAAAAAGAAACCACCCCCGTGATAGGCTACGTAACGATTAATGTAGCCTTTCACGGCTAGATTTGCAAAGTCAGCCGTGATAGGCTATGTTAATCGTCACGTAGCCCATCACGGGTGACTTTGAAAAAAAAAAAGCTCGTACGCAAATGGCGGCCCCCATAGGGAGCCGCCATTTGCGTTCCTTATTTGGTCCCTGTAGTCTACGTAAAGATTTACGTAGACTACGGCAAAAATAAGGGCAACACTATTTATTGAATTCTTTCTTGAAGGAGAACATGTAACTATTTGCTTTTATAAGTTTGCATTTACAAACAGAGGAAAGTAAGAAATATGTGCTCTTAAAAGCTTCTTCATATGGTGGGATAGGATACCAGAAGTAGTGAAATGGGGCTGCATGGCAAATCAGGCATAAAGTATCAAGAGGAAATGTATACATCTCTGTGATGGTGAGATGCACAAGTTCAAGAGAGCTGCACATCTTTGTGGGAAATGCATGCTCTCTCTTTGCATGTCATAATGGCAAAGGGAAAAAACGGAAGGAAGCTCAACTCAGTCTTCCATCTGCATCTTGCCATTTCTTGTAATGTGCAAAGCCACCTCAGCATATCCTGGGGTTCTTTATTTGGATAAACATCTGTTGTCATTCCCTAGAACAACTCTGAATTTCAAAAGCCTCTCACAAGCTCATGGACCCTCAGCGCAAACTGAAGCGAGACGCCAGATCACCACATAACCTGTCACCATTTCCTGTTTTTTAGGCCACTCTCAGCGAGAGGCAGAGAAAGATGAAGAAAGCACTAGGCAGAGTTTGGCACAATGGCACTACAGGAAAAGAGATGGATAAACTAAGAAAGAAATATCACTGTTTCAATGCCCAAGAAGGATGTAATTAAAAGTATAAGTCATCCGTGCCATTGCAGAACTAATTAGTAATGATCACTAACCAATGAACGTTGATTTATTATTTTTAAATGACGCCACAGTAAAACCTCGTAATTGTTTCCTTAGGTGCCTTCAGAAGTTTTAGGGCCTTCATATAATACTCACAATTCTGCAGGCCATCTTCACTACTAGTGCCTAGTTTCCTCCTGCTCCTTTTAGGTCAAATCTGCAGAAGTCGAGCAACAAACAGCATTGGAGACATCGCACACACCCTGACCGCTGTGGCACACACTTGCTTCTGGCTGTCAGTTGTGACTTCTGAACTAATCTAGACAAGATTTAGGCATGGGCTATATAATGGTGGTCACCACAGTGATTGGTGCTCGTGTAGTGCAGGGGTGGGCAACCTGTTGCCTTCTTGCTGTGGTTGGACTTCAGGCTAGGGGTGGACGAAAGTCACTTACCTGTTGTCGAAGCTTGTTCGCGGTGGGGGGGAGGTGCTTTGCTGCTCCCCCCGCGAAGTTCAGGCCGGGGGGGGAGGCTTCCCGCCTCGCCCGGCCGAAATTCAGGCCGGGGAGGAGGCTTCCCGCCTCGCCCAGCCGCGAACTCCATTGTTTTTTTTTTAAAAAAAAAAACGCCCCCGTGATAGGCTACGTGACGATTAACGTAGCCTATCACGGCTGACTTTGCAAATCTAGCTGTGATAGGCTACATTAATCGTCACGTAGCCTATCACGGGGGCGTTTTTTTTTTCTTTTATTGGAATGGCGGCGGCGGCAGCCGCGCAAAAGACCGGCTGCCGCTCCCGCCCCGCACGAACACCCGCCGAACCGCCGGCCGGACCCGCCGCCGGGAGGGACATTCGGGAAAGGTAAGTCCTGTCCCGGGGGCGTGTGGGGGGCAGGGGGGTGCGGAGAATTTCTCTCCGAAACTTGTTCGGGGGGCCAAACACGTTGGCGCTCGGCCCCCCGAAGTTTTGGGGAGAAATTCTCCGCCATCCCTACTTCAGGCCCTGTCATCCCTGACCATTGACCACACTGGCACAGGCTCATGAGAACTGCGAGCCCAACAACCTCTGGAGGGCTGCAGGGGGCCGACCCCTGCTGTGACGAGCACTCCATTTCTCAGGCCATTGTGTTTAGGAGCGCTTATACCATGTGACTTAACATTATCACATTGTAAAGATCCCTTCCCACCCACCGTCATGTTGCCCACCATTGGCCTGGAGCTGGGTGGGAATATGCACAATGTGAAGATACGGAATCACGTGCTAAGTGCACAGTGTTTTTGTTAAGTATCTGTGGAGATGTTACCATGGGGATGAAGACTGCTGTAGCGACGTTTTCAGCTCTGCTGTAATAATGTTTCAGAGGTGTCCTCTGGCTTCAAGCAAAGGACAGAAACCACTTCTTATGAAGGGAATCCAAACAGTTTATTTGGGGGATAAACACAATGGAGGCCCAGAGCCTCACAGTGAACTAGGGAAAAGGCAGGAGGCGAGCAGAGAGAGAGAGAGAGAGAGAGCAACCAGCTCAGACAAAGACGCAAGCAATGGGCCATGCTTAATTCTCTCTGTCCTTCTGTTCTTCATTTGCAACAACCACAGCAACAAAACAAAAGCAGGGAGGTCCCCCCCCCCGCCTTGCCTCTTACCCAGTTGCCAAAGGAAATAAACTATTTCCAGCAATAGCACTTTTCTACACCTGTCAGGTTTGTCTTCCTCTTTTAGTCCCCCCAGCCCAAACCCTCTGCATCTGCTCCTCCGTTGGACTCCCCGTCCCTCCACAGAGTGCCAGAAGACAACAAGCATAGGCAGGTAGGCAGTGCCTCCTTTCACTTTGCCCCACAAGTTGCCCTCAAGAGAGCAGAGGGCACTTTCTGGGCAGGATGGGAAAGCCGCCAGCTGCCTGCCCCTTCCATTCCAAATACAGATGCCGGCACAGGGTTTCAAGAAGGCGCATGAAGGTGATGGGGGGGGGGCTGCTGAGGAGGGCTCTTTTGTCTTCACCTTGGGGAGCAGCTCCACTCAAGCCCCCAAACCTCTCAAGTTCAGGTTTCCTTTCCCTCCTCCGCCTCCTCCTCCTCCTGCCATGATCATATTCTCCCGCCATGCACTCCCCTCTTGCACAGGGGTAAAGGGCAGCGGAGTCCCACTCTACAGTGGGGAGAGGCATTCACACCCAGGGCAGCGGGGAAAGGCAAGCAGGCAGAGGCATCTGTGGGAATTGGGGCACAGGAGGGGCGTGCAGCCCTTAGGAAGGGGAATCCCATGGCAACTCCCCCTTGTAATGGGCCAGTGAGGGCCCTCGGCCAGAGCCCCAGCCCAGCCTGATCCAGTAGCTGTCTTGGAGATTCCCCAAGCCTGAGCCATGCAGCCTGGCAACCCCCAAAGCTGATGCCCCAGGAGGAGGCAGTGACCATTAGGAATGTCAGAGAATTCTGCGACGGATCTCGGTGAGGCCGAATGCCAGTGCATTCGGACCCCCGAAATCCATCGCGGAACGAAGCCCCCATCGCCCCCACCCCATGAAAGGCACGCAAAACAGAGCACTTACCTGCTCCCATCCGCGCTGCTTTGCGAATGGCGGCTGTCCCGTGGTCGCCATTCACTTCCTCCTCTTCATAGCCATGATAGGCTACGTAAATAATTACGTAGCCTATCACGGCTAACGCAGGGACGCCATTTGTGTCCCTGCGGAGGCCGTGATAGGCTACATAAGTATTTATGTAGCCTATCACGGCAGGGGGGGAAAAACCCAGAGTACGCAAATGGCGGCGGCTATCGCCATTTGCATATGCTGGGGTTTTTCCCCCTGCCATGATAGTAGGGATGGGGGAGAATTTCTCCCTGAAACTTCAGGGGGCCGAGTGCCAACATATTCAGCCCCCCGAAGTAGTTTCGGGGAGAAATTCTCCGCACCCCCCCGCACCCCGCACCCCCCCCCCGGGATGGGACTTACCTTTCCCGAATGTCCCTCCCGGCGGTGGGTCCCGGCGGCGGTTCGGCAGGTCTTCGTCAGGGGTGGGGGCGGCAGCCGGTCTTTCGACCGGCTGCCGCCACCGCCATTCCAAGAAAAGTAAAAAAAAAAAAAAAAAACGCCCCCGTGATAGGCTACGTGACGATTAATGTAGCCTATCACAGCTAGATTTGCAAAGTCAGCCGTGATAGGCTACGTAAATCGTCACGTAGCCTATCACGGGTGACTTTAAAAAAAAAAAAAGCGCATACGGCTAATGGCGGCCCCCATAGGGAGCCACCATTCGCATTCCTTATTTGGTCGCTGTAGTCTACGTAAAGATTACATAGACTACGGCGAAAATAAGGGCAATGCTATTTGCGTTGCCCTTATTTTCGCCGTAGTCTACGTAAAGATTTATGTAGACTACAGCGACCAAATAAGGAACGCGAATGGCGGCTCCCTATGGGGACTGCCATTTGCGTACGAGCTTTTTTTTTTTTTTAAGTCACCCGTGATAGGCTACGTGACGATTAACGTAGCCTATCATGGCTGACTTTGCAGATCTAGCCGTGATAGGCTACGTAAATCGTCACGTAGCCTATGACGGGGGTGTTTTTTTTTTAACTTTTTATTTCGCGGCCGGGCGAGGCGAGGCGCCTCCTCCCCAGCCTGAATTTCGGCGCACACACACACACACACACACACACACACAGATTCCTGTGCCAAGGAACTTACAATCTAATATTTGACACGGGGGGGGTGGTCAGAGGTCAGAGGGCAAAGGAAGAAGATAGGTATGAGGTGAAAGTAAAAGTAGAATGACATGCATTCAGTCCAGTCCAGTTACATACATAAGGAACAATGTGACATTTGCGGCGGGGTGTGTGTGTGTCCCATATCTAAAAGCTCCAACCCTGCCTTTAAAACAGTTTCCCTTACAAGCAGAGTAGATCAGGACTTATGTGAGCCATTTAAATTTAGTGTGAAACAGTAAAGGTCATTTTGCTCTTCAAGGCACATTTTAAAATACTCCAATCTTCCTTGGATTGTTGCTGTTTCACGAATGACCTCAACATTTTATACTTAGTAGCCCAGAAAGGTCATTTCACAGATACATACCAGTTTTTTTTTTCCTCCACTGTAAATATACATGGATTTCAGTGTTTGGGATCTATTTGTTAACCTCAACATTATGTGTCAGTTCAATGGCAACAGACATAAGAGAATCTTTACAGCATAGGCTAGAATATGTGCTTTCAGCTTACTCCTGCTGTTGAATTTTATCCTATTTATTGTTAAGGCCATTTTTTATGATTCCCTAACCGCCACAGTTCCATGAAACATGCTAGCTCCCAATGGAAAACAAATCCCCAGTTCTAAACAATCATATACATAGATATTCCAAATAAAAAGTTATGATGCAACGGTTCTGTTGGAGTTGCCATATTTTCAGATCAGTGCCTCTAAGGGAATAGGGGCCGGGACCAGTGATGCCATTAAGCACAGGGTGAAGCAAACTTCCTCAGGCCAAAGGGCAACACACTGCCAATCTGGCCACAGAGCCTAACATGATGGACCTTTCAATGGCTTAAGCGTGATTATGGGCCGATCTACATTGCGCCCGCCATCGCAATGAATTCAGTGTCCCATCGGGTTAAACGCTCTTGCATTAAAACGTGATTATTCACACTCACCCATTTTCCCTGTTGCAGTGCTTCATCGAAAGCGCAAGCTCAGTTCACACTCGAGCGCTGCGCTGTTTTCCTGCTGTTTTCCTGCGCGCGCTTGTCTGATCTCAGATGCTAAGCGGGGTCGGCCCCGGTCAGTAGTTGGATGGGCGACCACCTGGGAATCAGGCTTCCTGCACTGAGCAGGGGGTTGTTGTATCCCCTCAAATGAGACTAAGTTTTACCCCCTCCTCTCCTCCGCTCCAGATGTTTTTTTTTAAATTCAGGCGTTATCCTCGCAGATTCAGGGCTTCTCCACGATGTTTTTTTTTCCTAATTGAGGCAAGATCTTCAAAGCTTTGAAGATCATGCCTGAATTAGAAAAAAAAACATTGCGGAGAAGCCCCAAATCTGCGAGGATAACGCCTGAATTTTTTAAAAAAACATCCTGAGCGGGGGATAGTAAAACTTAATCTCATTTGAAGGGATACAACAGCCCCCTGCTCAGTGCAGGAAGCCTGATTCCCAGGCGGTCTCCCATTCAAGCACTGACAGGGACCGACCCCGCTTAGCTTCCGAGATCAGACAAGCGTGCGCACATCCAGCCCTTTGCTTGTCGCTAAGGAGACAGGGGCTGCTGAGGAAGCTCTGCGATTGGAAGCCGGAAGAAGACATGGGGCCATCGAGAGCTGTGATTGGGCAGGAGGGAAATACAAACACCGCCGCATATGGACAGGCGGGGGAGGGGACTACGACTGGATATAGTAGTGAAGGCAGAAAATCAGAGCACATTAAGGGGAAATACCGGGATATTAGGGTATTGAAAGCGGGAGCACGGAAGTGGGAAATTCCGGTTCCAATTCAAGGCGGCTACTGTGTAGTGTGAAAGGCGGGCGGTGAAACCTCATTGGAAGCGAAAGAAGGCAGTAAGTGTAGATCCAGCCTATGTCTGCACTGGGTTTTGGCTTAGTGTTCTGTTTTGACCACCAGGGGCTGAGGGAGGGGCACTTTCATTTTTAGCTTCAGGCACCAGAATGTCATGGGCCATTTCTGCATGTGGAGGAACAACTTGGAGGCAGAACTGTTGCTGCAAAAGGAAGATAAGGGCTTCAAATGAGACTGCATTACTGCCAGTGCTTTTCTTCATAAATGTATCACAGGGCAGCTTCTTGTGTTAGAATTTAATATGGATGTCAGAGGATTCTGCGACAGATCTCGGTGAGGCCGAATGCCAGTGCATTCGGCCCCCTGAAATCCATCGCGGAATGGTCTGCCACCCCCCCACCCCCCACGGATCCCCTCCAGGACAAGACTTACCTGGGGCGGATGTTTCGGACGGCGGCGGCTCCAGCAGCGGCTTCGGTGGTGGCAGCGGCGGCGGCTGGTCTTCCGACTGGCTGCCGCCGCCGCCATTTGCAGTCTGGTCTTTTTCTTTTTTTCCCCCATAGATGTGATAGGCTACATAAAGACTTACGTAGCCTATCACATCTGGGTTTAAAAAAAAAAAACGCGTATGCAAATGGCGGCGGCTACGGCTGCCGCCATTTGCGTTCCTTATTTTTGGCCATCTTAGTCTATGTCAATATTTACGTAGACTAAGACAAAGAAAAGGGGAACGCAAATAGCGCCCACTACACTATTTGCATTCCCCTTTCTTTTCTTCGTCTTAGTCTACGTAAATACTGATGTAGACTAAGATGGCGAAAAATAAGGAACGCAAATGGCGGCAGCTGTAGCCGTCACCATTTGCGTACGCTTTTTTTTTTTTTTTACTCAGAGCCCTCCACGGCCGGAAATCCAGCTGTGGACGGCCCTGGCCTGGGCCTGGCCGGCTGCTCCGTGGAGCTGCCGTGGAGCACAGCCGGCCGTCGAGGATTCCGGGGGGGAGGACCGAATCGCCTCCACCCCGTCAAGGATTCCGGGGGGAGGGACGGAATGCCTCCCCCCCACCATGAACAGAATCCACGAAAAGGTAAGTCACTTCGTACATCCCTAGAATTTAACGCAATGCAAGGGTTCCTGCTGCGAGTCCGCTTCATGACCATGACATGATAGCTTGCACTCATGAAAAGGATAATCCAGAACACATTTCAAAAGAATGCTGACATTAAGTCCATGGCAGAGTGCTGAGTCACAATAACATATTGTACCATGACATTAATACTACATCATTTGTACAAGGTGGAGTAAGATGGTGGGTGATATAACTTAGATGGAGATACCTTTTAAAGCTGTAGTCTTCAACCTTTTCAGACCCAGCAGCTAATTTGAATTGCAGCCTGGTCAATGGGACCTATCTTTAACTGTTTCCTCTATATGTCCATCTTTCTGCTTCTCTCTCTCTCTCATTCCACTTCTCCTCTCCTCTCCACCTCCTCATCTTTCTCCTTTCACTCTGCCCTGATACAACTCACCTTTGATTGGGCCTGTAACCCAGTTTTGGTTTCCAACTCCGCATTTGAACCCAGCGAGGGTGTTAGAAAACTGAGGGCTGGTTGATGCATTACCCCCTAAGTGTGGTAATGGACAAGCTGAGGGCCAATAAAGTGACACCCAATCCAGATAAGATGGAGGCGCTGTTCCTGGGTTTGTCTGTCTGTCTGAGTGGTTTTCAACATGCTGTGGAAAGAGTTGTGTTTCCCCTAAGGATCAGATTTGTCGTTTGAAGGTGCTCTTCGATCCAGTATTGACGTTGCAAACACAGCTAGCCTTAGTGGTATGGAGTGCCTTTTCACCGGCCGATATATCACCCTTGCTGCAATTACCAGGCTCTGGTAACCTCCCATTCAGATTACTGGAATGCATTATATGTGGGTGGGACTGCCTTTGAAAATGGTCTGAAAACTTCGGCTGGTCCAAAATAGAGCAGTGAGATTGTTCAAAGCGCCTGACTGAGACAATCCTATTCCGCCAGTACTTTGCAGTCTGCTTCCAGTTTGTTTCCAGATCCACTTCAGAGGTCTGCATTAAACATTAATACCTACACGGCTTGAGGCCTGGATCATTTCCTCCCGTATGTACCTGTCTGGGCCATGTGATCATCTTCAGAGGCCGTCCTCCAGGTGCCCCTGCCAAATGAGATGAGGCATGGGCACCAGGTTAAGACCTTTCCACTCTCCCAGACTTTATAACTTGTCAGTTTTTAAATAGGTGATTTTAGATCGTAGCACTGCTCTGGGTTTTACTTTGCTTCTACTTAGTAGCTGTTTTATTTTATCTTTATGTTACATTATATTATATTCTTCTGTGTCGTGGTTTTAAGCCCTGTTTTGTGAACCTCCCTGTTGGGTGCTATTGTTGTTGTTCAGTCGTTAAGTCGTGTCCGACTCTTCGTGACCCCATGGACCATAGCAAGCCAGGCCTTTCTGTCCTGCGCTGTCTCCCGGAGTGTGCTCAAGTTCATATTCATTGCATCGGTGATGCTATCTAGCCATCTCAGCCTCTGCTGTCCCCTTCTCCTTTTGCCTTCAATCTTTCCCAGCATCAGGGTCTTTTCCAGGGACTTTTCTCTTCACATTTGGTGGCCAAAATATTTGAGCTTCAGCTTCAGTATCTGTCCATCCAATGAGCAGTCAGGGTTGATTTCCTTTAGGATGGACTGATTTAACCTCCTTGCAGTCCAGGGGACTCGTAAGAGTCTTCTCCAGAACCACAGTTCGAAAGCATCAGTTCTTCGGCGCTCAGCCTTCCTTATAGTCCAGCTCTCACAGCCATATGTTACTACTGGGAAAACAATAGCTTTTGATTATACGGACCTTTGTCGGCAAGGTGATGTCTCTGCTTCTTACTATGCTGGCTAGGTTTGCTATAGCTTTCCTCCCAAGGAGCAAGTGTCTTTTAATTTCATGGCTGCAGTCACCGTCTGCGGTGATCTTGGAGCCCAAGAAAATAAAATCTGTCACTGCTTCCATTTCTTCCCCTTCTATATGCCAGGAAGTGATGGGGCCAGATGCCATGATCTTAGTTTTTTTAATGTTGAGTTTCAAACCAGCTTTTGCACTCTCCACTTTCACCCTCAATAAGAGGCTTTTTAGATCCTCTTCGCTTTCTGCCATTATGGGTGGTATTGCCATGTAATAAACAAAATACACTGAAATAAGTATTATTGCCCCCATAATGAGAGGACACATGTAATCAGGTCTCCTTTGCCTGCCTTAGCAGGCTCCCTTCCCCAGCAGCCAGTGTAGGTTCTGGTGGCTAGAGAGCACTTCCAAGGACACTTGTTCGCTCCAGCATTGCTTGGCACGTTTGGCTCCTGCCTTTCATGAGAGATGGGAGAGGGTGGGGAGGGTAATTCCCATTTATTTCCTCAGGGGACAGCATCTGCTGCCAGAGTAAATGGGAAGGGAAGCGGTGCAGCAGCAGGAGTGAGCAGCCGCCATTTTGGTAGTGAAGGCCTCCTTGCTGAGAAGACCAAGAGAAGACCATCCATCAAAGTGATCCTAGATGCTGCCATCTGTATTAGCAGCCAGGGAACTTTACCTTTCCTCATTTGGAGGATGCGTGAGGTAGCTCTTGATTTTATTTAGGCTCTGACTTGGATTCCTGCATTGAGCAGGGGACTGGACTCGATGGCCTTGTAGGCCCCTTCCAACCCTACTATTCTATGATTCTATGACACCCCTCCATCTGTACATGGGTTATAAATCCCATAGAGTGCCATGATGCTCTCTCAGTTTATGCTCAGACCTGGCACAGATCTAAATTTAGCAGATTCATCCCTATCTAGCCTGCTTTACATGGCATTTGAGTATCTTGTGTTTATGAACGGCTGTGAAGTCAAATGCTGTGAGTTATATAGGCTTAATTAACACTTCAGTCTGGAGAGGAGTAAAGATCTGCTCTGACAAGTGGACTGGGATTGGCTTAGTAGCTATTGATATGATTGCTGCAAGACTTTGGCAACCCATCAAGAAAACATGTATTCAGGGCACCTGCAGAAAATATGCAAGAGACCAGATTATTGCTGAATGTCTTTATTCATCTTTAGCAAATGTTATTTAGTGAGCAAAATAAGATTAATCAACTAGTGTTAACATTAATTTGGAGGCCAGGGCTGCTCATTTAGAAAGACCACTCACTAGCTGCTGAAGGCAGTTTCTGTCCAGGGAAACAATGGCCTTCATAGATATCTGTGTGCCACACTAGTAAATGAGTTGTTATCTAAAGCTCTACACCTTACGCAAACTGGATGACATATGTACATTCCTTGTGATAGAAAGCTCTGGGTTGGTGTTTTGGGTCTGTGCTACTATCCAGAGAAGAGGTCAGCGTTCCGTTGTAAGTTTAGTATGTCTGTTGCCTAGGTAAAGCTGATCGCTGAAGGAAAATGAAGATCTCAGGTGGATCTGGATAATGAGAACATCAGGAGTTCATCTATGAGACTTGGCATGTTAAATGTGGCTAGACTGCAGTTGCTTACTAGTTTCTAGAAGGGATGGGTGAGAATCCATTCCATGAGGTTTATTTAAATGGATTTACCCTATTTACGCCTCCTGAGTCTATAATTGAGCCAGTGCAGCTTGTTGGGAGGAAAATGTGCAAAAAAGTGCACATAGTAGGGGAAAATGTGAATGAAATATGCATGTTTGAGAGAAGTGCGCACAAACAAAACAGCAATGGAAAATATTTGAGAAAATGCACACATTTTAAAAATGCACACAAAAATGCACATGTTACGGAAGATACACACACAAAAACTTACACATTTGTGTATGGAGTTTTTTTAAAGATTGGAAACTTATGTGGAAATGGGATGGAACGAGCTTGAACTTAAAAATCCAGCAGTCTCAGTGAGATCAAGATTGACAGATCCATCCATCCCTAGCTTCTGGATCAAACCTTTCTGTTCAGGTACACTTGGATAATTTTAAGTTGTTTTGTGAGGAAGTGGATCATATTTTGTTTCCAGTCTAGCTACCTAACAGGGCCCTGCTATGCAGACTTCTGAGTTGCTTAATTTTAATTTGGAGGGTTTCGCGTGAGCAAATAGGGTTGTCAGCTTTTGGGCCTATCATCGCTGCTATGTCTTTAACAGCATCTTGATCTGCAAGGATTAGCAGCCGTGACAAGGTTTATCAACATGCCATTAAAATGATTTGCCTCCTAATTCTAAGCTGCAGTTAAAAACACAGGAGCAGGCTTGGCCATTTTTTGGTCAGTTGGCAACCTTATTAACAAATTATTGGGTTTAAAATGTAATCTTGTACCAAAGGAAAGATCACTGTAACTCACTGCTTTGAGTTCTGAATACAGTGACACACAGCTAAGTGACACTGAGCCGAATCATAAAATAAAGAAAATGACAAACTATCAAAATCTTTGGCTTGATAAATAATAATTTGCCAGGATGCAAGACAATAGGAGCACATGGTGCCACTTAAGACCACGGTTTTCTCTCCCACTACAGGACAGGTGTGAAATTAACATAGCAAGCCAGGAAGATTTTTTTATTCATGATGGCTGTATTGAATGACCAGTGTTCGTGTATACATTTGAGCTTTGCAAATGTCACCAATCTCTTGCATTTCATGGTCTTTTGGCCCACCATTTACTTTTTTCCATTACAGTTATGTTCAGGTGTGTGTAAAATATATCTGGCAACTGAGAGGAACACTTCCTGCATCTGATGGTGCCATAATAAATCTATTAGTCTTTCATGTGCTGCTAGACCTTTGTCATTTTTCTTAAAACTACATATCCTATAAGCAAAAAGAGTAAGGGGGTTTCCCAACTCTTTTATCATCTCCTGCTCCTGTGACTTTAACAGCAGGTTGATGTGCAGATATTAGCAGGTAATAATGCTTATTCTACATGCTGTGAAAAAGCTTCACTTGCTGACTTTTGTACCTGAAGATGTCATTAGGTACAAGTCTACAAGAGCAGGCTTGGCTGGTTTTGTTCTGGTCACGTGGCAACTCTAAGAGATGAAAATAAATATGGCACCTACTGAAAATGTATGCCTGCAATTATTTTCCTCATTATTCTTTTCTGTTCTTCTGACACTCGCTCCCATTCAAAAACACTGTAATCGCTCCTTCTAATCGGGAACTCAGGAGGTTAGTGCTGACAGGATTGGAGCTAAAACAAGGCCTCTAAGAATTAATAGGGCAGCATCAGCATGCTCAGGTTTGCAAAACAGCAACAAATATTAAAGCAACAACAACAACCTGAGGGTGCAAACAAACAAACAAGAAGCCCACCCTGAAAAACTGGGGGTGGAGGATGAAGAGAGAGAAAGAAAGGAATGGAACTCCTTGATGGTATGGCTGGCTGTCTGGACCCTCAACAGCAGCAAGCCCCACATGCGTCCTCTATTGTCATGTTCTAGATCAGAATCCTATGACATTTTTTCCCCTAAATATACTGAAAAGTCTCTTGGGCCTTTTTGAAGATAATCTACAGCAATGTCGCATAAAGAAATGACTTCTCTGGAACTACCAGATAAAATAACTTCTTAGACTTTCCTGTTTGGCAGTACTTGAATATCAGTGTTACCAAGTGAAATGGCTGCTGCTGCTGCAGGAAGAGTAAAGAGATGGCGTGCAAGAGGAAACTGTGTGGTTACCAGGGCCGGCATCAGAGGGCAGTATGGTAGGGCATCAGCCGACAGGCAACAGCACTATGTCTCGGAAGGGCCCACGGCTGATTCCACCACCATCCCTGCACATCTGTGCATTGATTGCAATTAGTCTTGGGGCCAGTTTCGGCTCTGGCTGAGCCGAACATGCAAGCTTAAGAGTGCAATCTTATTAGGGATGACAGAGAATTCCGCCACAGATCTCGGTGAGGCTGAATGCCAGTGCATTCGCCCCCCCGAAATCCATGGCGGAACAAAGCTCCCCGCCCCCCCACCCCACGAAAGGCGCGCGAAACGGAGCACTTACCTGGTGCCGTTCGCATTGCTTTGTAAATGGCGGCCGCGTCTGCAGCCGCCATTCTCTTCTTTATTATAGCCGTGATAGGCTACGTAAATAATTACGTAGCCTATCACGGCTAATGCAGGGACACCATTTGCGTCCCTGTGGAGGCCGTGATAGGCTACGTAAGTATTTACGTAGCCTATCACGGCAAAAAAAACCCACAAAACAGCAAACGCAAATGGTGGCGGCTTTGGCGGCCGCCATTTGCGTTCCTTTTTTTTTTTTTTTGCCGTAATAGCCAAAGTAAATATTTACGTAGGCTAAAACGGCAAAAAAAAGGAACGCAAATGGCGGCTGCCATAGCCGCCATTTGCATTCGCTGTTTTGTGTTTTTGTTTTGATAGGCTATGTAAATATTTATGTAGCCTATCACGGCAAAATAAAAAAAAAAAGGTAAAGGTGTCCTCCAACTTTAGGGTGCAGTGCTCATCCCCGTTTCTAAGCTGAAGAGCCAGCGCTGTCCCACCACGGTAAAATACAGGGACGCAAATGGCAGCGGCTACGGCAGATGCCATTTGCGTCCCTGCAGGCTGCCCAGCGGCTGGATGTCCGGCTGAGGGCAGCCCTGGCCGGTGGCTCCGCGGAATCTCCACGGAGCGGAGCCAGCCGGAGACCATTTTGGGGGGAGGGACGGAACGCCTCCCTCCCCCACGAATGTCACCCTTCGAAAAGGTAAGTGACTTTCGTACATCCCTAAATCCTATGCATGCTTAGACAGAAAAATGTCCTACAACTCCCAGCGTGCCCCAGCCAGTATGGCTGTCTGGGGTAGGGATGTCAGAGAATTCCACCACGGATCTCGGTGAGGCCGAATGCCAGTGCATTCGGCCCCCTGAACTCCGTGGCAGAATGGCCTGCCACCCCCCCACTCCCCCACAGATCCTCCCCGGGACGAGACTTACCTGGGGCGGATGTTCCAGACGGCGGCGGCTCCAGCGGCAGCTTCGGTGGAGGCGGCGGAAGCTGGTCTTCCGAATGGCTGCTGCCGCCGCCGCCATTTGCAGTCTGTTTTCCCCCCCCCCATTTGTGATAGGCTACGTAAAGACTTACGTAGCCTATCACGTCTGGGTTAAAAAAAAAAAACGCGTGCGCAAATGGCAGTGGCTACGGCCGCCGCCATTTGCGTTCCTTATTTTTGGCCGTCTTAGTCTACGTAAATATTTACGTAGACTAAGACGGTGAAAATTAAGGGGAACGCAAATAGCGTCCGCTACGCTATTTGTGTTCCCCCTTAGTTTCACCGTCTTAGTTTACGTAAATATTTACGTAGACTAAGACAGCCAAAAATAAGGAACGCAAATGGTGGTGGCCGTAGCCACCACCATTTGTGTACGCGTTGTTTGCTGTTTTTTTTAACCCAGACGTGATAGGCTATGTAAGTCTTTATGTAGCCTATCATGGCTGAATACAGGGACGCAAACAGCGGCAGCTACAGCCGCTGCCGTTTGCGTCCCTGCT
Organism: Heloderma suspectum; assembly: GCF_057233095.1. Lineage (NCBI taxonomy): Eukaryota > Metazoa > Chordata > Lepidosauria > Squamata > Helodermatidae > Heloderma > Heloderma suspectum. The sequence goes on along the minus strand of NC_139458.1, from coordinate 217,011,299 downwards.
AGCCAGCGGCCGAATGTCCGGCTGCTGGCGGAGCTGGCCGGTGGTTCTGCAGAATCCCCGCGGAGTGGAGCGGAGCTGGCCAGCCAGGATTCCGGGGGGAGGGATGGAGTGCCTCCCCCCCCCCAGCGGAACCCGGTGGAGCCAAGCAAGCGGGGTTTCATACACCCCTTATCTGGGTCATACTGGGCATTGTAGGATTTTTTTTGTCTAAACATGCATACGATTGCGCCCTAAGACCGATGTTCCTCAGCTTACACCTGCCAAGTGAAAGCAGCATCAGCTCCACAGCAGGATATGGGTTGCACTTTTTGCTCTTCCCAAAGAGGGAAGGCGCCAAAGACTGTGGTCTGAGGAAGGGGCAGGGCCAAAGAGGAGGGGCTAAATGGGCCCATGAATACTCTGCTGCTTAAGGGCCCACAACAACCTGGTGAGAGTCTCTACCCCCCGCTCTGATGGGATCATTAGTAATGACGCCTCCTGCTAGAAAGGCAATTAGCAGAGAAAAAAACAAAAAGACCAAACAGAATGAGTGTTTATCAGTCCCAATGGAAGGAACCAACCTCAGGTTATCATAGCATAATAAAAGGAGACCACTCCCTTCTTCAGTGAAAGAAAGGAAACACCTTTACTCAAAAATATTCTTGCATATACAATACAGGTAAAGTGTACAGTTTCAAAAGAGTTTGTTCAGTCCATTTTGTGCTCTATTACACCAGCAGGAGCGAGAGAGTAAATACATGTGCTCTCAGCAATGGAGGATGTCGGAGAGGGAGGGAGAGGGGAGGAGCAAATGGAAGAAATTAGAGGAAACCACATTTTAGGCTATAGAGATCCTAAGGCTAGCTGTGGTCAAAATTCCCATGAACTAACTGCAACGCTGCCCCCTTCCAGTAACTTGCAGACAAGGCTGCAATATTACCAACACACCCCACCCAGTCTGAGAGTTGTAAACAAACTCCCAACATTTTAAGGTTCTGATAGGTAGAGATGGCAGAGAACTTCGCCACAGATCTCGGGGAGGTCGAATGCCAGTGCATTCGGTCCCCCGAAATCTGTGGCGGAACGGCCTGCCCCCCCCCATGGATTCCCCCGGGACGAGTCTTACCTGGGGCAGATCTTCCGGGCGGCAGCGGCTGCGGTGGCTGGTCTTCCGACCGGCTGCCGCCGCTGCCATTTGCAGGGTTTTTTGTTTTTTGTTTTACACCGATGTGATAGGCTACGTAAGTTTTTACGTAGCCTAAAACATCTGGGTAAAAAAAAAAAAAGGCGTACGCAAATGGCAGCAGCTACGGCCGCCGCCATTTGCGTTCCTTATTTTGGGCCATCTTAGTCTACGTAAATAATTACGTAGACTAAGATGGCGAAAATAAGGGGAACGCTGTCCACTACGCTATTTGCGTTCCCCTTACTTTCGCCATCTTAGTCTACGTAAATATTTACGTAGATTAAGACGTCAAAAATAAGGAAAGCAAATGGCGGCGGCTGTAGCCGCCGCCATTTGCGTACGTGGGTTTTGGTTTTTTTCCCCCAGAGCCCTCCGCGGCCGGAAATCCAGCTGCGGATGGCTCTGGCCTGGCTGGGCCTGGCTGGCTGCTCTGCGGAGCTGCCGCAGAGCACAGCCGGCCAAGGAGGATTCCGGGGGGGGAGGAACGGACCGCCTCCCCCACTGTCCAGGATTCTTTACGTAGACTACGGCGAAAATAAGGGCAACGCAAATAGCGTTGCCCTTATTTTCGCCGTAGTCTACGTAATCTTTACGTAGACTACAGCGACCAAATAAGGAATGTGAATGGCGGCTCCCTATGGGGGCCGCCATTAGCCGTACACGCTTTTTTTTTTTAAGTCACCCATGATAGGCTACGTGACGATTTACGTAGCCTATCACGGCTGACTCTGCAAATCTAGCCGTGATAGGCTACGTTAATCGTCACGTAGCCTATCACGGGGGCATTTTTTTTTCTTTTATTGGAATGGCGGCGGAGGCAGCCGGTCGAAAGACCGGCTGCCGCCTCTGCCCCTGTCGAAGACCTGCCGAACCGCCGCCGGGACCCGCTGCCGGGACGGACATTCGGGAAAGGTAAGTCCCGTCCCGGGGGGGGGGTGCGGGGGGCGGGGGGGTGGAGAATTTCTCCCCGAAACTACTTCGGGGGGCCGAATACGTTGGCACTCGGGCCCCCGAAGTTTCGGGGAGAAATTCTCCCCCATCCCTATTAGTTACAAGAGCAGGACAAAGAGCTGAGGAGCACTAAACATTTGAGCAAGTAGGGTGAAAAATGAGTGTTATGTGTTAGAAACTGAAATGATTGTTTTATGGGTTTACCCAATTTTTCTACTGCTCCCTGCTCTGTTGCATTTAACAACAGCTGGTTTCTCCACCAAATGATATGTTTCTCAAGAAAACATGCATCTCATACATTTCTTCTTAAAAGCAAGACCAGTAAAGCAATCTAGGGTGCAATCCTATTGCGATAGTCAGCTGCCTCCGAACTCAGAGCAAGGTGGGGGTGGGGGAGGCCAGATGGTGCATAGGAAGCGCTTCTGCTGTCCCCTCCCCACCCCCAGGAACTCCCCCCACTCCACGCTGCTCTTCCAAGCGCGGAGCCGGGGATGAACCTATGAGGCTGCAGGGGATGGCAGGGAGGCAGTTTTTCCTCAAAACTGAAACATCCTATGGCCATTTGCAGCTGTCTAGTGGCCATAGGATTGTGCACTTAGGTATCTTAACCTCTCCCCAAACCCAGGGCTTTCTTGCCTCCTATGGCAGCCATCTTTCTCGAACTGGCTTTTTAGTTCTATTGAAAGGAAACTGGTTTTTTAGTTGTATTGAATTTGGAGATCCGTATTTTGTAGGGATGTACGAAAGTCACTTACCTTTTCGAAGGGTGACATTCGTGGTGGGGGGAGATGCGCCGTCCCTCCCCCCGAAATTCTCTCTGGCCGGCTCCACTCCGCGGAGATTCCGCGGAGCCACCGGCCAGGGCTGCCCACAGCCAGACATCCGGCCGCTGGGCAGCCTGCAGGGACGCAAATGGCGTCTGCCGTAGCCACCGCCATTTGCGTCCCTGTATTTTGCCGTGATAGGCTACGTAAATATTTACATAGCCTATCACGACAAAAAAACAAACAAACCAGCGGACGCAAATGGCAGCAGCTACAGTGGCCGCCATTTGCATTCCTTTTTTTTTTTTTTTTGCTGTTTTAGCCTACGTAAATATTTACATAGGCTATTATGGCAAAAAAGGGGGGAACACAAATGGCGTAGTGGCCGCCATTTGTGTTCCCCCTTTTTTTTTTCCGTAATAGCCTACGTAAATATTTACGTAGGCTAAAATGGCAAAAAAAAGGGGGAATGCAAATGGCGGCTGCTGTAGCCGCCACCATTTGCATTCCCTTAGTTAAGCCATGATAGGCTACGTAAATATTTACATAGCCTATCACAGCTTCCACAGGGACGCAAATGGCGTCCCTGCATTAGCCGTGATAAGCTACCTAAGTATTTACGTAGCCTATCACGGCTATGATGAGGAAGCGAATGGCGACCGCAGATGCAGCTGCCATTCCCAAGTCAGCATGGATGGCAGCAGGTAGGTGCTCCGTTCCAGGCCCATTTCGCAGGGTGGGGGGTGGGGGGCTTCGTTCCGCCATGGATTTCGGGGGACCAAATGCACTGGCATTCGGCCTCACCGAGATCCATGGTGGAATTCTCTGACATCCCTAATATTTTGTGGGTTTCAGCTATCCAATGTCATATTTGTAGGGACAGGATGATAGGATGTATAGGATGATATCTGGGGATTGTTAAGCATAGGCAGCTCATCTGTCGTAGCATCTAGTGTCCTCTGAAAATGTTAACTCTTCAGATACTACTTGATCTCTGAGTGCAAGATGAGAAGATAGTGTAGGTGATATTACCCATCTTGCCATAGCAGACAATGAAATGGATTTTTACACAAGAAATAAAAATTCCCAGGTTAGGGTGGATTTGCACGTTTGTGGTAAATACCAGCGCAGTTTTGTTTGTATCTACTATGCTTGCAGGCTCACATTTGAAGAGGTCATTTCTGATAATGTACTTACTTGAAATGACCCCTTCAGATCCGACCCCGGTGTTATCCAGAGTACCCCATGTATGATACACCCACAGATCTTCAGCATTTAATGTTGGACAAGAAAGAATGTCTCTATCCCTGGCCTAAGAATAACTGTCTATGACCACTGCACAATCCTTAAGACCATATAGCCATAAAATCAAATTTTGTAGTACTCATTTGTTTTGATCATGCAATACATCAAAAAATTCTTCCTGAAGTCAATTTGACATAACTAAAAAATGCCAATGGGCTTTTCTCTCCACCTGGGGAAAAATGAGTGACGTTTTGCAGCAACATCTGTGCTGAAGTGTTTTTAATTTTTCCCAATACAAGGAAAACATACACCCACAAAGGCAGAACCACGGGCAACATGAAGCACTATTGAGTGTAGCAGTAAGTTTGGCTCACAGCAATGCTGCTGTTCAGCCTGAACTGTCAGTGTTTGCTTGCTATTAGGGATGTACGAAAGTCACTTACCTTTTCGCGGATTCTGTTCAGGGTGGGGGGGGAGGCGTTCCGTCCCTCGCCGCGGAATCCTCGACGGGGGGAGGAGGCGATCCGGTCCTCCCCCCCAGAATCCTCGATGGCCAGCTGTGCTCCGCAGCGGCTCCGCAGAGCAGCCAGCCAGGCCCAGGCCAGGGCCATCCACAGTCGGATTTCCGGCCGCGGAGGGCTCTGGGTAAAAAAACAAATGCATACGCAAATGGCGGCGGCTACAGCCGCCGCCATTTGCGTTCCTTATTTTTCTTCGTCTTAAGTCTACGTCAATTTTTACGTAGACTAAGACTAAGAAAAGAAAGGGGAATGCAAATAGCATAGTGGGCGCTATTTGCGTTCCCCTTTCTTTTCTTCGTCTTAGTCTACGTAAATATTGACATAGACTAAGATGGTGAAAAATAAGGAACGCAAATGGTGGCGGCCGTAGCCACCGCCATTTGCGTACGCGTTTTTTTTTTTTACCCAGACGTGAAAGGCTACGTAAGTCTTTATGTAGCCTATCACGTCTATGGGGGGGGGGGACACAGACTGCAAATGGCGGCAGTGGCAGCTGGTCGGAAGACCAGCCGCCGCCGCCAAAGCCGCTGCTGGAGCCACCACCGTCTGGAACATTTCTTGTTCCGGCAGTTTTTTTCTTCCTGGCAGTCCCTTAAGCTACAAAGAGACTGGTCCCTCTCATAGTTTAGAGGATCCTTCAGCCTGGAGCCTAACGGAACTAATGTGGAAGAACTGGACTTCCTTGGATCCCCCTTTTTCCTTTCAGAGTTTTTCAGACTCCTAAAAATATACTAGGCCCTGGGTAGGTACCTAGTATAGCATACATTGGTATCTGGTGCTAGCAAGCCGTTCCTGATCCCTTAAGAACCTATTTCAGCCTATGAAAATGAATGGGCAAAACATCTGATTTTCATGGGTAACGAAGGAGGCCTCAGGTGCCCTCCTTTTCTGACAAAGAATTTCCTTGTTTTTAGGTCCTTCTAAGCGAAGATAGTTCTTTCCTGTGATTTCTCAGGTAATGTCTATAAGCCAGAAATCTCTGCAGTTCTGGAACTTATACTGATTAATTTTGGCGCGAAAGTATCCTTCTCTCCTCGCAAATGCTCCCAGTGAATGAAATGGCAGCAGACTATTAGCAATGCTTCATCTCAGCCCTACATCTACGTGAAACATGGGAGCTCTCTGGGAGTAACTGCGCTCCATTCATTTTAAATTTCAGCCTCTGAGCATCAGGAAAGCTTTGACATATGACACAGCAAGCCTGTGACAGCCTGGCCTCAGGCAAACACAAAATAAATATGGAGGGCATCACTGTGAACTTGCTGGAAGCCATCAGTACATCCCAGGTATCTGGCAAAAACTGAAGCCAAAAGTGCTAGTGCATTTGTTTGCTCATTTTAGCTTGCACCGCAGGCAGAGCACTTGGAAACAGGTGCCCATGACAAAGGATCAGAGCCAGGCCTACCATTGGGCAGGCAGCTGCCTCAAGTGGCAGATGCTGGGGAGTGGCCGTGAGGTGTTGGAGGGCAGAACTCCATGTACCATACACCTGCTGCCTGCCCTGCCCTTCCTAAGCTAGCTTGCTGCCCTCAGGTGCAGTGGAGGACACTGTCCCATTGCCAGCGTTGAAGTAAGATTCAGTTGCCAGCCAGGATGGTTTTTGTACATGGAATGAGGGAGGGCACCATCTTAACCTTCACCTCAGGCAGCAAAATGTCTTTGGCCAGCCCTGTGGAGGCACTCCACTTAAGGCAGGGAGCAAGTGTGGTTGCACTTAATGGGTGGTTCTTGGGATACTTTTATATTACTTTGCAGAAGCTTGGGCTTACCTGGGATGCTGCACAACGCGTGTAAGAAGGAAATCAAAGTGCAGTACTGATCAGCTGCCATGAAAAGCAGTGTGGTATTGCAGTGAAAAAGATATGTCTAAAACGACACCCCTGTTCTGATTCTATTCCATTGCTCTGTGGCCCTGATGTGGTTGAATAGATCCTTCAGTGGCAGTGGGACAGCAATAGATCCATGGGACAGCAGCACCCTTGGTAACTACAGTTATGAATATTCTTGTGGAACATTCAGACTCAGTCTGATGCTGGGATGTGCCACTGCTTTTGGTTTGGCACTCGTGCAGAAATCCAGAAGTTGGATGGTGTGGGGGATGAACAAAGCAGGGCTTTTGCAAAAGTAAACCTCCTCTGCTCACCAGTAACACAGGGGAAGCAGATGATGCAAATCAACTGAAGAAACTGAAAGCTGCAGCAAACTGTGCAAGCTTCTGTTCCAGAATTAATTTGGAATTCAGGAATTTCAAAATAATTCAGGAGGAACAGAGCAGGAATAAAGGGAAATTGTCTTATTATCACTAAACTCTCTCCATCAAATCAAGCAAGGGTGCAATGCATTTTCACCGTTAAAGTGGAATTTTCTAATAATGTTGATGTTACTTTGGGACAAAATTGTTCTGTTTGGATTTTAATCACATGGAACACAACCAACAATGACTTTTATTGGGGTGTTCGTAAGGTGTGCCCACTTCATATCCCCCCTCCCCAGTCTAAATTATTTCAAGCTCGGTAACCATGCGTACATTAATTCTAAATGGGAACTGCACACTCTCAATGGGGGTTTACATTGTTGCATATCTCTAAAAGGAATTATCATTTGAGGAAAAGCTATAATAAACATCCAAAAAGAGTTTGACAGCATACTGTAGAGAGGAAGCGAGATGACAAATTCTTAACTTTGTACCACACAAAACTTGAGGTCAGGATTTGGAACTTCACTAATATGCAGCTTTTAAATCAAGGAATGAAAATATTATAACTAAACACATTATCTTCCAAGGGAATAGGGAAAAGCCTGTAAAAGGGGAAATAGGCAGCTAAATGGTAATGTTCAAAGTAAAATCATATGAAGAACTTTAAAAAAGAATTGCTATGACATCTTTACAGCAGAACGGTGCGCCATCAAAGTGATAAATAATTTACTGATTCAAACCTGAAGGATTAACATTTATTGTTTATCATTCCTCTAAAGGCAATAGACTTTTGCCAATTCAAGATTCCAGTGTTGCAGTCAAGGTGTAATAAAGATAGCAGGAACCACCGTGCACAAGTGAAGTGTACAAAGTGTACAATGCTTTCCAGGGGGAAGCAGTTCTGGGAAGCTTCCACAGAGAATTGAAACCTAAAGCATCAGCCATTTTGAAACCACTTGTTGTAGTAAGAGCTGCAGAGTGTTAAGTTTTGTGTGTTCAACACTCCAGGCATCACTGTATAAAATTTGCAGCAATATTATACAAGTGTTTGGATATGAATCCTGGGATTCCATTAGGAAAACAACAAAATAGTCTTCTGCCATTCTGTCCATAATAAAGCCCCACTAAAAACCTTCTAAAAAGTTACGCTGCAGAGCACAGATCTTTTGGTAAAGCAGCAGCGTGCCCAGTTGACATATTCCTGTTCCATTCCAGGGAATCAGTGATACCTGAATGAAACTCTTAAATAAGGGAAACAGGCCACACATGCATCAAGGTTGCTGTGTGAGCATTCTCAGTGCCAATTTCCCCATCTCCTTTCTTCCATTTTGTCCAGTAGCAAGATCCACCCTCTTGTGAAAAAGTGCAACAAGCATCAGCACTTGCAGATTGGCCCACATTTTGAAAGGTCTATGACTCTTGGGAGCTTTATTCAGAACACAGGCAGAACTTTAATCAACTCTGTGGACTTAGGCAAGAGATTTCAGCTCGATGGCCTGGTTTCCCTTTTCTCTTTGGAGCAGAACAGCTCTTACCTGTGCCACAGCAGAGCGTTCAGGATTAATTAGTTAATGTTTGTAGAGACCTTTCAAAATGCAAAGCTCTGTGTAAATGTCAGCTCTTATTATGAGGAAGCAGCTTTCCAGAGGCAAGCCACTCAGTGCAAAGCGGTGGAAGCTAAGAGGAACCACCGTTTTTGTTACCTGTGGGGATCTGTTAGGAATGATCTGGGCTTAAGTAAAACCCATTCTGCTGATTTACGCTGAAAGAGCACCCTTTGCCACACTTGAGTGCAATCTAATGAGACACAAATCCAGTATGAAAAGGTTTGGTGCTCCACCAAATGGCCATTCAGCGTGTGAATGACCCAAGGCGGTAGGGAGGAAATGCCACGTTGTATCTTTTGTGTGGCATTTAAAATATTCCTTCTTGAAGTCCCCTTTCTCCTCCAAGATATGTACCATTCACTGGGTGGAGGAAAGTCCCTTAGTTTACGCGTGCGCACACACACACACACACACACACATGTATGTATGTATCACACAAAGCACCTCCGTTGGGAAACTGAATATTTTTTCCCCCATTCTGTGCCTCAAGAAAACAGCAACGTTTTTGAAAGCCTGAGCTAAAGCAGAAGGTGTTTTATGGAAATGAGATGGATGGATCTGCATGTCTCTTTGCCCTCATCAACAAGAAAAACATTTCCCTCAGCTTTTCACCCTGGCGCATCTGCTGGGCCCCACGAATACGGAACAGCTTGTTCCTATTTCCAGCCCTTGGCCCCACAGTATTTCCCAACATATTGTCTTATTAAAGTCTTGTTCGGTGTCACAGAACACACAGCAGCAAGAGCAAGAGCACAATAACTTATTGTCAATAATTTATGGTATTTTTTTCCTAGCAAGTGGGGTTGTGGCTCAGTGAAGTCACAGAGAAGTTTTCCATTTACTTTAATGGGTTTGGAGCAGGCCCACACACTACACATTCCAGGGAAAAGTCTCCAAACCATTTATCATGGTGGTGAGGTCACCATTATCTCTAATAAGTGGTGCAAAATGGGCAAGTTGGTATCTTTCAATAGATGGTACTCTGTTGGTACTCTAGTGTAGCACTTGCAAGCTTATGTGCTCCTCAAAATGGCAGAATAAAAAATAGTATAAAGAGGGCATGTAGGTTCTTATGGCAAATAGTTTGCAATGTTTTATGTTGAGAGGGGGCAAATTTAAATAGCATAAAAGCACTTGAAACACATATACCAAGTGTTGCCGCAAATTCCTTTTGCCTAAAGCCAAAGATGAAGAAAATTTAGAGAATCCAGTACAGAAAAAAACATCTGTAGGAATCTGAAGGTAAGTAAAAAGGATGTCTAAAGTGAACAGATTTCACAGAGGGGTTTCCACAAGTCTCTCCGCTTATAGTACAACGTGCAGTCTGGGCCAGGCCTGTACAACCTGTGACCCAACAAGTGAAATGCTGCCCACAAGCCACATATGGCAATCCAACAGGAATTCAACAAAACCTCTTCATCTTGGTGCTAGATTTGGGGCAGCGAACATCTCACAGGCCACAATATCTGTCATGGCTGGTACATGTTATGCAATTCTCCTCTAGGTTAGCAGGGACATGGACGTATATGGCACCCCGGTTGTGGAATGCCCTCCCCTTAGAGGCCTGATTGGCACAGACATCGGTTTCGTTTCAACGCCAAGTTAAAATGTGGCTTTTCACCAAAGCCTTTGAGGGCTAACTGAATTCCTTAAAGTTGCACACTGTTTTAACTGCTTTATTGTTTTAGGTTTTCTAATTGGTATTAGCTTGTTTAATATGCTTTTAGCTGTTTAAATTATTTATTGTTTTATACTGTTTAAATTGATATTACCTGTACGCTGCCCTGAGATCTTAATGATATAGGGCGGATACAAATGTTTTAAATAAATAAACAAATAATTATGGAGGCATAACAGGGGACTTGCCTTCTTCTCAACTTTACAAGCAGGAGACGTAAATAACTTCAGTCACCCCCAAACTTATAAAAAGGAGTATGTTGGGATCACGGCTATTCATGTCTAAGTCTTCAGATTTATCAGTGAAGACATTTTTTTTTTACAGAAAAATAAACAGTAATTCCTTTAGAAAGCTGCATGAAAGGGGAAATCCTCTCAATGCAGGGAACTTCACAGTGCGACTGCACAACTGGGAGAAACTGTACCTGTTGAACATGTGCCCAGAGTGCAGCTATTAAAGGAACAGGGCCACTCTTCAAGGGCAGACATGGGGCCAAAACAGCCATTACTTTAAACATGTATCTAACAGCTACTGTTATCAGCTAACAGCCACTCCAATTTTTTAGTATAAAGTAGGTGTAAGGGCCCAATCTGAATCGGTACTCTAGCATGGAGGGTAGGGGGGCTTTCAAGATCTGGATCAGCCCCCTCACCCCACACCTACTATAGAGTAATTTTTTTAAAAAAATGATGTAGCTGCTAGATCCACGTTTAAAGCAAAAGAATCCTTCCCCCGGAGACTCTGGAAACACTACCATATGACAGTTCCTATGATGTATGCACTATTTCAAGTGAAGTTAAAATGTTTTATTTAACATTTTATTTTACTTAATTTTAATTAGCAGCAACACGTAATCTTGGGAGGAAACATGTCAAAATGAAGCAGATTGGTTTCAGAAATTATTACAAAACAACTATATACATGTACGTCTGCTGGCACATATTTTTCTTTCTAAAAGATGGCACAGAATATAATAACACTTGCTGGATTATTTTTGCAAGACTCTTCACAGCTCCATTGCAATAAATTGCCACTTCGGGTTTTCTGGGAGCAAATAAGCATCCATGCATCCACACAATACAGTATTGTTATTCTTTAAAGGCTTGACTATGCAAAAGAAAATCTGTATGATTTGATCCTGGAGGGCCCAGACAAATAAACAAGATCTATTGTGACAGCAGAGCGAAAAAAAAGAGTCTCCTTTCAGCCTTTCCCCCATAGCCATCTGCTTTTGTCCTGGTTATAGAAGGCATATGCTGCCAAAGCCCCATGTGAGAAGCCGATGGAGCACGTGTGACAAAGGAAGCCTTTTTGGCTCCCCCAGAACAGCAGAGCCCCTTCTTACCCTGACTTTTGTATCAACAGGTCCTTTTTGTCAAAGAAAAGGCTGGGACTCAAGAGCAGAGCAAACAGAATGGAAAGAGCTGAGCACTCTTTGCTGGCCGGAAAGACAAACTGATCTCCGTGGTCAACAGAGATGAATGACAAGAGACGGCGGCTCCCTGTATTCTGTTGTTTCCTTCTTTTAGAGGCCCTTGGCCCACTTAGGAAAAGTAATGATGGGTTTTCCCTGTACTTCTCCTCTCGCTCGGCCCTTTTTGTAAGCATCACACGCTGTGACATGACAAGGAGACTGGGAAGGTAACCTGAAAGGCAAACACGTCCATGACTCAGAATGGAGAGGATTTCTTGCAGCGCTGGATTGTAACCATGCTATTCAAACATCATTTAGATTAGCGCTGAACCATTGCATGTGCCAGTTGACACAAGCACTGAACCGTTTGCACTGGTACCATCTGCTGTGATTAATGCAAAGCCCGCACCTGCAAATACAAGGAACTGAATCGTAAAGAAGGAAAAAGGGTGACATTTTCCATGTCTGCATCACATTCCATTGTATAGTTCATTGATTCACCGTGTACACCTGAACAGGACAGGGATGACGCTTGGATATTTGATCCACACGGGGACAGGGACCTTTTATCTGGAACCTTTTGATCAGGGTTCAGCTAAACTGTGGCATCAAAATAACTAACAAAATAACTAACTTCAAATACACAAGTTCAGCTCAACAGTAACTCCTCTCTTGAAAAGGGCTGGGTACTTGAGTTCAACAATTTGAGGTATTCCTTTTGTTCTACAATACTGACCACTCCCAGTGTATTTATATCTTCTGTTCTACCTTCATAATGTTTTGTTTGTTTGTTTTCTTAATATAAGCTTGGCTACATGCTGAGCATTTACTTCCACCACCACCACCACCCGCCTTTTTGGCAGTTATTGTTTCAGGGTGAATCCACTCGACTTTAATTTACACAGGGAAGGGGCCTTGTGGTGTGCTAGCTGCACCAGCTTGATCATTCTGTTTACACTGAATTGCGACACCTTTCAATCCACCTTCTGCATATCATCAGTAAAGACCTTGTTGTTGTCTACCTGGTCAACCTCCCTTGAAATGAGCCACAAGTGAATTGCTTCCCTAATTATCCAGACGTTTTCCTGTTCTCTTCCTTCTGCTCACTTCAGAGTTTTTTTTTAATCAATAGTGTAGTAACTTGTATTTATAGCATGTCCTAGGGTTGGGATCATAGCTAGGATTTTCTCTGTTCTGGAATGGTGTCTTCTCATGAACTGTTTCAGAACTTGGCCACATTACTCCATCTGGCAAGACAGGGTGTAACTTCACTGCTCTATTGTTCCTTCGTATCTGTCCATGTTGCATTCCCCCAAACCTAGATCTCCCTTTTCTCATGCTGGGAAACATACCTATAGGGGGTGCCCATTTGGATCTTGGGAAGCTTGTAACTGGGCAAGCTGGCTCTTCTGTTACAGTTGCACAGGTATAGGAGTGAGATTCAAGTTTGAATCGCTAAGGTTCTTGGGATCAAATGAGGGAAAGATTCTCAGCTCCCTTACACCTTCTGTTGCTCTACGTGATAGTTCACTGCCTCCTTAAGATATATTACCATACTGCTAACTGCAGCCATTTTGAATGTAAAGTGCATTTTTAAAAATCATATAACTGGACCAGCATGGGAACCAATCTAGATAGAAACAGTTTGGAGGTGGCAATTGTGTTGCTATGGTGATGGTGTACATTGGTTCTGATAAGCTGAGCAAGCACCTTAGGGTGCAATCCTATGCATGTTTAGATGGAAAAAAGTTCTACAACTCCCAGCATTTCCCAGCCAGTGTGGGGAATGCTGAGAGTTTTTTTTTTCTGTCTAAACGTGAGTAGGATTGCATCCTTAGTAGGACAACATGCCATAATGCAGGTCTGCATGATATTGGCTGAAGATGATTCACCTTGTTTTAGATAGACATGTTCATGGCAGAGGAAAGAAATGGTTGTTCAGCTATTAAATAAGGATGGCAAAATGATAACAGATGACAAAGAAAAGGCAGAGGTGCTCAATTCCTACTTTGGCTCAGTCTTCTCCCAAAAGAGGGTCTATGACCCCCTGGCAAAGGCGAAGTACAGGCTGAAGAGGCAGGATTGTAGCTTGAGATCAATAGGCATATGGTCAAGGAATGCCTAATTACCCTGAATGAGTTCAAATCTCCAGGGCCAGATGAACTGCATCCTAGAGGAATAAAGGAACTGGCAGAAGAACTCTCAGAACCGCTGTCTATTCTCTTTGAGAAATCATGGAGGATGGGTGAAGTGCCAGATGACTAGAGGAGGGCTAATGTTTCCCTATCTTCAAAAAGGGCAAAAAGGAGGAAGCTGGGAACTACAGGCCAGTCAGGCTGACACCAATCCCTGGGAAAATTCTGGAGCAGATGATAAAGCAATCCATCTGGAAGCACCTTGAAAACAATGCAGTGATTACTCGAAGCCAACATGAATTTGTCAAGAACAAATCTTGCCAGATGAATCTGATCTCATTTTTTGATCAAGTAACCTCCCTTGTGGACCGTGGGAATGCTGTAGACATCTTATACCTCGACTTCAGGAAAGCTTTCGACAAAGTGCCCCATGATATCCTGATGAGCAAACTAGCTCAAAGTGGGCTAGATGAAACAACAATCCGGTGGATCCACAGTTGGCTACAGAATCGGACTCAAAGAGTGCTTATCGATGGGACCTTCTCAAACTGGGGAGCGGTAACGAGTGGGATACCGTAGGGCTCTTCAACATTTTTATTAATGACTTGGAGGAGGTGGTGCAGGGAATGCTGATCAAATTTTCAGATGACACAAAATTGGGCGGGATAGCTAATACTTTGGAAGACAGAAACAAAATTCAAAGTGATCTGGATAGACTGGAGCACTGGGCAGAAAACAACAGAATGACATTTAATAGGGATAAATGCCAAGTTCTGCACCTAGGAAAAAGAAACCAAATGCACAGTTACAAGATGGGGGATACGTGGCTCAGCAACACTACAAGCGAGAAGGATCTTGGAATTGTTGTCGATCACAAGCTGAATATGAGCCAACAATGGGATGTGGCTGCAAAAAAGGCAAATGCTATTTTGGGCTGCATTAATAGAAGCATAGCTTCCACATCCTGGGAAGTACTAGTTCCCCTCTACTCAGCACTGGTTAGGCCTCATCTGGAGTACTGTGTCCACTTCTGGGCACCACACTTTAATAAGGATGCAGACAAACTGGAGAGGGTTCAGAGGAGGGCAACCAAGATGATCAGGGGACTGGAAACACAGCCATATGAAGAGAGACTGAAAGAACTGGGCATGTTTAGCCTCGAGAAGAGAACACTGAGGGGAGATATGCTAGTGCTCTTCAAGTACTTGAAAGGTTGTCACAGAGAGGAAGGCCAGGATCTCTTCTTGATCATCCCAGAGGGCAGGACACGGAATAATGGGCTCAAGTTACAGGAAGCCAGATTCCAGCTGAACATCAGGAAAAACTTCCTGACTGTTAGAGCAATACGACAATGGAACCAATTACCTGGGGAGGTGGTGGGCTCTCCCACACTGGAGGCGTTCAAGACAAGGCTGGACAGCCATCTGTCAGGGATGCTCTGACTTGGATTCCTGCATTGAGCAGGGGGCTGGACTCGATGGCCTTGTAGGCCCCTTCCAACCCTACTATTCTATGAGTCTATGATAGTTATGTGCTGTGACATCTGCATGTGCATCACTGACTGGTATTATCAGCTAAAGGTACAATGCTACTCCAAAGGAAGCCCCCTGTTTTTTAATAGTGAAAAAAAAGCAAGGTGCTTTGGGTGGCATCATGGTACCCTTAGCCAATACTGGACAGTGAAATACACACAGATATCACAGCATGTTACCTATGAACATGTCTATCTAAATTTAATGGCAGTGTTTAAATGCATGTGTAAAGTCACCCTAACATACTGCTCTGATGAATTTATCTGTAAACTAAATTTCATATCCTGAAGCTACCTAGGCTGGTGCTTAGCTCGAGACATGTTTATTCCTTTCCAAGCTTTGATCTCTTAGCAGGATGTATCAAGTCTGACAGTTGGGTTGTCCTATTGATTGCTAAATTTGTCATGATCCTTCAGATGACTAAGGAGAGAAGCCTCAGTGGCTATGGGGAAACAGACAAAGGAGGAGAGCCAGCTGTGCACATTTTGTCCCAAGCACCGGGGGGGGGGGGGCTTTTTCTGTCTCCAGGTACTTTGTGAGACAAATAAATACACAGGATAATGTTTGCACTGCATTTATATTATTTTAGGGGAAAAGAATACAACCTCCCCCCATTGCAAATATGGAGGAAATTTGTTTCCACAATCAAGGATTCAGGCTGGTTCAGATCAGATCTGGTTCAAGAAACAGTCTCCCTTTCTCCACCTTGAAAGTGGGAGGGGTGGAGAAGAGAGGGTTTAGGTCTATAGAGATCTGCTGTCGCACACCATGGCATTGCATTGCACACAACATGGCTGAATTGATTTTTTTTTTTCATATTTAGGCCTGAGCACCGTACTTCAGAATGGAATCCCTGCCCCGCGCACACATGTCCCGTTGCATAACGATTTCAAGAACCTGCAGGTTGGCTTACTTGCTTGAGTTATTGGAAGCTGTGTGCGCTACTAGCTGCTCCGTACAGATGAGACTGTACCAAGCACCATCTGCTCTAATGTGGCACACTGGGATTACGTAGACTGAGCAAGAGGCAAGTCAAATGGATGGGTGGTCCTGCTTTACAATAGATGATTGAATTAGATGACCTAGGATTCCTTCCATTTCTGCTTCTATGGTTCTGTATTAGGATTAGTATTGTTTGTGCTCCATATCTACTATACCTGCTCAGTCCGTAAACAGATTTTCAGAAGGGCATCCTAAGAATCTGGTGTGCTCTCTCATTTCAGGGAAGCTGAGCCTAAAAAGGCTGCTGTGACCTCCCACTGCTTTATGAAGGGTGGAGGGATGGGTGGGTGCAGGGACAGGGTCTCTTTATTTGGACGTAAGTGTAACAATGATTTCAGTAACAATAGGGTTGTATATTAAAAAATCAGACATTTGGTATTTTTAATAGTGGACAGAAACTGCAGCATGTCAAATCTTCAGAGCACTGTAGATACAATGGAGCTACTAATTTACATTAGCATTTAGCATAGTGTATTAGAGGTTTTTTTCCTGTCCATACTAAAGTCACGTATAATCTGCCATGCAAAATCTACTATTAATGCCTGTTAATGTATCAGTCTCAAGTAGGGATGAGCAAACTCATCAGAGCCCACCGCGTGCACCACTTGATGGACCCCTGCGGGCCAGCCACTCCTGTTCGGCTTGCCGCAAGACCTGCTGGACAGTCAGCGGTCGGCAGCCGCCCAGTGAGTGGTGTCCCCACCTAGCGCCTACCGTGAGCCACTGTTTTGCGTAAAAATAGCAACTCTGCTATTTACATAAGTTGCCATTTGCGTAAAATGGCAGCTGTAAATAGCTTCATTTACACAAAATACAGGCATAAATGGTCTAATTAGACCATTTATGCCTGTAATTTTGCGTAAATGAGGATATTTACAACTGTCATTTTATGCAAATGGCAACTTACGTAAATAGCAGCACTGCCATTTTTATGCAAAATGGTGGCTCACAGACAAATGGGGATTCCTGTGCTTGCCCAACTTGGCACATGCCAAATCAGGCAAGCATGTGGATCTGCAGACTGATGTCAGGGGGATGAACAGGTGAGAAATCACCAAGCCTCGAGCCCCAACCAAACTCTCACAACATCCCTAATCTCAAGATATTTTTTTTAGCAGAATGAGATGCACTTTGTTAACAACAAGAAAAGGGTTAACTTTGATTTGGCAAAAAGCAGACTTGGGCCTCTGTATTAAGCCTAAAAACAAAGTTCTTTAACCACTGAGCTACCTATATTGCACCCTTTTCCAACCTGGTGCCCTCTAGATATTTCAGACTACAACTCCCAGCACACTTGACCTTTGGCCATACTTGCTGGGGCTGATGGGAGCTGAAGTCCAAAACATCTGGAGGGCACCAGATTGGAGAAGGCTGACATACTGTATCCTTGAATCTGGAATTCTTCTGATAATTTTTCTCTTGGCCCGTTCAAACTCCCGACAACTATTACATTCTCTGCTTTTTAAAAATTTATGGTAGCAGAAGAACAATCTAGCATTCAAGGCAATGAGACTGGTGTGGAGGGGGGGACATTACAGCAGTAACTTTGCAGTTGCTCTGCAGACAGCTACTTCTCTCTTTCGCCTCAGTTGCATAAGCCATAACCAGGGGCAATAAAACAGAAATCCATGAGTGAAACATTCGGTTCTTTCTATAGATTTTACTGTATTTCTGCAGACTTGACACTTTCAAAGAAGTTTTTCTGCTCTCCTGGTTATGAAGATAGCATTCATAATGTAAATTGATCCACCCTCTGGCTGTTTGCTGTTGCTAGAGCATCAAAGGTGTGTGAGTATTGCCAGTTGTATGTGAGCAGATCTTTGGCATCAGACCTCAGTTTAGGAACATTTATATGATTATAACATAAACCTGACTGTCCCATGGAGACCCCCCTGATCTAAGTCATCTGCCTTTTGGCCTAGAAACAGCAGGCAGGCACTCTTGTGTTTTGACTCATTGTTGAATCTTCATATGTTCTAAATCTACTGCTAAGAAATGGGTGTAGGCTGGATGTATTTACTCAACATACATTTGTGTTGCTTAATTGTAATTTTAGGAGAAGAAGAGTAATTTATTAGGAGAAGGGATGTATAGATTGTGGAAAATCCATTCCATCTGTGTTTCACAGGTTGTCAGGCGTCTTTTGTTCCATTGTCCACCCATTGATGGAATTGGGTTTTTTTAATAGTTTATGAATTTGTGCAAATTTGCATTTGCACAAGCGCAAATTTGTGCAAATTCCCACGTGCAAAAATGTGCAAATTCCCACAAAATGCACAAATCCCCCAAGATGCACATTGTCACGCTTTAGCCTATGGGGGAAATGTGTATTTTTGGCCTTTTTTATTTTTGTGTATTTTTCTATGATAAAATTTGTGCAAAATTCCCAAAGGTTAGAAAAACAGTCCGCAAGTCCATGGAAGCTGCCCAACAGGGGAAAAACTGATCCGCCTTGGAATCCACAGGTTGGATTCATAAAAATCCAAAGTCATTTGGTCCCTTTGTGGATTTCTCCAACATCCCTAATTAGGAGTCACTTGCTGCTTTTAACTGGACCCACACAACAGTCTCGGCGCAGCATACTGGACCAGCTGAAGTTTCTGAACACCAAAGGCAGCCCCCCCATAGAGCGCATTACAGTAGCCCAAACAGGATGTAACTAAGGCAAACAGGATGTAACTAAGGGATGTATGTAAGTTCAGACATCTTTAGGAACAGGTGCACTTGCTGCACTAGCCTCAGCTGTGCAACACACGCATGGCCACCGCCAAGATGTGGGCATTATTTTCTTAAAGTCAGGAAAAGGAAGTCAACAATATTTAGCCCAAAGCAGTACACACTGAGATATCTTGAACAGCAAAGGGAGCAGCACAGAATTTCCCAGAAAGGGGGGCACAGTGTATCCCTTTGTGGCTGATGAAGGCTAGCCAGGATGAGCTGGGTGCTTTACTAACTTTGGGAAGTAATTAATGGATGAGTGTTGGCTTCAAATGTTCAGTCATACATTTTTTATACCACCCAACAGCCGAAGCTCTCTGGGCAGTTCACAACAATTAAAATGATAAAATACAAAACAATAAAACATAGATAAGATACAATATAAAAGATTAAAAGTTTAAAACTACAGTATAAAAATAAAATGATCAACATAAGCTAGCAGCAAGACAGTTAAAATACCGTACCTGATAAAAACTAAAATGCTAAAATGCCTGGGAGAATAAAAAGGTCTCCATCTGGTGCCAAAATGGGCACAACAATGGCACCCAGCGAACCTCTCTGGGAAGCTCATTCCATAAATGGGGTGCCACTGCAGAAAAGGCCCTCCTCCTAGTAGCCACCCACCTCACCTCCTTTCTAGTATTTTCAGATTTCATCCCCACTCCCCAAGTTTACAGAAGTAAAATCTTTGTTGTAGGGAGCTTAGATGTCACTGTGAAATCCACTGATCTAACACTGGATTATACCTTAAGTTTTCAGGGTGGGGGGGAATTGTCTGGTGTTCACTCACATATACTGCTTCAGAAGCCAGTGCAGGAAAGGCCACTGCAGAATAAATGCTGAGCAGTTGGAGTAGAGCCCTCAGTACTGTGTAATGGGTGGTGGGGAGAGGCACATCCAGCGGTGATCTTTCTCATGGGAATAGGGATGTGTTATTACGTAAGATACCAGAACATACAGCTGTCCCCATTTTCATCTGTGAAATACTGGAGAATATGATAGCGACACTGGGTTGGATCCAGGATCTGCCTTCTGTGAATGGAAGGGGTCTTTCCTTCTCTAGAACACTTCTGATCCAGCAGGAGGAGGAGGAGGTGATCTTTGCCTGCTCACCCCCTCCCCATGAACATCTGCTCCAGGGTGCTGTTCCCTCCTAACACCCTGAAGCAGAGTTTCAAGGGGATAGGGGAATGCAGAGGGAGGGGGAATCTGTAAGAAATCGCTCCCCCCACCCCAGTTGCTGGGAGCTTCCTGAGTTCCTGGGATTGGGTTAAATGAAGAAAAATCCATTTTAAATCAATTGAGATGGACCTGAGCATCATAAAATCAAAGTATGAGATGGTAGATTAGTCGCAGTATCAGTAGACTACCTGTTGTAGTGAGATATACTTTATGCATAGAGAATGGTTGCTGAATGTCACCTTTAGTCCTTCAACAAGAAGAGTGATTCACTTAAGGCAACATATCTTTTCCTTTTCTTCCCCTCTTCCACCCCAGTGTACTAATAGATTCCGCTCCTGGCTCCACTCCCAATAGGCATCACAAACATTTCCTACGACTCCCTTACCCCTGAAGCTTCTGAAACAGTCCTCAGCCACCTGTGATTCAGATTAGCACTATAGCTCATTTCTAAAAGAGGTTCCGAGGAGAAGCTTAGGTGGCCTGACTGACGATAACTCTAGGATTTGGGGCCCAGGCACAATATGTCACCCTGAGAGCTTTGACTATAGGGCAACTCATAAATTGAATAAATAATAAATGTCGAGCAAGCTTAGAATCTTCTTCTGCACATGGCTTATATTTCCCGTTTGCCTTTTTATACTGCTGCAAAGGTGCTTCAAGAACTTGATCCATCGAACTTGTACGTACATTACTGCCCTTTTGGCACAAGCTACCTAATGTTGTAATGAGATGTGATTTGTATCTGTGTGGAATTTCCATGCAGGCCTGAAACTGGAAGCATGAGCAGTGTTCTTCGAGGCAGCGATAACGTGCAGGGAGCTTGCATTCAGGGTGTAATGTATTTTTAATTACATCTTTTGAATGCCCTTGATGGAGATTTTCCAGTCCATCACCTCCTCCCTTTGTCAGTGTTAATGGATTGCATTGATTATGTGATTTGTAAATTTTGCTAGTGATACACATAGCATGGTGAAATTTAATCTTCTAATTGATTTAATTGATTACATTTTGAATTTTATTAGAGTCTAGGCATTGTTCAGGATATCAAATATTCAGGAGGGCATATCCTAGTTTTACATCAGAATATCAAATCTGCTTGCACATAAGGCTCTTAAAAATCCTATCATGGTTAAAGGGGCTTTTCAAACCTCAGCAGTTTACTCCTACATTACCTTCAGCACTTCACTTCTGTACTGTGAACCACCTAGAGAGCTTCAGCTTTGGGGCAGTATAGAAATGAAAACAAACAAACAAACAAACACTGTTTGCATTGTCACTCTAGTGGGGAGTCAACAATTGTTGTTCCTCTCTGGTGGAAGACAGATGGTAGAACCCTTCGTAGTATGCTCTGACAAGTTTGTTAAACACTTTGAAGGTCAAATGACTTGCATCCATCACCACTTGGACTCTACAATTTGCAGTCCCATCTGCAGAGGGATCCAGAGCATGAATTGGTTGGGTTTTGTTGGATGACTTTGAGCTGGTGAGGCCTGAGAATGTGTAGAAGGTGCTTGGCCATATTTGGTTGACCATCTGTGTACGTAGCTAATTACTTTTAGTAGGGAGGGGATGTCTGGCTGGGTCCCAGGAGGGTGTAAATTCCTCCTTGAGAAAGCAGGTGATATCTCTTTAAAGGAGGCAGTAATTAGGCCACTCCTGAAGAAGCCTAACCTGGACCCAGAAGATGTTAACAAGCATACCTGGGCAAGGTCAATTTCAGTCAGGCTTCAGGCTTGTTTTTGGAACAGGAACTGTCTGGGTCACTCTGTGGGTTGACCTCTGATGAGAGAGGGACAGGGGAATGGTACCCTGCTAATGCTCTTGGCCTCTCAGCAGCTGTCAGTACCATTGACCACAGTATCCTTCTGGATAGGCTATCTGAGTTGATTGTTGGAGATACCTTTTTACAGTGGTTCTGCTCCTATTTGAATATGGATTGAGGAGTCACCAATATGCAGATGACACCCAGCTTCGTTTCTCCTCTTAATCAAATCCAGGTGAGGCAGTGGGTGTTTTGAATCAGTGACTGGGATGCAGTAATGGACTAGATGAGAGATAATAAACTAAGACTCCATTCAGACAAGATGGAGGTACTGTTAGTGGGTGGTTTGTCTACTTGCTGAGTGGTACTCAACCTGCTCTGGGGGGGATTGTGCTCCCCCTAATCAATCAGATTAGGGGTTGCTCTTGAACCCAGCATGGTCTCTTGAGCCACAGGTGGCCTCGGTGGCATGGAGCACCTCTTGTCAGCTAAGGTTGATATACCAACTACAACCCTATCAGGACAGAACTGACCCCAGCTGCAATCATTCATGCTCTGGTAACCTCTCATTAGTGGAAAGCATTATATGTGGGGCTGCCTTTGAAAACAGTCCAGAAACTTTAGCTGGTCCACAATACTTTTCAGCACCAGGTGAAGACCTTTTTATTCTCCCAGGCTTTTTAGTCCTTTCATCGTCATTGTTGTTGTTGTTTTAAAAAGCTAGGGATGTTGGATAATTCCACCACGGACTCCAGTGAGGCCAGATTCTAAAGAATCCAGCCCCCCAGAATCCGTGGCGGAATGGCCTCGCCACCCCCCGCAATCCTCCCTTGGAATGGACCTACCTGGTGGCGGATGCGGCGGTGGCAGCTCCAGGTCATCTTCTGGGCTGCTGCAGCCGCAAATGGTGGCCGCTATGCCATTTGCGTCCCTGCTTTTGCTGTGATAGGCTACGTAAGTATCTATGTAGCCTAACATGGCAAAAGACAGGGATGCAATGGTGTAGGAGCTGCCATTCAGGTTCCCGCTTTAGCCGTGATAGGCTACGTAAATATCTATGTAGCCTATCACGGCCTAGCATAGGGACACAAATGGCATCCCCTACGCAGGACGCCATTTGTGTCCGCAGCAGCCCGGCAGTGGATGGGGGCCCTGCTGTGGATCAGCCCGGTGAGCGGCTCCGTGGACTGGCCGCGGAGCGGAGCCGGCTAGGCAGGATTCTGGGGGGGAGGAACGGATCACCTCCTCACCCGTCAAGGATTCCGGGGGGAGGACCAGATTGCCTCCCCCCCCCCGCAGAACCCAGCGGAGCCAGGTAAGTGGGGTTTCGTACACCCCTAAAAAACCCGAAACACTTGTGTTACTGCTTTTTTAGATCTTTGCATTGCTATTGGTTTTTACTTTGTTTTACTCTGTTGTTGTTTAAGGTTTTTATGTTATGTTTTTAGTGTGTTCTTATATTTTATGGTTTACCATCCAGAGAGCTTTGGCTGTTTGGCTGTATCAAAATGTAATAAATAAGTTAGCATTACAAGAGAAGCACACAGTGGGGGCACCATGTTTTCCCCATAATGTGTATGCAATTCAGCCTTGTCTCTTTCAAGCAATCCAGTGGATTTTCCAGCAGTAGATCACATGCGTTGCTAACACCTATAGGATTACTCAGCAGTGTAGACAAAGGAGGTTGAGCACAGTGCAGTCAAAGCACAAGAAGGAAAATGCCACTGGAAAAAGAGCAGCAGCCAGGCCAGCCTCATTGAAACAAGGCAAATATCTGGCAAGCTGATTTTCCAATAATTTGTCTGGCTCTATTGAATTTGCTAATTTCAAAGCGAGTATCAGAATTAGAGAGCATTTGGCACAATCCTAGTATGAGCTAGCAAAACGGTATGTGAACAAAATCAAAGAGAAGGGCTCTAGGCCATAGTTTAACCACTATGAGATGAGGAATGCTGAGCGAACCACAATCTTGATTTGTATCATAGGCTATTCTCACCTTCTTCCAGGTGTTGACAGGCTTTTAAATGCATCAAAGCCTTGGGGGACTTCTCTCATGCTGCCTGTTCTCTGCATCGAGGGCACTATTGGAAACATAATGGTAAAAATCACCCTTTTTGTATTGCCTCACTTAAACACGAAGCTGGCTTTCTTTAAGGATGCAGACCTCTGAGTCCAGAGCCCTTCCAATATTCCTGGAGGCCTTTCTTCAAATGCCAGAAAGTATGTTTCTTAAAAAACCAACGGGGTGTGAGATATTTACACCAACTAACCCATAGACTAACTCAGTTCAAGGCACCTTCTGGACTCCAACAGCCTCTGGGCTGAATTTAAATAAAACCATTGAACTCTTGACAGAGAAAGAAAAGACAGCTGGGCAGCCTAGTAGTGTGGGGAGGTCACTACAGCGAGAAGTAGGAAAGAGCCAGGCAGTGCAACTGGCTCAAGGCAGACAGTACAACAGACCTTTGGATTTAATCCTGCTAATCCCCTCTTGTCTTTCTTTTCCCCAATGTAATCACACTATGTTCAGCTAGCAAATGCAAAGCAAGCTCTTCTGCAGATTAAACAGCCTGTTGACAGGGAAAGGGGAAAATGAAATTAGTCACGCGACTTTAATGTGACCACAGAGTTGCAGCCTGTTTCATTGACATTTGTATAAGAAAAGAAGAACAATTACATTGTTGAAGTTTAAAGGAGAGTCGCCATTGTCTCTTAAAGCTGTCCTCTTGCACAAATTGTGGCCCAGTAAGCCAAATCCAGCCCATTAGCTATGTATGGTGCATTTGAGTTTCAGAAAGTTCATGTTTTGCTGCCTGTCTGGGAATCAAGTAAACGTGGCAGTTCTCAATTTCCTGGTAGACCACAATGCATAGTTGGTGGATTGCATTCAGTATGGTGTGTCAATCATTTTATACAGGCTTGCTTTAAAAGGGGACAGTGTAAAAGCCAGAACAGCCCCTTTCCATTAAAAAAGGATGCCAAAAATAGAGGCAAGTGTTAGAAACACTTGAGAACAATATTTTAGGACTAAAACCCTTGCAATATTACATTATTATTAACCCCATAATGCCCAAAATGCATCCAGAACAGGACAGAATGGCCTGGAACGGAAACTTCCGAATGAGCCAAATCAACCAAACTCATGGAGTCACACATAACTCCATGGCAGGGATGCAATAAGCCACAAGCCCTCCACAGAAACCACGTTTCAATAGCCATTCCTGGCCATAGTCCATATTGCACAAAACAGGCTGGAACAGCAACTTCTGAGTGAGCCAAATCAACCAAACTCACCAGTGACACAGTACTAGATGGGACAGATGTAATAAGTTCCAAAACCTCCACAGAAATCACGTTTTAATAGCCAATCCAGGCCACAGTCTGTATTCTGGAAAACAGGCTGGAACGGCAACTTCCGAGTAAGCCAAATAAACCAGACTCACCAGTCATAGATTATTAGATGGGATAGGATAAGCTCCAAAACCTCCACGAAAACCATGTTTCAATAGCCATTCCAGGCCATAGTCTGTATTAGGGAAGTACGAAACACTTACCTGTTAGGAGCACCCTAGCTGCCTCTTTAAGTCCCCTCCAATAGCCAACTCACGACACAGACAAAAGGGATTCTTTCCAAGGCTTTATTCCTTTACAACTTTATGACTCTTTCAGATGCTAATCACCAGCGACTAAGCAAGGAAAACGCACTGGGGTAGTTAGCAGAGTAGCCTAAGCTCCGGGTAAGGCAGTTGGTCCTCGTTTGAAGGGGAAGAGCGGGAAAACTCTGAAATTATGGGCTATGGAGAGGTCCTCCCTCTTACCTGGGGATCCTTGGCACGCGACCGTTGTTTTAGCGCCAAGCGGGCACAGCACTGCCTCTCGGCGCCCTCCATCAGGCGCCGCTCCCTCCATCTCCGCCGAGCGTCCAGCAAGATCCCATCCCCCGCTCTCTCACTGCTAGGGTCACTATCTCTCCCAGGAATGCAGGCAGGAGGAATCTCTCCCTGCTGCTGTGCCTGTGAGAGATGAGCGAGCTCCTCTCCCATGGGTGGTTGGTCCTCTTCAGAATCAGAACTACTCTGGGGCTTTATGGGCTCTATGACATCACCTGGCTCCATTCCAGGGCATCCGTGTTGGGGGGGAGGCGCTCCGTCCCTCCCCCTGGAATCCTCCTTGGCCGGCTCCGCTCCACGGTGGCTCCGTGGAGCCGCCAGCCGGGGCCAGCCGCAGCCGGAATTCCAGCCGTTGCCAGGCTGCTACAGCCACAAATGGCGGCCATTGTAGCAACCGCCATTTGCGTGGCTGCCAAGCTGTGATAGGCTACGTAAGTACTTATGTAGCCTATTACAGCAAAGAGCAGGGGCGCAAATGGCGTAGTGGCCGCCATTTGCGCCCCTGCTCTTTGCCGTGAAAGGCTACGTAAGTATTTACATAGCCTATCACAAAGAAAGGCAGCCACGCAAATGACGGCCGCTACAATGGCCGCCATTTGTGGCTGCAGCAGCTGGCAGTGGCTGGGAGACCAGCCAGAGCCACCACTGCTGCATCCGCCGCCGCCGGAGCCACTGGAGCTGCTGCATCCGCTGCCAGGTACGCTCCATCCCAGGGGGATTCCACGGGGTGGCGAGGGGATGCCGTTCCGCCACAGATTCCGGGGGGCCGGATTCTTTAGACCCATTGGAGTCTGTGGCGGAATTATCTGACATCCGTAGTATTTATTTTATTTTTAAACTGTTCAGAATGGCAACTTCCAAGTGAGCAAAATGAGCCACAGATTGTCGTGGGGAAATAGCCCAGAATGACAAGGTCTGAGTGAGTGAAATGAACCAAATACACCACTGTCATTTTACTAGATGGAGCTGATGCAGTTAATCATGAACTTCTACAGAATCTAGAGGGAAGATCTCTGCAAAGACCATTCCCAACAGAAGCCCATTGGTGTGGTGTGGTTTAGTGCTTAAAGTATCACACTAGGATGGGGGAGTCCCACTCACTCCTGAAGCTTACGTTGACCTTTGGCCATTCATATCTCTCAGCCTAACTGACCGCACAGGGTTGTTGCAAGGAGAAAATTGAGGGAGACCATTATATTTCACCATGAGCTTTTTGAAGGTAGGTGGGATATAAATGTAGCAATTAAATAAATATGTGGCCAGAGGCATGAGGTAAAGACTGGGTTCGGACATCACAATAACTTATGATGGGTTAAAGAAGCCACAATGTCTGACTATTGTGGGTTATTGTGTCGTCTGTCGGGAATTTTTTAACCCAGAATGGCTTATATGGCTGAAATAACTCACTCTGCTAACCCACAGTCTGCATAAGGGTTTATTTAACCCATCGTGGGTTATTGTGTCATCTGGTGGTCACTGTGGATTATTTTGGTCACCTTCAGAGTTGTGCGGCAAGAGCATTTGAGATCACAGCTGCTCTGCTCCTTGCACGCATCCTCTATTTGTTGCACTTGGGATTTTCCCTCCTCTGGGGTAACTGTGCAAGGTTTTGATGGTGCATCAAGTGCCTCCCGACTAGGAGAGGCTGCGTGTGAAGCTTGATCCCAAACCCAATCCTGCAAACTTCCAATGGTTTATTTGTGCCACCCCGTTTTTGGTGCAAACCTGGATTTCACTCCTTGTAGCTCCTGCTGCAATATACTGAATGGGTACTGAATTTCTTACAAGCAAATAAACAAGATGCATAATATTATAGTCCTACATGGGAATAAAGCAACATAGCCTAGTCCAAAATTATGCAGTCATAATCAAATTAAATTTGTCTACTATTAAACCAACCAACGTTGTATTTGTCTAATTTACCACTGAAAACGATTTCAGCATGTCACCTTAATCTTTCCCTGTGTGTGTAAGTTGGATAGTGGAAACTTAAATTGTTTGGGAATGTGGACTATGGCATGGAACAGCTACTGAAACATGGTTTCCATGGACGTTATGGAGCTTATTACAACAGTCCCATCCTGTAATGTGCAGGGATGGACGAAAGTCACCTACCTGATCCTGATGCTTGCTTCGTGGTGGGGGGGAGGCGCTCCGTCCCTCCCCCCGAAATTCTGGGCGGGGGGGAGGCGCCCCGTCCCTCCCCGCCGAAATTCTGGGCATGGGGGAGGCGCCCCATCCCTCCCTGCCGAAATTCTAGCCGGGGGGGAGAGCCCCGCCTCTCCGGCCGCGAAAGTTCTTCTGCCGGGAAGAAGTAAAAAAAAAAAAAAACGTGATAGGCTAGGTAAAGATTTACGTAGCCTATCACGGCTAGATTTTCAAAAAGCACCGTGATAGGCTACGTAAAAGTTTCTGTAGCCTATCACGGCTGACTTTTGGGGGGGGGGGGAAGCACGTACACAAATGGCGGCGCCCATGGGTGCCGCCATTTGCGTTCCTTATTTTGGCACATCTAGTCTACGTAAATATTTACTTAGACCTCGGCGAAAATAAGGGCAACGCTATTAAGGGCTATTTGCATTGCCCTTATTTTCGCCGTAGTCTACGTAAATATTTACGTAGGCTAGATGTGCCAAAATAAGGAATGCAAATGGCGGCGCCCATGGGTGCCGCCATTTGCATACGCGCTTTTTTTTTTTCAAAGTCAGCCGTGATAGGCTACGTAAACTTTTACGTAGCCTATCATGGTGCTTTTTGAAAATCTAGCCGTGATAGGCTACATAAATCTTTACGTAGCCTATCACGTTTGTTGGTTTGTTTGTTTGTTTTCACTTGGAAATGGCGGCGGCGGCAGCCGGTCGGAAGACCAGCCGCCGCCGCCACGCCGCCGGGAGCCGCTGCCGCGAGGGACATTCACCGACGGTAAGTCCCATCCCGGGGGGGTGGCAGGGTGGTGGTGGACTGTTTCTCCACCAATTTGGAGGGGCCGAATGCGTTGGCATTTGGCCCCCCGGAGATTCGTGGAGAAATTCTCTGACATCCCTAGTAATGTGTGACTGGCACGTTTTGTTGATTTGGCTCACTTGGAAAGTGCCATTCCAGGCCATGTTTCTTCAATGCAGAGTATTGCCCAGAAGTAGAACGGGTATCGGAACATGGTTTCTGTGGACATTTTGTGGCTTCTTGCATCCCCGCCATGAAGATATATGTGACTGGTGAGTTTGGTTGATTGGGCTCATTCGGAAGTGTCCATTCCAGGCCATTCCACTCTGGATCTGTTCTGGGCATTGTGGGGTTAATAATAATGCAATATTGCAAGGGTTTTAGTCCTAAAATACTGTTCTCAAGCATTTCTAACACATGCCACTATTATTGGCATCTTGTTTTAATATAACCGTACCATTCTGGCTTTTACACCATACGCTTTAAAAGGGTGTTCTACATTGAAGGATCCAAGCCACATCTGCTGCTCCTCTCCAATAAATGAGATGAACCAACTTTTAGAAAGAGTGTGAAGCCGCTGGCTGAGTCATCATCATTATGGGTTGGTGCTTAACGATGGCCACCACTGCTGGGCCAGCAAAGCCTGGTCTGATTTGATGGTGGAGGCTCCCTCCAAAGTTTTAAATGCGTGGCTGCTGCCACTTCTCCTCGAGCCGGAAGAGCGCCCCTGTGCTTGTGAAGGCTCTTCTCTTCCCTCTTGGGCACAGAGGTGGTTGCTGCTGCTTCCCACCAAGCAGGAATAGTGCAAAGTGCTTTGGAAGCACAGGGCTTCTCAAGCAGGGAGATGGGTGCTGCCACTTTCCTCCCGAGTTGGAAGAGTGTTTTGCAAGCGCAGGGTATGCTGGTGATCAGCTGGTGCCCCTGTGCTTGCAAAGGCTCTCCTCTCTCTGCTTGGGAAGAAAGTGGCTGCAACCACCTTGGCGTTCTTCACACGGAGCTTTTATCAAGCGACTGAGATGGCTCCTTCACAGAAGTTTGCGGGCGCTTTACATGACACTGTGACCCTCCAGGGCGTCTCTTGCCTTTTATTCCGTTTTTAAATAGACGGCAAATAATGAGCTACCAAATTACCCTGCTGTGTCACGCTTGAGTTTCCTCTGTGAAAAGAGGAAAAGCAGCATGAAGAGGAGCGAGATCAATGAAAGTTAATGGAAGATTCAGGTACGGGGAGAAGACTCAGGTATGGGGAGAAGGAGGGGGAAGGGGTGGGGGAGAAGGAAGTGGGGGAAAGGGGGAGTCGCTGCGATCCTGAATCACAGAAGCAGAAAGCCATGTTTTAAATGCAGGATTTTAGGCTGGTGTAGAGATGCCCCTTGCTGCTTGATTGAGGAGAGTGTTTTGCAAGCTCATATCACGTTGACTATCGGTAGCCGGTGTTGCTCGCCTTGCTCTCCCTACTCTGGCAGGGAGGTAGCTGTTGCCTCCGCTTCCCTCTCGGGCAGGGAGTGTGCTTTGTGTAGTCTGTGACTTGAGTTGGGAGGAGGGGAAGTGCAGTGTGTGTGTCTGTGTGTATGGGAGTCTTCACATGAAGTTCTTGAAATGAGGGATAACACTGCTTCATTTTATTTTTTAAAAGCTGCTGTGATATACCCTCTATTAGAAGTCTTGCCTAACAGGCAAAAATAGTGGAAATGGTTACGGGTGGGCTTCTAATGCTGCAAACAAGAGTTTCCAGTGTAGCAAGCAGGAAAGGGAGATTTCTACAGTTTTAAGAGCTTGCAAACGAATCCCATTGCAAACGAGTCCCATTCCTGCATTGTCCCATTCCTGCTTGCAAAGAACTTTAAAATGAGTCCCGCTTCTGCTTGCAGCAACTTGGAAGTGGCAGTTCCTGGAATGACCGTGTGACTTTTGCTGTTCCAGGGACTGCTGCTGAGTGAAAGCAGGCTGTGAAGAGCCCGGTTACGCTGTGAGTGCAGGGGAGACATTTTAAAAGTAAAAAACATAAGTAGAAGTCTCCAGAGCCACCTCCTACACTAAACAAGGTAGATGGAACCCCTGCCTCCCCACTTCCACTAGAAGATTCTTCAAAATTCTCCCCCTCCCTGCAAAAGAGGCAGAAAAAGCAATTCCTCTTTCAAAGGGAGGGAAGGCTTTCACGAAAATAGGGGGCAGGGTTTGACACAGCACTAATTCGAATAGAGCAGGACTGCCCATTTCAGCTTTGTCAGAAAGCTCTTTCTGGCAGGATTTGAAAGTCAGAATCAGATAGTCTCAGGAAGTTTTAGAAACTGGATATTGGGAAAATATGCTTGGAAACATCAAAGAGCAGGGCTTTGTTGGGTCATTTTGGACCGGCCTCCTACTTTGGAAGGTTCCAACTTAACATAATTGTGCTAGTATGCTCACTTGACAGTGCCAGAAATTAGTAGCATATATATTTATGGAGTAGTGCTAGTCACCCAGCTTGAGAGACTTTTGTTGAGTCAGGTGGTTTGACTTCATTCCACAGCAGCTTAAACTGGCTTGGGAAATTCCACTCACAATGTGAAAATGATGCCCACATGTGGGAATTCAGGATGGATTTAGCTCGATCATGTTTAAGTAAATAAATATACACAGTCTTTGGAAGACCTTTGTATAGACACCTCGAACAATGAGAAAGGAGGCTGGAGAAGAAGACACCAATCAAAGTGAGGATTATACTTGGGTCCAGTAGCGGGTAGGCAATAGGATGGGGGGGGGGCAGATGTTTTGGATGACAACTCCTATAATACCTGATCACTGGCCATGATGGCTGGAAGAGATGGGAGCTGTAGTTCAAAACATCTGGCGGCAACAGGTTACCATTCCTCAAGACCTTTAATTAAACATATGATATTCTCCACCCTTATCTCTACCCATATCATTCTTCATGTTTGGCTTGATACAAGGAAGAGCTTCCCTTTATATTTCTAATTCCAATGCATTTAGTCTGTGGGAGGGAAGGAAACCTCTCCCTTTTCAAATAAAAAATGTCATTCCCCCTCCTCATCTATTAAATAATATCAATTGCTGAATAGGGTCTGCAAAAAACACAGAGTGTCTTACTAGATAGGTGACACTTTACTACCCAGATATATAAAACAGGAGCACAGCAGCAAAACCTGGTGACATTTGCAGGAGCAAGTGGTTTTCTTGTCTCCTGTGCCCCTTTTGCCCCCTCTCTGCCCTCGCACAAAGAAAGAGAAAAGATGGGAACTTTTAGACATAATTAATAATGCAATATTTCAGGAAAGGAGATGGATTGGCAGAACCCACATAAAAGAAATTGCAGGAAAATGAGCTTGCTTATAATACCATGCTTGCAAAACAAGCCTCTGATATCTCCCTCTTGACTTGGCTTCTGTTGTCTACCAGGGCAATCATATCCAACTGTAATTGTCTAACAATTGTTCCGCACTGAGAAAATAGTTCTGATTACAGACATTAACACGTTTAGGCATTAAGTTTCCCTGCTGTAATTACCCTTGAGCTTAGTCTCACAAATGAATTAATATGCTGATCTCCTGGACTAATAGAAGTAGCAAAAGAGTGATGAATTGCTTCCAAATCAGATAAAATCAAGCATGACATCATTTAATTAATTTCTTCATTGGGGGAAGTATCTAAAGGAAGAGGGTGATGGAAAGTAGATACGTTGCCTCTCTGTGTGGGATTCTACCTGCGCCCCCATATGCAGATGTGACCACAGAGCAGGGGCAAAGGGCTTTCTCGTAGACAGTACAAGCTAAGTTCTGCAGATGTCTGTCTGGGCAGTTTGGACCCAGGGTATTTTTTTTTTCACAATCCTGAGGCTTTTCAGAATGGATTTAATGACCTGCTGCCATATTTCTTCTGTTGTAAGCATCGCAAAGGGCTAGGGGCCATTTGTTACATGGTGTGGGTAACACTTCTTTATGGCTCCATCCCATGTTACTCCAGTAATCTAGGAATGCAGACAAGTGGGAGGGAGGGTGATCACATGAAAAGAAACATGATAATTACACTGTTTCCCCACCCCCCATCCCGCTTCTGCATCTAGCCTCTGATGTTGGTGTGGTTCTTTCTATGAGGTGCTGTTCGTTCCTCCCCCATATATTCTGCATTCCTCCCCCATGTGATGGAGCAATGTGGCAGTAGCAACCATGTGGCCTTTGTACTGTAAGAACTGGCCCTAAAATGACTTTATTTATCTAGTGCCATCAGTGACTTTGGTGCTTTGCAGAGTACAAGACCACAGGTCCCTGCTTCAAGGCGTTTCCAACTAAAACATGACACAGCAGAAATAACAGAGGGCAAGGAGGGAAGGTGAGGCGATCATGCCTGGGTGCTAGAGTTTCATAACAGCATGACAGCAGTATACATGGGTCTCCCCAAAAAACAAGAAGGATCACATATGTCTACCGTTGTCTTGTTTGTGCATGACGCTGTGCCGTTACCAGCATGACAGCATGAGAGGAAATGATTCCACAAACAGCCACCATGAGATCAAGAGAGATAACTCTAGTCTGTAGTGTCTGCACTAGCTTGAGTGGATACTGACATTTTGAAATTGGAGATGTGTCTGTAGGCTGAACATTTGGGGAAAAAATTGAGGGATCTATAAAAATTTCAAGTGAAGTTAGAGGAGGTTTGGCATTTGCTAAGGTTCTGTCTTCGTTCACAAGAGAAAAAAACAGCACAATACTATCTTTTAATACATATAGAAAAACAAATCCAAACTGTGGATCTCTAAGCAAAGGCGAAAGAAGCCAGGGTCAAGTGATACCAAAGAGAAAAGAGCACAGTATATCCCCAACCTTCCCTTCCCCCAATGAAAGACAAAAGCAATGTAAGCCAAATGTGGTTTGGCTTTAAACCAATGTCTGCTTTCATTTGCTGTTGCCTTTGGGGTGTGTGATCTGGCATATTTTACTTTTGTTCCAGTGTTCTCCTTTGGTTTGGACAGATTGATTATACAGTGAAAAGGTGGGCTGTTCTTCTCAGAAGCAAAGGGCTGGATGCGCCTGATCCCGTCTGATCTTGGAAGCTAAGCAGGGTCAGCCCTGGTTAGTACTTGGATGGGAGATCGCCTGGGAATCCGGCTTCTTGCACTGAGCAGTGGGTTGAACTCGATGGTCTTGTAGGTCCCTCCCAACCCTATGGTTCTATGAAATATGTAATTATCTAGAACTCTTTGCAATTTTGCTTGTGATATTATAGGCTATATACTACTGGGTTTGCACTATATTTTACTGAATGTTTCTTCAAAATAATATTTCTGGTTCCTTCCTGTCAGTCAAAGAGGTATCAGTGTCACACAACCTCTTCTAGACATGCCAAATGACAAAGATCATGCACAGAACTGGTTGTGTAAATGGTCATCCAGAGCCTGTGGCTTTGTTATACCTCATATCATGAAGTAGTTTTTCACATATTAGGTCATTGATCTCAAGGTGACTTCTGCTCACCTTCTGCATCAAGCTGGGGAAGAAAGAGCAGCAAATCCATAGTAAAACTATGAATATTAACTTACCACAGATAATTAGGTTTGACTTCAGTGCAGTTATTTCCTGATTCTCAGCCCAAACCCATCCTAAAATGTGTTACATATTGGCACTGTCTGCCTTAAAAATAAGCTGACTCAATATAAGGTGATACTATACCTGACTTGGGTCTAGGAGGATAATGTTCTTTCAAAACCACTTTGCCTTCATGATCAGAAAAGTAGTTCTCCATCTTCCACTGCAGTTCCCTCAATCTTTTTTCTTCCTATACACAAAGGGCACCAGCTTAGATGGCATTTTAAAAGATTTGGCAAATTCAGGGAGGATAGGCCCATAGGCTACTACTAACACATGATCTCTAAACATGGAACCTCCATGTTCAGAGGCATTGTAACTCAGGTTGTGCAGTGCCCAAATATGGCCTGAAGTGATTACTTGAAGGACTACCTTCACCCACACCAAACTGCCCACACTCTGAAATTATCCCTGCTGGTGGCCCTGCTTGTGTGTCTGCCTGTCAAAGAAATTAGGCTGGTGAGGAGAGAGGATAGGGCCTACACAGTAGTGACCCCCTGCATGCAGAACACAGTTCTAATTCATGTTTGCGAGGCCCATCAAGCAGCCACTAAAGATTTACCTGTTTACCTTGGCCTATAACAGGGTTAGGAATGTATTGGGCATATAGCATTCTCTGATTTTAATTGTTAATTTTATTTTTATTACTGGTTTATTATTGTTTTTATCATTTTATTGTATTTTGTGGTTTTGAATTCTGTACACTGCCTTGGGGTGGTTTACCCTAACATCTTTTAAATACATGCATATATTTCCATAATTCAGTCTTGGACCGAATCCATTTGACATTTTGTACTTAGACATTTCAGCTTTAATATATCAAAGCTTCAGATTTATTAAGGGCACAATCCTATGGCCGCTAGACAGCATCTAGACAGCCATAGAATTTTTTGGTTCCCAGAAATCTGACTCCCCACCTCTTCCCCCCCCACCTCATAGGAGGTGCAGGTTGTCCCCGGCTCTGTGCACGGAAGAACAGTGCAGAATGACCAAAAAGGGAGCATTCCTGGGGGTGGGGAGGTGACCATGCAAGTCCTGTTATATTATATATGCTTCCTATGCACTGTCCAGCCTCCTCCCGCCCCCCGGTGCCTGATTAGACAGCTGAAATTGGCCGTCTAGCTGCAAATGCAGGGTGGCTAGAGCACATAGAAGATCCCCTCTGCACTCCACCCACGCTGCACTGGATAGTCGGTTGCCTCCGAGTTTGGAGGCAGCTGACTATCCCCATAGGACTGAGCCCTCCAACATTGACAGTTTTATATGACACTTGTATATTGCCCTTCATCCAAGTAGGTCAGGATGGCGTATCCCCATTTTGTCATCACAACTCTGTTTAGGTGAAGAGATAGTGATTGGCTGGATGAAATCTAGTGAACTTCCTGGCTGAGCAGAGATTTAAACCCAGGTTTCCCACTCCAAGTCCAGCACCCTATTCACTATACCACACTGATAGGGTCTTAATTTTGAAATTGTATTTTCTACATTTCTGAAATTACACCACGCCCATAGGGGGGCTTTTTGTCCATGGGCAGGATCCAACGGGGTGCTTATGACCCCTGCAATTCTCTTGCACCCTGCATATTCTGTTGTGCAAGTGGTGGGTCCCACCAATCCTGTTGCACAAGCAGGACCCACCACTTGTGCAACAGAGATTTAGCACTTCCCAGAGGAAGCACTGAAATAACCAGAAATGCTCATTTCTCGATTGAGACATGTCAGTGGAGCTCCCTTATGCAAGCTCTGCCAACTTGCCCTGTTCCTGAAATAGGTGTTTTTATTAATTTCCAGAAGTGCCAGATGGATCTCGCAATGGACATCGCTTGCAGACAGGAATTGGCGGGGCTTACGAGAATTGGCAAAGGCATAAGCGCCCCGTTGGATTCTGCCCCATGCCCCCAAACTCTACCTCCAAACCCTACTTTGCTATTTTTGCTTAATATAAACAAAAGCAAGTGACAAAGCTTGCTGACTATTTTGCAGCTCTTTGGTTGAACCTAATAAAGTTATCATCCTGTCAATGTTTGGTTGTTGTTTTTTTAATTCAGATGAATCAACAAGGCTGCAAACACTCCATAAATAGACCAATTCACTTTAAAGCTTTATTTTTCTGGATTTGTTTTCATTAAAAATCATACATTATCTCCCCAAAGACCATTTCTCTTGCAAGTTTTCACTTGATAAACAAAACAGCTAGGTGCTTGAACTGTTCTTGCCCCATAATAGAATGCCTATACTTTTAGATTAGTGCTAGGTTGTTTTCTGTGCCTGCTACATTCACTGGCAGTGTCCCAAAAATCTTTAGGTGCGTGCACATCACACTGAAAATTAGTTGCAAATCTTCAGAAGTCAAGAAACCAGATAGAACATTTTTTAACAGATAGAATCTGTTATATTTTTAGGCTACAAGCCTGGATCTTTGAAAAATCATGAATTAGATAGCATAGCATTACCTCCTACTTTTTGTAAACCTTGTGAATATGGTAGTGATATTACTAGGGATGTACGAAACCCCCTTACCTGGAGTCTGCGGGGGGTTTGCAGGGTGGGGAGGTGATCCGTCCCTCCCCCTGGAATCCTTGCCAGCCGGCTCTGCTCCACGGTTAGTCTACGGAGCCGCCGGCAGACTTCCGTCCGCTGCCGGTCTGCGGACGCAAATGGCGTCCGGCGTAGCGGACGCCATTTGCGCCCCTGCCCTTTGCCATGATAGGCTACATAAATCTTTACGTAGCCTATCACAGCAAAGAGCAGGGATACAAATGGCATAGCGGATGCTATTTGCGTCCCTGCTCTTTGCCGTGATAGGCTACGTAAAGATTTACGTAGCCTATTACCACAAAGACCAGGGGCGCAAATGGCATCCGCTACGCCATTTGCATCCCTGCTCTTTACCGTGATAGGCTACATAAATATTTACATAGCCTATCACAGCAAAGAGAAGGGACGTAAATGGCATCCGCTATGCTGGCCACCATTTTCTTCCAGACGGATCGGACCCGGCCAGACGGATCGGACCCGGCCAGTGGCAGGTAGGATCTGTTCCGGGGCAACTTCGCGGGGTGGCGGAGGTGGGTGGTCCATTCCACCACAGACTCCGAGGGGCCGGATTCTTTAGAATCCAGCCTCATTGGAGTCCGTGGCAGAATTCTCTAACATCCCTAGATATTACCTAACTATTTTGAAGGCATTAGATTGGAGTTAGAGGATGTATCTGGTGGCTTTTCTTTATTATCAATTGCCAAAGATACAGGGCTCTTCCAAACAGAGCTTTTAATGTTCTATTGACTTTCTTTGTTTGCGGGATTTGGTGGGCTGCCCACATGATGTCATCAGTCTCCTGCAGTCATCCCGTGTTTTCACCCCTGCTTCTCAAGTATTTTCTCATATGGGGGAAAATCCGTTACAATTTTCCTGGCCTTGATCTGCAAAAAAAACACCACCACCCAGTGGCGTGGCTGCCTGAATTCAGAAGCTTGCTATGGCCATTGTAGCTTATTTTCCTGCCCTATGCATGCCAGCCACATGCTGCGTCATTACCATAATTACCCTTGCCAGGCATGGTTTGTTGTGTGGTCCAAACCTAGCGAAGGTGGTGGTGGGGCTGGATTACAAATCACCCCACAACCCACAGCTTGTTCTAGGCTTGTGGAATGGTTTGTAACCCACTCCCACCACACCCCCTTGCTGGGTGCAGAGGACACAACAAACCATACCTGGCAAGGATAGGTATGGTAATGACGCATCATGCAGTTGGCATGTGCAGGGCGGAAAATAAGCTATGACTACTTATTTTCCCTCCCCAGTCATGCAAACCCAGCCATTGTTCTGTGGGATGCAGCTGTGGCATGCTGGGGCTGTGTACCCATGGCTTCAGGCAAGCCAGCAGCCATGTTACTGCCTCGCCCAAAGCCAATTGCGCCTTCTCCTCTCTGTCCACTGCTGCTGATTCTGCAGCAAATAGTTCTTGGTTTTTTTATACCCATCCCATCCCATCCCATCCCAACACACACACACACACACACAAATATATATACTAGGCTATGAGGTGTAGGGAAATAATATTTTGTGCAGAGGTTTTTGTTGTTGTTGCTTGTTTCCCAGAGGAAGTGCACAATTCTGGAAGACCAGAAGTTCACTGCTGCGGCTTCCTTCACACTTCCTGATTTAATTATTTATTATTATTTTTATTTATTACATTTCTATACTGCCCCATAGCCGAAGCGCTCTGGGCGGTTTACAGAGTTAAATGCTTAATGTTTTGAAAGGTTAAGATTCACATTGCTGAGGTTTGTCTTTTATTCCCATGCTCTTGAATGGGAGCTGGGTCAGATCCACTTTAAGCCTGCCCCTCACGTGCCCGCCTCTTGCTCACCAACATTTTGCCCACCTTATTGTTTGGAGGGTAGATCTTAAGATGGCAGGTGGCAGCTGCAGAGCAGAGCGCTGGCTCCACTCCCATTCAAAAGTGCCGTTGGTGCTCTTTTGGGGAGTGGGGAGAAGAAGGAAGAGACTGCAGTGGGCAGGTGGGCAAAATGGAGAAGGAAGTGGCTGTGGCTGTAGCTGAGGAGAGGGGAAAATGGCTGGGCAGGGGGTTAATCCTCCCCTCCCTGAACACCATGGTCCTAATCTGCATGTACATGGGAGTAAAACACAGGCCTTGCTTACAGGCCTGTAGCCAGGGGTGGGTTGGGGGTGGGGGCTGCCCCTCTAAACATTTTTTTTAGTAATTAAAAAACAGTTTACAATTTTGTCTTTAAAAGGACTGCAAACCAGATGAATGACCCCACACACACCTTTTTGACAGTCCCCCCCTCCCAACTCTTAGGCTGGGTACGGGCCTGCTCAGTTATGTGAAGTTTAACCATTAAACCAGGGTGAAGGAAGCCACAGCAGTGAACCTTTAATCTTCCAGAATTGCACAATTTTGGAGAAAGAAACCACCCCCAGCCAAATCCCCTCCACACTAACAATGTGGTCAAGGAGAGCAGCTAAGGGAGGGGAGACCTTTGCTACATCCTGTCATTCTCCATCCACGGGTGTGGACAGAATGTAGTGGGACGTAGTCACGTAGCAGCAATTTCCTCCAACACTGTGGAAAGTTCCATGGCAATTGAGCTTGTAGCTGACAGTGGAAAAGCAATGATCAGAGCCCTCCGTCTGGAAGAGCCGAGAATACCCTATATTGAAGTCATTTTCGTCTTGTATTTGTTCATCTACTTCCCTAGTTAGCTCATGGCCTTAGTCAGATTGCAGAAAGGCCTTGTGTGTTTTAAAACACCAGGGATTGATTGGCATCCTTTAGCTTCGTTAAGTTTGCTTTATTTAGCCTCCTTAAATCTCTAGCTGCCTTATTTGTAATTTATAGCTGGAAATGGCAGTGTCATGTGTGGACACTGGTCATTTACTCAACCACATTTTGGGCTTGTAAGTTCTACCAGCAACACTGTCTTCAACTGTCCCTGGGATCAGTGTCCCTCATTATTATGGTTCTTTGGCCTTCCCTTTTGCCTATGCACAAAGAACTCTGGGAACTGGCAGTTCTTGAGAGCATGTCACATAGGGAAGTACAAATTTAGATTTGTACACCCAAACTGGAGCTTAGCATGGGTCCTTTTTTGCTTTTAAATGTTTTTTTTTTCTGAATGGAATACAGGAAAATACTTATGGAGTGATTGAATACCACCCACACAAATTTAAGTCCCAGCACCTCCTTTTAGAAATTAAGCACTGGCCTCAGTGGTGTTGCAAGAAAACTACAACCAGAGAACACATACATTAGGTTCCCCTCCACTCAACAACCCACTCCTCATTTTCTCTTCCTCGGCAACTCTTTTAAAAAAGACCAAATCATTTTAAATCCCTCCCTTTTCTTGTTATATATCTGCATGTAGGGGTGAACGAAAGTCGCTTACCTTTTCTCGCAGCTTTTTCGCGGTGGGGGGGAGCGCTTCGCTGCTCCCCCCGCGAAGTTCAGCCCGGGGGGGGGGAGGCTTCCCGCCTCGCCCGGCCAAAATTCAGGCCGGGGGGGAGGCTTCCCGCCTCGCCCGGCCGAAATTCAGGCCGGGGAGGAGGCTTCCCGCCTCGCCCGGCTGCGAACACGAAAGTAAAAAAAAAAAAGTCCCCTGATAGGCTACGTGACGATTCACGTAGCCTATCACGGCTAGATCTGGAAAGTCAGCCGTGATAGGCTACGTGAATCGTCACGTAGCCTATCACGGGTGACTTAAAAAAAAAAAAAAGCGCGTACGCGAATGGCGGCCCCCGTAGGGAGCCGCCATTCGCGTTCCTTATTTAGTTGCTGTAGTCTACGTCAATGTTTACGTAGACTACGGCGAAAATAAGGGCAACGCAAATAGCGTTCCCTTATTTTCGCCGTAGTCTACGTAAACATTGACGTAGACAACAGCAACTAAATAAGGAACGCGAATGGCGGCTCCCTATGGGGGCCGCCATTCGCGTACGGGCTTTTTTTTTTTTTTAAAGTCACCCGTGATAGGCTACGTGACGATTCACGTAGCCTATCACGGCTGACTTTGCAAATCTTGCCGTGATAGGCTACGTGAATCGTCACGTAGCCTATCAGGGGACGTGTTTTTTTTTTCTTTCATTGCAATGGCGGGGGCGGCAGCCGGTCGAAAGACCGGCTGCCGCTCCCGCCCTGCTCGAACACCGGACGAACCGCCAGCCGGACCCGCCGCCGGGAGGGACATTCAGGGAAGGTAAGTCCCGTCCCGGGGGGGGCGGGGGGCGGAGGATTTCTCCCCGAAACTTGTTCGGGGGGCCGAACACGTTGGCGCTCGGCCCCCCGAAGTTTCGGGGAGAAATTCTCCGCCATCCCTATCTGCATGGCTCTCCTTTCTCTGAATTAGTTTGTGCTAAGATCTCATAACTGAGCCCCAGAGTATGGAAGGAAAGCACCTCTGCGTGCATGTGCAGATAGTTTCTTTTTCTCATTATCCTGCTTTCCTTCACAATTAGCATTCCAGAGCATCTGAACGCATGCATAGGCAGGATTTCCAATACAACGACTAAGGACGCAATCCTATTTAGATAGGCGACCATCTCCGAACTCGGAGGCGACCGCCTATCCAATTCAGGGCAGGAGAAGCACAGAGGGGATCGTTCCCTCCGCGCTTCTCCTGCCCTGCATTTTCAGCTAAACAGCCGATTGTGGCTGTCTAGCTGTGGGAGGGCAGAGCGGGGGAGGAGACTGCTGTACGACACATCCAATGTGCCGTACAGGCATTTCCGCCCTCCCTGCCCTGGAACGCCCTCCGGGAACGCCCCTTTTCAGCCACTCCGCGCTCCTTTTGTGAGCACAGAGCATGGGGCTGTTCCACGCTGCCTCCAAGGCAGCGCCGAAGTGAGTGGAGGTGTGGGCTCCGAGGTCGGCTCCCAGAAAACCAGATATCCTATGGCTATGTAGCTGCTGTCTAGCGGCCATAGGATTGCTCCCTAAGCCCCAAATCTTTTGCCTCCACAGCAAAAGCCACTCCCTGTTTTTCTCCCTCCTGCATTTCAGCACCCAAAAAGATTGTCTTTTTAGACATACCAGCAGTGGAAAACACTTTTCATTTTTAAAAGTGTTCATCTTCATTTGTTTATCAATACAAAATGGAGAGAGAGTATGTGAGGCACAAGAAACAGTTCCTCTGTCTAGACTCCTAGCCTTCTTGCCCTCCCCTTCAAATGTTTATTCCAGCTCCCATAAGCCAATAGTAAATACATGTAATTTGCATTTAATACTATGACTTTTAAGAAGGAAGTTCAGAGAGAGGTGAAAAAATTGCAAGTGGATTCAAAAGAAGACATTTTGCCAGTTTCTCTGTCTCAGATCACAGCACTAAAAGTTACATGACAACAATATTTTTAGCATCACCATAACTAATTGGGTATCACCATAACCAAGTGGGCATAGAACTGACTATAGATACAAGCTTGCTTGCTATTTAATTTGTGATACCTGTGTTGAGCTTGAACTGACATATTAATGTATGGGGGGGTAAGGAAGGTGAAAGACAATATTCCCTGAAAACTGGGGTGTCTAGAGGGGGGAGTTTTCAGTGGAGTTCTGAAAAACGTGGTATTCCTGGCTGAAAAAAGACAGTTGGAGGATAAAGCCTATGACCATCCAAATGCCCTTAGAGATAGATTTTAGGAAGAGGTTTATTTGCTATTACCTGCATAACTATATTTTGAGATTAGGGATGTCAGAGAATTCCGCCATGGATCTCGGGGAGGCCGAATGCCAGCACATTCGGCTCCCTGAAATCGGTGGCGGAACAGTCTGCCACCCCCCCCTCCACCCCCGGGACGGGACGTACCTGGGGCGGATCTTCCTGGCGGCAGCAGTTCTGGCGGCGGCTCCGGTGACGGTTCGGTGGCAGTGGCTGCAGCAGCCGGTCTTCCGACCAGCTGTCGCCACCGCCATTTCCAGTTAAAAAAAAAAAAAAGACGTGATAGACTACATAAAGATTTACGTAGCCTATCACAGCTAGCTTTTAAAAAAAAACGTGATAGGCTACGTAAATGTTTACGTAGCCTATCACAGCTGACTTAAAAAACAACAACAACAACAACACGCGTACGCAAATGGCGGCGGCCACAGCCACCACCATTTGCATTCCTTATTTTGGCACGTCTTAGTCTACATCAAGATTTACATAGACTAAGATGGCGAAAATAAGGAATGCAAATGGCAGCGGCCGTGGCCGCCGCCATTTGCGTACGCACGTTTTTGTTTTGTTTTTTAAGTCAGCCATGATAGGCTACGTAAACATTTACGTAGCCTATCACGGCTGACTGCAGGGACGCAAACGGTGGCGGCTACGGCCGCCGCCATTTGCGTCCCTGCTAGCCAGCGGCCGGATGTCTGGCTGCTGGTGGAGCCACCCGGCGGCTCCGCAGAATCCCTGTGGAGCACAGCCGGCCGGCCAGGATTCCGGGGGGGGGGAGGAATGGAGCACCTCTCCCCTCGTCCAGGATTCCGGGGGGAGGGACGGAGCGCCTCCCCCCCCCCATCAACATAATCCGCGAAAGGTAAGTGACTTTCGTACATCCCTATTTGAGATACAGGGTATTGAATTGTTTGAAACTGGCATTTAATACTGAGGGAGAGATTTGAGCTGGGTTATGTATTGGGATTAAGAGTTCTCTGTGATGCTCTGGTAATAAACGTCTAGGCAGAACTCAGCCTCTTTGAGATGGTTGCTTCCTGTGTTGTACAACAGTCAAGATGTTGGGGAAGTGCCATAGCTCAATGACAGAGCACCAGCTTTGCATGCAGAGGATCCCAGGTTCAGCCTCTGGCATCTCCAGTTAAAAGGGCCAAGCACCGGGTGATGGGAAAGATCCTGCCAGTCCAAGCTGAAAATACTAGAGTAGATGGACAAATAGTCTGTCCTGGTGTAAGACACTTTTCTGTGTTCCTAACAAAACAAAGCATAGAAAAAGGCAGGGATTCAAAAATGTTATGGTGAAGTTGGGTACCCATGCCGGAAACAGACAGCCTGTGGTACTATGAGGTATTTTTTACTCAAATTAAAACATTTATGGAATTGGATTACAGTAATCATTCACCACAACTATATTAAGGAATAAGGATACAAACTAAGTACAAATGGCCTGATCATTGTTTTGGTGTAAACTGAAAGATTTGTGCTGAGCATCTGACCCAGCCAGCATTGTTAAAGATTGCATGTTTTCAAATATCTTTGGGGGAGGGGGGTGCAGTATGTTAATAATCAAATATTTGTATGCAGTCAGCCTTTGAAGCAAGTAAATGCCCTCTAACTGTAATTCTAGCGTGGTCAAGGTAATAGACCTTTCTCATTAAGTGCCTCCAAATTTCCAATCTATCCATGAACGTGAAAAATCTGTGCTAATTAAGGCCTGTCATATAGGCCAACAGTGCAGAGAAAAGGTAAAGGGCTTCTG
Organism: Heloderma suspectum; assembly: GCF_057233095.1. Lineage (NCBI taxonomy): Eukaryota > Metazoa > Chordata > Lepidosauria > Squamata > Helodermatidae > Heloderma > Heloderma suspectum. Next base: position 216,967,075 of record NC_139458.1, on the reverse strand, counting down.
GAGAATTCTTTTAAAGACAGAATTGACATTAATATTATTGGAATTTTCTACCCTTAGTAATACCATACTGTGGTTTCGTTATTCATACAACTGCACTATTTAAAATATTAGGACTTATTGTTTAACTGAAGATAAAGAGGCTTGTTTTACATGGAAGTTGCTTAATCCTAAAAAAAAAAAAAAAAATTGTGATGCACTTAGTTTTATCTTGTCTAAATGAAAGAAGGGGGTGAAACTGTGGGTAGCTGGTTGCCTTGTCTGTTGTGATTTTCACTGGGTGAGACATTTGTTCAGTTCACATTTTAATTTAAACTTATCTAATTTCGCACTTTCATAACAGTATGTTCCATTATTTTTGTTCTACTTGCCACTTTGAAATAAAGGCTGAACTCGGATATGTACTCCATAAAATACTGTATTGAAGAAATTGTATTGAGTCTGTTTCCCGCCTCCCAGCTGAGCAGAGCAGAGCAGAGCAAGCTGCTCCAGCTGGTCCAGGGACTACAGAAGCAGGCAAGCTCCCAGAGAGCGAGCGAACAGAGCGAGCGAACAGGGGGAGCAAACAGGAGTTGGCCAGGGGAGTTGCAGTGGTTGAAGAGACAAAGGAGACAAAGGAGACAGAGGCTAAGAGGTAAGTGGGTTGCAGGAAGCCCAGGGCGCTGCCCTTTATCCTTCTGACTGGCTGTGAGCTCACCAGGAGCTTCTGAGAGCTCCAACTGAATTGGAGGGGTGTGGCCTGAGTACTCCCAGCAGCTGACTGGGCGGGAAGCTTCAGTCTGTTTCCCGCCTCCCAGCTGAGCAGAGCAGAGCAGAGCAAGCTGCTCCAGCTGGTCCAGGGACTACAGAAGCAGGCAAGCTCCCAGAGAGCGAGCGAACAGAGCGAGCAAACAGGGGGAGCAAACAGGAGTTGGCCAGGGGAGTTGCAGTGGTTGAAGAGACAAAGGAGACAGAGGCTAAGAGGTAAGTGGGTTGCAGGAAGCCCAGGGCACTGCCCTTTATCCTTCTGACTGGCTGTGAGCTCACCAGGAGCTTCTGAGAGCTCCAACTGAATTGGAGGGGTGTGACCTGAGTACTCCCAGCAGCTGACTGGGCGGGAAGCTTCAGTCTGTTTCCCGCCTCCCAGCTGAGCAGAGCAGAGCAAGCTGCTCCAGCTGGTCCAGGGACTACAGAAGCAGGCAAGCTCCCAGAGAGAGAGCGAACAGGGGGAGCAAACAGGAGTTGGCCAGGGGAGTTCGGCAGGGGAGGTCAAGGGGGAGGCCCCTAACATTTTTTTTTTAACTAACTTTTTCCCATTTATTTGTCTTGTAACACACACTTCCACACCAGTGGGACTCTGCTTTTAACCTCTACTGAGTAGAGGAGCAGGCACAGGCTAGTCTAGAACAATCACAAAGCTAGACACAAAAAGGGAAAAGGGGCTATGGAAGGACAAGACTCTCCAGTGGTGGTGACCTGCAAGGTGTGTGCCATGTTTGTTTTCTTGCCTGAGAACAACATGGCCTACACCTGCAACAAGTGCAAGTTGATCACGCTGCTGGAGGAAAAAGTAAGTGGACTGGAGCGGCGACTGTCAACCCTCCGGGGAATAAGAGAACACGAAGAGTTCTTGGACAGAATGGGGGAACTACAGCAGCAAAGGGCAGACCAGAAGCTTGAAGAGCAACAGCAAGATGAGGCAGAAGTGGGAAATGCTGAGGAGAAGAAAAATGGAGTAGAGGATACTCCTTGGAAAACGGTGACAGTTAGGAGAAGAAGAACTAGACGCCACTCTGCACCAGTGGAAGCGGTGGAGCTGTGGAACCGATTCCAGGTACTTGCAGATGAGACTGGAGGACAGCCTCCAGAGGAAGAATCACAGGGGAACCTGCATGAGAGTGAGCAAGAGGCTAAAGGTCAGTCAAACAGAGGCGATGAAACCCAGGCCTACAAGAAGAAGAAGAGAAGAGTGGTAGTAGTGGGAGACTCCTTGCTGCGTGGGATCGAGACCCAAGTATGTCGCGAAGACCCGTGGACTCACCAGGTATGTTGTCTCCCGGGAGGACAGATTAGAGACGTGACTGAAAGGTTGCCTGCACTCATAAAGCCCACTGACAGGTATCCCTTTCTTCTCATCCATGTGAGAACAAATGATACCGCCAAGCGGAGCTACGAAGAGATCACGTCAGACTTTGAAGCTTTGGGAAGGAAACTCAAGAACTTTGGGGCCCAGATAGTTTTCTCATCCATCCTTCCAGTAGTTAGAAGAGGGATAGAAAGGGCACGAAAAATACTCCGGGTGAATGACTGGCTACGAAGGTGGTGCCGACGAGAGAGATTTGGATTCTGGGACCACGGGCTATACTTCCTGGAAGATGGGCTGTTGGCTAGGGATGGGTTGCACCTCACAAAGGCTGGGAAGAATGTGTTTGGCCACAGCATGAAGAACTTCATCAGGAGGGCTTTAAACTGAATCCTACGGGGAAGGGAGATGTAATGTTGGGGGTAACAATGGACGTAGGCGCATGCACTGCAATGGAGAGAACAGCGCTGATAGCGCCCAATAATAGTCTTCAGACACATGTAGGAAGAAAGCCAGACTATGAAGCACATGGTCTTCGATGTCTATATACTAATGCCCAGAGTATGGGAAACAAACAGAACGAACTTGAACTCTTAATACAGGAGGGAAATTATGACTTGATAGGTATAACTGAGACTTGGTGGGATGACTCTCATGACTGGAATACAGCAGTTGAAGGATATAACTTGTTCAAAAAGAACAGGAGGAACAGAAAGGGAGGCGGGGTTGCACTGTATGTGAAAAATACATATCTCTGCACAGAAATACAGGAGGAGGAGCTTGGTAGCCCCATCGAGAGCATCTGGGTTGAAATAAATGGAGCAAAGAATAAAAGGAACCTGGTGGTCGGAGTCTACTACCGGCCACCCAATCAAGGAGAAGCCAAGGATGAAACTTTTGAAAAGCAAATAGCCAATGTTTTAAGGAAGCATGATGTAGTAGTAATGGGGGACTTCAATTTCCCCGATATTTGTTGGGAGACAAATTCTGCAAAACATGGCCCCTCCAGGAAATTCCTGACATGTGTGGCGGATAACTTCCTCCTACAGAAAGTAGAGGAAGGAACTAGAGGATCGGCTATCCTTGACTTGATCCTAACCAACAGAGATGACTTAGTGGATAAAGTAGCAGTTACAGGAACTCTGGGGGAAAGTGACCATGTTGTACTTGAGTTCTTGGTTCTAAGGGAAGCAAAAGCCGAGTGTACTGAAACGCGTACCCTGGATTTTAGGAAAGCTGATTTTAATAAACTCAGAACAATGATCAGTAAGGTCCCATGGCAAACAATGCTAGCGAGAAAAGGAGTCCAAGATGGGTGGGAACTTTTAAAAAAGGAAATTCTCAAGGCACAATCACAAACAATTCCAACAAGAAGAAAAGGTGGAAGACAACAGAAGAAGCCAATGTGGCTTCACAAAAAGCTTAGGGATGACCTGAAAACAAAAAAGGACACATATAGGAAGTGGAAAGAAGGCCAAGTAACAAAGGAAGAGTACAGGCAGGTAGCACAGAATTGCAGGGATGGCGTCAGGAAGGCTAAAGCGGAGAACGAGGTGAGGTTAGCGAGGGATGCTAAAAACAACAAAAAGGCTTTCTTCAGCTACGTGCATAGTAAAAGGCAGAGGAAAGAAATGGTTGTTCAGCTATTAAATAAGGATGGCAAAATGATAACAGATGACAAAGAAAAGGCAGAGGTGCTCAATTCCTACTTTGGCTCAGTCTTCTCCCAAAAGAGGGTCTATGAGCCCCCTGGCAAAGGCGAAGTACAGGCTGAAGGGGCAGGATTGCAGCTTGAGATCGACAGGCATATGGTCAAGGAACACCTCATTACTTTGAATGAGTTCAAATCTCCAGGGCCAGATGAACTGCATCCTAGAGTAATAAAGGAACTGGCAGAAGAACTCTCAGAACCGCTGTCTATTCTCTTTGAGAAATCATGGAGGACCGGGGAAGTTCCAGATGACTGGAGGAGGGCTAACGTTGTCCCTATCTTCAAAAAGGGTAAAAAGGAGGAACCTGGGAACTACAGACCAGTCAGTCTGACATCAATCCCTGGGAAAATTCTGGAGCAGATCATAAAGCAATCCATCTGGAAGCACCTTGACAACAATGCCGTGATTACTCGAAGCCAACATGGATTTGTCAAAAACAAGTCCTGCCAGACAAATCTGATCTCATTTTTTGATCAAGTCACCTCCCTTGTAGACCGTGGGAATGCTGTAGACATCATATACCTCGACTTCAGCAAAGCTTTCGACAAAGTGCCCCATGTTATCCTGATGAGCAAACTAGCTCAAAGTGGGCTAGATGAAACAACGATCATGTGGATCCACAGTTGGCTACAGAATCGGACTCAAAGAGTGCTTATCAATGGGACCTTCTCAAGCTGGGGAGAGGTAACGAGTGGGGTACCGCAGGGCTCAGTCCTGGGCCCAGTGCTCTTCAACATTTTTATTAATGACTTGGAGGAGGAGGTGCAGGGAATGCTGATCAAATTTGCAGATGACACAAAATTCGGAGGGATAGCTAATACTTTGGAAGACAGAAACAAAATTCAAAGTGATCTGGATAGACTGGAGTGCTGGGCAGAAAACAACAGAATGGCATTTAATAGGGACAAATGCCAAGTTCTGCACCTAGGAAAAAGAAACCAAATGCACAGTTACAAGATGGGGGATACGTGGCTCAACCACACTACGAGCGAGAAGGATCTTGGAATTGTCGTCGATCACAAGCTGAATATGAGCCAACAATGTGATGTGGCTGCAAAAAAGGCAAATGCTATTTTGGGCTGCATTAATAGAAGCATCGCTTCCAAATCCCGGGAAGTACTAGTTCCCCTCTACTCAGCACTGGTTAGGCCTCATCTGGAGTACTGTGTCCAGTTCTGGGCACCACACTTTAAGAAGGATGCAGACAAGCTGGAGAGGGTTCAAAGGAGGGCAACAAAGATGATCAGGGGACTGGAAACAAAGCCCTATGAAGAGAGACTGAAAGAACTGGGCATGTTTAGCCTTGAGAAGAGAAGACTGAGGGGAGATATGATAGCACTCTTCAAGTACTTGAAAGGTTGTCACAGAGAAGAAGGCCAGGATCTCTTCTTGATCATCCCAGAGTGCAGGACACGGAATAATGGGCTCAAGTTACAGGAAGCCAGATTCCGGCTGAACATCAGGAAAAACTTCCTGACTGTAAGAGCAATACGACAATGGAACCAATTACCTGGGGAGGTGGTGGGCTCTCCCACACTGGAGGCCTTTAAGACGAGGCTGGACAGCCATTTGTCAGGGATGCTCTGACTTGGATTCCTGCATTGAGCAGGGGGTTGGACTCGATGGCCTTGTAGGCCCCTTCCAACCCTACTATTCTATGATTCTATGATTCTATGAAATGTTATGGATAAAATATTGGGACATCTCAAACTTCTTTTAGGACACTTGGAAACCTCACAGGTCCTGTGCCTTATAAAACTGAGATATGTCATATGTTTAAGGATTGAGTGCCATTTTGGTAGAATGGCAGGGTACAAATCAAATAAATAAATAAGGGGTTGTGCCTCTTTAAGGGGCCCTTGACAACTGACATAACACATGACCTAGTGGCCCTTGGAACATTACTCCTATCATTGTGTGGGAGCCCCTTTTCTGTGAGTGGCACCTGTACAGCTGGAATAAGGTGGGTGAGAGGGTAGGTCACATGTGTAGTTGCCATAGAACTGGCTAGTCCTTCTGGCTGCATGGGAATTGCTTATAGAAGAGAGGCTTCCATGCATCTAGAGCAGTTTTTAAATGGCTCCTACAACAGGAAAGTTTAAGCCTTCAAGCTGCAGAGTAAAGGGATTCTTAGATTAGCTCTAATTTGTGACCAAGATATATCTACCAGTTCTATCTTCTGAACATCTGCTGATATATATATATATATATCTTGATGTATACTTTAATAATAGCCTGCTACTTATATGTACAACATGCATAAATGGTGCAGATGCACAGACAGACAATATTGTCTATCATGGAGACATATATCATCTATGAAATGACTTGAACTGGTTATTTTATACCCTTTTTAATAAAACACACAGAGAGTAATGTGCTGACCTTTTACATTTAAAAAAATACTTGGTATTATGTAGATAGTCTATATCAGTGTGAAGTGGAATGTAATGCAGTTTATTATCACTAACAAGGGAAAGGACTATAACTCTAAAGAGATGGGACCTCAAGTGAGCTATGAAGGTCATTTCCTCGTATCCAGAAAGGCATTGTAATATATGACAGTTTCAGGCTTTCCTTTTTGAAAAGGAGGGAAGATAATTGCATTTTTATTTTAATATATACTAAAATGAAGGTTTTCCAATAGCACACTAAGTTGTTAATCCCTAAATGTCAAACAGAACAATGGTACAACTAGGAATATTTATATATTTGTGTTTTAACAGGAGTTTCTTTCCCTCCAACCATAGGACATTCAGACCTGAAATGTATATGTAGAAATAATTTGCAATTTCTTTGCAAAAAGAGAGAGAGGGAGAAATTGAATCTATATTCTCTTGATCTGACTTACTTTGAACATTCCTAATTATAGATGCTCTTTCATTTGGGGAGGGGAGAAATGATTTAACAAGCAGACCTTTAATAATAATATTGCTGTAATATCCATCAACATGCTTTAAGGCTTAAGGTGCACTCGCAGTGCAATGCTATACATGTCTACTCAGAAATAAGCCCCATTGAGTTCAGTAGAACTCTCTCGGGCAAGCAAGTATAGGATTCCAGCCTTAAAAAAGTAAGCCCCATTGAACTCACTAGGATGTGCTTCCAAGAAAATATATTTAAGGATTAGATTATTTTTAAAGTATCCCTCATTATCAAGTATCAAAAGCACTAGTTCAACATTTATAAAATTAATTTTGAAGTTATTGCAGATTTCTCATTTGTTCAATATGTTGCTTCAGAAGAAAAACATTATAAGTTTAGAAGTTCTTTGTGACAGACGCTTGCAAACAGGTTTCTCCGTATTCTCTCTCCTTTGAAACAAGGAATTTTCTTTGCATTATTGGGAATTAATGTGCATCTGCCAGAGTAAGTGGTGTAAGGAGGATTAATATGAGATGCATTTAAGAACCCAGTCCAGTGCTATTTTGTAAAGTTCCTGTTTTTAACAATGCGTGCACTACCTAAGCTGCTACTTTCAGCATATTTTAACATAAGCCAATATTAACTAAAATATGTTTAACAAGTCTGCCAAATGCCATACAATTTTTAGCCCTCCCCAGCTTCAAATGTCGCTATTTTACAGATCACTAGGTGCCTTTAAAGATTGCAAAGATTGATATTTAGTGATGCAAAGAAAAGGTTGGAGTTTATTAATCCCAGGCCTACATTTTGATTTTTTTTCTCAACAAAGTATGCACAGCATGAATGCTGACTGTACTGTTCCACTCAACCAGTTGTAAGGAAATAACCCTTTACCTGCTTTTATTTATTAGATAATAGAGGAGAAGGTTTTGTACATGATTCTCAGCACAAAATGGATAACACCATTACATTCATTAATCAAATACTATTGTTTCTTCAAAGTAGTTGTAGCCACCACCTCAGCACCTGACAATTTTGACCTATGTTATCCTTGCTGCTTCAACATGTTGTAAAAGCAGTAGGGATGTGCGAACCCACCCCCGTCGTGAGTGTGGGCCATTCACTGAGCATGGGCAGGGGGCAGGCAGGGGCTCAGCAAGTGAGTCTTGGGGGTGCAGGCAGGGGTGGTTCTGCCAGATTCCCGGATGAAATCGGGCACCCACACCATCCCTAAAAAGCAGCTTGGTGAGCCTTAATGTGGGGGATTTCAAAGTCCAATCCTGGATATGTGAAAGCATCCTTTGCCAAGGCTACAAAACAACCCTTATAGATTAGTTAATGATATACACTAGGGATGAGCAAATCAGCAAAACTCAAGCTTGTCATGGTTCTCTGAATTCTACCTCAAAGCTCATTCCAATTTACAGCTGCATCAGATTACGAGATTTGTTTTCTTTTTCTTTTTGCATGAAACAAAGAAAATTGATGTGTATTTTCATGCATATTTTTCCAAATGTGTGCATCAATTGTAAACATTTTTTAAATGTATGCATTTTTCTCCCATTAAAGTGTGCTTGTGTACATTTTTCAGAAGCACGATTATTTCATGCACATTTTTCAAACACATTTTTTTTGTTCTGTGAATTGCACTGCAAGCTCAGAAATGTACAGACTTCGACTCAGATTGTATTTGTGACTGGAAGGTGCAAAATGCAAATTGGGTAAATTCTGGTAAAAAAAAAAAAAACTGAAAAAAAATTATCATATATCCCTAATATGCACTTGTTGAAGGTAGTCTTTCCGAAAGGTAAGAAATCGATTTCCCCACCACGAAGCAGATCAGCGAAAAGATAAGTGACTTTCATACATCCCTAGTAACACTGAATTGGAAGCAGTTGAGAATGTCTCATATATATCACATATACATGCTTCAGAAATCAAGATGGCAGCACATATGGCTGCTCATAGGAATCTAAACATAATACTCCATTGGATGGAGTGTGGACTTAAATGTTTTAGGGTTAGTTTCAACTCAACTAAGGCTGGATCTACACTTACCAACTTTTTTCACTTCCAATGAGGTTTCACCGCCCACCTTTCACACTATGCTATAGCTAGGGTTGGCGGAGAATTTCTCCCCGAAACTTCGCACCCCGCACCCCCCCCCGGGACGGGACTTGCCTTTGGCGAATGTCCCTCCCGGCGGTGGGTCCGGCCGGCGGTTCGGCGGGTCTTCGTCCGGGGCGGGAGCGGCAGCCGGTCTTTCGACCGGCTGCCGCCGCCGGCATTCCAATAAAAGAAAAAGAAAAACGCCCCAGTGATAGGCTACGTGACAATTAACATAGCCTATCACGGCTAGATTTGCAAAGCCAGCGGTGATAGGCTACGTAAATCGTCACGTAGCCTATCATGGGTGACTTTAAAAAAAAAAAAAAGCGCGTACGGATAATGGGGGCCCCCATTGGGAGCCGCCATTCCCGTTCCTTATTTGGTCGCTGTAGTCTACGTAAACATTTACGTAGACTACGGCGAAAATAAGGGCAACGCTATTTGCGACCAAATAAGGAACGCGTATGGCGGCTCCCTATGGGGGCCGCCATTTGCGTACGTGCTTTTTTTTTTTAAGTCACCCGTGATAGGCTACGTGACAATTTACATAGCCTATCACGGCTGACTTTGCAGATCTACCCGTGATAGGCTACGTTAATCGTCACGTAGCTAATCACAGGGGCGTTTTTTTTTTTAAACTTTTTAGTTCGCGGCCGGGCGAGGCGCCTCCTCCCCGGCCTGAATTTCGGCCGGGCGAGGCGGGAAGCCTCCCCTCCCGGCCTGAACTTCGCGGGGGGAGCAGCGAAGCGCCTCCCCCCCACCGCGAAAAGCTTCGAGGACAGGTAAGTGACTTTCGTCCATCCCTAGTTATAGCCGCCTCAAATTGGAACCGGAATTTCCCACTTCCGTGCTCCCGCTTTCAATACCCTAATATCCCAGTATTTCCCTTTAATGTGCTCTGATTTTCTGCCTTCGCTACCATATCCAGTCATAGTCCTCTCCCCCGCCTGTTCATATGCGGCAGTGTTTGTATTTCCCTCCTGTCCAATCACAGCTCTCGACAGCCCCATGTCGTGTTCTGGCTACCGATTGCATAGCTTCCTCAGCAGCCCCCATTTCCTCAGCAACAAGCAAAAGGCTGGATGTGCGCGCACTTGTCTGATCTCGGATGCTAAACAGGGTCAGTCCCAGCCAGTGCTTGGATGGGAGACCGCTTGGGAATCAGGCTTCCTGCACTGAGCAGGGGGTTGTTGTATCCCTTCAAATGAGACCAAGTTTTACCCCCTCCTATCCTCTGCTCTGGATGTGTTTTTTTGCGGGTCTCTGAAGATGACTGAGGATCCAGACAGGTATGTATGGAAAGAGACGTTCCTTTAGGTACTTTGGCCTTAAGCCATTTGCAGCTTTAACGGTCAGTACCAACACTTTGAATTAGGGATGGACAGACCCTCTGTCCAGGACAGAGGGAGCTCAATGAGCTGTCCCCACAGCTTGGCGAGCCTCCCCACTTGCCCCTCCCACCAAGCCATGTGAGCCTCCCCTCCTCTCCACACCAAGGACTCCCACAGTCAAGCCCTTGTGCTTAATGAGGACAAGGACTTTACTGCTCAGTCCTTGATGCGGCCAGGCCCCAGCGCTCCCATCCTGCCTCCAAGGCCCTTCCTCCGCACACCAGCTGTTAAGGAAGCCCTTGACAGCTGGCAGAGGCAGGATGGGTCCCGGCATGGCCAGCCCCCAGCGCTCTTGCCCTGGCCGCCTCCTGAGAGGCCAGGGAGAAAGAGCTTGGGTGCCACAGCGCTCCCAGCCACTCACCAAGCTCTGGGGTGCTCAGTGGCTGGGTCCGTCAGTGCCCCAGGGCTCGGTGAGCAGGGTCCAGGAGGCTGATGGGGGGGAGTTTGTCGGACTCCGCCCCCTTTTCGGACTCCCGGTCCATCTCTACTTTGAATTGGACTCAGAAATGGGCTGGAAGCCAGTGCAGCTGATGACACACCAGCATCACATGCTCGTGTTGATCAGTCCAAGTTAGTGGCCTTGCAGCTCCATTTTGGACTAGCTGAAGTTTCTGGGCCTCTTTCAAAGACAGCCCCCAGTAAATTGCACTGTAGTAATTAACTGCAGCAGAGTTAATTTAGCCATTCGTACATTGTCCCATGATTGGGCATCACCAATTTGTGTTGGTGTACACTTTGTTTATAGTTGCTCAGTATGGTCATTGTGGCCACAGTTAGTAATATTTAGCTTTTAAGAGAGCAATCCTATGGCCCCTAGACAGAGTCTGTGAGCAGAGGATACTTCGGATTCCTTGAGCTGAGGCCAGAGACACTGCTCCAACCTCCGACCCAGGAGTCTGAACTCCCTGCCCTGCCCCCTCGCAGCCGTGCAGAGAGAACCACACCAGCTGCCTCTCCATGGTCTTAAATGTGACCTCAGCAAGCATTCCTGTGGGCAGGAAGGGGGCTGGGGAAGCAGGGATACGAGTGATCCCCAGCCTTCCCCAGCATCTGTTCCTCCCCAGCACCTCAGCTAGATGGGCGAACACACCTATCTAGCTAAAATGCAGAGCAAGGGGAGTATGGAGGCAAAGATTGCCTCTGCCGCTCGTCCCACTCTGCACTGGATGGCTGTAAGCCTCCGGGTTCAGAGGTTTATGGCCTTACCCATAGGATTGCAACCTAAAGCATTTTAAGAGCTAACTACACCCTATACCTTCTCTTATTTCTATTAAGGGGTCAGGACACATTTGCTGTTGCCACATGTGTACATGGATCCAAGTTTGTTGATATCCTCACCAGCAGTGTCTAGAGCTAGTTTGACTAAAGGTATAGTAGATGATTTCATGAAGTGATAAAATTAGTAAACATTGACAAAATGGTAGCTGGGGTGTCGTTCAATATATCAATAACTATTCCCTGGAACCACACAGCCACACCCCAGCTACCATTTTGTTTAATGTTTAGTAATTTTTATTATTTCATGAAATCATCTACTACACCATACACTTGCATTTTGCCACAGAATACTATGCGATTGGCTTCAGGTTGACTTGTGCAGGGCCAGTTTCACAAGCTGTGAAAGCACAAGAAGCTAGGGGTGGATGAAAGTCCCTTACCTGTTCTCAAAGGACATTCGCGGTGGGGGGGAGGCGCTTCGCTGCTCCCCCCGCGAAGTTCCGGCCGGGGGGGGAGGCTTCCCGCCTCGCCCCGGCCGAAATTCAGGCCGGGGAGGAGGCTTCCCGCCTCGTCCCGGCCGAAATTCAGGCCGGGGAGGAGGCTTCCCGCCTCGCCTGACCGCGAACGCGAACTTTTTTTTTTTTTTTTAAACGCCCCCTGATAGGCTACGTGATGATTCACGTAGCCTATCACGGCTAGATCTGCAAAGTCAGCCGTGATAGGCTACGTCAATCGTCACGTAGCCTATCACGGGTGACTTAAAAAAAAAAAACGCGTACGCTAATGGCGGCCCCCATAGGGAGCCGCCGTTTGCGTTCCTTATTTAGTCGCTGTAGTCTATGTAAATGTTTACGTAGACTACGGCGAAAATAAGGGCAACGCAAATAGCGTTGCCCTTATTTTCGCCGTAGTCTACGTAAATCTTTACGTAGACTACAGCGACCAAATAAGGAACGGGAATGGCGGCTCCCTATGGGGGCCGCCATTATCCGTACACACTTTTTTTTTAAAAAAAAAGTCACCCGTGATAGGCTACGTGATGATTGACGTAGCCTATCACGGCTGACTTTGCAAAACTAGCCGTGATAGGCTACATTAATCGTTATGTAGCCTATCAGGGGGTGTGTTTTTTTTTTCTTTTATTGGAATGCCGGCGGCGGCAGCCGGTCGAAAGACTGGCTGCCGCTCCTGCCCCGCTCGAACACCAGCCGAACCGCTGGCCGGACCCGCCGCCGGGAGGGACATTCGGCGAAGGTAAGTCCCGTCCTGGGGGGGGGCGGGGGGGGTTCGGAGGATTTCTCCCCGAAACTTGTTCGGGGGGCCAAACACGTTGGCGCTCGGCCCCCTGAAGTTTCGGGGAGAAATTCTCCGCCAACCCTACAAGAAGCACACACTGAGTGGTTTAGGAGGCAAACATATGATTTGGGGCTTTTTTGTATCATATATTGGTTTTTTTCTAATGCGTCAAACTCAGCTAGGCCAGTTAAATTAATATATTATTTTGTAGCAACAGAAGGGAGTGTTGTAGTTCCTGAAATAAAAAGTTATTATTTTCAGCATTGTAAATATAATGGCAGCATATTAGGATTATCTGCCTGTTAAACTGACTAGTGTCTCAGGATCGGTCTAGTATTTCTAGACATAATCTAGCAAAACCTTTGTAAAGCATATCATTCTTGTAGGGGGATATGGCTGCACTAAAATCTTCTGCTTCTGTTACTAGAGAGTCCAAATTCTGCAGGAAATAATGTAAAATAGGAAGGATTATAAAGCCCCACCTTAGGCTACAATCCTACACACTTACTTGGGAGTAAATTCATTGAACTCAGAGGGGCTTATGCCTGAATAGACATGAATAGGATTTCAATGTTATTCTGTTAAGAAATGTTGTCGTGCTTTTAAAGAAAATGGAATATGATCTAGGTTCCTGATCTCTCTGTATATGAACGCAAAGCACCTCCATTTGTGCGTGGAGGGAAAGGATGATGTTTTCTTTTGGTGGCAGGCCTTCACCCCTTGTAAGGCATGGCACTTTGGATCCTGGCACTGTGTTCCTTTCTCCTCACTCTCCCCCACCGCCTGCCCAAACTGCAGTGGTGGGTGGTATCACGAGAAGAATTATGAGGATAAAAGTTCTTCGGAGTAGGGCTGGATGAATCTGTCAATTTGGGGTTTTTTGTTTTTCATTTCTTCCAGTCATCAGTTTGTCCCATCCCATTTTTGCATCATTTGTGAATTTTTTTTTTAAAGTCCACATAAAACACTGTGTGCATTTTCATGTGCATTTCTCCTAACATGCACATTTTTCATGTAATTTTGTCCAATATATCCGATTTTTAACAAGCAGTTTCCCTTATATTTATTAATTATTATTACTGTTATTATTATCATTTCTCTATCGCCCCATAGCCAAAGCTCTCAGCAGTTTACAACAATGCAATTGCTTTTTGTACAATTTCTTTGAATGCTATATCCATTTGGGGGGGGGGGGGCATTTCTGAGAATTACATTGCAAAATTCTGAAAAGTGTGAATACCAAAGGATAACTGTCTGGTTCACATCTTGATCCAGGAAGTGCAAATTTTGGAAGTTCTTATCAAAATGTAAACTAAATGAAATTCTCCCCCAACCTCCTTTGGAGATAGGATGAAATGGCCTGGAGGCTGCAACAGGAATTGGGACCTGTGTAGACAGAAGTCATTTCACAGAATTCCCAAGAGCCCCTATGTGCTTATGAAGTGCTCTTGCTTTTAACTTTTCCCCCCTGAGCAACCTAGAAAACTAGAAACAAGTGTACTTATTTTCCTTTCAAAAATAAGGAAAGGAAATCTTACAAGATTAAGTCTTCCAACTTGGATGCCATGGCATGCATTTCACAGGCATGGAGATCCCTAGATCTTCTTGTATGTTATACATCTGTTCTCTAAATGCACATAGATACATTACACATATAGCAATCAAAGCCAACTCACTGAAGTTTGCATTTGGAAGCAGATGTCTGTTTTTTGCATCTCCACAGCCTTTAGGTCTTCCTTAGTGACAAGTGGAGCGTACGTCCTTTCAGAGTAACAGGGACATCTCAGCTGAAAGTAAGGAAGAAAAAGTAAAATGAAAAAGTAAAAGTATTGTTTCCAGTTTACCTGAGATCAGCACTGAAACCATACTAGGGTTAATGTTTTAACTGACTTATATTTGTGAAGCTTCACTTGATTTTAGGACCTATAAAAAAAACTAGCAAATTACTTGAACCCAGCTGAATTGCTGCCCAGTTATTTGTTAGGATGAGTCTTTGTCCTCCATCTGTTTTCATGCACATATGCCCAGCTGGAGCAACAGGCCAGGCAACTTGGGCAGAGGTTCAAGCCCTTTGGCTAAAAGGAGAGGAGGGCATGAGAATCCACACCCTGGTAGTTTCCTCAGTGCTGTTGCCACCTTCAGCATATGTAGCCCACTGCCCATCTCACCACCATCGAAACATTCACAATCCCTCCTAGCCAGCCATTCCATTTCTGGCTCTGTAATGGGCTAAGGCTTCGTGGAGGAAGGCACAGTGGTAGTTACAGTGCTGGATTCACACGGATTGCTTGCTGATTGCTCCCTGATCGGAGTACATTCCGGGGGGGATTTGGACTGTGGTAGTCTTTGTCATCCACAAGTAGCTAAGGGAACGTCAGCGGCCCTTCTTTGTGAGCCCCTGCCAAAGGAAGTGAGGCGGGTGGCTACTAGGAGGAGGGCCTTTTCTGCTGTGGCACCCCGGCTCTGGAATGAGCTCCCTAGTGAGGTTTGCCTGGCACCTACATTGTATTCTTTCCGGCACCAGGTGAAGACCTTGTTATTTTCCCAAGCATTTTAGCTTTCTAGACTTTTAGCTTTGCTGTTTTCAATCTGTATTTTAAATAGGGTTGGCGGAGAATTTCTCCCCGAAACTTCGGGGGGCTGAGCGCCAACGTGTTCGGCCCCCCGAACAAGTTTCGGGGAGAAATCCTCCGCACCCCCCTGGGACGGGACTTACCTTCGCCGAATGTCCCTCCCGGCGGCGGGTCCGGCCGGCGGTTCAGCGGGTGTTCGAGCGGGGTGTTCCTTATTTGGTCGCTGTAGTCTACGTAAAGATTTACGTAGACTACGGCGACTAAATAAGGAACGCGAATGGCGGCTCCCTATGGGGGCCGCCATTAGCGTACGCGCTTTTTTTTTTTTTTTAAGTCACCCGTGATAGGCTACGTGACAATTGACGTAGCCTATCACGGCTGACTTTGCAGATCTATCCGTGATAGGCTACGTTAATCGTCACGTAGCCTATCAGGGGGCGTGTTTTGTTTTTTTTAAAACTTTCGCGTTCACGGCCGGGCGAGGCGGGAAGCCTCCCCCCTGGCCTGAATTTCGGGCGGGGCGAGGCGGGAAGCCTCCCCCCCGGCCTGAATTTCGGCCGGGGCGAGGCGGGAAGCCTCCCCCCCGGCCTGAATTTCGGCCGGGGTGAGGCGGGAAGCCTCCCCCCTGGCCTGAACTTGGCGGGGGGAGGCGCGAAGCGCCTCCCCCCCACCGCGAACGTCCTTCGAGGACAGGTAAGGGACTTTCGTCCACACCTAATTTTAAACTCCTGCACTGCTGCCAGGTTTTATTGTGGTTGTATTGTTATATTGTGGTTTTAATGTTCTATATATTTTAAATTGTTTTATTGTGTGCTCTTTGGTTTTAATTTTTGTGAACCACTCAGAGAGCTTCGGCTATTGGGCAGTATAGAAATGAAATAAATAAATAACATAAATATGTCAGAGCATGAAAAATGGGTCCTGTAACTAACTGTCTCCTAAAGGTTGCACATTGCAGCAGAACATACCCAAGGTATGTTGTCCAGGGTTTGACCAAAAATTTTAGGATTTCAGCCTCTTCCTTCTCAGGGTCTTGGTGGGAAGAAGTTAAATTTCAGGGCTAGGAGGCAGAAACAGGGCAGTAAGCTGGTTTCTGATTGGCTCTAGACAGTTAGCTATTAACTCCACTCCCTTATCCATCAGGCTCCTGAGCAACCAGGTTCCTGAGCAACCAGTCACACCAGAAATGTTGACAAACGTCTCCAAGCTCAGGGTTCAAGAATAATTTTGCGGGCTTGCAGAAACCCATTTCAATGGAGACACGAACTTTTAAATCTCCCACCACCACAGTTCCCACAACACTCCCTTCCCTTTGCTTCCCTTCCCTGGCAAGTGAGCAAGGACAGCAGCAGCAGGCATGTAGTGGGAAGAAGAGAGGAAGGAGGTGTGTCCCTTCCTACGCTCCCTTTTCATTGCTCTGCAGCACTGATTAGACACATGCTTGGGTGCAAAGACTTATAGGAGATATCATTCTCCCGAAGGCTATTGTAATAAAGAATGGAAGAGCTTGGTATAATCATTTCTGAATCATTCTGAGGTGAGCCTGAGAGGGTTCACCTATCTCTAGTCACAGCCAGGCTCTGCTCTTGATGTGTGAGGTGATATCTTCTGCTCTGGCGATGCACTACTAAGCTCCATCCTGTAGTTCCCTTTCAAGGGTCCAAGCCTCTGGAGATGTAGCAACTAGGGATGTACGGAACTCTTACCTGGCTCCGTGCCGGGCAATCCACGGTGGGGGGGAGGCGCTCTGTCCCTCCCCCCAGACATCCGGCTGCTGGGCTGCACAGGGATGCAAATGGCAGTGGCCACGTATACGTATAAATATATACGTAGCCTATCACGGCTAAAGACACAGACGCAAATGATGGCGGCTACAGCGGCCGCCATTTGCGTTCCTTCCTATTGCCGTGATTGTTGTTGTTGTTCAGTCGTTCAGTCGTGTCCGACTCTTCGTGACCCCATGGACCATAGCACGCCAGGCCTTCCTGTCCTGCGCTCTCTCCCGGAGCGTGCTCAAGTTCATATTCATTGCATCGGTGATGCTATTTAGCCATCTCATCCTCTGCCGTCCCCTTCTCCTTTTGCCTTCAGTCTTTCCCAGCATCAGGGTCTTTTCCAGGGAGTTTTCTCTTCGCATTAGGTGGCCAAAATATTGGAGCTTCAGCTTCATTATCTGTCCTTCCAATGAGCACTCAGGGTTGATTTCCTTTAGGATGGACTGATTTGACCTCCTTGCAGTCCAGGGGACTCGTAAGAGTCTTCTCCAGCACCACAGTTCGAAAGCATCAATTCTTCGGCGCTCAGCCTTCCTTATAGTCCAGCTCTCACAGCCATACGTTACTACTGGGAAAACCATAGCTTTGATTAGACGGACCTTTGTCGGCAAGGTGATGTCTCTGCTTCTTACTATGCTGTCTAGGTTGGCCATAGCTTTCCTCCCAAGGAGCAAGCGTCTTTTAATTTCATGGCTACAGTCACCGTCTGCGGTGATCTTGGAGCCCAAGAAAGTAAAATCTGTCACTGCTTCCATTTCTTCCCCTTCTATATGCCAGGAAGTGATGGGGCCAGATGCCATGATCTTCGTTTTTTTAATGTTGAGTTTCAAACCAGCTTTTGCACTCTCCTCTTTCACCCTCAACAAGAGGCTCTTGAGATCCTCTTCGCTTTCTGCCATTAGGGTGGTATCGTCTGCATATCGGAGGTTGTTGATAATTCTCCCAGCAATCTTAATTCCGACCTGTGATTCATCCAACCCGGCATTTCTCATGATGTACTCTGCATATAAGTTAAATAAGCAGGGTGACAATATGCAGCCTTGTCGTACTCCTTTCCCAATTTTGAACCAATCGGTTGTTCCATGTCTGGTTCTTACTGTTGCTTCTTGACCCTCGTACAGGTTTCTCAGGAGACAGGTAAGGTGGTCTGGTACTCCCATCACTTTAAGAATTTGCCACAGTTTGTTGTGATCCACACAATCAAAAGCTTTAGTGTAGTCAATGAAGCAGAAATAGACGTTTTTCTGGAATTCTCTTGCTTTCTCCATGATGCAGCGAATGTTGGCGATTTGATCTCTAGTTCCTCTGCCTCTTCGAAACCCAGCTTGTACTTCCGGTAGTTCTCGGTTCACATACTGCTGAAGCCTAGCTTGTAGGATTTTGAGCATCACCTTGCTGGCATGTGAAATGAGCGCAATGGTGCGGTAGTTTGAACACTCTTTGGCATTGCCCTTCTTTGGAATTGGAATGTAAACTGACCTTTTCCAGTCTTGTGGCCACTGTTGAGTGTTCCAGATTTGTTGGCATATTGAATGCAGCACTTTAACAGCATCATCTTTTAGGATTTTAAATAGCTCGGCTGGAAGACTGTCATCTCTGCTAGCTTTGTTGTTACTAATGCTTCCTAAGGCCCACTTGACTTCACTCTCTAGGATGTCCGGCTCAAGTTCAGTGACCGCACTATCATGGCTATCAGGGACATTCAGATCTTTCCTGTATAGTTCTTCTGTGTATTCTTGCCACCTCTTCTTAATCTCATCTGCTTCTGTGAGGTCCCTGCCTTCTTTGTCCTTTATCATGCCCATCTTTGCACAAAACGTTCCCTTGAGATCTCTGATTTTCTTGAAGAGATCTCTAGTCTTTCCCATTCTGTTGTTTTCCTCGATTTCTTTGCATTGTTCACTTAAGAAGGCCTTCTTGTCTCTCCTTGCTATTCTCTGGAACTCTGCATTCAGTTGGGTATATCTTCCCCTTTCTCCCTTGCTTTTCGCTTCCCTTCTTTCCTCAGCTACTTGTAAAGCCTCATCAGACAGCCACTTTGCTTTCTTGCATTTCTTTTTCTTTGGGATGGATTTCGTTGCTGCCTCCTGAACAGTGTTACGGACCTCCGTCCATAGTTCCTCAGGCACTCTGTCTATCAGGTCTAATCCCTGAAAACTATTCCTCACCTCCACTGTATATTCATCAGGGATATGATTTAGGTCATACCTGAACGGTTTAGTGGTTTTCCCGACGTTCTTCAATTTAAGCCGAAATTTTGCAAGAAGCAGCTCATGATCTGAGCCACAGTCAGCTCCAGGTCTTGTTTTTACTGACTGTATGGAGCTTCTCCATCTTTGGCTGCAAAGGACATAATCAATCTGATTTCGATATTGACCATCTGGTGACGTCCATGTGTAGAGTCGCCTCTTGTGCTGTTGGAAAATAGTGTTTGCTATGATCAGCATGTTCTCTTGGCAAAACTCTATTAGCTTTTGTCCTGCTTCATTTTGTACACCAAGGCCATGCCTGCCTGTTATCCCGGTGATTTCTTGACTTCCTACTTTAGCATTCCAATCCCCTATGATGAAGAGGACATCTTTTTTTGGTGTTAGTTCTAGAAGGTGTTGTAGGTCTTCATAGAACCGATCAACCTCAGCTTCTTCGGCCTCAGTGGTTGGGGCATAGACTTGAATTACTGTGATGTTGAATGGTTTGCCTTGGATTCGTACTGAGATCATTCTATCATTTTTAAGATTGTACCCCAGTACTGCTTTTCCCACCCTTTTGTTGACTATGAGTGCTACTCCATTTCTTCTAAGGGATTCTTGCCCACAATAGTAGATATGATGGTCACCTGAATTAAATTCGCCCATGCCTGTCCATTTTAGTTCGCTGATTCCCAAGATGTCGATGTTCAATCTTTCCATCTCCTGTTTGACCACCTCCAGCTTACCTTGATTCATTGATCTGACATTCCAGGTTCCTAAACAATATTGTTCTTTACAGCATCGGATTTTCTTTTCACCACCAGACACATCCACAGCTGAGTGTCCTTTCGGGTTTGGCCCAGCCGCTTCACTCTTTCTGGCGCTACTTGGAAATACCCTCTGCTCTTCCCCATTAGCATATTGGACACCTTCCGACCTGAGGGGCTCATCTTCCGGCGTCATCTCTTTTAGCCTTGTGATACGTTCCATGGGGTTTTCTTGGCAAGAATACTGGAGTGGGTTGCCATTTCCTTCTCCAGTGGACCACATTTTGTCAGAACTCTCTGCCATGACCTGTCCGTCTTGGGTGGCCCTGCACGGCATAGCTTATGGCTTCACTGAGTTACGCAAGCCCCTTCGCCACAACAAGGCAGTGATCCATGAAGGGGATTGCCGTGATATCTACGTAGCCTATCATGGCTCAGAGCAGGGACGTAAATGGCGTAGCTGCCATTTGCATCTGTGTCTTTAGCTGTGATAGGCTATGTATATATTGCCGTGATAGGCTACGTAAATATATACATAGCCTATCACAGCTAAAGACACAGATGCAAATGGCAGCTACGCCATTTACGTCCCTGCTCTGAGCCATGATAGGCTACGTAGATACTTACGTAGCCTATCACGGCTTGCCAGGGACGCAAATGGCGGCCGGTGTAGTGGCCGCCATTTGCGGCTGCAGCCCGGCAGCGGCTGGAGCCGCCGGAGCTGCCGCTGCCACCGGAGCCGCAGCCAGGTAGGCTCCATTTTGCGGGGCTTTCACAGGGTGGTGGGGCGGGTTGCTCCATTCTGCCACAGATTCCGGGGGGCTGATTTCACTGGAATTCTGCCTCCCTGGGATCCATGGCGGAATTCTCTAGCATCCCTAGTAGCAACACTTTGCCAAAGAAGTGCAAGAACCAATGCTTTCCTGGGCTTGAGGTGGCTAGACAGAGTGTATTCCTTGGTTCCCTTATTACCATGGTTAGAAGATTAGAAAACTGGGAAGAAAATAACAGAATGAAATTTAACAGAGAAAAGTACAAACCTCTTCATTTAGAAAAAGAAAGAAATGAAATGCACAGGTATAAGATGGGGAAAACCTCGCTTGGCAATAGTACGTGTGAAAAGGAACTTAGAGTTGTAGTCGATCACAAGTTGAATATGAGTCAACAGTGTGATGTGGCTGCAAAAAAAGCAAATGCAGTTTTGCATCGATAGAGATATAGGGTGTGTTTCCACACTACCGGCTTCACTTTGTTTGCAACTTTGTTGTGATGTTTCCCAAATCACATCTTCTCCTTTTCCAGTTTCCATAGTGCTTAAAGTCCCGGCTTATCATCGCTGTAGCCTGGGACTCTGTGCTGTTTCCACTGAGCTCTAATCAAATTATTTTCTTGATGGCTGGGTGGAGTCTGAGTGGAGTCTGGGTTGGGTCTGATTACCTCATCAGTGTTCCTGCCTCCTTGGCCGTGTTTCCAGAACAACGGAAGAAGAAGCTAATGGAGGAGTACGGGATTTTTAAAAAGGAATCAGCTTTCCCCCTCTCCCCCCATTTCTCCTTTCCCCTGAAAGTCCAGATGCACCTGCATTTCAGGAGAAAGCCTCATTGAGCACAATGGGAGTTACTTCTGAGTAGACACACATATGCTTGTGCTGGGAAAGGGGGGAGAGAACACAAAGAGGGAAACTAGCCCCCATTTTAACCCAGAGCACCTCATTGACCACATTGGGCGTTACTTCTGACAAGACAGCAATGGGTTTGTTTTGGGAAAGAGAGTGAAACCAGCCCCCATTTTAATGCACAGGAAGCTGTGAATGAGTTACTTCCTAAGGCAATGGACCAAAGCCTCGAGGTTGCACTTGAGCACATTTAAGGAATTGGGTTTAAAAGTGTGCCATTTCAATTGAGGGGGAGTCTGTAAGTTCTGATGTGGGCATTCAAAGGCAAGCCTCATTCAGCACAATGGGAGTTATTCCTGAAGAGACACTAGTGGGTTTGTTGTGGGAAAGATAGTAGTAAACACAAAGATGGAATCCAGGCCCCATTGTAACTTGCAGGATAGTTATAACGAAGCTGCAAAGTACTTTCCTCCTGAGGCAATTCATCGGAGCTTCGCTTAGTTGCTTAAATGCATTTAAGGAATTGGGCTTTAATGTGTGCCATTTCAACTGAGGGGGAATCTCAGCTAGGGATGTCAGAGAATTCCGCCACGGATCTCGGTGAGGCCAAATGCCAGTGCATTCGGCCCCCCGAACACTGGCGGAACGGCCTGACACCCCCCCGCCCCCTGCGGATCCTCCCTGGGACGAGACTTACCTGGGGCGGATGTTCCGGACAGCGGCGGCTTCGGCGGAGACGGAGGCTGGTTTTCCCAACGGCTGCCGCCGCTGCCACCACCATTTGCAGTCTGTTTTTTTCCCCCCATTCGTGATAGGCTACGTAAAGACTTACGTAGCCTATCACTTATGGCTTAAAACAAAAATGCGTACGGAAATGGCAGCGGCTACAGCCGCCGCCATTTGCGTTCCTTATTTTTGGCCGTCTTAGTCTACGTAAATATTTATGTAGACTAAGACGGCAAAAATAAGGGGAACGCAAATAGCGTAGCGGACACTATTTGCGTTCCCCCTTATTTTCGCCGTCTTAGTCTATGTAAATATTTACGTAGACTAAGATGGCCAAAAATAAGGAACACAAATGGCGGCGGCCATAGCCGCCGCCATTTGTGTATGCTTTTTTTTTTTTTTAAGCCAGACGTGATAGGCTACATAAGTCTTTACGTAGCCTATCACGGCTGACTACAGGGACACAAACAGCGGCGGCTACGGCCACCACCATTTGCGTCCCTGCTAGCCAGCGGCCGGATGTCCGGCTGCTGGTGGAGCCGGCTGGCGGCTCCGCGAAATCCCAGCGGAGCGAAGCTGGCCGGCCAGTATTCTGGGGGGAGGGACAAAGCGCCTCCCCCCCCCAGCGGAACCCGGCGGAGCCAGATAAGGGGAGTTTCGTACATCCTTAATCTCAGCCTCATCCACCGCAATGGGAGTCATGTCTGAGGAGACACTAATGGGTTTGCTGTGGGAAAGAGACCAAAACCAGCCCCCATTTTAATGCACAGGATCTCTGTATGGAATAGGGTTGGCGGAGAATTTCTCCCCGAAACTTCAGGGGGCCGAGCGCCAACATGTTCGGCCCCCCGAAGAAGTTTCGGGGAGAAATTCTCCGCACCCCGCACCCCCCCCCGGGACGGGACTTCTGGTCTTTCAACCGGCTGCTGCTGCCGCCGTTCCAATAAAAGTAAAAAAAAAAACCACGCCCCCTTGATAGGCTATGTGACAATTAACGTAGCCTATCACGGCTAGATTTGCAAAGTCAGCCGTGATAGACTACGTAAATCGTCACGTAGCCTATCACGGGTGACTTAAAAAAAAAAAAACGCGTACGCAAATGGCGGCCCCCATAGGGAGCTGCCATTCGCGTTCCTTATTTGGTCGCTGTAGTCTACGTAATCTTTACGTAGACTACAGCGACCAAATAAGGAACGTGAATGGCGGCTCCCTATGGGGGCCACCATTAGCCGTATGCGCTTTTTTTTTTTTTTTTTAAGTCACCCGTGATAGGCTACGTGACGATTTACGTAGCCTATCACGGCTGACTTTGCAGATCTAGCCGTGATAGGCTACGTTAATCGTCACGTAGCCTATCACGGGGGCGTTGTTGTTGTTTTTTTTTAACTTTTTATTTCACGGCCGGGCGAGGCAAGGTGCCTCCTCCCCGGCCTGAATTTCGGCCGGGCGAGGCGGGAAGCCTCCCCCCCATCCTGAATTTCGGCCGGGCGAGGCGGGAAGCCTCCCTCCCCCGGCCTGAACTTCGGGGGGAGAGCAGCGAAGCACCTCCCCCCCCACCCCGAAAAGCTGCGAGACCAGGTAAGTGGCTTTCGTGCACTCCTAGTATGGAAGCTGTGAATGAGTTACGTCCTAAGGCAATGGACCGAAGCCTCGAGATTGTGCTTAACTGCATTTAAGGAACTGGGCTTTGATATGTGCCCTGTCAATTGCGGGACTTCTCTGTTATTTCTATGGTCATTGAGAGGGCAAGTCTCATTCAGTACAATGGGAGAAAACATCCCTTGACTGGGGTTGTGGGCTGTGTTCTAGTGCTTATTTTCAATTATGTTTTAACAGTTGGTCCCTCGGCATCCTGCTCCAAAATGGTGATGAAACGTCCAGAAAACAGGGAGGGTAAGGGTTGGGTTACTGAGGTCAGAGCAACACATCCACAAAGGCTGGGCTACACGCCCCATGGGCAGGACTATGATACCAGACCTAGTGCAGTTGTGGAAACAGGTCAGTAATGGAGCTGTGGTAAGCTGGAAAAGTAGGATTATAAGAAGGTTTTTCAGCGATAAAATGCGGGGCTGGTGTTGAATGACCATGATGTCATGGAAACACAGAGACCTCACCGCACAGCCAGGTTGGAGTAA
Organism: Heloderma suspectum; assembly: GCF_057233095.1. NCBI lineage: Eukaryota > Metazoa > Chordata > Lepidosauria > Squamata > Helodermatidae > Heloderma > Heloderma suspectum. The sequence continues at coordinate 216,942,645 of NC_139458.1, read as the reverse complement.
ACGCTGGTGGAAACACAGCCATAGTTTCAAAATCACAGGAAGTGATAGTTCCACTCTACTCTGTGCTTGTCAGAGCTCACCTCAAATACTGTGTCCAGTCCTGGAAATCACACTTTAAGAAGGATTCAGATAAATTGGAACAAGTTCAGAGGAGGGTAACAAAGATGACCAGGGGACTAGAAAATAAGTCCTATGAGGAAAGACTGAAGGAACTGGGTATGTTTGTTTAGCCTTGAGAAGAACAGACTGAGAGAATATATGATACTGCTTTTCAAGTACCTAAAGGATTGTCACATAGAAGAGGGCCACAACCTGTTCTCAATCATCCAAAACTGTAAAACACGAAATAACAGGCGTAACGTATGGCTGAATATCAGGAAAAACTTCCTAATGGTCAGTGCAGTCTGACAATGGAACCAACTGCCTAGGGAGGTGGTGAGTTCTCCATCGCCAGAGGTATTCAAGCAAAGACTGGACAGCCATCTGTCAGAGATGCTTTATACTGGATTCTTGCACTGAGCAGGAGGTTGGACTTGATGGCCTAAATAGCCTTTTCCAACTCTATGATTCTATGATTCTAACACAGATGCTTCTTTTCTAGGTTGAATTTCAGTTTTACCATGCAGGAGTGCATTTATAATGAGTAACTGTAGAAAACATGACAGGGAGTTGTCATCATGGTGACATTTCCCAGTTACAAGATTATTGTGCTTGAAGAGCATGGAGGAGAGAATGGAAGGGATCGTTGTGAGGTCTGTTAGCTGACAGCTTGGAGAAGAGGGGCAAGGATTCTGGACCTTTTTACTCCCCAAAGGATCTGGATCAATGAGCAGTACTGGATCAACTCTCTTTCCCTTGTGCATTTTTGCATTTCTACAGTGTTAAGGTGTTAAAACTATCTATGTAATGGTCCCAGGACTCAGACTTGAATAAATAATTTCCTCATATGGCGTTATATAGTTGTGAATATCTTGCAATGATATTGTAAATCTAAATTTATTTACTTATTCAAGAACTTAGCTGAATACCAACAATATGAACCGCCTACATCAGTCAGATTAATAGAGATGCATAGACAATAAAAACATCCCAAGCCACAAACCACCAGCAGGTTATGCAAAAAACCTCAGATTTAATCTGCTGATAAATTATTCAGTGTAATTGTGAGTCAAACATACTACTTAATATATTTCTGGAGGTCAAATTAGTACCAGTAATTTTCCATTGCATTATCATGTTTGCTAATATATTAGAAACCCTTCCTGCAGTAATGGCCTCTGTTAACTCATTTTGTTGTATTAGCAAATAACACAAGCCTTGTCCCACACAAGGCCAATGAGCCAAACTATTCAGCAACCTTTCAACTAATTTATAAGCTGTTATGATGACATTTTCCTGTATGCTTAGAAAGAAAAGAAGTGATAATATCATGGAAATACGCAATAGGGGGGACGGATGGGGTTAAATCACTATACAGTGCAAAAGGGTTTCTTTATTTGGATCTCTGAGGAAAAGAACTGAGGCACATTCAGGATGCTCTACACTCCCTCCCAACAGGCTGTCTATCTTTTGTGGTTCAGGCTCAGCAGATGAGCCGTGGACTTCCAAGAAGGCTTTGAGAGTAATGTTCTCCACCCAAATGCTTCTAGAAGAATTCTATAAAGCAAGGGTGGGGAGCATTTGGGGGCCAGATTCCATTTTGGAGAAGCTCTCAAGGGCCACATTCCAGTGGTGAGCAGGGCCCCAGCTCAAAGTGGGTAGGGCTTAGAAATCCACCCCCACCCATTCCATTGTTACTGGTTTATAGTGGGAAGCATGTCTATTCAGATGTAAGCATGAGCAGCAGGTCTACTCACAGGCAAGCAGGACAAGCCTCTGCATGCCTTCTCAGAAGCAAGCAGAATATAATCACTGAGCAGTACTTTCAAACAGCATCACAAACACCAAGCCTCACATGTCTACTCAGAAGTAAGCAGGACAAGAATCTGCAGAACAAGGCTCAGAAGGAAGGGCTGAATCATTCAGCAGTTTTCTCCCCAGGCTCCACCCTGTCTGTCCCACAGCATAACTAGTATAAAGGTGTGTGTGTGATGTGCGTGCACTGCCACATTAAAACAGCTGAATGTTAGGGACCGATGAATCTGTCAGATTCAGTTTCTCCCACATTTGCATTTTTTAAATCTCAAGCTCTTTCCATCTTGAATATGAAGAAATTTGTGAATTTTGATAAGTTCTTATGAAAAATGAACTGAAACATCCCTACTGAATGTAAGCTTCCATAAACATTTTACCCATCCCTACTGAATGTAAGCTTGAATCCAAAGACTGTGGTCTAAGGCACTTCAACTCATGCAGGGCAGGGGAGGGGTGCAGTGGGGGTTTGCAGACTGCCACCCGGCTCCTTCAGCCCCTGAACACTGTCTCTAAGAGCTGGAATTGGCGACCGCCCGCCCCTGTGAGCACAAATGCCCTCTGTGCAGAGTGTAAGCTTTGGGGCCAAACCAAAGGCATTACGGATCAATATTCGCACTAGAAATAAAATGCAGGTTGCAGAGATCCCAAGTGATCAATTCTGTGCCCCCATCCTTCTTAGCATATTCATTAAAGTGATGGAAATATTTGAAGAGAGTGCTCAAAATAACGAAAGCTAACTTTGGGAGAGTTGGAAATGAAATAGCAGAGGAGATTTGAATTATTCATGTGTGAAGTGATTTAGATGGTTGTGGGGGTGGGGGTAGAGCAAGACAGAGAATAACCCCTTCTACACTCTTCCAGAAAATTAGAAACATCGGAGGTAAATTCCAGGCAAAAATTTGTTCAGTCGTTCAGTCGTGTCCGACTCTTCGTGACCCCATGGACCATAGCACGCCAGGCCTTCCTGTCCTGCGCTCTCTCCCGGAGCGTGCTCAAGTTCATATTCTTTGCATCGGTGATGCTATCTAGCCATCTCATCCTCTGCCGTCCCCTTCTCCTTTTGCCTTCAGTCTTTCCCAGCATCAGGGTCTTTTCCAGAGAGTTTTCTTTTCACATTAGGTGGCCAAAATATTTGAGCTTCAGCTTCAGTATCTGTCCTTCCAATGAGCACTCAGGGTTGATTTCCTTTAGGATGGACTGATTTGACCTCCTTGCAGTCCAGGGGACTCGTAAGAGTCTTCTCCATCACCACAGTTCGAAAGCATCAATTCTTTGGCGCTCAGCCTTTCTTATAGTCCAGCTCTCACAGCCATACAAAAATGGATATGATCAAAAACAAAGATGGCAAGGACCTAACAGAAGCAGAAGAGATCAAGAAAAGGTGGCAAGAATATACGGAAGATCTGTATAGGAAGGATAATAATATTGGGGATAGATGTGACGGTGTCATCAGTGAGCTAGAGCCAGACATCCTAAAGAGTGAGGTTGAATGGGCCTTAAGAAGCATTGCTAATAACAAGGCAGCAGGAGATGACGGTATCCCAGTTGAACTGTTTAAAATCTTGCAAGATGATGCTGTCAAGGTGACGCATGCCATATGCCAGCAAATTTGGAAAACACAAGAATGGCCAACAGATTGGAAAAAATCAACTTATATCCCTATACCAAAAAAGGGAAGCTCCAAAGAATGTTCAAACTATTGAACAGTCGCACTTATTTAACATGCCAGTAAGGTAATGCTCAAGATCTTGCAAGGTAGGCTCCAGCAATTCACGAAACAAGAATTGCCAGATGTATAAGCTGGGTTTAGAAAAGGTAGAGGAACTAGTAGGGATGGCAGAGAATTCCGCCACGGATCTCGGTGAGGCCGAATGCCAGTGCATTCGGCCCCCTGAAATCTGTGGCGGAACGGCCTGCCACCCCCCCCACTCCCCGCGGATCCCCCCTCGGACGAGACTTACCTGGGGCGGATCTTCCGGGCGGTGGCGGCTCCGGCAGCAGCTTCGGCGGCAGCGGCTGCAGCGGCTGGTCTTCTGACCGGCTGCCACCGCTGCCATTTGCAGTCTTGTCAGGTTGTTTTTTTTTTTTTTACAAGATGTGATAGGTTACGTAAAGACTTACGTAGCCTATCACGTCTGGCTTAAAAAAACACAAAAAAACGCATGTACACAAATGGCGGCGGCTACAAGGGATGGCGGAGAATTTCTCCATGAATCTCTGGGAGGCCGAATGCCAACGCATTTGGCCCCCTGAAATTAGTGGAGAAACGGTCCACCACCCCCCCGGGATGGGACTTACCTTTGGCGAATGTCCCTGGCGCTGGCGGCTCCCGGCGGCGGTTCGGCGGCGGCGGCGGCTGGTCTTTTGACCGTCTGCCGCCGCCGCCATTTCCAAGTAAAAAAAACAACAACACACAAGCAAACGTGATAGGCTACGTAAAGATTTACATAGCCTATCACGGCTAGATTTTCAAAAATCACCATGATAGGCTACATGAATCCTTACGTAGCCTATCATGGCTGACTTTGAAAAGAAAAAAAAAGAGCATATGCAAATGGCGGCGCCCATGGGCGCCACCATTTGTGTTCCTTATTTGGGCACATGTAGTCTATGTAAACATTTACGTAGACCACGGCGAAAATAAGGGCAACGCAAATAGCATTGCCCTTCTTTTTGCCATAGTCTACATAAATGTTTACGTAGACTACACGTGCCCAAATAAGGAACGCTAATGTCGGCGACCATGGGCGCCGCCATTTGCGTATGCGCTTTTTTTTTTTTCCAAAGTCAGCCGTGATAGGCTATGTAAAGATTTATGTAGCCTATCACAGCTGACTGCAGGGACGCAAATGGCGGCGGCTACGGCTGCCGCCATTTGTGTCCCGGCCGGCAAGAAGGATTCGCAGCTGGAGGAACGGGGTGCCTCCCCCCCGGCCAGAATTTTGGTCGGAGGGACGGGAGGCCTCCCCCCCAGCCAGAATTTCGGCAGGGAGGGATGGGGCGCCTCCCCCCCACCAAGAATTTCGGGGGGAGGAACGGAGCGCCTCCCCCCCACCGCGAAGCAAGCTGCGGGACCAGGTAAGGGACTTTCGTCCATCCCTAGTACGGCCGCCGCCATTTGCGTTCCTTATTTTGGATCATCTTAGTCTACATAAATATTTATGTAGACTAAGATGGCCAAAAATAAGGAACGCAAATGGCGGCGTCCGTAGCCGCCGCCTTTTGCGTACGCACGTTTTTGGTGTTTTTTTAAGCCAGACGTGATAGGCTACGTAAGTCTTTACGTAGCTATCACGGCTGACTATAGGGACGCAAATGGCGGCGGCTATGGCCGCCGCCATTTGCATCCCTGCTAGCCAGAGGCTGGATGTCCGGCTGCTGGCAGAGCCATCCGGCGGCTCCATGGAATTCCCGTGGAGCGAAGCCAACCAGCCAGGATTCCGAAGGGGAGGTGTGGAACGCCTCCCCACCCCCAGCGAGGATTCTGGGGGGAGGGACGGAGCACCTCCCCCCCCAGCGGAACCCGGCGGAGCCAGGTAAGGGGAGTTTCGTACATCCCTAGGAACTAGAGACCAAATTGCCAATATCTGCTGGATAATGGAGAGAGCCAGGGAGTTTCAGAAAAACATCTATTTCTGTTTTATTGACTATTCTAAAGCCTTTGACTGTGCAGATCGTAACAAATTGTGGCAAGTTCTTGGTGGTATGGGGATACCAAGTCATCTTGTCTGCCTACTGAGGAATCTGTATAACGACCAAGTAGCAATGGTAAGAACAGACCACAGAACAACAGACTGGTTTAAGATTGGGAAAGGAGTACGGCAGGGTTGTACACTCTCACCCTACCTATTCAACCTGTACGCAGAACACATCATGCGACATGCTGGGCTTGATGAAGCCAAGGCTGGAGTTAAAATAACTGAAAGATACGTTAACGATCTCAGATATGCAGATGATACCACTTTGATGGCTGGAAGCGAGGAGGAGCTGAGGAACCTCATGACGAAGGTGAAAGAAGAAAGTGCACAAGCTGGATTGCAGTTAAACCTCAAAAAAACCAAGATTATGGCAACCAGCTTGATTGAGAACTGGCAAATAGAGGGAGAAAACGTGGAGGCAGTGACAGACTTTGTCTTTCTAGGTGCAAAGATTACTGCAGACACTGACTGCAGCCAGGAAATCAGAAGACATTTACTTCTTGGGAGGACAGCTATGACAAATCTTGATAAAATAGTGAAGAGCAGAGACATCACACTGACAACAAAGGTCCGCATAGTTAAAGCAATGGTATTCCCCATAGTAACCTATGGCTGCGAGAGCTGGACCATAAGGAAGGCTGAGCGAAGGAAGATAGATGCTTTTGAACTGTGGTGCTGGAGGAAAATTCTGAGAGTGCCTTGGACTGCAAGAAGATCAAACCAGTCCATACTCCAGGAAATCAAGCCAGACTGCTCACCTGAGGGAATGATCTTAAAGGCAAAACTGAAGTACTTTGGCCACATAATGAGAAGACAGGATACCCTGGAGAAGACGCTGATGCTAGGGAAAGTGGAAGGCAAAAGGAAGAGGGGCCGACCAAGGGCAAGATGGATGGATGATATTCTGGAGGTGACAGACTCAACCTTGGGGGAGCTGGAGGTGGCGACAGCCGACAGGAAGCTCTGGCGTGGGCTGTCCATGAAGTCACGAAGAGTCAGAAGCGACTGACCGAATAAACAACAAACACTTAATATAACCCATTTTGAATGGTTTGAATTTTGAATTACTACCATTCAATAATAAAAGTTTGGAAATTGTAAGTAGCCTCTTAAAATAACAGTCCAATGTTGTACAGTCCAAGCATCTTTCAAGTTTTGCGCAGCCTTTTAATCTGGGCTGGCTTTTGGTGACTGTGATAATGGGGGTAGGAGGAGCAATGGGGGAACCACATTGAGCACATGATTCTTTAAATAATGATTTGCAGCTCACAAAGCAGGGCAAGTCTTGAGGTATCTGTGTATCTAGGCGAATTATTAAAGTATGGTTGCAATCCTATCCATACTTATCTGGAAGTAAACCACATTAAATTCAATGGTGCTGATTTGAGTAAATTGGCTTAGGATTGCACTGATCCTTCCCCCCTATGCTGAATCCTGCAGTTTAGCTAGACCTACCCATGAACAACAACAGCAAAATGATTTACATGAGAATTGCTCAGCACCTTTCACTAAAGCATGTCTTGTTCTACTAAAGCACTTACAGATGTTTATTCAGGATTATTTAACCAATGAGAATAATAAATATGACAATCTGCATGCAGTTTCAAGCTTCTTCTTTTTTTCTTTTCTGTATGGGAGTACTTTCCATGCAAGAAATGTGTACCCTCCTACATACAAGGCTCAAAGCAACAAAGATCACTTCTCCTCAGAACTTGGCATAAGCCAAAGGAATGTCATGCAAATCTTCATCAGAATCACAGCAGCTGTCTTCTTTGGGTGATTGGGGGTGGGGGTGGGGGTGGCGGGTGTCATTGTGAAAGGACTGTAAAACTATTGTTATGCCCTCAACTTAAATATGCTTTATTTACCAGAATCAGATAGCTAAAGCTGCACAGTATTGTACTGTAATCCCTGATAGGCTGGGAATACCTGAGAATAAAGAGGGAAAAAATGGCACTGAATCAACCTCAAAGGTGTCTGTCTTGTGGGGGAGGTGGTTCGGACTGTGAACAGTACCTTTTTGGGCAGCGGATTTTGCCCCCCCTGAAATCAGTCACTTCTAGCTGAAAAAAACATCTGGATTTGTTCCTATCTGAATCTTACTGTCTACTCATCTGCCATACTAGCATCCTGTTCCTTCACAGATAGCAATCTGTTTTCAAGGTTACAAAAAAAGCCTAGGCCTAGACATACATTTTTTCACCAGAGCTCAAGTACCTTAAAAAAAATCCTTTTGTTAAGACTGTGGAAATTTTCAGTAAAATGAAAACAAATTGCTCTAAGTAAACCATTTGTCACAGTCTGATTACTTTGCTGCCATGCTGGGGATGCCAATTTGTCATGCTAGATCAGGGTAGCAGCAGGCTGAATGTACAAAATGGCAGGCTGCCTTCTGGCTCTTTGCTTTAAACCAGGAAAGAGAAGCTATGTGTCCCATCATGTCCTCAGTCTTTACTTGTGGGTTATTCCCAGGACCATTCTGAGGGAATGGCTGATGTGGCAAGCCAGGACAAGGTGATTTTGTGAGAGGCGAAGGGGGGTGACTAGTTGATTGAATGCCCTGACAATTCCCAGACACCTATCAAGACTGAGGTCTAGTTCTCACTGAGATGACAATACTCTCTTTGGATTGTACCACTTGAGAATGGGGCCTCCTCCATACCAACAACTGTGTCCTAACCTTCTCTCTGACATGATAGTTTTCTATGTGCAGGAATGTTTTGAATGGAGAAGCATTTAATGAAGCGAGCCTCACACCACCACCACCACCACCGCAACCTGCTATTCAAAACATTAGTCAGGCCAAGGCTTTCCTCCTGCTCTTCCTTCTGTATTTCAAAGGTTTTCCAGAAGATGATGTTGCAGCCTTGACACATGTGCCATGGAATTCAGATGAGTGGATCCCAGATATTGACTCCTCCATCACCTTTGGAAGGCTTTGACACCTTAGCCCAAATATCTTTAATAACATGTCTTAAGTAAATATGGAGTCTGAGGGCCGATCTACACTTATGGGTTTTTTCTAGGAGTGCTCGAAAGTCACTTACCTCGTCTCGCAGCTTGCTTCACGGTGGGGGGGGAGGCACTTCGCTTCTCCCCCCGAAATTCAGGCCGGGGGGGGAGGCGCCTCACCTCGCCCGGCCGAAATTCAGGCCGGGGAGGAGGCGCCTCGCCTCGCCCGGCCACGAAATAAAAAGTTAAAAAAAAACACCCCCATGAGAGGCTACGTGACGATTAACGTAGCCTATCACAGCTAGATCTGCAAAGTCAGCCATGATAGGCTACGTTAATCGTCACGTAGCCTATCACGGGTGACTTAAAAAAAAACAACGCGCGTACGCAATTGGCGGCCCCCATAGGGAGCCACCATTCGCGTTCCTTATTTGGTCGCTGTAGACTACGTAATCTTTATGTAGACTACAGGGACCAAATAAGGAACGCGAATGGCGGCTCCCTATAGGGGCCGCCATTAGCCGTATGCGCTTTTTTTTTTTTTAAACTCCCCGAAACTACTTCGGGGGGCCGAATACGTTGGCACTCGGCCCCCCGAAGTTTCGGCGAGAAATTCTCTGACACCCCTAGTTTTTTCACATCCAGCCCTTTGCTTGTTGCTGAGGAAACATTGAGTGCTAAGGAAGCTATGCGATCATTAGCTGGAAGACGACATGGGGCCATCAAGAGCTGTGGGCATGGAATCAGCAGAAACAGGAAGAGTTTCTGATCCTCCAATGAGAGCCTCTGTCTTTAAGAGCAGGAAAACAGCATAGCGCTCGTGTGTGAACCAATCTCGCACATTCGATGAAGCACTGCAATGGGGAAAATGGGTGAATGTGGATAATCATGTTTTAATGTGAGAACGTTTAACCTGACAGGACACTGAATTCATTGCGATGGCGGGCGCAATGTAGATCGGCCCTGAGACAGTGGGTATAGTCTATATCCCCTACATCCAGTAAGTAGGTGTGATGTAGTGGTTACAGTGTCTCATGAGAGAGGTCCAGGTTCAAATCCCCACTGAGCCATGAAGCTCTCCAGATGTTCTTGGCACAGTCATAGGCTCTCACCCTAACCTACCTCACGGGTTGTAGTGAGGATAAAACAGGGCAGGACTACATATGCTGCCTTGTGTTTCTTGGTGGAAAGGCAGGATATAATATAATAAATTTTAAAAATCCTTCTGTCTTCCACCCTTAGTCTTTCTAAAGATGGTCTTGTGATAGACTGGGTGAGCCCATGGCCAAGAGACAGAATAGAATGCACCCACTGCCTGCAAATGTTCAGTCCCTGGAATCTCTGATGAGAGGGTCTCAGGTAGCAGAGCTGGGAAAGACCTTTCCTTAAGACCTTGGAGAAGTAATGTCATTCAGACCAAACAATACTGGGCTCTGTACAAGGCCCCTGTTGTCCTGTGCAACAGCAGATTCCACCTCAGATTTCCTGTATATAATACTGTATATACTGTATAGTACACCAGATTATCCTGTACAGCATTTTATTTATTGCTTATTTACTTAAAATAAGCAGTACATGAGCTTCAGCTACTAGGCAGTATAGAAATGTAATAAATAAATTTTCCCCTCCCTTCCAGCCTCTACTCTCACAATTTCTCTCCCCCACCTGAATACATCAATACATTTCAATGCTGACTTGTTTCAGGTGAACCTTTCCCTTGTTGTTTTCATTTTCCAGCCAAGTTGCATCTAAAATATACACATAATGTCCTGCTAAAGCATGCATAATGTGGTGGCTGGCTGAGTGGGTTCATGAGGAATTCCGATTGCCAGGAAGTCCGAGGTGTTCTGCATTGCTCCAGGTTGGCCATTTTTTCCTTAGCAATACAAGAGTGCTTGTATTGTAACAGCTGCGCAGCTGGGATAAATTCGGTGGATAAAGCTCTTGCCATCATTAAGTCCATAGCTGTTCTTACATTTCTATCTGTCATGCAACTTCTAATGGAATGGGAATTTTGCCAGAAAAAAACTGGGAACCCTAACCAAAATCAGTTCCTCATCTAATAGTCTTCCCATTACCTGGAACACTTCCATTGCAATCCTACACATGTTTATTCAGAAGTGTGCAATCCTGTATTCACTTACCTAGGAGTAAGCACCATTGAATGTAACAGGCCTTACTTCTGAATAGACATGCACAGAATTGTGCTGTAACACTTCCATATAGCAACTTATTTTCCAGAGCAAATTCATAGTGTTGGATCCAGTTAGTTGCATTTAGTCCCTATTGAAATTAATTGGGTTTAAGTCATGATTAACTTGTCCCATTGATTTCACCGGGACCTTACTAACTTAGTTAAAACATCTATTCCATAGTCTTCTGAATCCCTTTCTCACTGAGGCAGGGAGCAGGTTTTGCCCTTTCCCACCCTTCCTTTAGAAGCCACAGGTTGGGATCAGACTGTTGATTGGAGCTGTCTACATTGTGTTAGCTTGTTTCAAGGGCACCTGGCTGGCTGCTCTTGACAACATATTGGGAGAATAGATGGACCTGTCAGCTGATCTAGAAAAGCAATTCTTATGCTCTTTTTCAGAAAGGGGTGAGCTGTTCCTCAACTGCGTGTTCTCATATACTTAAATCAATGTGAAGTTTGCAATTTGCCATCCAAGGAAGATTGTTCAATAGCCACGATCTAGCAAAAGTTAGTCATCACTTACACCCACTGGAAGAAATAAAAGGAGACAATCATGTTTTCGTTAGTATTTGATGGATTGTGTCCAACATTGTCTGGTCTAAGATAAATTGATATAGCTTATTTTGCATCTCCTCTATGCAGCTCCTGTGTGCAACACCAGTAGAGTAGTGGAGCAGGAATGCAGGGGAGTGCTGCTTTGGTACAGTTTTCACGGCAGGAGCAATTACATCATCTGCCAGAGCAGCGTTTGCCAGTGTTGTAACCTTGAAGGGTTGGAGGGCAGGTCTAGCCTGGCACATGACCCCTTTGTTAGGAAAGCTAGGCTCAGACCATGGCTGGCCCAAAGTCACCCTGTGAACTTCATGACTGGTCAGGGATGTGAAGCCAGGCCCGCCCAGCCAAAATCCAAACTGCTAACCACTACACCACCTTTTGCCAGCTCACTATTCTATGGCTGGTTGCTGATCCCAGTAATTTGGGTATTATGCCATGTACTACTGCTGTTTAGGATATATAAAATAGATCAATGCAGCTGCCTGTGTTTCTTTATTCTAGGGATGATAGAGGAATCTGTCGGGGGGGTGGTGGAGCTCACTGAACTTTCATCAGCTTGGCCCCCGGACTTCAGCTCACTTTCTTGTGCGCTGGCTGAACTTGATCTGCATTAAATTGGCCAGTTTGTGGAATTGGGGTTGTTGTTGTTTTAAGTGTGTGTAAATAACAATCTGCGCAAATTGCAGCTGAAATTTCTGGAAACTATGCAAATTGCAGGCGCACTTTGCACAAATCGCTGTTTATGTGAATATATAAAAACCGAAAAAGTTTGGGAAGAAACCTGCGGCTTGGCTCTCAAATGCAAGCTGAGTCAGGGGTGCTGTGGAAAACTGGAGAACCCCAAAAGGGCCAGATTTCCTGGCGATGAACATCCTTAATTCATTCTAAATGATTTTTAGGCCACCTTTAAGGGTACAGCCCTCTCAATACAGTGTACAAGATAAAAATACAAAAATCTATTTTAAAAACCCCAGATTTTGTGGACTCTCCTTGGGGGTGTGGCTTTGGTGACTGTCATGACAAGCTCCTGCACTTCAAAAGTGTACCACTACACCACCCCGCAACACAGAGGGCATTTATGACACCCTGTACAGGGGTCCTGTTGTTTCGCCTTTCTTCCAGATTGTTTGAGGGCTGATGTGTCAGAGGCTGTATGTCTCTGTACACCAATTACGGGGAAATGTGAGTGGGAGGGTGCTGTTGTGCTCATGGCCTACTTGTGAGTTTCCCGCATGCAGCTGGTTAGCCACTGTGAGAACAGAATACTGGGCTAGGTCTTATCCAGCATGTCTCTTCTTATGTTCTTATGCTTGTTGCACTAGCTAGAGCTAAAGCTAATTATTCACCCAACTATCCTGTAACTGGGTAACAATTCATAACTTTGTATGGGTATCAACAGTACTGGACTGTTTTTAAGAGTCAACACACCAGTAATAAGAACTTGCTATATTGATCTTAACACCTCGTAGAGCTTGCAAACATCAGCATTAAGCTGCAAAGAGAAAGAGATAGGATGGCAATTTAAGCTTTTAACAGAAGAATGCTGCAGCAGACGTGAACTGTAAATTCACCTTTAAACAACAATAAAAAAACCCTCAGTTTGTAACTTTGCAGAGGCATTTACCAGACCATAGAAATGCAGTGGAAAGTGCCAGAAACCAAAGTATTCACCCGCCTTCTGTCATCTTTCATTTAAAAATGCAATCTACTCCAGGCCAATATCATCCATCAGGGAGAAAAAGGGAGAACAAGAGGAAAAACAGAATGTGAAACTTCCGACACACTTAAAATTGTGCTGAATTATGGCCCTGGCATTGTTTTGTTGCTAAGCCAGCAGTCTAGTGACATTGTAGAGCAAAACATTGATGGTGTGCGAACGAACCATATGCCCTCGTGAATTTCAGTCTTTCCATCTGTACAACAAGCATGGTGTGAACCAGTCATCTTGCTTGGTCAGGGTTTAAAAGTCAACCCTTACACGTGAATGTTTTCTTAAATATTTTTTTATGTATGTATGCATTAATTTGTTTCTTAGTGATAGTTCTATACAGCTTCATATAATCAAATCCCTAAGCAGTTCACATATAAGTATTAAAATATTAAAATATTAAAATTTTGCCAGATTCTAAGGCCAAGCATGGGAAAAACCCTGGAAATTCTAAGTCTTCTATTAACATATCCTGAGTTCTATCTAGACGAGAGACCCCAATATTCTTATTTACTTTCAGTTTCACTGTTGACCAAAAAACATCTCAGTTTATTTGGATATCATTTTGGGTGCTACCTTGAAATGTTGCCCTGTTGTCATTTATGTTCTAGACAAGTGAAATGTGCAAAAGCCCCCAAAGATTCATTTTTAAGGCTTCAGGAACCTTGCAGTCCAACCATTAGCACACAGGGAACCCCCTGAGTGTTGGGAACAAAGGCCTGGTGCAATCTAGCCATGCCTGCCTGGACAATGGGGGTGGGGCCAGGTGGGGCTGTTACCAGTCATGTGGGATTGTTGAAGGGCGAAGAGACAGTATATATAAAGGAACTCTGCCTTAGCTCTGCCAAAGTTCAGTCAAGATGGAGAGCTTCCCTGAGGTTGGCCATATAAGCTCAGTTTCCTGCATAGTTTCTTGGAGTCTTAAAAATAAACTTTTGGCGACTTTTGGCCCGCTCTGTTTAAGGCTGGGATTCTATGCTGCTGTGCCTAGTATCCTGAACTTTCATGCAATTTGCTTTGCTGTTCAGCAAAAGGTTCTCTCCCTCATAGAACATGCACATTTCAAAATGAAAACTGTACCTCATGAAAATTTGGCTCAGACTTAAGGGCCACAATGCAGTTCAGAGGCAGGCATGTTTAAGCCTTATATTTTAATGGGCTTAAGCCTCTTGATTTAATACCTGTTTTGTAGCCATATAGTTTTCAGACCAGTTCACACAATTTTTCTGTATAATCTGGTCTTCTTGTGTAGTTTTGCAACAAATATTGATTATTTCAGTACTAAAGTGAACACTGCAGAGTCGCACATCTGTTAGAAAGTATCACTAAAATAACAGCACATTTCTGTAAAGTTATCACAAAATCATGAAAAAAAAATTTTAAGAGATGAATTAAAATCAAGAAATAGGAAAGGCTTTCTGAGTTTTTAAAATTTAAAATGTGTATCAATGTGGAATGCTCATGCTATTGCTAGGGTGACTAACTAGCATATGATCTAACAAATAGGAGAATCTATCCTGTTAGAGATTTTATATCTGCTTTTTCAGATAGGTAACCCAAACAGGCAAGGAGAGTTTTCCCAAAGCACAAAAATATGCACGGAAATAGAAGGAGAGGTTTTGCAGATTCTTAGTCTTGTGCTGACTAATTAAGATGCCCCATAAATTATGGATGTGCCCCCGCCAAACAAACAAAACTTATATTGCTCAGCACTGAACCTCTGACTTTCTTTCAGCTGCTCCTCTTGTTGTGTTATAAAAGAGGCATCTAATATGCTGTATTCTGTTATTTACATGGAATCTGAAATGTGTAAAATGTTGACATTGGGAATTAGAAGAGTATTTAGAGGAGTATTGGGGGGGAAAGTGATACTGATCGGTTTTCTGGTTTTCCCCTGACTGCTGTAAGCTGTAACTTCGCCTGCAGATTCACTAAGAAACCTAAACCTTTGTTGTTGTTGTTTTATCTCTAATGCCAGCTGACATAAAACTGACCACAGTGGCATTATTGTGTGGTCAAGAGGCTAGCTACTGTACAAGCCCAGTCAATTCAATGAACACTTAACAGTTCACAATGAACACAGGGGTCTTGATCTTGACATGGTGGAAAGTCAGAAATTGTTCCTTGTCCCTGCTTCCAGTCCCTTATCGGGGTTTTTTAAAAAAAATCTATCTTAGCTACCATGCTAGAGGGAGAATAATTTGTCAGCTTCCTTTTTAAAAAACAAATCCCACCCAGGGATGCATTAAAAACCATTTAACATTATCCTTTGAAAAAACATTTTGACTGGTGGCATATCAGCTACTTTTCACAAACCCACAGCCAGGGCAAGATGGGTCTCAGAGGTGAAAACTGAAAGGCAGCATCTAATGATAAGCCTTCCCTACTGGAGTTCTTTTTTAAAAAAAAGACTGGGCAGCAAAACTGATACAAAGCAATCTCTGCAAGGGTGAAAAGACCCATGTGTAACAAGTTTTTTTTTTCTTGTTTACTAATATGTGTTTAGGCTGTGAACAGCCCCTTTCTTTTATTTATTTCTAATCTTCTGTAATGTGGGCATTTAGCACAGACGGTATTTTTTTAGTCACTCTTCAATATTTTATGTACTCCCCCAAGAAAATTGGCCTGTGGGAAAGGAGAAGATCTCATTTGCTAAACTCAGGTGCCTTAGATTGCCATAGGGCTGTGAACTGACCAGACAAAAACTGACCCAGCCTAATCTTGTGCCTTCAACAGCAGGTTAAGTTGCAGAAATCGCAGGGGAAGATTTTGAAAGCATGGATATAAGCTCCTGTCTGCAGATCTAGCTGCTGTTAAAGGCCCAGGAGCAGACCAAGCTACACTTCCGATTTACTATGCCAGAGAGAAAGTATTACCCGTCCCTCTGCTTTCTCCTTGACCACGTAGTGTGTGCATGTGTTTAAAGGAAGAATCAGTGCTGCGCTAAACTTTCCTCACTTTTAGTTACCAAGTGATGAAGAATGTTTACCACTGGGCAGGCCTGGGGAACCTCTGGCCCGTGGGCCAATAAGGCCACAGAGATTCCTCATCTTCCCGTGGCCCTGCCGTCTCTGCCACCAAGGGAAAAACTCTTATCTCCAATTAGCTGCTGATCAGCTAGAAGAGCTTTTCCCTGCAGGGCCGAGAGCACAGGCCTAGTGGAGGAAGCTGCTGAGTAATTTAGTCCTGCTTCCTTCTAAGCCTTGTCCTGCAGATGCTTGTCCCACTTACTTCTGAGTGGCCATGCAGACATGCAGAGGCTTGCTCTGCTTACATAGGACTAGACATGTGCTCATGCTTACTTCTGAGTAGACATGCTTCCTGATATAAATCAGTAACAATGAAATTGGGGTTGGGGGCTTGCCCAGTTTGCCTGTGGGTCCACCCAGTTTTCCCTTTGGCCCTACCCATCACTGGAATCTGGTCCTGGAGAGCTTCTCTGAAATGTAATCCAGCTCTTGGGCCAAAAAAAGGGGTTTTCCCACCCCTGTGCTAATATATAGTCACCCATCCCTTAGCAGAAATTCCCAAGAGGTATATTTAGCCAGCCAACCTCTCCTGTGATATGAAGGAGGGACTGCAGTTCTCCAGGGATTGCACAAATCAATCCCTTGGCAAGTGATGCCATATTTTAATGTATTTAAAATTCAAGGTCTTATGGACATACTGAGTTTCAGTTAGTGATAATGCAGTTTTATTGGACCGGGACATTTTAGAAACAGCATGTTTTTTGCTATTGAAAGAACAGGTTATTCTGGCAAGTCATTAATCTACAGGGAATGGATTTATTTTGGTAGTCTATGTCCTTATACATTGCTGCCATTCTTGCCATCAGCTGAGAGATCAGCTGAGACATCTGAGTTCATACTTTTGACTGCTATAAACAACAGATCACTGGCATCAAGTCATGCCCTACAAGAGTTCCTTGACTTGAAATTCATTTTTCTTTCTTGGTCTACCAAGCACATCTTTGAAAGCCTTCCTCCCACCGCCCCGCCACCCCACTGCGGACTCCCTCCCCTGTCTTGTTTTTTCTTGATCTGAGAAGTTGTTTGCAAGAAAGATTTTGAAATGCCCTGTACTGTATTGAACAACCACAAGGCTTTGTTAAAGAGGAGGTGCAAAAGAGAACACATAAATTCTCTCTCAGTTCTAAAGTAAATTTCTGTAGAAGGACTGTAGACACTCTCTATAGCCCAGACTACTCAATGCCATTTCAAGACGTCTTCAGGTTGGTGCCAGCTGGATACTTGCATCACTTTTCTTAAAATCTGTCCACACTGGCTGTTTTTCATGTGGTCTGTAACACAGCAGAACACACCAGCTTGGCTGCTGTCGAGAGCTGCCCCGTTTCAGCATGTAACTCCTTTACTGAGGGAACTGCACTGGCTGCTATTCACTACCAGGCCAGGTTTAAGGTTTTAGTACTTGTGTACAAAGCCCTAAATAACTTGGGACTAGGATACCTGAGCCCCTTCATAGGGATGGGGGAGAATTTCTCCCCGAAACTTCGGGGGGCCGAGTGCCAACGCATTCGGTCCTCCGAAGGTTCGGGGAGAAATTCTCCCCCCCACCCCCCCTCCGGGATGGGACTTACCTTTTACGAATGTCGCTCCCGGTGGTGGGTCCCGGCGGCGGTTCGGCAGGTCTTCGTCAGGGGCGGGGGCGGCAGCTGGTCTTTCGACCGGCTGCCGCCGCCGCCATTACAAGAATAGTAAAAAAAAACAAAACGCCCCTGTGATAGGCTACGTAACGATTAACGTAGCCTATCACGGCTAGATTTGCAAAGTCAGCCGTGATAGGCTACGTTAATCGTCACGTAGCCTATCATGGGTGACTTTGAAAGAAAAAAAAAAGCGCGTACGCAAATGGCGGCCCCCATAGGGAGCCACCATTCGTGTTCCTTATTTGGTCCCTGTAGTCTACATAAAGATTTATGTAGACTACGGCGAAAATAAGGGAACGCTATTTGCGTTGCCCTTATTTTCGCCGTAGTCTACGTAAATCTTTACGTAGACTACAGGGACCAAATAAGGAACGCGATTGGCGGCTCCCTCTGGGGGCCGCCATTAGGGTACGCGCTTTTTTTTTTTTTTTAAGTCACCCGTGATAGGCTACGTGACGATTAACATAGCCTATCACAGCTAACTTTGCAAATCTAGCCGTCATAGGCTACGTAAATCGTTACGTAGCCTATCACGGGGCTTTTTTTTTTTAACTTTTCTTTTGAAGTTCGCAGCCGGGGAGACGGGGCGCTTCTCCCCGGCCTGAATTTCAGCCGGGCAAGGTGGGAAGACACCCCCCCCTCGCATGAACTTCGGGGGGAGAAGCGAAGCGCCTCCCCCCCACCGCGAAAAAAGCTGCGAGACAAGGTAAGTGACTTTCGTACATCCCTATTCATGGATCACTGCCTTGTTGTGGCAAGGGGGCTTGCGTAACTCAGGGAAGCCATAAGCTATGCCGTGCAGGGCCACCCAAGACGGACAGGTCATGGCAGAGAGTTCTGACAAAATGTGATCACCAGTGTTGATCGGTTCTATGAAGACCTACAACACCTTCTAGAACTAACACCAAAAAAAGATGTCCTCTTCATCATGGAGGATTGGAATGCCAAAGTAGGAAGTCAAGAAATCACTGGGATAACAGGCAAGCATGGCCTTGGTATACAAAATGAAGCAGGACAAAGGCTAATAGAGTTTTGCCAAGAGAACACGCTGATCATAGCAAACACTCTTTTCCAACAGCACAAGAGGCGACTCTACACATGGACATCACCAGACGGTCAATATCGAAATCAGATGGATTATGTCCTTTGCAGCCAAAGATGGAGAAGCTCTATACAGTCAGTAAAAACAAGACCTGGAGCTGACTGTGGCTCAGATCACGAGCTGCTTCTTGCAAAATTTCGGCTTAAATTGAAGAACGTAGGGAAAACCACTAACCCATTCAAGTATGACCTAAATCATATCCCTTATGAATATACAGTGGAGGTGAGGAATAGATTTCAGGGATTAGATCTGATAGACAGAGTGCCTGAGGAACTATAGACGGAGGTCCGTAACATTGTTCAGGAGGCAGCAACTCAATCCATCCCAAAGAAAAAGAAATGCAAGAAAGCCAAGTGGCTGTCTGATGAGGCGAAGAGAAAAGTCACTGGACAAGACCCTGATGCTGGGAAAGACTGAAGGCAAAAGGAGAAGGGGACGGCAGAGGATGAGATGGCTAGATAGCATCACCGATGCAATGAATATGAACTTGAGCACACTCCGGGAGAGAGCGGAGGACAGGAAGGCCTGGCATGCTATGGTCCATGGGGTCATGAAGAGTCGGACATGACTTAACGACTGAACAACAACAACAACAGGATACCTGAGAGAGCACCTTCTCCCTTACCAACCTGCCTGGTCACTGAGGTCATCAGAGGGCTTGCTCCTGAGGGTTCTACATGGACCTATGGCCCGATTGGAGTCCACCCAGAGAACAGCCTTCAGTGTGGAGGCCCCCTTTCTTTGGAACTCCCTGCCCCTGGAGTTCAGGCAGGCGCCAACACTGTGCTGCTTCCGGCACCTCCTGAAAACAGTTCTGTTCTAGGAAGCATTCCTTAAATGACCAGCCATGTTTTTTATTGGCATTCTGTTTTCAATCATTTTAATATGCTGTTTTAATCTTTAATCTTTTTTACTTCTTGTGTTCACCACTCTGGAATCTGCTTGGAAAGGGGAGAGGTATACAAATATTGTAAATAAAATAAATAAATACTAGGAAGTATGGTGCAGACAGTCTGCCCCTCATTCTTCATTGTGCCCTGTATTAGGTCTCCAGTTCCTGGGATTATTGGGTAGCATTAGTACCGTGTTTAAAAGGTATAAACTTTCCTACAAAATGACTGTATAGCTCATTGGTAGAGCATACAGTTTGCACAAAGGCCCCAGGTTCAAATCCTGATATTTTCAGGATCATAAGTAGCTAAACTGAGAAAGACCTCCTTCTGCGGCCTGGGAGAGCTGCTGCCAGAGTAGACCATACAGGGGTGGATGGGCCAGGGTCTGACTCAGAATGAGGCACCTTCATATGTCTCTCCAGACAGCCGCAGAGACAGTGCCCCCACCCCTTCCTTCAAAGCATGCTTCCAGGCCTATACATAAAGCCATTCCAAGGAGCAATGTTATATTTGGCTCGTCCCTTGATACGTCTCTGGCTCCTCATTTTCCAGTATCCTTGCTTGAAGGCCAGACAGGCAGCAGCAGAAAAACAAGAAGGCCGATATGATAGCTGGTCATGCCAAGTGAAATGAAATAGAGCAAATTGCATCCAGAGACGCTCTGGGACACACGTACCCTTAAACACTGTCACTGTCACATATCCAAACCCTGAAGTTCCTGCACTCTACACCTGCTATGGGGACAAGCTTCATGCCGAACAAAACGGATGGGAATCTCCAATAGTAAGAAGGCTTTACTCAGATGTAAATGGCTACACGGAGTTTTGGAGGAGCGCTGCAGTCCCATGGATTAGACGGGAAATGAACTGCGGCTGCCAGCCTCTCAGTGCCCCTTTAGCCCTTAGTGGAGTCAGTAATAGCTGGCTTCCCTCCCTCTCCTTTCTGTCAATTCCAGAAGAGCAAACAGTGAGGGGAATGCAATTTAAATCCCAGCAAAGCCTACAAAGCCAATTGCACCAGTGGGGGATCAGCATACAAGCGCAGCCCTTTTCTTCAGCTGAACCCATTAGCAAGATCATGTTAGTTGCCAGGATAAGTCAACACATTCTGCTTCATCACATTAACTGCTAGTATAAGTCAACAACTCAGCAAAGCTCTTCTTCCAGTTTAAAATGCAGCAAGGTACCAGGGAGTATAAGAGTAGGTAATGCGGAATGGAAGTTCCGTGGGTGGTTATATAGTTGATGAATAGAAGGAATCCCCCTCCACCTTTGTTGTGGGAGGGGATGGGGTGGGAGGAAAGGGGTTCAGCATACCCCTTGCTTTGAAAACAGCACACACCATTTTCTTCATAATGTTGTGTTTTAGATCCAGTGGAAATCCCATTTGCTTATTAAAGGCTTACTCTAGGAGCACAGCAGAAACAGAGAAAACCAGCAAGTTACAGTATAGCTGATACTGCAGGCCTGATCATTATCTTTATCAAAAGATGCCAGTTGCATAAGCCTTTCCATGTCAGTTCTTCTTTTCAGCTCTGTTTGTTTATTGGCTGGTTTATTTTATTTTTTAAAGAATTTATATGTGACCTTTCAGGGCAAAGCCCTCCCAGGGTGGCTTAAAAAGGATAATTAAAATGATACAGTACTTCCTACAAAATTCAAATAAAACTATCCAATTACAAAAAGCTTTAATCAGCTGCACTTTGAAGCCCAACTCACAATAATCTTATCTTGCTCCAGTATTATTTGTATATCTTATTGACCATATTATAGGGAGAAGGTTCACAGATATGTACTTATGATTCTGATGTCATTAATAGTTCATTAGATTCAATCAAGGCAGAGAAGGTTGCCTTGGCGAGTTTCAAAAGTTGCCAATTTTATTCTATTCCTGTAAGAAGGCCTCTCCTTCATGGATCACTGCCTTGTTGTGGCAAGGGGGCTTGCGTAACTCAGTGAAGCCATAAGCTATGCCGTGCAGGGCCACCCAAGACAGACAGGTCATGGCAGAGAGTTCTGCCAAATTGTGGTCCACTGGAGAAGGAAATGGCAACCCACTCCAGTATTCTTGCCAAGAAAACCCCATGGAACGTATCACAAGGCCAAAAGATATGATGCCGGAAGATGAGCCCCTCAGGTCGGAAGGTGTCCAATATACTACTGGGGAAGAGCAGAGGGAATTTCCAAGTAGCGCCAGAAAGAGTGAAGCAGCTGGGCCAAAGCCGAAAGGACACTCAGCTATGGATGTGTCTGGTGGTGAAAAGAAAATCCGATGCTGTAAAGAACAATATTGTTTAGGAACCTGGAATGTAAGGTCAATGAATCAAGGTAAGCTGGACGTGGTCAAACATGAGATGGCAAGATTGAACATCAACATCTTGGGAATCAGCGAACCAAAATGGACAAGCACGGGCGAATTTAAGTCAGGTGCCCATTATATCTACTACTGAGGGCAAGAATCCCTTACAAGAAATGGAGTAGCACTCATAGTCAACAAAAGGGTGGGA
This sequence comes from Heloderma suspectum, assembly GCF_057233095.1. NCBI lineage: Eukaryota > Metazoa > Chordata > Lepidosauria > Squamata > Helodermatidae > Heloderma > Heloderma suspectum. The sequence continues at coordinate 216,920,457 of NC_139458.1, read as the reverse complement.
AAAGCAGTACTGGGGTACAATCTTAAAAATGATAGAATGATCTCAGTACGAATCCAAGGCAAATCATTCAACATCACAGTAATTCAAGTCTATGCCCCAACCACTGAGGCCGAAGAAGCTGAGGTTGATCGGTTCTATGAAGACCTACAACACCTTCTAGAACTAACACCAAAAAAAGATGTCCTTTTCATCATCGGGGATTGGAATGCCAAAGTAGGAAGTCAAGAAATCACTGGGATAACAGGCAAGCATGGCCTTGGTGTACAAAATGAAGCAGGACAAAGGCTAATAGAGTTTTGCCAAGAGAACACGCTGATCATAGCAAACACCCTTTTCCAACAGCACAAGAGGCGACTCTACACATGGACATCACCAGATGGTCAATATCGAAATCAGATGGATTATGTCCTTTGCAGCCAAAGATGGAGAAGCTCTATGCAGTCAGTAAAAACAAGACCTGGAGCTGACTGTGGCTCAGATCATGAGCTGCTTCTTGCAAAATTTCAGCTTAAATTGAAGAACGTAGGGAAAACCACTAACCCATCCAGGTATGACCTCAATCATATCCCTTATGCATATACAGTGGAGGTGAGGAATAGATTTCAGGGATTAGACCTGATAGACAGAGTGCCTGAGGAACTATGGACGGAGGTCTGTAACATTGTTCAGGAGGCAGCAACTCAATCCATCCCAAAGAAAAAGAAATGCAAGAAATCCAAGTGGCTGTCTGATGAGGCTTTACAAGTAGCTGAGGAAACAAGGGAAGCGAAAAGCAAAGGAGAAAGGGGAAGGTATATCCAACTTAACACAGAGTTCCAGAGAATAGCAAGGAGAGACAAGAAGGTCTTCTTAAATGAACAATGCAAAGAATTCGAGGAAAGCAATAGAATGGGAAAGACTAGAGATCTTTTCAAGAAAATCGGAGATCTCAAGGGAATGCTTTGTGCAAAGATGGGCATGATAAAGGACAAAGAAGGCAAGGACCTAACAGAAGCAGATGAGATTAAGAAGAGGTGGCAAGAATACACAGAAGAACTATACAGGAAAGATCTGAATGTCCCTGATAGCCATGATAGTGCAGTCACTGAACTTGAGCCAGACATCTTAGAGAGTGAAGTCAAGTGGGCCTTAGGAAGCGTTACTAACAACAAAGCTAGCGGAGATGACAGTATTCCAGCTGAGCTATTTAAAATCCTAAAAGATGATGCTGTTAAAGTGCTGCACTCATTATGCCAAAACATTTGGAACACTCAACAGTGGCCACAGGACTGGAAAAGGTCAGTTTACATTCCAATTCCAAAGAAGGGCAATGCCAAAGAGTGTTCAAACTACCGTACAATTGCGCTCATTTCACATGCCAGCAAGGTGATGCTCAAAATCCTACAAGCTAGGCTTCAGCAGTATGCGAACTGCGAACTACCGGAAGTACAAGCTGGGTTCCGAAGAGGCAGAGGAACTAGAGATCAAATCGCCAACATTCGCTGGATCATGGAGAAAGCAAGAGAATTCCAGAAAAACGTCTATTTCTGCTTCATTGACTAAACTAAAGCCTTTGATTGTGTGGATCACAACAAACTGTGGCAAATTCTTAAAGAGATGGGAGTACCAGACCACCTTACCTGTCTCCTGAGAAACCTGTACGAGGGTCAAGAAGCAACAGTAAGAACCAGACATGGACCAACCGATTGGTTCAAAATTGGGAAAGGAGTACGACAAGGCTGCATATTGTCGCCCTGCTTATTTAACTTATATGCAGAGTACATCATGAGAAACGCTGGGTTGGATGAGTCACAGAATTAAGATTGCCGGGAGAATTATCCACAACCTCAGATACGCAGACGATGCCACCCTAATGGCAGAAAGCGAAGAGGATCTAAAGAGCCTCTTGTTGAGGGTGAAAATGGAGAGTGCAGAAGCTGGTTTGAAACTCAACATTAAAAAAACAAAGATCATGGCATCTGGCCCCATCACTTTCTGGCATATAGAAGGGGAAGAAATGGAAGCAGTGACAGATTTTATTTTCTTGGGCTCCAAGATCACCACAGACGGTGACTGTAGCCATGTAATTAAAAGACGTTTGCTCCTTGGGAGGAAAGCTATGGCAAACCTAGACAGCATTGTAAGAAGCAGAGACATCACCTTGCCGACAAAGGTCCGTATAATCAAAGCTATGGTTTTCCCAGTAGTAACGTATGGCTGTGAGAGCTGGACTATAAGGAAGGCTGAGTGCCGAAGAATTTATGCTTTCGAACTGTGGTGCTGGAGAAGACTCTTATGAGTCCCTTGGACTGCAAGGAGGTCCAATCAGTCAATCCTAAAGGAAATCAACCCTGAGTGCTCATTGGAAGGACAGATACTGAAGCTAAAGCTCAAACGATTTGGCCACCAAATGCGAAGAGAAAAGTCACTGGAAAAGACCTTGATGGTGGGAAGGACTGAAGGCAAAAGGAGAAGGGGACAGCAGAGGATGAGATGGCTAGATAGCATCACCGATGCAATGAATATGAACTTGAGTCTTGAGCACACTCCGGGAGAGAGTGGAGGACAGGAAGGCCTGGCGTCCTATGGTCCATGGGGTCACGAAGAGTCGGACACGACTTAATGACTGAACAACAACAAAGAAGGCCTGTTAAGAAGGCCTGTTAAGATGGCCTATAAAAATGAAAGTTACCCATGACTAGTTGAACAACAGCTTCCTATCTCTCTTAAATGTAGGGATACTTAAGGAATTCATTTTTTGTGAATTCGTATTAGAACTGACCTGATCTATACTTCCTAAACTGATGTGTGAATTGGAACATAGTTATTCAACAACTTTCACAGTTCCCCAAATGATCTGATGCTCTTCTTGGCTCAAAAAACATCCCAAAATGTGTTTAGAAATGTGTATTTTGAGAGAAAATATTTTAGAACTACTATTTAAATTCAGATTTTCTTGCAGACCTTTTAAAATCACAGATTAATGCAGAAAAAGGACATAACAAACTTATGAGTGAATGCATGCAAACGTGGCATGGACTGGAAGACATCGGTTCAACCATCCCTACTTAAATGACTCTAAGTACTGCATCTAGTAGCAGACACTGCCCATTAAGAATATATTTATATTTTTATCCACATGTCTGATTTTAACCAGCCTTTCCATGTCAAATGTGCTAGAAAGCTATTTTTTAATTAGAAGGCATAGTTGATGGGTTTAAATCTACCTCTCACTTGTGTGGCGTGATAAGATTACTCTAGAGCAAGGGTGGGCAACATGCATGTGGCCCTTGTCATGCTGCCAAATTTGGCGGCTGCAAATATATATGTATATGGTTTTTTAATGTACCCCCAAATTGTGCTTTTAGCAGTAAGGAGCACTAAAAGGCTAAATTGTCCTGAAGCTAAATTTTACTCTTTTAGTGCTATGGAGTAGTTTGCCTCCAAATTTCTAGAGACTTGAGGGCCAAGGCCTTCCGGAATGTCATGTGACCTTTGCCTGATAAGACAATGCTGGCAAGGGGGTCTGCTTGTTAAAGAGCCCATGTGCCAGATCCTAGAGTCACATCTGGTAATGTAATCCACCAAGCAGGCGTATAGCCCTAAAGAAGATCAGGGGCAAGGAGTGTTCTCCAACTATTTGTGGAGTGCATATGCACCTGTTTTTCCGCCCCTACAATAACTTTAAGGACATTTCATCTCCAGTAAGATCACTGGGATTGGGACTCAGCAGACTGAACAGGCTGAGTGCCATGCATGGTGAAAATGGCCCATTGAAGAGGCTACCGAAGTCCATGTCCAGGAGCCCTGGAATCTCACTACTGCAGCTGTCCCAATGCCATAAGCCTAGTCCTCCTGGCTGCGTACCTTCACTGTAAGAGAGTACACACACACACCCCGAAGGATATGGCAGTATTACACATGGCGGTTACTATTTACTCACATGTGGTACGGGTGTTACCATGGTCCAGTTCTCTGATGCCACAGCCCTTATCCCACGGGCACGTCCTGAAAAGCAAGAAAGAGAGGACCATTACCTGTGGTGTGCCTCATTTACAACAGACCTACCTTGCAAGACTACTGTGCAAGAGAATGAGAAATTTGATTGCTCACATGGAGCTTTTGAGAAGATACACATGAAAATAATAACTAAGTCACTATAAGTAAGAATAGGAAAGTGCTAGGTCACAAGTGACAAGCCTGACACATATTGCACAGGCAATGGGAGCTTGTGGCACACCTGCAGAGGAACGAGAGAGCAAGTGGGCTTTGGCATACCTTGAGGCCTGCACTTCTTCCTGCCTTTCCTGGGCTACGTTGCTGCCTGCTCCCCTGCCTAGTCTGCTGGAATGAGCCAATGGGCTACTTATGTACCACAGAGTGGCGCATACATCCCATACTTTAGACTTGGCATGTGGCAAACTTGCGAAAACATTAGCTATCACCGTGCTAATAATAACTTCATGTTTATAAGGCACTTCATACATGTTATCTTCTTGTAAGGCTTACAATAATGTTGTAAGGTAGGTCAGTGTTATTATCACCCCTGTGTATAAGAGTGGGGAGGGGGGCCATTTCTGAGACAGAATGCCTTGTATAAAGCTACCTAACGAGCTTGTGACAATGGTGAGATTGAAACCAGTGCAGCACCAGCCCTACCATTAGGCCAAGTGAGGCAGTCACCTCAGCTGGCAGATTCTGGGAGGTGGCAGCTATGTGCTAGAGGAGAGAGCTGTGGGCCATGTGGTGTGCCTTGCACCCCCTCAGCTTGCCTGATGCCGTCAGGTCCAGCGAAGGATGCTGTTGCATTGCCAGGGTCGAAGGAAGATTCAATTGCCTATCCAGTCCAGGGATGGGCGGATGGCTTACCTGCTGTTCCGGGGGGGGGGGGGCGGTGTCTGCAGGGGGGGAGGCAATCCCTCCCTCCCCCCCCCAGAATCCTGGCTGGCCAGCTCTGCTCCGCGGCAATTCCACAGAGCCACTGGCCGGCTCTGAAGCACCAGCAATATGGCCGCCATTGCCGTATCGCTGGCTGGGCTGATTGACTGCGGACACAAATGGCGTCCACTATGCCATTTGCAGCTATAATGGTCTTAGTTTAAGGCAAATGCAGCTGTAAATGGCTGCATTTAGCTTAAACTAAGACCTTTATGGCCGCAAATGGTGTAGTGGACGCCTAGGGATGGCAGAGAAATCCGCCACGGCCTCCAATGAGGCCGGATTCTTTAGAATCCGCCCCCCTGGAGTCTGTGGCGGAACGGACTACACCCCTCCGCCACCCCCGAAACCCCCCCCCCGGGGACAGACCCTACCTGGCAGCGGCGGCTGCTCCGGGTCACTGCCTCCATCCACTGCTGGGCTGCGGAACGAAATGGCGGCCAGTGTAGCGGCTGCCATTTGCATCCCTGCTAGTGGCTATGATTGGCTATGTAAATATTTACATAGCCTATCACGGAAAGAGCAGGGACGCAAATCGCGTAGTGACCACCATTTGCGTCCCTGCTCTTTGCCGTGATAGACTATGTAAATATATACTTAGTCTATCACGGCCTAACATAGAGACGCAAATGGCGGCCACTATGCCGGCCACCAGCCACCATTTGCGGCTGCCACAGCCCGGCAGCAGACAGCAGTCCGGCTGCGGATGGGCCCAGTCAGCGGTTCCATGGACTCGCTGTGGAGCTGGCCGGGCAGGATTCCAGAGGGAGGGACGGATCGCCTCCCCCACCCATGGACGCCACCACTAGAATGAGGTAAGGGATTCGTACATCCTATGGACACCATTTGTGTCTGCAGTCAATCAGCCCAGCCAGCGATACAGCAATGGCAGCCGTATTGCTGGTGCTTTGGAGCCGGCCGGCAGGGAGGATCCGGCTGGCGAGGATTCCTCCAGGAGGCAGAGGTAAGTCTTCCGATCCTCCACGGACTCCGGAAGCCAGATTCTTTTGAATCCGGTCTCACTAGGGTCATCTGTGAAGGATTTCTCCCCCATCCCTAACCCAGTCAGCTTTTGTGTATGGAATGGTTGGGGGCGCCATCTTGTCCTCTGCTTCAGGCAGCAAAATGTCTTGAGTCAGCCTTGAACCAGGAACTCCCTGATTCATAGCTGACGCATTTAATGACTACACTACATCAACTCAGGTAAGAACACAAGAAGAGCCATGCTGGATCAGACCAGGGGTCCATCTAGTCCAGCATTCTGTTCACACAGTGGCCAACCAGCTGTCAACCAGGAACCCACAAGCAGGATATGGGTGTAACAGCAGCCTCCCACCCATGATCCCCAGCATAGGCATACTGCCTTTGATACTGGATACTCTTTCTGTAGATCCTCTTTCTGTAAGGACAAATGTCTAGATACAAATAAGGCAATCAACTGTAGAATATACATGTGATAAGGTATAAAACAGCCCTCTAATTTCTTCATGCAAGTAGATCTGAAGTGGCTTTCAAAGGATATGCATCATTGTGGCTGCAATCCTATGCAATCCTGGAAGTAAGCCCCCATTGAACTCAATGGCGCTTACTTCAATGAATAAGTTTCTGCTGTTTATTTGTTAGATGTGGGCTGTTACTCCATTGTAAGTAGCAGGCATGGAGAACCTCTGGCCTACGGGCCTACAGAGATTGCCCATCCTGCTTCTTCCACAGGCCCAGCCCCTTCTCTCTCCAGCTCTGTGCAGGAAACCCCTGTTGTTTTCTACAATCACTGATCAGAAATAAGACCTGGAATTTCCATTGAAAGATTTTATTTATTTTTTTCATTTCTATACCACCCAATAGTTGAAGCTTTCTGGGCGGTTCACAAAAATTAAAACCAAACGGCGCACAATAAAACAATTTAAAATATATAGAACATTAAAACCACAATATAACAATACAACCACAATAAAACCTAGCAGCAGTGCAGGAGTTTAAAATACAGTTTTAAAACAGCAAAGCTAAAAGTCTAGAAAGCTAAAATGCTAAAATGCCTGGGAAAATAAAAAGGTCTTCACCGGGCGCCAAAAGGAATACAATGTAGGTGCCAGGTGAACCTCACTAGGGAGCTCATTCCTAGGGATGTACAAAAGTCACTTACCTTTCGTGGATTATGTTGATGGTGGGGGGGAGGCATTCCGTCCCTCCCCCTGGAATCCTTGCCGGGGGGGAGGCGCTCCGTTCCTCCCCCCCGGAATCCTCCGTTGCCGGCTGTGCTCCGCGGTAGCTCCGCGGAGCAGCCGGCCAGGCCCAGCCAGGCCAGAGCCATCCGCAGCTGGATTTCCGGCCTCGGAGGGCTCTGGGTAAACAAACAAACAAACAACGCGTACACAAATGGCAGCAGCTTCGGCCGCCGCCATTTGCGTTCCTTGTTTTTGCCATCTGAATCTACGTAAATATTTATGTAGACTATGACGGCGAAAATAAAGGGGAATGCAAATAGCGTAGCAGGTGTTATTTGCATCCCTTTTTGATTCACCATTTTAGCCTACGTAAATCTTTAGGTAGGCTAAAATGTCAAATCAAAAAGGGACGCAAATAGTGCCCACTACGCTATTTGCATTCCCCTTTATTTTCCCCTTTATTTTCACCATAAAATGGCCGCCATTTGCATATGCGGTTTGTTTGTTTTTTTAAAACAACAACAACAACCACGTGATAGGCTACGTAAAGATTTACATAGCCTATCACGTCGTGGTTTTTTTTAAAAAAAAACCTAGCCATGATAGGCTACGTAAATCTTTACGTAGCCTATCACGTGGTTGTTGTTGTTGTTTTTTACAAGCTTGGAAATGGCGGCGGCGGCAGCTGGTCGGAAGACCAGCCACTGCAGCTGCCGCCGCCGCCCAGAAGATCCGCCACAGGTAAGTCTCGTCCCGGGGGGATCCGTGGGGGAGCAGGGGGTAGGCCGTTCCACCACGGAGTTCGGGAGGCCGAATGCACTGGCATTCGGCCTCACTGAGATCCGTGGCGGAATTCTCTGACATCCTTACTCATTCCACAGCTGGGGTGCCACTGCCACAGCAGAAAAAGCCCTCCTCCTAGTGGCTACCCGCCTCACTTCCTTTGGCAGGGGCTCACAGAGAATGGCCGCTAAGGATGATCTTAAGGTCTGGGCAGGCACATATGGGAGGAGGCGATCCTTCAGATAACCTGGCCCCAAGCCGTTAAGGGCCTTGAATGTTAATACCAGCACTTTGAATCAGGCCCGAAAATGGACTGGCAGCCAGTGCAGCTGAAAAAGTACTGGTGTAATATGAGCTTGCAGGTCAGTCCCTGTTAACAATCTTGCTGCCCTATTTTGGACCAGCTGAAGTTTCCGGACCGTTTTCAAAGGCAGCCCCACGTATAACGCATTGCAGTAATCCAGACGAGAAGTTATCAGAGCATGGATAACTGTAGCTAGGCTATCTCTGTCCAGATAAGGGCGCAGTTGGTATACCAGCCTAAGCTGATAAAAAGTGCTCCGTGCCACTGAGTTCACCTGTGCCTCAAGTGACAGTTCTGGATCCACGAGCACCCCCGAACTACGAACCTGATCCTTTAGGGGGAGTGCAACCCCCTCCAGAACAGGTTGAATATCACCTAGCCAGGCAGATGAACCACCCACTAACAGTATCTACATCTTGTCTGGATTGAGTTTCAGTTTATTGGCCCTCATCCAGTCCATTACCGTGCCCAGGCTCTGATTCAGAACAGCCACTGCCTCACCTGGGTTTGATGAGAAAGAGAGGTAGAGCTGGGTGTCACCCACATATTGATGGCACCTCAGCCCATACCTCCAGATAGCCTACCCCAGCGGTTTCATGTAGTAGATAAACAGCATAGGGGATAAAATAGAGCCCTGTGGGACCCCATGGAACAATTGCCAAGGCACAGAGTAATAATCCCCCAGCACCACCGTCTGGAGTCGGCCATCTAAGTAGGAGCGGAACCACTGCAGTGCAGTGCCTCCAACTCCCAAGCCAGACAACCTATCCAGAAGGATACCATGGTCGATGGTATTGAAAGCCGCTGAGAGGTCCAGGAGAATCAATAGGGTCACACTTCCCCTGTCCCTCTCCTGGCAGAGGTCATCCCACAGGGCGACCAAGGCAGTTTCCATTCCAAAACTAGGGATGGCAGAGAATTCCGCCACGGATCTCGGGGAGGCCAAATGCCAGTGCATTCGGCCCCCTGAAATCTGTGGCGGAACGGCCTGCCCCCCCGCGGATCCCCCCAGGATGAGACTTACCTGGGGCGGATCTTCTGGGCGGCGGCGGCTCCAGTGGCGGCTTCGGCAGCAGCGGCTGCGGCGGCTGGTCTTCTGACCGGCTGCTGCCGCCTCCATTTACAGTTTTTTGTTTTGTTTTTACACCCACATGATAGGCCACGTAACTTTTACGTAGCCTAAAACAACTGGGTAAAAAAAAAAAAGGCGTACGCAAATGGCGGCGGCTACAGCCACCGCCATTTGCGTTCCTTATTTTGGGCCATCTTAGTCTACATAAATAATTACATAGACTAAGAAGGCAAAAATAAGGGGAACACAAATAGCGTCTGCTACACTATTTGTGTTCCCCTTATTTTCGCCGTCTTAGTCTACGTAAATATTTACGTAGACTAAGACGTCAAAAATAAGGAATGGAAATAGCGGTGGTGGTAGCTGCCGCCATTTGCGTACGCGTTTCCCCCCCCCTCCCGAGCCCTCTGCGGCTGGAAATCCGGCTGTGGATGGCTCCGGCCTGGCTGAGCCTGGCCAGCTGCTCCGCGGAGCCACTGCGGAGCACAGCCAGCCAAGGAGGACTCCTGGGGGGAGGAACGGAACGCCTCCCCCACCGTCCAGGATTCCAGGGGGAGGGACGGAACGCCTCCCCCCCACCATAAACATAATCCGCGAACAGGTAAGTGATTTTCGTACATCCCTATCCAAAACCAGGCCTGAAGCCCAATTGAAATGGATCTAGATAATCGGTTTCATTCAACAGTGCCTGGAGCTGTTCTACAAACACCCACTCAAGCACCTTGCCCAGGAAGGGGATGTTGGCCACTGGCCTATAATTGTTAACATCCTCTGGGTCCAGGTTGGGCTTTTTCAGGAGTGGTCTAAGTACCGCCTCTTTTAAAGCGGCAGGCACCACTCCCTCTCTCTAGGAGGAATTTACAACCTCCTGGACCCAGCCAGACATCCCCTCCTTGTTTGATTTAATAAGCCATGAAGGGCAAGGGTCAAGCACTAGGGATGGACGAAAGGGACTTACCTCGTCCCGCAGCTTGCTTCGCGGTGGGGGGGAGGCGCTTCGGTTCTCCCCCCGACGTTCAGGGGAACGCAAATAGCGTTCCCTTATTTTCACCGTAGTCTACGTAAATGTTTATGTAGACTAGACGTGCCAAAATAAGGAACGCAAGTGGCGGCGCCCCATGGGCGCCGCCATTTGCATATGCGCTTTTTTTTTTTCAAAGTCACCCGTTATAGGCTACGTGACGATTTACGTAGCCTATCACGGCTGACTTTGGAAATCTAGCCGTGATAGGCTACATAAATCGTTATGTAGCCTATCACGGGTGTGTGTGGGTTTTTTTACTTTACTTTTTTTTTTTGCAATGGTGGCGGCGGCAGCCGGTCGGACTGCCGAACCGCCGCCGGGACCCGCCGCCGAGAGGGACATTCGCCAAAGGTAAGTCACATCCTGGGGGGGGGGCGGGGGGCCGGCGGAGAATTTCCCCAACACTTTCGGGGGGCCGAATGTGTCGGCACTCGGCCTCCCGAAGATTCGTGGAGAAATTCTCCGCCAACCCTATCAAGCACACAAGTGGTCGTTCAGACTTGGCCAAGCACCTTGTCCGCATCCTCAGGCCTCAGTAACTGAAACTCATCCAATAAAACTGGACCAGACTGAGCTCTGAACACCTCTACCAATGGAACTGCATTAATCGTGGTGTCCAATTCATAGGGATGTTAGAGAATTCCGCCACGGATCCCAGGGAGGCCGAATTCCAGTGAATTCGCCCCCCCAGAATCCATGGCAGAATGGAGACCCCTTCCCCACCACCACGCGAAAGCCCCGCGAAACAGAGCCTATCTGGCTGCGGCTCCAGCAGTGGTGGTAGTGGCAGCGGCAGCAGCTCCGGCTGCTGACGGGCTGCTGTGGCTGCAAATGGCGACCATCATAGCGGCCGCCATTTGCATCCCTACGCCGGCCCGTGATAGGCTATGTATATATTTACGTAGCCTATTACGACTAAAGCAGGGACGCAAATGGCATCCCCTACACAAGACGCCATTTGCGTCCGCACAAGCCTGGCAGCGGCTGGAGGCCCCGCTGCGGGTTGGCCCGGCAGGCGGCTCCACGGACTAGCCGTGGAGTGGAGCCGGCCAGGCAGGATTTCGGGGGGGAGGAACAGATCACCTCCCCCCCGTCAAGGATTCCGGGGGGAGGAATGGATCGCCTCCCCCCACCTGCGGAACCCAGCGGAGCCAGGTAAGCGGGGTTTCGTACACCCCTACCAATTCATGACGAATCTGAGCGACTTTATCTTCAAAGTGCCTTGCATCACAGCATGCCACCAAGGGTTCCACCATCTCTCTCCCTGGCCCAGAATGTAACAGGCTGCAAAGCACTTGGAAAATCTCTGCTGGATGACACTGAGAAGATGCAATGCTGGTGGAAAAGAACTGTCTCTTTGCCATGCTTACTGCCACAGAGTAGGCCCGATAGCGAGCTCTTACCTGTGTTCGGTCAGACTCAGCACGAGTTTTCCTCCACCTGCGTTCTAGCCATCTCCCCTCTTGCTTCATTGCCCTCAGCTCAGATGTATACCAAGGAGCTGGCCGGGCTCTGCTCAGAGGGAGAGAGCGCTTGGGCACGATCGTGTCAACCGCCCGAGTCATCTCTGCATACACAGAGCGACCTGGGCTTCGACAGGAGCACCAGCCATACCAGCAGGAAAATCCCCCAGAGCCCTCTGGAATCCATTAGCCTCCGGGGGCAGATCATTTTAATAGGTCCCCCACCCTTGCAGAGGGGGAAGGCTGCCAGGAGTCTAAATCTTAACAGGAAGTGGTCTGACCATGACAAAGGAACAGATGTTAATTCCTCTACTTTCAGATCACCATCCTCCTGCCCAGTCGAGAAAACCAGATCAAGCGTGTGTCCTTTTATATGCATTGGGCCAATGACATGTTGGGACAGCCCCATGGTTGTCATGGCGGCCATGAAGTCCTGAGCTGCCCCAGATACAGCGGCCTCGGCATGGAAGTTGAGATCCCCTAGGACCATCATCCTAGGGGTCCTCAACACCAAGTCCGAGACCACTTCCGTCAGCTCAGGCAGCGGGGTGGGTGGTACACCAACAGAATCCCTAATCTGTCCCGGGTACCCAACACAAGGTACAAACACTCAAGATCTGCACTCGAATGAGCAGGAAGCCTGGAGAAGGAGATTGAATTCCTATAGACCACGGCAACTCCCCCTCCCCGACCCTCAAATCGGTGTTGGTGCTGCACTGAGTACCCAGGAGGGCACAGCTGGGAGAGAGTGACCCCTCCCAGTCCCCCCCCCAGGTCTCAGTCATACATACCAGTTCAGCCTCCTCATCCACAATCAAATCATGGATGAGGGAGATTTTATTTTGGGCCGACCTGGCATTCAGCAGCAGCACCACCAGGCCCGAGGGCAGACTGGTAAGGCTGCCAGGAACCATCAGGTTGGGGGAAGAACCAGAAGAGGGGACAGCTGTAAGGTGTCTAGGCCCTCTTCTCCTCAGCACCAAAGATGGCCTTTCTTCGGCACCGTGTAGGAAAACTCCACTCTTATCTCCTATCAGTGATTGGAAATAACAGCAATTTAAAGGCCTTTAAACTTGAAATGTGTTCCGGGTATTTAAAATTTAAATACCTTTAAATTTTAGAATGGAGCTGTACTTTACATGCCTGAAAGCAGTTGCTCTGGGGCTTCCTCCTGAGCAGACATGCACAGAATTCAGCTGCGGCTTTCTGTTTGGCGGAAAAATGTCCAAACTGCTACAAATTACATCTGACCAGTGGAGGCTGGTGGCTCCTATGTCAGTGGGGCAGGAAATCCGTTATGGGTTTCCGCCAGAACCGGTCAGAACTCTTAAGGAGCTATCCAAGGTGCTGAATCCATTTTGGCAGATTCACCGCCCCACTGAGATAGGAGCCACCAGCCTCCACTGCATCTGACCCTCACCCATTCTGTCCATGGCCCCACCCCCTTACCTTGAGCTCCACCCACTCCTAGAATGCAGCCCCTGAGGCCCTTCCTAAATTGGAATTCAGGCTCTGGGCCAAAACAGGTTCACCACCCCTGGTATATAGTAAAAAGGCTGAAAATACATGGGAATAGAAACCTCTGCAAGTGTATGAAGGAAGACGGGAGAAACAAGAGACATGAAACCAAGTGGAGGGTGCGATGCTCACAATGAAGAACATCAGAGAGTAAACGACATTTGGATTATTATTCTAGCAGCAACAGCAGGTCCTTTCTTTGGAGCAAGAAAGGAAATATCTCGAGGGTATGCCTCCTTTCTTTGGAGTGTCCATGAACCATCTAAGCAGCCTGCTATGGCACATACTGCAGGGCACTCTTGTAGCGATGTTAGGAAGAGCCTTCAGCCACTCATACCAGGGATAGAATTTAGGAATATAAAATTGCTTCCAATAAACTCGCGAGCAAAAAGAGCAATGAAATGTTAGAGCAAGCCACAAAGAGACAACATGAAATCACTGAAGATAATTTGCCAGCTCTGAGTATATTCAGAATGAGACTTGACATTGCGTAGCTGGGATGATTTATAGCTAATTAAATTACTTCTGGCATGAGAATGGACTGCTGGAGTCAATAAAAGAACTAGCCCTTTCTCTCAAATAATGCTTCTCGAATTATAATCTGCGGTGTTTTTCTTTATAAGAAGAGATGCTTCCCTTATTTGCCTACCGGGGCACTATTTCATAATCCAGTGGGGTGGGAAGAAGGGCAACATTCACCAAGAACCAAGTGCTAACCGCTAGAGGAGTTAAAAATAAATGATGGCTGTGGGAGGGGGGTACTGTGGGAGCATTTGTTCTATTTATGTTATCGTGATTCAATAGAGGAGACATGGATTAACACTGAACGGGCTGATTAGGTAGCATGGTACAGTACAGCACAGAAATTAGACAGAAAGATAATGCAACTAGAGTTGTGTAGTCGGGTTTGTCTATGGGAGGTTCCATTGTGGAATGAGTAGGGATGTCGGAGAATTTCTCCACGAATCTCCGGGAGGCCGAATGCGTTGGCATTCGGCCTCCCGGAGATTCGTGGAGAAATTTTGGTCCCCCAAAATTGGTGGAGAAACGGTCCGTACCCCCGCACCCCCCCCCGGGATGGGACTTACCTTTGTCGAATGTCCCTGGCACTGGTGGCTCCCGGCGGCGGCGGTGCGGCGGCGGTGCGGCGGCGGCCGGTCTTCCGACCGGCTTCCGCCACCGCCATTTCCAAGGTGAAAAAAAAACAAAACAACAAACGTGATAGGCTGCGTAAAGATTTACATAGCCTATCACGGCTAGATTTTCAAAAAACACCATGATAGGCTACGTAAATCCTTACGTAGCCTATCACAGCTGACTTGGGGGGGGGAAGCGCGTATGCAAGTGGCGGCGCCCATGGGCGCCACCATTTGCGTTCCTTATTTGGGCACGTGTAGTCTATGTAAATCTTTACGTAGACTACGGCGAAAATAAGGGCAACGCAAATAGCGTTGCCCTTATTTTCACCGTAGTCTACGTAATCTTTACGTAGACTACAGCGACCAAATAAGGAACGTGAATGGCGGCTCCCTATGGGGGCCGCCATTAGCCGTACACACTTTTTTTTTTTTAAGTCACCCGTGATAGGCTACGTGACGATTTACGTAGCCTATCACGGCTGACTTTGCAAATCTAGCCATGATAGGCTACATTAATCGTCCCGTAGCCTATCACGGGGGTGGTTTTTTTTTTTAACTTTTCTTGGAATGGCAGCGGCGGCAGCCGGTCAAAAGACTGGCTGCCGCCCCCGCCCCTGACGAAGACCTGCCGAACCGCCGCCGGGACCCGCCGCCGGGAGGGACATTTGGGAAAGGTAAGTCCCATCCCGGGGGGGGGGTGGCGGGGGGGGCAGAGAATTTCTCCCCGAAACTACTTCGGGGGGCCGAATATGTTAGCACTCGGCCCCCTGAAGTTTCGGGGAGAAATTCTCCCCCATCCCTAGCTGGGGTGCCCACTCTTGACACCAGGCCTAGGTCAAAGTTCACGAGAGCAATATGAACAGCTCTCATAGTCAGTCTTTCCCGCAGGGGAGGCTGGTGGCTTCAATTGTGGTGGGGCGGTGATTCCATTCTGGGTTTTAGTTACAACCATCCAGAAGTCTAAAGGAGCTATCCAAGGTGCTGGGCCCATTTGGGGATGGGGTTCATCACCTTGGATAACAACTTTGGGCTTTGGGCTGGTTGTAACTGAAACCCAGAATGGAATCTCCGCCCCACTACCATTGGAGCCACCAGCCTCCCCTGCTTTCTAGGGCTGGGCACCATCTTCTTCAACAACACCAGATCTGATCAAATTTGGGCCTCACTCTCACTGAAGTCATAAATCTGTATCTGGGCTGTACCATGTCAGACTGCTGATGGGAGCTCATAATGCAGCTCTACCACTAGCATGTCAGGGCTAAGGCTAAGGCTAGAACCCTTCTCTCTGCTATCTAATTCTCTACAAGTGGGGAATGTCCTGTATGAAGCAGCATCAAATGTGAGCCTCCAGCTGCAGCTTTAAGTTGAACAGCCCAGACATAGCTTTACCACCTCAGTGAGAACTAGGACTTGGGTTTTTCAGATTCTGTTATCATTTATGTACAGAATGTTTCCTCCAGATGCCCTGGTTACCCTACAAGCTCAAAGTGCCAAACTGGACAAGGAATATAGGTATTCCTGAAGCACAAAAATAAAATTTGGAGGCAAGCAGTGTAACTGCCCCTCCCTCAACCACCCTAAGTGCCCCTCCCTCTTTAGACACAGCAGTGCATCCCAAAGAAGTTAACAGTATGAAACATTTACATACTGGATCTTGAATGAGCTGGTTTTGTCTTCCTGAAAGGTATTCTCTGCAAAAGAAAACAAGACACTTGATACGGCAGGCCACTACATAATCCAGCTGAATAAAAAATGACCCTTAGCTATTCTTTTCCACCTTTTTTCCCAGTGTTTTGCTTAAATAAATGAAATCAACTTTCTTGTTAAAGCAATTGAAATTCCTCTTGCTAGCGCACAGCTGAATACAGTTAATATTAATTTGATTTTTGTGAGTAGTTACAAAATGGGAGTTTTTTCATTATTAAAGATGGAAGTTTTTCATTATTAAAGATGAAAAAAGCCTATTTAGCACATCTTAATGAAGAGTGAAATATTTCAGAAAGACTTTCAATAGCAACCATGAAGGTTAAAAGGCAGATTTATGCTCTGAGATTTCTGCTAAGTAGTTGTCACAAGGTTTTGTGTAATCCAATCACAAATTACTCAGCGACAATTCTCATGTAACTTTTTTGCTTCTTACAGGAGTACACACACCCCATATCAGAATACAACATCTACATGGAAGGGATCAATCTAGGCTCCTTTTCCTAAGGGAAAATGTATTTTGCATTCTGATGCAGAATTTCTCCCATGTATTTTCCAAGGGTATTCTTCTGCAGAGGAGGAAAACTATGACAGAGAATTATTAGCCTGCAGAGACAGTAAAGAGTAGATGTAATATCTGTAGAAATCCTGTCCACATTGCCTTGTCTAGACACATTTCAACAATTGGTTCTTCTTCTTTTCATTACTCTACCACAAAGGCATTCAACTAGTGGGTCAGAACTAACTGGGTCATGGCCTGGCTGAAGGTGGTTAGCATCAGTAGCACCAAAACATTTACTTCAAACACACACACACACACACACACACACACAGAGACAGAGACAGAAGTAGACAGATAGAGGTGTGGTTGGGGGAGGAAAGGAGAAGTGTGGGTATGTCTGTACTACAAATATACATTGGTTCTATAAAAATTGAACTATCATGGTTCCCCATCTCACCCCCCAGATTTCCCAAAAGACAAAGGGAGAAGGAGAAAACCAAAAGAAAGAAAGAAAGAAAGAAAGAAAGAAAGAAAGAAAGAAAGAAAGACATACGTTAGAAAAATAAATTGCATCTTGGGGTTAAAGGTGGGTCTCGCGTCTGACAAGATTGAAGACTTTTCCTCTACCAAACCTAATTGCCTCAAGGTGTCTTCTTCATCCACTGAGGTATAAAGAATTGCTCCAGCTCATTGTAGTAATTCATCCATTATGTATATGAATTATGTCATAATTCCCAACAGTCCTGCACCCCTCACTAAGTTTGTGGGAAGCTTTTGTTTGTTTGTTGTTGTTGGCTGACAGCTTCAGCTTGTGAAGAACAAATACAAGGCCTAATGTCTTTCCTATACTGGGTTGGACATTTTTGTAGGATTACGTTGATAATCCGGTGTTATATAACTTGTGCATTTTGTGTTATGAATGCTTGCAGGAAATAATTAAGCCAACAGCTAACTGGCAAACAAAGATCAACAAAAGTAAGACAATACGGTAAGTAAAAGTAATGTGTAAAATGTGTAAAAGTAAACAAAACTGAGTCGCTGAGTTGCAGATTTAATTATTAAATTGTAAGTGCAGCATTAAGTAGTCACAATGAGTTATTCATATACGTATCTATTAACAATTAGATATGTTTTTAAAAAAGAGTAAGCATTGGCCATCAAACCTATGTATTAGGAAATAGCTACGGTGTAATTCACTGGGAACAAAAAGACTAAGTGATACTTTACAGTTTCAGAAGGGTAGCCATGTTAGGCTGTAGATGCAAAAGATAAAAAGATATTCTTGTGGCAATTCAAGGACTGAGATTTGTTGGCAACAAACTATTACAGCCTTCCCTAATCTGGTACCTTCCAGATCTGTTGACTACAACTCCCAGTATCCCCCTACCAGCCATGAACCATAATGAACCAGCTAGGTGTATTCATAGTAATTTGTGGAGTCTCATAATTTGGAGATTCGGAATGGTGAATTCAGGGGTCCCCTCCTCCCAAACCCACCATGCACTGAGCCCATGCACCCACTGAAGCTTGGGCTTGGCTGGTAACAGGCTCAACTGAGAAACATAGTTTAGCACACTTACCCTGGCAAGTTTGACAGAGCTGACAGAGCAAAGGCCTCTCTGTCTTAATGCTTCTAATGCGGTGAACATTAGTTTTCAATGCCTCCTGGCTCAATGGATTCCCCAGTGCTGCTGCTAGAGATCCTCACAATTTGTTTTTGTCCCCCAGTTTGGGAAAGAAATCAGTGATGGTGGAAGACTGGCAGGGACCTTTCCTGGTCTCAGGGTATTTCCAAGTTTCCTCTGAGACCTCAAACTACCTTTGGATGTTATGAAGTGAATTCGGAAGTGAATAGCCCAACAGTGGTTAGGTGACAGAGGATCTGTCATTTTAGAGATTTCTTACAGTTATAATTCTCTAAATCTCCTACATTGCTCCACAGCTGGAATGTATGCATATGTCACTATTCTTAATAGTATTTGTGGCATATTAGCTCCACTGTAGGAATGGGAAACTAAGGGAAGCTTCACTAACGTGTTCAACTTCTATAGGGTTGGCGGAGAATTTCTTCCCGAAACTTCGGGGGGCCGAGTGCCAACGTGTTCGGCCCCCGAAGAAGTTTCGGGGAGAAATTCTCTGCCCCCCCCGCCCCCCGCCCCCCCCCCGGGACGGGACTTACCTTTCCCGAATGTCCCTCCCGGAGGCGGGTCCCGGCGGCGGTTCGTCGGGTCTTTGTCAGGGGCGGGGGCGGCAGCCGATCTTTTGACCAGCTGCCGCCACCGCCATTCCAATAAAAGTTTTTTTTAAAAAAACGCCCCCGTGATAGGCTACGTGACGATTAATGTAGCCTATCACGGCTAGATTTGCAAAGTCAGCCATGATAGGCTACGTAAATCGTCACGTAGCCTATCACGGGTGACTTAAAAAAAAAATAAAAGCGCATACGGCTAATGGCAGCCCCCATAGGGAGCCGCCATTCACGTTCCTTATTTGGTCGCTGTAGTCTACGTAAAGATTACATAGACTACAGCGACCAAATAAGGAACGCGAATGGCGGCTCCCTATGGGGGCCGCCATTTTTGTACGCGCTTTTTTTTTTTTTAAGTTACCCGTGATAGTCTACGTGACGATTAACGTAGCCTATCATGGCTGACTTTGCAGATCTAGCCGTGATAGGCTACGTTAATCGTCACGTAGCCTATCACGGGGGCGTTTTTTTAAAAAAACGTTTTATTTCGTGGCCGGGCGAGGCGAGGCACCTCCTCCCCGGCCTGAATTTCGGCCGGGCGAGGCGGGAAGCCTCCCCCCCGGCCTGAATTTCGGCCGGGCAAGGTGGGAAGCCTCCCCCCCCCGGCCTGAACTTCGGGGGGAGAGCAGCAAAGCGCCTCCCCCCCACCGCGAAAAGCTGTGAGACCAGGTAAGTGGCTTTCGTGCAGTCCTACTTCTGTAAGATATTAATATGTCCCTTCTGATTGGTACCCCATGCCATTCAGAGAGGCTCATGAAAAAATGGCTTTACTGCATTACCTCTAACTGTGCTTCAACTTGCCAGGTAGGGAATGGCTACAAATTGTTAAACGTGCCTTAAGAAGCAGAGGCACCCTGCTAAGTAAATGCAAAGACCTGCCTAATAGTAACAGGCGTGCATGTGTGCACACACAGAGACAGTCAGATTACCAGCACAATTCATAACTAAAGCTGGAATAAATACTCACAAGTATTTGAAATTCACTAAAACATTTGATTTTACAACAATATCGCCTGCAAGTTTTAAGATTAAAAATCTGAATTCACCTTTTGAATATGAAATCTCTCCTCAAAACAGGAAAATTTGAGACTTTTAGATTCGTTGGCTTCCCTTGATTGTTTTGACAGACAGTAAATATGAAGTATCATAAGCTGTCAGCTGTCACATTACTACAAACCATTTCTTAAAGCTATCAATAAAATACTGAATACGTACCACTTACCAAGTACTAATAATTTTAAAGCGTTGCATGATAGCTATCAAATACTGACAAATAATACATTCAACCACATCAATCTTATCTCATATGTATAATTCAAAGTCAGGAGTTAGATGGTCATCCCTTTTTGACTGCCCTCCTGTTGACTGATTTTCATGGAACACATTTCATTGGAAAGCTATTGACTCGAAGATTCCATGAATAACAATAGTTTTCACTATAATTCAAAGTCGGGAGGTTATGTCCATAAAGCTTCTTTTTTTTCTTTTCTTTTTTTAAGAATTGGGCTACCTTCTATACCAGTGTACTATAAAGTTTCATTTTTAATATCAAAAAATGTTAAGTATAATTAAACAAACATAATTAATTGCAAATTGAAGCAAAATGTATGAAAACAAAAAAGGCTCTGTACACCTTGATAAACACAGGTGCAAGCCAAAGCACAATGATATGCCGGTAACATACAGCCTGTAAACAAATCATGAAGGGATTAAGAGTAGGGATGTCGCGAACGTTCGTTTCCTACTTCATGTTTGATGATCGTCTGTCTGTTCGGCTCCCCACACTGAAGTTCACGAACCCCTCCTCGCTGGCCCCTGCTCCGCTCCATTCGAGAGATTCCCACGAAGTCTCAGGCGCTATGGCGATCCTGTTCACTAGCTCTCACCAAATGTCTGTTCGGAAAACGGCTCCAGTGACTATCCCTTCAGTTTTGCGCATTTGCCCTTCTTTTTTTTGCATTTGCCCCCGATGTGCGCATCTGCATATATGCGCATTTTTGGAGTGGGACAAAAAAGTGCAACTGCCAGGGCCCTTTTGATTTTGTGCATCCAATGAACTGAGAAATGACACAGCCACAGAGAGATCCAGAAAAAGATCAGAGCAAGCAGCACCCTTCCTACCTGAATGACGGTTGTTTCATTCAGATTGAAATGGGCCATTGCCCTCAATTTCTGATTAAGTATTAGAGAGCACTGTTCCTTCACCGTAGCAAGTTGAGATAGCCACCACAAGGAGATGTGCTATTATGTTGCAAATCTCTCCTAAAACTTAGAATTTAACTCCAACATTTGAGAGAACATGTTCCCAAGCAAAACAGACAGAAAGAAAAAGATAGTTCCTTCATTCATAAATCAGATGAGAACAAGCTAGCCTAAAAGGAAATAAATAATTGTTTTACTATGTGCTTTTTGGTTGTAATTTCCGTGAGCAGCAGCCCAGAGAGCTTCAGCTATTGGGCAGAACAGAAATGCAATACCCAAATAAATAGATAAATACATAAATAATAAAAGGGGCAGTGTGGTCTTGGTCTCTTGGTTGTCATTTTGTGTGTTTGTGTTTCGGCCTGGCCGGGGTGCCCACTGGGCTGTGAGAGGACCAAAAGGATAGCCCAAGAAATATGCCCATGATGGTGATACCACTATCACACTAGTGGAAATTATATACTATATATATATGGAGAAATGGGAAGTTCCCTTTCCAGCTGTCGCAGGCATAGTGCTATACTTACGTAATTCTTTTCACTTCCTCCTTGCCAGTCATGCAGACTAGAAATGCGCACAAACCTCATTTTCAGCAATTATGCTTCCGGTATCAGTGCTGGCGAAATGCTCACATACCTGATTTTACGTATTTCTGCTGCTTGCATTTCTGTGTGACTGTCGCAGTGAGGAAGCCATCAGAACCCCTGCTCCCAAAACAAAGGTCACCAGGTCTCATAGGAAACAGCTGGAAGACCTTCATGAGTAGGAAGAATTGCCGGGCAGGGCTGGAGTTTCTTGTGGCCCACTGAATATGCAGTGCATTTTTAAGAAGCTGTCCTTTTTTCCTCATTTTCATGTTATGATTTAACTGGAGCTGTACATATCGGAGTACCATTGTGTGAGAAATTTAACCAGCAACACATCCCAATATTGATAATAGAAGATAGAAATGTGCCTTTTCTACACAGCAAGAATTTAGGGGTGCATGAAACCCACTTACCTGGTCTCGCAGCTTTTCGCGGTGGGGGGGAGGCGCTTCGCTGCTCTCCCCCCGAAGTTCAGGCCGGGGGGGAGGCTTCCCGCCTCGCCCGGCCGAAATTCAGGCCGGGGAGGAGGCGCCTCGCCTCGCCCGGCCGTGAAATAAAAAGTTTTTTTAAAAAAAACATGCCCCCATGATAGGCTACGTGACGATTAACGTAGCCTATCATGGCTAGATCTGCAAAGTCAACCGTGATAGGCTACGTAAATCGTCACGTAGCCTATCATGGGTGACTTAAAAAAAAAAAGCGCGTACGGCTAATGGCGGCCCCCATAGGGAGCCGCCATTCCCGTTCCTTATTTGGTTGCTGTAGTCTACGTAAAACTTTACATAGACTACGGCGAAAATAAGGGCAACGCAAATAGCATTGCCCTTATTTTCGCCGTAGTCTACGTAATCTTTACGTAGACTACAGCAACCAAATAAGGAACGGGAATGGCGGCTCCCTATGGGGGCCGCCATTAGCCGTACGCGCTTTTTTTTTTTTAAGTCACCCGTGATAGGCTACGTGACGATTTACGTAGCCTATCACGGCTGACTTTGCAAATCTAGCCGTGATAGGCTATGTTAATTGTCACGTAGCCTATCATGGGGGCGTGTGTTTTTTTTTTACTTTTATTGGAATGGCGGCGGCGGCAGCCGGTCGAAAGATCGGCTGCCGCCCCCGCCCCTGACGAAGACCCGACGAACCGCCGCCGGGACCCGCCGCCGAGAGGGACATTCGGCAAAGGTAAGTCCCGTCCCGGGGGGGGTGCAGGGGCGGGGGTGTGTGGAGAATTTTTCCCCGAAACTTGTTCGGGGGGCCAAACTCATTGGGGCTCGGCCCCCCGAAGTTTCGGGGAGAAATTCTCCGCCAACCCTACAAGAATTACTCCAACCCTCCTACCTCTGTGCTCTGAAAAGTATTCTCCTCGCCAATAACAAATAGTCAGATTGCTGCTGGACTAGGTATTTGGGTACCATGGCATCTCACAAACATACACATACCCTCACTGCAGGCTACCCTCACTCCCATTCACAGCACTGCCTGCTCTCAGCCAGGGAAATCATAGGAGGTCTGGAATGTCTGCCTAGGCTTAGGAGGCAGAAAATGGGAAACTTCCCTGAAAGGAAATCAGAATCTGTCATTCCCTGCAGGTGAGAGAGACCATTCCTTTCCCCTTTTTCCTCAGAGAAACAAGCAAGTCCCTCTGCTCTAGCCATGCCTGTGTCTCATTCAGAAGAACCCATTAACTAAAGCGGCTGATACACTTTCTGGCACAGGATAGGCAGTATCCTAGCAGGAAGGAAGCCAGATGATGCCAAAGGGGACAGAGCACCTGAACATTCAATGGCTGAGTAGAAGGCAACTTTCAGCAGGTGTAGGTGATCATGGAAGTAACACCGCTGAATTTCCCTCTTCCACACAACTATTAAAAGTGCAGGAGCTAGGTATGGCAGAGAATTCCACCACGGACCCCAATGAGGCCAGATTCTAAAGAATCCGGGGCCCCGGAGTCCGTGGCGGAACGGAACACTTACCTCTGCCTCCCTGCAGAATCCTCTTTGGCTGGATCCTCCGGCTCTGGAGCACCAGCAATACAGCCACCACACTGTATCGCTGGCTGAGGAGGATTGACTGCGGACGCAAATGGCATCCAGGACACCATTTGCGGCCGTAAAGGTTTTAGTTTAAGGTAAATGCAGCTGTAAGCTAAGACCTTTATGGCCGCAAATGGCATCCTGCATGCCATTTGCATCCCTGCTTTTTTTTCACGCGATAGGCTACACAAATATTTGCATGACGTGAAAAAACAGGGATGCAAATGGCCGGCCTTGCATAGGTCAGTATCTCAAACCAGCCAGGCGTAGGAGGCAGACTGTGGCTGTCAGCATGCATCCTGCAACCAATATCGACAGGTTTGATATCAGCAACCATGTCAGGGTTTACAAACACTGCGACACCTTGCTTTTCAATAGGGATGTCAGAGAATTTCACCACGAATCTCGGGGAGGCCGAATGCCAGCGCATTCGGCCCCCCGAAATCAGTGGCGGAACGGTCTGCCACCCCCCGCCCCCCCGGGACGGGACTTACCTTGGGTGGATCTTCATGGCGGCGGCAGCAGCTCTGGCGGCGGTTCGGCGGCGGCCGGTCTTCCGACCGGCTGCCACCACCACCATTTCCAGTTTAAAAAAACAAAAAAAGTGATAGTCTACGTAAAGATTTACGTAGCCTATCATGGCTAGATTTTTAAAAAACACCGTGATAAGCTACGTAAATGTTTACGTAGCCTATCACGGCTGATTTAAAAGAAAAAAAACCCTCGCGTACGCAAATGGCGGCACCCATGGGCGCCGCCATTTGCGTTCCTTATTTTGGCACGTCTTAGTCTACGTAAACATTTACGTAGACTAAGACGGCGTAAATAAGGGGAACGCAAATAGCGTAGAGTCTACGCTATTTGCGTTCCCTTATTTTCGCCGTCTTAGTCTACGTAAATGTTTACGTAGACTAAGACATGCCAAAATAAGGAACACAAATGGCGGCGCCCATGGGCGCCGCCATTTGCGTACGTGCATTTTTTTTCTTTTAAATCAGCCGTGATAGGCTACATAAATATTTACGTAGCCTATCACGGCTGACTGCAGGGACGCAAACGGCGGCGGCTACGGCCGCCGCCATTTGCGTCCCTGCTAGCCAGCAGCCAGATGTCCGGCCGCTGGCGGAGCCGGCCGGCAGCTCCGCAGAATCCCTGCGGAGCGGAGCCGGCCAGCCAGAATTTTGGGGGGAGGGACGGAGCGCCTCCCTCCCACCTCGAATCAATTTCGCTAAAAGGTAAGTGACTTTCGTACATCCCTACTTTTCAAGTGAGTTCCCCATTCATCTGGCCTTTGCCATTAACATCAACAACAGCCAGGGACAGACTGTGGAACAAGATGGCATCTATCTGCCTACCTCTGTCTTCCTCCATGGACAACTCTACGTTGCCATGAGTTGTGTGCAGTCATTGGCAAGCCTCACGATTCAAGCTGTCGATGGACGAGAACAAGGACATTACAGCGGCTGCCCTGGAGTTTCCACCAAGAACATTGTAATTAAGGAAGTTTTGTAAAGATGAAAGATGTAACACTTTGAATGTTTCAATAAACGTAGTTAGTTAAGTTAAACCTTCCATTAGATTTGATTTTTCTCCGTGAATTGTGTCCATGGGTAACCAACTCATTAGAGAATATTGTCAAATACGGAATGTTGAAGTAAAATATCATAGGATATTAAATATTCCGTGCATATTCAGCAAGTATTTGCACTCGGAGAATAGCTAGAGAATATTCAACATCAAAATTCATAAGGAAGAAATTTTTGGAGCATATTCATTTTAGCCATTTTATCAGTGTATCCTCATAAATTGATTTGTTTTTCATTGATGCTGATAATATTGAAATATTAATAGTACTCTTATTAGTACCCATAGCGACAGTGGAGAAGGAAGTACTTGGCTACAATAGCACCTACCCCATACGTTCTCCTTAGTCAATGGGGAAAAGAGAGTTTTATTCTTTTGCCTCTGTTCCCTCATTACTAGGACGGGCAAGCTACCAGCTCTGGACTACATGCCAATCAGCAAACCTTGAGCTTGCCAAAGTTCTCTGAATTCCAACTCAAAGCTTGTTCCAACCTGAGTCTGTATCAAATTGCGAGCTCTCTCTTTTTTCTTTTTACATGAAAATCTGTGTGTATTTTCATGCTTATTTTTCCAAATGTACACATCACTTGTGTGCATGTTTGAACACATTCTTCTCTCATTGATTAAAGTGTACTTGTGTGCATTTTTCAACAGTATGCAGTTTACCCAGTTTTATGGGTATATACGTCACATTGAAAGCATGGAAATGTACACCCTTCCACCACAGATTGCATCCAAGTCTGAGTTTGGTCTGGAAGGTGAGAACTGAGAAATCCAGATCAAAACCGAAATGAAACGGATTTCTCATATATCCCTAATCCAGACTGCAGGGTTGGCCCTATCATTTGGCAGAGTGAAGCAGCTGCTTCAGGCAGTAGATGTGGTGGGGAAACAGTGAGGTGTTGAAGGACAAAACTGTGGGTGCTGTGCAGCCTGCCCTGCACCCCCCCAAACCAGCTTGCTGTCCTCTAAGGATGGACAGACATCCCCCTGCCCAGATTCTCTGGGCACCTGCCCATCTGCTACCCCCATTTGCGCAGCCCCCTCCATGCCACTGAGCCACTGGCCCCTACCTGGAGCCATTCCCTAGTCCCTGTCATTCCCACTGTCACCATTTTTTTCACAAAACAGTGACTCAGGAACTTCCATAAACGTAATATTGCACTTATAGCAGCTGTAAAGTCCCCACCTAGGCAATATTACAGGCATAAATTTCACATTTAAGCTTGTAATATTGCGTAGATAGGGCCTTTACAGCAGCTATGTGTGCAACCTTACATTTATGGAAGTTCCCAAGTCACCATTTTGTGGGGGGGGGGGAAATGGCAACCATGGGAACAATGGGCACTCAGGATGGCTCCAGGTAGGGGCTGGTGGGATGGCAAACATAGGGAGGCAAGCAGGGGCAGAAGCTCGATGGGCACAGCCCAGAAGCATGAGCAGGGCAGAGTTTGTCAGACCCCCAGCTCAGCCGAGCACCCGCACCATCCCTACTGTCCTCTGGTGTGGTGAAGGAAGCTGTACCATAGCCACTGTTCAGGTAAGATTCAGTGAGAAAACTAAGTAACATTCTTTCACAGCAGGCAGAATTTGCCTTAATCTGTTTATGATAGGCATATCGGGAAAATGATGAACATCCTAGTAAGATTCTGGCACATTGTCTTAAATAGCAAAAACACTGAAGTGTTAATTCAATTATTAAAGATGAGAATTATATGATATACACCTCTCCCATAGATATCAATGCACAGTTTTTTAAAAAAGTTTTATTCTGATTTATATAGTATGGGTAATGAAACATCGAAGTAGGTCATGGACACTTTTTTCTCATACTGATTTTCCATGTTTAGATTCCTCACAATGACAGTTTCTTTCAGCTCCTTTTTGTATTGAAGAAATTATGAAAGCAATTCAGAATAGGAATACTGAGAAATCACCTGGTCCAGATGGGTTTCTAATGGTGTAGTATAAAACATTTTCCAACCCGTTAGTTCCAAAGCTTCATCATCTTCATAATCATATTTTTGAATTGGGCTCCCTTTTTTCATTATTAAATGATAATTCTATTACTGTGATTCGTAAGCCTAGCAAGGATCACATTTATTGCCCTATTGCCCTATTTCATTAATTTTGTTATTTAATGTAGATATTAAAATATTAACTGTAATTCTGGCCGATAGATTGCAACAAGTTATCACAACACTGGTTCAACCAGATCAGGTGGGATTTATTAAACATAGACAGGGGGCTGATAATCTTAGATTAGTTGTTGATCTGATAGCTTTAAACACCAATAGAACAGACCAGGCTGCCATTGTTTCTTTGGATGTTGAAAAAGCTTTTGACAAGATTCACTGGAAATTTATTTTCGCTACTTTGAATCATTTCAGCTTTCCTGTAGAATTTTTGAAATGGGTCAGAATTTTATATTCAGCCCCAAGAGCTAGAGTTATGACCAATGGTCTCTTTTTGGCTTTCTTTTCACTTCAGAGAGGTATCAGGGATGTCCATTTTCTCCTTTGATAGTTGATTTATATTTGGAACCTCTGGCGTGTGCTAGTAGACAGAATAGTCATATTCACAGTTTTTTGCATGACTGTTTTGAATTTAAAATTATTCTTTATACTGATGATCTTTTACTGTTTACTGAAACATCAGTCATCTGTTCCAGCTTTGATGCAGTTGATTAATACTTTTGGTAATTTGTCTGGCTCTTCAGCTAACTGGTCAAAGTCTGAATTGATGCCAATTGGAGATACTATATCTCATAGTGTATTAGTTAATTGGCAACTTCAATGGTGCCCAAATGATATTACTTATTTGGGAATATTTATTCCCAGAGACATATCTCAAATGATCAAGCTAAATTTGAATAAATTGATTAATGAGATTTCATGGGCATAGATGGGCATCTTTAAAGTTGAGTTTGTGGGGTATGGTAAATACACTCAAGATGAATATTATACCTTGGATTGTTTATATTATACATGGGATTCTTCTAACTATACCTGGCAAATATTTTTTAAAACTCAATGCTCTTTTTCATAAATTTGCGGGGGGGGGGAGGGGTCCTCCCCACCACATATATCCTTGAAAAGGATCCAGCATCCAATTAAAACAGCTAGATTTGGCTTTTTGTAATCTTGCTTTATATCATTGGGCCTATTTGTTGACCTGTACTAAATTTTGGAATTTTCCACCTTGGTCAGTTTTAGAATCTTCCTGTCTGGATCCTATCTCTAAATGGATGGCATTAGGTTATTGGCACATTAAAACATACAGGGTTCCTCCCACAGTTATGGCGGTTACAGATGTGTGTCATATAATGTCATGTCAATTACATTTTGATCCATTTTCTCATGCTAAATTAATTCTATGGGGAAACCTAGATTTAAAAATTGGTAAGAAAATGTTTTGTGGTGGATTGGATGGATAAGTTTATTTTTATCTTGGATCAACTAGTGGGTCACTGATTATGAGTTTTTTACATTCTTGGCTTTGCATGCTACAGTAAATATGACTTGCCTGCTACAGGTGAAAGGCAATACTTGGAATTGCAATATCTGTTAGAATCTAGGTTTGGACCTGCTGCTTTGACAGCTTCAGAGTCTCCTTCACTATTGTAAGCACTTATTGAGGCTGATCAGTTATATCCAGGGGTGTACAGATTCCCCACCATCCGTTCTGGTGGGGAATCCGTGGGGGGGGAGGCGATCCATTCCTCCCCTCCCCCGGAATCCTCCAGAGCGGCTCCGCTCTGTGAGGATTCCACACAGCCGCACCAGCTATAGGGCCGCTTACCTTGCTGGCCAGAGCTGTTCACCTCTTCCAGGCCGATTGCCATTTCTTTTTTTCTTTTTCTTTTTAATGGCGATCGGCAGGATGTGCCCATATACGCAAATATAAGACACATAGACTTATACGCAAGATTCATGGCTCTATTTTGCATATAAGTCTATGGGCACATCCTGCTGATCAGCATTTTTTTTTTTTTTAAGAAATGGCAATCGGCGTGGAGGAAGCGAACAGCTCCAGTGGAAGAAGCAGCCGAGTACCGTTCTGCCTCCAATCCTCCTGGAGCGGAGGTAAGTGGTGCCAATCCGCCATGGATTCCTGAGGCCGGATTCCTGTCAGGGTGGATACTGAGCCCATAGAACCCCAGAGTAGTTCTGAGGAGGACCAACCACCCGTGGGATTGGAGCTCGCTGCCTGCATTCCTGCATTCCTCCTGCCTGCATTCCTGAGAGAGATAGTGACCCTAGCAGTGAGAGAGTGGGGGATGGGATCTTGCTGGACACTCGGCAGAGATGGAGGGAGCAGCGCCTGATGGAGGGCACTGAGAGGCGGCGCTCTGCTTGCTTGGCGCTAAAACAATGATCGCATCCCGAGGATCCCCGGGTAAGAGGGAGGACCTCTCCATAGCCCATAAGTTCAGAGTTTTCCCGCTCTTCCCCTTCAAATGGGGACCAACTGCCTTACCTGGAGGTTAGGCTACTCTGCTAACTACCCCAGTGCATTTCCTTGCTTAGTCGCTGGTGATTAGCATCTGAAAGAGTCATTATGTTGTAAAGGAATAAAGCCTTGGAAAGAATCCCTTTCATCTGTGTCATGAGTTGGCTATTGGAGGGGACTTAAAGAGGCAGCTAGGGGGCTCCTGACAATTCCAAAGAATCCGGCCTCATTTGAATCCGCGGAGGATTTCTCTAACATCCCTAGTTATATCGACCTGCAATCCATGTTTATAAATATTTATTATCGGATACACAGGACCTTAAGGAGGAATAGAATAGGGAACTGGCCTGTCCCATCTTGCCTAATCAAGGGATCTCCGCTTTAGTATCTGTAACTTAAGTATCTATGGATCTCAGGTTACGTCTTATTCAGCAAAAACTCTTGTTCCATCTCTATTGGATGCCACAACGTCTCTTTAAGAAGGGTATGTCTGTTGGCTAATTGCTGGAGGTATAACACAGCTAATGCTTCTTTTAACCATATATTTTTGGCAATGCCCAATAGTTGCCTCTTTGGAGGAGGAGGTTATTATATGGATAAACTTTGTATTGGAACACTCTTTAATATTTACTGATGTACATGTTCTCTTAAATTATCTTCCTGCTTCCTGGAAGTTAAGGCATGGACAGCACAAATGGATTCTCTGTGCTCTTTTGACAGCTAAAAGATTGACATTAGAACTTTGCAAGGATAAAGGCTCACCTCCTATAATGCAGTAGATGGAGGACTTAACAACACTTTCAACATTTAAACAGGTAAGGATGGATGGACCACTCTGCGCCTGCCAGTGCTCACCAAACCTCCAGCACTTACCCAACCCAGGTGAACAGTGCGGGGCGAGCTGCTGGGAAGTTCACGAGGTGCTTGGCAGTGGTACACAAGCATCTGCTCCTTCATCAAGTGCCATTTGCCACTGAAATGGCTGCTTATTCTTTTCCATAAATATCCCATCTACACAAATGGGGGCTTTAAAGGGACAATGTCTGGAGAAACAGACACCCACATGCTTGCCCACCTTGGTGTGTGCTGAGCCAGGCAGGGGCTGGGGGCCGTGGACTGGCATTCGGGGCGGGGGGTGAGCTGGCGATTTCTCGCCAGGCTTCGATCCCCACCCAAGCACCCACGCCATCCCTATAAACATCCCTATGGTATATAGATGCCACTTGCGAATGGATACTTATTTGGTCTGCCTTTCTTGAAGTTTATGTATAATTCTTAGACACCTCTATTTTCACACACACACACCCCTATACACACACATTTCACATGCATGTATTGAAATTGATATAGTCAAATTAATATAGTGACCATCCCCCCCCTTTATGGTTTGGCATTGTTTTCTTTTGTTTCATTGCAATTTCACAATAAAAAAATTAAAAAACAATTCAGCTATCACTCTGGTCAACTTCTGTATGTGGGATGGAGGGGCACCATTTTATCCTTCACCTCAGGCAGCAAAATGTCTTGGGCTGGCCCTGCCAGACTGACATGGTATAGTTTTTAGAGAAGAACTGGTCTGAGAACCAACAATTGAAAAATGTGCCTACACAACCAGTGATAAGGGTGTTTGCACCTAACTCCCCCCCCCCCCGAGTAATGACAAATGTCTATGGTGACAATTTTGTTTCTGTTTTGTTCTCATGCTGAAATTGCTCTTCTTGTTTTTAGTCCTCATTTGTACTGGGTTTTCCCCTTCCCTACCACCTGTGGGAATGGCTGTTACATGCTGCCTTCCAGGCATCAAAGAAATACAAAGGATTCTGCCTTGGATGAGGTTTGCAATACCAACTATTAATGTTCTGAAATACAGAAGTAGTTATTCAGAATGTCAGCGCTATCTTCAAAGCTAACCACCTTCAAAGCTCATTCCCCTGGGATGCCAGGCTGGGAGTACCGTTAGATTTTCCAGTGGCAACTAAATCAGATTTAACTACCATACAGAAGTGGCATAGGGTGAATCCTACAATGGAAGGAGTATTTCCTGCAGTAAGTCAATGGCACTGTGCACGCACCCTTTTGTACTTCTTAATGTTTCTTTGTGGGCAGAGGCTTCTCTAGATTCCAAACTTTGCATGCAACAATTCAGAATTTTCTTGCTTTGTTAAGGCAGACTGCTGAAATGTATTCTGTTCACATTTTGTTGTGTTTGAAAAGGAGATGCGATTATTTTTTTATTTCAGGCCTCAAAGGAAGCTCACTGGATGATAGGTTAAAGGTGAGTTATGAATAACCCTGGAAGCAAAGCTAAATCTTTTGTACATAAATCTCACTAGGCAGCTTGCTGAAAAGCCTTTCAGTTACAGGATACGTGCTGCCATAATGGAGAATCTGAGTTGCTTGGGTTTTTTCACCCCAGAAATCAAAACTAGAGGCTAATTAGCATTGTTTGATTTCTTAATAAAACATGAAAACTTAATGGAGATGTGCTGGTGCCAAAATCAGAGCTTTAATGCATACTGACAGCAGAATCAGCCCTCAAGGGTTGAAATTTAGAAAATTTATGCATACGGACAGGGGAATCAGCCCTGTCCAGTTGAAATTTAAAATGTACTCCTATGAAGACAGAGTAAATATTTCCTAAATTATATATCTGATGGATAATTGATAATGGATAGCCATTTGGGGCTGTGAAATCCATTATGCCATCTTTATACATGCATCACAAAAGTCCCTGATTCTCTATATCAGAGTCAGATGGTTCAATAATATCTGTGTAAATCAGATAGGACTGTGCATGGGTAGAAAGTAGGGATGGCGGAGAATTTCCCCCGAATCTTAGGAAGGCCGAGCGCTGAGGCATTCGGCCCCCCGAAAGTGTTGGGGAAATTCTCCACCGGCCCCCCGCCTCCCCCCCAGGATGGGACTTACCTTCAGCGAATGTCCCTCTCGGCGGTGGGTCCCGACGGTGGTTCGGCGGCATTTCACTGGGGGCGGGGGCAGCGGCCGGTCTCCAGACCGGCTGCCGCCGCCACCATTACAAAATTAAAAAGTAAGTAAAAAAACACACACACACACCCGTGATAGGCTACATGACGATTTACGTAGCCTATAATGGCTAGATTTCCAAAGTCAGCCGTGATAGGCTACGTAAATCGTCACGTAGCCTATCTAGGGATCCTCCGAAGGTTGTTCGGGGAGAAATTCTCCGTCCCCCCGCCCACCCCCCCAGGATGAGACTTACCTTTCACGAATGTCCCTCCTGGCGGCGGGTCCCGGCGGTGGTTCGGCAGGTCTTTGTCAGGGGCGGGGGTGGCAGCCGGTCTTTTGACCGGCTGCCACTGCCGCCATTACAAGAAAAGTTAAAAAAAAAAAAAACGCCCCTGTGATAGGCTACGTAACGATTAACGTAGCCTATCACGGCTAGATTTGCAAAGTCAGCCGTGATAGGCTACGTTAATCGTCACGTAGCCTATCATGGGTGACTTTAAAAAAAAAGCGTGTATGGCTAATGGCGGCCCCCATAGGGAGCCGCCATTCACGTTCCTTATTTGGTCCCTGTAGTCTACGTAAAGATTTATGTAGACTACGGCGAAAATAAGGACAACGCAAATAGCATTCCCTTATTTTCGCCATAGTCTACGTAAATCTTTACGTAGACTACAGGGACCAAATAAGGAACGCGAATGGCGGCTCCCTGTGGGGGCCGCCATTTGCGTACGCACTTTTTTTTTTTTTCAAAGTCACCCCTGATAGGCTACGTGACAATTAACGTAGCCTATCACGGCTGACTTTGCAGATCTAGCCGTGATAGGCTACGTTAATCATTATGTAGCCTATCACAGGGGCGTTTTTTTGTTTTCTTTTGAAGTTCATGGCCGTGGAGACAGGGCGCTTCTCCCCGGCCTGAATTTCGGCTGTGCGACGCGGGAAGCCTCCCCCCCGGCCTGAATTTCGGCCGGGCGAGGAGGGAAGCCTCCCCCCCCAGCCTGAACTTCGGGGGGAGCAGCGAAGCGCCTCCCCCCCACCGCGAAGCAAGCTGCGAGACCAGGTAAGTGACTTTTGTGCATCCCTAAGCCTATCACGGGTGACTTTGGGGGGGAAAAAAACGCGTGCGCAAATGGCGGCAGCCCATGGGCGCCGCCATTTGCGTTCCTTATTTTGGCACGTCTAGTCTATGTAAACATTTACGTAGACTACAGCGAAAATAAGGGAATGCTATTTGCGTTCCCTTATTTGGGGATTTGCTATTTGGGAATGCTAGATGTGCCAAAATAAGGAATGCAAATGGCAGCTTTTGCGTACATGCTTTCCCCCCCCCCCAAAGTCACCCGTGATAGGCTACATGACGATTAACGTAGCCTATCTCGGCTGACTTTGGAAATCTAGCCGTGATAGGCTACGTCAATCGTTACGTAGCCTATCACGGGGGGGGGGGGTGTTTGTTTGTTTTTTACTTTTTCTTTCGTGGCCGGGGAGACGGTGTTTTTAAAAAATCACAGTGTTATTAAAAAATCTAGCCATGATAGGCTACGTAAATCTTTACATAGCCTATCACATTTGCTTGTTTTTTGTTTTGTTTTTACTTGGAAATGGCGGTGGCGGCAGCTGGTCGGAAGACCGGCCGCTGCCGCCGAGCTGCTGCCGAACCACTGCCGAAACACCGCCAGAGCCGCCACCGCCAGGGACATTCAACCAAGGTAAGTCCCGTCCCGGGGGGGGTGGCGGGGGCGTGGCAGACCGTTTCTCCACCAATTTCGGGGGGCCGAATGCACTGGCATTCGGCCTCCCCGAGATTCATGGAGAAATTCTCTGACATCCCTTGTGGCCACATTGTGTCAGCAGAGCAAAAGTCATCACACTGTGGAAAGGCAAAGGCACAGGTTACAAGGAGGCAGGGAATGCCCTCCTGTCCCCCCACCGGCCCCACATTCTCTGGACACACTGAGAGATCAACCAGAGATGGATACAGTGTTGCCATTGTCTAGTTGGAAAAAAACCATTAGTATTTTGACAATTTTTATTGAAAATGAAACATTAATAGCACTTTACTTGTATAATTTGGTATAATTTTGCAAGTGTCTTAAGAGATGGCTCTGATGATCATGCTGTGTGCCAGCCAGCAATATGACTCTACATAAATTGGGGCAAGAGGCCAAGCACATTTCAAAATGGTGAACTTCAGTATTTTGAAATTCCAGAATTCGTGTGTGTGTGTATGTGTGTAAAGGGTGCACATGCTGCTGTACAAAACAGCTGCATGCATGCTCATAACCAGTGTGTTCAGGAGAGTGAGGAGGGGATGGGTGGGAAGGAACATGGAGTTACAATGAGCATCACTGCAGACCCTCACCCCAGCCCACCTGAGCAAAGTGCTTAGAAACATACATATCTCTTGAGAATTGGCTTCTGATCTGGGGACTGTATCCAACAGCATCTTTCCCCCAGCAGAATAGATACCACTGGCAAATCAAATTCCCTCTCCTCCCTGTAGCGCCTTGCACACTCCCAAATCTGCTCGGGAAGATTGGAAGACCCTCTGGAGTAGATCTGGAGAGCATGCAGGGAGCTGCAGGGGAGAGGAGAGGGATGGGAAACTCCCATTGCGTGAGCAGGAGTCATGTAACACTGGATTTAGCTCTGGGTATTTCCAACTAGATGGATTTTCCCTGAGAAAAAACAGACATTGCCTGATGACTTAAATGATGGTGATGTTGTCTGGATGCCCCGTAAAATTACCATAATTAAGCATGGACAATGTACATTATAATGCCCATCTGGAAGCACCCTATCTGTTTGTGGTGTTGGTTAGATTGAAGCCATTATCTTTTCAAGTGCCTTTTGTATGAGCATGGGAGTGGAAACAAGGCAAAAAAAATCAAAAGTCTTCTGTTTTGAAGCAGACTGTGAATGCATTTGGAATGGAAAGATCCAAATATTTCATAACTGGCTGCAAATATTTAGAGCTTTTCTAAAGAAGGCATTCATTGTGCACTTATGATTAGGGATGGACAGACTCACCCCTGCCCAGTTTTGGTAGGCGCTTGCTAAAGCACTGCCCCCACTTGAGCCCTCCCAGACTCACGCTTGAGCCCCCACGAGCTCGCCGAGCTGCCTGCACTTTCCCTGGATACTGTCTTTGAGCACCCACCATTTTTCTGACCTTGTTTTTATGAAAACAGGAAGTCTTTAAAAATGCACACATTTAAATATGTGCAAATTCAGGCTGGGAAAGGTTGTTATATGCAATATTAGCGGTGTAAATGGGCCATTTATACCTCTAATATTGCATAGAGCAGTCTTTCCCGGCCCAAATTTGGGCATATTTAAACATGTGCATCTTTAAAGACTTCCTGTTTTCATAAAAATAAGCTTGGGAAAATGGCGGGCACTTGCGGATGGGATCCAGAGTGAGTGCAGGGAACATCCGGGAGGGTGCAAGCGAGGCCAGAGGCTCGGCGGGTGCAGTCCAGTGGGGCAAGGGGGAGCCCAACAGACTTCCAGATATAGTTGGGCGTCATCCCTACTCATGATTCCTTACTCACAGTTGCTTACTGGTTCTTTAGAAAACACCGTGATCCTCCAGTTTCACACTGTATTTTAAGAGCACTTTCCTAGTTTTTTTCAGAACAAGGAAAATGGGGTATTCTTTTGGAAAGTGAAATAACTCCTTGTGTATTTGCTAGGGATGGACGGAAGTCCCTTACCTGATCCCGCAGCTTGCTTCGCGGTGGGGGGGAGGCGCTCCGTCCCTCCCCCCCGAAATTCTGGCCGGGGGGGAGGCTCCCCGTCCCTCCTGCCGCGAAACCTCCTCTCCTGCCGGGACGCAAATGGCGGCAGCCATAGCCACCGCTGTTTGCGTCCCTGCAGTCAGCCGTGATAGGCTACATAAATGTTTACATAGCCTATCATGGCTGACTTAAAAAAAAAAAAGCGCGTACGCAAATGGCGGTGCCAATGGGCGCCGCCATTTGCGTTCCTTATTTCGGCACATGTAGTCTACGTAAACATTTACGTAGACTATGGCGAAAATAAGGGGAAAGCTATTTGCGTTGCCCTTATTTTCGCTGTAGTCTACGTAAATGTTTACGTAGACTACACATGCCCAAATAAGGAACGCAAATGGTGGCACCCATGGGCGCCGCCATTTGCGTACGCGCTTCCCCCCCCCCACAAAGTCAGTCGTGATAGGCTACGTAAACATTTACGTAGCCTATCATGGTGTTTTTTGAAAATCTAGCTGTGATAGGCTATGTAAATCTTTACGTAGCCTATCACGTTTGTTGTTTTTTGTTGTTTTTTACTTGGAAATGGCGGCGGCGGCAGCCGGTCAGAAGACCGGCCGCCGCCACTGCCGCCGAACTGCCGCCGAACCACCGCCGGGAGCCGCCACTGCCAGGGACATTCGACAAAGGTAACTCCCATTCCAGGGGGTGGCAGGGGGGTGGGGGACCGTTTCTCCATCAATTTCGAGGGCCCGAATGCGTTGGCATTCGGCCTCCCGGAGATTCGTGGAGAAATTCTCCGACATCCCTTGCACTATTCCACCTAGAGTGCCACCTAGAGGTTATGTAGTGGAAAAACGGGAAAGGAAAAGCTCTTTGTGTAGACCTTGGATCTCAATTCTGCAACAAAACTGATAGTAGATACAGCGATTAACAGTCTCATGTAAAAAAGCTCTAAGTCTAATTTAAATCTAATTTAGGGTATTTTTACATTATATTTTTATTTTAAGTTGCACTACATTTTTAAATTCTGCCACAGTTTATAGTTTGTGCAATAAAGACTGACATGAAAAGATTGGGTTGGAGAGAAATGCTGTTTTGTCAAGTCTGAGAATTGAGATGGCTGGCAATCGGTATTCAAGACCACACCTGTTTAGTCTGGATTTATGAATCTGTTATAAATACCATCCCCTTGTTCCATACTCTCAACCACCAATATGTATTAGAGTCACCACTCCACAGATAATTGAGCACTTGTCGAAAATTTACCTTTAATTTGATTGCCTTTCTTAATCAAAAAGCCACTAGCTTTGCTGAATCACAGCTTACCCTCTCATACCAATTCCCAAGGTATATGAAGGAGGAATAAACCAAAGACCTAAAATATATTTTTTTTAAAAAAATCACACATGAAAAGTCAGACTTCCAAAAGGACACAATTTAATTAACATAACGGGCCCACTGACAGGTGTTAGGTATTTTGCACTCTTGGGAACCTGACTGCAAATCTCACCTTGCAAAACTGGGGTCTTAATTAACTCCTGCCCTGTAGCACATAATAAACGATTAGCAAGCAGGGCGGGGGCAAGCTCCATGAGTAATCCAGCAGGACATGGAGCAACTTTCCATATTTAACCGTGCTGTGACAATTCCAAAAGTAACATTTCGCTTCTTTAAAATCATTTCCCCTGTTTTCAACTTTAAAAACAACAACAATTTGAAATTGATAATTGTACAGCATTTTCTAATATACAAAAAGAAATGGCCATCAATCAGAGATAACAGCATTTGTATTTCTGAATCAACCCACCACTAGGGGTGTACGAAACCCCACTTACCTGTGTCTGCGGGGGGTCTGCCGGGGGGGAGGCGATCCATTCCTCCCCCCCGGAATCCCCCCCATCCGGCTCTGCTCCATGGTGAGTCCACAGAGCCGCTGGCCGGGGCCACCTGCCGCAGCCTGACTTCTGGCCGCGGCCAGGCAGCTGCTGCAAATGGCGTCCCATGTAGGGGACACCATTTGCGTCCCTGCTTTTCCGTGATAGGCTACGTAAGCCTATCATGGCAAAAAGGGAGGCACGCAAATGGCATAGAGGATGCCGTTTGCATCCTTCCCTTTGACCGGGATAGGCTACGTAAATCTTTACGTAGTCTATCACGGCCAAAGGGAGGCACACAAATGGCATAGCGGACACCATTGGCATGCCTCCCTTTGGCTGTGGTAGACTACGTAAAAATTTATGTAGCCTATCACGGCCAAAGGGAAGAACGCAAATGGCGTCCTCTATGCCATTTGCATGCCTCCCTTTTTGCCGTGATAGGCTACATAAATCTTTACGTAGCCTATCACAGCCAAAGGGAGGCATGCCAATGGCGTCCGCTACACAGGACGCCATTCGTGGCCACAGCCCAGACAGCGGCCAGCAGCAGCCAGATCCGGACCCGCCAGAGGCAGGTAGGATCCGGTCCACACAGACTTCACAAGGTGGCAGGGGGGATTGCTCCATTCCGCCACAGACTCTGGGGGGCCAGATTCCAAAGAATCCAGCCTCACTGGAGTCCGTGGCGGAATTCTCCGCCATCCCTACCCACCACATACACACTTCGATAACAGGACTGTGAAAGGCAGAGATCTGAGAGCTTGGGGAGCTGCTCTTTGTCAGCTGCTGGGCTGAAGGGCTCCATATATCATAGCCCTTTATATAATAATGTTGTTGACTCATGTATCCTTTTAAAGTTGGATAGTTGAAAGTGATTTGCCCAGGCCACTCAGCCAGCAATCCGAGGCCATAGTCACTGCTACAACCTTGGCAGGGGGGCTCCCGTATCCAATCTCTCTCCCACCCCCTTGCAGTCCCCATGGAAAAAAGCATGCCTGCTCCTTTCCAAGGTCTGAAAGGGGTGTGCCAATGGCTGGGGAGGTCAAAGTGAAGGAGACAGGAGAGGCCAGGATATGAAGAATCCTATGACCTCTCCAGCCCCAGCTCTGCCCCCAGGAGCACGCCTCCTTTAGACAGGCTCAGAGACCTGGCTAGGGTAAAAACAGAACAGCAGAAGCACAGGGAGGCAAAAATTCCCCCCATCACTCCTCCTGCTCTACCAGCAGTAGCCCAGCAGGGCATTGGATCCACAGAAGCCTCCAAGTTTAGAGGGTACCATCTAACGAGGGTGAAACCCATAGGAAACCAGTTTCTAGTTCTGAAGAAAGGAAGTAACATCAACCATTTTTAGGCTGAGCATCATTTGACAAACTTTAAAGATACAATACTGCAGTAGTACTACACCTTCACTCTAGGACAAACTTGGCAATTTGAGATCCAGACCAGCTTTCTATTTAAGTCCTCAGTAGGGATGTCAGAGAATTGTGCCACAGATCTCGGTGAGGCCGAATGCCAGTGCATTCGGCTCCCCAAAATCTGTGGTGGAAAGAAGCCCCCGCCCCCCACCCCACGAAAGGCGCGCAAAACAGAGCACTTATCTGCTGCCATCCGTGCTGACTTGCGAATGGCGGCCGCACTTTGGCCGCCATTCACTTCCTCATCATAGCTGTGATAGGCTACATAAATAATTACGTAGCCTATCACGGCTAATGCAGGGACGCCATTTGCATCCCTGCAGAGGCCGTGATAGGCTACGTAAGTATTTACGTAGCCTATCAAGGCAAGCTATAAAAAAAAAACAGCGTACACAAATGGCGGCGGCTATGGTGGCCGCCATTTGTGTTCCCTTTTTTTCACTGTTTTAGCCTATGTAAATATTTACGTAAGCTATTACAGCGAAAAAAAGGGGAACACAAATAGCGTAGTGGGTACTATTTGCATTCCCCTTTTTTTCATCATAATAGCTTACGTAAATATTTACGTAGGCTAAAACAGCGAAAAAAAGGGAACGCAAATGGCGGCCGCCGTAGCCGCTGCCATTTGCGTGTGCTGTTTTTTTTTTTTCCTGCAGGTTGTCCAGCAGCCGGATGTCTGGCTGCAAGCGGCCCCAGCCGGTGGCTCTGCGAAATCTCTGCAGAGCGGAGCCGGCTGGATTAGGATTTCGGGGGGAGGTGTGGAGCGCCTCCCCCCCACCGCGAATCAGCCCATCGAAAAGGTAAGTGACTTTCATACATCCCTAGTCCTCATTGACAAATAGTTTAATCCATTTCCCACTGATGGTTTTTGGTATTCCAAATAAATATGGGTTTATTTAAAATGAATAAAATCTTGTTTGGGGAAAATGCTAGGTCAAGAAAATAAAGTAAAGTAATGTGCAGTGTATTCAAAAGATAAACTCATAAAACTCATACAAATATGCATTTAATGCACATCAAATAGATAAATGTGAATTAGTATTATTAACACTAATATTAATGTTATTTATTGTTAATAAATAAATAGCATCTGAAAAGCACTTGTTTACATTAAAGAGGTAAGGTATTTTGACTATTAGATTATTTCAGAAAGAATGAAACTAGATTCAGATTAGGGATGCTTGAGGGATCCAGTAACTGGGGATGTAAGAACTCACCCGAACACTCACCGAAGCAGCACCCCTGCTTGCACCCCCACGGACCCATGCTCGGGCCACCCATGAGCTCGGCGAGTTCCCCGGGCTCATCATGATCCCGTTCGGTGAGCACCCGCCATTTTCACGCCTTTGATTTCTACGTAAAATGGGAAGTTAAAAAAATGTGCATATTTAAATATGCGCAGTTTGGAGCTGGGAAAGCTAAATAAGTGCAATATTAGAGTTATAGTCCCTCTAATATTGAGCACGGTGGTGCGAGCCTGTAATCCAGCTACTCGGGAGGCTGAGGCCGGCAGATCACTTGAGCTCAGGAGTTCTGGGCTGCAGTGGGCTATGCCAATCGGGTTTCCGCACTAAGTTCAGCATCAATATGGTGATCCCCGGGGAGCCGGGGGCCATCAGGTTGCCTCAGGAGGGGTGAACCGGCCCAGGTCGGAGACAGAGCAGGTCAAAACTCCCATGCCAATCAGTAGTGGGACAGCGCCTGTAAATAGCCACTGCAGCATAGCCTGAGCAAGACAGTGAGACCCGGGCTCTAAAAAAGAAAGAAAGAAAGAAATCAAAGGCACGAAAATGCTGCATGATCACTGAACAGGAGCGCGGTGAGTCCTGGAGAGCGTGAGTGGGCACGAGCGGGGGGCGAACAAGGAGCGCAGTCTGGGGGTCGCAAGCGGGGGGAGCCTGACAAATTCCCAAACCCAGTCAGGTGCCCGCAACATCCCTACCAGTAACTGTTCAGATCTGGACTAATGTGTGGATCGGAACTTACAACACAGTCCTATGCTTGTTACTCAAAAATAAGCCCCACTGAGTACAATGGGACTTACTCCCTGATAAGTAAGTATAGGATGGCAGGCTTAGTTACCCCCTGGTTTCCACAATTGTTGAATGTAGGGGTGTACGAACCCCACTCACCAGTCTGCCTGGGGGTCTGCAGCGGGGGGGGAGGCAATCCGTTCCTCCCCCCCCGGAATCCTCCCCAGCCAGCTCTGCTCCACGGCGAGTCCGCAGAGCCGCCGACCAGGTCCGCCCACAGCCGGACTTCTGCCCGCTGCCAGTCTGCGGACACAAATGGCCTCCTGCATAGTGGATACTATTTGTGCCCCTGCTCTTTGCCAAGATAGGCTATGTAAATCATGAAAAGGGCAAGGATGCAAATGGCGTCCGCTATGCCAGACACCATTTGCGTCCGCAGACCGGCAGCAGACGGCTGCGGACTCACCGGACAGCCCCGGCCTCAGCCGGCAGCAGGTAGGGTCCATCCAGGCGAACTTCATGGGGTAACAGATGGGGGTTGTTCCATTCTGCCACGGACTCCGGGGGAGTCCATGGCGGAACTCTCCACCATCCCTAGACTTGAATGTTCTGATATAGTTCTCAGGACTAAAACATATCAAAATACATTTAAAAATGAGTATTTTGACAGCAACTTAGAAATGTGTATTTTCAGAGAAAGTATGTTTAGGAACACATAGTTTGGAGGAAAATATGTTCAGAAATACATATTGAAATGCAAATGTGCTGATTTTTTTTAAGATTGCAGATTAATGCAGACACAGGATAAACAAGACTTATAGTTGAACACATGTGAGAGTGACACAGACTGGAAATATATGGTTCACCCATTTCTGATTCAGATATATTCACCAAAAGAAATAGAAAGGACTATAAAGGAAATGTGTGGGTTTTTAAAATGCTCCTCCAAGACTTTGGTCTGATGGCTGTTGATGTCAGTGGAAGGTGGCAGCTTTGCATTACGCTTATTCCTTTCCAGGTCACCTTTATGCCTGACAGAAACCAACTGATATTTCAGATAGAATATGCTGATGATTATTACTAGAAGTTTTTTTTAATGCCCTCATCACATTATATGTACCTGGCTTTTTATTAGCCTCATATTATGGATTAACCAGATGTGATCGATATCAGGACTCTGAATTCTACACAGTATGACATGTTTTTAAAAGTGGCTAAATATATAGCTACCCCAACGGCTGTTTATTACAGCATGTCAAGTTTCATCTTTGCCTGAGATACACTACTTTAAAAAAATATTGGGGCAGAGTAACGCTACTTTTAAAGAAAAGCAACTGGATGACAAAAACATAGTTTAAGGGCAGCTCCTTCCAAGGTAGTGACATCAAAAAACAAAAATGAGCAAAGATCCACAGATGCTGGAAATAATTCTCCTTGCACTAAACTTTTTTAGCACCATAGCCTGTGACCTGCAGCAGAACCAATTTAGCCACTGGATCAGCTCTTTATAGAGCTTTCTAGAAGGTGCACACTCTTTCCCATAAGTGACCATGAAGAACAGACATGTTCAAACCCTTCTCATGCGGGTCTGCTTGCATGATAGGAAACGCCATGCACGCTGCAAATCAAAGGCAAGCCAAAAGCTGTGGGTAGTATCCAATGGGGTCCCAGAGCTAGCACTAATGTCATTGCACTAGTGTATACCAACACTGACACAACATAACTTGTGCAATGGGGGAAAGTGGCGATTTGCAGTCGAAATTTAGCAGTGCAACTGCAAAAAAGTGGCAATTTTTCTTCAAAACAAGGTGCACGGGGAGCCAGCATTCATTGTCATAAATTCTCACAGTTGTCAATTTTTTGTAGAGAGATTTATACCTGTGTGTAAAAAGTATATATGAAGTAACATAAGAAAGGCCATGTGGAGATCGATCGATGGACAGACAGATAGATATGGATGGTTCCTCCACACGTATTA
Source organism: Heloderma suspectum (assembly GCF_057233095.1). Taxonomy (NCBI): domain Eukaryota; kingdom Metazoa; phylum Chordata; class Lepidosauria; order Squamata; family Helodermatidae; genus Heloderma; species Heloderma suspectum. The sequence continues at coordinate 216,876,792 of NC_139458.1, read as the reverse complement.
GGAAACTGAAGTGCAGCTTGTCTTTCTGATTAATATATCACAGCCAAAATAAATATATACTCACCCAACCATTTTTATATTCCTTTCTACATGATCTTTGAACAAAAATATACAATTCTGTATGCACAAAAATAACATCGGAATTTGTCCAGAATGGAGGCTTCCAATGTTTTTGTTGCTGTGTGTCATAGTAGAAAGCGGTTTGCATGATAATTTGTGTATCTGAATTTTCATTTACAGGTATTTTCCCTTCAGTGAATGGTTCCCCGGTATTTTTGGCAACATATACCAATGAATTGGATGTTTATTGTTACTGAGCTTGCCTATTAGGTCCTACCCCTGCATAAGTTGTAACCACATGCTGCATACATAAAGCAATGTGTGAGTCAAGCTGGATTTGATTGTCTTATTTTCAACTATCACAGTTCTGGGAAATGATATAATTAGGATAATTTGGTTCTTAAGAGGTCTATAAATGTCCGAAGAGGAATTTTTGTTAAATATTAAAGAGCTTAGGACCTGGTGCTCTTTGCCCTCAGTCATTTACAAAGTGAGAACTTAGTGCAGGGCCGCTGAAACTTTCAAAACTGAAAAATAACAGGGACTGGTGTAGTAAATGTCTTCTTTTTCCATTATAGGTTAGTAAATATTAATTTGCCCCATTTGATACCTGATTTGGAAAAGTAGGAGCAAGGTAAGCTGCCTTAGAACTTATCACTGAGAAAGGCAACAGTCCCTCTCCTATTTGTTGGATAATAGGAACAACTCAGCATGCTTCCAGACACTAGTGGGCGATAGAGAAAGTTCTGTAGCTTGATCAGTCCCTATTTCCTGCTCCCTCCCTTTCCTCTTCCTTCTTTTCCTTCTTCCTCTGCCTCTGCAACAAGCGCCATGCGGCTTTCTCCCAGAAGGAAGCAAGTAACCATATCTCATGCCTTCACTCATACTCACACACCCAGCTTTAGGGGGGCTTGTAGTTAAATAGTATTAGATAGCCTTCTCTGACAATGCATATAAAAGTACTAATAAGTTCAAACTTCTCTTAGAGTGACTTTAGCCTTTAGTTTATTGACTCCAACAATAAATGCTGTATTGCCATGCTTTCTCTATATAAGGCAACTCTGGTGTAAGTCACACCAGCCTTTCCAGCACTACTTATATTTTGTGCTAATCTATTTCAACATCAAATTGTGTAGGCTTTGGGGAGTTTGAAATAGAGATGTTTGAAATAGAGGTGATGAGAAACATTCCCACTCTGAGATAGAAACACAGGAAAGTGCTTTCTAGGGATGGATGAAAGTCCCTTACCTGATCCCGCAGCTTGCTTCGCAGTGGGGGGGGGAGGTGCTCCATCCCTCCCCCTGAAATTCTGGCCGGGGGGGAGGCACCCCGTCCCTCCCCGCCGAAATTCTGGCCGGGGGGGAGGCGCCCCGTCCCTCCGGCCGCGAAACCTCATCTCCTGCCAGAATGCAAATGGCGGCAGCCGTAGCCACCGCCGTTTGCGTCCCTGCAGTCAGCCGTGATAGGCTATGTAAATGTTTACGTAGCCTATCACGGCTGACTTTAAAAAAAAAAAAAAGCGTGTACACAAATGGTGGCGCCCATGGGCACCGCCATTTGCGTTCCTTATTTGGGCATGTGTAGTCTACGTAAACATTTACGTAGACTACGGCAAAAATAAGGGCAACGCTATTTGTGTTCCCCTTATTTTCGCCGTAGTCTACATAAATGTTTACGTAGACTACCTAGGGATGTCGGAGAATTTCTCCATGAATCTCCGGGAGGCCGAATGCCAACGCATTCGGCCCCCCGAAATTGGTGGGGAAATTCTCCAACTCCCCCCCACCCCCCCCCGGGATGGGACATACCTGTCGAATGTCCCTCTCAGCGGTGGGTCCCAGTGGCGTTGCGGCGGCGGCGGGGGCGGTGGCCAGTCTTCCGACCGGCTGCCGCCACCGCCATTTCCCAGTAAAGTAAAAAAAAAAAAAAGTGATAGGCTACATAACGATTTACGTAGCCTATCACGGCTGACTTTGAAAATCTAGCCGTGATAGGCTACGTAAATCGTTACATAGCCTATCACGTTTTTTTTTTTTTTTACAATTTACTTTTTGATTTCACGGCCGGGGAGACGGGGCGCTCCCCCCCGGCAAGAATTTCGGCGGGGAGAAATGGAGCGCCTCCCCCCCCACCGAAAACAGCTGCGGGACCACGTAAGGGACTTTCGTCCATCCTTAGACTACATGTGCCAAAATAAGGAACGCAAATGGCGGCGCCCATGGGCGCCGCCATTTGCATACGCGCTTTTTTTTTTCAAAGTCAGCCGTGATAGGCTACGTAAATCTTTACGTAGCCTATCACGTTTGTTTGTTTTTGTTTTTGTTTTACTTGGAAATGGTGGCGGCAGCCGGTCGGAAGACTGGCTGCCGCTGCCGCCGCCGAACCACCACCGAACCGCCGCCGAACCGCCGCCGAACCACCGCTGGAGCCGCTGCCGCCAGGGACATTCTAGCAAGGTAAGTCCCGTCCCGGAGGGGGGCAGGGGGGCAGACCGTTTCTCCACCAATTTCGGGGGGCCGAATGCGCTGGCATTCAGCCTTCCCGAAATTTGTGAAGAAATTCTCTGACATCCCTAGCTTTCAGGCAAAACAGACCATCGATCCATCTAGCTCAATATGGTCTACTGTCAGGAGTGCCCTAGCTGCTTCTTGCAGTCCTCTCCAATAGCCAAATCAGGACACAGACGACAAGGATTCTTTCCGAGGCTTTATTCCATTATTACTTTATGACTCTTTCAGATACTAATCACTAGCGACTAAGCAAGGAATAGCACTGGGGAAAGATAGCAGAGTAGCCTAAGCTCCAGGTAAGGCAGTTGGTCCCCGTTTGAAGGGGAACCACGGGAAGACCCTGAACTTATGGGCTATGGAGAGTTCCTCCCTCTTTCCCTTGGGTCCTCAGGACGTGACTGTTGTTTGCGCACCAAACGAGCGCTACGCCTCCTTTTGGCACCCTCCATCTGTCGCAGCTCCCTGCGTCTGCGCCGAGCGTCCAGCAAGCCCCCCTCCAGTGCTCTCTCGCTGCCAGGGTCACTATCTATCCCAGGAATGCTGGCAGGAAGAATCTCTGCCATCTGCTGTGCTTGTGAGAGATGAGCGAGCTCCTCTCCCACGGATTGCTGTTCCTCCTCAGATTCAGAACTGCTCTGGGGCTCTATTGGCTCAGTTTCCACCCTGACATCTACCTCACCAGTTTTCACACTTTTTTTGTTTACAGATCAAAGCACATATATAACTCATGTTTTAATAACTTTTTTTCCTTCAGTGCTGGCATTTTTTGTAAAAACCTATTACGAAGATCATGGGCCCTAGGTGAGACCTCTGATAAGGACCACTTAACGGGTAAATCTTTTGGAAGACATCAATAGTGCCATCAAGTACAGGGCCAAGTATAGATATTCTCAACTGCTCCACAACCTTCCCATGGATTGGAAAGTGGTCTGTGGTAGGGATCTCATGGGCACCCGATACAGGGCTGGAGTCCAATAGACTCCCCACCGCTTGGACCCCCAGACCCCCATTCAAGGACTGTGTGGCACTCACTGGACCTGTCCACAAATGCTGCCAGATCACAAGCATCCAGAAGCCCGCCTGCTCCTTCCCCAAGCCGCTATTTTGCGCAACAATGGAGGCTTGGGCATTTCCAGGAAGGGAATGTTGTATAGATCGCCCTTTATGGCAGCAATCTACATAACATTCCCCTCCCAGAAATGCCAGAGTTGCCATTGTTGCACAAAATGGCAGCTCGGGGAAGGACCAGGCAGGTCCATGGTGCTTGTCAGTAGGGATGGACAAAAGTCACTTACCTGTCCTCGAAGCTTGTTCGTGGGGGGGGGGAGGCGCTTCGCTGCTCCCCCCGCGAAGTTCAGGCTGGGGGGGGAGGCTTCCCGCCTCGCCCGGCCGAAATTCAGGCCGGGGAGGAGGCGCCTCGCCTTGCCTGGCCGCGAAATAAAAAGTTTTTTTTTAAAAAAATGCCCCCGTGATAGGCTACGTGACGATTAACATAGCCTATCACAGCTAGATCTGCAAAGTCAGCCGTGATAGGCTACGTTAATCATCACGTAGCCTATCACGGGTGACTTAAAAAAAAAAAGCGCGTACGCTAATGGCAGCCCCCATAGGGAGCCGCCATTCGCGTTCCTTATTTGGTCGCTGTAGTCTACGTAAATCTTTACGTAGACTACAGCAACCAAATAAGGAACGCGAATGGCGGCTCCTTATAGGGGCCGCCATTGTCCGTATGCGCTTTTTTTTTTTTTTTTTAAGTCACCCGTGATAGGCTACGTGACGATTTACGTAGCCTATCACGGCTGACTTTGCAAATCTAGCCGTGATAGGCTACGTTAATCGTCACGTAGCCTATCACGGGGGCGTTTTTTTTTTCTTTTATTGGAATGGCGGCGGCGGCAGCCGGTCGAAAGACCGGCTGCCGCTCCCGCACCGGATGAACACCCGACGAACCGCCGGCCGGACCCGCCTCCGGGAGGGACATTCGCCAAAGGTAAGTCCCATCCCAGGGGGGGTGCAGGGGGCGGGGGGGCGGAGAATTTCTCCCAAAACTTGTTCGGGGGGCTGAACACGTTGGCGCTCGGCCCCCCAAAGTTTCGGGGAGAAATTCTCCGCCAACCCTACTTGTCAGTCACTCACTGAGCCATCAAGGTCTTGTGGGGTACAGCAAGCGGGTGCAGGTGGCAGCAGTGGCTTGGCAAGCGAGCAACAGCCCCAGACAGAGGTAGGGATGTACGAAAGTCACTTACCTTTTCGCAGGGGTGATTCACAGTGGGGGTGAGGCACTTCGCACCTCCCCCTGAAATCCTAACCTGGCCAGCTCCACTCCACGGCAACTCCGCAGAGCTGCTGGCTGGGTACATTCGCAGGCGTGTGGAGCCTGCATACACAAATGGCGGTGGCTACAGCGGCTGCCATTTGCGTTCATGTTTTTGGCCGTGATAGGCTACGTACATATTTACGTAGCCTATCACGGCAAAAGACAGGGGCGCAAATGGCAGCCGCTACGCCATTTGCGCCCGTTTTTTTGCCGTGATAGGCTACACAGATATTTACATAGCCTATCACAGCAAAAAAACAGGAACGCAAATGGCAGCGGCTATGGCAGCCGCCATTTGCGTTCCCTTTTTTTTCCGTGATAGGCTACGTAAATATTTACGTAGCCTATCACAGCCTCCGCAGGGACACAAATGGCATCCCTGCTTTAGCCGTGATAGGCTACGTAAGTGTTTACGTAGCCTATCACAGCCTAAATGGGGAAGTGAATGGCGGCCGCAGACACGGCCGCCATTTGCAAAGCAGCACGAACGGCACCAGGTAAGTGCTCCGTTTCGCGTGCCTTTTGCGAGGTGGTGGGGCAGGGGGCTTTGTTCTGCCACAGATTTCGGGGGGCCGAATGCACTGGCATTTGGCCTCAGTGAGATCCATAGCAGAAATCTCTGACATCCCTAGACAGAGCTGAGTCCGTCTATCCCTAGTCTATGGCAGGGATGGGCGGATTCCCTACCTGCTGGTCTGGGTGGGAATCCACCCTTGGGGGGAGGCAATCCGTCCCTCCCCCCGGAATCCATCCGGGCCAGCTCCACTCCTCAGCAATCCTGTGGAGCCAGCCGCTGGGTCCGCATCGCTGGCAATACACCCAGCTGCCATTGCCATGCCGTTGTCAGGGTTGGATCGGAGCCCATGGAGCCCCAAAGCAGTTCTGATTCTGAGGAAGAGATAGAAACCATGGGAGAGGAATCCACACGCTGTTCAGAGGCGCCGCCGGAGAAAGAGCCCCTCCCTGATCACATTCCTGAGAGTGGTAACGACCCTGACAGGCAGAGGGAGGGACAACTGGAGCTTCGGGATGCTAGGCGCCAGTGTAGGGACAAGCAGGAGATGGAGGGTGCTGTGAGGAGGCACTCAGCCCACTTGGCGCAACATCAACAGCTGCACCCCGATGCCCCACGGGAAAGGGGTGGACTTCCGCCTCCTAGCCCTTAAGTTCAGAGGCTTCCCACTTTAACCTCCAAATGGAGATCGAATGAGTCACTAAGGCTAGAAACCCCTAGTAGGCAGCTCTCTTAAGTTTCCCTCATTAGGCTCATGCAATTAGCATCTGTAAGCATCATTAGGTTGAATGGAAATAAAGCCTTGGGAAAGAGCCCTATCATCTGTGTGTTGATTCTGGCTACTTGAGGGTTTCAGAAGGCAGCAAGGGCGCTCCTGGCAGCCATATTGCTGGGCTAACTCCGGATGCAAATGGCATCCACGTCACCCTTTGCGTCCCTGTTTTTTCACATGGTAGGCTATGCAAATTATATTTACATAGATATTTGCATAGCCTATTGTGTGAAAAAACAGAGATGCAAATCGCGTAGTGGACGCCATTTGCGGCTGTAAAGCTGTTAGATTAACCTAAAAGCAGCTGTAAATGGTTGCATTTAGGTTAACCTAACAGCTTTATGGCCGCAAAAGTAGGGATGTCAGAGAATTTCTCCACGAATCTCGGGGAGGCCGAATGCCAGCGCATTCGGCCCCCAGAAATTGGTGGAGAAACGGTCTGCCCCCCCCGCCCCGCCCCCGGGACGGGACTTACCTTGTGCGAATGTCTCTGGCGGCGGCGGTGGCTGCGGCGGCTGCGGCAGCCGGTCTTCCGACCGGCTGCCGCCGCCGCCATTTCCAAGTGTTTTTTTTTTAAAAAAGTGATAGGCTATGTAAAGATTTACGTAGCCTATCACGGCTAGATTTTTAAAAAACACTGTGATAGGCTACATAAATGTTTACGTAGCCTATCACGGCTGAGTGAGAAAAAAAAAACCGTGTATACGCAAATGGCGGCGCCCATGGGCGCCGCCATTTGCGTTCCTTATTTTGGCACGTGTAGTCTACGTAAACATTTGCGTAGACTACGGCAAAAATAAGGGGAACGCAAATTTAAAATTTGCAAAAATTTACGTAGCCTATCACGGATGACTGCAGGGACGCAAACGGCAGCGGCTACAGCCGCTGCCATTTGCGTCCCGGCAGGAGAGGAGGATTCGCGGCCGGAGGGATGGGGCGCCTCCCCCCCAGTCAGAATTTTGGCGGAGAGGGATGGGGCGCCTCCCCCCCGGCCAGAATTTCGGCGGGGAGGGATGGGGCGCCTCCCCTCCCGGCCAGAATTTCGGCGGGGTAGGACGGAGCGCCTCCCCTCCCGGCCAGAATTTCAGGGGGAGGGACGGAGCGCCTCCCCCCCACCGCGAATCAAGCTTCGGGATCAGGTAAGGGACTTTCGTACATCCCTAAGCAAATGGCACAGTGGATGCCATTTGCATGCAGAGTTAGCCCAGTGATACAGCACGGCAATGGCAGCCGGCTGTATCACCAGTGATGTAGACCTGGTGGCTCGCTCCGCAGGATTGCTGCATGGAGGAACCGGCCCGGACGGATTCTGGAGGGAGGCAGAAGTGAGTGCCCCGTTCTGCCACGGACTCCACAGGCCAGATTCTTTGGAATCCAGCCTCATTGGGGTCTGTGGCAGAATTCTCCACCATCCCTAGTCTATGGACCATTGTTTGGAAACCTCTTGTCTGACTGAGAGCAACTCTCCAGAATTTCAGACAGCTTTCTTCCCTGCCCTACCTGGAGATGCTAGGGATTGAGCCTGGGACCTTTTGCATTTACACCATGAATCCTACCACTGAGTTATGGCCTGGTGCCACCAGAGTCTACTATGTTCCTTACAATATGAAAAGTTGGTGTGACTTGGGATTCCTGAGTGAAGACCTATCACATTCTTCCTCATTTAGAAAGGCAGTAGAATGTTGATGATGTGTAGGTTTGAGGCCTGGAGAAGACCAAGTACTGCTAGGGTAAAGCAACTTGCACTCTGCAACTTTTATTTTCTCTTAATACTTATTTATTTATTTATTTTTATTTATTGCATTTATATCCCACCTTTTTTCCTCTTGCAAGGAACTCAAAGTGGCCTACATGATCCTCCTCCTCTCTGTTTTATCCTCACAACAACAAGTGAGGCGGGTTGGGCTGAGAGTCTATGACTGGCCCAAAGTCACCCAGTGAGCTTCCATGGCTGAGTGGGGACTAGAACCTGGATCTTTTTTATCACTCAGCTCTATTGTGTAAATACCTTTAATTGTAGTGTGCTTACTTTAAATTACCAGTAAACTATTGCGGTTAAACCTGGTGTCTAGTGTGTCAATCACCCTAGACCTACAGCCTAAACCCCACATTACTGGAAAGGGAAAGGGAAAAGAAAGAAGTTGGGAGTCTTAAGGATCTCTTGCCTTAAGGATCTTAAGGAGTTATTCAGGGGGTTCAGGTCAATGGTGGAACCATGACAGATGATCCCCACAGAGATGGAAATCTTACCATGAATGATGGCTGTTTCCTAAGATCTCTTCATACAAAATTTCTACACTAAGTCACTCCCGTAATAATTTCTGAGATCCTTGCACATAAATAATCACATATGATAATTCTACACACTGAAATTCACTGCTTCATGAGCTGGGGAGGCACAATTGGCTTTCCAATCCACATGTATATACAGTGACTTACACACATTTAGAATTATCACATGCGACAATCTACACAAGGGATCTTCAAAATTCCTATGTGGATTTCCACAAGAAACTTCAGAGAAACAATGAGGACACAATCCATCCTCTCATGCATGCCTCCCAGATGTAGACTCCTTTTGGGATGCTCTTCTGAGCAGTGTGTATGTGCTACACATCATCATCATCTATTTGCATCCCACTTTCAAAAGGAATCCCAAAGCAACTAATGACATCATACAAAACTAAATACAATAATATCAAATACAATATCAAAAGACAACAATATGATAAATTATCAGGCAATAAAAATGCCACAGTAAATCTATAAACAAACTTTCAGTCTGAGACTTTAAACACACAACCTAAGGTAATAAATACAAAATTCATAAGCAATATATCAAGAAAAAACAGGATAATAAAATACAACCCACATTCTACCCCAAAATATATACTTACGCATGCCCCAATCTAGCAGCCAAGATATTAACCCATTTGGACGTATCATTAAATGAGATTAATCCACCTTAATCCATTCTCTGATAGGCCGTCATCACAATGTTGAACAATGGGGGATACAAATCAACATGTATGATTCTTCTGATGTGATTGGTTCTTATACATTTTCAAATCCAAACTTTCAAACTGGTAGGTTCTTATGTCAAAGAGTAAATATATATCAGATTTGTAATCATTAATCATAACAGTTGGTGATTATTTACAGTGTAAGTCATGCACACTCTTCATAGAAAAATTAACACAAAATACATTATCATAAACATACAAATTATTCCATGTCCAGCTGGCAACTAACATCTCCTATGATCCAAACAATTAATGAATTATCAATCATTCATGAGGTTAATTCAATTAATTTCAACTATATTAGAATTTTTTCCACAATAATGAAAAAAAGCTAAACAATTCCTTTTCCTACTGTTTTTACTTATTATCTCCCTACTCTTGATCCATTACATTACTTTTACACATTTAATTAAATTCCAGCATCTGAATATGTGCAAAGATGGTGGAGTTTGGCTGCTTAGCCATGCCAACCACGCAGACCACACAGCACAGAAAAGAGAAATTAATTCAGAATAATCTCCGTTTTAACTACAAAAAATGTTAAAATTCCATTTGATCAAAGCCAGGGTTCACTATGCATATGGGAATTATTAACATGCTAGATTTGACATACAGACGGACTAATTACAAGTTTTGGCAGCATCACTACTTGCGAATAAGGCTAAGGAAGAGGTAAGCATGGAATAAATATTCTGCAAGGTGTTAAAATAAATAGGTAAGTAAGTAAGTTCTGGGTTTTAGTTCTAAGCCTTTGAATTCTATTTTCCATCATAAGATCTTTACAAAAATCTGCAAATGGAACTTTACTCCAAGGTTACTCCAGTTTTAAAGTATTTTCAACAAAAACAGTAGTCATTTTGATAGTGTACTGAAATAATATATGAGACAATCAGGACACAGATATAAAAAGCCTGAGATAATGACAGGCATTGTGGCAATTTCCTGACTTATCATTCTTCATCAGTGGAAGATCAGCATCATTTCAATAGTTCCTGTGTACAAAAATACCTCAACAAACAAATCTTCAGTCAGCAATAAAAGTACAATTGGATGAGTAAACAATTTTCCCTTCTTTAATTCTGTTCGCTACGCTAAGGAGTGGTTCTTACTCTCTACATCCTATCACAAGTTATTTCATTCTGTATTCTTATTCTGTGGCTAGCACATTTGTTTATTAAATTCATTAGTTCATGTTGGATGAATCAATTTTCTTCCCAACAACCTTCCCAAGTTTACATATGGAGATTCTGCAGTAATGACAATGTAAATTTGCTGAAAAGTCCAAAGATTATTTTTTCAGATAATAACTTGTCAGGAGACTGTGCAATGTTACAATTTTCAAATTGTTTTCAGCGAATTGCCAAAAGGAGACATCTATTGAGGGAACCTCGGCACACACAAATATTTGATGTATTTCCTTTTCTGTCCCATTCCACCCTACACACACACACACACACACACACACCTCACACACACATACCTCCTGAAGATTATACTTATAGGTTTCGGCTGTAATGATAAAGCATTACGATTGGTATCTTTTCTAAGGCCATATAGGTCACTGTCATGTCAAAATTCAAAATTCAAAGTGATCTGGATAGACTGGAGCACTGGGCAGAAAACAACAGAATGACATTTAATAGGGATAAATGCCAAGTTCTGCACCTAGGAAAAAGAAACCAAATGCACAGTTACAAGATGGGGGATACGTGGCTCAACAACACTACAAGCGAGAAAGATCTTGGAATTGTTGTTGATCACAAGCTGAATATGAGCCAACAATGTGATGTGGCTGCAAAAAAGGCAAATGCTCTTTTGGGCTGCATTAATAGAAGCATAGCTTCCAAATCCCGGGAAGTACTAGTTCCCCTCTACTCAGCACTGGTTAGGCCTCATTTGGAGTACTGTGCCCAGTTCTGGGCACCACACTTTAAGAAGGATGCAGACAAACTGGAGAGGGTTCAGAGGAGGGCAACAAAGATGATCAGAGGACTGGAAACAAAGCCCTATGAAGAGAGGCTGAAAGAACTGGGCATGTTTAGCCTTGAGAAGAGAAGACTGAGGGGAGATATGATAGCACTCTTCAAGTACTTGAAAGGGTGTCACAGAGAGGAAGGCTAGGATCTCTTCTTGATCATCCCAGAGGGCAGGACACGGAATAATGGGCTCAAGTTGCAGGAAGCCAGATTCCGGCTGAACATCAGGAAAAACTTCCTGACTGTTAGAGCCATACGACAATGGAACTAATGACCTAGGGAGGTGGTGGGCTCTCCCACACTGGAGGCGTTCAAGACGAGGCTGGACAGCCATCTGTCGGGGATGCTCTGACTTGGATTCCTGCATTGAGCAGGGGGTTGGACTCGATGGCCTTGTAGGCCCCTTCCAACCCTACTATTCTATGATTCTATGATTCTATGAAAAATTTCCATATAGCATAATACATTTATTTGCTATAGAAAGATGTGTTGATGTAAGCACCCCAAAAAATATTGCATATGGATTTCAGTCCATTGTTTGATAATTCTACCATCTCTTTTTGTTTAAATCAATGGGACTTAAGTGCTTGGCTAGATTGTGCCCATATAGTGTTTAAATAGCTTCTCCAACATGTTCCAACCACAGGTTTAAAATGACAATTCAGGCTGCAATCATACACACACTTTCCTGGGAGCACACCCCATTGTATGCATTAGGGCTTACTTCTGAGTAGATATGTATCGGATTGCACTGAACCTGGATTGATGTCAGTTTGTCTAATCAGTACAATTTGGTCCAATCACAGAATCTACACCTTTCCAGTAAAAAAAGAACTGTGTCGGTTTGGAGTTACAGTGGCTTTTTATTGATCATATAAACTCTCAGGCTATATCCCTACTTATATATTAATTTGATTTCCAGACAATATACTATTTTCCCCTCACAGGTTGACTTTCTTCAAGCATTTTAGGTAAATATTGCTGGCACAGCAGGTCCAGTGTTTAGATCTAATGTTCTCAAGAGCAACATTCTCTTTGAAATGGGGTCCAGATTGCCCACTCCCCCCAAACCAGTTGCTTTTAGTAAGAAATGGCATTTCTTGACAGCTTGACAAGCCATTGTCATCATTTGAAGTGACAATGTCATACAAACCTTTCTTTCTAGCCGTCTGTTATTGTACTCTGAGACACTTTTCTTTCTATATCTATTCAGTGCTATCTCAGTTGTTGGAATATGAGAAGCCTTTGCAACTTTCATTTCCTTAAAGGAATATATGCATGACAACATTTGGATGCACAACCCTAACGGCACGCAGCATTATTTATGTTATTATTTACTTACCTCTATCTATCCCTGATCTTCAAGGCAGCTACTAGAAAAAATTGAAATCATAAATAGCATGTGTCTGTCATAGCAATTGTCCCAATCCTAACACAGTCCTTCAAAATCTCTGAAATAAATAGGCTCCGCCATATTGCTTGTGTTCACCATTCTCCTGTCCTTTTCACCTCAGTATAAACTAGTTTTGACTGCTGTGGTAAACCTGTGTCTGAGTTGTACCACTTCACATTGCAGGACAGGGCTTACATGGTTGAATGTTCCTCCATTTAAAACAACAAAAACACCTTAGGGATGTGAGAACTCACTTCCATCCGGTTCTCCAGATGCCCGACCAGCCCCTGACCCCAGTCCCCAGTCCCCAGACTGCACCGAGCCCCTCCCATGCTTGGTGAGCAGCCTGCACTCAACCCAGTGGTCTCACTGAGCTCTACAGTCTCCATTTTTTGAAACATTATATGGCAATAGCAAAAATTCGTGTGTTTTTGTCTGCTCCAAAATTGTCATTTTGCAAATGCGCATACTTGTGTGTGTGAAATGTGCCTTTTGCAAAATGTGCATTTTGTGCATATGAAAATATGCACATTCACAAAATGCACATGTTGCATACACAAATATGCGCATTTACGAAATGCGTATTTTTGCGAACGCCACTTTATTTCTCAAAAAATGGTGACTGTGAAGCTTGATGAGGCTGCTGGGGTGAGTGCAGGCCATTCGCTGAGCGTGGACAGAGGGCGAGCAGGGGCAGGGGCTCGGCAATCGGGGCTCGGGGGTGTGGGCAGAGATGGTTCCGCTGGATTCACAGACTGAATCAGGCACTCATGCCATCCCTACCCTTCCTACAGACAGAAAAATAATATATCAGGGAGAAGCCTAGGCTAGAATCCTTGACATACTAAATCTTTGGCATGCTAAATTTCTAAGCGGGTGAGGGCGAGTTCATATGGAGGAGCATTTCATCTGCAGCTTGCATAGGTACAGTACAGACATAAGCTTACTACCTCAGTGAGAACTAGGCCTCAGTGCATTTTCACAACCATGGAGGCTGAAGCTCCTTGTTCCAGGAGAGCCATATGGCATGTTGCCTACTGATTGGCATAGAAAGGTTAAGCATAGAAAGACAACAGCCTCTTCAACTAATCCTCATTAAGTCTTGGGCTTTGCTGTTGTTGTAATGAATGGCCTAGTGTCTAATCTATCCAGTTTTAGGGCACTTTATAAATGTCACACCTCCCATTTTTCTGTGAGAACAGGACATTAGACAGACAGAACCTGGACAGGTATAGCATGCCATGCAGGGGTGAAAATGGGTACGTGTACAGCTCTGTATTCTATTAAAGTATCAGAAATGTATATGTTTATACTGTGGCTGAAGAGATCAAGGATCTCATCCAGGCCTGCTGTAGCTGGATCCCAGCAGTCTGAGATGTAGGGACTTCCCTTTGGGCAGGAGTCTTCCTGTATTTTTGACCTAGCCAGCAAAGAAGCATGAGGTTCTGAGTGTTACATTTGCATTTGGTAGCTGTTCACTGGAACCCCCAACATGAGGTCCAAAGAGGTGTCCATGCGAGTGAAGGAGGCCATCATTAGGCTGAGGAAACAAAATACACCCATCAGAGAGAGAGCAAAAACAGTGGGAGTGGCCAGCACAACAGTTGGGAACATCCTGAAAAAGGAGGAATTAACTGGCAAGCTCAGCAACAGCAAAAGGCCTGGAAGACCATGGAAGACAACTAAAGGGGATGACCGCAGAATTCTTCTCATGGTGAAGAGGAACCCTTTCACAACATCTAGCCAGGTCAAAAACACTCTTGTGGAGGTAGGCATGTCATTGTCAACATCTACAGTCAAGAGACGGCTTTATGAATGTAAATACAGAGGCGTCACAACAAGGTGCAAACCCCTGGTAATGCTCAAGAACAGACAGGCCAGATTAGCCTTTGCCAGCAAACACCTAAAAAAGTCTGCCCAGTTCTGGAATAAGATTCTTTGGACTGATGAAGCCAAGATTAACTTGTACCAGAATGATGGGAAGAGAAAAGTATGGAGAAAGAAAGGAACAACTCATGATCCAAAGCATACCACATCATCTGTCAAACATAGTGGAGGCAGTGTTATGGCATGGGCATGTATGGCTGCCAATGGAGCCGGGTCACTGGTGGTTATTGATGACCTGACTGCTGATAAAAGCAGCAGGATGAATTCTGAAGTGTATAGGGCTATACTTTCTGCTCAGATTCAGCCGAATGCTGCCAAACTCATAGGACGCCACTTCATATTGCAGATGGAGAATGACCCAAAAACATACAGCAAAAGCTACCCAAGAGTTTCTCCAGGCAAAGAAGTGGGATGTTCTTCAATGGCCAAGTCAGTCACCTGATCTCAACCCAATAGAGCATGCTTTTCACTTACTGAAGACAAGACTGAAGGCAGAAAGACCCACAAACAAGCAGCAGCTGGAGGCAGCTGCAGTGAAGGCCTGGCAAAGCATCTCGAGGGAGGACACTCAGCATTTGGTCATGTCCATGGGTTCCAGACTTCAGGCAGTCATTGACTGCAAAGGCTTTTCATCCAGGTATTAAAGGCGATCCTTAAGTTTGAAATGATGTTGGTTTGTTCCATTACTTATGAGCCACCAACGATGCGGGGGGGCATATGCCACTGGCTGTCCTTCCTGAATGGTTAGTGCCCCACTTTTGTCAAACCCCTTGAATTACAGCTGACAGTCCTGACTTCGCTCCCATCTAGGTGTGTTTCCTTTCAACTTCAATGTGGTGGTGGTGGTGTACAGAGGCCAATTGCCAAAACAGTTATCCTTGTTCCAATATTTCTCGCCCTGACTGTATGTACAGGAGTGAGCTGTGACATTTGTTTAGACCACCAGTTGTAGCAAAAGTAAACAAAGATTGCAAATAAAATATAAAGTTGCCTCATCTGAACAACCATTTATCACTAAAGCAATCTACCACATGCTCCTCAAAGAAATGTGGGTCTTGTAAAGCAGGTAATTTGTTTTAATACTAGACAACATTCCAAATTGAGAATGGGTTATTGAGTGTTTCTGTATTGCAGGAGGTTTGGCCAAGCGCAGCCTCAGAAAGCTTAGCATATACAAAAAGCATACCATGGGATGGCTACCACTAAATAAAGTCTTTGTGTCCTCTCCCAGTGCCTTCCTTTACAGAGCCATGGGATTCTGTTTCCCTGTGGGCCTCCTTTCTGGAATCCTGATGGGCTTCTGAGGATTCTTCCTATAAATATTTTTGGTTCAGTTCCAGCTCTTTTACAAGAGCATTGGATTACATTGTGCACTGTACTCTGGACCAGCTTGTTGCCTGCTGTCTCCTTCTTTTGCCTGAAGATACATGATCATGTCCAGATGGCTTTTCCCCAGTTTGGTTCTACTTCCCACTGGTAACTAGAAGAGACCTCTCAGATAGGATCCACAGTACCAAGCAAAAAAGCCTGTATATGGCAAGAATGAGTTCAGAGTGTTCCAGAACTGTAGCAGCCAAACCTTTTGGCAAGTGTGCCATAAATCAAACTCTAGTGTGCATCACATATGCTACCAGCACACACACACCCCTTTGCCTTGTTCGGATTTTGTCTCTAGTTTACATCACTGGGTAGTGAGCAGGCAGCAGTAAGAGGCAGCCTGGATTGCAGGCCCTCCTCTTCCTGTGTACAACTGCCACTCACCACTGTTTCCTGTGCCGCTCAGGGCAACAGCCATCTGCAGTTTGGACACCAGTGTCCCAGAAACTCTAAATAGATACAGTTTTTCTCTTCTAAGGAAAAAATTCAAAATATTGTTATGCCCCTTTAGGCAATAACGATAAATGGGGAGGAGCTAGCCTTGAGTCCATAGCTTTTCTGATTCCTCATACGGAAAGGCAAGTTCATATTATTTATAATGTTGACTCTCCCTCCCTGCCCCTCCTCCCCTGCTTTCAACAGAAACAAATGCCCAAAGCAACCACATTGCTTTAGAAGATTATTTGAAGTAATAGCCAGCAGCAGGAAGATCTTTTTTCACATGCATGGTCAGTAAAATTCAGCCCTCCATTCCAAGTCCTAGTTCATTATGCTTGTTTACAGTTTACCGCATCTCATGGGGCATATTGCAGGGAAAAGAGCAGAATGAGCATCTTAAGAATTAAGTCTAGTGATTACATAAAAGGAAAACAATTAAAATGCAGTTTGGAGGAAGAAGCAGCTGCCATAAAGGAGCTAAGAACTCTCCTGTGTAAGAAAAAGAAAAAAGCTGGGTGGCATGGGCCCTGTGGAGGGCATCTTTGGAAGGGGAAAAATCCTCCTTCAAGAGCTTGTTATGCGCTGTGGGACACCAGTGTAATTTCGTAGTATTTTAGTTTAATCTATGGTGACTTTTTCAGATTTTAAAGCAATTTTCGTGTGTGTGTGTGTGTGTGTGTGTGCGCGCGCGCGCGCACGCGTGCATGCACTTGTTTTTAAAGATAGACCATCTGCAGAAAGAGGCATGGAGGCAATCTTTCGATTAAATACATAAATGATAAAAACAGGACAAGGATGTTTTAAGACACAAATCACAAATCTGCTTGCCCCAAAACAACCCTTAAGGTTTGACTTTACTGTGACTCATTCAAAAATAAACATGGCTGAAGGATCGTTTGCACACGGAATGCAGTGCCTTTCTTGTGAAACCACCACACCCACGCTGCTTGTTAGGATTAGTTCACTTGTACCTGGTCCTTCATTGAGCTCAATAAAGCTGATGTTAACCTACACCTCATTGCCATGACTCTTCGCATAGCTGACTAATGCTGCAAATGGGCCTCCGCCACAAAACAGATTGTATTGACATCAGCATCACATTTATCTCTGTCACTATCCAGTGGCACCCATGGTGTCTGCCTATGCTCCTCCATTTCTAAAGACAGCACTGGCAAGTCCTGACAACTTACATGCAAAGGTTTACTTATAATGATTGGATCTTGTAATATGTCCCATACTATGGAAGAAGTCTGGAAGCTGAAAAACATAACAAATTGTCACTTACCTCTCCATGTGTGCAGCAGCATCTGCCACTAACACTGGATAGTATTCCATGGAGACTAATTTGAATCCTAACAAAAACCAAGGTAGTAGATTCACGGGACCCATTTAACTGCTGAAATTAGATTTAACCATTGTACAAGATGCAAACTTTACAATAATCAAGCAAAAAATAACTAAACCTCTCTGTGTGGTATATACCTATATAAACTCTTTCTTTCTTTCTTTCTTTGCATTAATGCAATTTTATTGATGTTGTGGGAGAAGGAATATGACTACTTAATGTTTTATGAAATGTCTGCATTTTAAAAAAAATCTGGTCTGTTCTCCATGTAGACAGTTCATGCATTAGAGGGGGCACCTTCTCTTTATCCCTCTTCTAGTCATTGCCACAACAATAAAATAAAATGAAATAAAAATCCAGGGTTGCTGGTATCATAGATACCATGAAATTCCTAGTACATCTGTTTATTCCACATCGGCTCAAAAGCTCTAGCCATGCATAAAAGAACCAAGGAAACAGGGCATGCTTCTTTGAAACAGAGCTCTGAGATTTTCCGAAAGCTATACACACTATTCTGAGGCATGATACCCATGATGAAAGGCATTTTTATAATCAGTCTCTGCTCCAAAATTATGTCTGGGTTGTTTTTTTTTTCCAAGGGTTGAGAAAGATATTTAAAATGTAAATATAAGTGTCTTGGTTTCTGAGAAATTATTGGCCACTAGCAAATTAATAATAGCAGACTTAAACAATACTCTGTTTCCTTCCCTTTAGCTAAGTGAAAATGCAGCCCTCATGCAGAGGACACATTGGTACACATTCCTCCAGGTAGCATAGATGAATGACCTTAGCCTTAGCTCTATATTCCAGATATATATATATATATATATATATATATATATATAACAGTTTTCCATAGGAGTGTATACTAGGGATGGGCAGGATCTGTTAATCTCAGTTTCACCAAAGGCAAATCTACATGAAAATGGAATGAGAAATGCTTTCAGGTTATATCCGGATTTTCATGAAATCACTTTGGTCTGTCAGGGCCACATGAAGCAAGAAAAGTGGAGTATACACTACCTAAAAATCCACTTTCACAGGTCACACAGCACTCAGAAATCCCATACTTTGCGGTTGGGCGAGCAGAGTAGAACTGAACGTCAACAACCTCGTAGGCGCTGCTCAGCACATGAGAGAGTCTTGTTCCTGCTCCTGTCCATGCTCCCCTGCTCAGGGAAGTTTACTGGAAGCACGGAATAAAGCTCCTGTAGTTTATCCCACACGTCTCACTTCTCATCCACCATTGGGATATTGTGAAAGATTAAGATACTATGCTTTAGTGAATGGGGAAAACAGGCAATCATAATCTGAATAGGTGAACTAGCTACTGCACTATTTTAAATGCCTGAAACAGTGCTACTGCACTTGTATGAATGGGAAAAATAGGCTGCATACTGTGAATCGGTGAAGCAGCTACTGCACTATTGTGAATTATTGAAACAGCACTACTGCGCTTTTATGAATGGGGAAAACAGGCTGCATACTGTGAATGCGGAAAGCAGCTACTCCACTGTTGTGAATGCCTGAAACAGCAGTACTGCATTATTCTGAATGGGAACTACAGGCTACATACTGTGAATGGGGAATGCAGCTACTCCACTATCGTGAAAGCCTGAAATAGTGCAACTGTGATACCGTGAATAGGAAAAAGAGGCTAGATATTGTGAATGGGAAAGCAGCCATACTGCAAATGGGGAAAAAGAGGGAATGTGGGAGGGGGACTATTGACCAGGTCACTGCCAGGTCACAGCCAGATCACAGAAATAAGCACACCCAGGATTTAATGCGGGGCGATGGGGCACACTGCAGCAGAACCACGCAGCAGCTGCATTTAAGGAAAGAAGATGCACCAAAAGGATTTTCCAAAAATGCGCCTTTTCCAGAGGGAAGCTGTAGGGTTGCTGCTGATTGGTGACAGCATCATCTATCACAAATGACCCTGATGTGCTGTTGCTCCACACTAAATTGGCTGTGAAGATTGGGCCCAAGTTTATCAGTTTGTATATGTCAAGCTTGTTCCATCCTGTTCATACATGAGCTTAAGATTGTTGTTGTTGGTTTGTAATGTACACATTAGTGTACACATTTCAGGGCGCATTTTTAAACATACACAATTTTTGCCACATGAAACTATTGACTAAAGCATGTTTGTGCACATTAATGAAATGCATTTTCCTTTGTGCATTTTCCAAATGTGTGCATGTTACTGAACATTTTGTGGGGGGTTGTAGAATGCATTTCAAGCTCCAAAAATACCGATTTCTGACAGCAAATTGCATTCAGGTCCATGGTTCAGGTCCAGGAGGTGTGAATTGGGTAAATCCATTACAAACTCTTGATGGGGCAAATTTCTCAACATCCCTAGTACAGATCATTTTTAAACAATCTCGTGTGGCGCACAGTGGTAGGCGGCAGTATTGCAACTGAAACTCTCCCCACGACCTGAGTTCGATCTCAGTGGAAGCCGGGTCTCAGGTAGCTGGCTCAGGTCGACTACTGAAGGGTACTTCAAATGGTAAGAGATCCACAGAGCCCATATCATGTTCCCTGAGTACCTAGCAAGGGCCAGAGAGCTGGAAGGGAGGAGGATAGAATCAGTCAAACTGGCACATCATGCTGTTCTTGGATCCATTCTCAAAGGGCCCAAATGTCCCACTCTAACCAATTTTTTCCCCCTTAAGAATGCCCAAAACTGCCTTATAGCGATTCAGACCATTGGTCCATCTAGCTCAGTATTGCCTACACTGACTGGCAATTCTTCTTCATGGTTTCAGAGAGGAATCTTTCACTAGCCCTACCTGGAGGTGCCATGGAGTGAACCTAAGATCCTTTGCATGCAAAGCCTGTGCTCTACAACTGACCTGCGGCCCTTCATTTCTTCCTCCATCTCAGCAGCCCAGCTTTGGCCTGTTAAACACAGGGCATTCACACTAGGGGACTTTCAGAGCTCCCCAGTCATTCCCCCAGCAGCATTCCAAGCCACCATCACAGCCTGCATGAATTCAGAACCAGTGCCAAGGTTGTCCTATCACCTCTTGCATAATGCATTTCAATGGAAGACAGCTCAAATACCCACTTACTTGTCATTGGCCGGGTTCATACGATTGCAGTGGCTGAAACAAGCCACCATGGCTTGCTGCAATTGCTGCTCATGCCGGGCACACACCAGCCAGCTTTCCCTAATTACCCACACCAGCAGCAACCCTCAAATAACCCAACAACAGGCCGCGGGCTATTTGAGGGTTGTTTCCCCCTCCAACAAGCCATGCCGCCTAGGTTTGGATGACAAGCTGCACATGGGAAGTAATTAGGCTAATGGCACATGGCCCACACTGCAGTTTAACCCATAGTGATCATGCAAGCTAGGTCAATATTTGAGTGTCACTCTCTTGGCTAGAAGAAGAACCAAAATTAGAGGAAACCTAGAGGCTAATATCACTGGTCTTTCTGCAAACTTGTTTTCATATTTATTATGCAGCATATCCCACTCCTTGGTCTGAAGTCATTGTATGAGGGGGAGAAATTCTTTTTAGGATTTTCGAAGAAGAAAGAACACATATTGTTGATCGAATAATTATAAACAGACTGTTTTAATAAGTTCGGCTTGTATAAGGGAGAGTAGAGTAGAGATGATTCCAAGCCAAGGCAATGTTAGCTCATGACCCCAAGAGATATAGCAGGGAACATTAGCATTACAAACTCAGAGGAGATACACTGAAAACTACTAAAGCTCCAGGCTCCAGAAAGACACATAAAGACGAGCGTACCAGTTACCTGATTTGAGGAAAAAGAGAGAGGTATAATGTGGAGAACTGCAGTTACTGGCTGTAAAAGAGAGATACAATGAAGAGTGTTGCAGTTACCCAGCTCTGATAGACGTGTAATGACAATCATTACTTATCCAACTAAGAAGGACATGTAATGTGAAATATTATTGCTCCAGAGAGAGAGAGAGAGAGAGAGAGAGAGAAGATGAGCAGACACAAGCTACTCGTAATGTAGTGTGTGTTAACTGCTGTTTTGGTTATGTAATTGTAGAAATATGATTTTAGTTATTTTTAATCATGTATGTAAGCTGCCTTGGGAGGGCTTGCCCTGAAAGGTGCCATGGAAATACCAACACTAAATAAATAAATGTTGCCTGATTCTGGGAGGCAGAAATTACAACTAGGGATGTGGGAGAAATCCATTGGGGAAGTGGAGTTTCATACATTTTCCTAGGCTTGGACCCCAGACTTTGTTTCAGGTCCCGCTGCAGTGCCCGACTCGATCTGCAGGGAGTCAGGCCAGTTCACAGATTTTCACATTGCGCATTTTTGGAGGGGGGAAGTTCTGCAATTTGTTTAAATTTCTGAGGAATTTGTGCAAATTATGGCTGAATTTGCTCAAATTACAGCCACATTTGTGCTAATTATAGCTGAATTTGCGTAATTTGTGCAATTTTGGCTGGAATTTGCACGAATTGCTTAGAAATTTAAACAAATGGTAAGAACACCCCACACACACACGCACAAAAAGTTCCTGGAGTTTGGGGAACAGCCCTCAGCTCAGCTCACAGATGCAAAAGGAGTCATACATGCCACAGAACCCTGTAGAGCTGCAAAAGAAACGGATTTCCCAGCGACAAATATCCCAGTTACAAGAAGACTTACAGTTGCCTGCAGGTTAGAATGGAGGACCCCCCCCCATGTTGCAATTACAGACAGCTCGAAGAGGAAATGTCCAGATTGTGTAAAAACTGGAACAATTTGACAAATTTCAGCACAACTTTACAGAGTAAGATTCTTCAAGATCCTCCTGTTTCAGAAGCCAGCTACCCTATGGAACATAAGAGGAGCCCTGCTAGATCAGTCTAATCCAGCATCCAGCTGGCAGGTCAGATGCCTCTGGGAAGCCCGTGAGAAGGGCATCAAGGTAGCAGCCCTTCCCTGTTGTTTGACCCCTGTATCTCGTGATCCCAGGTGCATTGCCTCTGAACATGGAGTTCCATGTAGCTACCATAGACCCACCCTCCATTATTTTGTCTAATTCCACTTTAAAGCCATCTGTTAGGATAAGGAAGCATGAGCAGATACTAGGGGCAACCAAAAACCTCCTTTCAACTTCCCTATGTATTAATATCATTAAGTATCAGGCAGTACTGGCTATGTTCCCACCATTTTTTGTCTTGATTTAACTGACCAAAGCACCACCAATTCCCTATTTTGGTTTCTGTGAAATATGCAGAGGAATTGCACAAGCTCATTTTTCCTGATCTATTCATTTTCTTTTAATCTGCCCACAAATGGGGATTGAAATTAGATCCATCAAGGCAATTCTTATGCTCTGAAACAAAAGCGTCACAAAGACGCCCTTTTCATGATGAGACAACCAAAACGGGGACTAGAGTTCGCATCTCCGAAGACATCTATTCCAATATGGAAATTCTTCCACCAACCACCCTTCAGATAGAGGGGCACCTGAAAGAAGATCTTAGTTTATGGACAGACACATGTGGAGACAAAGTGGTCCTTCAGTGATTCCAGTCCCAAGCCATGAAAGGCTATAAAATTAAAAGTACTAGTGTAATCTGGAAGTTACCAAGTATGGATTACAGGCCAGGCTATCTCTGCCCAGGTAGGATCACAATTAGGGCACCACCCAATGCTGACAGAAGGCAGTCTGTGCCACGGAAGCAACCTATACCTTCAGTGACAAAGGCGGATCAGCCAGCATCCCCAGACTGTGAACTTGCTCCTTCAGGGGAGTGAAAAACAGTCCATCAGGAAATCAAGCCAGACTGCTCACTTGAGGGAATTATATTACAGGCAAAACTGAGGTACTTTGGCCACATAATGAGAAGACAGGACACCCTGGAGAAGATGCTGATGCTAGGGAAAGTGGAAGGTCAAAGGAAGAGGGGCCGACCAAGGGCAAGATGGACGGATGATATTCTGGAGGTGACGGACTCGACCTTGGGGGAGCTGGGGGTGGCGACGGCCGACAGGAAGCTCTGGCGTGGGCTGGTCCATGAAGTCACGAAGAGTCGGAAGCGACTGAATGAATGAACAACAACAATAGGACGAACACCACTAACCAGGCAGAACAACCACCCACCAACAGGGCATTTGCCTTGTCTGAACTAAGGTTCAGTTTACTGGCCCACATCCAGTCCATTCCTGCACTGAGGCACTAGTTTAGCTCACCTGAATTGGATGACAACAAGAAATGGAATTGCTCCAATATAGGCATTTGCACCACTGTGTGTTTGCTCTGCTGCATTTGATGTGGTGGGAGTCATGTCAGTCAATACGTGTGAGTGATCTGGAGTCAGCACTCAGTGGGTGATGCTCTGTATGTGCATAAAAGAACAACAGGGCCTGTATGCCATGGTAGCTCATTCACAAAAAGATCAAATAATTTGCTAGATAAAACATCTGCCTTGGTAGTGAATATAAAAGAATTCCGTTCTGAACTAATCTTCTCTTACCCCACTATGGGAATGTCGCACTGTGCTTTTATAAACAGTCTTTTTGCAGTACTAGAAATGCCCACAACATTTGCTGGGCTCAGACCTGGAAACAAATAGAAAGATGTTCCTCTGCTATTTTGCC
This sequence comes from Heloderma suspectum, assembly GCF_057233095.1. Taxonomy (NCBI): domain Eukaryota; kingdom Metazoa; phylum Chordata; class Lepidosauria; order Squamata; family Helodermatidae; genus Heloderma; species Heloderma suspectum. The sequence goes on along the minus strand of NC_139458.1, from coordinate 216,852,584 downwards.
TGAGAGGCTGCTTTCAAAAGACCATGTGTGAGGGCAAACCCCCATCCCCACAGGGAACCCTTGGCCTTGCCACAGCAAGAGGATCACTTTTGACAGGGGAGTGGTCATTCCTCTGAGTTTGGGATTGGATTGGAAAATGATCCAAATCTTCTGATTTGCAGGGAAGAGCTCAGCTCATTCCTGGTTTAATCTGGGGTGAGCAGAGGGTAGCCTCTCATCTCTACATAAGACATAGAACATCAGAGGGTCCAAAGCGGCAAATATTCTTTCATCTCTGTCTCTTGCTTCCATTATGTTTTTTCCCTTGTCCATTCTTCCGAGTCTCCCTCTTTATCTTCTTTAGGAATTCTGATATGTATCATTACTGCGGTTGTAGTTTTCTCTCTAACTCTCTTTAAAAAAAAAATCTGCTTGAGGAATTAGCAGTGAACCCAGACTAACACCTAGTTCACACATGAATGTACAGCACTTGATTTTTCATGATTCAATTGCGCAATACAGCTGAAATGTGCAAACAGACCAACCCCTCGAGATGCCACAGCAGTTCGACAGCTTTGATTTCCAATTATGGTTCTGCTGGTGTCCGCAGTTCTCCCAAACATATTGTCTGACTGATTCTGTCCAATTTACTTTCCATTTGCAAAAATAATAACAACAACAACATTCAAATAACTCTTGTGTAAGATAACTAGGGGTTTGAGAATCCATATTTAAACATGCACGCAAATGTGCATTTCATTGAAAGAAAAGGACATCTGTATTCAGATGTGCATCCATTGAAATCAATGGACAGCATCCACATGCAGATGTGGATTCAAATGAGTACCCAGTTTATACTTGCAGTTCTTAAAACTATATAAAGACACTCCCCAGTGTTTCCATGCACATCCAAGATTAAAGGATAGAAATGTTGAAAATCCATGCAAATAAATGGATAGGTTTTGCGCATCCCTTTCAAAATTAGGGATGTCCGCGCAGGGAAATCTGGCCCTCTTGGAACTCAACTTGCTTTAGCGAGCGAAGCTGTGGGCTTCCTGCTGGAACTCGCGGGTGCTGTGTGGAAATGGCTCCTTTTCCCTCCTGGGATCCAAGAGGGAAGAGGAGCCATTTAGCAACCCCTCCACTCCTGTGCGTATGTGGCTCCTTTTCCCTCCTGGGCCCTGAAAGGGAAAAGGAGCCATTTGTGTGCACAGCAGCAGCAGGATTGCTGTGTGGAAATGGCTCCTGTTCCCTCCCAGGACCTGAGAGGGAAAAGGAGCCATTTGTGTGCACAGCGATTGCAGGGAGGGAGAAGGAGCATGGCAATGGCAGAAGTCCACAAGCTGGCTCAACACGACCTGTGTTGAGTTGGGCCAGCTCTCGCACAAGTGGGCCAGAGTCTGGGGACCGAGCTGGTGAAAACTTGCCAAGCTCCACTCCCCAAATGGATTCTTCTGACATCCCTACTTCAAATGCCACTGAAAACATTATTAGAGATGCTCTGAGGAATTGTGAAAACTCTCAGTGATATTTGATCTGCACTCTGGCTCATTCACATATCCTCACTTGATGCAGTCACCAAATGATGAAACAAACATGTGTGAATAGTAGGGATGGGTGATAGTTTTGCTTGAACTTACCAGAATTCATAAATTTCTTCATAAACGGGAGGGAAAGACCTTGTGATTTAAAAATGTGAATGTGGGAGATTTGTCCATTTGGCCTGAGCTTTGAGTGCTTAGCTCTTAAAAGTCTGGTTTTGAATTCCCTGTGCATTCAACCCTGTTTGTAGCGCTAAATTAGGTCTCTCCATGCTGGGAATACAGTAGCTGTACTTATTGAATTTGACTGGTACCGATGGGTGAGAATTTGTTTTGGTTCATTCTGATATGAATGTACCAAAATTCACAAATTTCTTCATATACGGGATGGAAAGAACTGGAGATTTTAAAACATTCAGATGTGGGGAAAAGCAAATCAGACAGATTCAGCCATTCCTTATGAATAATCTGTTAGAAATTGACATTCATATACACTGGACAACATATAATGATTGCCCAGAATGGCAAACTGAGCTACTATACCATCATGGCTACTAGCTGATACCTGCACCAGATTTTCATTATTAATTATTTTTTATTTATGCACATTACATATTGCTAGCCTCATACAGCCTGTCCAGTTAAGGCGCTACTATTTTTCCATGCTTTGAATTGATGGTGCCCTTTTCTATTTATGGTAATGTGGGTCTGTAGCAGGCTTACAGAACTTGACTTGTTCATTCCAATTTCCATGGGCCATGACCAAATCTAGGAGTAGTGTATGGTCTAATCATGGACTCAGGAAACATCTGCCTAGACTATTATGGAAGTAAAAGCAGAAGGAAAAATGGCTGTTGGGGCCGGTTTCATTTGGTATTTCTAGAGCTGCCAGATAGATCATACTGCAATTTGTCCTGGACCAGTTCAGAAGTCTTAAAAAAATAATAGGAACAATGCATCACCAAATGTCCAAACAGTGTGGGTTTCTCTAGATTTTGCCAAGACATGCCCAGATTTATCCACCAGCCAAGGTTTTCCTGTAACCAATACCTGTGAGCATACCAATCTAATGAAAGCCAAGCGGCAAGCGAACATTTCAGCAGGCAGCTTTTTGTTTGATCCTCAAAGGATATGGGCCACCATTAGTTCCCTTCAGTCTTGATGGACTCCTGCCTGCCCAACTGCTTTGAGGAAAACTGTGCCTTCCACTGGCCTCAGATTGCTACATTATAAAAGGTTTTCCTCTATATGAATGATCTGAAGGTTAAAGTTACACCACATTCTATTCTCAGAGTCCCTGGACTCTAAAATATCTTACATCAAGGTCAAATGAAGGGGCTGTGCTTCTCTCTCTCTCTCTCTCCAGAGTGAAAAGGAAGGAGCAACAGCAGCTATTTAATCCTTCTGGCTCACCCTCCATCTGCCTGCTGTTCCCTACAGTGTTTGCTGATTACCAGACTTCGAACAACAGAGTTTCACAGGGATATGGGGAATGTTGCACAGAGATGCTTCATTTGAGAAGTAATGATGGGCATCCATTTACTTACCTTTGTGGCTTGTTTAGTTCACTTGCAAATAAGGCCCTGTAATGTATAATATTTTGGTCCCCCTGTCTCAGCAGCACTTCTTTGCCAAGAGGAAGCAAGGAAAGACGGCCGGCTGAATTGGCAGTGACCACTGAGCAGAAATCACACCATTTCATCTCTAAATCCCTACAGTGGCTTTTAGTCAGAGGTACCTTCAGAACTGCATTAACCATCAACTGCATTGTCTGATTACTCAGACAGCTGGGAAGAAAGCCGCACGTCAGTGACTTTTTACAAGTATCAAAATAATAACTGGCATTTTTTAATACACTTAATGGTGTACTGATACAGCTGCAACCTTTCTATATATAGGGTGCGGTTGTGGGGAGAGAATCTAGTTTCAAAATGGGGAGAATCATGCCACTGGGTCTAGAATGTGGCTTCTGATATTGCATTCAACAGCTTCTGCAGAATCCTGTGCAGAGTTTTATTATTTGTGCAGAATACACAGCAAAGTGTAGGGCTGGGTTCATACAGCCCAATTCCATCCATGTTTATTCAGAACTTGGTCCTACAGAGCAAGACATTATGATATATCCATGACCATGGCTACTGCTGAAAATGGCAGGCAGGGGTCTAATTCTCCTCTCCTTTTCTATAATGTTTAGTACAATTTCCCAGTGTGCTGATGTCACACTGGTGTGCATTTCTCAATCCATTTCTCAATCAATCAATTCTCATTGTTGTGATCTGCCCTGAGAACTTTGTTATATTGCTTTAAAATTGCCCACCCACTGAGTGTTCAAGGCAATTTACAATGAAACCATGAAAAGAGTAAAATACAACCATTTTAAAAAGACCTGAAAACAAACAGATACAATACAATAAAACAAGAGAACCCTCTAAAATCAAGGAGCAGTATTGAAAGTTCAGCAGAAGAGTATAGTTTTTACCAGCTGTCTAGTCCAATAACAAGGGAACCAGCCTAACCTCCCTGGTGCTGCTACACAAAAGACCCTGTCTCATGTCCCCACCAACCTTTTTTGTGAACCGCCCAGAAAGCTTTGGCTGTTGGGTGGTATAGAAATGAAAATAATATAATAAAATAAAATAAACCTCATGCCTCTAGGGCTGGATCTACACTTACCGCCTTTTTCGCTTCCAATGAGGTTTCACCACCCGCCTTTCACAGTTCACAGTACCCGCCTCGAATTGGAACCAGAATTTCCCACTTCCGTACTCCCGCTTTCAATACCCTAATATCCTGGTATTTCCCCTTAATGTGCTCTGATTTTCTGCCTTCGCTACCATATCCGGTCGTAGTCCCCTCCCCTGCCTGTCCATATACGGCAGTGTTTGTATTTCCCTCCTGTCCAATCACAGCTCTCGACAGACCCATGTCTTCTTCCGGCTACTGATCTCATAGCTTCCTCAGCAGCCCCCATTTCCTCAGCAACAAGCAAAGGGCTGGATGTGCATGCGCTTGTCTGATCTCGGAAGCTAAGCAGGGTCGGCCCTGGTCAGTAGTTGGATGGGCGACCGCCTGGGAATCAGGCTTCCTGCACTGAGCAGGGGGTTGTTCTATCCCTTCAAATGAGATTAAGTTTTACCCCCTCCTATCCCCCGCTCAGGATGGTTTTTTTTTTAATTAAGGTGTTATCGTTGCAGAATCGGGGCTTCTCCGGGATGTTTTTTTTTTTTTTCTAATTCAGGAAATTAGAAATTAAAGCTTCTCAACTTCGGATCTTCAAAGATCATGCCTGAATTAGAAAAAAAAAATCGCGGAGAAGCCCCGATTCTGCAAGGATAACGCCTTAATTAAATTAAAAAACATCTGGAGCGGGGCATAGGAGGGGGGAAAACTTAGTCTCATTTGAAAGGATAGAACAACCCCCTGCTCAGTTCAGGAAGCCTGATTCCCAGGCGGTCGCCCATCCAACTACTGACTGGGGCCGACCCTGCTTAACATCCAAGATCAGACCAGCGTGCACAGGAAAACAGCAGGAAAACAGCACAGCGCTCGAGTGTGAACCAGGCTCGTGCATTCGATGAAGCACTGCAATGGGGAAAATGGGTGAGTGTGAATAATCACGTTTTAATGCGAGAGCGTTTAACCCGATGGGACACCGAATTCATTGCGATGGCAAGCGCACTGTAGATCGGCCTTAGGTGCTGGGATGAGTTATAGGTGACTATAAATACTGTAAATAAATAAATACGCTCAAAGGATTAGAGCCTTTTGCAATTCTATGAAAGGAGTCAGTATAAAGGAAACTTGAGAGGGAAGATGCCATAAAATATTCTCAGTCCCCCAACCCCACTAACTATAATTTTAATATGATTTAATTATAATGTGAATTGCTCTTTTAAAAAATTATAATGAACTGCAATAGAAATTCAGAAAGATTACTGACCACACTGCAACATATTACCCGAAATGATGCTTCATACAATTTCACTGAGTATTTATAATGTCTCACAGTAAACATGCAAGAGTGTATGTATGGGCTTCAGTGATTCCTAACGTGTGACCTGAACTCCTCCTTGCATTGCTATACTTCTTTCTTCTTTAAAACCTGTACTGGTTGACTCTCAAAGGCACTTATATAACCCATGCAATTACCATTGCTTCTATAAGTAATATCAGGAAATAGCTGCAAGAAAACAAACTTAAGACTCTAGGCCACCTCTGTTTCTTATAAGAAGACAGCTATGCCTCAGCCTCCCTGTCGCCCAGCTCAGCCCAGCTCTGACAGTTCTGAGAACTGTCAGAGCAGGTTTGAATAGACAATTCTGGAGTTTCCAAACAATTTAATGGGCTCAGCTGAAAGACGGCGGCATTGGAGGGGAACTGAAAGCCAATGCTTTTCTTCCAGTACACAGAATACCATTTCTTTGAAAGCAGTGATAGGGAGAAGTAAATGTTTGAGGACTGCCTCAAAGATTTGGCCACCTACTGATGGCAAACAAACATGGCCTCCGTGGATTCCAAGTATTCCATTTCATCTGCATAGCTAAGTAGGGGTAATACAGGCTTGGCTGTAGAGATTATTAAAATGTAAGGATAATGCAGCCAACTATAACATAGGAAGCTGACTTATCTTGAGTCAGATCACGGGTCCATCTAGCCCAGTGCTGTCGACACTGACTGGCAGCAGCTAAGAGTTTCAGGCAGGAGTTTTCCCCGCCCTCCCTGGAGATGCTGTCAGGGATCAAACCGGGGGCCGTCTGTCTGCAAAGCACGTGCTCTACCACTGAGCTACAGCCCCTCCCTGCACCTCAACTAGCAGAGGAAGGCATTGTATGCCTTAACAACACCATCAGCTCTAACTTCAGATGATGCTTTGAAAATGTGTGCATGAGTGAGTGATGTTGCTGTATTGTCATGTGTGTTTGTGTCTCATTTTTAACTTTATTTCAGAATAAAAGCCCATATAAAAGAAAGGGAAAGAAAGTGAGATGCAGAAGAAGTGTTGTGCTTTGGAGTGCTTCTTGTATCCGATGAAGTGTGTTCTGACCAGTGAAACCTTATGCTGAAAGTAAGGATGTCCACTGCAGCTAAATCCAGCCCTTTTAGGGCCCAATGGACTCCCCCCCCCCCAGTTCAGCTTTGTGAGCTGAGCCGGGCTTTGTGCCTAAAATCTGGGAACTTTATCGGGGGGATCGTGTCCCCACTGTAAACACCGCAGTAAACCCCATGACTGTAGTTTGTGGAAGTGGAGTTTACAGTGTGGGGTTTATGGCAAGGAGGACACACACTTCCCTCCCTGCCACTGCACAACCATCCCTCTCTCAGTACCTCTGTCAGCCCCCAGCCTGGAGAGCCCCCGCACGTCAGAAATGTAAAGCGATGGGTTCTCCGGGCTGGGGGCTCATGGGAGCAGGGAGAGGGGACAGTTGCGCGGCAGCAAGACAGAGTGCGACAGGCTCCGCCCGCCGCCACTGCGCCACTGCAGTCACCCAACCCTTCCTCTCTCCCTGCCAGTGCACCAGCAGCAGTCAGGCCAGCTGGCGGATGTCGGGTCGAAGCCCAAACAGCTTCCTCCGACATCCCTAGTTTGAAGTATAACAAAGGTCTTTGTTGTTTTACTGGAGCAAGCTAGCAGGGCTTCCCCTCTGGAGTGTATGTTGTACTTTACGGTTTAAATTGTTATGAACTGCCCAGACAGTGTCGGCTGTTGGGTGGTATAGAAATGCAATAAATAAATAAATAAATGCCGCGAAAGTGTCCCCCCACCCCCCAGGACTATAATACACAAGCTACTGCTGCTGATACTTCACTGCTTATCTACCGGAGAAGAGCTGATTCCTGAAAGGCGAAGAAGCTGCTGTTGCCATCTTGGCTACATCATGGCTTGAATTCCTGAGCTGAAATTACCATTGTCATTTGGGTCCCACTCCCTCCCCTGCAGCACCTCTGTGAAGGGGTGGAGGAAGTGATCTCATCCCCAGGGTATCAGGCCACTGCTAAGGAGAATGCTGTGTGTGCCAGGCCAAGAACAACCTGCTAGGAACAACCAGAGGCACAGGACATTTGACAGCAACTGCAGCCCAGGGGAACAGCAAGTAGAACTGGGAAACACACATTTTCATCCGTACACCTAGAATTTGGGCAACACTTCCTTGGAAATGTGAGGTGCCATTGATTATATTCGACAAAGCTGCTACTTTTTCATTTTGTCGTTCTTTGTTTTTGAAGAAGTGTGTGTGTGTGTATTGGTGTATGTGTGCTTAACCCTTCCCCTGCAAGACTTTTGTGTACTAAAAATTGCCCTCCACAAGCTGCTTTCTCACCCACGGGGGATAAATTATATCATGTCCACATAACTTTTCCCTAAAGGGGAGAAAAGCAGTTTAGAGGGTAATTTTTAGCCTGGAGGGAAGGCACTAAGCATCCCTCCCCCTACCCGGCCACCTAACTGCTTTTCCATTCAGACTTGGGCCCCATCTACATGGCACTGCTTTCACCCCCCACCCCTCGCAACTGCGCAGCATTGCAGCTTCGAATTAGCTTCTTCAGCGATGCACTTGCGATTTCCTGCATGCTTCCCTAACAGACTCCGCCACGCCCTTTTTTTGCCATTATACTTTAATGCGCAGCTGTGCAGTCCAGTGAGTGTGGGGGTGCAACACTTCAGTGGCTGTTTTGTATTTTAGGGGCTCTGCTGTGTCTTTCTGTCCCTCGTTAGGTAAAAAGTGAGTGTTTTGTGCTCCTTCATTTCCACTCCATCTGTTTATCAGTGCCCCAGCCTGAGACTCTCACGTTCACAAGCGTGAGCAGTACGTGCCTAGCCATCGCTCCAAAATGGTGGCTGGAACGATGTTAGTCCACCCGCAAGACACCACCACCACCCCCGGCCCTTGGGCGCTGAGTCCAAAAGTAACCATTGTGAAGATACAAAGCTCCAAAAATGTGCGAAAGTGTGATTAAATAGATGAAAATGCCCCTCTGTGCCTCTGTAACTGCGCAGCTGCGAAGGGATGGGAGGAGTAAAGGGGCATCACAGAGTGACGCAAGCTCTACACATGCCTACAAGACGCCCACCGCAAAATGCAAAGTCAGTCTGGGGAAGGGACAGATGGCTCCCAACCGTGGGAAACCCTCAGCAAACCAAAACCATGGCAGAGAAACACCTTTTTGGAAATCAGCAGTTTCTGGGAGAAAACCACGGATGGCTGCGAAGTGGCAAATGCATCGTCTAATCAAAAGGACCTCAACTCGTACCCACCCCAGAGTAAAAGGCTCATGTAGATGGCCCCTTGGAGATGTCTTGGTTTACATTAAAGGTTTTTTTTTAATCCATTAAAAACACTTCGCATATCTCCCATGTTACATCTAGTTTATCCATCAGATCCAAACAAAAACAAAAGAGGGAGTAGAAAGAGCATATTTTACTTACCTGCTCATCCTTATACAAAGATGCAGTTGGCTTTCTCTGTTCCTCCCTGAGATGTGGATAAAAGTTGTCCCTCACATGTTTTGCTAGATTCTTATCAGGAGTTTTCAACAATGGTCTCAGCTGCTCCTGCAGGATTTGAAGAGAGATGTCGTTGTAAAACATGATATGATATTTACAGTTTGATTGTTACAACAAACTCACATCGAATGGAATCCACCTTTAATTAACAGTGACAAAAAGTGACATCTCCAAATGAGGAGCATCTCTTCTTCTCTGTTGCCCTGCAATTATTCTTTTTGGAGTTTGTGTGGCTCTGACAGTAACCTTTAAAAATGTATCTGAGGCACATCGTGACTTCCAGTGCCCATTTTAATGGGGACCACGTGCAAAACAAAAAATGAATATAAAATCAAGATGTGAAATGCCTCCGCTTTGGAAACAATATCTAATACGGTGAAATAACATGTTGCTGCTCCTATAGTAATATACCATCAGGAAACTCGGGAAACAAGGGGAAAAGAAAAAATCTAAAATGTGCTCAGGAATCTGTTTAAAGTTTAAGGCCTCATGTGCTTGGAGTAAAGAGATATTTTTCAGGGGCAACCAAGGGTCAAACTACATGTTATTTTTGAAACATTGCATGCAATTATGTTTTTGCTTTCGTACCTTAAAAAAGGTAAAAAAGGTAAAGGTGTCCCCAACCAGTCGTGTCCGACTCTAGGGTGCGGTGCTCATCCCCGTTTCTAAGCCGAAGAGCCAGCGCTGTCCGAAGACGCTTCCGTGGTCATGTGGCCGGCATGACTGAACACCGAGGTGCACAGAACGCTGTTACCTTTCCCTCCAAGGCGGTACCTATTTATTTACTTGCAATTTCTTGCTTTCCAACTGCTAGGTTGGCAGAAGCTGGGACTGAAGACGGGAGCTCACTCCTTCACGCGGCACTCGGGTCTCAAACTGCCGACCTGCCAACCTTCCAGTCTGCAGTTCAGCGTCTTAACTACTCCAAAGCAAACATGTGGGGCTGGGAGCCCAATTCAGATCGGGACTGCAGCATGTGGGCAAGGGAGGTTTCATCCTTCACCAGCTGTGACCCCACTGAAATCCCCCCATATATGGCAGTTAGGAACAATAAAAAAGCTCCCATTTGGTGCCAATTGAAGCTTTTAATGGTATCCCTAACTGCTGTGTGCACGTGTGCGCGCGCACGCACGTGTCTGGAGGATGAATTTGGGGAGAGCAACACCTGGGGATGGAAGAATCAACTCTCCCCTCCCCATTCACTGCAGTCCCATTCCAGATCAGCCCCTCGTGCTCACTTCTGCATAGGAAAAAAAGCACAGACATAGCTCCACACTGAATATTAACTATGGAGTTTGACCCTTAACCAGTTTCTTCAGGGGAACTGCAGTATTACACACAATCTGATAAGGCCATCAAGGTCAGAGGCTGGCATCACTGGGCACCAGCCTAGGCCCATGTACCTGCCTGGGGCCCGCTGCAGACCTGTGCAACCTGCTGGCCCTGCTCCTCTTTTTCCTTGCTGCCACTGCCCATCCAGCTGCCCTTTCTGAGCAGAGAAGCCATGAGAAGAGGGAGGAGATGAAGCAGCATCCTTGACTTGCCTTCTTCCTCTGGATGGTGATGTGGATTAGGCCCAGAGGGAGAGGGCAAGCAAATGGGCAGTGGTGAGAAGTGGGGCCCTTCCTGGGGTGGGGGGGATTGAGGCCACCCTAAAACATGGAACCAGCTCTGACTTCTTCTCTGGAGAAACTCACTTATTTAACCCTGAGAAAAAGCCTCCTTGCTCATATCCAATGGTGGCTGCAGCCCTCCTGCACCCTAAAAAGCAGTTCCTGGGATTCAGTATGCGATTTTGTTCAGCAGATTCCAGTAGATAGGAGGGATCAGCCAAAGTCAAGTACCTGGCCTTATGTGAGCAGAAGCACTTGCCATTTGCACAAAGCCATCAGTGAATACCACCTAATGTACTGTCAAGTTTCCTGTAGGGATGTCAGAGAATTCCGCCATGGATCTCGGGGAGGCCGAATGCCAGTGCATTCGGCCCCCCCGAAATCGGTGGTGGAACGGCCTGCCCCCCCGCCACCCCCGGGATGAGACTTACCTGGGGCGGATCTTCCGGGCGGCAGCGGCTCCGGCAGTGGCTCCGGCGGCCGTTCAGCGGTGGCGGCTGGTCTTCCGACCGGCTGCCACCACCGCCATTTCCAGTTTTTTTAAAAAAAAGACGTGATAGGCTACATAAATGTTTTCGTAGCCTATCACGTCTGACTTTTTTTAAAAAAAAACAACACGTGCCTATGCAAATGGTGGCAGCCGTGGCCGCCGCCATTTGCATAGGCGCGGGTTTGTTTTTTAAAAAAAGTCAGATGTGATAGGCTACATAAACATTTACGTAGCCTATCACGGCTGACTGCAGGGATGCAAACGGTGGCGGCTACGGCCGCCGCCATTTGTGTCCCTGCTAGCCAGTAGCCGGATGTCCGGCTGCTGGCGGAGCCAGCCAGCGGCTCCGCAGAATCACTGCGGAGCGGAGCCAGCTGGCCAGGATTCCGGGGGGAGGGACGGAATGCCTCCCCCCCACCATCAACATAATCCGCGAACAGGTAAGTGACTTTCGTACATCCCTAGTTTCCTGATCCCCTGCCCCCAGTTTGACACTGGACACCCAAATCAGTGACATTTCTTTATTGCTGGGAATCTAGGGATGGCGGAGAATTCCACTATGGATTTCAGTGAGGCTGAATGCACTGGCATTCGGCCCCGTGAAACCCGTGGCAGAACAGCCTCCCCCACCACCACCCCCGCGAAATCTCCCCCGGGACGAAGCTTACCTAGGGCGGATGTTCCAGCGGAGGTGTCTCCAGTGGTGGCTCCGGTGGCAGCAGCAGCAGCGGCAGCAGCAGCTGGTCTCTCGGCCAGCTGCTGAGGACTCAAATGGCAGCCACCACGCCATTTGTGTAGCTGCCTTTGCCTTGATAGGCTACGTAAATACTTACGTAGCCTATCACAGCAAGCAAAAAAAAAAAAGTATACGCAAATGGTGGCGGCTATGGCAGCCGCCATTTTCGTTCCCTTTTTTTCGCTGTTTTAGCCTACGTAAATATTAACGTAAGCTATTACGGCAAATAAAAGGGGAACGCAAATAGCGTAGTGGGCGCTATTTGGGTTCCTTTCCCACCCACCCATCCCTAATAGCTTACGTAAATATTTACGTAGGCTAAAACAGCGGAAAAAAGGGAATGCAAATGGCGGCCACCATAGCCGCTGCCATTTGTGTATGCGGTTTTGTTTTTTTTCCGGAAGGCTGCCCAGCGGCCGGATGTCCAGCTGCGGATGGCCCTGGCTGGCGGCTGCATGGAGCCGCCACAGAGCCGGCCAGGGAGGATTCCGGGGGGAGGGACGGAGCACCTCCCCCCCACCGCTGAAGCCCCACAATGGAACAAGGTAAGGGATTCATACATCCCTAAGGGAATCCCATGGCAAAAACTTAATGGCTACACTCTTCAGAAATCATATGGCTGATGGTCACTAGCTATAGGCTCTATGTAATTCCAGAACAGTCCAAAGCTAAACACTACTACCGTGACTGAGATCCTCATCAATGTGGTTTCCCCGTTGTTACTCTCCATGGTTCTGAACACAAGGGAAGGGACTCTGGATTCCTGGGTACCTAAGCCAGGCAATCCTTTCATGGGGTTCCAACTCCAGACATGGAAAGGGAATGATTTCTGGAATGAACCCATCAGGCAATCAAGGGATAACTTCTTGAAAGGCCTAAACAACCCCCACCCATAGAGAGTCCAACTTTGAATCTTTTGTTGATAACTCCAGGCTATATGGTCAAGGCCCATCAAGATCAAGGGAAGGGCATACCCACACACACAAGGAGTTCCAGGCCACCGTTTTCGCATTGGCAACTTTACGCTGCATGAGTTCTGGCAGAGGGAAGTCCAAAAGTTGTAGATCAAACCCAGCCTGCCGTACAGCGAGCTGACTACAAATACAGACACACAATCCACAGCAACGAGAGTTCAAGTCTATGAAAAGCCTCACGGTACTTTTCATGGCAAGGCCTTCACAATCCAAAGTTGTGTGCAAAGTGCCTCCAAAAGCCCAGACGATGATGGATCCGAACAGAGAAGGCTTCGGGCAATGAAGATGAGGTGTTCCTAGCAAAGGCATCTGCTTAGAAGGGAAGGCGTGACTGTAGGACGCCCCCTCCAGATCCCTTGACAGACACGGGCCTTTAGCCTTTCAGCAAGGCCCCTGTCTGAACAGGGCGGCACTGCTCAGCCCTCCAGCAGTGATGCTTCAACCTGGGCAACCCTTCTGCAAACCACACCCCACCTCAGTCAGGTTCTCACGGACAGCTCCCAGCCTCCCTGCCTGCCAAGGCCAGACCAGCAGGTGGACAGGGAGTCGGATGACTCCCCCTGGCTCTGCTCTGGGAACACTGACAGAGATGAGCTCACACAGACTCTGACATTCCAGAGGCTGAATAGGCCCAAGCCCTTCCAGGCTACTTCTAGTCAAATCCTGGCTATAACCTACAATGCCCACTGCAGTACTGAAGCCGGGCCCTGACATGTACTGCCTCTTCGGAAACTAATGGATTACTGTGCAACTTCGAAGGTTCCTCATCTCTTCCCGCATTGGTGCCTTCCCTCACCCATTTTTCCCCCTGGCAGGCATCCATGAATATATCATTCCCTTTATTTCCAAAGGTCAGAGGTGAGTGTGGATCCGAATGTAGCCAAAACAGCACTATCCAGGCACAAGAGGGAGGTATCTGGAACACTGAGTGGGAGCACTCCACTCTGCAACTTTTTGTTGCATTCCCACTTCTAAGGACCTAATTTACAAGTCAGCATAAGAAAATAAAAGGGTACTGCTAACAAATGGTATCCCTAATAGGAGCTTGGGGTCGCACATATTGAATGGGAAAAAAACACATGCTGTTGCCACACCGCATTCTGCTCTCTCACTCACACACACACACAAAATGTAACCAAACAGCCAGCTGTAAATGCTGGCTACACAATTCTTGAAAGACAACACAGAGTATTTCAAAGCAGCAATTACAAGTGGATCTGTCAGTTATGTATTCTGCTACTGCCAGCTATGTCCTATGTATATCTTTGATCTTATGCAACACAGGGCATCCATTTATACTTTTTGAAAGGTTCTGTGCTAATTGCCACTTCTAATTTGACTCATGCTTTTGCAACGCATACATGCAAGACATAGCAGACAATATCTGAATATTTAAGAGACACTTAGCAGTTTGTGTTACTCTCCTGAAGCATGTGCTGCTGTCTGTCATGAAAATCTTTCCATTTATGCAAAGTAGCACTGAATTTTGGGCTGCGATCCTAGACATGCTCCTGTGGAAGTACATCCCATTGATATCAGTGAGAATAATTTCTTCCAAATAAACTTGATTGATTGATTGATTGATTGACTGACTGATTTATATAGCCCTCTCCTCCTTATAGACTAAAGAGGAAGGGAATATACATCTGTGTTTATGCACTGAAAAATCTACCCCCAAAGGGATCATAGTCTAACAGATTCCCTTCTTACTCATTTTCTTCTGTTCTCTTATAACTTGAGACAAGCTTGCACAACTTACGATTCACCAAACCTAACACAGCTGACCAAATCTGCCAAGGAAACTGATGCAGGGAGCTTGTTGTTTCACCCTTCCCAGCCAGACTGAAAATGTGTAAGAACTTTGAAACTAAGAACTGGTGCTTGAATTTAGTTTTGTTTTCTTCCTCCCTACCAATTCCTTTTCCTTTTGTGTAGTGTGTTTTTTTAGATTGTAAGCCTGAGCACAGCACCGTCTCATTATTAATTTTTGTAAGCCATGCTGGGAGTCTTTTTTTGGCTGAAGAGACAGGCAAAAATATTGTAAATAAATAGGAAACAGCAGCTCAGTATATCTGCTACTTTGCTGCTTGCTTTGGACTACAAAAAGGTGTCACAAAGTACCTTGCAGACCATAGGGGTAATCTCCACCAATTCCTGTCCTTCCATTGATATATATTCCTCACTAACCATCATACTTTAATTACATGAAGGGAGATCCACATAATTAAAGGACTGGGCCACTGGCCTTGCCCCCAGAATCACACGGTGCTTCCCTGGCCCCACTCTTAATGCCCATGCCTTGAGCGTAGATGTCTGCAGGGACATCTTTATCTTATGTGCACAGATGAGCAAAAGACTATTGGTAGCAGGGATGGCCCATCCATAGACGAACTAGGCAGTCACCTAGGGTGCCAAGTTAAGTGGGGTGCCAAATCCGAGGGGGGGGAAAATGATTTTTTAGAAAAATGCAAATAAAATAGCAAAGATGTCATTATTTCAATTCCCATGCATGTACAGAGGGAATAAAACTCAGCCGGTAGAGGGGACCGAGGGACTGATTGGGGATGGTGGGGCTAAGTCAGGCCGGCCGCCCATCTTTGGGACCTGGTCCTCCCTCGGGCGACACGGGATATCCTCCTGCCCCACTGCTGCTCCCCGCTGGAAGCAGGGAGTGAGAGGCTCCTCTGAGAGCAGCTGCTTCCTTTGCCCTCGGATGGGTGAGCCCAGGGGCTGGCAGCGCCTTGTTGGCACGTTGCCCCAAGGATGCAACCGGGACCCTTCTTCCAGGGCTGTGCTCATCTCCTTTATTGTTTTTATCAGACCCTCTGTACTGATACAGTGTTTAGTAAAACAACAACAACAACAACAATTTGGACACATTTTATTATACATGATAATATTTCTGCTCCCAAAGGGGGGGTACCTCTTCATTAAACAAAAAATAGGGACAAAATGTTTCTCAGTTTACCAAAAACCTCAGGCTTGATCTGTCAAGTTTCCCCTGTTGCCTACTGAATACTCCAATAGCCAGAATCAACACCCAGACAAAAGGGCTGCTTTCCAAGGCTTTAATTCCATTTATCCTAATGGGGCATACAAATGCTAATTGCTTGAGACTCAGAGAAACTACAAAGGAACAGCCATCTAGGGGTTTCTCAGGGTTAGGACATCACTTGATCTCCGTTTGGGAAAAGGGCGGCAATTCTCTGAACTTAATGGGTGGGAGGGGAAGATCTCCCCTCTCCTGTGATGCATCTGGGCGCAGCTGTTGATGTCAAGCCAATCGGGCTGAGTGCCGAAGCTCAGCCCCTGCGATCTCTCGTTTGTGCCTGCGTCTGCGCCTCGCATCTAAAAGTTCAAGTTGTCCCTCCCTTTCCACACCTGGTTCACTGTCGCTCCCAGGGATGTGAGAAGGGGGGGGCTCCCCCTCCAGCTGCGCCTCTGAAGTCTGAGAGAGTTCCTCCCTCACGAATTGTATCTCCTCCTCAGAATCAGAGCTGCTTTGGGACTCTATGGGCTCAGATACAACCCTGACAGATCTGCCCTTTTGGTTTGGGGATGGGGGCACCGATTGCATGGTTCACCTAGGGAGCCAGTTGCTGTCAGCTAGTCTAGGGCCGCCCCTGATCAGTAGGTTTCTATTGTCCCAGTTCTAGTCCCAAGACCAAACTACACATTCTACTAATGGCGTCAGTGTAGCTGACGCTGGTATTTTTCTTTACTTTTGTGTAAGCGCTTATTGGCAGCATGACACTTTGGGAGAGGTGGGATTTAATCTTCCCCTCCCACCTGTTGAGATCAATGGTTTTAAAACCCCACACACAAGGGGGTAGAATTTCAGGGGGGAAACAGGTGTATGTGGAGGAGATTAAATCCTCCTCTCCCAAAGTACCATGGTCCTGACTGGATCAGGACTGCATGTGCTTACACAAAAGTGAAGAAAAATAGCAGCGTCAACCACACTGACATGATTAGTAGACCATGTTGTCTCCCCCACCCCCGTTTATTCCTAACCATGTGAAAAAAGAAGCCATTGCCCTTGCCAAGGTACAAACCTTTTCCTTGACCTCTGCATAACCACAGCCAGCCTGAAAAGATCTGAGAGCGTTGTGCCAACAGTTTCTCCCACATTTTTTTCTACCATTCTCATGCAATTTGATAGGGGGGAAAATTCCTTTTGAAAATGAATTCAAAGGAAAAGAAAACAATCCCAGAAATTCTCATGTGTTGGCTTCAGGGTTCTTGTGCTTACCTTACTTATGAGGTGGCCAAGGAGTGTGTGCAAGTGTCCTGTCTTCCATTGTACAATCATCTCTCTGGCAGGCTGCAGTAACCTTGGCTTCCTACACTTCAATTAAATCCCAGGGGAAGATGTGAGGAAATATCTCACATAGGGCTTTTTCAGAACAGGCAGCCTGGGAGGCTGCAGAGCAATGGAGAGATGTGTAACAGAAAGAAAGAAAAAATGCAACACCCTCAGCCCCATCACAGTGATTAAGCTCAAAACCACTACCAAAACTAATTCAAAAGAAGCAATAAAATGAGGCAGAAAATGGAAGCCTCTTTAATGAGGGAAGGGAACTTTAAGAGCAGATTGGAGGGCAGATTTTGGCACAGCACTAGCTCCACCTCTTCCCTGGAGCTAGACCCAAGACTGCCCCCTCACACCTGCATTGTGGAGGATGCAAAATGGGTGCCAGGCTGCCAACACAGTTGATGCTGTTGCCACTTGCAGCGGCAGCGCAAAAAACAAAAATCCTTAGGAAAGAAGAAAGAAGTTGTGCTATGACAATGGTGAACCCTACCTGTAGGGATGTACAAAACACCTACATGGCTCCACGCCGAGCAATCCGCACTGGGGGGGAGGCGCTCTGTCCCTCCCCCTGGAATCCTCGATGGGGGGGGAGGCACTCCGTCCCTCCCCCCAGAATCCTGCCCGGCCGGCTCCGCTCCGTGGCCAAGCCACGGAGCCGCCTGCAGCCGGACATCCAGCTGCTGGGCAGCCCTGCAGGGATGCAAATGGCAACTGTCGTAGCCGCTGCCATTTGCGTCCCTGTATTGAGCTGTGATAGGCTACGTAAATATTTACGTAGCCTATCACGGCAGGGGGAAAAACCCCAGCGTACGCAAATGGCAGTAGCCGCCGCCATTTCCGTACGCCAGGGTTTTTTTTCCCCCTGCCGCGATAGGCTATGTAAATGCTTATGTAGCCTATCATGGCAGGGGGAAAAGAACCCAGCATACGCAAATGTCGGTAGCCGCCGCTATTTGCATACGCTGGGTCCCCCCCCCCCGCCGTGATAGGCTACGTAAATACCTACGTAGCCTATCATGGCCTCAACAGGGACACAAATGGCATCCCTGCAGTAGCCGTGATAGGCTACGTAAGTATTTACGTAGCCTATCACAGCTATGAAAAGGAGGAAGGGAATGGTGGCCACAGGACGGCTGCCATTCGCAAAGCAGCACGGACGGGAGCAGGTAAGTGCTCCATTTCGCGCGCCTTTCGTGGGGTGGGGGCGGCGGGGACTTTGTCCCACATGTCTTTCGTGGGGCGGGGGGGCAGGGGCTTTGTTCCACGACGGATTTCGGGGGGGCGAATGCACTGGCATTCGGCCTCACCGAGATCCATCGCGGAATTCTCTGACATCCCTAACTGTGAGAAATAGCCGGAGAATTTCTCCTCTCCCTGGAGAAATTCGGTGCAATTGTTCCCCCAATTTCTCTGCCCACGAATAAAGTGGAGAGTTTGAGAGGCCATTTGCGCACAGATCTCATCAATCTGAGATGAGAAGAAGGGACTTACTCCCAAATGTACACATTTTCTCCCATGTATTAAAGTGTGCTTGTGTGCATTTTTCAAAAGTCTGCCTCTTTTAATGCATATTTTTTAATGCTCCCCCCCCCCCCGTGAATTGCACTGCAAGCTCAGAAATGTACAGACTTCAACCACTTGGGTCCGAGTTCATTTCCAGGAGGTGGAACTGGGTAAATTCTGTTCAAAACTGAACTGAAACAAATTTCTCATGCATCCTTAAATATCAGTAGACCATACCAATTCATTGTCATTATCTTCCCAGTTTCATACGTTTGCACCTAAGATTTCTGAGAGATCATAGTCCATGTGTGCACACTAATGGGATCAGTGGTGATCCCTCAACAATCTCTAGGCCCCGGCAAATGCCCGAGCCTTCTTAGTGCTAACACCGGCCTTGAATATATAAACTCTTCTAAAGAAAATCAAATCTGAGAGGTGTAACACTGAGAGAACTTTCACTTGGCCAACATAAACCTTTATAGAACTATATTGGTCCAACATTTCTGTAATGCACATTTGCAAGCCACATTTATTTCTTTGTCACATTTGTATTCCAGCCACCCCTTCTAAAGGGTTCATGGTACTGTACATATTAACTAGGGGTGTACAAACCCCACTTACCGTTCCACTCCAGGATCCGCTGGGGAGGGGAGGCGATCCGTCACTCCCCCCAGAATCCTCCCCAGCCAGTTCCTCTCTGCAGTGAGTCTGCGGAGCCGCCGGCCACAGCCACCCACAGCCGGACTTCCATCCGCTGCTGGGCTGTGGCCGCAAATGGCATCTGGCATAGGGGACGTCATTTGCGTCCCTGCCCTTTGCTGTGAAAAGCTATGTAAATATTTACGTAGCCAATCATGGCAAAGGGCAGGGACACAAATGGTGACCGCTATGCCGGATGCCATTTGTGGCCACAGCCCGGCAGCGGCCGCAGCCCGGCAGTGGACGGCTGTGGAACGAGAAGGATGGACCCGGACCAGCCAGTGCCAGGTAGGGTCCGTCCCGACCGGGCTTCGCGGGGTGGCAGGGGGGAGCAGTCCGTTCTGCCACAGACTCCTGGGATTTCTCCGCCATCCCTAATATTAACCCACTCTATGTGACAATAATCTTGTAGCATGGCTTAGGCTGAAAGAGAGGGTGAGAGTGACTGGCTCTCAATCACCTACTGAGCTTCTGTGGCTGAGCAGGGATTACAACTCTAAGCCTATCAGGCCAAGCCTAGCACACTATGCACTATATATGACAACCATGTGATAAGACAGGAGTGGGCAACTTGTGGCCCTCCAGATGATTATTCCTGCAACTCTTAAGCCCTATTCAGATGACCACTGAATGAAGGGAGTGGGGTTGGAATCACGCCTGCTGTCCTTCACCCCTCAACCTCCATTTACTTACTTGAAACTGTGTTTACGCTGCTTTTAAGTGTGGAACACTCCGTGCATTCTTCTGATCTTCCATGTAAAGCAAGGGTTGGCAGCTCCAGATGTTTTGGCCTACAACTCCCATCTTCCCTCACCATTGGCTATGCTTACAAGGGCTGATTGGAGCTGTAGGCCAAAACATCTAGAGAGCCATGAGTTGCCCACCCCTGTGATAATATCTATCTTGAAACACACTCCGAAAGGGACTCAGCTGTGGATGTGTCTGGTGGTGAAAAGAAAATCCGATGCTGTAAAGAACAATAATGTTTAGGAACCTGGAATGTAAGATCAATGAATCAAGGTAAGCTGGAGGTGGTCAAACATGAGATGACAAGATTGAACATCAACATCTTGGGAATCAGCGAACTAAAATGGACAAGCATGGGCGAATTTAATTCAGGTGACCATTATATCTACTACTGTGGGCAAGAATCCCTTAGAAGAAATGGAGTAGCCATTCCAGTAAATGGAGAATTATCAACAACCTCAGATACACAGATGATACCACCCTAATGGCAGAAAGCGAAGAGGATCTAAAGAGCCTCTTGTTGAGGGTGAAAGAGGAGAGTGCAAAAGCTGGTTTGAAACTCAACATTAAAAAAACGAAGATCATGGCATCTGGCCCCATCACTTCCTGGCATATAGAAGGGGAAGAAATGGCAGCAGTGACAGATTTTACTTTCTTGGGCTCCAAGATCACCGCAGACAGTGACTGTAGCCATGAAATTAAAAGACACTTGCTCCTTGGGAGGAAAGCTATGGCAAACCTAGACAGCATAGTAAGAAACAGAGACATCACCTTGCTGACAAAGGTCCGTCTAATCAAAGCTATGGTTTTCCCAGTAGTAACGTATGGCTGTGAGAGCTGGACTATAAGGAAGGCTGAGCGCCGAAGAATCGATGCTTTCGAACTGTGGTGCTGGAGAAGACTCTTATGAGTCCCCTGGACTGCAAGGTGGTCAAATCAGTCCATCCTAAAGGAAATCAACCCTGACTGCTCATTGGAAGGACATGTTGCAGAACACAGAGTCAGAGAGACCACGGAGTGAAGGAAAAAGAGTTTTTCTTTATTTAACGCACGGGCTTAAGGCTGGAATCACTTCCAAAGAGCCAAAAGCCCCGATTTTAGGGATGGCGGAGAATTTCTCCCCGAATCTTCGGGAGGCTAAATAGCAACGCATTTGGCCCCCCGAAATTGGTGGGGAAATTCTCCGCCCCCCCCCCCGGGATGGGACTTACCTCCTGCGAATGTCCCTCCCGGCGGCGGGTCCCGACGGCGGTTCGGCGGCGGTTCAGCGGGGGCAGGGGCGGCGGCCGGTGTCCCAACCAGCTGCCGCCGCCGCCATTGCAAAAAAAAAAAAAGTAAAGTAAAAAAAAAAACCACACACCCGTGATAGGCTACGTGACGATTTACGTAGCCTATCACGGCTAGATTTCCAAAGTCAGCCGTGATAGGCTACGTAAATCGTTACGTAGCCTATCACGGGTGTGTGTTTTTGTTTTGTTTTTTTACTTTTTTTTCGCGGCCGGGTAGACGGGGTGCTTCTACCCGGCCTGAATTTCGCCGGCAAGGGATGGGGCGCCTCCCGCCCGGCCTGAATTTCAGCCGGGCGAGGCGGGGCACCTCCCCCCCCTTGCCTGAACTTCAGGGGGAGAACCGAAGCGCCTCCCCCCCCACGAAGCAAGCTTCGAGAACAGGTAAGGGACTTTCGTCCATCCCTACCCGATTTACATCAGCAAATTGTTTTTATAGACATTATGACACATATGCAAAATCTCCCCCGCCCCTTTCTGTGTGGGTTTGCAGCATTCAGCATTTCCTCTCCTAGCACCATTGTTTATAATACAAGAAATGGGTTATAGGGTAGCCATGATAAGCAGAGAACAGCAGAGAACATGATATACATATTACTATGACCTTAGCCTTTGTTGACAAGATAAGAAATTCCTGTGTCTCGTCAGCTTACAAACATATATTTCAGAGAGCAAGAGCTCAGCAAGAACATGAAGCATGAGACTACATGAGGCTATTTAGTCTGACCCCCGATATGGCTACATTCCCCCCTTAAATGCATAATTTCATTACAATTATAGCATTTCATTACGCAAATAGACATTCTGGTTTGTGAAGCATAACACAGGACTCTTATAGCAACTCTCTTACTCCAGTGATGTTAGCTAAGTGAAGCCAGTAATTATCAGCGAATCGCTGGGACAGACGTCCCCCTCCAGGGGCAGACCCCCCTTTTTCACACCTTATTAAGGAACTCTAATACAGCACCACTAACACTACAACATGCATATTTGATCTTCTTTGGGATCTGACCGTACGCTGGGCAGCTATTCACCTGGCTAGCTGCAGTAGGGTCTAGTCCCCTTTTTCAATTTTCTCCAGTGGCAGGTCTGACCGTACGCAGGGTGGACAGTCTCCCGGTGTGCCCACAGTAAGGTCTAGCCTGAGTCTTCTTACTGCTTTTTCAGAATAATTTTTAAAGGATTTTCAGGATTTCTGTTCACAGTCCATTCCCCCCCTCTCGCTCTCTTGACTCATGTCTCATGTATCCAGGGTTTAACTCCAGCTACTTTCATAGCTGTGGGGGTGGAAAGTATAACCGTTTTCGGTCCTCTCCATCTGGGAGTCAAAGGGTCATTTTTCTACTTTTTGACCCATACTTTATCTCTTGGTTGGAAGGGATGAATCTCTGTAATGGGAATTGGGGGCTTATTTTCTAAGACAAAGCAACGCTGGGCTTGAAGAACTTTGCCCAGTGTTTGGACTTCTTCTTTAAGGCTAACGTTTTCTTCCTCTTGATGACGCTCCAGTGTCAATCATGAAGTCAATGTCACGGCCCCTCACAGTCAATGTCATGGCCCTTCTCAAGCTGTCTTCTCTCTCGCCTGTTCTGGCTCCTTTGGTTTTCTCCTTTGTGTATTTGATTTATTTTATTTGGGCATTCATGCCACCAATGTCCATCTTGTCCACACTGGGCACACTGTGCCTCTACCTCTGCTGGGTCTTCTTCTATTTCCTTGTCCACGTCTTCTTGGGCCTCTGGGTCGAGGGGGGTATACTGGCGATAGGCATCTAAAAGACGCTCCAAGTACGCTCTGGGGCCTCGGTGGCACCTTGCAGCACTTTAGACACCTTGGTCATATTAACTGACTTCTTCATACCTGTCTTCATGGCTTCTAACAGCAGGGTTTGATACTGGGTGAGGCGCTCTAGCCCCGCTTGTGTTTTGGGATTCTAGCGGGGGGGGGGGTTACTTACAAGGAGACTTTATTGTGTAACTTACAGCACACAGGCGTACCTAATGGTTGGATCAGACAGCTTCTCTGAACCACGAGCCATTGGGCTAAATGGGTTTTATACCATACATGTTACCCATGAGGCAGCACAACACTAGCAAGCATTTTCAGCATAGGCTAGAAGTGTTTGGTTCTCAGGCACAGCTTCCTGTAAACAAACTTCGCTTCCCAAGCAAAGTGCTTGATAACACTTTCACTCATTAGTATGGGAAGAGAAATCTCTCTCTCTTTCTTTTGCTTTCTTTTTCTTGCTGATCTGCCTGTATTGCAGATCATGTTTCAAACTTTTTACATAAAACTCTCCTCTCTCTGCACCAGCCTTGTCTCTTCATTTGTCTTTTTCAAGTTAAACTCGCTTACTTAAACCTTTCTGCCCTACACTAGTACCAATGACGCACATTTGGGATAGGCTCTTCTTCTCCTTCTAGTTACATTTTCTCATCTTAAAGAACTATTACATTATTGTGGCTATTTTACCCACAGGTAATAAGCTCTAGGCATAATCAGCTGCTTCTAATTCACCCTGGGGGCAACTATGGCCACACTTCTTCTCTACAAATGTTCTTTTTCTTTGCCTTCTCTTTCTTCTTTTTTTCCCCCTTCTCTATCTGTCTGCCACTTTCTCTATTTCTCTGTCTTTTCTACTTGTCTCTGTCTTTTTCTACTTGTCATCCATTGGGAACCACACTCAGTATCATTTGGAGTTGCAACTAACACTAATCTGCAAATATCACATATATTTTATGATATCTAAGAAATCATAAAATATACACAACAAACTTTTTTGCAATTTAACACAATGAATGGAAAACACTTCTTGCATGGTAAGGCATGATGGAGCAGATCCAGCAATTGGGGGGAGGAGCTCTCTGGGCTATTACTAGACAAGCTAGCCAGGGATTTACAATATCACACACACACACACACACACACACACACACCTCTTTTCTTCTCTTCCCCTTCAACTTGGTACACGAAAGCAAAGTGCCGAAACTCAGGACGCTGGGGGGTGATGGGCATCACCTTATACTTGCATTTTTCAGGCAGCCATTAATCTTCTTTGGGGAGGCGGTGGGGTGATTTGCAGGACTTCAAAGGCAAGCTTCACAGTTCGTTTGTATTTGTAAATCCCAAGCTTAAAACAGGACACGATGAGGTACAGGGCAGCCAAATCTTTGCTTTGGCACAGGCAACAAATAACTCAGGTTAGCTTTCTTTGCTGGGGTCTCAAACAGGAAAACAGTCTTAAAGTTGTAACATTACTGACAGCATCAGCTAGCCAGCTACACAGATTTCACTGTTTTTTAAGACAGTTATTCTAATATCTTCTTTTCTTCTCAATCAGGTTGGGTCTCCCAGCTTACACAGTTTATTGCAGTTTCCAGGAGCATGGTAGTAGCGTGATTTTGGCTTGGCCAGGAACATGCTGTCTGGTTTCTCGGTCTCGTCAGCACACACACTCAGGCAGTCTAACACTGGACACTTAAATTAGTGAGATTTCTTCATTGCAGGGAATCCCACGGCAAAAGCTTAATGGTTACGCTCTTCAGAAATCATATAGCTGATGGTCTACAGGCTCTATGAAATTCTAGGACAGTTCAAAGCTAAACACGGCTACCTTGACAGAGATCTTCATCATGGTCTTTCTGCTTTATTCTGCCTTGGGACAGTCTTATGGCACACTTTCTACTTGAGGAGGGGTCTAGCCTGTGCCCTGGGGGCTGATGCTTCACCTTTATTCCATTTTGCACCTTCATCTTCTGGGTCTTCATTTTCAGTTTCTATTTCTTAGGGATTTCATCTCAATTAGGCGAGGTGATGATGTTGCACAACTCAGAACATTGTGGGCAATTCTCCTGCCCCCCCTCTCGGCGCACTAGGCTAACGGCTACTTCTTTGGCCTCACACTCCCACACTTTGTTAAAAGCCAGGCTGTCCTGCAACATTTCTCTAATTAACAGCCTCAGATCTTGTTCTTTTTTTTTTCTTCCTCAGCTTGACCTTGAGCTTTTTGCTGTTTCCTCTAGGGATGGCGGAGAATTTCTCCCCGAAACTTCGGGGGGCCGAACATGTTGGCGCTCGGCCCCCCGAAGTTTCGGGGAGAAATTCTCCGCACCGCCCCACCCCCCGCACCCCCCTCGGGATGGGACTTACCTTTGCCGAATGTCCCTCCCGGAGGCGGGTCCGGCCGGCAGTTCGTCGGGTCTTCGTCAGGGGTGGGGGCGGCAGCCGATCTTTCAACCAGCTGCCACCACCGCCATTGCAATAAAAGAAAAAAAAACGCCCCCGTGATAGGCTACGTGACGATTATTATTATTTGGTCGCTGTAGTCTACGTAAATGTTTACGTAAAGATTTACGTAGACTACAGCGACCAAATAAGGAATGCGAATGGTGGCTCCCTATGGGGGCCGCCATTTGCGTACGTGCTTTTTTTTTTTTTAAGTCACCCGTGATAGGCTACGTGGCGATTTACGTAGCCTATCACGGCTGACTTTGCAAATCTAGCCGTGATAGGCTACGTTAATCGTCACGTAGCCTATCACGGGGGCTTTTTTTTTTTTTTTTACTGTTTAGTTCGCGGCCGGGCGAGGCGAGGCGCCTCCTCCCTGGCCTGAATTTCAGCCGGGCGAGGCGGGAAGCCACCCCCCGGCCTGAATTTCAGCCGGGCGAGGCGGGAAGCCTCCCCCCCCGGCCTGAACTTTGCGGGGGGAGCAACGAAGCGCCTCCCCCCCACCGCGGGAAATCTTCGAGGACAGGTAAGTGACTTTCGTCCACCTCTAGTTTCCTCTCTCTATTCTGAATCCTTTTTTTAAAAATCTTTTTCCTTTTTTTTTTTAACATACATCTCAAGGGGGTGCAAGTCTTGCTTCCCCCACCTCCCATAGCCTCCCACGTAAGATGAAGACGGACACAAAGAGGGAAGGGGATTGGTCAGCGAGTAAGGGGTCTCACTGACCGGCACAAGAGGAATTTTTACACCATGCACTTTGCTACTGGCCTGGGCACCCGGACGGTCAACGGTATGCAACAGAAACCACAGTAGCCACTCACACAATCATCAATTTCACCACTTCATTCATATGTCCCTGCCACCCACTTTCTCACTTTTCCACTAGAGCGAAGCAGTTTCCTCAGCGCCTTGCTGAGTATTAGTGCCTGCTCGGGGGAGTGATCAAGTCCCCCCCTCCACCCCCAATCGGGTGGGTCACCTTTTGTATACGTATACTAACACTGACCTTCTTCATAAGGCGGGGAGCTCTTTTTTTCTGCCCAGTGGCCTTTCTCCTAAAGGCGGGGCCCTCTTTTCATTCCATATACTTGCCTTTCTCCTGAAGGCTTCCAATGTGGGTTTCAACTCAATTGCAGCTGCAGTATGGGCAGGGCTCAAGTTCCTTCCTCCGCTTCCCAAGGTTCTCTTGCCGCTCGCTGCCGTTTGGGCGGTCCCAGCGCAGACTTTCTCCTGTTCACCCGACAAAAAGGTCGGTGGTGCCAAGAAAGGGAGGCATGCGCCGAGCCCTCCCTCCCGGTGCGGTGATTAAGAGCAGGCAACTGCCACCTCTCTGTCTCAGAGCCTGCCACAATCCAAGTCACGGCACCATTTATGTTGCAGAACACAGAGTCAGAGAGACCACGGAGTGAAGGAAAAAGAGTTTTTCTTTATTTAACGCGCGGGCTTAAGGCTGGAATCACTTCCAAAGAGCCAAAAGCCCCGATTTACATCAGCAAATTGTTTTTATAGACATTATGACACATATGCAAAATCTCCCCCGCCCCTTTCTGTGTGGGTTTGCAGCATTCAGCATTTCCTCTCCTAGCACCATTGTTTATAATACAAGAAATGGGTTATAGGGTAGCCATGATAAGCAGAGAACAGCAGAGAATATGATATACATATTACTATGACCTTAGCCTTTGTTGACAAGATAAGAAATTCCTGTGTCTCGTCAGCTTACAAACATATATTTCAGAGAGCAAGAGCTCAGCAAGAACATGAAGCATGAGACTGCATGAGGCTACTTAGTCTGACCCCTGATATGGCTGCTACAGACAGATACTGAAGCTGAAGCTCAAATATTTTGGCCACCTAATGCGAAGAGAAAACTCTCTGGAAAATGCTGGAAAAGACTGAAGGCAAAAGGAGAAGGGGATGGCAGAGGATGAGATGGCTAGATAGCATCACTGATGCAATGAATATGGACTTGAGCATGCTCTGGGAGAGAGCGGAGGACAGGAAGGCCTGGAGTGCTATGGTCCATGGGGCCACGAAGAGTCGGACACGACTGAACGACTGAACAACAACCGCCATGTGATGAACAGGAGAGGATCCAAGCCTGCAGTTGCACCACCCAACTCTCTGCCAGCTAGAGTTGCCGTCAAATGTTTATCTCAAATAAAATAAGGGGGATTTGTGGGTTCTTCCTCAAACATAACACATGGTGGTTTTCAGGGGATTTATTTATTTATTTAGATAAGACAAAACAAAATTGCTCTGGAGAGTTCTGTGTAAGCATAGTTTGCCACCTGATTTCACCAGAAATTATTAAACTTGAGCAAATTAGGGCATTCCTCCTCAGGCAAAACATCTGAGCAGTTTCGATTAAAGACAACACCATTTCAATAAGAACAGCACCTTTTCACAGGGGCTTTGGCACATCTCTGCATTATCCTTCACCTCGGAAGAAAGCTCCTTACTATATCAACACAGCCTAGCTATAAGTGAAAGGATTGTGACCAATCCAGTCCAGAAGCACCTTAAAAATAAAATTGCTAAAGATGCCTAAGATGAATAAGACCAAGATAAATCTTAGTACCTGTAATATATATATATATATATATATATATATATATATATATATATATATATCTCCTAGCAACAGTGTTATGTATGAGCCAAAAATGATGTAGAACATGATCTGGGAGTTCAGCAAGCAGAGAATTATAGTAATCAATTGCAGCCATAACAAAAGCATGAGATCTCAGCCTGGTAATACTCCCAAGATGGAGGAAAGCAGCTTTAGAATTAGGCCATTAATGAATTCCGTATAGGTAGTTAGAATCAACAGTTACACTGAAGTTCTTGACAGAGTTGGTGGATAATAACTGGATATTAGCAATAACATTCACAAGAATCGATAAGTAATTTTGGTGGATATATCAATGGAATGTTGCTTATACCCGAGTTCACTTCCATACAGTTAATGCTACAAAAGGGTAGCCCTTTTTGTGTTGCTGATCATGCAACTCTTCCACTGGGATTAGAAAGATCTTATTTTCATACATTGACTCTAGCTGTCTACTATGAACAACTGGGCGCATATTCAGCTGTCAATCATTTGGAGAGGAGTCAGAGCAGATTTCTTCATTGGTTTCTCCTCCTCCTCCTCTTCCTTCAAACGCACAGGTGGACATATGTCTCTCTCAAAGAAGCTTTAACTAAAGACAGCTGCCTGTCATTTATATTAGCCACACGTGCTATCCCTGTGATAATATCGCAGATAGAGAGTCGATGTGGGCAACAGCAACAAAAATCCTTAATGGTTGCAATTTATGCAAATTGTAATTTCATCATCCACATTTATTACTGTTAAAGCACTATATGTTACAAGCTTTTGTAACATAAAAGCATAAACCACTCTCTTCAAAGGTTCCTGGAGCCTAAAAACATTTATCAGTGCTTTTCAAAAAACCTAACATATTGTGCATATGTCTCACAACTGATGATGATATCAGTCACTCATCTCCTATTAACTTTATAGGTGCCCTTCCTATGTGTACTGTATAGAAAGCATTTCCCAGTTGACATAAAGATAATTTGTTGTTCAGTCGTTCAGTCGTGTCTGACTCTTCGTGACCCCATGGACCATAGCACGCCAGGCCTTCCTGTCCTCCGCTCTCTCCCGGAGCGTGCTCAAGTCCATATTCATTGCATCAGAGATGCTATCTAGCCATCTCATCCTCTGCCATCCCCTTCTGCTTTTGCCTTCACTCTTTCCCAGCATCAGGGTCTTTTCCAGTGACTTTTCTCTTCGCATTAGGTGGCCAAAATATTTGCGCTTCAGCTTCAGTATCTGACCTTCCAATGAGCAGTCAGGGATGATTTCCTTTAGGATTGACTGATTTGACCTCCCTGCATTCCAGGGGACTCTAGGTTTCATTGGACTCTAGGTTTCTCCAGCACCACAGTTCAAAGGCATCAATTCTTCGGCGCTCAGCCTTCCTTAGAGTCCAGCTCTCACTGCCATATTACTACTGGGAAAACCATAGCTTTGATTAGACGGACCTTTGTCGGCAAGGTGATGTCTCTGCTTCTTGCTATGCTGTCTAGGTTTGCCATAGCTTTCCTCCCAAGGAGCAAGCGTCTTTTAATTTCATGGCTACAGTCACCGTCTGCAGTGATCTTGGAGCCCAAGAAAATAAAATCTGTCACTGCTGCCATTTCTTCCCCTTCTATATACCAGGAAGTGATGGGGCCAGATGCCATGATCTTCGTTTTCTTAATGTGGAGTTTCACACCAGCTTTTGCACTCTCACCCTCAACAAGAGGCTCTTTAGATCTTCTTCACTTTCTGCCATTAGGGTGGTATCGTCTGCGTATCTGAGGTTGTTGATAATTCTCCCGGCAATCTTAATTCCGACCTGTGATTCATCCAACCCAGCGTTTCTCATGATGTACTCTGCATATATAAGTTAAATAAGCAGGGCAACAATATGCAGCCTTGTCGTACTCCTTTCCCAATTGTGAACCAATTGGTTGTTCCATGTCCAGTTCTTACTGTTGCTTCTTGACCCTCGTACAGGTTTCTCAGGAGACAGGTAAGGTGGTCTGGTACTCCCATCTCTTTAAGAATTTGCCACAGTTTGTTGTCATCCACACAATCAAAGGCTTTAGCGTAGTCACTGAAGCAGAAATAGACGTTTTTCTGGAATTCTCTTGCTTTCTCCATGATCCAGCGAATGTTGGCGATCTGATCTCTAGTTCCTCTGCCTCTTTGAAACCCCGCTTGTACTTCTGGTAGTTCTCGGTTCACATACTGCTGAAGCCTAGCTTGTAGGATTTTGAGCATCACCTTGCTGGCATGTGAAATGAGCGCAATTGTACGTAGGGATGTCAGAGAATTCCGCCACGGATCTTGGTGAGTCCGAATGCCAGTGCATTCGGCCCCCTGAAATCTATGGTGGAATGGCCTGCCACCCCCCCCGCCACCCCCGCGGATCCCCCTGGGATGAGACTTGCCTGGGGCAGATGTTCCGGGAGGCGGTGGCTCCGGCGGCAGCTCCAGTGGCGGCAGCTTCGGCGGCTGGTCTTCCGACCGGCTGCCACCGCCACTGCCATTTGCAGTCTGGCGTTCCTTTTTTTTTACAGAGGCGTGATAGGCTACGTAAAGACTTACGTAGCCTATCACATCCCAGTAAAAAAACAAACAAACGTGTATGCAAATGGCGGTGGCTACGGTTGCCGCCATTTGCGTTCCTTATTTTTCGCCGTCTTAGTCTACGTAAATATTTGAATAGACTATTACGGTGAAAATAAAGGGGAACGCAAATAGCGTAGTGGCCGCTATTTGTGTCCTTTTTGATTCGTCGTTTTGGCCTACGTAAATATTTACGTAGGATAAAACGGCGAATCAAAAAGGGACACAAATAGCGCCCACTATGCTATTTGCATTCCCCTTTATTTTCGCCATAATAGTAGTCTACGTAATTATTTACTTAGACTAAGATGGTGAAAAATAAGGAACGCAAATGGCAGCGGCTATAGCTGCCGCCATTTGTGTACACCTTTTTTTTTTTAACCCAGCAGCCACCGCGGCCGGAAATCCGGCTGCAGATGGCTCTGGCTTGGCTGGATGCTCTATGACGCTGCCGTGGAGCACAGCCGGCTGTCAAGGATTCCAGGGGGGAGGACCGGATCGCCTCCCCCCCATAGAGGATTCTGGGGGGAGGGACGGAACGCCTCCCCCCCACCATGAACAGAATCCGTGGAAAGGTAAGTGACTTTCATACATCCCTAATTGTACGGTAGTTTGAACACTCTTTGGCATTGCCCTTCTTTGGAACTGGAATGTAAACTGACCTTTTCCAGTCTTGTGGCCACTGTTGAGTGTTCCAAATTTGTTGGCATATTGGGTGCAGCACTTTAACAGCATCATCTTTTAGGATTTTAAATAGCTCAGCTGGAATACTGTCATCTCCGCTAGCTTTGTTGTTAGTAATGCTTCCTCAGGCCCACTTGACTTCACTCTCGAGGATGTCCGGCTCAAGTTCAGTGACCACACTATCATGGCTATCAGGGACATTAAAATCTTTCCTGTATAGTTCTTCTGTGTATTCTTTCCACCTCTTCTTAATCTCATCTGCTTCTGTTAGGTCCCTGCCTTCTTTGTCCTTTATCATGCCCGTCTTTGCACAAAACGTTCCCTTGAGATCTCCGATTTTCTTGAAAAGATCTCTAGTCTTTCCCATTCTATTGTTTTCTTCGATTTCCTTGCATTGTTCATTTAAGAAGGCCTTCTTGTCTCTCCTTGCTATTCTCTGGAACTCTGCATTCAGTTGGATATATCTTCTCCTTTCTCCCTTGCTTTTCGCTTCCCTTCTTTCCTCAGCTACTTGTAAAGCCTCATCAGACAGCCACTTGGCTTTCTTGCATTTCTTTTTCTTCAGGATGGATTTCGTTGCTGCCTCCTGAACAATGTTACGGACCTCCATCCATACTTCCTCAGGCACTCTTAGGGATGTACGAAACTCCCCTTACCTGGCTCTGCCAGGTTCCGCTGGGGGGGGAGGTGCTCTGTCCCTCCCCCCGGAATCCTGGCCAGCTGGCTCCGCTCCGCAGGGATTCCGCAGAGCCACCGGCTGGCTCCGCCAGCAGCCGGACATCTGGCCGTTGGCTAGCAGGGACGCAAATGCGTCCCTGTAGTCAGCCGTGATAGGCTACATAAAGACTTACGTAGCCTATCACGTCTGGCTTAAAAACAAAACAAAACACGCGTACACAAATGGTGGCAGCTACGGCCGCCGCCATTTGCGTTCCTTATTTTTGGCCATCTTAGTCTACGTAAATATTTATGTAGACTAAGACGGCGAAAATAAGGAGGAACGCAAACAGCATCCGCTACGCTATTTGCGTTCCCATTATTTTTGCCGTCTTAGTCTACGTAAATATTTACATAGACTAAGACAGCCAAAAATAAGGAATGCAAATGGCGGCGGCTGTAGCCGCCGCCATTTGCGTACACTTTTTTTTTTTTTTAAGCCAGACGTGATAGGCTTAGGGATGTACGAAAGTCACTTACCTGGTCTCGCAGCTTGCTTCATGGTGGGGGGGAGGTGCTTCACTTCTCCCCCCAAAGTTCAGGCCGGGGGGGGGAGGCTTCCGGCCTCGCCCGGCCGAAATTCAGGTCGGGGAGTAGCGCCCCGTCTCCCCGGCCGCGAACTTCAAAAGAAAAAAAAAAAGCCCCGTGATAGGCTACGTAACGATTTACGTAGCCTATCATGGCTAGATCTGCAAAGTCAGCCGTGATAGGCTACGTTAATCGTCACATAGCCTATCATGGGTGACTTTAAAAAAAATAAAGCGCGTACGCAAATGGCGGCCCCCATAGGGAGCCGCCATTCGTGTTCCTTATTTGGTCCCTGTAGTCTACGTAAAGATTTACATAGACTACGGTGAAAATAAGGGCAACCCTATTTGCGTAGTCTACGTAAATCTTTACGTAGACTACAGGGACCAAATAAGGAACGCGAATGGCAGCTCCCTATGGGGGCCGCCATTAGCATACGCGCTTTTTTTTTTTAAAGTCACCCGTGATAGGCTACGTGATGATTAACGTAGCCTATCACAGCCGACTTTGCAAATCTAGCCGTAATAGGCTACATTAATCGTTACGTAGCCTATCACAGGGGCGGGTTTTTTTTTTTACTTTTCTTGTAATGGCGGCGGCGGCAGCCAGTCGAAAGACTGGCTGCCGCCCCCGCCCCTGACGAAGACCTGCCGAACCACCGCCGGGAGCGACATTCGTAAAAGGTACGTCCCATCCCAGGGGGGAGCGGGGGGGTGTAGAATTTCTCCCCGAACCTTCGGAGGACCGAATGCGTTGGCGAAGAAATTCTCCCCCATCCCGAATGTGAAGAAATTCTCCCCCATCCATAGATAGGCTATGTAAGTCGTTATGTAGCCTATCACATCTTGTAAAAAAAAAAAAAAAACCCCAACAAGACTGCAAATGGCGGTGGTGAGATCCGGTTGGAAGACCAGCCGCCACAGCCGCCGCCGCCCAGAAGATCTGCCCCAGGTAAGTCTCGTCCCAGGGGGATCCGCGGGGGGGGGCAGGCCGTTCCTTCACAGATTGCACTGGCATTCGGCCTCGCCAAAATCCGTGGCGGAATTCTCTGCCATCCCTAGGCACTCTATCAGGTCTAATCCCTTAAATCTATTCATCATCTCCACTGTATATTCATAAGGGATATGATTTAGGTCATACCTGAATGGTTTAGTGGTTTTCCCTACGTTCTTCAATTTAAGCCAAAATTTTGCAACAAGAAGCTCATGATCTGACCAACATTCAGCTCCTGGTCTTGTTTTTAGTCTAGGGATGTACGAACGTTCCACCACAGATCTCGGAGAGGCTGAATGCCAGCGCATTCGGCCCCCCGAAATCAGTGGCAGAACGGCCCACCACCACCCCACCACCCACGGGACGGGACTTACCTTGGCTGGATCTTCCTGGCGGCAGCGGCTTCGGCAGCGGCTCCGGTGGTGGTGCGGCGGCAGCGGCGGCCAGTCTTCCAACCGGCTGCCACCACCACCATTTCCTGGTTAAAAAAAAAAAAACGTGATAGGCTACGTAAAGATTTACGTAGCCTATCACGGCTAGGGATGGCGGAGAATTTCTCCCCGAAACTTCGGGGGGCTGAGTGGCAACGTGTTCGGCCCCCCGAACAAGTTTCGGGGAGAAATCCTCCGCACCCCCCCCGCACCCCGCACACCGCCCCCCGGGACGGGACTTACCTTTGCCGAATGTCCCTCCCGGCGGCGGGTCCAGCCGGGGGTTCAGCGGGTGTTCGTGCGGGGGGGGAGCGGCAGCCAGTCTTTCGACCGGCTGCCGCCGCCGCCATTCCAATAAAAGAAGAAAAAAAAACACCCCCGTGATAGGCTACGTGACGATTAACGTAGCCTATCATGGCTAGATTTGCAAAGTCAGCCGTGATTAGGGTAGGCGGAGAATTTCTCCCCAAAACTTCGGGGGGCCGAGCGCCAACGTGTTCGGCCCCCCGAACAAGTTTCGGGGAGAAATCGTCCGAACCCCACCCGCACCCCGCACCCCCCCCCCCGGGACGAGACTTACCTTCGCCGAATGTCCCTCCCGGTGGCGGGTCCGGCCGGCGGTTCGGCGGGTGTTCGAGCGGGGCGGGAGCCGCCACCGCCATTGCAATAAAAGAAAAAAAAACCCGCCCCCTGATAGGCTACGTAACGATTAACGTAGCCTATCACGGCTAGATTTGCAAGTAAACCGTGATAGGCTACGTCAATCGTCACGTAGCCTATCACGGGTGACTTTAAAAAAAAAAAAAAGTGTGTACGGATAATGGCGGCCCCCCACCGCGAACAAGCTTCGACGACAGGTAAGTGACTTTCGTCCACCCCTAATCACGGCTAGATTTTAAAAAAACGCCGTGATAGGCTACATAAATGTTTACATAGCCTATCACGGCTGACTTAAAAAAAAACCCAAAAAAAGTGCATACGCAAATGGCGGCGGCCATGGCCACCGCCATTTGCGTTCCTTATTTTGGCATGTCTTAGTCTATGTAAACATTTACGTAGACTAAGACGGCGAAAATAAGGGGAATGCAAATAGCGTAGATGCCATTTGTGTACGCGCGTTTTTTTGTTGTTGTTTTTTAGTCAGCCGTGATAGGCTACGTAAACATTTACGTAGCCTATCACGGCTGACTGCAGGGACGGCTGACTATCACGGCTGACTGCAGACGGCTGACTGCAGGGATGCAAACGGCGGTAGCTACGGCCACCGCCATTTGCGTCCCTGCTAGCCAGCGGCCGGATGTCCGGCTGCTGGCGGAGCCGGCCGCCGGCTCTGCAGAATCGCTGCGGAGCACAGCCGGCCGGCCAGGATTCCGGGGGGGAGGAACGGAGCACCTCCCCCCCGGCGAGGATTCCGGGGGGAGGGACGGAATGCCTCCCCCACCACCATCAGCATAATCCCCAAAAGGTAAGTGATTTTCGTACATCCCTAGTTTTTACTGACTGTATGGAGCTTCTCCATCTTTGGCTGGAAAAGACATAATCAATCTGATTTCAATATTGACCATCTGGTGATGTCCATGTGTAGAGTCGCCTCTTGTGCTGTTGGAAAAGAGTGTTTGCTATGATCAGTGGGTTCTCTTGGCAAAACTCTATTAGCCTTTGTCCTGCTTCATTTTGTACACCAAGGCCATGCTTGCCTGTTATCCCCGTTATTTCTTGACTTCCTACCTTAGCATTCCAATCCCCTATGATGAAGAGGACATCTTTTTTTGTTGTTAGTTCTAGAAGGTGTTGTAGGTCTTCATAGAACCGATCAACCTCAGCTTCTTCGGCCTCAGTGGTTGGGGCATAGACTTGAATTACTGTGATGTTGAATGATTTGCCTTGGATTTGTACTGAAATCATTCTATCATTTTTGAGATTGCACCCCAGTACTGCTTTTCCCACCTTTTTGTTGACTATAAGTGCTACTCCATTTCTTCTAAGGGATTCTTGCCCACAGTAGTAGATATAATGGTCACCTGAATTAAATTCCCCCATGCCTGTCCATTTTAGTTCGCTGATTCCCAAGATGTCGATGTTCAATCTTGCCATCTCATCATGTTTGACCGCCTCCAGCTTACCTTGATTCATTGATCTGACATTCCAGGTTTCTAAACAATATTGTTCTTTATAGCATCGAATTTTCTTTTCACCACCAGACACATCCACAGCTGAGTGTCCTTTCGGCTTTGGCCCAGCCGCTTCACTCTTTCTGGCGCTACTTGGAAATTCCCTCTGCTCTTCCCCAGTAGTATATTGGACACCTTCCGACCTGAGGGGCTCATCTTCCAGTGTCATATCTTTTAGCCTTGTGATACGTTCCATGGGGTTTTCTTGGCAAGAATACTGGAGTGGGTTGCCATTTCCTTCTCCAGTGGACCACATTTTGTCAGAACTCTATGCCATGACCTGTCCATCTTGGGTGGCCCTGCACGGCATAGCTTATGGCTTCACTGAGTTACGCAAGCCCCTTTGCCACAACAAGGCAGTGATCCATGAAGCGGTCATCACATGGTAGTTGCCAGCTAATCTTGCCCCAGAATCTGAAGTTTCCAAATATAATTTTTTGTGGGTTAAATGTGTGAGCCTCCCTGGCCAATAAATATTTGGATGGGAGATCACCTGGGAAAACACAAGGATGCTGCCTTGAGCTACTTCAAAGAAGGTCAGGACAGTAAACAATTAAGTAAATATAGAAAAAACAAATGAAGTTGTGCTAGAACAAGGCTAGGGCATCTAGAGTTCCAACAGACAGCACAAGTGTAGCATCTGATATGGATCCCACTGCAATGGCAAAATGAAGGATAGGCACCAGTTGAAAAAGCTTGTGCAGGAACAGGGTGCCACAGAATCCTTCTCTTCTTTTCCAAGCCGGCATTCCACCACAAGAGCCTCTTCTGCTGTTGTGCAAGGGGTTTCCATT
Source organism: Heloderma suspectum (assembly GCF_057233095.1). Classification (NCBI taxonomy): domain Eukaryota; kingdom Metazoa; phylum Chordata; class Lepidosauria; order Squamata; family Helodermatidae; genus Heloderma; species Heloderma suspectum. Next base: position 216,815,470 of record NC_139458.1, on the reverse strand, counting down.
TACCTCAAGTAGAGGTCCGTCCATTGCCCCTCACATGGGACAATCCAGCACCTCCTCCTTCGCAGGACCTCAGCGTGCCGGCTGCTTGCAGTGGAAGCGGGAATTGGACCTGACATGGGACCTGAGGAGATGCAGGCTGCTGGATACAGAAGGGACCTTTCCTTGAGATAATCTGCCCAGTTGCGATGGAATGGAACACACCAGAATGCCAGGGGTTCATTTAACAGAGCAGGATGGAGAGAGAGGCTCTGGGGAAGGTTCTGCTTGGTTCCTGTGAAGAGCCACTCAGCAACCTGTTCTCTGCGCATCCAGCAAAGAGCATGATTGCATCCTTAGGCATTTTGCATTTGAGCAAGGCTCTGCACTTTTATCCATTTTTGTTTAGTTTTTATGTGCAATATCATATATCGTAGAGGCACAATGTGTGTGTGCATGTGTGTGTTATCATAGTTTTGCTCCTAGATATTAAATGTTTATTTTTAAAAAAATACTCAATGTCTTTTCCAATCATTTTATTAAATGGAAGCAAAATGTGAGAAGCAGTAGCCCCCTCACATTCAGAAAATGATCATTCCATCCATACATCTACGGTAAAGATATGAGAAAATGCAATAGCCTCATAAATTCCCCAACATTAGGTACACTGTGAGATTCTGGTTAGTTTTTATTGTATGTCTTCAGGCTGCTGTGAATGTGATGTATTGTTCCTTTTAAAAGACAACATCTCTTCTCATTTACCTGACAGTGTTTGCTGCATCAATGTAGGCCTTTATCTCTTTTCTTCTTCTTTGTATTTGGGCAGATGCTTACGTTTTGCATTTCAATATGGTTTACAGACAGTCATATGTGAATTCTGTGGCATTTGGGTCTAAAAGATGGCAGCTGAAAATTCCTACTTCTATGGTGCTTCGCTTAAATTTCTAGGCCAGGATCCAAAGAACCACACAAGTAGTTCTGTATGCCCAAGGCAACTCTGGAGCTGTGTTTTTTTTCAAAGAAAAGAAAGAAATTCAACTGGAGTAACACAGAGCAGTTCTTTAGATCCTAAGCGTAACAAAGAGATGCCTCTGATTTCTCTACAATGACTATTATTGAGGACTCTGGCAGTGTCCCTTTTGTATATGGAGAAGTGACAGAAACCCTCAGCTTGCCTATCCCTGTTTGGCTGTTTCAGTTTATTAAATCCTACAGATAGTGGTGTAGTGGAGCAGGAACAGGGGCTGGGAGTGCTGCTCCAGTACGCTTTTCACAGCAGGAGCAATGACATCATCTGCCGGAGCCATGTTTGCCAGTGTTGTAAACTTGAGGGGTTGGAGGGCAGGTCTGGCCTGGCACACGACCCCTTTGTTAGGAAACGTAGGCTCAGACCAGTGGAGGCTGGTGGCTCCGATTTCAGAGGGGCTGTGGATCCATTCCGGGTTTCAGTCAGAACCAGCCAGAACTCTAAAGAAGCTATCCAAGGTGCTGAACCCTATCTCCAAAATAGACTCCGCACCTCAGATAGCTCCCTTAGAGTTCCAGCTGGTTCTGACTGAAACCCAGAATGGATTCAAAGCCCCACCCAAATCAGAGCCGCCAGCCTCCACTGGCTCAGACTATGGCTGGCCCAAAGTCACCCGGTGACTGGTCAGGGATGTGAAGCTAGGCCTGCCCAGCCAAAATCCAAGCTGCTAACCACTACACCGCCCTTTGCCAGCTCACTATGCTGTGCTTGGCAGCCGAGCCTAGTAATGTGGGTAGCATGCTATGTGGTGCTGCTTTGGGGATATATAAAATGGATCAACACATTTGTCTGCATTTTTGGACTCTCCTTGGAGTGTGGCTATGGCAGCTGTCAAGATGCAGTTCAAAATTAACCACTACACAACTGCCCATACATAATGGTGTGCTGAGCGCAATACTGGCTGATTTTTAAAGCAACAAAGCAATCATAATCTTATTATTTATTTGCTCTGTACCCCACCTTTCCACTAAAAAAAACGGCACTCGAGGCAGCTTCATCGTATTTTCCTCCTACTCTCAGTCCTTTACAGTGAGACTCACTGGTCAGCCACTTTGTTGTCATTCCAGGCCATAGTTTTGAAATTTGTTGTTGTTGTTGTTAACATTATCATCATCAATGTCATTTATATACTGCCCAATAGCTGAGGCTCTCTGGGCAGTTCACAGTTTAACCAGTTTTATCTCTGTGATTTTTTTGCATTTGTTTAGATTTTGTTGCTTCTCTTGCGTTGTATGTTTCTATTAAATTGTTTTATTGTATTCACATTGCATTTTTATGATTTTTGTAAGATGCTCTGGGGAAAAGCATTTGAAGGGCGAGGTAAAGATATTTGCAATAAATAAATAAATAACTCCAAATCTTTTTAAGTCTCCTCATTCCCCATATTCTTCCTGTCTTTGGCCATAGATATGCCAAGTGTCCTAAGACTCAGATCGTGAGAGACAGGGGGCAGAGCCATCAGAGCCACCGGGGGGGGGGGGGGGACACAAGAATGTAGTTGCCTCTCCGCCCCTGGGTCAGCCAGATTCCCAGGTTTCAGGGTGCTGTTGTTTTTAAGGTCTCTAGTCTAGCCCCTGTAGAACCTATGAGGCAAAATATGCAGCCACTATTCTGACCATTTGTTTTGTGAGAAACTAGCTTGGTCCCACTTTGCAGCGTTTTTAACCAAAGAATGAAGTCATAACAATGATTAATACCTCCATTATCTGGAGAAGGAACTACCCGGTTCATTCATAAGCCCCTTTTACATCTTCCCTGGTAGAGAAGTGACTGCTGCCCCATAGAAAACAGTTCTTGTTTCTTTCATAAAAAGTGATTTCCCCAGTTTATGAATATTAAAAAATTGTCCTGCCAATGTCTACGCAGTTAACATCCATCACTGTTTTACCCACATTGTAGGGGGTGTGGCTGGGGCTGAGAGAGTGTGAGCTTCACCAGCTGAGCAAAGTAGCCCAGTGTCATTATACTCATTTTGGTGGGAGAAGGCGAGGGAAAGAATTGAGGGTTTCAGCTGCTGCTGGTGAAGACATTAACTGGACACCAGGTCTACCCACTGAGAAACAATACAGGGTAGACCTGGTATATAAGTTTCTCAGAGACCAGAGGGGTGTCTCCATTAGTGATTTACTCTGAGCTGGGTGCGTGTTGCAGTCGTTAGGGATACATGACATCGTGGCCATCCAGCAGCCACCTTGGAGCTTATCAGGGAAAAACCGGACTTCTGGAGACTGCGTAAAGTCCGATCATTTTCCTTAAGTCAGGATCTCCGTGGTATAGTTGTTGTGTGCCCCAACCCCCACGTTTACATCGGGTATGCTAGCCCTGCCCAGGGGTGTGCCTTTCACCACGACCCCGGTCAAGGGGTGTGTCCTGTGTGTTTCCCATTCCTGCACAAACCAATTAGTGTCTATTGAGAAGTAACTGTCATTGTGGTCAATGAGGCTTGTCCCCTGAATGCCCACATCAGAATTTACAGCGATCCTCCTCAATTGAAATGGCACAGTTTCAAGCACTAAAGCGCTTTCCCAAAGCTGCGATTCTCCCTTGTTTGGTTTATTGCAGCATCGGGTTAGAAAGGGGGCTGGTTTCCCATTCATTTCCCTTCCCTGTCTCTCCCAGCACAAACATATGTGTCTACTCAGGAGTAACTCCCATTGTGGTCAATGAGGTTATCCCTGAACTGCACACTCCCGAGATTCCCATGAATCAAAATAATGCATTTAGACAGCCTTAAGCGTCGATGCTTCGATTGATTGCAGCAGGGCAGCTAGAACGCGGTGTTCCTTTCATGATTAGGGAGGGTGGGGGATAGAGAGAGAGAGAGAGAGAGAGCATGATTTCTGTGGATACTAGGGATGGCAGAGAATTCCACCACAGATCTCGGTGAGGCCGAATGCATTCGGCCCCCCGAAATCTGTGGCAGAACGACCTGCCACCCCCCCGCGGATCCCCCCTGGGTCGAGACTTACCTGGGACGGATATTCCGGGTGGCGGCGGCGGCGGCGGCAGCGGCTGGTCTTCCAACCGGCTGCCACTGCCGCCATTTGCAGTCTTGTCGGGTTTTTTTTTTTTTACAAGACATGATAGGCTACGTAAAGATTTACGTAGCCTATCATGGCTGGGTAAAAAAAACAAACGCATATGCAAATGGCGGCGGCTATGGCCACCGCCATTTGCGTTCCTTATTTTTGGCCATCTTAGTCTACGTAAATATTTACGTAGACTAAGACGGCGAAAATAAGGGGAACGCAAATAGCCTAGCGGGCGCTATTTGCGCCCCTTTTTGATTCGCTGTTTTAGCTTATGTAAATATTGATGTAGGCTAAAACAGCGAATCAAAAAGGGACACAAATAGCACCCGCTATGCTATTTGCGTTCCCCTTTATTTTCACCATCATAGTCTACGTAAATATTTACGTAGACTAAGACGGCCAAAAATAAGGAACGCAAATGGCGGTGGCCATAGCTGCCGCCATTTGCATACACATTTTTTGTGTTTTTTTTACCCAGAGCCCTCCGCAGCCGGAAATCCAGCTGCAGACGGCTATGGCCTGGGCCTGGCCGGCTGCTCTGCGGAGCACAGCAGGCCATGGAGGATTCCAGGGGGGTGGAACGGATCGCCTCCCCCCCGTCGAGGATTCCGGGGGAAGGGACGGAATGCCTCCCCCCCCACCATCAACATTATCCGCGGAAAGGTAAGTGACTTTCATACATCCCTAATGGATACAGGGGAGGAAACCTCCCAGGATTTTATCAAAGGAGAAAAGGGGAAGAGCCTAGGGGTGGGACCTCTCTTATTGGTTGAGCAGCCCCTGCCAGACAGATGACATTCACTCCAACCCCCTTCCCCACCAGGAAGTATGTTCTGTGAAGCTACTGCGATACACTTGTTTGTGGAGCCCTGCAGAGAGCAAAGTCAGCTCCTTGAAAAATCCGGGTAAGCCACAATTGGCTTCTCCCTCCTGTCTCCCATTGTCATGGAGAAACCCCCCAGACTTACCTAGCCCAGTAGATCTGGTGCCCAGGTCTTACCACCAGTCAAAACACTAGAACTCCCAGAAATGGTAGATCTGCTCTCTGATGCAGAGGGTTTTTTTTTTAATGTGCAATCAGATTTTTAAAAATGGGCAATTCTAGGGGGAAACAGGCAGTTTTAAGAGAACATTTGTGCAGTTCAATAACTGAAATAATTCAAAAGTTGTATTATGTCAGCCAATGCAAAAAGCGACTGGTAAGTAATGATGTGAAAATAAAATGAGCACTAATACAGGCTCTTCAAAACCAACAGCCCTGATCAAGCAAACCCATATATTCCTCCCACTGCAGACTCTACTGCTGCTCTCCACAGAGTGTTCACCAGTGTTTCAAAGATGATGAAGGAAATAATTCTAGAACAATGGGGACTCCTTCCTGGGCAAGTCATGTGAAGTTATCGATGTTATGATAAGGGTGGCGATGCCAGAAAATATCCAATTTGACATTCCTAAGCGTGGCTTTTTTGTGGCAAAGATACATGCAAGTTTTCTGTCTGGAAGTATTGCCACGATGCAGTGCTCGGTCTGGTCCCCAATGAAAAAAATATCCTCTAAGTTATTTAAAGATTCCACCAAACACAACAAGACAATGCTCGGGGACAAAAATAGAGCCTTCTAGTGAGGTTTAAGGTGAGAAATGTTCTATCTAGGTTTATCGTTCTAATGAGAAGTCAGCCACATATTGATGTGAAAGAGGCACTTGAGAAGTACAAGTTCTCAGGCCCCCACCCCACCCCCAGGGTACTCCAATCTTAACTAAGAATGGAAATATGGGCCCCATCCAAATGGAGCTTTTACTCCAGTTCTACTGCACCCGCAAATCGATACTGCCAGATGACGCACACTGGTCTCCATAGCTAGCCCATTATTTATTGCCCTAAATCCAGGTTTTTTCCCAACTCATTTTGTGTTGGATTTTCCTGTCACAGCAGCTTCAATGCTGTTTGGGAGTCCATGTGACCTTACCCGGCATCAGCATGGGCTGATGGAAGTAGCGCTGATTGGCAGAAGTAGCATGGGGTGGGGGCAGGAGGAGAGCAGATGGGTAAACATGTCTACCCAGAAGTAACTCACTGCCTTCAGTTCCACTTTGCCAAGTATAGGAGCAGCTCTGCTGCTTTGAAACTGTGCTGTTGTGAACATGGGCTCAGTCACTGCCTCTTTCTTTAAATAGTCATTGAGCTGGGATGGGGGGAGCCAGCCCTGCTGTTCTGAAGCTGCGCAGCTACGAAGGAGCACAGGTGAGAAACAGTGGATGCCTGTTGATTCGAAGCTGCGCAGCTAAGAACGGGTAGATGCCAGGGCGGATGATTTTCATGAACGTGTACTCAGAAGCACTTCACTGAGTCCGTGTTTGTGTGTGGGGGGGAGCCTGTTGATTGGGCAGTTAATATACACCAAAGGCAACGTGCTAGTCGCTCTCCCTCCTCGCCGGCTCCGTGATCTCTGCTCTCAGTGCCTCCTGCACTCCCGCTCATTCTGCTCAGTCTCCAGGCAGTGGCAGCAGGCTGCTTGCCTGCCTGCCTCATAAATGTATATGGGTGTCAGGGTGGACACTCAGCCCATAGAATCCCAGAGTAGTTCTGATTCGGAGGAAGAGCAGTCGCTCCTGGGAGAGGAGCGCGCCCCATTTTCCCAGGGCCCGCAGCTGACAGAGTTTCCTCCCACCCACATTCCTAGATTAGAAAGCAGTCCAGGGAGTGACCCAGCACCGATAGCAGACTGGTTGGATGCGCGGCGCAGACACAGAGAGCGGCGCCAAATGGAGAGCGCGGAAAGGAGGCGTAGCGCCCGGTTGGCGCTCAAAGAACGGTTGCGCCCAGAGGATCCAAGGGAAAAGGGGAGGGATTCTCCCTAGTCCTTATATTCAGGGGTCTGCCAGTAATTGCTTTCAAACGGGGACCAACTGTTCTAACTTAGGGCTTAGGGATGCTGCTGCTCAGATCTAGTTGCTACCTGTAGAGCTGTTAAGTTGTAAAAGAAGAATAAAGCTTTGAAAAGAATCCCTTTGTCTGTGTCTGGACTTGGCTACTGGATTAGACTGAGAGCCCTCCAAGAAGCCCTTGACAGCTTGGTCCCCGTTTGAAAAGCAATTACTGGCAGACCCCTGAATATAAGGACTAGGGAGAATCCCTCCCCTTTTCCCTTGGATCCTCTGGGCGCAACCGTTCTTTGAGCGCCAACCGGGCGCTATGCCTCCTTTCCACGCTCTCCATTTGGCGCCGCTCTCTGCGTCTGCGCCACGCATCCAACCAGTCTGCTATCGGTGCTGGGTCACTCCCTGGACTGCTTTCAAATCTAGGAATGTGGGTGGGAGGAAACTGTCAGCTGCGGGCCCTGGGAAAAAGGGGCGCACTCCTCTCCCAGGAGCGACTGCTCTTCCTCCGAATCAGAACTACTCTGGGATTCTATGGGCTCAGTGTCCACCCTGACAATAGGGTATGTAGGGTTTGTCATGAATGTCTACTCATAAGCAAGTCCTGCACTGCACTTCATTGAACGTGCAAGGGAGGTGGAACAAGCCTCCGCCCATTGGTGCCCTGCACCTACATAGTTGCTGATAGGGATGTACGAAACACTTACCTGACTCCTTTCCAGGGCATCCATGGGGGGGGGGGAGGCGCTCCGTCCCTCACCCCGGAATCCTCCCCAGCCGGCTCCACTCCGACTCCGCGGAACCTCCGGCTGGGGCCGGCCGCAGCCAGAATTCTGGCCGGTGCCAGGCTGCTGCAGCCGCAAATGGGAAATGTTGATAGGCTACATAAGTATTTACGTAGCCTATCATGACAAAAGGCAGCCACGCAAATGGTGGCCGCTACACCATTTGCGTGGCTGCCTTTTGCCGTGATAGGCTACGTAAATACTTACGTAGCCTATTACGGCAAAGAGCAGGGGCGCAAATGGCGTAGCGGCCTCCATTTGCGCCCCTGCTCTTTGCCGTGATAGGTTACGTAAGTATTTACGTAGCCTATCACAAAGAAAGGCAGCTGCTGCATCTGCCGCCACTGCCGGAGCTGCCGCATCCGCCGCCAGGTACGCTCTGTCCCGGGGGGATTCCGCAGGGTGGCAGGGGGGGAGGCCGTTCCTCCACGGATTCCGGGGGGCTGGATTCTAAAGAATCTGGCCTCACTGGAGTCCGTGGCAGAATTCTCTGACATCCCTAGTTGCTGATGTTCATTTCTACTTGCAGTGGGACTCACCCACCCCAACTAATGCAGCGTCAGTTCCCATATACACAACAAAAGCAGAGAAATATAACACTGCATGTACTATGGAAAAAGCTAATTCACTGCTGTGAAAATGTGGATTTTGCCCAAGTCGCTTCACAAAGTGTTTCCATTTAGAGTAGCCCCAGGTCTCTGTCTCCCTACATATGACAAATCAAAAGTCAGTCATGTCCTAGTCCTCCCCACCCCACCCCCACATGTACACACACTGATTTATCTCTATCTCTTTTTAAGCTTTAAAAGACCAAGCCCATTTCTCTCATTCTCATTCTCCTCCGCATGCTCATTCTTAACTCCCAGTAAATTCCACCATGTTCCAACCACCCTAGACTTTGCTGCCATCCTAGTTATGGTGGTAGGTTTTCACACACACACCCCATGCCTTTCTTAACCCCTGACTTTCTTATCTCCATAGGAGAAATCCAAGAGCCCTTTTTTCTCTTGCTTTCCTCCATGCCAAACTATAACACTACATAAATTAATTCAAGTGTAACTGATAATCGTGGAAGCAGAATAAAAATGTACAGAATTTACATACTTTATTCTGAAGAAAGAGGTAGGGTTTCCCCACTACCATATCTGGTACTGAAAGAACACAAAGCCCTGTTCATAGTTTACAACAAAATAGAAATGTTTCTAAATTTATAACAAAATAGCCTGTCAAACTCAATTTGTAAAGGCTGTATTTGAAAATCAAATGCCTATGACTATCATTGTGCAAGTTTTGTGTCGCTCTCAAGACATCAATTTTCATAATAACACTTTTTGCATGTATCCTGCTATCATGCTGGAACTAAGCCACTCTGACATCTCAGCAATGTTGATATCATTTAGCTAGCAGGAAGTTATAAAGCAGTGAATTAAGATGAATGGATTTCTAAACTGTCATCTTGTATTTCATTTTGCATAATGTACTAGTGTATTAAATTGCATTTGAAAAATGTTTAAAATACTAAAGGACTGATGAGACTAGATCACTTGAATCATCCATGCTGAAATTGGAGGTAGTGAATACTTATTAGCATCTTGCTCCAGGATACAGGATACATTTCCAATAGCAGTCATTTTGAGTGCAAAACTTTGGCTGATCTTTTAAAAGAGGCCTGATTTGGGGGAAAACGGGGTCTCTGAAATCAGGATCTTCTAGCGGAGCATTAGGGAGTTAAACTTTTTTTAAATTTGGGGGGCAATATCCAAGTCAACACTAGGGCGAATGTAAATTATGTTATGCCAGCAAAAGCAATCTCTAGCACAATGGCAGTAGCATTAGCTGGTGCAATGGGTTTTCCAGGAAAATCCAGGAAAATTCACCAGCTAATAGTATTGGCATTGCTCTAGAGGTCTCTCTTACACTACAGCAACATAATTTACATTAGCGCTGGCATTTTTCAGCTTGATCCACTACACAGCAAAGTTGAAGTAAATGGACTGAAATCAGTTTTCCTCTTGATTCAAAAATTTTCAACAACAGCAGCCTTTTGGATTAGGGTTGTGTGAGAAATGAACTTCATCAGGCTTTTTTTACAGATATACTCTATTCACACACCCCAAACCGAAACCTAGACCCAAACACAATTTGCAGTCGGAAATCCATTCACTTCCGAGCTTGCTATGAATTCTGCAAAACATTAAAAATGCATTAGAAGTAGGCTGACCATACGTACCGTTTTAAACGGGACAGTACCGTTTTTTTCATATTTCCCAACCGTCCCGTCGTTTTAATATAAATGTCAATTTTCTCCTGTTTTTAATTTTTTGTAAAAAACTGAACGCGTTTATCATAAGGCTCTATGCTAATCAATGCGTGCAGTAAAACTACTAGTGTGACAAAACAGGAAGTTCCATTTCTTTTGTCCAGTCAGGGCCAGGCTTCTTGAGCTAGCGACGATCAGACACCGCCCCCTTGCCTGTCTGCAGTGGCGTGGAATTCAAGAGGCGGTCGCTAAGCCCCATTCAGCGTGTGGGAGCCAGGAGGGTGAGTCTTACTGTTATTTCTACCATCATTCCGCCCATAGAGATTCTTTCTGCCCTACATTTAGTTTGATTCGGACTCTTCGGACTCATATTTTGGTTCAGCAGGCTGTTAGCTATTTTTTTATTACAGTGGAACTCTCCGGTGGGACATTAGCATATACTGGCTTGTGATAGCAGTCGGGGTGTTCATTCCTTATCTCAGTTATCTCAGAAGACCCTTGGGTGAATGGGGAGAAGGGGGTTTCCAGGGAAACAGCTGGATTGGGGGAGAAGCTCCCCCCCCACACACACAGAAAGAACTTTCCATTATACTGTCTCTTTTTCATGAGTTTCATAACAGCATTGTGGTGTAGTGGTTAGACAGCCAGTGTAGCCTAGTGGTTAGAGTGTTCGACTGGGACTTGGGAGATGGGGGGTTCTAGTCCCCACTTGGCTATGGAAGCTCACTGGGTGACTTTGGGCCCACACATTTTTTGTGTGTACTTTCTGAAGCAATTACACTTGTACAAATGCAGCATGAGGGGAAAGACTATCAAACTTCTCTTTCTTTGAATAAAAAGCACACTCTGCACATGCTCAGGGAATGGACATAATGAGGAATAAACATACCAGGGAATATGAAGAACTATATTCTTCCATTATGTGCATGTGTGTGTGTGTGTGTGTAGCTTCTCCCCCAATCCAGCTGTTTCCCTGGAAACCCCCTCCCCCCCATTCACCCAAGGGTCTTCTGAGATAACTAACAGGAGGTTTGATAATGAGCTGGATGTGGAAATACAAAGCTGAGCTGGGGGCAAGTGGGGTGCTGATATGTGTAGGAATAAGTCGCATTGAACTTAATAAAACTTACTTCTGAGTAGACATGCACAGACTTGGTTCTCCTCTCCATTTTAGCCTCACAACGTCAAAAACAGTGCTGGATGTGGAAATATAAAGCTTAGCAGAGAGAATAATACAGGGCTCCAGGACCAGCATGGTCATTTTAAAAGGTTTTTTCTTTCTTTAAAACAGCATTGCTTTAAACAAATAGTTTATCACTCAGGCACACCTAAGATAACCTTCTTATGGGAAGCCCCTACAAGGAAGAGGAAGTGTTTTGGCTGAAAGTAATTACTGCACGTCAGGACAGGGGGAAAAAATATGTAAATATTTACAAAAAATAGCGATTCTTACGGAAGTTATGCAGACGCACGGAGATGGCTGGGCACCAGAATCGTGGTTGTCGGTACGGATTTATCTTCGTAATTTCCAGAGTGGAAAAAAAAAGAGGAGAATTCCAGGGGCTTGTGAACAGCGGAACAGAGCACTGGCCGCAAACTGCGGAAGTCAAGCGGCACCGAAGGTACAGAATTCGTACATCCCTAACCAAGACTGACAGATCCATCCATACCTACTTAAGATGAATCACAGATCATACCAAGTTGGTTGTAATGATACGCTTGCCACCGAACTGAGGGAAAAATACTTGCTGACAGGGATGTTCTACTCACATCAGCAGCTGAACCAACTTCTATTTGTTATATCTCATTTGTTGTTTTACAATGCAATCCTATACATACCTACCCAGTAAGAAATAAGTCCCATTGAGTTCTATGGGGCTTATGTGCAGGTCAGTGGGTGTAAGATTGCAGCCTTAATGATTTATGTATTGAATATAGTTTTTAGGGTTTGGTTATGTATTTTGCATTTTTAATTACATTGTAATCTGCTTCATGGAAGGTTTCACTTTGAAAATCAGGCTATAAATCTGTTAAATAAAAAAAATAAGCAAGCAACTAAGCCATGTGAAATCGTTACTCCTCTTCTGCTCTTTTCCAGTTCACAGCAGAGGAACCATGACCCTGTGTAACTTCATGGTTCCTCTAACATTACATTATTCATATAAACAGGCCACTCATCTGAGCAGGATCTGAGCATCCCTTTAAATTAGCTTCCAGCATATTGTCAGAGCCAGCTCACTGACTATTTTGCCAACACAATATTACAAAACAGAATGTTAAGCTGAGTTTATGAAGGTGATGTTCTGTTGGTGCAGACAGAATTGGCCTATGCGTAAATATTTCACACTGCAAAGCCAGTACTCAAGCTGTCGTTGATATTTCAGCTAAAGAAAAAATTGAAGGATTTTGAGGGTTTTGCCTAATCTTATGGGTGGCACAATTCAGGTCCCTGTCTTCAGTTCCACTCTTCTCATCAGCCCAATGTCTCTCTCAGCAACTCCTTCCAGGTATATTGCCATTCTTTTTCTCAGTGTAGTATGCACCCCGTCCTGCCATATCTAGCATTAACTGATCTTGCCTCAAACTTCTGCCAGTGGAATGCCTGCCCTAGGCCTGGTTTTAGAAATGCCTCACATCCACCAATGCCCTATGGAGAGGAATGACTAAACTCACTGTTTAAACAAGTGAATAATCCTACTTACCACAAACTGCGGGCTGCAGCTCTGAGTGGTTGTCCCAGCTTTTTTCAGCCTGTCTGAGATGCTGCTTCTTGATTCAAAACTACAGGAGACCAAAAGAAGAGACTATGCTGCATATATATATATATATATATATATATATTCAAAATGCCCTAGTTTAAACCTCTTAACCCTTTGGATAGATCTCAGAGCCCTCCGTCTATCCAAAAACCTGCTGCCAAGAGCCAGCTAGGCAGGGCAGGAGGAACAAGAGAGGCGAATTTGCCTCCTGTTCCTCCATAATTGCCTCTGAGCATGTCTAGCTGACTTAACAGCAATGGGTGAGGATGGCAACAGACAATCTTCAGGATCCTACAGATCCTGGCCTCTTTTCTCCCCTCCCCGCCCACTGTCATGCACTATCATGCTCCCTTTCCTTCCTCCCCGAGCTCCTCTGAGGTCACTGTTGAAACCTTGAAAGGGCAGCCACCATGGCTGCGAGAGAGCAGGGGAGGGGGAATAGCTCAATGTTGGATTCCCCCTCCCAAGGTCACAGAAGTGTCTACAGCCTCAAAAAGGGAGATCCAACATATCCTAGGGTTTGAAAGTGGCTGGCTGGCAACAATCTGGTTAATGTCTCCCTGCAGTCCTGTTGGTTTGCTTTATACGGAATTATTCCCTGGCTTCTTTTATAGTCAGAAATAATGCATACATGATTGGTGAGAAGAGCAGCCAATAGTTGTGAGCTTGGCCTTACGAGCTAATTACTCTAATCTAACACTGTGCAAAGTATCCTGAACTTCTGTAACTATAAGCACTGGAGTTCTGGTAATGAAACAGTTAATCTGAATGAAAATTAGGTTGTTTCCAGGCACTGGCTTGGATCTAGGGATGTTGAAGAAATCCACAATGGAATCTAATGAGTTTGGATTTCTATGATTCCAACTGCAGATTCCTCAGTGGATTGGCTTTTCCTGAGTCATGTGGATTTTGTGGATTTGCGAACTTTTTTCTTTTTTTTTTAACTTTCTGGAATTTTTTGCAAATTTGGTCGTAGAAAAATACATACAATTAAAAAAACACTGGCTGAAAATATGCATTTCCTCCACAGGCTAAAGCATGAAAATGGGCATTAGTTTAGAGCCAAAAGGGACCATGGTAGTCACCTCCGACAAGCATTTTTGTCTGTTTGAAATATCCCACTTTTTGACCAGATCCCCTGAAGTGACTAATAAAATTCAGCATAACACGTAACAGATCCATTAATAACCTTTACACAAAACAAAAAGAAAGACCAGTCCAGTTAAAGAAGGAGAAGGTGTCTGGTGTCATCTTTGGCTCCTCCCTCGCTCTCTTCTGGATTCCTTCTCATAAGGCAGCTGGCCCTATATGGCCAGTGCTATGCCTTCAGGGAAGGGGTCACAAAGGTCTCAAGTGCTGGCCTTAGGTCTCCTCAGGACTCCTTGTGCCTCCATCCTGGCTTGTTGGTAAGGGCTTTTCTGCACAGCCTCCTTCCTCCTCCCTGCTTTGCATGCAGAAGGAGAGAAGGTGCTTTATGACACGGCACTCCAGAATTCTGGTGCCCTTAAGAATCCAGTTCCTTTGACCTTTCCTTGGAGAAATCCATACAAGGACTCCCATAATTCCAGCCCTTGTTCCAGAAATCCGGGGCAACTTTCCTGCCAGGCTTTGGCCAAGCTCCAAGACACAAGCAAGCAAAGGAAGGATCAAAATGATGCCCAAAGGGAGATGACACTGTTGTAGATGGTCTAAGGGTCAGATGCCAGATCAAGGTAGGATGGAGCAAGGCAGTTTGTGTGGCTATTCAGTGAGACAGGTGGTTCAGTCTAAGGAGTTCACTTCGATGTAAGGGCTTTATAAGGTCTTGTGTGTCCCAGCTGGCTTCTGGGGTCCACTGACATTGTTTAGGCTGTGGGGTCATGCTCAGTTGATTTATTCAGGCTGGAACTTCAGCTTAGAGGGTGCCCTTGACCCACAGAGCCTAATCTGCCTGCTTCTCTGAGGGACCAGAGTGCTGGTGGCACAGGAAGTAAGGTGCCAGAGGCTGGCTTGAGGCCCTGGTTCGAAACATGTACCAGCACCTTACAATTCCCTAAATATATAATCTCAGTAAGGCTACCACCTATGCACACTTATTTTGGACTTCGCACCATTAAACTAAATGAGATATACTTCCAAATCAACGCCCTAGGATAGGGCTGTTTCTTATTTTTATTATTTATTATTACATTTATTAATCGCCCATCTGGCTGGTCACCCAGCCACTCTGGGCGATGTACAACATACAATAAAAACAGTTTAAAACAATAAAATTCTACAATAAAAACATTATCTAAAATACCCTAACCCACCCCAAATGCCTGCCTGAACAGCCACGTTTTTAATGCATGACGGAAGCTCATTAAAGAGGGGGCATGACAGAGTTCCCTAGGGAGGGAGTTCCACAGAGTGGGGGCCACCACAGAAAAGGCCCTCCCCCTCATCCCCACCAGTCTAGCTGTCCTGGCTGATGGGACAGAGAGAAGGCCATCCGAGGCTGATCTTGTTAAGCGGCCTGTCTGGTGCTGCTGGAGGCGCTCCTTAAGATAGGCTGGGCTGGAACCATATAGGGTTTTAAAGGTCAAAACCAACACCTTGAATTTGGCCCGGAAAACAACTGGTAACCAGTGCAACTCCTTCAGCCCTGGAGTGATGTGATCTCGCCGGCGGCTGCCTTTAATCAGGCGAGCCGCCGCGTTCTGTACCAGCTGCAGTTTCTGAACCGTCTTCAAGGGTAACCCCACGTAGAGCGTATTACAGTAGTCTAAACGAGAGGAGACCAGGAAATGTACTACTGATGGGAGCAGATGGTCGGGAAGGAAGGGGCGCAGCCGCTGTATCAGATGGAGTTGATACAGCGCTGTCCGGCTCACAGCTGACACCTGAGCCTCCATGGACAGCTGGGAGTCCAAAATGACCCCCAGGCTGCAGACCTGGTCTTTCAAGGGTAGCCGTACCCCATTCAACACCAGGTCAACATCCCCCAGCCTCCTCTTGTCTCCCACCAAAAGTACCTCGGTCTTGTCAGGGTTCAGCTTCAGCCTATTCCTCCCCATCCAGCCACTCACCGTCTCCAGACATTTGGACAGGGATTCTACGGCCAACCTTGGTGAAGATTTAAACGAGAGGTAGAGCTGCGTGTCATCCGCATATTGATGATACTGCACCCCAAACCTCCTGATGATAGCCCCCAGCGGCTTCACATAGATGTTAAATAGCATCGGGGAGAGGATGGAACCCTGTGGCACCCCACAAGTAAGTGGCCACGGGTCCGAAACCTCCTCTCCCAGTGCTACCCTCTGGTACCTGCCGGAGAGGAAGGACCAGAACCACCGCAATACGGTGTCCCCAATGCCCAACCCCTCCAGGTGGTCCAGGAGGATACCGTGGTCAACGGTATCGAAAGCCGCTGAGAGGTCGAGGAGAACAAGGAAGGAGCATTCACCCCTATCCAGAGCCCTCCTCATATCATCTACCAAGGCGACCAAGGCCGTTTCTGTCCCATGCCCAGGCCTGAAGCCCGACTGAAATGGGTCTAGATAATCAGTTTCTTCCAAGTGTGCCTTCAACTGCACTGCCACCACCCGCTCAATCACCTTGCCCCAAAATGGCAGATTTGAGACTGGGCGAAAGTTGTTCAAAACTTGAGGATCCAAGGAGGGCTTCTTTAAGAGCGGTCTTATCACTGCCTCCTTGAGGGCTGATGGCATCACTCCCTCCTCAAGGGAGGCGTTCACCACCGCCTTGATCCCCTCACCCAGTCTCTCTCTGCAGCCCATAATGAGCCACGATGGGCAAGGATCAAGTAAGCAGGTGGTCAGCCGTACAGATGAAAGTACCTTGTCCACTTCGTCAGGAGGAAGAAGCTGGAACCGATCCCACAAAACCGGTTTGCCACAAGCTGGCTCTTGCTCACTAACTGTATCCACAGCGTGCAGAGTAACACACCTAATCTGATCAATTTTATCTGCAAAGTGCCTTGCCAAGGCCTCACAGGAGGCCTTAGAATGCTCCAGTTGTTCCGGAGCCACAGGACCGACCAGGCTCCGGACCACTTGGAACAGCCTCCTGGGACAGCACTCTGCAGATGCGATGGAGGCAGCATAATATTCCTTTTTTGCTGCCTTCACCACCACGTGATAGGCTGAAGATACAGCTCTAGCCCGTGTCTGATCGTCTTTGGAGCGAGACTTCCGCCACCGGCGCTCTAGCCGTCTCACCTCCTGTTTCAGAGCTCGTAACCGCGGATTGAATAGGGATGCACGAAAGTCACTTACCTGGTCTCGCAGCTTGCTTCGTGGTGGGGGGGAGGCACTTCGCTGCTCCCCCCGAAGTTCAGGCTGGGGGGGGAGGCTTTCCTCCTCGCCCAGCCAAAATTCAGGCCAGGGGGGAGGCTTCCCGCCTCGCCCGACCGAAATTCAGGCCGGGGAGAAGCGCCCCGTCTCCCCGGCCGTGAACTTCAAAAGAAAAAAAAAAACGCTCCTGTGATAGGCTACGTAATGATTAACGTAGCCTATCATGGCTAGATTTGCAAAGTCAGCCGTGATAGGCTACGTTAATCATCACGTAGCCTATCATGGGTGACTTAAAAAAAAAAAAAAAGCGCGTACACAAATGGCGGCCCCCATAGGGAGCCGCCATTCACGTTCCTTATTTGGTCCCTGTAGTGTACGTAAAGATTTACGTAGACTACAGCGAAAATAAGGGCAATGCTATTTGCGTTGTCCTTATGTCTGCCGTAGTCTACGTAAATCTTTACGTAGACTACAGGGACCAAATAAGGAACGCGAATGGCAGCTCCCTATGGGGGCCGCCATTAGCCATACGCGCTTTTTTTTTTTTTAAGTCACCCGTGATAGGCTACGTGACGATTAATGTAGCCTATCACGGCTGACTTTGCAAATCTAGCCATGATAGGCTACGTTAATCGTTAAGTAGCCTATCACAGGGGCGTGTTATTTTTTTTACTTTTCTTGTAATGGCGGCAGTGGCAGCCGGTCGAAAGACCGGCTGCCGCCCCCGCCCCTGACGAAGACCTGCCAAACCGCCGGCAGGACCCGCCGCCAGGAGGGACATTCGTGAAAAGTAAGTCCCATCCCAGGGGGGGCAGGGGGGCGGAGAATTTCTCCCCGAACAACCTTCGGAGGACCGAATGCATTGGTACTTGGCCCCCCCTGAAAATTCTCCCCCATCCCTAGGATTGAACCATGGTGCAGTCCGAGCCCTGTTCAGGGGGAGAGGGCGTTTCAGAGCCACCTGATCTAATGCCCCAGTGATTGCGGCATTCCAGCCACCCACCAGGGTCTCGACCGAGTGGCCGTTGGCATGCCCCAGAGAATCCCCAAGCGCGTTCAGAAATCCATTTGGATCCATAAGACGCCTGGGGCGGACCATTTTAATGGGTCCTCCACCCCTGCGGAGGGGTTGTGGAACCGAGAAGTCCAACGTCACCAGATAGTGATCTGACCATGACAGTGTTATGACACTTAGTGGTGTTTCTGTTTTTCCTACACATGATAGGGATCTCGCTGTGATTTTTGACATATTCTCTTTTCTGTTGCAGACTGAGGTACTTCTAAATGATGTCATTATTGCCTTATTAATATTTCTGAAATATTTGTTCACCTCTTTCTTATCTGTAAATATGACCACATTTCTCCTCTTCTTTCTTTTCTTTTTACCTTTCCCTTATGTTCATTTTAAAAGTTTACTTCTTACTTTAAATGTGTACATTTCGTTATTCACATTTGCTTTTCTTCTTTAATTTCTCTTTAAACCCTTCTGGAATAGTCCATTCCTCTGATACCAATCTTGGACAAAAGATTGTATCCGTTGTCTTGCCTCTGTCCCTTTTCTTTGGCAAAATCTTATGTTTCGAACTCACTGCTTCGAGAGATTCAGTCCTTCCACTCTTTAAGAAGCACCTCTCAAGACATAACTATTTTCACAGGCCTTCTCTAATTCACTGAGATTTTTACTCTTGTTTTCTTCCTCCATTGTTTTC
Organism: Heloderma suspectum; assembly: GCF_057233095.1. NCBI lineage: Eukaryota > Metazoa > Chordata > Lepidosauria > Squamata > Helodermatidae > Heloderma > Heloderma suspectum. Next base: position 216,796,770 of record NC_139458.1, on the reverse strand, counting down.
CTTTATCCCCTTGCTTCTCCCTTTTTCTGTTTCTGTTTATTTAGATGTGCACCCGTGGGCAGGATTTTGTCATTGTTAATTTTGTTTTATACTGCCTTAGGCTTTTTAATAGGACTCGAACAATGTAATCCTATACATATCTATTCAGACATAAATGCCATTGTGTTCAGTGGGGTTTACTCCCAGGTAAATGTGTATATCTTACCAGGAAATAAGCCCCAGTAAGCACAATGAAAATTTGTTGTTGTTCAGTCGTTAAGTCGTGTCCAACTCTTCGTGACCCCATGGACCATAGCACACCAGGCCTTCCTGCCCTCCGCTTTCTCCCGGAGTGTGCTCAAATTCATATTCGTTGCATTGGTGATGCTATCTAGCCATCTCATACTCTGCCGTCCCCTTCTCCTTTTGCCTTCAATCTTTCCCAGCATCAGGGTCTTTTCCAGAGAGTTTTCTCTTCACATTAGGTGGCCAAAATATTTGAGCTTCAGCTTCAGTATCTGTCCTTCCAATGAGCAGTCAGGGATGATTTCCTTTAGGATTAACTGATTTGGTCTCCTTGCAGTCCAGGGGACTCGTAAGAGTCTTCTCCAGCACCACAGTTCGAAGGCATCAATTCTTTGGCGCTCAGCCTTCCTTAGAGTCCAGCTCTCACAGCCATACGTTGCTACTGGGAAAACCATGGCTTTGATTAGACGGACCTTTGTCGGCAAGGTGATGTCTCTGCTTCTTACTATGCTGTCTAGATTTGCCATAGCTTTCCTCCCAAGGAGCAAGCGTCATTTAATTTCATGGCTACAGTCACCGTCTGTGGTGATCTTGGAGCCCAAGAAAGTAAAATCTGTCACTGCTGCCATTTCTTCCCCTTCTATATGCCACGAAGTGATGGGGCCAGATGCCATGATCTTCATTTTTTTAATGTTGAGTTTCAAACCAGCTGGTGCACTCTCCACTTTCACCCTCAACAAGAGATTCTTTAGATCCTTTTCGCTTTCTGCCATTAGGGTGGTATCGTCTGCATATCTGAGGTTGTGGATAATTCTCCCAGCAATCTTAATTCCGACCTGTGATTCATCCAGCCCGGCGTTTCTCATGATGTACTCTGCATATAAATTAAATAAGCAGGGCAACAATATGCAGCCTTGTCGTACTCCTTTCCCAATTTTGAACCACTCGGTTGTTCCATGTCTGGTTCTTACTGTTGCTTCTTTTACAGGTTTCTCAGGAGACAGGTAACGTGGTCTGGTACTCCCATCTCTTTAAGAATTTGCCACAGTTTGTTGTGATCCACACAATCAAAGGCTTTAGCGTAGTCAATGAAGCAGAAACAGACGTTTTTCTGGAATTCTCTTGCTTTCTCCATGATGCAGCGAATGTTGGCGATTTGATCTCTAGTTCCTCTGCCTCTTCGAAACCCAGTGAAACAATGAAAATTACTTCTGAGTAAACATACATAGGATAGCATTGTAAAAATTATATAGTGATGATGATGTTAGTTGTAATATATTTAAATTTAAATATGAGGCTTGGATTAATTTAATCCCAATTTAAATATGAGGCTGAGATTAATAACAAATGATAATTGCTGGTGTAAGAGGCCACAGGAAGCACAGGCACATCCAGTTCTGAAGGTGCCCTCTCCTCGCTTCCTTCCTGTTATACAAATTAACCTGGTTCTACCTTTACATTCCTTTTTCTCATTTAATAATCTTATCTGGGTTACATTCTACCACTTCCAAAGATGCAAAAATTATGGTGGGCTAGAGTGCTGGTACCCAAATATGCTTTAAGATATAAATCCACCCACACAGAACGTTGACAGTCTGACAGATTTGGCCAATAAGGAGAGTATCACCTAGCAGCAGAGAAGATTTTGGGGGGCAACTATTCTAGAGCTACAGAAAAACTGTGACAACTGACTATTCTTTGATTCATTGGAATAGGAATTACATTGTTATTTATATTTATATTTTTCATACATATATATATATATATATATAGTGCATGCACTGCTTTGTAAAATTAATAAATTTTTCATAATGAAATTTAAGTATATGGAATTACTTCTAATGTCTTTTTACTTCTGCTTAAACCATATGCTTTTTTAGCTAGGATATGTTTTATATTCAGATTTCGTTAGATCCAGAGCCTGTCTTCTGTCTCCACAGGTTAAAACATGCAATTCCCGGCCTATTATAATCCCATTTATGTTCTCCAATCCCATCCATTCATGCAACTGGTTCCTAGGACTGGTTGCTCTAGTGATCCTCCCCCTCTCTGCTCCAGTCAATGGGAATAATGAAGCAAGTTGACCAGTGTAGGCAGGAAGCCCGCATCCATCCTGCACTGGCGAGGGCCCATTTATTTATTTATTTATTTATTTGCAATATTTATATATTGCTCCATATTAGAAGATTTCGGAGCAGTGAACAACATGGTAAAATAATAAAACAGCAGGTTAACAGAGTTAAAACGTTTTTTAAAAAGACAAAGCCCAACGAAGTGAAATTTAACAAACCGGGGCTGGTAATGCAAGGAAGGCCTCTTGAAATAACGTCTTCAGGAGGCGCCGGAAGGAACATAATGTTGCCACCTGCCTGACCTCTAAAGGCAGGGAATTCCACAGGAAGGGGGCCACCACACTGAAGGCTCTTTTCCTGGTGGACTCCAACTGGGCCATGGGTCCATGTGGAACCACCAGGAACATGCCTTCTGATGACCTCAGTGACCAGGCAGGTTGGTAAGGAAGGAGGTGCTCTCTCAAGTATCCTGGTCCCAAGTTGTTTAGGGCTTTGTACACTAGTATTAATACCTTAAACCTGGCCTGGTAGTGAATAGGCAGCCAGTGCAGTTCCCTCAGCAGAGGAGTTACATGGCTGAAAAGGGGCGGCTCCCGACAACAGCTGAGCTGCTGCATTCTGCAGTAGCTCCAGCTTCCGGACCAGCCTTAAGGGCAGCCCCACGTAGAGCACATTGCAGTAATCCAGTCTTGAGGTTACTAATGCCTGTACCACCGTGGTCAAGCTATCCCTGTCCAGGAGAGGCTGTAGCTGGTGAACCAGCTGAAGGTGGTAAAAGGCACTCCAAGCCGCTGCGACCACTTGGGCCTCCAGCAATGATGGATCTAGGAGTACCCCCAGACTACTGACCTGATCTTTCAGAGGGAGTGCAACCCCATCCAGAACAGGCAATGAGCCTATCTCCCGGACCCGGGAACCACTCACCCACAGGGCGTCCGTCTTGCCAGGACTCAGCTTCAGTTCATTGGCCCTCATCCAGCCCATTACTAAGTCTAGGCACTGATCCAGGACTTGCACAGCCTCTCCTGATTCAGATGTCACAGGGAGATAGAGCTGCGTGTCATCAGCATACTGATGGCATTTAGCTCCAAATCCCCTAATGACTGCTCCGAGCGGCTTCATATAGATGTTAAATAACATTGGGGACAAGATGGTACCCTGCGGCACCCCATAGCTCAATTGCCAAGGGGGCGAGGAATAGTCACTCAATGTTACTCTCTGAAATCGGCCCTGTAGGTAGGACCAGAACCACTGTAACACAGTGCCTGCAATACCCATCCCACAGAGTCGATCCAGGAGGATACCATGGTCAATGGTATCAAAAGCCAATGAGAGATTGAGCAGAATTAACAGGGTTGCACTCCCCCTGCCCCTCTCTCGATAAAGGACATCCATCAGGGCAACTGCTGATTCAGTCCCGTGACCAGGACGAAACCCAGATTGAAATGGATCTAGATAATCAGTATCCTCCAAGAGTGCCTGCAGTTGGTCTGCCACGACCCTCTCAAGTACCTTCCCTAGAAAAGGGGTATTTGCAACTGGGCGGTAGCTGTCTAATACCGTTGGGTCCAGAGTGGGCTTCTTCAGGAGTGGCGGCACTACTGCCTCCTTAAGGACCTTTTCAACAGTGTTGGCTTTTAGAAAGGGGCTTTTCAATTTGGTGTAACATCTGTTTATAGAGTAAATTTTTGCAATCTTCAGAACTAAATCTAGGCGCAAGAAGGATGAAGGGCAGAGAGGAAAGACACCAATACTAAGAAAAACAGATTTCTAAGAGAGGAAAACTTCCCTTTGAGTGGAACATGTCCTTTTCTATTAATTAAGTAGTTCTAACGGCTGCGTACACAGCGGAATATGCACTGCTTCTTACATCCTCAAGGACCATTTTAAAAACAGTCACAATCCCATCTGTAGGCAAGTGTGTCCTAATGTTGCAATAATTGGATTCTCCGAACAGTCTGAGAACTACTTTGCAAGGCTGTCAGCGTTCCCAATTGAAATCCCCTTTCCGGGGTCCCCCCCCCCCATTGCAAGTGCAGCTTCTCTCCTTCATTGTTATTCAAACTACTAGAGTTCTGGTGATAATCAGTTCATTAGCTAAGCTTACTAGGATGACCCTTGTGTCCTCTTTTTGGTTTTATCTTGCAGGGGTGGTGTTCGTACTGAGCATATTTATGCCTCTAACGAAGCCCAGAGACTTCTCTGTGTGAAAGAAATCTGAAGGAGTTAAGCTAGTGTAATAAGACCTGGCTCTTCCTTCAGGTTGATGAAGGTAAGAGCTAAAGTCACTGGGACAGAGGCAGAGTCCTCAAAGTACGTCCGTGCGGCTAGAATAATGATCAGGTGTGGGAGACGTGGATGACTTTCTCACGGAAGGTTCTTGCTGGGTTATGGCATCATTAAGGGCATATTCTTGGTTCTACTCCTGTGACAGCTTCAGTGTTATCTACTTCACTTCTTTCCTCTTGAATTAACAAGATCTGCATGTTCCTTAATTCCTACATTTTAAATCTTTAAGCTTAAGGAACAACGAGGTGCACGCTCCGCCTGAATTTTTTACAATATTTTTTATTGAAACTCTGTTACTCCTTCTGAAATTATTTGGATGTTTAGCTGTTACTGAAGTGCTCCTCATCAGAATGATTAGTCCCACCCTTAATGCCTGCTGACATTCTTTGATAGCATTCTTACCTGCAAGGCCCCAATCATACACACACAACATGCACACTACCAGATATACAAACTCTTCTATTTCCTACAGTAGTCTTTCTGTTATTGTTCAAGGCTAACTTTCCTACTCTGGCCAGGATTGGAGGTCGGGCTGTCCCCAGGCCTCTCTCCTCCATGTGCTAGGGGAGCTGTCCTTTCATTTCCAGATGTGACCTGCAAAATTAAGGTGGTTGCACAGTCTGCTGCAGAGTGGAACAACCTCGTTGCTATTACTGTTAAATGGAATACTTTTGAGACAGTGGTGAACAGTGCTATAGTAGAGCCAGGTCTTGCAGGGTCAAGGACTTTTTCATTAGCTGGGATGATGATGTCATCTACTACCGCCACCCTCAGGCTGTTTCCTCAGAGCTTAGCTGCAATCCCCACAGTACCTGGGTGGAAATGGATTTCCCCAGCAACTATGTATTGTTGTGAGCTATCCTTGTTATAATGCAAAGTATTGGGGGGGGGGGTGAATGGGCAGTTAAGACTCACTAGCTTTACAAAATACCTGCTCCTGTCAGAGATGAAAATGGCTAGACTGGGTTTGTTGATAGGGATCAAGACAGCTACCTTCATTTTTGGAATCTGCTTGAGTGGGCATGGCTATAAAACCTGTCATGATGAGTGCCTGCACTTCAAAATTTACCACCACACCACCAGTGGTGAGGAAGAGAGAAGAATAAAACAAATATAATTGGTGCAGTACTAGTGTTGGGCTTGGTCCAAAGCCTTGGCTGTGCAGAGGCTTCCTGTACTTTTCTATGAGGGGAATTGTGGTTCTGTGTGATGGGGTACAAATTCCCCAAGTTGCCCTGCTCATAAGCATGAAGGAGAGAATCCTGTATGAACAGGCTTCCTCAGCACCGCAGGAACATGGCTGTTGAATGTAAACATGAAGGTGTCTCCAGTATTGCCAGCAAAAGCTTGAAAACTTACATGACTAGCAGTTCTAGGAACTTATAGTCCAGCGTCTTCTGCAGTTGATCTGTGATGCTTGGCTCTGTGTACCATGCTAGCTTTGTTGACTTGCGACACATCTGTTACAAAATGTACAGAGGTTTATCAATTTTGTATCATTATTGGACCCTTTTGTGCAAAATAACGTAAGAAGAGCCATGCTGGATCAGAGCAGGAGTCCATCCAGTCCAGCATTCTGTTCACACAGTGGCCAACCAGCTGTTGACCAGGAATCCACAAGCAGAACATGAGTGCAACAGCACCCTCCTCCCATGTTTCCCAGCATGGTGTACATAGGCATACTGCACTCTAAGCCTGGCCCAGATGTCATTTTAACCAAAGTTAAAAACCAGAAGTGGCTATGAGACCAAGTGATTTCCCCTCTGCAGTTGTATGTGAACGGCTAGCCAGGTTTGTTGTCCCTTGTGGCTATCGTTGCTAAACCTGGTTAAATGAACATAGGGATGCTCTTGAACTCCCATTCTGAACCCTGTTTCAGAATCTGGGTTTTGAAAGGGTGTTTAGGAGCATCCTAATCATTTTAACCAGGGTTAGCAATAGCCACATATAATGAGGAGGAAATGTATACCTGAGTGGGAAAGGTGGGGGATCAGTTGCCTGTTCCTTTAACTCTGGGTAATGTTACACCTGCACTGGGGCGATAAAAGCAGTACTTTGCAAAATAATTACACTGTCATCTCATTCAGAACAGTTGGCCATGTTCATACTGTCAGACTCAACTCATAGTATCAGTTAGTAGAAATAATAGCAGTAATGGTGGCATAAATTTGTCCACTTCTGGCA